>NW_027211701.1:3234166-4490833 GCF_022749685.1 Semicossyphus pulcher
CTTTGGAGGTTTTCCAGGCACGTCCAATTGGGAGCAGCCCCTGGGGCAGACCCAGAGCTTGCTGGAGGGATTATATATCCCACCTGGCCTGGGAACGCCTCGGAATCCCCCAGGAGGAGCTGGAAAACGTTGCTGGGGAAAGGGACGCCTGGGTCACCTTGCTTAGCCTGCTGCCACCGGATTAGCAGAAGATAATGGATGGATGGGTTGAGGTCAAAGGTCACGGTCACCTCTCAAAACATTTTCCTAATGTTTTTGGCCTTAACTCAAGAATTTATGTGCTAACCATGACGGAACATTTTAAACAGGATGATAGGATAAAATGAAAGGTCAACTTCACTGTAATACGATGTCTAGGAAAGAATGTTTTTGGCCATTTTTTTCTGCCCCATTCTTGAGAACATTTTTATCTCCATTACATCAAGTACGCTTCAGTCTCCCCTCGCTGTTCTCATCATGATCCTTTTTGTTCTTCTGTCGTCAGAAAGGTCTACAGACAATCACATGCTCTATTGGGAAACAGAGAGAGATGTTCTCTAGCATCATTTCCCTCGGGTAAATGATTGTGGTGCAACCTCTCCTGATTAATGTAGACATACTTATGCCTTTGTTTTGTTTTAGGGGAGACTTATTTATATATATACACCCCCCCCTCCCCCCCGCCACAGTTACACCATCATTCTGTGGGAAAATCTGACAAATGTAAACTGCAACGTGACTGTTTGGCCGAGGCGTACGACCACAAGGCGGTAACTCTCGTGTCCCCATGAAAGAGTGATACTGTATGTAGACCGCCTGCTTAAAGCAAAGATGCTGATGTGTTCATCCCTGAGTTTTTGATCCTCTTATAACGGTCTTTAAATTCAAATATTGTGATTTATGAAATTAAAGTCAGAGAGATGTTCAATTATATTTCTTGGTTCTGAAAGCCGTCATTAAAAGCACCAGCAAACTCACTACATCAGTCCCGTCTGCCTCGAACATTTCTTAAGAACTTTCCCTCCACTTTGATCAGGATTAAAAAAAAAAGTGTGTAACATGAAGGAAACCATAAATCTTCCTCTCTGCATCTTCTTTCTCTCCATCCCTCTCTTCTTAACATCTCTTTGGTGTCACCCTTGCAGGATTAAATGCAGAGTAACGTCTTGTTTTATTTCTTGTTTGTTGACTGTGGTTACAGTCTGATTTTACTGTGAAAGAAAGTTAGCGCTAATTAAAGCAGCACGCCATCAGGAAGCATCATTTAAAAAGTGATGCATTGAGGTAAGTGTACGCAGCAGGCAAGAGGAATTACTGTAGACGAAAATAGAGGAAAGAGTCATTATCCTGGATGGGTGCTTTTTGTATGCATGTATGTCTGACACAATACAAGATTTCATTGAATATTTATCGCGTTAACTTATTTTTATTAGATGAATTATTCAGGCACTGTCACGTGTGTGATTAGTTTGTCACATGTACCTAAAGTAAAAATCAGACAGGAATGTGTTCAGAACTGTTTTCTATGAAAAGCAGCTGAACCAGGTAGGCCTTGTTACCTTCTTCACCTCATCACAACCACGTAGAGAGATGAGGTCATTTTAAAGTGCTGCCTGAACAACTTTTTCTTTAATCGCAGGAAGGCGTCCCTTATCTTCAGGTATGTGATCAAGGCAAACTGCTCAGTCTATAAAACAGATGCATTTTAAGGTAGAAGTAATTTAAAGGGATAGTTTGGGTCTTTTGAGGAGGGGTTGCATGAGGTACAAGTTTTGAGACCTCTACATCATTAGTGTGATTATTATGTTCCTGAAAAACTTGTTGAATACATGCAGTGAATGCAAAATCCAAAAGGGGGAAAAATGTATGACCCAGATTGTGACCCCGTTGGATGAGACATCAAAAATGGAGGTCATCCATCTGTGACGCACACAAGGTTTTTCAAGGATAATTTAGGCAATTTTGAAAAAGTTCAGGCAAGAAAAACCTTGAAATTGTTTCTGATACCAGAGGAATATTTACAGGATTAAAGCAACATATAATGACCCAATATTTTTTTTAACTTACAGTAAAAATGTGTCCAAAATGTGTGTATCAAATTAGATACTGAAGTTATTTTAAATTATGTATCTGTGTTCATTATACATGCACAACATATATACCCATGGGTAATTGACTCTCCTGCTTACAGTTTTCTTTTGCAGATTGATTTTCACAAAAAAAACTGTTGTACATTATAACAAAAAACTTTCTAAGTTTCTAAGTTAAGCTCAAGGGAAAAGGTAAAGGATGATCGGAGCTCAAGGGGTTAAAGCCTAACAAACAATAAAGCAGGCTCCTTAATAAGTAAGGTTTAGTTTCTAAAAGTGAAAAGACATCTGGCTCTTTAGCCTGCCTGAGGTGAATCCGAGTGCGGGCGGACCGAACCATTTTGCGCTTTTATGAGAGGGGCTTCAGAGAGAGACTCCACATTTGTTTCTAGATAAAGAATTTTGAACTTGTGTTTATTTATTCAGCCAAATTTGAATTTATTAATGACAGTAAGAACTTACAGACAAAAAAAAAATAGTTTTCTAACTGAAGGCCCATCGAGGGCCCTCCCCCCCATTATGGCCCTGGGTGGTCAGTCCCACTTTTCCTCCCACAATGAAGTCCATGCTGCTTACTCATACATTCATTTATTTGGCAGCCAGTGCACAGGAGTCAGGATTGCTGTTGGCTTTTCCTCTCAGAGAAGACAACTGAAGTTTCCCGCTTTGATGTAGATTGACTTGAGAGAAAAGGTCGAGTTTGGAATTCTTCCCCGTTTTAATTTAATAAGCATCAATTGGAATAAACGTATTTATTTGAAAGAGTTACAACCCCTTTATGCTTAAAGATAGTCCATGCAGAGACATTTGTTAATTACTTCATAACTTAACTTAAAAAATGGCCTTGATCACATTTGAAGCATTGAATCCATCATGATGATGAAACACCATGAAAGTCATGCTGCTTTACATCAGGCCCCGGCCGCAAACCCCTGAACCACGCACAGCTCAGACGACATGTTTAATATATGGTGCTGTAGGAGCTCAGTGCAGCTTTCGACATGGTCGACCGTTGTGCTATTTTAATCACTTGCCAAGAGCAAATTGTCATTATTTTCTTTGAAGACAGTGACAAGTCTTGTTCCATCATTTCAGAACTCCATCTGCATTTTTCTGCAAAAAGAGAATCAGATAAAAATAACAGGCCAATGTCAAAGCTCCCGCAAAGGAGCACATTGCTTCAGTGCGTTGGTTGTTTTGGCTCCACTCGGCTCACTCTGTTGGGATCAGGGTATGTGCTCACACAGGAAACAGAGAGAACAGATACCAGACATTGCTGACAATGTGTTTGTTCCAACTGTGCTCATTTTTGTATGTTTCCATTGGATTTCTATTACTTCATACTTTTGACTGTTATTTGAAGTTGGTCTTCATTGGTAATGGTTTAGTGGTTTTCACAGGAAACAGCAGAAAGTCGCACAATTGCTCACAACCAGTTAAAGCAGAGAACAAAAGTGACTCTTTGAGAATGATCTAGCTCGTTACACACATGGATTTCATTTGAAGGATAAAAAAATCGAAGCTTTCAGGCTCTGGTGTGAGCTCAGGCATTTATTATCTGCACAGTTATATAACGCTCTGCTCCATCGTTCTCATTGGCCTTTTTCTAATCTTTGCTTTTCACAGAGTCACGGAGCAATTCCCATCGCTGCAACGCTGGTGGCTTTTCTGCATCTGTGTAAAGACCTCCAACGTCTGTCAGTAAATATTTAATCTGTACATGAAATTAAAACCAGTGAAGTGACCACGTAGAAGGAGGAAGTATTGTCCATTAGTACACACACTTCTTGAGCAATTGACTGCCTTTGCGTTATACTTAAATCAGGACACTGACATCCTGATTAAATGAATGCACCTTCTATTAAAAGACTGAAAACACTTTTAAAACCTCTCAGTCACAGACTTTATGACTTTGCAAAGACTGAGTGTCTTGCAGAGTCACTCTTTACAAGACTACAACTAGATTCCTGTGAAGATGATAGCCCATCCTGCTCCAGGAAAGAATTTACAAGAAGAAAAACAAGATCACTTTCTGCGTGAGCCAAGACCGAAACTAGAGATAATATGAAACATGTTTGATTTTATTGGACTTCAAGACAACAACTGAGTTTTATAAACACGATTCAACAAACAATCGAGATCACGGGAGCGCACAACAACTCCAGGAAACAAAGATCACTTTATTCTGATGTGGGAAAGTTGTCTGAGAAAATGAAAGGTGAAAGGTGTAATGCCGGCAGTTTGAGACTCCACTCACACACGTGCCCGATCCACACAGGTGATCCGTGAGGCTCTCTGTGTTCTGGCTCTAAGGTAGATCTGTTCTCAATCACATTAATCTAATGAAGTATGCAGGTTCCCTCTGCTCTGGGAGAACTTTTGTTTTGTTGTTCTGAAATGAGTTCAACCCGGAGGGGGTGAGCTGCAGTAGAAAAATTTAAGGAAAGCCAGGTGATAAAGGGTCATGATGTCGATATGAACCCACAGGATTGTTATTAAGTGTGTGATTGTTCGGCTCAGAGGAAGTGATGCTGTGTCCTGAGGGCGAGACAGGGTTTCTTGTGAATTTTACTTCATCAACTTTAACAGTTTGGACTTTCTCCAAAGCCTGTCTTCCCACTTAATCATTCCCTGCTTGTTTACTAAGGTTTGCTCTGCTTGTGCTCACACAGTATGCTTGCACTCTACGGTGCAACAATTAGTCGGTGACAAAATTAGTTGCCAACAAATTTAATTGTCGATTATTAGTTGGTTGCATCATCACGTGTATTTTTTTAACGGTGTGCAGACATAACATTGTTTTTTCCGGAGCTGAGTTTGCTGAGGGGTGAGCCATCTCGCATCCTCACTATCTCTGCTGAGAGGTGTGCATATATGGCAGGAGCAGGGCGTAAAAGTTTAGTCAGCAACATCACCCAGGGGAATTTCACCCCCAGGAAGTTCTAAATAATAGTTTTAGGCTAGAAAGGTCACACAAGTTTGTGATACCACTGGGCGATAGACGGGTTACATTTAAAAGACCAACGTTTATTAAACAATGTTAAAAATTTTACTTTAAAATCACCAAATAACCAAACCACTGAAAATAAATCAAACATGTGCAAACAAACTCATGCAAATAAACACACTCATAACGATAACGGCGACTTAGCACACAGAGGCCAACACCGCACCAGCAGCAGCCAGCCACACCACAAACGAGTGGAGACAACGTCACCAATACGCACAGAGTGCGCACACAATTAACCCTCAACACCGCAAAGAAAAGGATCACATGCAGGATTTGTGAAGTGGACCTTGATTATCACATTTGAAGAGAAGGGACGCTAGACTTTTGCACTTTGTCTGTCGTTGGTTTTAAACGGACAAAAACGTATTGGATTTTTTTATTTATTCGTTGTATCAGTAGGAGCCAAATCAGCAGGGTGGGGGGCCCAGGGTGGGAGTCCAACCTGGGGCCTCCACATCGAGGACTGAGCCTCTGTACATGGGACGCTCGATTTAACCGCTGAGCTTAACCGACGGCTCTGTATGAAACATTTTATCGTACTGATTTTTACTTTACTGATCGAGGCAGCTGTAGAGCAGAACATGTTGTGTTTAGATCCTAGACATCTTCCCTTTACAAAAAGGTCTAGATCTCTGTAGTAATCATATCCATTCTGCTGTCTGGCACTTATGATAACAGTCTGAGCCTGTCAGTGGCGAAAACCAACACTTTAAATGGACTTATTCAGACATTGCAGGCATAACAGAGGCAATCTTCTGGAGCAATATACATATATTAATATAAAGGGCACAGGTTAAAATACAGCACCCACACTTTAAAACTTTAAATAATCTATGATGAACAGAGTTTATCCACATAACATCCAAACTGAGAAGACTAACCTTCTCTGTATGTCTTTTTCTTACACAATCCTTTTCTTGCGTCATCCTCACACATTTATCCCTCTCCGTCATCCATCCTTGCCTTCCTCTGTCGACCTCTTTCACCCGTCTCTTGCTTCATCCCTCTCTGTCTTCTTTCTGTCCACTGGGTAAACTGTTCTGGGTGTAAGGCCGGCCTGCTCTCCGTCCTCTGAGACTTCCTTGATTAGCAAACCCCAGTAAAGGCTGGCTGACTAAACAAAAGTAAACATTAGATTATTTCTGCATGGTTGATTTGCAGATTTAAATGTATGAGCCCTCTTGAAACAGTTTCTTTACTGAACAGACTTTACACAATTAAATTCTTCTATTAGGTAACAGTCTTTGCTTTAAAAAACCTGAATCAGATCACTTGTACTGCTGGAGAGAACATCTAGTAAATCTGAGCTTCCTGACCACAATCTGACTACAAAAGTATCAATACAAAATCTCAGACGATTCGTTGTCACTTCACCGTGAGAAGCTAAAGCTCGTACCCACAGGCTGCCAGGGAACAGAAAAACCTCTTCCTCCTTGTTATCATTACTTGTCAACTCCCTGCTGCTCTCCAGAAACACCTCCGCTTGCCACCTCGCAGCTGCTGCCAAATATCCTGGGAGCATAGTGGCTCTTTCTGAAGAGGTCCTGTCATGTCTGAATAGAGCTGTAGCAGAACACGTGTGTAACAGACCACGATGTTTGAGAAACGAAAAGCCACTTCAAGAGATAGATGAAGCCAGCAATGTTATGCCAGTGTTACCAACGTAACCTTGGCTCTATGAATTCTGGGGGACCATCAGATTGCTAAAGGACAGCAGGGGGCGACTCTACTGGTTGCAAGACTGCATGAGAAAATTAGCCTACTTTTCACTTGATTTATTACCTCAGTAATATTTATTTTTTTTGAGCTTGTGGTCTCATTCACTACTCAAAATGTTATATACAGCCTTATGCTAATTTAATAAATCATGGTTCCATTTTATTGATTTTATTTTAGTTTTCTCCAGGCTGCTGTAAAGGAGGCTCCAGCCGATCGTCGAACCTCAGATACAGGAGGAACATGCGGCTTCCTGTTGGGGGTACTGCGGGAGTTTGGGGTACTGGGGCCATTGTTACGAGCCATCCGGTCTCTGTATAACCAAAGTGAGAGCTGTGTCCGCATACTCGGCACGAAGTCAGTAATGTTCCTGGTGCATGTCGGCCATGTTGGATGGGGTGAGGATAGGGCAAGTCTCCTGGACGCCTTCCATTGGAGGTTTTCTGGGCACGTCCAACTGGGAGGAGACACTGGAGCAGACCCAGAGCTCACTGGAGGGATTATGTATCCCATCTGACAGGTAGTAATCCATCCATCCATGATGCTGGAGCTGATCCCAGCTGTTATTGGGTAAGAGGTGGGATTCCTGGACAGGTCAACAGTCAGTCACAGGGCTGTGATAGAGAACCATTCACAGACAAACTATGGACAATTTTAGAGTCACCAATGAACATAGCGAGCATGTTCAAACCGTGAGAAGGTGGCACACATGCTTAAAATCGAACAAGTTGGGGCCAGTTGTTTTGAACAAAATCTCTGTACCTGTTGGCGCTCTATTTGCTAAATCACATGTCTTGATTGTTATATAACCTTCATTCTCGGATCCCATCCCATAGTCTGACGAGGATTTGGCCTCTGGGGACACCTGTGAACATGCCGGGGCATGTAGCCGGTGGATAGCGCTAAACAACTTCCTTTTCCACATGCTGCATTGTATACAGAAAAAGAACCCATTTTTCTTGTGATGGACTTTAATTACCTTTGCTGAAATTTTAACATCACAATGCAGATTAGTAAAAAGTCAAAATGAAGCTTTGTCAGGTCTGTCCTCAAGAGAAGAAGAAAACTACTTTTAAGATGCTCGTTTGTTGAACGATAGCCGCTGACGGGAGCCGGGAAGTCATTACGGCGGATTACGCTTTTGCTCTCCACACGGACAGTTTTTCCTGCATATGCTGCAGCCTGCTGTTACATGATTGGTGAATATTACTCAAACTACAAGCGTACTACAAACGGAAACCAGGACACTTGCCGTCCCGGAAATCCACGTCCCTGCCTACAGATTCTACATTTCTATGTAGAGTTAGATTAGATAAGCTTAAACACTGATCCAGGATCTGCTACAGAGCTTGTGTACAAATAAGAGCTGAGCTGTATCTGATCCAACCAGAGGACAAAAGAAGAAACTAACTGCTGAGGCAAGAAGCATTAAAAGTGTAATAGACTGTAAACCTTTGAAATTCACTTAATGAGATATGTGAGCGGTTTAACCTGCGCAATGTGAGTGTTTTCCAGTCTAAAACAGTGGAATGTGACTGTCGCTCGCAGCTGCTGTGTGTGAGCCGACTTTTATTTTCATAATAACGTAATTAAATGAGGCTATATGAGAAGAAAACATGCAATTTTCTATTACAACACACTATTTGTCACTGTAAACATAACTAAATACTTAGTTTTTTACACAGTGAGTTGAGCATTTTTTTAAAGATATATTAGACTGACATTGCATTGCCACACAGACCATCAGGCATGGCTTAAATTATGTACCTTTTCTTGTACGCCTTTAAAGATTTAAGTTGCATTGTTTTAAAATTATGGTGTTACACTCTATGAAACAGTTTGGCTCATTTTGTGAATGATTATCTTTGGCATCTTAAATGTTTAAAAGTTTGTTTGCATGATTTTGCCAGGAAGTAAATAGTGTGTAGTGGTCCCCTCTGACCAGTTGGGGGCACTACACAGTCACTGCAGCTATAACTTGGAGGCTTCAACAAAAGGGGGAAAGAGTATAGAACATTCTAACATTATTAAATTATAATATTGAACTAACATTAATTTGCCTGTCTTCTCATTTTTCAAAAACTTTTATTTTGAAATTATTCCTCCTTCCCCTCTGTTCTTTCCCCTCCTCAGGCTCTCTCAGGTACATCAGCTTCTTCTCTCAGGTGTATCTCCCTCAGGCAGTAGGGACAGGTGGTGTTATAGACATCCTCCACCTGTAGCTTCATCCTCAGTATCACACCAACAAGCTTAAAGTTCTCTAGCACAAATACACAATACTACCTTCTCTGAATGCAGGTTAAAACAGTAATGACAGACACACCTACTTTTATTAGTAGCTTCATTTCGTTGTTTGACAGTTATTGAGTTTAGTAAATTCCTTTGTTTACAAACAAACTTACCTGTGGCGGGAATCGTTGAATAGAGGCAGCAGCCCCGCATTTCCCCACCTGTTAAACTTTCTATGACGTCACCCAGGCAGTTAAAGTCGCTACCATGTCGGTGGGGGGACTGCTTACAGTATGAAGTATGTCTGTTATGTGTGCCCCGTATGGCTAGAAAGGTGAATGTTGTAATGCATTTAAGTGCCGTGGGAAATTTGACAATTGCCCGAAATGCTTCTGTGTCTGTGTTATTTCTCTTGTTTAAGATGATGTAGGTGTTGGTTAGGGCCAGAGGCAGGAAATTGGAGATTTTTGCCTCTATATATTCGGTTCTCTGCAGGGAAGCCCAGAGAGAAGGTCAGGATAGGGCTATGAGGAGTATGAGTGTATTTATCCTCAGTTTCTTATAGTTCTTTTGTTCACATTTTGTTGGTTTGAATGTTTCCCGGTTGTCAATAAATGTCCACTGATGGTACCTTCAATTAAGTATTTTGAGTCTCCCTCCCACTTCATCAGAAACCCTCTGGCTATGCTATCTTACACTCAGTAATCGCTGTATGGACGCTAGCAGGTGATATGACCAGTCAGGCAGATAGGAAGGTGGAAAAAGGTAGATAAAGTGGTAATCTCGAAGATCTCATTTTCGCTCTCTTTGGTGGCACCTATGACGATTAACGGAAGTTAGGGGAGCACACTTCCCAGATGTCCAGACAGTTCTGCAAGTGTGACGTCCACGGTTGGCTCCGGTTGTAACTCTTGATTTTCCTGGCTGACGGTCACTTTCCTTTTCAGACTGTTTGCCTTCATCTGAGCGTCGAGTTTGTTTCTTTTTCTTTGGATTTTCACTTTTTCTTAAAGTTATATCTGTAGTCATCCATCTTTTCTTTGTTTGTTCAGCCATAGTAGATTACTGTTTACTCGCAACATTTGCAGAGTCCGGAAAAGCAGCCGCTTAGCTCCGCCTACCCTCTCTGGACCAACCACTGATGGGTGATGGAAAACGCTTCACTAACTGGGCGCCGCTTATGATTTGAAGTCGCACGAGACACCCAGTATGTAATACTGCAAATGCGAAGGCTTTGTGGCCATAGGCTCAATCACCATTGTGTTACCTCATTCAGTGATAGTGACTCAACAGACATTTATTTAAATGAAAATCTTCAAGATTATTACTTTAAGTCATGTAGAAAAAAATGTGTCTTTATTCTTTACAGAACGGCTTTGATGATGTCCATGAGAGCTCAGTCTGCAAGTTCAGAGGGTGGACGTCTGGAGTTAGCTGCAGTCTTAATGCTAAGGTAAGCTAACCAACTGCCTTGCATGTAGCTTTACATTTAGCATACAGGCATTAGAGACATATTGATCTCTCAGTGAAATCTTTTTCAGAGTTTCCCAGAATATTGAATCTGTGTTTTTTCTATTTTGTGTCAATTTACAAGCTAATATAGCGTACTGCAAACATCAACAAGAATGTAAATGATCTCATTTGTCCGACAACTGATTGTCTTTGTAGAGGCACGTTGAATTGAATCACCAACAGTAAACCTACCTACCTACCATACTAACTAACTCACTAACCGACTTACTTAATAGCTATAATTAACAAGCTCTTAAGGTGGACTACCGCTGGATCAGGGGACATGCTACAATTAGCTCATCCCAGTCCTCCTAAATAGCCATATGTCTGCAGCACCTGAGCCTCACAGTCTATTCTGAATCTATTTTAAGCTCTGGCCTTAATCTCTGTCAGGTTCTGTTGACAAAGAAACGCACCTCAAATAGCACATTAGCATGCGAGCTTAGTGTACAGCCTTTAATAGTTAACCGTGTGTCCCTGAGGTCAGCTCTCAGCGGAGCGGCATCTGAGGTAACCGTCTCACTGAGGAGTGGGTGAGCAGTGGCTGCAGACATTAAGACCTGTGTTAATGCAAATGTATGCCAATTATTTTCATAAAAACCAAACTGTGTCCAGATAATAAATCACATTTAAATAAGGAGGAATATTTTACATATCACCATTATTGGATTAATGACCGGAGTGAGTTTTTAAATTACATTTGACCGTTCAGAGTGAAGAGAGGAGCTGGAATAATATCATGAACATTCAGGAGTTCTTATTTCACAGTCAAACTTTAAAATTAAAGCCTCACTAACCACTGATGTCTGCCTAATGGTCTCACTTACTTTCACATTTCCTTCCTGTTATATTAATCACCAAGAATTTCAATGAAATTCCTGATTTATATCTTTTCCTGGCACTGAGACATACGTACGAAATGTTGAGACAAGAGATGAGCTGAGGATGACGTTTACGGCCTCATGGGAGACGGCCTCAGTTTCTACAAAGCGGTCTGCAGCAGGGAAGTGAGTCAGGTTTCCAGGCATGTGATTCGAGCCTATGGCAGGAATTTGTAACTGTCTAACTGTTACAACATCATATTTCCTGTGAAAAGAACCATTTAATTTTTGTTGTTGAAGAATTTCAGTGTAATAGGCGACAAGCACATCATCGTGTAAATGTGATAAAGAAGGACCAACTTGGCTGGCCATAATTACCCCCACACACATTAAAGCACCTATATTTGATAAACATTTCTGGCACACACTTGTCTGAAATGCTGTCTACTTGGTTTCTTGTACCTTGGCTGTAGGCCTAATGTATTTACCATGCCATGAAAGCCAGCACTCCCAACTACAGCAGACATTTTTTAAATGTTATCAGTTTATGTATTAATTAATTATTTGGCCTTTTAAGCCTTTATTTGGAGCGAGAGGACAGTGGATAGTGTGGGAAACAGAGGAAGAGAGAGTGTGGGATGACACGCGACATAGGGGCCGAGCGTGGGAGTCGGGCCTGGGGTCACCGTGTTGAGGACTGTAGCCTCTGTATATGAGACGTGCAGGTGTGAGTGTTAAGCTTATTGTGCTGCCATGTATTCTATGGCGTTCTAAACGGCTTACAAATGGAAAGTTTTTTGTCCTGTTTTCCTTCCTTCCTTTTTAATCCATTATGTGCATTTTATTTGGTGCGCTGTAAATCGCGTCTCCGTTGCTGGACATGTTCTTTAGAGTTTCACAAGGGTGGAGACGCTGTGCCCACAATGTAGACTGAGCAGCAAAGCTTCAGTCCACCGATTCATAAGCCTAGTCTCAGGCCTTTTACTGGATTATAGTACATTAATACCATAGCTAGGGCTCTTCAAATCAACGTAGTCGCTTTTTTTATGTTAAAATCGATTAGTGGTTTGTATCTGTGAATTGTTACACCTCTAGTAAATGTCCTTTGAAAGAGCTCTGACAATAGATCACAACTTGGAGTCAATATTCTGAGAACGGTTAATAATAGCCTCTGATGCTCAAAGAGTTAAATCTATAAGGTGTTTAAATTCATGTGTCAAAGAAAGATATTGTTCCCTCACCCGTTGACTCTTAATATTTCAGAAATACCCTTTTTCATCTTTTCTGTAAACTTGTTTATTTAAAAGTCTTAGATGACAAACTCTGTTTTACCTCTGTTGATTTACTATTTGTAGAGATGCAGGTTTGTGGGATGGGCTAGAGGCAGAATGGTGCAAATTCTTCAAAGAAATTGTTTTAACTTGATAAAATGTGTAAACATATATTAAAACATTATACTATGTTTTTCATCAATACTGACAGAATTAAATAAGCGGCTGTTATTATGCAAGATTTTCGAGTGGAACTGTTTTCCGAGTTTGGATCGTTTTCCTTGCTTTCCTGTAACTGGCACCAGATTATATCAGTGAACTCCTTGTGGTTTCTGGAGGCCTGTCCCCTCAGGTTTAGTAGCCTTACTAGCAGTGTTGCATTAGGTGGGATCCATGCAATGTTTGCAGTGGATCAGTAATTAAATCCATTTTAATAAAATGTCCTGTTCTTTCAACTGAACAAAGAACAGGACCCATCACATGTTGATGCACATGTCATCGCATGGCTTTAAAGACAGTGTTATTTGAGAGAACAAATAGTTATGGAAGGTATGGAAGCCCTGAGAGGCAAGTGAGAAAAAGAAATCAGGTGATCCATTTTCTATCCATATAGTGACAAAATGCAGAGAAGAGGACTCTAGAGGTAGAGCTGGAGCTGTTAAGAATCTAATTTTTTTATTAGTCTTGAAAAGGGGGTCGTCTTATATTGGGATGAATACGGTATAATGCTGTTTTTTGTTTTTATTTTTATATTTGGTTACCGCTTCTCCATTCTACGGTGGCTGACAAGGGCCTAAATCTCCCTCATAAATGATTTTATCCAGAAAATGAGTTTCAAATATGTTGGGTGTGTTTTTGATTTAGCATCTTTTATGTTTTTGCAGTGCGTTTGCTGTTCACGCAGTTTATTTTGGCTTCTGCTGCACGTTTTTATTTGCAGCACGTTTCTGTTGCTGGTTTTGTTTTTCACTTTTGTTTGTGTTTTTGAATGTGCAGCCTGTTTTTATCTATTGAGAGAGTGCCGTCTCTTGAGTGGTGAATCAGTTGTGTAACTTAAAGTCTTTACTGTATTCTCTGAATCTGTACGAGTGCGGTCTTGTTTCTAATCATCACTATTTAATGTCAGTGTCCAAGCAGTGTGCCATCATGAATCCAATTCAAATGGATGGTGAAGTTAAAAGAAATCAGCTGGTTTCCTTTCAGTCGTTGCTTTCGCTGCAGCAGCAGAAGGCTTTAGTTCCGTGACTAAAATGTATTTACTGTAACAGTTGCTGTTGTTGGCTCCTTCACAGTTCCAGTGAACAATGTGAAACTATGACTAGCTGGCTGGCTGCAGCGGTACAATTAGTCAGAAGGCGGATTAACCAAACTGTGACCAAAAGCCAGCATAAAGTGTCTCAGGAGGATGATCTTCCACCACAAGCATCCTCCTGTTGGGGTTTATCTCCACAATAACAACCTGTTCCCTGAACATTATCCCAGTTAATACACTGCTACTTACGCAATACTTCAATAATGACAGAAAATGTTTATTTAGAAAGGAAAATAGCTTATAGGTGGAACTGTTAGCATAGCAATGGTAGACTCTGTAGCCTCTTTAAGTCCACTTACTTGTTTACAAGGTGAACAGGACTGAACATTTACAATGATGTGAAGTGAGACAAGGTGAACAGGACTACATGAATGACAGCAGCAACTGTTCAAGGTCTTCTGCCCGGCAACTGTCAAAGTCTGCAGACATGTTCTTCTTGTAACACTGTTATAAACAAGTGTGTCATGTGTCCTCTGTGGTTTTGGTGTGGTTACAGGATAGAGATTACATGGAGCTGGGTCTTTAGCTTCTTCTTAAAGGTAAAAGGGACCCTGAGGACTGAATGGAGTTTGGTAGCTCGTTCCACCACCGGGGGACTAACTGAGGAGAAGAGTCTAGTAAGCGACTTAGGGCCCTGTTGTGATGGGAGTACCAGGCGCCCAGCGTAGTGGGGAGTATAGACCTGGATGAGGGCGTTCAGGTAGGCAGGAGCCGTCTTTGTTGCTGTTTTGTAAGCGAGCAACATGGTTTTGAATTTGATGGGAGCGGCGACTAGGAACCAGTGAAGGGATATGAGCAGTGGAGTGACATGTGGTTGTGGGTTTTTTGCCAATAAAGTTAAACTAGGTCAACTTTAGCCTCATCCAAATGCGATGTCATCCCAAAATGCACTGCACTGGCAAAAGGCATGCAGGCCAACATTCTTGTTGGATTAGTATGGATGTGGGTTTACTCAGATTTTAGTAACAGTCACGGATCCAGGATAATTTCTTTCATGGACAAGAAGTGTTTTTTCCAGGTCTGCTGGAACGATGACTGTAAGTCTTCTGGTTGTGTATGATCCTTTCCAAAACATGTCTTAAAACGTGACTGTAGCTCTTAGTTTTTAACTGAAACATGGAAACAGAGATCAAAGCCCACAAACCACAGTTGGAGTTGTAAACCTGGGCGTACAGGATTATAAACTACTGTGCTGCATTTTGGCTCTCTGGAAGGACTTCAAAAATTAAGGAGCTTTTTTCTTCAATCATGAATCGGATTAATTTACTTACAGGTCCCTGAAGAAACACAGCCCACTGCATTATGTGAGTCAGATTTTGATCTGAATCTCCACTTGCGCAGCAAAATGTTTCCTTCCTGACTGCTTTTAATTCCTGTAATGTTTAACTTCATGCCAAACTCTTTTATTTGAACCTATTTTTAAGTACAGTGAATAGCAGCCTGTTAACCTCAGTGTGCCATGTAGAAGCTTTTGTTTGTATTAAATACATGTAATAATCTCAAAGATTTCCATTTCAATAAATGTCTGTAAAGTCACTATCTATCGCTGAATGAGGTAACACAATGGTGATTGAGCCCGTGGCCCACTGATGAAAGCCTTTGCATTTGCAGGACAACAGACTGGCTGCCTGGTGCGACTTTCACAGAAAAAAATCCCAAGCAGCGCCCAGTTAGTGAAGCGTTTTCCATCACCCAGCAGTGGTTGGTCTGCCATAGAGGGTAGGTGGAGCTAAGCGGCTGCTTTTCCGGTCTCTGCAAGTGTTGTGAGTAAACAGTAATCTACTATGGCTGAACAAACAAAGAAAAGATGGATGACTACAGATACAACTTCAACAAGAAGTGAAAATCCAAAGAAAAAGAAACAAATTCAACGCTCAGATGAAGCAAACAGTCTAAGAAGGAAAGCGACAGTCAGCAAGGAAAATCAAGAGTTACAACTGGAGCCATTCGTGGACGTCACACATGCAGCACTGTCTGGATATCTGGGAAGTATGCTCCCTCAAATTATTGTTTATCGCCATAAGGTGCTGCCAAATAGAGAGAGAAACTGAGATCTTCAAGATTACAACTTTAATACAGTTTTTTGTCTTAAAGGACATTTTATGTTTTACTGCCAGGACATGTAAGGAAAAAAAACAGCCACGGACATATTGCAGATTTAATTAATAGAATTAGTAAAAAGTCAGGTGTAATTTTGAATATGATTACAAACCCAAAACGAACACACCTATGAATGAGAGACTTTGGGCCCACATTATGGACAGTTTACCCAGTTATAAAGGGGTTGGTCTGTTTGTGATGCTATGACCTGAGTTGTTTATTATCAGACTAAAGAAGTGAAGAACTCGTGGAACTTGCTGCTTACTTGCATGGTTGGTGAAAATTTTTTTACTTGAAATAACTGGTCTCCTCATCACTCTAGCCCGCTGTCTTCTCTGCAGGGAAAAAAAAAAAATCCTGACTCCCATGTCCAAAAAATAAATTCACAGCAAACACTGAATGAGCTAGCAGGTATGGTGGGCGCAAACAAGAGTGCCTGTTGACAAACTGCTAATTAGTGCTAAGGTAATATTAAAAGGATTTCAGTGACCATATCATCATCATTAAGCCATATTATTGTGCAATATTTGAAGGAAAAATCTCCAAAAGGCATCGACACCACACACACAGCAGAGAGGTTCAGCGGCTGAATCAGCTGAGGTGACACCGAGCAGACAGCTAGCAGCTCCCACTTGCGCTAAAAGCAGCTGTGCCTTTAGTTACGAATAACTTTTATACATAATAAAATTTAAACAGGTGAGTTGTAGAAAAAAATCAACCCCCCGTACATTTTACAAGTCTGTAAACATGTTTAATTCTGCTGTTAAGTTGGGCTTTTAATATGGGGCCTAATGGGGATTGACTCGCTTTTGGAGCCAGACTCAAGTGGTCATTTGAGGAACTGCAGTTTTTGACACTCCTGCTTCTTTTTCAGCTCTGGAGGTTTCTGCTTGATTTTTACACCTTTACCAGAGTCATTCAGTTGAACTTTTCTCCACAACAAGAGTACCACACAATCCTCTGAGCTGATTGGATCAATATTACCTAATTGATAAGCTGTTAGAGTGAACATCAGTACATTCAGAAATAGTTTAATTTTAACACTGATTTCATTAATCTCATCTCCTGAAACACAAAAACTACTCTTCATCATACTGCATTACTCATTAGGTTGTAAGCATGAACATCATTTTATAGCATTAATGAGACAAATGGAGGGTACATCCGACTCAACAGAAGAAATTCAGAGATTGACAAATGTAACCACAACCTCGACCAATCAATACAAGTAAAGTTCCTGCTGAAAGTCCTGCAGCCACAAGCTGTCTGGTTCATGACATCACCCTGTCGATAACCCATTCTCTGTCTCAGTCACCCCCTGACCATCCTGTTTCCCTCCTGTTGTACATCCCAACCCACTTTCTCCAGTACAGCTAAGCTTGCTCTCCGTGCTCTTGGGGCTATAATTGGCTCTGTTAGCCTAGTCTGGCTAATGCATTATAAAAGCTCCCCTGGCCGGGCTTATCCTCCAACAGCGCTTACAGATTCACACCTCCATGTCGCCGCAACATGTTCTGTACATGCTGAGAGCCTCAGCAAAAGCACAGCTGACACCCACAGACTGCTGGCATCCTGGGTGAGAATAGAAAGGAGAAGAAGAAGAAGAAGAAGAGAGCGCTGGCAGGAAGACGCAGAAAAGGAATTTCAGTCAAAAGAATCTTCATCAGGAAGAATCACAGAGACACGCCTAGGTGAGTCTGTGAGGATGGAAGTGTAGATAAAAAGGGCTTCAATTAGGTAACATACTCTGACACAGGAGCAGGGCCTTAGCTTCAACTGAGGTTATCCTTTGTATTTAATTGTGGGACCTGTGAGGAGTTAATATTGTCAAGCTAAACATGTATATATTTAGTAAGTTTGGTATCTAAAGATGCAGTATTTTCCAACAGGAGGCATGTAATCCATGACAGCATGAGGACAGCTCTGCAAACACATGATGATCCTCATTTTGGGAAATCAAACTGTATTTATACATTTTACTGGTCTGTGATAATAATCTATTAAGAGGTGTTCTTGAACTATGTAATCTAGTACAGGTAATCAGAGAAATAGAAAATGTTTTAAGGCAATTGCTAATTTTTACAGAAATTTCCTTGAAAGAAGTGTGCCATTAAAGGCTGTCCAACACTAAAAGATTGTGAGCGAGCCCACACATGACGACAAATAATGACCAATTGAACAGTTTTGTTCCTGTAGTTTGTGGAGCAACGATATGACCCAAACAGCACACCACACACTAACAGATTTATTCACCAACAACCAGAGTCCGACTCTCACATGGCGGATGATGGGCAGGAAGAGTTGGCGATGATAGTTTTTGGACTTTTTACTGAAAATTCAGGAAGAAAAAAAGAACTTTATGCTTTCTGTCGCCATGGCTGCGGTTGTTGTGCTTCCTTCTTCAGTCAGCTTGCTTCCCCATTGGCTATCGTTTGTTTCCACATGACGATCCACAGAGCGCGTGCTCGGCTAACGGATCGTAAATTATACTGAATATGTTTAATATTTATTACGATTTGAAATCGGTGCGGCCACGGCATTCTTCCGAGCAGATTTGGGGAAGTAAAATCTTAACATCCCTCACACCACAGGAACATCTGGAGAGATCATCTTTAGAACCAACAGAAATCAGGACTTTTGTCTGAAGGGGGAAATCAGGCCCAAAATCAGCTGGATTATCTTGTTGTACCCCGCTTGAGATAAAAGTTGCATAAAGAATTTTCCAAAAGCTAACAATGCAAACTAACTATGACTGTCCCCAAATAATATACAAGAATGGTGACATCCATTCAGGGTTAAAGATCTTTCACCTGTTGTGTTAAGCTTAATACAATTAATAAATGAATGCAACAGATTATTACAACCATTACGTTTTTAATCAGACATATTAAAAGAGAAAAAGCAGAAGTCAGGACATCGTATAAAGATCGTTAAAAATTTGCCGTTGTGATGAGGCGATGGATGTGACAACACAACACCCAGCAGACGAGATGGAGTCATAGTCTTCTTTTGCATAAGGTCACTTAGATCACGCACTCAACATTAACCATATAGACTTTAAAATAAAAATCTACTTACTGTAACTCAAACCTCTTTTTTTCCCTTAAAAACTAACAAGTAAAAAGAATCCAACCAAACTGAAACCATTTCACAACGTTAACCATGAGCGCTAACTATGGAAGCACTCCTGTAGGCCACATTACAAGGTGGAGACAAACAACCTACGTGGTTTTATGGGTTCGAGGGCGTGTTAAAATACTCTCAGTCAATACAGTTTAGAAAGGTCTGAAATAAATATATTAATATAAAATAAAAGAACCTTTTTTTAACTCCTGGCCTCCATAGCCTTTGCTAAATGTTTTCCTCGCAATAAGCATCAAAGCTTGCAATCTAACATGCAGATACACATGCGACAACCTGGAAATACTTATTTTCGTCTCCCAAAATTTAAAAAACAAAACAAAATTGTTTTAGATTATTTATTCAGAAACAAGATTTTACAAATTTAAGAGAAAACAGCAGCATAAAAAATCAAGAGATCTAGAGAAAAAAAGTGCTGTTGGTTTCATAATAGAACATAATTAGCTGTGACTCTCTTTTCCAGACACAGACTGCTTTGTCCCAAAATTAGACTGCTGCCCTACCAGGATTTTCCCGTATCTGACACTGATTTGACTCTGCTTCTAGTTCAGTCTCAAGAGGAAATGTCTCACAGTACACAGGATATCCCTTTGATAAACGCAGGGAACCACCTTTAATGTTCACATCACAATATCACAATGGCAACATTAAAGGGCATGTCTTTGTTTGCAGGATGAAGGCCAGATGCCTCCTCGCCGCAGTGGATAGACTTCCCACCATTAGCGAGATGCAGGAGAGCGACACAGAGGATGCAGATCTGGACTGTTCCTTGCACACCATGGAGGAGTATGTGGACTCCATCAAAGAGCTCTCCCAGCCGGCTCCGTACCCCCTCCACGGGCCCCTCAGAGGTCACCGCCGCTGGATGGTGCGCTCTGGTCCCAGAGTTCCACCTGTGGCTCAACCTGTATATTTACATTCCACGATGACCTACGCTCCCTGGATCCCAGTCGAACTGTCAGATGTATCACTTATTTTAACTGAAAGATCAGTTTGTGACTCATCTCTGCGCTCTAACCAGAACCTGCTGGATAAAATGGTTGCACAATCCCTGTTTTCAGGCCTGGTGTGAACCCGAGTATAATGACTGCTTTGTAAATCCCTGCAGCGAGCTTTGACATGAGCTCAATGTGGCCTACTTCAGCATGTTTGAGAAGTAACTGACAGTGAGATGTATTCACTTTGAAGTGCTAAACGACGGCAACAGATGAAGCAAGAGATGAAAAGGGAAAAATATCAACGGGCAGAACAAACAAATGAGCGGAGCTCGCTTGAGCAGTGAGTGGTTGCAGAGGGTCCATCAGCCACCCGGGGGCCCATGAACAAACTGAACATCTGAGTTTTATGTGCATATTGAAATATTTAAACATACAGTCTCGGATTTTGCAACCAGACTCTCCTGAGGGGCCAACAATATGGAAGTAACAAATTGATGCTCCCTAGGAGTTCACCGGTCCCGCGTGTGAAGGCCCGGGTTCGATTACATGTGTTAAAAACACGATTTAGATTCCAATTTTTATTTGTATAAATGTCACAAAAACATGTTCATGATGAAATATCATTTACTAAAAAAATGGAATAGAATAAAATTGAATGATGCTTACGGACAAAAAAGGAACCATATCAGATTTAATTTTGGATAAGGGAACAAAAAGACAAAAAACTGATTCTGACTCTTATCAGCAGTGTTTCCAGATCCGCGGTTTTCCCGCTGAATTGGGCTACTTTTTAAGTGTTGCAGCGGGTGGAAATTTTTGTCCGCTGGTTGGGTAGACCTGTTTTGCATGCAAATTACATGAATAATAGGCTATCTACAAATAGAAATCCTTAATTTTTTGTATTATTTTAGATTAAATAGTTTATTTATACCCAAATCCTACCAAACAGACTCCAGATCATTCTGCACTACACTCATTTCACATGGGACATGCATGCCCACATAACAAACCCACACACACTACTTTGACCGTCACAGTTAGCGAACTTAAACTGCACACAGTCCGTATCCATTCGGCGCACTGTGTGCTGTCAGCTAGCCAGCTATTGTGAGCGGTGACACCTGCAGCGGAATCCTTTAACACGCCGGACAATTCAAGCTAGCAACCCCGGCCGGGGAGAAACATGACGCCCGGTAAGTGGGAAAAATACGGGAAGAAATACACAACGGGCTGGTAAAGTGAAAACGGAGTGTGGCTGGGGATAATACAAAAGGTTTTTGTTGGTACTGTATAACCGAGGTCGCAGGGGGTGAGAGGAGTTGTCCATGATGGATGCCAGTTTTGATAGCATCCTCCTCTCACCCACCTCTATGACCGTCTGAGTTTAATCAGTCTGTGTATTTTATAATGCATTTGGCAATGATAGCAATGCTGTTTGACAGGGATACATTTTGAGTTCTAGTGTTGGGCTGGTTTTATTGGCCATTGGGCTGGTTTTGTCACACAGACCTGGCAACCCTGCTTGTCAGTATCTGTACAGTTATACAGTTGTTTATGCAACTGAAGCAACTTTCTAAGTTTAATTTAAGAGGTCCTATCTTTAATGCAGGCTTGTGGTGCACATCTAACAGGAACCCACAGAAATCCTGCACCAAATATCCCTGTAACCACAATCAAACTTCTTTACACATATGTGACGTATGTCCAGGAATCTGTTGCCCCGAGTTCATACTTGGAGGGCTCCTACCACACCTACCTCATCGACCTGCACTCACATAACGATCACTAAACCAATGATGCAACTGCCTTTATTGTAAAAAAAACTTATTCAAGGGACTAATGATTTTCTTGGCCTGTTGACAGCATGAACAAGTCAACACCCCTACACTGTGCAAGTGTATTTAGAGTATACTGTGTAAGGTTACATGTTCTGTACCTTTCATTTGTATAACAATAAACAGAACGACTGTTAGAAAAACATGAAATGACTCAGGCTTCAACCATGACCGTTTTTTATCACGTAAACATCCTGTCTCTCTGAACACTTCTCTTCTTCATTATCTTTGAGGCTTTCTGCGCAGCCATCTACTTTTAGTTTCTTTTTCCCTGAAGTTCTATGACCATGTGGAAAGTATATCCAGCTGGGTCTTGGCAGGAATCGGCCAACAAACATGTGGTAAGGGAGGGAGGGAGGGAGCAGAGCGGCCCCCCTGGAGACGTTTCCACAGAACAAGCCTGTGAATCTTAATGTGACTGACCCTAAATTGCTCTTCCACATTGTGCAACACTGCATACGTCAAGCACACACAACTAGAGAATAAATGTGTTCTGCGGAAACATGATCGTCGTGCAAAAACCGGACACTTACACGATATTCTGGAGGAATAATCTGATACATATATGACTGGTGACTTAAAGCGTGCAGATATGAAAAGCCATAACTTTAGTGCTACTTCAGCAATATGTCTGTTGACAACCTTTCTTTTTCTTTTAATTAAATCCACAGTAATATGGAGGTGCAGATATCTTTTCTCCTAAACTCATTAAACTAGAAAAGGAGTGAGATATTGTTCGCACCGCTCTGCAGTAAGATATACTGCTGTGTGTCAGAGGATTGATATAAAACAGATTTGCCGAGGTTGATTCAAGCTTTGGTTGTAAAATCACAAAAACCCAAGTGTTCTGTAAACACTCTGAAGTGTGGCGTTAAATATGAAATACAGCTGCAGAGAGCAGTGAAGCAATCAGAGCTTTGTGTGCAAAGCTGCAGGATCCCAGTATTAAGGTAATAAAAAGAATCCATCTCAAAAACAACCAATCATCCGCCTGGAATACAACAACTTATCGTAAAGATAAAATTATATTGCTCCTGCATGCTGCCTGCCTCCAGTGCCGACATGTAGAGACAGAAGTGTTCTGCTTGACTGTTTGACTTCTCATGTGTCCTCATAATGAAACAGAAAGAGTCACAGTCCGTTAACTTGGCATGCTCACATTTCACAGGACATAGTGCTGCAAATAATCTGAGCAAGACTGCCTGATTTTCTCCAGGCTGCAGCGTATGAATGACAGTTTAAACTGGTTGCAAATCAGAACATGAAGCTACTTTTTAGAGCTGCTTCCTTTACATGTTCAACACTTTGGGGCAGCACAACAAGCTGTAAACCACAGACTGTAAATGAGAAGTGGGCATACCCAGCGAGAAATGTTTTGTTCTGAGGATGTTATGTGCAATGCTTTGAATAGTAGGAGAACGTTCTGAATTGTGTTACCTCATTTGGCGATCGATAGTGACTATTTTATTACTTTAACCTATTATTTTAAATATAATTTAAAGTTTCAAGGCCCCTTTTGTTATTTGTAAAATTTGCATCACTAGCTATTCCACTGGGTTGACACCTACAAATTTGACATTTAAAGCATATTCATTGCCCGCTTGAGAGTCCAGCATCTCGTTTGAATTGGCGTGCAATGATTCTCGGGATATGTTGGGCCGTGAATGAAGCACACGATGGATCCTTTGTGGCCCGGGAAAAGGAGGGTGCATTTGTCTGCCGCATCTGAAGAAGCCTTCGAAATGGGACAGCCTTCGACGCAAGGATGCAACCCCAGGACATGGTCTCTTCTGGCTCCAAAAAAACCCCCAAAAACAAGATGGTGGCAGTCAAAATGTCGATGGACACTCATTATTGTGTCCAATATAAAAATGCAGCCGGCAGTCTGTTGGCTCAGTTCACACGCTGTAAACGGGGAGAATGAGAGACTGACTCCGTCCAAAGGTAACAAAACCTTCCTGCCAGCTCCTCCAAATCTCACTTTATTATCACACATTATTCTTGTGTGTTTGTTTCATCTGGACAAAAAGTGTGAAAACGACAAGTGACTGTTCTACTTGGGGTTTATATGAGTTGAGTTGGGCAACTATTTTTGTGGGCTGGTGTGTGCGCAATTATGTTTATGTTGTTTATTCTCAGTGGGTCTTTATTGGAGTCAGAGATCTGCTGGACTGAGTGGGTGGCACATTACCGTGTGGATCACTGCCTTCACTTGGTAGCGTTTAGCCTGAGTGAAGGTGGCATTAGGCCCAGATGTAGAAGTTTTGTTTTGCTTATTAACTCACATTTGTGTTTGTTCCAGTTCTCACAGGAAGCATGCAGTGTGTATTTGTTGATGGAATAGATAAAGTAGGTGCTGGGTTATCTGTTGAAAGTAATCGCTAACTGGAAATGCTATAAATCACTGAGGATGCCACATGTCAAAGGCAAGCAGGAACCTCCAGGGCTGAGAGTCAATGCGGGAGTGCCATAAACTGCAGTTCCTTGAGTGGCCACTTGAGGCTGACTCCAAAACAGAGTCAATCCCCATTCAGTCACATATTAAAAGGCAAACCTTTACAGTCGAATTAAACATGTTTAAAGCCTGGTAAAAAAAAAACTGTTCTGGTGTCTGTAGCTATTTGGGGGTGAATTTTAGATTACCAGGCTAACGTTATGCATGATTAGGGGCGCGACTGCTTTGAGTTACAAGTTGGTGCTGCTAGCTACGTGCTACGTGTCAGACTGACCATGAAGTCTGTTCTCCAGTTTTTTCGGTAAGTTTAAATCTAGAATCATCTAATTGTTAGAACTAATTAGCAGATAAAGATGTCCACGCTCACTGTAACTTGTGGCATCAACATCAATTTAATGGCGGCCCGTGCATGGAAGTCAGGATCGTTGGCTTTTTCCTGCAGGGAGAACAGCAGGCAGTGATCAGGAGTCTGGCTGTTTGAGGTTAGCCCGGTTTTTGTTGTTCACCCCCCACTCGCTCTTCCGATCCATGGCGAGTCTGATCGACCTAGAAACAATTAGCAACTCCAGTCAGCCATCACAACATATAGAATCATTTTGTGTGTGAAATGGTTAGCTGGCTTGTTTGCCGACTAAGGAACTAGCCAGATCACAGACTGTGGCTTTGATAACCTCGCTGTTCTTTAGCGTCACCCTTGGTCCAAATATGCTCACTTCAGGATCCAAAACAAAAATGACACTAGTGACGAAACTCGAGGCTTTTTAAAGGCAACCAAAAAGCCAATGGATGACATTAATTATATACACTGATCACATTATGACCACTGACAGGTCGAGTGAATAACAATGATTATCTCATTACAATGGCACCTATCTGTGGGTGGGATATGTGAGGCAGCAAGTGAACATTTAGTCCTCAAAGTTGATGTGTTAGAAGCAGGAAAAATTTGTGTAAGTGTAAGGATGTGAGCGACTTTGACAAGGACCAAATTGTGATGGCTAGACGACTGGGTCAGAGCATCTCTGCAGATCTTGTGGGGGCGTTCTGGTCTGCAGTGGTCAGTACCTACCAAAAGTGGTGCAAGGAAGGAAAACTGGTGAACCGGTGACAGGGTCATAGGTGGCCAAGGCTCACTGAAGCGCGTGGGGAGTGACGGCTGGCCCGTGTGGTCCGATCCAAGAGAAGAGCCACTGAAGCTCAAATAGCTGAAAGAATTAATGCTGGTTCTGATAGAAAGGTGTCAGAACACACAGTGCACTGCAATTTGTTGCTTATGGGGCTGCGTATAGCCGCAGACTGGTCAGGGTGGCAGGTAGTCATAATGTTATGGCTGACCGGTGTATATATGTATATATATATATATATATATAAAGTCTGATGACTGCACAAACAGAGAGCACCTCTCCACACTGGGATGATCGAGGTAACTGCTGCCCTGTAATGTGCTACACAATCATATCGGCTTTGAGATAAAGTTGTTCATAAAAAAGAGGCCTCCAGTAAACTGCAGAATGAGATTTATTGTATTCTATCATCGACTAAGAAACTGCAACAACAATAGTGATGAGGGAGCCAAATAATTAAAGCAGAGAGAAACACCTAATGAGGAAGCCGTATGTCACCGAGCAAAACAATAGCTTTTTCCTTTTTTTCCTCTTTGCTGCAATCACAAACTCAGCGTGGCTGCAGGATGCCGCTGTGAAGACTGAACCAGCCTCCTGACTTGTTCTGATTATTTTTTGACTGGTTCCTTTGGTACAACAGAGGGTTTGTCATGTCAGAGACCTTTTTAGTGCACGTTGCCAGAGCCTCCTCACTGGGATAAAAAATATTGTTATGAAGCGCTGGCATTTGCTGCCCTTGGATGACTCTGCGGGCCAAGAATGTGTTGACCCAACTCTTTTTGTTTACAGGTAAAAACCGAGCCAGAGAAATAAGCTTGTATCAGCTCCTGATCCTCCCAGTACCATACATATGCTGCTTTATCCCAGTGGTGATTATCTCCTGGGAAATCAACCACTGATACTGTTATTTTAATCCCTCCTATCAGCAAAAATATCCCCTTTTATTTATGTCCTGCTCAGGGACGGATCCAAAGGGGTGGCCTAAACTAGGATTGGCTACTTGCCTTGTCAGAGGTGGGACTTACAATCAACTATGTGGACTGTGTTGCAACAGGCTGCTCGTAGCTTTCTTTCCATTTCAATGTGGCACCTTTCCTTTAGTTCTTAAATTGTTACTCTGACCACATCTTCTGTTTGAATCCTTAAAGAATTAAGCTTAGAAGGAAGGGTTAATTAAATGCTATTTATTTGTGTGTGTGTGTGTGTGTGTGTGTGTGTGTGTGTGTGTGTGTGTGTGTGTGTGTGTGTGTGTGTGTGTGGACACATACTTCGTGCCACCCCTGCATAAGTCAGTGCCCCAGTCCAAAAAGTCTGGATCTGCCCCTGGTCCTGCTACAACAGTGATGCACACATCTTAAAGCCCTTGTGACAAAGTCAGTGTTGCTAAGGCGACAAGACAAGTTATAGTTTGTTTGAGCCAAAGAGAAGTGACTTTTTGGTGCACAGGTAATGGTCAATCCAAACTCCATTCAGAAAACAAGCATTTTTAAAGTTCAATTTATTACCAATTTATTCAAATGTTGTGCCTTAATAAGGCTGTGGTAAACCAGACTAATTGAACTCACCTTTTACTTACAATATACAGAGAATATTTTTTTATTTTGACCTATCAACTATGAAACTTAAACTCACTAGAGATGGCTGGACAAGGGCTCTCCAGCTGCATCACAGTGCTGGTGGTTGGTTTTCCACCTAGCTAACAAGTCATCAGACTGAAGACTGGTCAGCCACAAGTAGCGCTTGAAGCTAGCAGCAAAGTCCATCAAGACACAGTTCAACAGTTTAAAAATAATATACATCCAACTCTAAAGGGAAAAGGATGGCATTTTGGGGCATATGCTTACATCTGTACGTTAAATATGATGCAAGACCTCAGAGGTGATTATCCTAGCCTAGTACAAAGACTGAAAGCAGAGGGAAAGCTAGCCTGTCCCTGTCCAGTGCCTGTAAAGGTTAACACATATCTATCTGTATTTAATTAATCCTTACAGGTATGAAAAGTGTTTGGCATGCTACTTGATAAGTGACGTTGGCTAAGCTACCAGTTACTCTTAAATGAAGCATCACCACACTGAAGCTAACCGAAGGGAAATGCAGGTAGCTAGGCTACAGCAACAAGGTAAAAGTAGCTTCCCTCATCAAAGCTGTTTTTTTCATTGGAACAACATTGTTTAAAGTCAATGCAATTTTTATGTTTATTTACTATGTTCTTTAATTAGTTAGTAGCTATACCCACAGCCCATCATTTCAGTAGCTACCAAACTTTTAAAAAAGTTACATCATCTCATTTTTTCCCAAGGCTCTATTTGTTTATTTGTCTTGGTTTGTCTTTTGTACCTCCCCACACTTTATTTTACTAATTTTGTGCCAACAGACAGTAAAACTGTAGCCAGCTAGTTTAGCTTGGTTTGGTTTAAGGGAATCACCTGAATGTGGGTGTGTCTATTCTCCTGCTGCAGTGATGTCATAGGCATCAGCTGATATCACTGTCATAAGGGCCTGTTTTGGCTATCCTGAAAGAAGTAGGAAGAAAAACTGGGGTCAGGCCAGAGGTCTAACAGGAAACATCTGGAGGTTTGCGCAACAAGTCACATGTAAATTTGATGAGATTAGTTGAACTAAGTATTTGTAGGTATTGTCACATATAGACTTTTACAGTTTTATTTCTGCTTCTTGTAGCGCTTCCATTGGCCAACAACAGGTGATTTTACAGGGATATTTGTGCTGTTATTGTTTATTGGTAAACAACAGCTTGGTGCAGTGACTTCTTGGAGCCTTGGGTGATGATCAGATTTTTCTTTCCCTTAAGAAAGAGAAAAGATCACAATAGTTTCACTCCATGTTGAAGTATATTGTTATAAAGAGTAACTCACAGCAGGCTGAAGAGCAATGCTTTGCTGGTCTCTCTTGTTGAAAGGTTGAAGCCTGGTTTACCTCTGAGCATATGATGCTGGTGTGGTCAACTTCCACATCAAAGTGATGCCATAATTTGTTTTTACAGATGTCAAGATCTTAGTCTGCATAAAAAAGGGGGATTTAGCCAGCTAGACATCAACCACGGTTTGTGGTGGTTGGTTTGTGAACCCTCCTTTTTGAAGCCTCTAGTTTTACATTTTGGTGGTAGCCATCTTGGTTTTTTGGAACCATAAGGGATCATATTTGGACGACAGGGTGGATAAGCAACGTGATGTCTCAATCCAGGTTGACAGGTCTCTGTGGTAGCAGCTTGTCAATCATAGTAACTGAGTCCTGAGGTTTTTAGAGGCAAGATTTAAAATCTGATTTAAAATCTGATCATCATCATTGCATGAAACTGAAAAGAAGAAATTACTTTAGTAAGAGAACTCCAATCTCTGTGTCTTTATCTCCACCTCAGTAACTGGTATTTGTAGCAGTAAATAGGTTTTATCCTTTTATCCATTATAATTAATGGATAAACGTAACTTTTGATACAGCACACTTTGATGATGAGCCGTTTTAATTTCAAATGTCCCACTGCACCCAAAGCTAGTAATTAATATTAGTATCTATAGTATTTAAACTAACTGCACTCCCTCAGGGAGACAGAGAGAGAGGAACCGAGAGAGTGCGCATGTGTATGGACAGCGCGGATGCACAAGAAGTGGTCATTTGAGCATGAGACATGTTTCGCTGTATAAATTTCAGTTAAGTGAAGTGTATGAACTTAATTGTAGACAGGAGTCCTTGTTTACAGTGACAGAGTCATGGCTGTCTCATATGCACAACTCCTGAAAGAGCAACAGTTACACGTATCATATTAATTTATGGACAGAATTATTGGTAGGGATGTGTCCCTACCCAATTCTACGCCCTTGACATACACTGATGGCAATGCCATCGGGAGTAATTTGGGGTTCAGTGTCTTGCCCAAGGACACTCCGACATGTGATCGGACTGCCAACCTTCTGATCGAAAGACGACTCTACCACCGAGCCACAGTCGCCCCTATATAAAATATTATACCCTATATTGGACTGTACAAAATATTTTACAAAATGAACATCTTGCTTAATTGAAATAGGCTTTAAAATACTTAATGGGACCATAAACTCATTTGGAAAATGTTTTGAATCATTCACCTGTCTGGTTTCATTTCACTAATGTCTTCATGCTGCAAAATGTTGAATGAATCACAGACGTTTTTCCATTGTGAAATGTATCTACAGTGAGTGGTGTATGGGAAAGTGAACTCTTAACACGCTGTGAGCTGTTCGGTCTTGAATGTGATGCTACTTGTCACAGCGTGTTTACACTGTATGCAAAAACACTTGTAACTGCCGGAAACGGGAGCAGATTCATCACATGATAAAACATCATCCACAGTTAAAGTGTTTCCATATGTTGTGTGAAACAGGTGCTGGTCTTCTGTCTGCTGGCCTACTTCCATCCACACATCCAACACACACACACACACACATGCACGCACACACACACACACACACACACACACACACACACACACACACACACACACAGTTACCCACCGTGACGGCTAAGTGTGTCATGTTTTTGTGATTGCCAGTAATTGCAAACATGCAGAAGGAATGCTGGGATATATACGAAAACAGAATCAAAAAGTTGTTTTTCAGGAGTCATAGTTTCTCGTGCATAAATTCATAGAATTATTCAGAATAACCAAGAAGTAAAAATATATGATTTAAAAATGTCTTTGTGTGCAGAGTAACTATATCCTCTAAGCAATTCTACATTTATCTTACAGTTTCATCTTTAAACATCGTGTGCAGTTGTCTGGATAAAAATTGGCCCCAGATTATAAATACTTTTCTCCTGTTGGGTAAAATATTTAAATTTAAATTCTATCTACAGCTCTAAAGCTCTCTTGGTGTCCTTCCAGTGAATAAATGATACATGTAGGAAAATGAGTTACCCTCCGCACACTCCTACAATGTGCCCTCATGGTTTGCCTCTATAGCTAAAATTGCCCACGTTCTTGTTTTGCATCACAACTTAATGCACGTTGGTGCCCCATGGCATATGATGGATGCCCCTGCCCCTCAAACTGCCTGAGCACACCACTGGTCAAATGTATAACTTAGTTATTGTATTGGTTACCGTTCATGTGCTTATTGAATTATTAAAGGGATCCTATGGACTTTAATTTACCTTTTTTTTATTTACATACTTTTTTAAAGTGTTTATTTTTTCTAATAATTATATTGTATTGTTGGGTGTTCTGTGTATTTCTTTACCTGTAGATTAAAAAGAAAATTTTCGATAAAGTATTATCGTAAAAGCTGTTAATCAGCATTGCACAGTACGTTGCCCTTTTGCACAACCAAGCTCCTTCAGAGCAAACCTCCCTCCTCATCTTGCTTAAACACCTTAAGCTTCACTTCCGGTCAGAGCGTTGCCACTGTACTCATTCTTGACCGACAGTATAGTTCCTTTGAAGTTAGGCTTGCTGGGACATGTCTGGGCAAAGTGTGCCATGAAGTATTAATCATCTCAGTATGTCGCTGAGTCACTTTTTTTACTTAATTTGCGCATCATTTTCCTTTTTGTCTTCTCTGTCTGTGTAAGAAGTAAGAGCACATTCCATTGTGCGCCTCCACAGTGACTGTGGAAATTCCAAAGATGAAGGTTTGGCTTGACGGGAAAAAGCATGGGCTCTGGGAAAACCCACTGCCAGCTGCCTATAAAAGGAGAATGGGCTCACAGCAGCTCTTCACACTCCAGCCTCAGCCTGCTTCAGCTCGCACTTTCTCCTTCAAGCAATCTCTGGACTTTTGTCTCCTAACGGAAAAACAATGGCCTTTTTGTCCCAGAAAAGCTGCGCTCTCCTGCTGTTGACTGTGGCTGCAGTTTGCACTCAGCTCTACCAAGGTGAGTTAAAGTGCATTTTACAGGATTGTTACAATGACGAACAATGCAATGCATTAACCAATTAAACTGTATTATTCTGCTTCTTAAACTGTAACTATACTGTGATGAGGTTGTTTTTGTGTAAGGCTATATGTGACTCGTGCTAATTGCTGAGGCTTCAAACATTAACTGATCTCAAATGACTTTTCCCTGCAGCTCATGACATTCCCAATCGCTGCTTTTGTCATGAATTCATAAAGTTCATCAGAGGCAACATGTCAGATTTCGAGGTGCATGAAAGCCGACCTGGCTGCGAGAGAACTGAGCTGATGTAAGTACAAATAAAAAAAACCAACACCAGTTAGAATCTCATCAGTTGAGTTCAGTTTGATTCTGATCCCTTGTGTTTTATTTTTCCAGTATAACCATGGATAAGGCAGACAACTCCACAGAGAAGATCTGTATGAACACAGAGGGGAAGCTGGCCAAGGCTTTTCTGAGATGCTGGGAAAGGTAATTTACACCATGTTAATTATCCCCACAAACATGTCTTGATGAGCCGTTACACTTTAACATCTCCTGAGAACACGTTTGAACTTGATTCTCCGGAAAAAAGGGCTGTACTTTGCATCAACTGCTCTTTATAAAAACATCTGATTGCAGTTTTGGCTGAATCCTCCTGCAGCAGTTGGATTTGCACTGCTTTCGCAACAATGGGGGCACTTAAAATTGTTTGATTTGGCCTCAAGATGTAGCATCATCATGGAGCCAAAACTGTCTAACTAGTTTACTCTGCAACAAACATGCAGTCAATGAAACAGAAATCTATCTGCAAATAAAAAGGGTTTTATAACAAGACATTGGCTCAACTAATCTCATCAAATTAACATGTGACTCGTTGCACAAACCTCCAGATGTTTCGCATTAGTCCTCTGGCCTGATCCCAGTTTTTCTTCCTCCTTCTTTCAGGATAAACAAAGACGAGAGCCGTAAAATGGAGTGCATCAACAGAAAGAGAAAGGCAGAGTGAAAGTACAAGGGGAGGCCTGACTGGGGAGGAAAGTTATCCGGACCGGAGTCCCAGAGGTGACAGGAAGACTGAGCACACAAGCCTGAGAATGCTGAGAGCAGAGCTTTCACTGAACTCCTGCACTGGAGAGGATCGGGAAATGACAGCGAGCGGGGGAAGAGCGGGGGGAGAGGAAGTGATTTACAGCGAGTCATCAGGACTGAGAGAGAAAGGAGTTATTCATGTTAGGGGATAGATAACAGTAAAACATGTACAGTATTATAACAGCAAGTCTGTAAGAAAGCCACTGATGAGATGCAAACACCTTTATTTTTTTTGCTTGACATAAATATTATTTAAGCTGAATTATTTATTGTTCAAAGTTTATATGTTTATGTTTTTTTACAAATGTGTGAATGTGAGAAAATAAACCTGATTTTGATACAAGTCTTTGCTTTCTGCTTGTTTTTATTCCAAAAAAAAGTTTATTTCAGTTCTTTGGTAACAAAATAACGTCATCTGTCATTTATTAACTCTCCTAATGAAACCTGGTTTCACCACCAGGATTTCAAAATAAAACCAGTTATTACTCTGCAGAGAAAAGACGCAGCTGGCACTTGAGGACGCTGAAGTGACTTTGTTGCAGGGAGCGACAAATTAATTGTTATCATAGAAAACCGCTCTCTCCTCGGGGAGACGGAGGCTTTGCAAGATAACAATTAAATGATGCCTGTGAGAGAATTTGACCACAGCTGTTTTCAGCAGCTGCAGGCCGGATGACGGAGAGGAGACAGATTCCTCAAGCATCTCTTGACTCTGTCAAACAAGGTTAAAAGTGATTAGTTATGACTGCTAAAGTTTTAATACTTGGGTCAAATGAGCAACAAGGAAATGATCTAAAAGTCAAACATAAATATGGATTTCCCCCCTTTATTTGTAAGAACATATAAACAGCAACATCCTGCAGCTATCTTGAGTATTTTATCATTTGTCACAAGATGATACAAGACTTTTTGAACGTATTTGTGAATCTCAGACCTCAGAGTGTTCGGTGGTAGTGAACCACATGTAATCAAACCAGTAGATAGAATGTGTGCGGAAGATTGCTGGCAGTTCAACATCCATATTTGCAGAATGATTCAAACAGTTAACTTACTTGTTTGCCATTTTTCTGTAGTTAACCATTTATGTGCCAAAAAAGGAAAGCGAGGTGCAAGTTAGACAGTTCTAATTTTTTTTTTTTAAGTTTTACTCACTTACTCACTGAATCCAAATTTGTATAAACAGAAATATAACATTTCTTGCATTCATTTTTTCACTGTCAAAAGTCCAGAAAAAAATGTTTTTTAAGGACACGTTTAGGTCTCACAGATATTCCAGGAGGTTAGATTGTCAGATCATCTATGCAAAATAAATGGTGACATTTTTTAATGTGTTGAATTTCTAAAACTAAACCTGAATATCTTAGAAATGTGTCACATGTATTGACTTTTGCTATTTATTAAGAAACAGTCAGTGAAGTCATTGCATGCTTGAGTTCCCCAAGGCTCCATTCTGGGGCCTCTTCTGTTTAACATCTAGATGCTTCTACTGTCTAAAATTAGATACCATAACTACGCAGACGACACACAGATCTGCATTACAATGTCACCAGGGGACCCCAGCCCCATACAAGCACGAGGTAAATGCACTGAACAAATCATTGAGTGGATGTGCCATAACTTTCTATATAAATAAACTTGCCTTGCCTTCAGATATCACCTGACTAACTTGATGCAACCCCCCCCCCTCTGGACTGTATACAAAACCAAAATTTTTCTGTCAAGTTAATTTTATTTTATGATTTCGTATCACATTGTTGACATTGGACGATTGATAAATCTAAGCAGCTGCCGTTAATCAAACTACTTATCTTCCTTGGGAAACATTGCTGTACTTCTACTTATTTCTCTGTAAAGTAATTGGTTGCACAGCTCTGTACACTGTAATTGCACATTAACACCTCTGATCACTGTATTTGCACAATTGCACATTAACAACTCGTACACTGTAATTGCACATTAACACCTCTACCTCCCTGTAAAGTAGGTTTACATCTTAGATATGTTTTAGTTTTATATTTTAGATGTACTATAGTAAAGGGTATTATTTATTATTGCTGTATAGAATTCCTAGATGTATTTCTTTCTTCTAGTGTTAGGGTTATTGGCTGTGTATTTATTTTCTCCGATCCAGCCAGCCAGCCAGCACGTTAACCAACGGGCATTTAGATCCGCCCATTGCAGGAATTACACTACCTAATAAGCAGGTAGTGCAGCTGGCCACTATCATATGAAAATATTCCAGCTCATGTCTGAGCTTGTAGATAAGCAATAATAGCACGAATTTAGCCAAGTCTCTTAGATTGTTTTTCTTACTTGAAGTCATTCAGCAAAAATACAACACAATAACATGAAACTGTTTTCATACACAGACATGGTGCTATGACACAGACCTCTATAAATAAATCTATTAAAATCAGTTTAAATAATTATTAATAGTGTGGTCGTAGAATTCTGGGTTTCCTGATCATGGACATGTGTACGTTTGTGGAGCAAAATCCAAACAGACAAATTAGCTTGCAAAGTTTCAAAGCAATCGAGAACTATCATAAAAGCATTTTTCTGAGGTGGAAATAAGATACTTAAAAAATAGGTTGAAGTATATTGATTACTTCACTAATAACCAGCCTACTTGTGCTTTGTGTTCAGTGCACAGATGCACAATGCACAGAAAAGAATAATGTTGTCAGTGTTTGGGTGTGCTGTCACCAGTTCTGTTCTCGTATCTGCATCAAGATGCACCATCACTTACAGTATGAAGCCCTAGTAAAAGTTCAGCCTGGAACACTGTAGTTTGGCATGCCCAGGCCTGTAGTTTAAATGTCATACCATTCTGCATTTCCTGCTATCACTGATGTTGCACCGCCCCACCACCGCCCAATCTTTGCAGCTTCTCCAACTTCATCATTTCATCGGCCACAGCAGATTTCATCAGCCACCACCTCCACCGCCAGGGTCTGGACTCCATGGGGGTATTTATCTTGCTGCTGCTCAGGGCGGACACCTTTGATTAGATAAAACTTATCACACATGATTTAATTATCTCTACATGATTTACTTATCTGCCCTAATTAAATGTTTTCATCATCCAAATAAATGGTGTATTACTTGGCCTTTTAAAATTAGTTGAATGTCTTACACATTAATGTTATTTAGCTACCGATGGATGCTTTGCAGTCATGTTGGCACTAGTTTGTTGGTGTCCTTTCTGCCAAGAAGAAGGAGAGGAAAAAGAAAGCTCTTCTCAAGGGCTTCTCAGCAGTGCCTATGAGGTGAAACAGCACCTCTTCTACAACCACTATGCTGACATGTCCTTGCTAGACTGGAATTGGCAACCATCCGGTTCCTAAAGCCAGGTCCCCACAGACTGAGCTATTGTTGCACAAGTGAAAGATTGTTAAATGATTCAAATTTCTAGGCAGCTTTGGAGTGTAACATTAGCACTGATTCGTTAAAATTTCCATTTTTTGTTATTCAGGGTAAGAGTGCTTTCACACCTGATAGTTTTGGTCCTTTTTTTGGACAGGTGGGAACACGCATTCGAACTCTGGTGCGGACCAAACCACCGGACCATGGTCCGCTAGAACAGATGGGACCACGGTCCAGTTTGATTCAGGTGTCAGTGCGCATGTGTAGCTAGCTAACTCAGCTATCAAGATGGCACAGAGGACAGCGTTTACTTTGTGGAAATATTCACATTATTCTAAATGTTTGGGTGAAAAAGACGGGAACAACATGACGGTGAAATGTAAGCTGTGTCTGGAGGATAAGTGCTCGTCAGCTGTGAAGAGCTCGACTTCTAATGTGAAGAAGCATCTGCAGCTAAACACATCACCTCCACAACACTGGTGGGACTAAGAGCCTGTGTTGTATTGTTGTCATGGAAACAGCTGTGCCTAATACTGTATGCCTCCGCCCAGTTCGCTGTCAGACTGTTAGCATAATAAAGAGCTGTAAAGGTTATACTGCATCTGTCATTCCTGTTATTAGTCTGCAGAGTTACATATTTTGTGCCGTAAATGAGGCTATGCAACGACGGCAGAGTCAATACATTCAAAGGTAGACGTACAGTAGGCTACACGTCGCCCTGATAACCGACATGTGTAAAGAGTCGCAAAGAGGCCATTTTTAATTCTTGGTATAACGCAAAAAGTAATCTAACGCGTTACTTTTCTCAGTAGGTAACACAGTAACATAAAGAGTTACTTTTAAAAGTAAAGTTACCCAACACTGGCAGAGACAGACACGCGGCCAGGCAGCAAGATGAAGGGTGTTCAAACTGTTCAGTGAAAAACTAAAGAAGAATGGATCTGATAGAACTTTGGAACGATGTTGGTTAAAGGTAAAAAAAACTCAAGAAGACTAAAAAGTCTGCGTTTCACAGCGGAGAAGCCGTAGCTCTCTTTGTTTACTTCAGGGAGTTTTCCTATGTGAAAATTCGGACCAATCAAAAAAAAAGAGAGCAGTTTCCTTGCGCAACAAAACTTTTGGTCCGCTGATAAAAGCTGCCGTGTGAACACAAACCAAACTTGAGGCAAGATGCAATATTGTAACAATTTGGTCTTTGATTCGGGTCAAGGAAACTGTTTTTTAGGTGTGAAAGCACCCTAACAGAGTAAGTAATCAACAGAGTGCACTCAAACAGATATTTGACAGTGGCTTGTTGTGCCTATAAAATGGCTAAAATGTGACATTCATTTCCGAGTGCCTTTGAAGTTGTGCCCTATTTTACACGTTTTAAATAGAGTACACGATAATGTGTCCTTTTGGTGGGGCAAACATGAGAAAGAGCAGTACTATTGTGCCCTTTTAGTTTAAATTGCAATTACATACCCTTCTAGTGGCAAAAATAAGACTGAGTGCCTTCAAGGATTCCCTTCATGTGGAGAAAATGACATGAAGTCCCCTTAAGTATTGCCCGTCCAGCGAAGAAAATGTGCACTGGGGCCGTGGCTGGTGCCTTCTTTAGATTTTTCACCTCTGCCCCTCAGAAAACCTGAGTGCACCACTGAGCTCTACACTGCACTATAAGAACAATACAGTTTTTAAAACAATACAACATTTTGTGTTTATCCCAAAGGCAGCGCATTTATTTCGCACCTGTCGGTCGCTGAATGCTAACGTGGAAATGCTGAGTGGGTTATTGATTGGCCGGGGCCACACTCTCCCTCTCGACCACACCAGCTTCCTCTGAGTGATCAGCTGAGCCAACATGTCTTGATCCTTTCGACCATTAACTTTCTCTCTCTGAGAGATAAAGTTTGCCGGAGAATATCAGAGCTGCTGCGGCTTCACTCAAGGGAAATCAGAGCCCGCCTGGTTTGAGTCAGAGCACGAGAGTGTGGGAAAGAATAGATCCTCGATAAGCCCACCACTTCTGTAGGTCCTGGGGCTGTGCTTGTCCTGTCTGGCCTTTTACACACACACACACACACACACACACACACACACACACACACACGCACGCACCCACGGATATAAACACAGAAAACACATGCTAAAACATAAACAAGAGTGTACTAAGATCCCTTTGGTGCAAACAATGGGACACAGCCTGCCTGCTCACAGATATTAAGCAATGCTTGTTCATTGCTCGGCCGCATGACGAGGCTATGAAACACATAATCCTCAGAGCACTGTTAACACTTCTTCTCCTAATGAAAAAATCCTAAAGTATATTTTTATCGATCACATCACACAGATCTTAAAGGGCTTCATACACACTTTACTATCATATTAACCACTGTAAGTTCCATCGATTTACACTGACCGTCAACCTCATCCAGTGGTCTTTCCCAGCGGGTGGAGTTTCAGATATCCTCAGGTGACCAATGTATGGTCATAATATAGGAGGCCGATGTTGACTTTGTCGTTGACTTTGTTTGTAAGAAGCAAACGTAACAGCCGACATCACACATTGGTTTGAGGACTACTGTTTTGAAGCCTTGAGACGAGAGAGTTGATATGCATTGCTGCGCCTTTCTCATGGTATACAGGTCACCATGTTAGCTTCATGCTGTATGAAAGAAGAAGACTAGAACTAATGATTGATACCAGTAGGAAAATGTTTACTGAGTTACAGTCAGCAAAGAAGAAGGGACATTTTCTGAGATAAAATCTGACTTATTTTTGCAACCAGAGTCACCCCCTGCTGGCCATCAGAGGTGGGGAGTGACAAAGTACAAATGCTTTGTTTCTGTTCTTAAAGAGAAACTTGCAGGTGACATTTGTTACGACGATAATACTCAATCTTGTCTGAAAATGGCTGTTGAAAAGTTTAATCCCTGATTTCATATTATTTACCAGACAAAAGGCCACAAACCTTGAGGAAAAAGATTTCAGTAAAGCTGCTAAAAACTGCTTTTTCTTACGTAAAATGTAGTACAGATTTACCGTTGTAGAAGGCAATACGAAATACAACTGATACAAGCCGACAGTCAGCCATTAGTAACTGTAACATGTAAGTATTAATGCTCCCACTTGCTACTACTCATGATTTGCTATAGCCTTTGGTATGTGATAAACTTTACATTGTTGTGATGTAAACACAGTGTTAGCTAACGCCGGTCACTCATCACGACACCTGCCCAGTTCTCCTCTGGTTCTCGTCGCACTACAGATCCATGTCTCTCCTGTGGCCGTTATTTCTCCTCATCCTGGCCTGTTGCTGCTCTCTTTGACGCCTAACAGGCTCATGATTACAAGCCTGTGGTCTGCTGTATGCATAAGAATGACTGAGATTGACATTTAGATCCATATTTATTAATGTTAAACCCGTCATTAATCGGCGGGACTCCCTTTTGTTACGCCACATCCGGTTGTCTGTTTTGATGCAGCGTAAAAAGTGACCCCAGAAGCCCCTGTAGTGTATTAATACATATATTTCATTGAAAATATAATTACTAAATGATTTTCCTACACATTGATTGACTGGGGTCTCCAACCTGCAAGTTGCTCTTTAAGAAGAGTTTTTTTTAGGTATCTGTACTTATTAAGTAAAAACTTAAAATTTTTAATTTAATTTTAAAAACAATTTCTGACAACCTTTAACTTTTACTCTTTATGGTTTAACACAAATATCTTTCTCCAAACATTTCCAAATATTTTTATTTTGCATAGTTGTGTTCAACCTTTCCAACATCAAGACTGATTCCAGCCTAAAAGGAAGGGACAATAGCACATAGACTGATGTATCCATCAGTGCATATCATGAGTGACAGATGTAACATGTCGGAAAAAACATAAAAGACAAGAAAGGTATGTCGGACAGCAAAAGAGGCGTCTCATTCATGTGTTTCCAGTGACCAGCAGGGAGAACTTGTAAGAGCATGGATGGAAGTGAACCAGCCAATATGACAGATAAAGCTGGAGCAGATTCAGAGCAGCTGTTCATTATTTCCTCTGTAATGTTGCTAAATATAATTTTAATTTACAGAGATTTAGGTTTAACAGTCTCCCAAACATGTTAGCAGTTAGCTTTTTAAAGTAGCAGCTGGTAGAAATGCCCGTCAGGGACACTTTTTACTTCAGTAAAGAGTCTTTTGAAGTATCTATATTTCTACTTCTATAAATTAATGTGTACTTTTGCATCCAAGAGGCACTCCCACATTGCCTTTACTCTTAAAACAAGTGGACACAAACACTTCAAATACATGTCTATGGTCGCCAGTACATACAGTGTTGACACAAATAAACTGAACAGATCACAACATCCAGTGGGAAGCGATCGGAGTCACTGACGAGGTGAGCTTAGAAATATCAAGGTTAGTAAATGCAGCCAGAGTTCAGATTAGCTCCCCAATACATGAACACCTATTATATCACATGACCAAAGTTTCCGTCTTATGTCATGATAACAGATTATTTATAGCCTAAATCTTCAGGGGTCCATAATGACGTCCTAATTTACCTTCATGCAGGAGGAGTGAGGGTACACAGTGCATGATATATGAGTATGTCAAGCAGTTGCCATGTGGCGCCATTTGGAGGCGCCAAAGTGTTGAACTGAAAATGCCGCACTGAAGACACACACACACACACACACACATGCTGATATTCAGGTGACTGTAACAATCCATACAGATCCCTTAATCAGTTCAATGTTTTAGACTTGGTACAGCGACAGTGCTCAGGTCAGCACAAATGCTTGAAGGCTTCATTATATAAACAGTATATATGTACATATATTGCAAGTACAAACAGAATTTTGAATATGTCTTGTGTGCAACAGCATTGTTGTTTTTGTTGATTGGTTTTATCTCAACAAGTATCTAATTGTTTGTCGTCACGCACTCAGTTATAGTTATGTTTAACTAGTTGAACTTGCACAGTTAAGATGACTCGAGGTGACGATCAAATATGAACATTCAGGAAACCTGAACCAGTGCATTTTATTTTACAAAATTACAAACAAATGAATTAATCATCAAAATAGTTGCAGTTTAACTTTTTGTCAATTGTCTAATAATATCACACGGGGATTCATTTAATAAGATAGTGTCGCTTGGTGTAAAGCATCATTTTAGTACAAGAATATAACCTTTCGTTTTCCCCAAGATGAAAAACAAGGGAAAAAAACAGTTGTAACAATGATGCAAATAAAATCCCTGCAGCTGTTTAACAGTAAACAACCACACACACACACACACACACACACACACACACAATGGATGTTGACGTTTTTCAACTGCTGTTTTGTGTAATTTTCTTCTTTTTTTCAGTGATCAAAACGGTCAAAATGTTTTTAAAGTGTTTTAAGATGTTAAAAATTAAAACATTTTAAACATGAAATCATTCTTTTGTGGACAAAATATAAAACAAACTATAATAGAAATGATTACTCTTCACCAAAATAGCATAAAAACACATTCATTCTAATACGGGTCATTTTTGACCCACTTATGGAAGAGTGTAGGGTCCAATCACTCGTGCATCTAAGAGTTAAAGCCTTTCCCAGTTCAGACACGTTGACTGGGGTTGAAGGATTTATTTTCTCTTTCTCACAAGGTGGGTTCGTCTTGGGCACACTGATTTTGGATGCCCGTCCCCGCAACAGCCGCATGCATGAATATACTTACAACTAACAAACTTGCACATATTTTCATTGAAGTTATCACAATTGAGTCATAAATGACGTCACCATAGCCTCAGCTTTGGAGGATGTACTATGGCCACGAATTTAGGACACAAATTGAGTGCGAGAAAGAGCCACAGATGGAGCAGGGAAGAGCTTGACGCCAGTGTAGTACCTGTTAATTAGAGACAGGTCAACCACGGACCAGTCCAGTCTTTGAGTGAACCTTTAAAAGTTGTGGTTTAACAAGAGCAGTGACTTTGTGATGTATCTGCTGGTCCTGGCAACGTCAGTTAGACGAGATATATAATATTCAGTATCTTTGGTGTTGTTTACTTTGGTGTTTTTAGGCAGCAGAGTAACTTTTGTCATGGGTTTTACTGTTGGGAGCAGGTTGAGAAAAGTGTTTTAGTCGTGGTAATAATCAGCTTTAAAGCACATTTGAAAGTGTTTGTGTTTTTATCGAACTTTCCAGGTGATTTTTACCTATTTTTGATCAGTAACATGACCTCTTTAGCTCCCACAGTGAATGTAAACCAACATTTAACACTTCCTTCATGTGTCTGCACAAATCTATTTTGTAAATGTTTTATTTACCACGTCATACATTGAAACACTATAAACACAGTCCACAATTATTTTCTGGCTCCCGATGGTCCGTCTTTTATTTATTTAGGATCCCCATTAGTTATTATCACAGTAACAACTATTCTTCCTGGGGTCCATACAAAACAAAACAACCAACAACCTTCAACATCAGGAAAAAGGTCAATATATTTTCATTCAGTGTCATCACAAGAGTAGGTGGTTTTATATTGGTTTTGTTTATTTATTAAGATTTATGTCAATCAAATCAATCAAATTTTATTGATGAATCAAACATGAGCAGTACTTTGCAACATTCGGCACAGTGGCAAGAAAAACTGCCTTGTAACAGGCAGAAACCTCGAGCAGAACCACGCTCATGTTGAACAGCCATCTGCCTCGACTGGATGGGCCGAAAAGTGCGACAGAGGGAGATGCAGGATAGAGACAGGCAAAGATAACAACAACAACAACAACAACAAATAATACAGACTAATGGTTAGCAAGCTAATAATAATGGTACAACTGTCTAAAATTAGCAAGAACAGCAGAGTAATGATTAAAGGCTGATAATAGTAACAGTTGAAGTCAAGCGAGCCTATCCCAGCTGTCATTGGGCAAAAGGCAAGGTACAGCCTGGACTGGTCGCCAGTCAATCACAGGGCTGATGCACAGAGATACAGCCGTTTACGCTCACATTCGCACCGACGACTTTTTGTAATTAGCTATGGGCAATTTAGAGTCACCAATGAACCTAACGAGCATGTCTTTGCACTGTGGGAGGAAGCTGGAGCACCCGGAGAGAACCCACGCATACATGGGGAGAACATGCAGACTCCGCACAGAAAGGCCAACTTTTGCCCAGTGACCTTCTAGCTGTGAGGCAACAGCTCTAACCACTGCACCACCGTGCTGCCATACTAAAATATAAATATAAAAAATGCTTGAATTAATAAATATAAAATTCGAAATAACAAAAGCGTGGTTGTTCTCTGTGCTGAAGGTGGAGCTGGTCCGGCTCTTGTTCTACTGCTGAAAATACAAACAACACATGTACCGTGTTAGAAGATATTCTTTCCTCCATGAGAAGCAGCATGACTGTGAGAATGAATGATGATGAGTGTGGTGTGTTTGTGCATCAGAAGCTTTACCTTACCTGCTTCTCGTAAAACAGCAGGTAGGCTGCTCTTCACCTCTTTAGGCAGACAGCTTTGCCCGTTGTTTCGCTGACGTCCTCATCGTTAAAGGTCAGCCAGCGGTCGGTGTCCTCGCCTGGTTTCTCCTTTCTGTGTGCCCCATCACAGATGTAGTGACCTGAAAGGAGAAGAGACATTTCTTGAAGCTACATCTGAAGAGGCTGTGGGTTCCAAGTTTTCAAAATGGCTGCCAAAGAAAGTTATCCAAACACTTACCAGAGTGAGCTGAGGAGCCCAGATGGCTAACAATGCTCACAAGAGAGTATCGAGTGGATGTCTAGAAAAGAACACAATTACAGTATTAAAAAACATACGTTACAAGATGCCTTTATGTTGATAATATAAAGCTGTTACACAGTTTAAGTTGCTTTATCTTCACTGAACATCATACTTACCTCTTCAGTGATGCAGGATTCTGGGTTCACCAGCAGCTCCCTGGATATAGTGACGGGGCTGTCCACCTTCTCCAGGCTGAAGGAGGGGGTGAACCTGAAGCGCTGCAGCTGCAGGAACAGTACACTGTTGAGGAGAAAGAGATGGAGGGCTAAGGTCAGATCACAAGTTCACAGAGAAGGACAGAAGAAGTAAACTTGTTTTTAGCCTGACACCTGACTGTCACTATTTTCATGGATGATACTTACTTTGGCAGCATCAGGAACGACCATTTCTGAGATGACTCCTCAGCGTCACAGTCACAGCGGAACTCCAGGGGGTCTCCTGTAACGGGGAACAGGAGGAGGAAGCAGGTTTTAGTATGAATCTTCAGAATCACTTTGACAGATACATTAATACATATTGAGAACATATGGTATATAAGTGTGAGCAGAAGTGTCACTTACTTCCAGGTACTCCTGAAAGCACTGGCTCACAGAGCCTCCACACGCCAGGTCCAGGGACAGGTTCAAAAAGTCCTCCTCCCTCATGGACTGTGAACCACATCTGCAGAATAAAGGGACAAGGTTGTGAGGTTTTCTACCACATCTTTAATGCACATAGTTAACATATTAAATCTTTAAACTCTAAGTATAAAAGATAAGATGTGTTGTAAAAGCACAAACACGAAATAGCAAGTAAGTAAATGCAGGATAAATATAAGAATAGATAAAAAGAAATAAAATAAGAGTTACAGCTGTTATACAAGTAAGAGTAAGTGACAAGTTAAAGTGGCAGTTATGAGATGAAGTGGCATGGTAAGAGTAATAGCAGCAACATTTTTGCAGGATGAGACAAGACAGTATGCTATGAGGCATAAGGTATACGATATGGACCAATATAAGGTGCAGTATAAAAGGTGCAATAAATACAGCACGGTATATTACATGGTTTTGTATGATACAGTATGTATAGTATAACATGAATATATACTTATAGAATACTACAATATAATGTACTATATAATAATAGTAATACTAAAAACACAATATAGTGTAGTATGATATGGAGGCAGTTAACAAGAAATAGTAAAACAATACTAAATGAAAATAGGAACAAGACAATAATAAACAGTGACTCTGAGCTGCTTCAACAGGCTGCCGACCTCTCGGCCCCTGGACGTGATCAAACTGTGTCTTGTTGTGTATACATACCATTGGCAGGTCCTGATGCTCAGCATGCTGAACGCCATGTGAGTGCCGACGGGGCAGGTGTAGCTGCAGCCCATGCCGATGGCTGTGGCACGCAGGTCGAAGGACAGAGACATCAGCCCCCAGAGCACACAGCTGAGGAACTCATGTGCGTCCTGCACAGAAACACAGAAGGTGTTTTAGGATGTTTGACAATAACAAGTGGTTCAGTAAAGTTCAGCATGTTACTACACTGTGTAAAGTTGATATGAAAGCTTTTAAACCCACATTGACATGCTGCTATCAAAACTAAGACTTAACTGGAATTTCTTTTTTGACATAAAACTAGTTTTCCTTTAATTCGAAGAAAAATAGCAGCCATGCAGCCACGTGTTTTTCATTAATTACTACTACCAGGCCTTCTTTAATGATTTAAGTTGGGTCTAACTTTAATGTGTTTTTAAGGGATAAAGATTTAGAATTAATAAATGATTATGATGATGGTAAAACAGCACTTACTTTCTGACTGTCATCTTCAAACTCAAAGTTACAGTCAGCAACAGCCCTTTTGAAGGCAGCGAGGACGATTCTTTTCACCCTGTTGTTGTCAGAGAAACGACACACTCCGACATCCACAAACCCTCTGAGAGCAAAAGAAAAGAGGAGAGAACAGACGACCACAGAGAGATATATACTTTTGTTGCTTAATGTTGACCTTCAGAGTTAGCAGAGACACCAAAGGGACACTCTGGGTGGGACCTCCACACCTGCTGCTGGTTGTGGACCTCCAGCACAAAAGGAGTCAGTGTGAGAAGTCCCTGCAGGGTGGAGTTCATGTAGCACGTCTGTGCCAGGTTTGGGAACCTAAAACACAACAAGACAGTGGACCAAAGTCAGACTGGAGTTCCAATGAAAGTTTATTTAACCTATCCAAGAATTACTTGATATAAATGCAGATATTAAAACAACATTTAATGTGTGTTTGAGTCTCAGTGCAGGTACGTACCCAAGGCAGACGAGCTCTTCTTCAGAGAGGGCCTCTGTGCTGACTGGTGATGTCTTGAGTTCAGATGATGAGGTCAACTGACTAGCCTGACTGCTCCCACCGTGACCAGTTGGGGTGATGTCAGGTATTTGGGGCTTTACCTGAAAAGATTTTTTAATTTACACATACAAGGTAAAAAAAATAATAATAAAAACTAATTTGGATAAATATGATATTTAGATAAATTATGACACTTAAAACATTTTGGATGTTTTATGCTCCAAAATCAGCTGTGAGATCGTATCTAATCAGACACATACATGAAAAAAATGTAAATTATATTATAAACTATATTTGCTTCTATACAAAGGTAATAGATGTCTTTATTTTATCCCTTTATTTTCATTAATTTATTTTATTTTAGCCAATAATTTATTATAAACTTACAGCATATTGGAGCCACTGTATGTAAAGAAAACAAATGAAGGAGCCAGGTGAGGGGGCTAATGACTCAGAAAGCCTTTGAGATTAAAGTTACACATTTTCAAAATAAAATTGGTCAAAGTCCATTTATTAAATTAAACAAAAGTTCCTAGGCTCACCTGTTTTTGTATTATAGTCATGTCAGTCCAGGCCACCATACAAGCATTTAGTTTCATGCAGCAGCACATAAATCACCTCATCCAGTAATACACACTTCTGAAATGACATTTTTATTAGTTTTTCTATTCTGTCATTCTTGTTTTTTTTTTAGAAAGGGTTCGATGAGCAGATTTCATGTCTGTGTGATGGAAATGAAGCTACAGCCTGTAGCTAGTAGCTGGTTTAGCTTAGCTTTGCAGAAAACAGGATGAAACAACGAGCCAGCTGTGTCTACCTCTCCTAGAAATGTTAACATGTTAACCTTGTTTGTGCAATCCGTACAAAAAGTGAAGTGAGGTTCAAATCTTACCAGAATTTAATCAGGGAAATAACATAATAAACTAAATCCACTTCAGTTAAATCAGGAGGATTTGCTCTTCTCAACAGGCTGTTGCATGATTCTTGTGCAGGACTCTGCAAACACGAACACACCAGATCACACTTCTGTAAATTCTTAAACCATTGTCCTCTGCAGGTCAAATGTCCTTTTGTAAATAGGCTCGTTCATGCTTGTGACTGCATATAAAACCCATTGACAATCAGATAAGAAGCATATTTATATAATTAGAGGGACAAGGAAAAGAGTGAAAAAGATTATTCGGCAGTTTTTTTGCTGTGTTGCAACATCCACTTTAATTTAACCTCCGCTGCTCCAACAAAGAGAAATGATGCACAGACAGAACATTGCACAAATACATGTTTTGAAACAACTGTGTAACTTGTTGCACCCTTAGCAACTGAGCTAACGAGCTCAACCGACAGCATAATACCTCACTGTCTTTAATGAGACTCTTTAAATAAATGGATGTAAAATCCTGAGAACAAATTAGCTCATCAGAGGAAACATAAAGAGGCTAAAGGAGCTACTGTTACTGACTAGCACTAGCATGCCTTAGCTGGCCGCTGATTGTCACATGTGAATTGGTTGAACATGACCTCCAGGCATCAGTTGTTATTGCCATTCACTGTGCTTGTGACAAATCTTGTTTAACTTAGTTCTGTAATATAATTGCACAGGGAGCGCAGCGGCAGAGACCCCCCAAAACGACCATACCGGGCAAAGTCTCCCTGGCCCTTCTTGCTATAAGAAGGTGCTAGTATAGGAGAAGCTAGCTGAGTAGGAGATAAATAGTATTTAATAAAGAGTGTTTAAGTTGAGTAAATTGTCACACACAACCTAATGAAAATATGAAGATATTAAAATAGTCATATAATTTATGCTATTTTTATTATTAAGCCAGCAAATTACAGAGAGCTCATAGCTTTTTGAGCATCGAGGATGGCTTGCACTTCAGGACGTGAATATCGTTCATAAGCAGATGATGACCATCTGCCCGTGGCTTTTAGTGTAGACACAGGAGCTACCATTGCTGCGGTTGTTGCTGCTCCTATGCGGAGGGAATGAGCTGTGTAGCGATCTGGTGAGAGTCCACAGGATTGACAGAGGAGGCGAAGGCGAGCGGCGAACCAGGCTCTTGACATGGGTTTTCCTTCCTCTGTGGCAAAGAGAGGCTCCTGCTGGCTGGCTTGAGATCTGCGTCTCAAATAGCGGATCATGGAAGAGAATGGACTGAAAGCAGAATTAGTCTGAGAAATGAATATTGATGTTCCTTTCAGGTCTCTATCAAATTTCGAATGTTTAAGGAACAGAGAAAAGCAGTGACTGTTAACTGTTACATCGGCTATAGTGAGGTCATGCGAAGGGTCAAAAGATCCTGTGCGTGTGGTGAACTCTCCACTTCTTAGAAACCCGTAGAAAGCTGTGAGGAAGACAGTCTCTAAAAGTACATCTGTATATGAACCAAAGCACCCATTCCTTAAAGGATAACTTTGGGATTTTTCAATCTAGACCCTATTTTCCCATGTGGTTGTGTGTAAGCGACTAGTGGAGACAACAATTATTGAAATCGATCCAGTATTCAGGGAGGGAGCACCGGCCGGCAGCCGCGAAATGAGATACAATGACAACACTGTGGCAGCCATGCTACTTTACCTTATGCTCTCTGTTGTTGTCTGTAACCAAGTCTCGCTCACGGAGAAGTCTCGCGCGAGAATGTAGTTGTTGCAGGAAGAAGGAGAGAGGAGTGAGAGAAGACGAAGAGGGAGAAGAGCAGTTTGGTGTGTTGGAGTACAGAAAGCATTGCTCAGTGCTATCTAAAAGATTGTCATGGCTGAAGATCCTCTCTCCCAATTTATTTTGCTTTGCTCTAATTTAAAGCGTTGTTAAAATGTTGTTTCAACTGCCTGACAGTTTGTAACTCACTTGCCTTTTGGAGTTGGCTGCAAGCTGATTGGCTGTTGAACAGTTTACACCTCTGCAACTTTTCCCTGCAACAGTTTCGTCTCATCGCAAATCTTCGGTCTGATCTGGGCCCCGCCCTCAGTTTGACATCGACGAAGAGAGCAGAGGTCCTGCAAGTGACATTTAGAAGTAGCTGCGTTTTATATGTTGCACTCACCTCCTTGCAAATTCCTTAAATTTCCAGGACTTCCAAGATTCTTTCCTCATTGTGTGGAACTTGTTGACTATCTGTAGAGGTAGAGGTGGTCTCTTTTATGATATGCAAAGACCTCTGATACAAATTTGTGATTTTACGTCGGGCAAACACACATCGGAATGCATCAGATCACAAAATCAAGCTCCGGTATACCAACACTTTCCCATCAACCCGACCACTGAGCCATGCTGTAACACACCTCCTGCATGTATCACTGTAATTGCCTTCCATGCCGGGGCCCGCTCCGTCTCTACAGCTCGGAGCCTGTGTTCAGCGTCTCTACAGTAAAACACAAAGCGGCAGATGAAAGGAGGGTTACTGTGAGATAAAATAACCCTTCTTTCCTCCGGGCAAAGCCAAGACTTGCGCGTCTCTGAATCAAATTGCTCCCAAAGACACTGATCCTCAGCATGTTTGCAGGCCTGAGCGAACTGCTGATCGAGTTTGGCTTTGACCTCAAAGAACAACGTTTTTTAATCCGATTGCAGGACCTCCATGCTGCTCAAAACATTTCCCAGACTCCTTTCAAAGTTTCAGGACAGGTGGTTTTCTGAAGGTGTCGGCTCTCTTCCTTTATCGATCAGAGAAAATGATGTATAACAGCGTTGTCATCCCTTTGCTAGGTGTTTCGGCTGTTAAAGCACTTATTACACGGCTCTCCCCGCCTGTCAGACCGATGGAGGCTCTGTGAAGTGATCTCTCGCCAACAAAGCAAACACTTCACCGATGTACCGTCTCCACGCTATTAAAAGCATTCGATCTGGGGAGGCATTTCATGTCCTCACAGTTGCTGCTGATAATTTGTCAGGCACTTTGTAAAGGCTGTGACAAGCATGTTTAAATTTTAAACATTCTGCGGCAAGTAGACTCTGCATTTTATTTCCATGATATTATGTGTCCTTTTCTGTTGCTTTGAAGTTTATATATAGCTTTCAGAACAGAAAAAGACCAGTGCGTCTCTCTCCCAGAATAAAATGCACTTTTGTATGCTAGAGCAGATAAAATCAAAGCTATGTGAGAGCTGTCACTCTCTTCTCTGTAGTGTTACACATCCAAGCCAGGCATCAGATAGAGAGAAACTTTTTAAAAGAACACCTGATTGTTTATTTATGTGATGGAAACCACCCAGTAGCTTGTTGATGGAGCCGTCAAACAAAGGCAAAAGTGTAAATTGGCCAAACATGTTTGTGTGGTGAAATATTCATGGAGCACTGTTGGAGCAAAGGCTTTCATGTGCTCTTTCATTGCTTCAGCGCGGGCGGGCGGCGAGCACGGACACCCGTTCAGTAGTAAAAAATAAAAACAAGACATGAAATATGTGAAAGAAACGGGTCCACAGAATGAGACTTCTTACAGGATGAAAACGTATCAGGATGCGACTGAAGCGATGTGCACGTCTGCTCCTGTGTCTGTCACTTCCAAATCCATGGCTCTCTGTTTTAAGGGGTGTGTGTGAATGTCAGTGAACACGTTGGTGCTTCTCCACGCTCAGGTCAACATGTCACAGCGATCATATCAAAACTTGTATCTCCAAATATGTTTATGTTGCAGCTTTAGTGGTTTTAGAGTAGTGCTGGGTGATAGAACCATCTTAATTGGGGGTTGCACAGCCAGGTAGTTTTTGCATGTGAAGTACACGTCCAATTCTCCCTGCAGAGCATTATTTGAGCTGCTGGTAAAACAGGAAAAAGATGATGAGGGGAGAGGGGCGGGAACGGTGAAAGTGAATTGGTTACCCTCCAAAGATGTGGAAATTGTTGACAAAATATTGACGTCATTTATGTTGATGTTAGTGGCTGCTTGGACATCATGTGTCTGCCAAAGAGCGCTGAAGAAACACGAATTCTGGCTTCACTTTTTCTTGTTTAAATTACCAGTTCTGTTCAAGTTGAAGTGACGTAGGCCTCAGCGGATGATTCAGCTCCCGTCAAAAACAACTGAAAGCTGCAAGAAACAAGCTGAGCCACTCTGCACACCTGAGCAGTGCCCGATGGCTATTGTGGTGTCAGCTGCCTATGGCCATCAATAATCACATTTTTAATCTCTTTTCAGTCATTTATATCTAGTTTAGGCAAAATCTGAAACAGGTACAGGCTTTGAGTTGATTTGGCTCCGGAGTTGGCTTAGTGACATATTCTACAGACGTTGCAAATGTCTGTTTTGTGGTCAGAAAGTCTATATCTGCAGAGAGCTGTGCATGGCTCGTGATCAAAATATAAGAGGCTCCTATTCTCGAGATGATGCATCGCTGCAGTGCAGTGTGGCCTAGGTGTAAACGACAGTTTAGCTCGCAGCTCCTTTTGTGTCTTTTGAAGAGTGTTGTAACGACTGTAAAATACTGACTTGAATGTAATCGGGCTGAATACCAGGAGTTGTGATTATCAGACTCATTTAAACACTTGGAGACCAAGAGATGAAGAGTCACTTCATGCTTATTTATTCAGAATTTTTAAGGGGTTGCAGAAGATGACAACTATTGTTGCTGTTTTTTAGTCGAAACAGAAATATACAATATATATATTCAGTATAATTAACAGACAAACTTAAACTTACAGAATTGTAAATTAACTGAAGCATCAAAAGACAAATAATCTAACAATGAGGAAACCCACATTATACGCAGAACAATGGCTGCCTGGAGCCCAGGGTTCCTCTGCAGGTATGGTGAAAGACTCACCCTCAAGTTCCACAGCTGTGCCGCGCATCAGACACGCTTCCTGTGGGCGAGGGCTCGCGCCGTCTTACGGACCAGAACCACGGCACAGACGGAACGCGCCGGACACGGATCCTGTGGGATTCAGGTGTCAGACCTGATTACAATCCTTCTAATATCAGCAGTGCTATTTCCTTCTCCAGGCCTGCTCTTCACAACAAAGATACTGTAAAACTGTATTCATTGTTTTTACTGGTCTTATTCATTGTTTGTTTTGAAGAGAAGAATTCTGCAGAGAAACCAATGAACACTGAAGGAATCTTTACATGAAGAACAAGGTGAGCTGCTAGATCCATGCTAAGCTAATATTAGCTACAGCTCAGCTCACAGCCCCCCTGTGTCTGCCAAAGAGCATCTGAGAGACACTCATTTTTAACATGAACTGTTTTATTTATTGTTTTTACAGGTTTTAATGATATTTTCTTTTTCAAAATAAGCCTTAAAAATGCAACAATTTCAGCACATATTGATACATTTACTCCACAGCTTTCCTTATGAGCCGTCTGGTTTCTACAAGTGTCCATCTTTATCAGAATATTCCTCAAACTGGCAGCATCAGCAAATTATAAATTGTGATAAAAATCCAAATTGTTCATTATTTAAAAATGATCATGATGTTTATTTTGCCATCAAGCCCAGCCCCTTGTAAAGTTCACCTGGTCATTGTCGGCTTCATCCACCAGGGAAACACAGAGAGGCTGTCGAGCAAAGAGCAGCCCTGACGAGGTGACATTTCGGAGATAGGAGGTTTTCACCCAACTGTTGTTTGTGTGGGTGTGTGTTTGTGACAGCGTCCTGGGTGTGAGACAGCCTGAGGCTTTAGGGGGAGAGAGGGGGGGGTGGGGTTGGTTGAGATGGGAGATGGACCTCTCTGCTATCCCAGGTTGTCAGTCATAGCTGCTTCCAGCTCCATAAATAAAGGATGCTGCACCCGGCCTCGCTGCTCCCTCTCTCAGCGTCGACTGGACGCCTTCCCGCTCAGAGGGCCGCATATGCGCCGCTTGTCATTTTAAGTGCAGAAGGGGGTAACTACACGGGGAGTAGAAAAACACAGAGCGTCGATTCCACAGACTTCATAACTACTGAGTAAACACAAAGCTGCTGGCCCGTGACTCTGAATGCTGAAACCGTACGCCACATCGCAAAATGAATGATACGGCCTCATGGGATGCCGAGCAAAGATACGTCTCCGGAGGAACTCTTTTCTCCGTGTCACGCTCGGCTAAAGTATATCTGCAGCCCATCACAGCAATAATGTGCTTTCTGCTCCGCTGGCTTTCCCTATGATCGGATTTGGAATGATTGTTTTAATCATAGTCGTAATAGCCGCAGCGTACACACTATGCAAATAATGTCTCAATCAAATAGATTGGATTTTCTTCCACCTGATGTACCACTGGCTGACTCTGGAGCTGCGCGCTGTGCTGCATGTGGCTTTGATTTACAAGGGAGGGAGGGAGGGAGGGGGGCTGGGATGGATGGAGGGATGAGTGGAGGGAAAGCAGAAATACACAGCCTGCCTGCCCGCCTGCCTGGGGATTGTTTCTGGTCACTGGTTCAGGTCCCTTGCTGCTGACGCCCTCTGTCAAGTTGTTGAGATGCAGTGTGAGATGCAGCTCAGATACTGAGACAGAGGAATACACAGACACACACAAATCTTCTCTGTCTCTCACACACAAACACAGTGGCAAATTTAAACAGTTTCTCCCCCTCTCTCTAAGCCTCTCCCTTTCTCTTTATCTCCCTCTGCTTGTTGCTGAATTTGCATGTGCTGCTGCTTACTGACAAGATTAGAGGTTAGTGTGATCTTACAGTGCAGTAGTGTTCGCTCTGCCTGTTTTCTTATTCTACTCCAATCCTGCGACACTGCACTCAAACGAAAAAAGAAGGCAATTAGTTGAAGTGTTGATGCTAAATAATAAAAAACTTATAAAAGTTTCTGGAGCTAAAAGTGATGTCTCCATATTGTTTTTGACAAACAAACTAATTACCATAACAAAATGTGATGTTATAAGATATGGAATTAAAAAAGCAGTAAATTTACTACGGAAACACATGTCTGGTATTTGTCATAAATTGTCACATCTCAATATCGGACTCTTTTCATTAATTGGATTTGACAGATTTGATGGATTGGATGTTCGTCTTCTGACTGGCTCAGGTTTCAGGGTTTTTTCTATTTTTTTATGCTGTTGGATTTTCTTTAATTATTGTAGCTTATTTTTTAATGACTCACCTTAGGTTGAGGGGAGGTCTGTTATATATCTTATCAGCTCTCCTGATGAATCTCTTGTTTTTTCATTGACTTGATTTAATATCTTTTTATGTGTGAAAATCATTTAGAATAAAAACACTTGTAAGAAGTTAAAAGTGTGAACCTGTTGGTTCAAGCTAATCGATCTTAAATCAAACTTAAATCATTATATTGACACTTTACAGTCATCTAATTACTGACTCTTCCCCGGCCCTCGATCAAGCCGTGCACATGCTGATCTCCACCTTTAGGGGGCAGCGACACTCTCTTCTACTGCTGCGACTTCATCAGCATGCTGGTGCAGCCCCGTGCACCCGCCACCGCTCCCCGTGCCCACTGTAAGGGGAGCCGTGGCTTACAGTGCTGAATTCATTAACCTTTTCGCCACTCCCATTGAAAGTGCATGGCAGCGATTGGAAATAACCCCTTTAGCACTTTAAACTGTTTAGTGAGGGGGCCGCGGACGGCAGAAAGAGGGGGCAGGACCCCATTTGTTCTTATTTAAAACAATGTCATCTCACATCAGACGGTTAGTTAGTCAGCAACGCAAGGCGTGTTTATGGGTGTGATGCACAATCATAGACTGTCCGAGGGTTGACACGGTACGCTGTCAGACAGGCGGCAAATTTGGGAGAGAACTTATAATTGTCTCACTTGAGACCGTCTGATGGGCTTTCTGCACTCGAGAGGGAGCCTTCACTGTTTGTTTGTGTCAGTGTGACCAGTGTAGTATGGCGTCAGAAGACAGAGGCAACCACAAGCAGAGTGAGTGACGGAGCGGCTCATATTAACAGAACGATCCTCCCGCTGCAGATAAATCTTAGAGTGTATGCGTTTGCACAGGCTTACCTTTGATACTGAACGCAGCTCTGAGACAGAATGTGTAACGTTTCTGTCACTGTCACCACACTGAATATTTAACACTCATCTACTCACATATTCAACATACAAAGACACAGCCATAATAGAAAAATGTTAGCTCTCTCTTGCCAACAAATTACAAATTAAGTGTATTAAATGACAACTGGAGAAAAAAAATCGTTTCAGACATTCAGTTGAATTATTTATTGGGTAAAAACTTGAGGACTCTCTGTTAGCTGCATCAGTTTTTCTTGACAATACGAGACAGCACTTGCTCTCAAACATATAAAAAATAAATCATATACTTTACCAGCAGGCCTAGTACTGACACATTTAACCCCAGTTTTATTCCTCCTCTTTTTGATGATGCAGGGTTCATGATGAAGTGTCTCAAGCTCCTTTTACACTGCCAGTTCAAGGCGGGATTATTACACCTCCGTTGTGTTCTGTCTTCTCTGAAGAAAGGCATGGAGGTGGAATGGCGGGGCGAGGTCGTTCATTAAGCCTACATCTACCTAAGTTTGTAATACTCAAGTGTCATGCTTTTCTATCATCTTTGGTTAGAAAGTGACTCAAGACGGCAATCTTAAATTGCTCGCAGGACTCGATTGCGAAAGTGACAGCTGTGGGAGCCTAGACTGGAGTTGAGGCGTCAAACTTGTGCTACCGGCTAGCCGACGGAAATTAGCATCGCAATCGCGATACTATTATTTAAACAAACAATCCATTTTACTTCACATGCTTTACATGACGTGTGCTCAGACTTAAAGGAATATAATGAACTATTAGCTGCTGACTTCACATTGCTAACAATCTGCTGCTTCAATACTGTACACTAACCAGGTACAGCAACCTCAAACGGTTAAAACCATAGACTGTATATATAGATGGACGACATGACAGCTCCCTGAAAGTGAAGCCAAACCCTCTCTATTGCCCCCTGTTGACTGGCTGCAGTACAGGTCATAAAGCCCGCCTTCTCCATGTTAACAGATGGGACATGAGTCCAACTTTAAATTTAAAATACACGCTAAATACATTTTTCTCAAACATGGCCTCTGTCATTATAGCTAGTTATTATCATGCTGATTTATTTAAGTGTTCATTTTCCTGACAAGTTTATTTTTAATTAGTTATTTGATGCTGTCAAAATGATGATTGACAGCTCTGTTGACCATTACGGCTCCTGCAACCAATCGGTTCCGGATTAGCAGAGTGGAGGACGAACGGTGAGAGGAGACGTAACTAAAACAATCACTACAGTCATTGAAGTTTCCATACCTGTGAACGTTAACCTCTGACCAACACAAAGAAGCTGTTCTGCTGTTAAACACGCCGGCGAGCGGGATCCTTGCTGTTTTTTTGGTAAGTTAAGTGCCTTTTGGATGTCTTTCGTACAATGGGAGCAGATGGAGACGCGTCGTCCATCTAAACAGTCATTGGTCAAAACTCAGAAATGTAATGGGTTTAAAAAATACAGCTAGTCAATTCAACAGTCAAGTTTCAAACAAAAATGCGCACCTAGGTTTATGTATGCAATCTGAATGAGGGGCTTAATTAAATAAAACATTTCCGGGACAACATAAATTATTTCCAGGTTATTCTGTCATTTTAATCAATTTCCAGGATTTTCCAGGACTGGAAAACTAGTCTCTTAATTTCCAGGTTTTCCAGGACGCGTGGGAACCCTGATACTTTATAAACCATTGCTTTATATTTGATGTCATAAACCTTTAATTTCCTGCTCTGAGAGATGGAAGACATCTATCGCAAAAGCTTAATAATGTAACAATAATACATTTACTATGTCTTAAGTTTTCTTCCATGTAAATTACACATTACAACAGCAACAACACAGCACTTTGTGACACCACATTGTCACATTTCCATTTCTGTTAGGTGCCATCATTAGGCGCCCAGAGGCCCATGTAGAGAGCTGGAGTCTTCATGAAAAAAGAAGATGCACTGCAGCACAAATATTACATTAAAGAGATCCGTAAAGCTGACAGGATTCTGCTTCAGTGTGAAACAAAGTCCGTGTGAATCTGTCCTGCAGGCACTGAAGTCTGCCAGAGAATTAGAGGGAGACAGCCCTGAGATCAAGAAGAATTAAAACTGGTACAGGAGGATGTGCGAGTCTCCTGTGAAAGGAGGGGAATACAGGAGACAGTTAGGGAGAAACCAGGATCAAAAAAATGAAGTGACAAGAGGGAGGGGGAGGGAGAACTCAAGAGTTGGAGTTGAGAAAGTTCCAGAGGCCAGCGGGGGAACTAATGGGGAGGAACCGGTGCGATGGGGAAGGTTTTAATGAGCAAGAATGAGAAGAGGGAGAGATGAACGTGACGGAGGACAGGAAGGAGCAAACGGTGAGTGTTCATACATTATAAACATGATTATATCTCAAGAATCAACTCCTTATGACCTGTTCAGATATACACTATTGCAACACATATACCAACAGAAATGGATCTCTCTTGATTTCTCGTTATTGGTGAATGATAAAGTAGGCCTAATGAGAGTTAACAAAATTAAAAGAATGAACAAAGTTGCTTGATCACCAGAGCTCCCTCTTAAATTTCTCCATAATTACAGTTCCACCTGTTGGAAAATACACCTTGGCAACATTTAGAAAACAGGATCAACACTTATATCTATTTTCTAACTGAATGCCAGAGCTAGGTGACGGCTAGCTTAGCTTAGCACAAAGACTGTAAGCAGGGGGACACATCGTCATTGGTTGCCTGGCAACTTCATTGTGACAAGACTCCAGGATGTCACTGTAAGTCCAGCAAACAAGCAAATACCCCCCCCCCCCAACCCACACACACACGTAAAACACTAGTTGTTTGCCCTATTGCCCAGTCTTTATGCTTAGCATCGGTTGATATTGATCAATTATACATTACGTTGTTTAATGGTAAGAGTTTATCTTCCAATTTAGCTACTTAGAAGATAATGAATATGATTAAATTTCAAAATGTTTAACTATTTCTTTAAATTCAAACCGTTCAGGAACCAAGGTAAGGTTTTTTTTTGTTGCTGTTTTTGTTTAAAAAAAAACACACAATAGAACAACATTCTTACAATTTTCATCTGGACCGCTTTTTCTGGATGATTCTCTGCCTGACCTGACGGGGACAGATCCACTTTAAGCGTTGTAAAGAGCTGACAATAGTCGGTACCACTGCACCTGCTTTGCCGTACAGAGCACCAGTTAGGGGGCGTTAAAAATGATATATGCTTTAGGCTGCTTTTTATTCCCACATTGCTGATAGTGGTCCATGTCCGGCCCATCTTCCAGGTGGTCAAGACCAATGACTGTATATATAGATGGACGACGCATCTCCATCTGCTCTCATTGTACGAAATTGATGCCAAAATAGCCCCCGTGATAGTTGCTGCCATCTTGCGATGGTGATGTTGTTTGGAGCCAGAGTTGTGCAGTAGAGATCGGCGGGCAGAGCAGGCGTAGCCACTTCCACTAACCAAAACACACACTTAAAATACCTCGTTCCCATAGCGACTGCTCTCTACTTGTCCAACCTGACTCACTGCACTGTACCACCAGACATCGACCCGCCAACCTTTGATTGATTCCTGTGGCCGGTTTCTTGGAAGGGATGTCTTCTGACATTTTCATGTTTATATTTATTTGACGTGTACTTTGATTTTATAGTTTGACTCATGTCCCATCTGTTAACATGGAGGAGGCGGGCTTTATGACCTATACTGCAGCCAGTCAGCAGAGTGCGATAGAGAGGGTTTGGCTTCACTTTTAGGCAGCTGTCATGTCGTCCATCTTTTTATACAGTCTAATCTTCGGACAGACAGCAAAGCAGAATTTCCCAGTAACTTATTTAGATGAATTTCATGACAGGACTGTTTAGGTAATTTGCTGCAAGCTAATTACAAAAAAACTTAAGTTGAGACATTTTCAGTGCATGTGGACCCGTCTTTGTGCCATTCTGTGCAGGCCCCAGGTGAATTTGCATAATCGCGATTCTTATGTTGACCATAAGTGCAATTAAGCCGCCTCTTAAATACACTTTGAGCTCCTTCTGAACACTCATTAAGGCCCTTGATTCAGATAAGAGTTGGGGATAAGAAAAGAACAAAACCAAACAAACCCCCTCACTAAGTAATTCAGCCTCTAAAATCTGCATCAACCATGTGAGTTATATGAACAAACAAGACATAGAAGCTTACAAAGACAAAGGTTTAATTTAAACTGAAGCTTTTCAACCATCTCATTGCGTTCCTTAAACCCAGTCTCTTGTACTACAGCAGCTATTTAAAGCATCGTTGTTGACTGATAGGTCAACCACACCCTTAATTGGATGAGAACTCCCTGGTGCCCAATTTGAGTGACGTTTGCTCTCTGTACCGTCCAACATCACTCTGTAGCTCAGGTGGGAGTGTTGTCGGGAAGATACTGATCCCTCTTCAGCAATCTGTTCTGACTCATCTACACAGACACAGATGTATATTAAGATTCTTGATGGTCCCTGAGGGGAAATTTACCCCGGGCAGTAGTACTTCATACAGCTGCGATCACTTTATTTAATAGACAGATATCAAATCAGTACAAGAGAACACCAACACACAATGGCCATTTATATACAACTAATAAAAGAAAAGGACATATAAAGCATAGCACAACCCCTGAGTGATATAAGGACCAAACAAAGACATGGTAAAATAAGGTATAGTGCATAAATGCATGGCTTATGGCTTCATCAAGTAATCATTACTCCATCAGAAGCGCAACATAGAGGCACTGTACTAGTTCAGAGCTTCAATAACAACTTCATGCTGTCGTGGCACAGAGACGTCCTTGCCCACACAATTATACTTTCCAGACTTAAGAAAACAGCTTTGACTGGCAGATCTCCACAAAAAACACACAGAAATCTTATTATGTCTCACAGTAAAGGGATGAAAACTTCCACTATTACCCCCTACTGTAGATCACACGTGCAGCTTCACTCAAAACAAACCATTGTAAAACACCCCCACTGTAATTTTGGCAGCTACTTACTCTTTCTTCAGACGCAAATGCTTTTTTGCTAGTTTTAGTCACATATTAGTCATAGTTTAGTCTTGTTTTAGTCAATGACAACTCAAAACATTTTAGTCACGTTTTAGTCATTACTTTTAGTCAAAACATTTTCTCTCTTTAAACTAGGGATGCACCGATACAAGTATCGAGTATCAGACTGTATCGGAGCTCAAGTACTGCACTGGAATACCCCTTTACAGCTTGATGTTAGCCTCCCATTACTCAAGCAGGTTGGCAGAGAAGCAAAGTTGAGTGTTAAAATGTCAGCAACAGTTGCAGTTGTATCGTTATGTCTATTTACTTTGTTACAATCAGAAAGTGAGGAACGTCTGATGAAAATGAAACATGCTTTTAAAGTCATTATGAGAACTGTAATGATATTATTAAGTAATCATATCGGTACTTGGTATCGGCAGGTACCCAAATGTAAGTACTTGGTATCAGTGCTTCCCTACTTTAATTCACTTGGCCTCATACAGGTATTAGAAATTGTTATCAAGGTGACAGGTTGTACCAAGTGTTTGAATCTGAAAAGCAACATTTCACTCTTTTAACCCTCAAACTCCACAGGATCCGTCTCCGGCGCGTTCCATGTGCGCCGCGACCTCTGGAGTCGATCGTGTCCATTCAAGTCAATGCTCGTGATTCCACAGCACACGTCGCGGTCCGACTCCGGCGCGTCCCAGAAGCGTCTCTCCGCTCTGCTCCGCTAAAGATCTATAAGGTCTAAAGGTCTATTTTTGACGGCGGTCGCTTCAAGCACGCGTCAAGCTGAACAGAGCAGATCGTTCCAAACAGGAAGTCAGACATGAATACATGTACAGACCGGTACAGATGTACATTTTTATAACAACAACCTGAAATACTGAAAAAAGAACACTCTTAATTTAGTAGTGTACTCAGCCATGGTAGAAGCACAAAAATCACGGAATGATCTCCAAATGAGCAGATAATCAACCTCATAGGTGCAAACTGAACTGTTGTTTGTGTGTTACTCTGTTTCACATTTCGCGCGTTAATGTAGTTCAGCTAATTCAGCTGCTTGGGCCAGAGCTGCGCTTGCACTGCGGATCAGACACACTTCATGTGGGCGAGGGCCCACGCCATTGGACGGACCAGAATCGCGGCACAGACGTAACGCGCCGTACACGGATCATGTGGGATTCAGGCGTAACACTTGTGTAACATCCGAATTCCTTATACCTCAGATAATCTGGCCTAGACTCTCCCACCGACTCCTCCCACCTAACTCGTAGCCACAGGGTGTCTCTCTCCGTCTTCCGTTACTACAATGCATTGCGTTAAAAAATGAATATCATATATCAGTCAATCATAAAGTGTGCTTATCTGTTCTTTTTTTCCAACCAAACCCGTTTCGTGTGGATGTCGTCATGTTGTTGTCAAGCTTACAGTTAGGGACATCGTGACCTGTATGGCTGGCCCGGACTCAATCAATCATTCAATCAAATTTTGGTTGTATAGCGCCAAATCAAAACCAAAGTGATCTCAAGAGACTCTACAAAAGCAGGTCTTGACTGTACTCTTTGTTGTATTATTTAGAGAAAGACCCAACATAAATCCACCATGAGCAGCACATAGCAATATTTGGCAGCAGTGGCAGAAAAACTTGAGCAGAACCAGACTCATGTTGAACATCTGCCTCCACTGGATGGGCCGAAAATAGAGGGAGATGCAGGGCGATCTGCACACGCCCCTCAACCAGTTTAAGCAGTTACAGCAATGCATTGGATTTGATGTGTCCGACAGCCCACCGCTAACATTTTAGTTCCGTCTCGTCTCGTTAACGAAAACAAAACATATGTGTCAGACAACAAATGATCTATTTTTTAGCTCATCAATGTCTCGTCTTTGTCATAGAAAAAAGGTTGTTGTCATTACTCCTAAGGAAGTACTTTTTTTTCGAAAAATACTTTGTAAAAAGTAGAAGTTCTGATTCTTTACAAAAGTATAAGTATCTGCTCTGAAATGTCCTCATAGTATTTAAGTTTAAAGTGTCCCTCTGAAGGACGTCTCTACAAGCTGTTTCTTTAAATAGAAAAACGTGGGAGACTAACAATCCTAACTTCAAATAACAGAAAATAACAAATAAACAACAAGTTCGAATCTGCTTAGACATCCTCACTAACGTTGTCTCGTTCACTTATCCCTAATATACCCTAATCCCTTCTGCTGGAGTCAGACTGCATCCTCTCCATGGTCGAGCGCCCTTCATCTTTATCTATCTTTTACTTACTTTACACTGATGCATACACCAATGAAATCCTTTCTATGTGTACTATGTCCCATTAATTAAGGTTAAAATAGGTCTAAATGTTGGACAACGATGCAAAAAAAAAATATTAATAATTTCCCTCAAATGCATTAAAGGTAAAGTAACAGGCCTGTTTAATGAAAGTTTACGTAGACAGCAGAGAATTTTGTTAAAATCAAGGGAGAAAAAGTTTATTTTGGATTACTGAAGATTTTACCTAAGTACAGTGAGAAAGTACTTGTACTTTGTTACTTCCCACCTCTGCCTGCGGTTTTACCAAGCGGCAACCTCCGGTGTTGAAAAATGAAGCCAATGCTGAAGCGCAAAAAATCTGCAGTTCCTCGAGTGGCCATTTGAGGCTCCAGAAGCCAACAAATACCATTACGACATTTTTACAGCAGAAATAAACATGTTTACAGCATGGTACCATAAACGTTATTGTTATTAACAGCTAATTTTATTGTTCAAGTTAAGTTCATCCTCTCCCAGTAAGAGAGCGAGCGGGGAGTCCGCCACTTCTCCAGTCTGATAAATAAACACCTGCAGTCAGTCACCGCCACAAACTGAATCTCCTCTGTGGGAAACACAAAGCTAAAGTAGCTTATTCACCAGCTCATGGATCAGCCACAGACACAGACTGTTAGCTTTGATAACTTGGCGTTTGCCAACCTCGCTCCTCTTCAGCTCCCAACTCTCATCCAAATATGGTCACTTCTGGCTACAGTAAACCAACATAGCGGAGGCTATTTCGAACTCAAGGCGTTGAGAAACCAATGGGTGACATCATAGTGGCTACGTCCATTATTTATACAGTCTGTGGGTTTAACAAACAAAAATAATCAGCCTACTTGAAGCCCTCTTTTTAATTTTGTTGCTCCAGAACGACTCTCTTTCCATTGACAGCAGAAATCTGTTTTACACTCTGAGTTAAGTTAAAAACCAACTGTACATCGCTCCAACACAGACTGTGTTATTAATGGGAGGGTGGGTAAACTTAACTGCAGCACCACAACAAGCATTACCACGGTCCTGTGCAATTACGGTTTAAAAGACTTTAACACGATGGCTATCAGCAATGAGCATTTGATTAATGCTGTGCCCTCAGGACTCCAGGCTGCAGTGAATGTAGACTGTGGTAAAACTCATTGGGAGGCAGCTAACGTGTTCACTAATCACCCCCTGAGCTGCAGCGTGTGTGTGCACGTGTGTGTGAGGGAGTGTTGGCTTGAATGTGGTTTGCAACAAGTAGCCATCCCATATTAATTGCGTCCCTGGGAAGAAGTGTTAGCTAAGCCGCAGGCCGGTGGACTTAAAGCACAATTAATGTGATCCGCAGTAGCAGGTCCTGGCCCGCATTTCTTTTTCTCTCAATCAGCCGACCAACACTTTATCTGTCCCGTGTCCGCTAATCTAATCAGCTGGGTGATTGCTCTTTCTCCCTGTTCGGCTCCACTGAGTGATATTTAAAAAAAACCTGGTGGTGGCCAAATCAAGCTCTGCATCCACAAAGAAGACTTATCATCGTCTTGATATGCAGGATGTATGCCGAGGACGTGCTACCTACGAGCCTGGCATGTAACACGCTAAGTATATGTATTGTAAGAGGAGGCTTTGAACATAGATTATAAGAGCTTGTGCTTAACAATACAAAAATATATTGGTTTTTAATGCCTCATTGCTTTCAGTGCCACTCAGCGACATCATTGCTTTGAAATTGCAGCTGATGAAAAGGGAGAAATATCATGTGGCCTGAAATAGGCATGCTGCATTTCACAGGCAATTAGCTGTGAAGCCACCAAACTGGACTTTCTCCAATCTCACAGCACGAGTCAAAGAGTCACACAGACCATGTTTGGCTCGAACAAATTAAATCCTCTTGTAGCTATGCAACTGTGAAATTAATACTAAAAAGACCCTCTTGAAAAGTCTATTAAAGTGTCCACAGTGATACTTCACAGAGTCCACTCTCTGAGAGAGGAGGGATGATGAGACTTCTGTTGAGGTACGAGTTTCACTATTTGGTGAACACTTCATTTTCAATGATGTCAAAACAATCAACTCAAGATCTGACTAAAACCAGGCATTGATCTCACACTACTTATAAAACCATGTGATTGAAATGCTGCAGGTTTTTCTTTTTTTAAATAAGACTGCTCTTAATAAACCAATAATATTCTTTACTTTTTTTTGTTTTACAATCCCAAAAGAGACAAATGTAGCTCAGCGCAAGTTCAAGAAGCAAGACTGTTTGGAATCATTCATTCATCCATTAGCCATCATTCATCATGTCATGTTCTCTCTCTCTCTTTCTCTCTCCCTCTAGTGATCAGCTTATTATGGGCGTATACTATTCAAGTACTAAACCAACCACAGTTAGCCTCGACGTCTGTCGACCAATCATCCCTCTGCTGTCAAATTTTAAATCTGTTCTCCTCTCTTCTGCAGACAGTTTGTCGTTTCAGCTCGATCACTGCGACCCTCCTCCACCCTGTTCACCTCCAATCCATCTCATCAGTGTTCAAGTCCAGCTCCTCAGCTCATCCTGTCTGCACCATCATCACCACCAACAGTGTCTAGTCTCCATCGGGGGGTATCCTATCCTGCTCTCGGCCTCTTGACATCTTCAAGTATATGGAGCCATCACGATGGAGTCAAAACGCCAAAGACTTTGCACATTTCATTCTTTCCAAACTTGAAAATAAATAATTGTTCAATCTTAATGAAGTCTGATTGAAATGAAAATAAAGAAAGTGTATATTCACAAGACAAAACCACATTTGAGATTTAAAACATTTGGTTATTAAAATGTTTGTTTTTTTAAAAGATGAATTTATTCATTGAGCAGGTACAATGAAATACAATAAACATTAAGGCTTATTTTCAAACATTTTTCCAAAGAACACAAATACAATACAAAAATAAATAATAAATACAAATTTGAATATTAAAGTGAAGTAATACAATTATTAGGGCTGTCAAAGTTAACGCATTAATAACGAGTTAACGCAAATTCCCTTTAACGCCACTATTTATAATAATGACCCTCCGCCCGCCCCGTAGTTTGAGATATCAGGAAGCGTTGCAGCCGTAATGTTGTGGATAGCAAGCAGAAACAAACCTGTGTGAGCAGAAATGGATAAAGAAATGCTTCATTCAGGTCAATACGCCCGTCTGTTGTTGCTTGTTGGGCTTCAGTTTGCCATGTTATGTTTTCAGCATATTTTTGGAGCGTGCAGTATCTTTGAGGTTATTCTGTAGAATATTCTGGACAGTATTTGTTATTGTTTTGGAATTTTGCAATAATAATAAACATACATTTGCATAAAGGAAGCATATTTCTCCATTCCAATGTTGATACATTTACAACAGGTAAAAAATGTGCCATTCATTTGCCATTAATTGCGAGTTAACTATGGACAACCATGCGATTAATCACGGTTAAATATTTTTTAGATTGACAGCCCTAAAAATTAGATATATTTAGCAAAAAACAACGACAAATAACCAACCCATCCTCCAACATAGTGGTTAAATCAGTGATAAACAAAAGAACAAGCGTAATGACAGTGCTGTGAGGTATCAGTGGTGAGTGCTTCATTTGTCCTGTACTGTCCTCAATTTAACTGTGTAATTAATCACAGGGCCCTAAACTGACTCAAACTTTCCAGATGACCCTCTAAAGTTACACTTGATTTTATGAACATCATGAGGTCTTTGAGCCATAGTGATGCTTTGGGTTCAGATGCTGACTTCCACTCCACTAATATTCTTCTGCGTGCCAATAAGGATGCAAAGGCGATGCTGTTTTCCTCCTAACTGTTTGATGACCTGACAATACTCCAAAAATGGCCATTTCTGCACAAGGTGGTAACACAATGTTTAAAGGGGTGATGTCTTTTGAATGTATATTCTTATATTTTCATGGGTTTCACATGTTTGGATGTTTATTGTTCATATTGAAAAAGGGAAAACTGTATAATTCCGTGTTTTTCCAGAATGACATTTTCAAAAAGGTAGCCTCTGAAATGGGCCTTTCAGAACAGCTGCAGGTTTCTACCATAGACTGTAAAAAAAGCTGGACGACATGACAGCTCCCTAAAAGTGAAGCCAAAACATCTGTATTGTCAAAAGGATGATTGACAGCTCCTGCAGCCGATCTGTTCCGGATTAGTAGAGGAGGAACGGCGAGTACACCGGTATATCGTCCTCCCACTCAGGGTCCGGTTCTGGCTCATACATAAAAGGCTGAATAACCGATCCTAGAGCAGCCATGTTTTCTACAACTTAGGAGTGACAGTGCAGCGTGGCCGCTCCCCCACATGGGACCGCACACAAGGGGGAGGGGCTATGCAGTCACTCCAAATACTGTCAGCCAATCGTGGCTAAGGTCTAACCTTTGAAAGGCAAAACAGCTTGTTCAATTCAGGAGGAAGGAGAGACTCCGAAAAGTAATTACATTTAAATATGTATACAATTTTTTAAACGAAACAAACTTTACCAACGTGATCCAAAGCACATTAGAAAACTGATTGCAAAGTTAAAATATGTCCCCTTTAAAGCCGCAGCAGGGTGTTTGAAAATAGCTGTTGGGTCTGGAACAAGACGTACCGTCATTCACTTGAATTACTGCATCATCCCAGTCATTGTCATTTAAAACTCTGCCAAGTTCACCTTCCCACTCTTTTTTGACTTTATCAAGGGAGATTAAAGTGTACATCTTTTTAGATGAGGCCTTTCTGATTTGCGGGAGTGTCCAAGATTGAGTTGATTACCGAGTTTGGAGGGAAATTGAGGAAGGAGGAGTTAATCACTTTAACAAAGTTACGGACTTGAAAGTAAATAGATGAGAATATGGTAGGTTGCATTTTTCGCACAATTCACTGAAGCTATGTAGTATGTTTTTTATGCCACAATATATATGTATATATTTGAGTTAAATATCCTCTTATCTATAAGGGGACCGATGCTCATTTTTTTCTACGATTCCTCTAAGGTAGTTTAACATTATTATAAGTGAAAACATTTCCTTATTTAACTTTATTTATCTTAAACTGGCCCTCTATACAGCCTCAGTTTAGCCTCTGTCTGATGCAAGCTGTGTTAGCTGCTGTCTTGTGAAAGCATCTGTAAATTCACTTTTAAAAAAAGGATATATAAACAAAGTTGAGTCTTATTAAGCATCTACAAAAATGAGTGAATATATTTATTATTATACCTTCAGAACTATTACAAAACTTCTATTAGTTCTCAAAGCTTTGACACAGTTAATAACTGCTGATGGAAATAGATCATTAATGGCACAAAGTAAATTCCAGCAGCACTTCCACTGGTTGCATAACAGCTGCGCTGCGGTTTGACTTCGTGCTCCAATGTCCGTCGACACCCACTGGCTCCATTTTCAATGCGCAGCACGGAGCAGCAACGTGGCACAGCCAGAGCTGCGAGATTAAGGAGTTCCCGTGGTAATTACAGAATCACGCGCGATCGTGCAAGATAATACGAAATATGTGCTATAAAACAATTACAAACACGCGTGTGTTTAGTAGATGTAGTTAAGTAAAATGTGACCTGGCGTCAACACGGAGTAGCCTACTTTATTCTGAAAATTAACCAGATGCTTTAATGTGGTTTCGGTGTCTGATTTCCTGTCTCGCTCGATCTGCTTCGTGCTGAATTGATGCAAAGTGCTCCGGCATCCACTGAAGGTTGTTTGGTAACAGGGAGGGAGAACTACAGTTATTTACAGAGTTTTCTGTTTTCTCAACCTTCCTTACTGTAGTGTTGAGAGGAAAGTCATTTCACATCCAGCTGAAACAGACCCCTCATGGATTTGCATTGTGTTGTCTGGTGGGATATCAGTGTTTCTTTTGTTAATCGGTGAAAGCAGACCAACCCGTCTGCTCCTGCCTGCCGCCTGAAACACCAGGGACTCATTCATGAAAAATTGATCTTTCCACGAGGAGCATTTACCGGGTCTTTGAGTTCAAGCCCTCTGCATTGTACAAACACTGAGTCTGGGCCCTGGAGAGAGGAAGGAGAGAGCACACGGAGGAGGGAAGGAGAGACACATGCATGCTAAGGTGTTCTGAGGTGAGGCATTAAGTCTGCCTTGCTTTGTCTAAGAACATAACGCTTTCAGTTATTAATTTTCCCGAAGGAGCCAAACAGAATGAAGCTGAAAGGGCTTTTGCATGCGGGGACAGTCAGGTGGATGAATGCGAGATAAGTTGGCTCCTCCAGTCGCTGTGGCAAAATGCAAAGGGAAGAATCTATTGTTGGGATCGGGAATGAGAGATGGAACAACAATAGTGCTGCACAACAATCGCCACCTGCTTCATAGACCCCGTTTAGCCACGGGCCTGCACACATATTTCGGCTACAATTACCCCCAATGCTAGCCTGACTGCTAACCCGCTACCCCTGACACACACACTGACACACACACAAAGCTACAGAACATCCTCGCTTCAAGGTGGAACATTTTGTGTCATTGTCAGGTGAGCAGTGGAAGAGAAATCAGCAGAGATATCAAGATATCAACATGAAGAGATGCATAATGACTCATTGTGCCGCGCGCCTCAGCTGATGATGTCTGTTTGCTGCGAGGGGATTTCATTTCTAATCCAGGGGAGGATATTGTTTCCCTTCAATAGAAATCTTCTTTGGCTAGAAAGTCAGCATTTTGGGAAGTGATGAAAAACATCCTTCAAGTCTGTGTAAAGCGTTGAAATACAGAGGTTTTACAGATCTTCGTGTCACATACTGCAAAAGGTTGCTGAACCTTAAACGCCGCCGACAGCTGCATTTCTGTGAAGAGAGAATTTCTCGTTTTCCTCTTCTCTTGCGTTTCCATAGAGGATCATCATGAAACCCTCATACATAAATCATAATGCCAACAAATTACCCAAGATAATTCATTCAGAGTTCGAAAATTCTCAAAGATTTAGAATGGAAAAGTTTCTTTTCATTGGAGACCTTTTAGTTTGTCAGACGCAGACCTGAGCCAAAGCGATTAGCGTTGAGAGGAGATCTGTTGGCAGCCTCTCTCAAAGCATCTGCCAGAAGATGTTTAGTTCCGACCATCGGAAAGAAAAGTTCAAGACGGGTCTGCATGAAAGGAATCTGAACTATTTGAACTTAAAAACATGGCGGAGACGGAATCAGAGCGTTAACAACAATCACAGGATAACATTTTCTGTGATTGACAACATAAATTTGGAGACCTCAGTTCAGGTTAAAGACAAACACTGGTGATGCCAGCCTGCCTCAGGCTGCCTGTGGGAGAGAAATGATGTAAGATTGGTTAAGTTAAATATTTTCCCTGAATATTGATTACAGACCATCTGCAGGCTGCAAATCAAACAACCTGCCTGTGATCATTTTTTTGATGGGAGCACTGGATGTGTTTTTTCCCTTCTCTGGCTGTCTTGTTTGTCTGAGTTGTATTGACACGCACTCTTGCATGATAAACTCACCACTTCTTTCATATTTTACGAACAGTCTCCTCTTTTCAGACTTCTCCTCCTTATTGCAGATGTTTCCTATTTCTATATTCTGTGCAGTTTAAAAAAAGAGAGACAAACATCACTCTGAGGTATTTCTTTCTTTTCTGCCTCACATGAGGTGTCTATTATATATTTCAACACAGCATATCACCCCTCACCCTCTGTCTCTGTCACAGTTAACCTGGCTAAAGAAAGGCTAGCATGCTACTGAAATCTTGCCTAACTTTCCACCCAAAACCATACACGTCACTCCACTGCTCATATCCCTCCACTGGTTCCCAGTCGTGGCTCCCATCAGGCTTAACCCCAGCACATATGGGCAGAGGTGTGAGGATACCGGTGACGAGTGGATGCACCGACATTGATGTGCACTCGAAGCACGCTGGAGCTGTTGATATGAGAAACAATGCGTGGCCACGTGTTTATGAAGTCAAGGCAGCATTAAGCATTACAAGCTCGTATCCGGATCATGTCACTTGAGTAGCAGAGGCAGATTTTAAGGATCAGTAAATGCAGTGGATTTAAAGTATTTTAGTCGCAGTATAAGGGCCTGTGTTCACCTAAGGCGTTTTCTGTAATGGCAGCGTCCAAACTAAAAGTACTTTTAGCAGATCACCTGAGTAAATGCACTTGCAAATGTTACACTCTGTGTGTGTGTCACTGTGTGTGTTATCTATTTTCTTACCTTACTTATCTGCCGTCAAACATCCGGATGAACTCACAACAGGTTTTCTCGCACAACTGCACCACACTGAAGGTCTTCAACTAACTCGGGTATTTAGCTGAAGGTATAACTGACCAGTGGACCAGTTTACACATCCTGTGTATACGTGTGTGTGTGTGTGTATGTGTTCATGAATGAGAATATAAATAGATGTGTGTGCCTGTGTCAGTGTGTACATATTATACATCTGCACCTCGGTCTGACTGTGTGTGTGGGCGTGTGTTAACAAATGTACATATGCCTGTGTGGGTGCCAGCGTATATTGAGTGTCATAAAGGCTCCAATAAAAGCTGCGGGCCTCAGGGACCCATAATTCAGCAGTGAAGCTCTCTGCTCTCAGTCGTGGTTTCCTCATTTCCCCACAGACTTCACAGCATTCACGGCTGCATCACAAAACCCACAGAGGGCGAGTCTGTGTCGCCGTTCCGCCGTTTCTTTGGGGACAACAACCCCAGTGAAATATCACTGCGAGGATGAAGTTGTCATGTATATCTGAGAGTGTAGCCCTGCTCAGTGGGTTTGAGGAAGAGAGGGTGTTTTCTCTGCTCAATAAGAAATCAATTCTCAATTCTCTCTGCCTCATTTGTTGCTGCTGGCAAACTCCCGCCAAGCCTCGAAATCCTATTTAATAATCAAGCATGAAAAGCCGTGGATAATAGACTATTATGAGATGCATTTGCGAAAGGGAAAGATAAGCTTATGCTGTAATTGAAATATCATTCACATCACATGTACTTAAGGACCTCCGCTGTAAGATCTGTTAGTCACACACAGAGCGTATCTCATCTCTGAGCTGTTTTCATGGGCAGACAGGAAATCCATCCACTTGTTAGACGACGATTCTGCTAATGTGATGAATTATTTACTTAACAGATTCATTTACCTGCCGCACAGACCTGCCCTGCTTCACAGATTTAACATGATTACCATTGATATTCAAAAAAAAAAAAAAGAGGCCAACAACATGGCTGAAGACTGAAACCGCTGAAGCAGTGGCAGTTAGATGAAGAGAAAGGTAGACGTCAAACACATTGGCCTCTTACCTCTCGTGGCATCACTCTTACAATCATTGATTTATTTGTCAAGGTTTTGTGATACAGTTTGTCTGTAGGAGTTTTCCCACCACTCCAATACGATGGAGTGTGGAATTTGTCTGACATTTAAAGTTGTGCTTCTAAATATTTTTACCGTTTTAACCCTATGAAAATGGATGTAGCACAAGAGTTGTTTGCATGTAACTGTTTAAATGTTGAGTAAGCTAGAATCATGAAACATTCAGCTCAGATCTTATTGTCCTGGTTGGGGGGGGGAATCTTTACATTCCATTATGTGGGGTGAAAAAAATATGGTGGACAACAAGCAGGTCGAAGTTTAAATAAAAATTGTAATCGCTTGACTCTTCATCACTTAAGCAGCGGAAAGCTAACTGGTAAATTTCACAGGATCCGCCTCTGCTGCGTTCCGTCTGTCCCATGGTTCTGGTCTGTCAGTCGGTGCAAGCCCTCGCCCACAGGAAGTGAGTCTGATCTGCAGCGCAGTGGGGTGCTGGGCCATGCAGCTGGATTCGCGAGATCACGAGATCGCACGAGAATTGCAAAATCCTGCGATAACATCACTGTTAAAACAGAGCAACACACAAACAACAGTTCAGTTTGCACCTCCGAGGCAGGGCAGAGGTTTTTTATCCGTCCATTTGGAGATCAGTCCGTCATTTTTGTGCTTCTACCATGGACGAGTACACGACTTAATTAAAGTGTTCTTTTTTCAAGATTTCAGTGTGTTGTTGTTATGAAAACAGAAACAGAGTCTGTACCGGTATGTACTTGGTGATTTATTTTAAAATGACCGGATGCTGTATGCTGTTTTCATGCGTGACTTCCTGTTTGGTACATCTGGGCCGGTTGTTCAAATGTAATCTGATTGGATTAAAGCCATCGGATTGGATCAAATATTGAAAACGAGTTGTTCAGAAGGAAAAAGGATTATGTCCTCTATGTACTATAGGATGAGATCAGGTAATCCAGTCTTGGCTTTTATCCGGATAAAACCTCCAGTTTGGGTTGTTCAAAACTTTTGAGTAGGATTGGGAACAAATATTTTGCCAATATCAAACATGAAATATTCAAATAAAAGCAGCTGTCGGGATCTTTTGTTTGTTTGGTAATCCTTGAAAGTCAGTCCAGAACAGTCAGTCCACTTTTTTTCTTTCCCGGATCAGGTAATACGTTTTACTTTTATCCTGGTTGTTCAAAGAAAGCTGGATAAGATCAACCTTATCCAGATACTGACTTTTAAGGATTACCAAATCCAGATTACAAGAGCTCTGAATGGGACTACATACTACATACTTTGTCCACAGGGGCGCCAAAATCCACACAAAACATATTTTATGTTTGATGTTAACAGCTATCTGGCAAAATATTCTATGGGGTCGAAATCCTTCACTTTCCCCACAACCCTAATGTCTCCCACATCTGCAATGTCACTGTAGCAAATCAGCAATTCAAGAGCAAAATATTTAAAAAATGTTCAAAGTAATATCTTCATTGCTAAAATGATGTTTAGTTTGACCTACTTAAAAGTTTTATTACGTTTTGTCCCTGTAATTCCGCCTGAATCCTCCCCTCTGCTGCCATCAGGGTAATCCGGATTTTTTTGTATTAAAGCTCCTGTGAGGAGTTTTTCGCTGGTTAAGAAACAGACTGAAATCTATTTTGATGATTCTATATGACAAACCAGACCATCAGCGACAAGATTGATTATTTATATATAGTTATTTTTAACGGCTGAAACTGCTGACGGGGGGGTAGGTGTCAGACGAAGTGATTCACTGCACGCTGCCTTTGTTTACATTTTCCAGGGCAAACATTTTAAGTGATTGATACATATGACTGTTAAAGAAAGCAGGGTGAGATTTTTTGTTAAATACCACCACTTAAGCATGTACAGGACAAAATCAGCAAAGAGATAAGAGGTATGGCTTTGTCCACAGGGGGCGCCAAAATCAACACAAACTGAAAGTTCCTCACAGGAGCTTTAAAGTTATCCCAGTCTTACTCAAAAGTTTTGAATTACCTGATCTTATTCTATCACGTTATCCTTTTTTCTTTTGAATCACTGGTTTTGAAAATTTGATCCTATCCTAGAGCTTTAATCCAATCAGACTGCCTTTGAACAACCGGGCCTTTTTTATTTAGCAGAATCTCATTATGAAACCTGTCAGATGTTTGTATTTTTACAGTTTAGCTTAGAGTGCAGTGATATGAGGCATTTGAAAATGCTCCAAGAAATGATAAAATAATAATAAGCAAAATACAAATATAAGCACTGTCAAATCATTTTTATGATAGAGATACAAGGGTTAACAATGGCTCAAAAGACTACCGTTAACGTCAGCGTGTCCCCCATAGTGACAAACAAAGAAAGGATCTTAACTGGACCCTGCAGCTCTCATCAGCCCCATTTCCTGCCACAACAGGAAACTGATTCTTTACCGCTTAAACGCTCTTATAAACTGTAGAAGCAACTAGCTCGTAAAATGAAACGTTCAGAAGCTAAAGAGCCACATGTTTCTGCGGAGCAGTGCAGAGCTAAAAGACTTCAATCTGGATATTATGGTCTTAGTAAATGATCCAGATTGCCACCATTAGTGAAGCCAATTTATGACACGCTGTTGACATCAGAAACAGATAGGTTTTCCTACAGCGCACGGTTGTTGCTCACTGTTAATCGTTATCTCTCTTTTCAACATGAGTCATGTGGCGTGTGAGAGGAACACTTATGATTCACCTTAAACCCATTTGCGCATAAAAGAGATAGATTAGGAGAAATAATCCTCACAGGATTTGAAGTATGGATCCTGTTTAGCTCCTTATCTGGTCCAGGTCACGATGACACAGAGAGCAGCAGGAACAGCAGCACAAAATGCTCCAAGGACATGTAATTTAATATTCACCCATGACTCATGTTTAAAACTGTTTACAAGCAGAACATTTGGTTTTTTTATCTTGTCAGAATAACGGTGAGACGCACAAAATATACTGCATATATTGAAAGGGGTGTTCTTATACTCCATATTCTCAAGTTCATTCACTGCAAAACACTCCAGAACAAAGTGTCACATTGGCATCGGACCCAGCTGGTCAGAAGTCAGGTCGTGCACAGACTGCCCCCGCAGTGCTCCACCATCTGCTGTCAGTCGAAAACATCATGTGGTTGGTTGAGTTTCTGTGTGAAAAAGCAGCTTCATTTCCCTCCCAACTTCATTTTTATTTTGCTCTCAGTGCTAACAGCTCGTCATCAATCCTATCACTGAATCGTATGGAGCCTTGTTGAGCTTGTTAGATGATCGTTACACCTTTCATGACTGATCAGCTGCAGTCTAAATCCTCATATTTTCTCAGCCGCCAGTTGCTCTCTCAGTTTCTGTTCTTGCTGTCTCTGGTTTCCTGAGGGTTTCTCAGAGCTTCATTTGTATACACAGGCTTGTATAAGGTGCTTTACATAACACAATAACACACAATATATTTATATATATCTAAAAAAAATAGAAGTTGGAAACAGACCAGAAAGCGGCAGAGAGGTACAGAGAGTGAAAGGTGTATGCACAGATTTGTAGGTGTTGACACGAGCGTGTTTCTAATTTGGTAGCTTGGTCTTTGCTGGAGGTTACAACAAGTTCATCGCTGTTTTTTTTTAGTTTTCCTTCTGTTTTTGCATTTAAAGTCGAGTACTTGAAACATCTTAAAGGAGGAATTATGACAATTTGTATTCCCAGGATCGCAGACCTCCAGGAGAGCACAAAGCGCCGGGTTCACAGTGTTTGGGAATCTGATCTGATGCAAATTAGAGATTATAAATTAGTGAGAATCTGCAGCAGTGAAGTAAATTACATTGAAGCAGTTATCTAATTGCATAGTCCCGCTTGCACTGGAACCCTTTGTTAAAACTGAAGAAGACTGAAAACTTTGTATTTTTATTGAAGATTTTCTGTCATGAGTTATTCTAGTTTAGTTACGGTTCTGATTTTTATTTCAGTGTTGAGATATTATTTCCTGTTCTACTTGGTCACTTTGTCTCGTCATGAGTTCTTATTGTTTTGTTTCATGTTTAGTTTATTCCGTGTTCTCGTCATTGTTTAGTCTACTTTAGTTCTGCATTTCATTTGTATTTCATGGTTTAGGTATTTCCTGTTTTACTTTGACACCTTGTCTCTTGTGATGATGTTCCTGCTTGTTTGATTGTGTGCCCTGCCCTGATTGTTTTCACCTGCCCCTTGATTGTCTCACCTGTGTCTGATTAGCCTCACCTCCTAAGTTTATTTAGTCTCTGTGCTCCCTTGTCTCATTGTCAGTTTGTTGTTTGTTATATGTCTGTCGTCCTTCTACCCGAAACCTTGTTCCAAGTTTGGATTTTCTGTGTGGATGTATTTTGGACTTTTATTTCCCAGGGGTCCATTTCAGAAAGGAGGTTCAGTCTAACCCCGGACTCTGGTTTGATTTACCCTGAGCTGAAAGTCGCTGGCTTTTTGCTTTCAGAACAGCTGATCTGAGTTAGTTCAATCAACCCTGAGTAGGTTCAGCTGGAGCTAAGTGCGTGCACGCTGAAAAAAGCCAGCATTAATGAAGCCCCGATACCATGATTCACCATGGCAACGGTACACAAAAAGAGGTCCTCCTACGTCACACCAGTGGAGCTCTAAATCCTCATGCGGACATTCAGTGAATACGAGCATGTTTTTAGAAAAATAAAGTAACACGGCTGCAGCTGCAAAAGAGAGAGAAGCGGCGTGGGAAGAAACTGATGCTCGAGTGAACGCATACATTTGATCTGGTCTATTTATTTAATACTTTATCACGACTGGTATAAAAGCTAAAATGTATATTAATTTAGGAGCAATCCAGCGGATAAAAAAAACATCATTCAAAGGTACGGCTCAGGCAGAACAGGCTCATGGCTGAACCTCACTTCAATCATATTTTAAATATTAATTTTAACAGTTGGTAACCGAGCAAACACGCGTGATACGGGCTGAATGAATGAGGAAGTCGAATGATGGTTTTATAGCCTAGAGGGAGGAGACAGAGCAAAACTCGGAGTTTACTGAATAAAACCTGCTGGCGACCAGGTTAGGTTCACAGACACAGTTACCATAGTAACCAACTCAGAGGTGAAGTTACCTCTCTTTCTGAAACGGCAAACCCGAGGTTTCCCTCATTTCAGGGTTTTCACTAAACCCGCTTTCTGAAACAGACCCCTGGACTCTTTAAGTAAGCCTTCGCTTGTTGCCTCATCATTTGTACATCATTCGTCTGCATCTGGGTCGTCTACCTTTTTGTTTTACCTTAAACGTGACATTTTCTATATAAAAGTTGTTGCATATTCAAGCGCCGGTCATTCCCCCCTGATATCCTGCTCATAGCGGGAAGTGCAAATGCAGTTATAATGTTGTACTGCTGTTCCAGGTTGTCCTATAAATATTGGGAATCTGTTAATTTACAAGTAGTTTATAGTGGCTTATGTTAGCAAATGTTAGCAAACATCTGACTGATATCTCTCTCATTACTGTGTAAGTTAGATGAATTTATGACTCCCCTCTACTCGTTCCACTTCTTAGCCTCTAACCTAAACCTACAACTAGCATGTTGCAACATTTGCTGCTGTTTAGCAGAGGGTTCACTTTAAGATCAGCACGATGATCTCATCTATATCTGGACTGAGTTTGATGCTGAACCAGAGCCCGGGCTGTGGCCTTAAACACAACCAAGTAGAGTATTAATAAATACATACATAAGTAAATAAGTTTTATACGCGTGGACACTCAGGAAAGGACGGGCCCTTCGGAGCTTAGCCTGTCCACCTTTGCCTCAGTGCCAGCGCTGGACATACAGTAGAGTAATGCAGAGTTTACAATGATGTTCAATAACATTGATATTGAAAGATGTAGAATGATATTGTGTACAATATTCACAATATACACAGCTGGGATTCAGAACTTATAAAAACAAAAGAGGGCGCAAACCAATGAAATCTTGTGAAATTTTAACTCATCGTCCTGTTAACACATATTTCAACAGCACTGCACTTTAGGATAAGGTATAAATTTTGACATTTGACTCTGCTTATTTGTATATTAATGATGATCGGGAATATCTAAGGATTCCTATCATTTTTATTCTGACACTGGTCTTGTTTTAGGGGCGTAAACAAACAGTCACTGCATAACAAAAGCTGGTAGCTCTAATACAAACGCACAAGAAAGAAAAGAATCCCTCGACCTCTGATAAATGTAAATGTTCTAAAACTGGGCCGTTCACATCAAAGCAACGCACAGCACTGACACAGCTGATCGTCTCCATAGCAACGACGCACTGATGTACCCCACTACTTCTGCATTAAATACTATAACGTTAGTATTAGGCCTAGGTTACATGAATTAAGTGGCTGGATTTCTGTTATCGTTTTAAAAAGAAATGGATGAAAGTGACATGCTCGCAATGTTAGCTGTAACATTTTTTCTTTTGCAACTCCACGCAACGGCTTCAGACGCTCTGCAACTAACCAGTTCACAACGCTGCAGTTTTCTCAGTAACATTCTAAAACAGTTTTGTTGCGTTGCGAATCATTGATCTAAACTGGGCTTCAGCATGAAATACTCTTTATGTTAAGGTTGCAGACAAAAATAAATCCAATAGTGCTGCAGAACAGTACATTTTTCCACCCACAATTTGGTGTGTAATAGGTAAATGTGCATTTCCTTCTGTACAAACTCAGAACCCATCGGCTATGGTCTGAGGACATTATAGCCTCTTGGTTAGCGATAAGGACTTCCAGCCAAGACTTTTCCGTGCGTTGCATTGTTTACAGTCCAGTTAGCAGCTTGAGAAGCGACCGTGTGTTCAGATAAAAAACAAACTGAATTCTCCCCTCCAGATATGTCTGCAAAATAAACGCCGTCATTTCTCAGTTCATTAAATCCCCCGGAGGAGCGCCCGTTCATCTGTTTGTGCTGAGTCTCAGTTTCACTGTAAATAGTTCAGCTACACAGAGGCTGCACTCTGGCTTACTTCAGCGGGATGAAGCCGAAAAAGAAACAGATTTTCTTGTGATTGACTTTAATTAACGGCTCTCAAGTTTGCTGAAATAACAACATCATGATGCAGATTAGTAACAAGTCAACATGAAGCTTTGTCAGGTCTGTCCTCAAGAGGAGAAGAAAACTACTTACGGAATGGAGGTCGGATCCATCATTTCTGATGCTTTTGAGGAGTCAGGAAATTGAAATGCGTCTTCCGTGACACCGCGTCAGACGAATTTATCTCAAGTTGAATTTTTGATCTAGAACAGATTATTAGCTGTTAGCATGCAGATGTCTGTTTATAGAGATTAATAAGAAGGTAAATCATCATCAGATGATGCTGATGGGAGCCGGGATGTCATTACGGCGGATTGCGTTCCACCTGCTTTTGCTCTCCTCACGGATTGTTTTTCCTGCATACACCGCAGCCTGCTGATATGTGATTGGTCAATACTACACGCATACCACAAATGGAAACCAGAACACTTCCCGTACTAAAATTCCACATCCCTGCCTACATAGAATACCTTCTGTAGATATAAGTAGGATCCGTGAATGAGAAGAACCTGTCCTGTTAGTAATTTGTGGAGGTGTACAGACGGACAGATGGGAGGAGAGCTCTGATGTTAGAGTGTTGGAAAAGTCAAAGAGTGACACTTGAAATGTTCCCTCTTGTCTCCTTCTCTAAATCAATCATGCCCACAGCATCTTGTTATGCCTCTGTATGTCAATATGCCTCATCAATATCACTCTGTCCAGACAGATAAGTAATGAAAGGGCCACTAATGGGAGTTTCCTGGTCACAGGTCTGAAATTCATCCGCACCAGCCAGCGTCGGCTTTCACCAGCAGCTGCACTCTTTGTAGCAGATTCTGTTATTTTCCATGGCAGCTGCTTTCCTCCCTTTGCTTTGATTTCTATGAGTTTATCTGTGTATAAAGTTCACTCAACCCTCAGTTGCACATCCTCAGCTCCCAAAGTAGTCTGGAAATGCTCTCCTGAAAAAAAAAGATAACATGTCCTCCTCTGACTCAAACTGGAGTGAATGTTCTCGTGTAGTTCGGTTCATTTTGCACTGTATTCGTAACACCCTGAAAATACAAGATAGGACGAGCTATAAAAATCTGTCTAAAAATATTTTGTTTCATTACAGATAAAGTTTAAACAATGCCGTCCCGTGGAGTTGGCAAATTAGTTCCCCAGACATTTCTTCTTTGAAGAGACTGGAATCCAACAAGTCCTGGCTGCTCGTTTTTAGGTCAGACATGCTCCAACAGAAAATACGTATCCTGAAAACAATGTCAAGTGCAGCACTGAGGCTTGTTTATGCTGTTTGAATTGTTAATAGCTGCATTGTGGGCTATTGTCACTGTATTAGCTTTGATGGTGAAGCAAGGAGTACTGTATGTCTCTGCGTGTGCCATGTTCACAGAACAAGTAGTCAGTGTTTAGGGAAGGGTAAGAGAAGAGAAACAGCTGCTTCATTATTCACTCTGACAGAGAGAGACAGAAATAGAGAATCAAAGACACAGAGAAATAAAAGAGGGGAGGACAGAGAGTGTTTCAGCCTTGGAAGTGTTTCCATGTAATGTCATAACTTATCGTCGTCATAGTGCTCAAATCCCATTACCACAAGTGATATGGTAGACGTCAACAGAGGGCCACACTCGAGCCAACAAGCGTAAGAGCCACAATAAAAAAGGTTAAATCGAGACTCAGGCCAAGCTCAGGCAGCGGGGGGAAACCAGGCCAAGCAGTGCTGTGCTATTCTTTATAAGCAGGCTGTTGAAGGGATTATACTCTCACGTCAACGGAAAGACATCTGCAACACATCTGGAAACACTCGAAGACTTGAAAACATCTGCTTCAGTATGTTTCTGTTTGGTCATGAGAACAGCTCACAAATACCTCCTCTGGTCCTTTAATGTGTCAATGTTTGGCGTATGTTTGAATCTACGTATAAACTGAATTCTCTCTATAGGCCAGCAGGGGGCGACTCCACTGATTTAGACTGATGAGAAGTCTATGACAAAATGACCCTGATTGACTCTTGAGTTATTACCTCAGTGAACATTTTCTTAATGAGTTTATGGTCTCAATCTCTAGTTTCAAGTCTTCATCTATACAGCATGATGTTCATTTAGTAAATAATGGTCCCATTTAGAGTCAAATAGACAATAAAGCAGGGTAGGATTTAGGGGCGTGGCTACCTGTGATTGACAAGTTGCTATCACAGCACCCCACCATCTCCTCTGAATAGGGTCACCAGGCTCAATATTTTGACAGAATATTAAGTCTGGCCCACACGAAAAGATTTTTAAAATCTGAACAGATGTGTAAGATGTGAGACCCCACACATGACAATAAATTAAACAGTTTTATACCTGTAGTTTGTGGAGCAACGATAGGACCCCAACAGCACTATACACACTAACAAAGTAATTCACCAACAACCAGAATCCGACTCTTCGCACTGGAAATCTCACTAAATCTCTCGCAGTCAAACAAGACTTTAGAGTAAACAAACATGGCGTGCGACGAGGAGGAAGAATTGGCGATGATAGATTTTTACTGAAAATTCATGAAGAAAAAAGAACAAACTGTGGATGAAGTGGTGGACAGAGTGTGAACATGGGCTGTACACATTACTTTATGCTTCGTGTTTGCTTTCGTCGCCATGGATGCGATTGTTGTGCTTCCTTCTTCAGTCAGCTTGCTTCCAATCGTTTGGTTGCTCGGCTGTCCTAGGGGTTTCCCCCACACAACAGCATATCAGATCCTAATTATTGAACATGTCTAGGATTTGAAATCGATGTTCTTCCGATCAAGTCAGGACTTCGCTTACTTTTATCTGAATGAGGGAATCAGGCAGTTTACCACACTTAAATTCAATAGCTGGGTCTCAACTCAGGGGCTGCATTCTTAGACGCGGTCTTTGAAGGATGCTTCACCAAACGCGGTAATTTGTTTCAAGGGCCCTTTCATTATTTTTAACATTTATATCACTAGCTATTCGAATGAGTTGATTCCTCGGCCGCCTGAGAGTCCGCCATCTCGTTTGAATTGGCATGCAGTGAATCTCGACATACGTTGAGCCACGAAGGAAACACCCGATGGATCCTTCACGGCCTGGGAAAAGAGGTACGCATTTGTCGGCTGCATCTGAAGGAGCCTTTGAATGGGCTGTGACGCAACCAGCCTTCAAATACGTCCTTCGAAAGATGCAGGTCCCGAATAGGGGAACAGCTAATGTGAAAGCTCTGCCTAGATTTTGTCTCAGGAAATCCACAGCTGATCCTTCAAAGAACAATATGTAACATTGACAGCTAGCGTCTAAAGGGCGTCTGGAGGCATTGCCCCCCCCCTCCTCCCCAGATTTGAATGTTAGCCTTTCCTACTTCAGCGCTCCGACCGCTGTCGGAAAGCACAGGGGAGACTTATCGGTCTGCCCCATGGCCGAAGCTGCCGCTAGCTTCTGGGCTAACTCCCGTCACTTTACACTAAGCAGTGAGCAGAAAGCAAGACACGGGAGCTCGGCTTCAGTCTTGAGGAGTACATGGCTTTATTACACACACAGCTTTGCTGTACAGTAGTTCTGTTATTGTCAGTTACCGATAACACCTCCGCCTATAGCTAATTTGTTTCATATCTGGCAACCCAGGGTGACGAAATGGGCAGTGGGCGGGATCGCTCAGGCCAAAACACACACAGACTATTCCGCACCGGGACGGATAATATATGATATAAGGCCTATATTTCAACTGATGGCATATAAAGGCCTTTTTATGATAAATTCCAGTAAATATATTACATATTGTTCCTTTAAACACTGCAGTAATTTCAAAATAAAACATGACTTTTAAACAGTAAACGCGTGTTTAACCAAACTCTTATGCTGCTGAAATTTGTCTTTAATTTTTCACCGTAGCCGAAAGCAAACCTGCGAGGGATCAGAGACATTTTTGTTGCCACTGAAAGCCTTTTTATGCATGCAGACCATGATTAACTATCAGTGGGGATATTTGGAGAACAGTTGACTGATGTGGCGCTTTGTCTCCACAACCTATTTGTCTTTGACTCATATTTTGTCAACACTGTTGAGTTTTATGACTTCATTTACATATTTATGCCTCTTGAATTAATCCTCAATGTGTGCATGTGTACAGAGCATGCATCATGATCCTCTCTCTCTCTCTCTCTCTCTCTGCAGCACTTGCCTTCCAAAACAATTTTCCCTGCATATATTTTATCTCATCCTGTCTCCCTTGGTATATTTAGCCGGGAAAGTTTTATCACCCTCCACCAGCAGACGACTGTGGTCATTTGTACAATATTTCACATTTCAAATCAGCGAGCCGCACATCCTCGACTGACAGCCATGGTTTGTGCGCTCCTCCATCACTGCAGAATGAGCACACAAAAATAATCACATTAGCATAGTAATCTGACAGAGAAGTAGTGGTAATGACTTATTTGTGTTGAATTACAAACAACTGAATCGTTTTTGTCTTGTGTTCACATTATCACAGGATCAGACATTTATGAAAACAGTCACTAGCAATTCATTAGTCAGCTCCGAGTGAGACAGTCCATCTCCATAACCTCAAAATAATGCTTATTTCCAGTATTGTATAAAACAAGTGGCTTTGGACAGGCTTTACTCGCAGTTATTCAGGACTTTAATAGGCATTACTGTGCACAATGCTGAGACGGTTGTATTTATGGTTTGGGGCTGTATTGACATCTAAATTAAACCTTGGTGTCAATACTAAATGTAAGTCAGTGGAAGTCTCTCTCGGCGGTTTGATGTTGTCTTTTAATCCACTGAGGGAAAGAAGAACAGGCTGTTAAATATCTTGCTCCATATTGAGCCGGCTGATCATCTGATCTTTGCTCACTGCACAGCAGGACACCCCACTAGAGGGAGTATTTACCTATTTCTCCTCTCAGTTATTCCCGCCTCACACTCCTCCACAGCCACTGCAGGTCAACAAAAAGGTTATTTTCCTCTGAATGTGGAAAACAGACAGAAACTGTTTGATCAAACATGTTTGTGAGCGACCATGTCTCCATTAAAAGGATTCACTGACACTCACGCGGCTGCGGAGTGATCGTTGAAGCTGCTGCTGTGACAGTGGCTCCTGGTTTCTGCAGTGATCAGACCAATAAGACTGATTCGGCTGATTAGCTGCCCTGTCTCTGCTGTAGAGCTGCTTTGAGTCATTTCCAGTGAGCAGCTCACCTCCTGAAAGTTTTAACAAAGAGACTAAATAATCCTATGGACACAAAATCAAAGGTCACCTACAGAGGTGGTGGGAGAAAATATTGATCAGCATTGCAGTATTTTGTCAGGCAATGTTGTATTCATACCTCAGATTGTAAAAATAATGGACATAGCCGTCATGACCTCATCCACTCGTTTGTTGACTGCCTCCCTGCAGCCTCAAGCTCGGCATTTCTCGGCAGTCCGCCATGTTGGTTTTCTCAAGAGGAGCGAGGGGTTGGCAAAGTTATCAAAGCTCTACAGTCTACATCTGTGGTTATTTCATTAGCTGGTGAATAAGCTTTTTAACCAGCCTGTTCCCCACAGTATGAGATTCTATTTGTCCTGGAAGCTGACCGGAATTGTTTATGTATTAGATATAAGAAGGTGCGAGAGCATGCTGAAGCATAGCGCTCGCCGACAGCTTCATAGGGAGAGCAGCAGCAGCAGCAGCAGCAGCAGCGCGTGGACAGCATGATCTTTAAACAACAGGTCTTCTCATCACTATGAGCAGCAGTGGAACAACGATCCTGACTCCATGCGTGGGCCAACACACAGAAACCAATGTATGAGAAACACTGACCAGGCTAACAAGTCAGGTATGGTGACTCTTGCTAATTTGTGCTAACAGAGGAACAAACTACTTGATTTTCACTCACAACAAAAAAAACTTTCATAACGGTCTGTTGGTAAAATAAAACTTTTGTCTGATATTTTTATGAAAAAATCTCAGAAAGGCAGCAACTATAAAATCACTAAATCAGCTGAGGTGACTCCGGGCACACAGCGAGCAGGATCCACCTGAGATTCAAAATGCTTCTTTTTTTCCAACCTTTTGCTTTAAATTGCAATGTTTTTCATTTAAAATGAATTGAAATACAGTATAAAATTTAAGTGCATTAAAATGGATATACTCTGCTGGGTTATTGTTTGTTGATGGATAAAGAGAAAACTGAACTTTGAAACTTCTGTAAGAAACTTTTCTTTTGTTTCCCCTGATGAAATAAAAACACTTTTAAAGTAATAATTGAAGATTTTCATGTAAATAAATGTCTGTTAAGTCACTATCTATCGATGAATGAGGTAACACAATGGTGATTGAGTATATAGTATTATTATGGACTGGCTGTCTGTGGCGCCCAGTTAGTGACGCGTTTTCCATCAGCCAGCAGTGGTTGGTCTGTCAGAGGGTAGGCGGAGCTAAGCGGCTGCTTTTCCGGTCTCTGCAAGTGTTGCGAGTAAACAGTAATCTACTATGGCTGAACAAACAAAGAAAAGATGGATGACTACAGATACAACTTCAAAAATAAGTGAAAATCCAAAGAAAAAGAAGGCAAACAGTCTAAAGAGGAAAGCGACCGTCAACAAGGAAAATCAAGAGTTACAACCGGAGCCAACCGTGGACGTCACACATGCGACTGGATATCCTGGAAGTGTGCTCCAGCAATTACCATTTATCGCCAAAGGTGCCACCTGAGAGAATAAAACTGAGATCGTCAAGATTATAACTTTAAACATTTTGTTATAACATCTCAATTTATAACCTGCAACTGCAAATGAATTCTTTGTCAACTTCTCTTTTATCAAATAAGATCAACTTTTAGTTCTCTTTATCTCACAATCATTTTTATGCAGCAAAAAGGATGATCATGCAGACCTGCTAGTCTACATTGTTGAACTCAAGTGAGTGGACGACTTATACATTACAGGTATTTTAAACAATGCAGCACGTACTAAACAACCAGAATCCGACAGCCCCTGCAGCAATTGTAGGAGGTTTACTGTTAAAAAAAAACCCATTTTAACCTTGTAAACATCTCCATGTGGTGTTTTTCATGTTTCTTTTTCTTTGGATTTTCACTTATTTTTGAAGTTGTATCTGTCGTCATCGACCTTTTCTCTGTTGTTCAGCCATAGTAGATTACTGTTTACTCGCAACACTTGCAGAGCCCAGAAAAGCAGCCGCTGAGCTCCGCCTCCCCTCTCTGGCAGACCAGCCACTGCTGGAAAACGCTTATAAACGCTGCATGTTTCACATCTCGACACTGAGAATATCTGTGAACCGGCTCATGTTACATTACAGTTTGCCTCTTGCTGCACACCTGGACCTCTCTCTGACTGAGTTTGTTGCAGAAAATAATCAGACAGCATGTTATGAGATGAGAGCTTTTCAGAACAGGCTCAGAAATATGAGCGCTGTGAGGAGGTCACTTGACAGTGACTTTAATGATACATCACTGTCAGGCAGCTGGAATGACTCAGTGGTGTGTGGAAAGTCTCTTCAGAAGCAAACTCCACTTGCTCTTTGCATTCTGTCACTGTTTGACATCTATTTGCTAAAATATGAGCTTAAACACAATATATATGAATCAAGATCGACTGACTTGCACAAACTGAGCTGTGGGAAAAGGAGCAGCATAGACGGAGGATAACAGTAGCTTAAAAATGCGGAAGTCTTTTATGCCTTTCTGAGGTCGACAGGTTTGTCAAGTCGTAAGAATCCTACCAAAGTCTAATTTCTATCTCCCGGTCCCGGCAGTCTTTGCATGGAGTCTGTTTCAAGGTACCCTTTAGTGTCTGTTTACTCTCTTTCTGAGACCTATTTGACAAAAACAATCTATCTGTTTCATTTGGTTCAGACAAAAAAACTAAGCTATAAAGCTTAAATTAATTTAATTAATTAATTTTCATTTGAAACTATTTACATGTTGTTTCACATGAACACTGGTGAAAGTCCTGCGTAGTTTGACCCATTTGTTATCTCTGACTTACGACGAGTTTTAGGGCCACATCTAAGAAAAACAAATCTGAGATTAAGAGAAAAAAAAAAAGGAAAAGAAAAGAAATTTTAGACGATTTGAATCCTTAATATTATAATGAAGGAAAAAAACAGAAGAGCAGCCAGCCGCCTGCACTAAAATGAGGAACATGTGAAGTATAACTTCGCAGTGAACATCTTGTGATTGCACCGGAGGCTTAACACAACGGAGCTGTATTTATTGAACCCACCCGGTAGCATGGAAGCCTAGCATAGGCTACATGTACCTCGCGAGAACATGGAAGATCTCCTACCTAGTAAAGCCTAGTACAAGGTAGTACTACCTAGTAACAAGCACACTAAACAGCTATATATCAATACATTAGTATAGGTTTCACATATAAGAAATACTTTCGAAACATCAGCACCACTTTGTCAGAACTATCAGGACTGAAAAGTGATTTTATTTGAAAATGATCGTGATCTTAGTCATATTAGCGCAGGCAGCTGCTCTTCTGATATTACCCTTCAAAATAAGATACAGGCTAACCATAGCCTAAAATTACATCTTTGTTTTCGTAATATAATTCGAAATCTTAGATATTTTTTTTCCCTCCATGTGGCCCAAACACTGCGTCGTACTGACTGCCTCAGAAGGGGACTTTTTTTTATCATGCTGCTCCTCCCCATGCAGACGGTTCCTTGTGCTATTATATAACGCCAACGTTGCAACAGAGCGACGGGATTTGACCACTTCAGAATGAGAAAAGGCTGAACTTCCTGTAACATGAGCGATCATTGCACCTGTGCGAAATTTTAAAGTGTAGAACATCAGCTTTCCTTCCATCAGGTGAGACTTTAAAATTAAGTCATGATTACGTGAGTTATGTGAGAATTATTGTTTATTACTTTTCATACGTAGTAGCATGAAACAGTAAATGATAACGTTTGACTTTGCTATGGATTATTATTCATGATGTATATACAAAAAATGCTTTTGTTACTCCTATTTCTGAGCTGTGCAGAGTTTAAAAAAAAGTCACAAAAAAAGCGCTTTAAAAATTAATCTGCTGAAAGGGGAACTTTCACACCCTGAGGATTTCAGTCCTGTTTTATTTAACTTGTGGTTACTGGTGATAACAACGGGTGCAGTGAATACTGTGTCAAACCAATGATAGAAGGACGACATCTCTCTCTGTTTGGCTTCACTTTCAGGGAGCAGTCATGTCCCATCTTTTTATAGTCTTTGTGTGAAACAGTCCTTCAGCAGCTGCTCTTTCAGAAACACAACAGAAGAAAACCTGTTGATCCTGATTCCAGTTCAGCAGAACAACTTTAAACTTTTGATAAAGATGTTGATGATTCCATCTGATTCCATTTTGCACACAGCACTGCGTCCACAACAGCATGTGGAGTTGGAGCCGCTTGCAGCTCTTCATCCAACCGCTCTCTGCGCTGCTCCTCTGGCTCCATTACTCGCTGACATATTTAACACTAATCCTCTGTCACAGAAAAGCAGAAACGTTATTGATCAACAGTCTCGGTCAACAATAACCTCAGGTTACTTGAAGCTGCTTCACAGTTGTGCATTTAAAAGCCGGGTTGGACATTTATGCTTTAAATGATCTGTAACTTGGTGTCAAGAGTTAAATCACATCTGCTGAATGAGTTGGGTCAGTGGCCTGCTGATGAAAGCTGCATGTGCAGTGTTCCTGTGAAATGTAGATGACTAACAATCCTTCTGCATGCTTAGTGAGGATATTAAATGAATAATTACCCTGTAAGCCTACAGCAGAAAAATATTACAAAAACACATCACATAAAAGTTAAGGATTGAAACATTAAATCTGACCAAAAGACATGTTTCAAGTCAATGCTGATTCCACAGCATGCGCCACGGTTCGTCTCTGACACGTCCCAGAAGCGTCTCTCCGCTCTACTACGGGTCTATTTGTGACGGAGGCCGCTTCAAGCACGCGTCACGCTGAACAGAGCGGATCGTTCCAAACAGGAAGTCACACACGAAAACAGCATAGAGCAGCCGGCCATTTTTAAATAAAACAGCATGTACAGACCGGTACAGACTCCTGTTTTTTTCCATTTTCATTACAACAACAAACTGAAATCTTGAAAAAAGAACACTTTTATTTAAGTAGTGCACTCGGCCATGGTAGAAGCACAAAAATCACAGAATGATCTCCAAATGAGCAGATAATCAACCTCGGAGGTGCAAACTGAACTGTTGTTTGTGTGCTGCTCTGTTTAACGTTGATGTTATCGCGTGATTTCGCAATTCTCGTGCGAGAATGTAGTTCTCCCACGATCTTGTGATCTCGTGAATCCAGCTGCTTGGGCTAGCGCTCCGCTGTGCTGCGGATCAGACACGCTTCCTGTGGGCGAAGGCTCGCGCTGTCTGAGGGACCAGAACCGCGGCGCAGACGGAACGCGCCAGACACGGATCCTGTGGGATGCAGGCGTAAACTGACTTTTAAGTAAAGTAGGAGAAGTCTTGCTTCCTGTAGTCCAACTTTTAAAATGAGCTGGATTTGTAACTGAAGGAGAATGAGTAGAGGTCATTTTAAGATTTTTTTTTAACAACATCAAATACAAATCGTTTTTCAAGTGGAGCAATTTGATGTCTTTAAACATGTCTTGAGGGATAATTCATAGTATTCTCAATAATGAGCATATGTACAGATTATTGTTAACAGAGTGAGTGAGGCACCGGCACATCATAGTAAAGAAGATCAAACATAATGAGACTCAAATTAAAGTCCACAGCAAAAACAAACTTTGAAAATTAATTATTTTCATCCAAGGCCAAACATATATTCACTGAAGCAAACGTTCTTCACTTCAGTCGTGTGTCCTTGTGTCATTGTGAGTGCTGCAAACTGAAGTCACAAACACACCACTGATTGAACCAATGAAAGTGATTAAAAACGCACTGAAAGCATTCACGTAGTAACGAGAAAGGTGACATTTCAGTCACAAAGTGATGATCAATTTATGCCTTTTCTAACATTGTGCACACGACTCGTGTATGCAATGGCAGATCTTAAGGCCATCTCAGGAGCAATACAGCAGAGGGGACACAAGTACACACGTCCTTTACTGAAGAAGAAGTGCAGAAACTGAAGTGAAAGTGAAAAAGTCCAGGCTCTGAAATGTTCTCACAGTATAAAGTTGAATGTGTCCCTCTGAAGGACAATTCCACCGGCTGTTTCTGTGCAAAGCACATTTTGGAGACTATTATTTTTTTTATATAGGATCTAAAAATAGAGTCTCCAAAAAACAAAGAATAAAGTAGGCGCACAACCGGATTCTAGTAGTTTCTGTTTGTTCAGTTCAGTTGCCTGAACTAGCTCACAGCCGTTGCTCAATTTGATAAAATGTAGTAAAAATAACAACAATTATGCCCAATTTTTGCTGGACAATGTTTGCCTCCTTTTCTTTTAAATTTAATTTTTATTTAATTGTTTTTTCCCCTATTATTTATTATTTACTGTACCTTTTATTTGTATTTATCTTTTTTATTATTATTATTTTGTTTGTTTTTTCTGCATTTCTTTTAATAATTTTTAGTCTCTGTGTCTTTGACTGCTGTCTGGCTTCTGTTGTTGTGTCCTACATGTAGGCTATTTAACAAGTAACCTTCATGTGTGCATTTATACATTTCGTAATTCTGTATGAATTATTTAATGCTAGCCGATAAAATCAGTGGCTATTTGTATGTAGGTATGTAAGACATTTATTTTTACTTTGGTTTATTTGTATGACAAATGTAACTTTAATTGTAGACCCAAGGATTGTTTTGGGATGGTGGTTTTACTGTCTATGTTATTGTTAATGTAATTATGTATATAAAAACCTCATTAAAATTGTATGGGGGAAAAATATGTTTTCAAAATAAAGAAAGTAAAGCACAGTCACCTGAAAATGTGTCACCAACGCAGAAAACAAGTTTTATACTTCCAACATAACCGAGTCTTTAATACGCCGATGCTGAACCGACACCTTTCCAACTCAATAGAGTCTCTGCCCGCAGACTCACTCCAAAGGTCACTTCTAACAATGGCTGACTCCACCTTGGCAAGAATCACGCCAATTAACATCCGAGTGTGTCGGCAGCTCTGTCGGACTGCAGACCTGCCTGTCATGTTCCTCACGCATGAACCTGAATCCTCTGCTCAGAATGTGTGACGTTTCAGCAGTTAAACACCATGAAGTGCTTTTAAAAGTGTAGGTGATTCATTTAAAACACAAAAATGTGATATTAAATGTCACTCCTCCAACTGCAGTCAGGAGCAGAGCCAGCGACGCCGGGCCAAATAAATGTTAAAGAAAATCTCATCCTTACACCGTCATATATCACCGATCTGTGATATCTTGTCTGTGAGTTATTATGCGACACAATGTGGTAATTTACTTTTTTGTTGTAATCACTTTGCCTCACCTCTCACCACTTCAGTTAATGGTTTTAGTGATTCCTGGAATAACTTTGGACACTGCCAGAGAAGAGGCTGTGACCTCGGTGCATTAAGCTACGGGTTGAACATGAAGTGAGCTTGATTTCAGTTATTAGTTAACTGAAAATATTCTCTTCAATATTAAAATGGTGGGTGGAAAATACTTTTCCTCTCCAGCTATTCATCATATGAACGTACTGATGATAGAATAAAAGATGGCCTCACCAGTGAGATAAACACTTTAGACCCCAGAAGAGACGTGCAGTCACTTCAGGGATTTACTGAATCCCAGTGATCAACTACAGCACGCAACATAAAGAGATTAACCTCCTTGCACTTTACAGCCATCAGTTTTTCCCACTGAACTACAGTTAATCTGTCGCCATTGATGTTGATGTGTGAGGTTTACAGATTTGGAAGATTGTCCACTTATCAGTTGATTGTGTCTTTCTCTGAGACTGATGAAGAAAATGAGGTGTTTGAGGTCACATTGACCTTGACCTTTGAGTGCCAAAATTAAGTCAGTTCATTCTTGAGTCCAGGAGAACATTTGAGCAAAATTTGAAGATATTCCCTTCAGGCGTTCCGGAGATATAACATTCACAAGATGATGAGGGGAAGATCACATGATGTCAGTGGGTGAAAATCGTATCATTGCCAAAAATACTTTTCACAGATCCCAGTGGTCTCTGACCTTTCACCACCAAGATCTATTAAGTTCACTCTTGAGTTCAATTTTAAGATATTAAAATTGGCCACAAGCGGGGAATGCAAAATCGGGTAACATGCATGAATTTATTAAAAAAAAACAGGTACAACTCTCATAAAATATCTAAAGACTTCCTTTTCCGTGCGCTGCATTATTTACAGTCCGATTATTCACTTAGGAAGCGACCGTGTGTTCTGATCAAAAGCGAAGCGAAATTCACCCCTCCACAAATGTCTGCAAAATAAACGCTGTCATTTCTTGGTTCATTACATCTCCCTGATTTTCTTGTGTTTTACTGTAATTACCTCTCTATTAAAACAACTTTAAAAGACTTTTACATTTCCGACCGCCCCCTCCGTCAAGAAAACAAAACACGTCTCCGCCATCATTTAGTGGCAACTTGTTGAAACTTATCAAGCTTGTCACCATGTCCATTAACAGGATCCTTAGGTTTGTGACTTCCCAAACCTGCCAATCTGAAAACGTGTTGTTCAGCCTGTCCTTGGTACACTGCAGTTTAAAAGCAGACAGGCCCAGCCATGGAGATGACTGCTGATGTTGTCCCTGATATGTCTTGTAGCACATGACAGACACCGCATGGAGATGTTTACAAGGTTAAACACTGGATTTCACCGGACGAGGTCTTTTAAATGCTCGTTTGTTGAATGGAGGAAATTGGGAAACCTGGAACAGCTTTGGTGACACTGTCAAGCAGATTTGTCTCAAATTGAATTTTTGATGTAGAGCAGATTGTTAACTGAACTTGCTGCAGATGTCTGTTTTTAGAGAATAAGAAGCTAAATCGTTGTAGCTTATGGGAGCCGGGATGTCAATAGGGCACATCGCATTCCACCTGCTTCTGCTCTCCACACAGACTGTTGTTTTCTGCATACGCTGAAGCCTGCTGATACGTGATGGATCAATACCACTTGGACTACAAATGTACTACAAACGGAAACCAGAACACTTCCTGTGCTAGAACTACATTTTTCTGTAGAATCTGTAAAAAAAATAGAGATTACAGCACATCAACTTTCCTTTTTGTTTTGGCACGTGCAGTCAATTGCAATTGCAAATGCTGGGGCTGTTGTCATTTTCTATCTAAGGGGGAAACATCCATTCATCCATTATTTACACTGCTTCTCCTGTTCAGGGTTGCAGGGGGTCTGGGGCCTAACCCAGCTGTCATTGGGCGAGAGGCGGGGTACACCCTGAACTGGTCTCCAGTCAATCATAGGGCTGACACAGAGACAGACGACCTGAAATTGACACCAAAGAACCTAACAAGCATGCATTTGGACTGTTGGAGGGAACCCACGCATGCACGAGGAGAACATGCAAACTCCACACAGGAAGGCCCCCCAAATCCAAACCTTGATTTCAACCAGGAACCTTCTAGCTGTGAGGCGGTGGGGCTTACCATTGCACCATCGTGCAGCCCTAGGGGGAAACAAATGGCATGATAATTATTTTTTAAGTGGTTTAAAAGTGGGAGGTTTTGGGGTGCTGGGCTAGCTACAGAGGCTACAGTCCTTGATGCACTGATCGTGGGTTCAACTCCCAGTCGGCCGATCATTTGGTGCATGTCATCCCCCACTCTCTTTCCTCCACACGTTTCCTGTCTCTCTTCAGCTGTCCTTTAAATGAAGGCAACAGCCAAAAAATAATCTTTAAAAAAAAAGATTTTTTTTTAATCTCAAAGGAGGACTCCATGTATTTAGCATTATGCTTCCTCAAAGGCATGTGATTAAAGAGAGACAGATACTTACACCCAACATATGTTGGGTGTAATAGGAGCCTAAGATGTCCTGAATTGTATGGCCAATGCTCTTAAAGACACTGGATCTCGCACTTCCCATGATGCCACCTGATTGTACCTTTTTGTTGGAGGCTGAACTGAAACAATCTTGATGACTTTGTCAAAGAAAATAATTAATTATGTCAACAGATTTTTTTCTGATTTCAGAAAGCTCTTTTCAGCACCAAAGTAAAGAAATGTGATAGAAATGTAGACTCACTGTGACTAATGTGCTAATCAAAGACCTCAGAGGATTTTATCTACTCAGCAGCTCAATAACAGGATATTGTTATTGATGTTGACACAGTCATAGCCGAGGAACAGGTGAGGTGTAATTTGTGCTGAATATTTAAACTTTCCAGGGTCGTTTGTGCACAAAGCTATCCAAAAAACGATCGTGGCATTCACCCAATTTTCTCACTGTAGATTTATTAAATAAGATGTTCTGTATGCAAGAAAGTCAAGCAGAGGGAAACAAATCACCACGAGGTCATCGGTGTTGCGAGGGAGGAAGTCAGGTGGTCAACGAGTTCATGCAGTCTCTGGTTATTAGCACATATTACACTAAAAGTACAAAAGTTCAACAGTTTGCAGATGATACCACACAGAAAGGACATTTTCTCACAATGATTTAACAGCTTAGAGAACTGGTCGGGGAACTCAACAGAAAAAGAACTACTTCACTGCACTATTCTTGAGTGTCACAATCTCATCTCTTTTAGAAAAGACCGGCAGAAGCTCAGCAAAGACTTTTCTTTTTAATACAAAATGGTAAAATAGTAAATGGACTGTGCTTATAAAGCACTTTTCTAGTCTTCCGACCACTCAAAGGTTTTTACACTACATGTCACATTCACCCACTCACACCCACATTTACACACTGATGGCAGAGGCTGCTATGCAAATACTTTCCTCCACACGGGCTCAACCATTCATGCACAGCCACACACCGATGGCTCTGCCTTCAGGAGCAATTTGGGGTTCAGGGTCCTGCTCAAGGACTCTTACATATGTGGACTGCAGCAGCCGGGGATCAAACGTCCACCCTTCCAACTCGACTCATGGCAGGAGGACAGAGAGCATCCTCATCTGTGTAATATGTATTGTAAAGTAATTTAGCTCAAGTGTCAAGGAAGGTGGTAGGCGAGCAAACTCAACAGACTTGTTGTTTCCCAGAGGTGCATATTTATTTACAGTGTCAATGAATTACACTTGTAACTCATCAAACCTCAAAAAAACAAATGCAAAGAAAATCTTAAATTAACTCATAATCGACTCAAGCAAAGGCACGTTTACATGGCTGCACGTCTTTACCTCTGTCCCCCCCGGGCACAAAACTTGACCCTACCTGTCCTCAGCCTATACCAAAACAATATGGGGTCCTCTTAATTTAAACAATCAAACCTAGAAATAAAAACGTATCCTTATTTTAACACTAAATCATTCCACTCACCTGCAAGCCATCTTTTAGACTTCTCCCATCTTTTAAAAGTAAAGGATCATTTTGCCCTGTCACTGTATATGTCTGTTGACATTTCCTTTTCCATTAACTGGTGTTTAAACATTGCCATTGACCAAACCGTGTTTAGTGTTTACTCATGTCTGTCTTCAGTTTTATCACTTTCTCGGTCATACAGCTCTCTCTACAGCTGATTCCCCTTCTGTTTTTCTTTTCTTTCCTTTTTGGCCATGGTAAACAAACAGATGTTAAATGTGCCGGACGTCTTTTTGCAGATTGATATCATTGACACTGTCCTCCAGAGTCTGTAATCATAACTGCATCTTTAGCAGTGGTCTGTCATTGGCAGCATTCTATTACACAGAAATTTCAGACTGTAGAAAGCTGAACTGACCAATCAGAATTGAGTTTCAACTAAGCATTACAACCAGAAGCAGTTTGTGCCCTTAAAGGTAAAATAAGTCGGATTTTCCTGGAAAAATAAAAGATTTATACATATATATTATAAATCATCACTTATGGGCCCCTCTATACATGTGTGTTGGTGAGTGTGTGTGCAGACCCTTGTGAGGCCCTTCCCTCTGTGTCTATTCTGTTGTTTTGCTTTGCACGGGACGTTTTCAGGAGGGGCGCTGTTGTGGTTCCCTGAGCCAATCACAGCGTAGAGGTGAGTGTGGGAGTGGTTCAAATAAGCAACTGGGCCCCATTCAGAGCAGCGAACATGGGGAAAGAATGATGCAGAGTTGGCCTTTCTGTTGGACAGGTAGGTGCCTCAAACCGGGTAGGACAAGCTAACCGGCGGTTAGCATGCTAGCGCAACGGTAACCGTGATGCTGTCGGTGTTAGCTCGGCAGGGTGGACAAGAGAGTGAGAGTGAGCTTCTGGTGATGGAGAGCCCAGGAGGAGGGGCCCAGTTTAAATGTGTTGTTGACAAAATGCTAGGAAAAATCATACTTATTATACCTTTAAGTCCTTAATCATTATTGTGCAAGCTTAGCATCACCAGACCAAATGCGCATTTGTCTGGAACCTCTACGTTAATTTCTTTTCCAAGGGGCATCATCATCGGCTCCAAACAGAAATGCCTCTTGAAGCTAAACATTTCATTCTTATTGCTTCTAATTCAACATAATACTGCATCCTTGGAAGGACACGGTCTACAGAGGATGAGTCATTCGTAGCCTGTGTAGACACTAAGGCCGAACTAAAATGAGATGGTCTGGTCTATGAAGGATTTTCTGTTTGCGTCACCAGCTGTTCCCACCCTTACCCTTGCATCATCAAATGCATCTCCTGTTGCCTAGCAACAGGTAGCTAGAAGGCTAACTAGCTATCATAACTAACGTTGCGTAACTGAACCTAATATTTTAAGATCATTTGTTTCAATGGCCCTTTTGTTATTTAAACATTTTTGTCTCTGGCTATTAGATTGAGTTGAAAACAAAAACCTTTACATTAAAAGTGTATTCCTCGGCCGCTTGAGAGTCCGCCTTCTTGTTTGAATTGCCGTGCAATGAATCTCGGGATACACTCGGCCGCAAAGGATGCACCTGATGGACCCTTCGTGGCCCAGGAAAATGAGAACGCATCTGTCGGCCGCATCTGAAGGAGCCTTCGAAATGACAACCTTCGATGCCAGCCTTCAAATATGTCGTCCGAAAGATGCAGCCCCTGAATTGGGACACAGCTAAAGAATGTTCTACATCAGCTGCAGCCATCTTGGTTGTTAATGAACACTGCTAAACATGATTTAAGCCTGCTGCTTTATAGATAAGATGTTGTGATTGGCCTGCCCTGAAAAATGAGCTCAAAGATGACATTGTATTGAATGTCCAGACAGCTTACAATTTACATTACTGCAGGCCTCTATTCTACTTTGGTATGGTTATTCAGGGGGAATTTTTAAGCATGCATTTATAGCCAAACGAATGGGAAAATGCACTTGGTGGTTGGAGAATAGAATTCTAAGCAAACGCTTGGAATCTATCAGACGCCTTTTCTCTAAGTGTCGATTTTCATTCATGAATTTATCATGAAGCAAGCTGACCTGACTGCATGAACGCTATCTGAACCGCTTACTAAGAAAGTATCAAAGGAATCAGTGATTCCTTCTTTTAACCCACACTTTTTGGTAAACATGCCCACTTCCCTTTCTCTCTCTATCCAGAAAGCAAGGGACAAATTGTTCTGACTCTGAATGCTCTGCAATCTAAAGCGAATTGCTGTCTGGTGAAAACAGGGTCATTATATGCTTATGTTGCACACCTTCTGCCTGTTAAAGAATACAGTTGTCATTTAGATTTATAGCCCACGTACTTATGGCGACATCAGGTTTATGTTTCCTTCAAAATAAAAGATGATTCAACCTCCATGACGCCCTCCTGTCTGGTGAAATGTTTGTGTGTAAATTATACTGTGCATTAATTCAATCTGAGAGTAACCTGCTGTTTTTTTGGTTTATAATACTTTTTATATGTTTTGTTTCTGAAACAAACAGACGTGCACTAAGGATATAATAATGACTGTGATGACTTCAGTTAGCAAAAGTTTAGTTTGAAGGAGTTTTAAAAAGTTTTTTACTGGTAATGAAACAGACTGCTTTTGTCGGTCATGTAGAGGCATCCGTATCGAGTGTCAAACGAGATCATTGTTTATTTCTATATCATGATGTTTAATGCCACCGGGTCAGTGTCAGACACAACGAGTTACAGTACGCAAAATAACCGTTAACGGACACAGGCCCTAATCAATCGATAGTCAGCAGCAACAACACACAATTATTTCTAATTGGTTGTAATAATTCAACTGTACAATCACCTATGCAAAATTACAACTGGGTTATTCTCGGGCATTAATGCATTGATTTCTTATTTTCACTATTTATACATATATTGTGATTATAGAGACAAAAATATGTTCAAAGTGACAAATCCATTCAAATAAAAATAAGTGCTTTCACTTATAATATAACGACTAATAAACAAACTCATACTGTGACCACTGCACAAAGGAACAACAAATGGAAGGTAACCTGTGAATACTTTCTACATATCTCACCAAATGTTGTGTTTAACATGTTCGAGGCTTCTTCCTACGTTTGAAAAGCTTTTTCAGTGTTCTGAAACCTGCTTTCAGCTTCTTTTCTGAGGTCTAACAGTCGCTCTGCTGCTCTGCCACCCTCAGCTCTGGTGCACAGCGAGGTCAGCCAAACATCGACACCGTTCCAAACAATGAAAAAATATTCTGCTTGCACTTCCTGTGCTGGCTGTTCATGTCTGCATACAACACAGATGCATGGCAACTGAAGCCAGAAAAGGAGATATGAAGTGCAATTCATCATAGAACATGTGGTTTTTATTTCCTCTGACAGAGTGGCAGTTTCTGAAAGCAAGCACCCTTTCATCAAAACAATAGACTGTATACAAGAAGTGACAATTCACCAACTGGTTTGTGGACTACTGTTTCCTGAGGAATGAATCTGGGTGCCACCATCTTGTTTTTTTAGAGCCAGAAGGGACCATATATGGATGGGAGGGTGGAGCTGGAGAGGAGCAAGGGGTTAGCAAACACTACATCTTTAGTGCTAGCTTGGCTATTAATAAACAAGCTTTAAAGAAAGTGAGAAGTTGGCTCATATTCTCATCTACTTTCATACAATTAGAGTGCTTTCACACCTAACAGCTTTGGTCCGGACTTTTGGACTATACTCAGAAAGTCCGGTTCTTTTGGACAGGTGAGAACATGCATTGGAACTCTGGTGCGGACCAAACAACCGGACCATGGTCTGCTAGGTCTCGGTTTGTTTCCAAAGAACCACGGTCGGGTTTGATTCAGGTGAGAACATAATCGGACTTAATAATCGGACCTGATAAAGGAAGCAAACCTCAACACTATGTATTGTGGGTTGCTAACGGATGCTGACATTTGCAGAGACAGCCACACAGCCAGGCAGCAAGATGAGTAGAGGACAGACGTGAGGGAGCAATGAGCAAATATGGGCTGACCAAACAATTTCACAAATGCTTGTGTAAACGTTCGAGAACATGGAGATATTCAAACTGTTCAAAAGGAGGATGGATCTGATTGATCTGTGGAACATGTCAGTGAAAAGTAAGAAAACTCTGTGATCGTGTTGAGTGTGATTGAATTAGGTGTGCACTCTCTCTTTTTATCAGAGAGCAGTTTCCTCGCACATCAAAACTTTTGCTCCGCTGGTAAAAGCTGCCGTGTGAACACAAACCAAAATTCAGGAAACATTGTAACAATTTGGTCTTTTTTGATTCGAATCAAACAAACGGACTTTAGATGTGAAAGCACCCTTAGACTTACTTTTACAACCAGTGGAGTCGCCCCCTGCTGGCAATTAGAAAGAATGCATGTTAAAGGCACATTCGCTTTGGCTTCACTGAAATGGAGGGTACATCTATCTCTTCTTATTTACAGTCTATTATAAAAAACAATACTCTACAGCTCCCCTAGTGAACAACCCCCCCGAAGATGATCTTTTAAAGGATCCTCTCTCCCTCCTCGTCTTCTCTCACTCCTCTCTCATTCCCTCTGCAACAGCTACGGTCTCGCACGAGACTTCTCCGTGAGTGAGACTTGGTTACAGACAACAACAGAGAGCATAAGGTAAAGTAGCATGGCTGCCACAGTGTTGTCAGACACTTATTATAACGATCTGAGCCTGTCAGTAGCAGAAACAAGCGCTTTTAGTGGCTGTATGTTGGCGTATGCCCGGTGCCCCATTTAGTTACATTGTATCTCATTTCGCAGCTCCGGGCCGGTGCTCCCTCCCTGAATATGGGATCCATTTCAATAATTGTTGTGTCCACTAGTCGCTTACACACAAACACATGGGGAAAATAGGGTCTAGGTTGAAAAATGTATCCTTTAATAAAGGCCTCAGATTTGATATAAAGAAAACAAGTCTTGATATTTGCCGTGATGCTGAATGTAGACCTGATGAAAAGAGCAGGATGAATATATTAGGTTTACAATCAAGGTAAAGTAAATCAAAGTATCAAACAGCGTCAAAGTAAAAACAGCGTGTCCCTCTGGCTGTTGAGCTTACTTGTAAAACACTGCTCATTTGTCCTCCGCTGTGAATCCCAACTCGATGACGCAGCACGATGAACCAAAAGGGCACCGCTCCAGAGGTTTGCAGAGGAGCTGGCCCCTGAGCTGATAGCTTAGACCTATGTTCTCCCTTGGCACAGCGCCCCACTGCCCCATGATTGAATCCCGCTTGACATATTTTCAATAGGTTCGTCACCTTTTTCCTGTTCTCCTGAATATACATCAGAGCAGCTGGTGTCTCAGGAGAGGCGTCGATCTGTCCTTTTCATTGCAGCTCTCTGATACTGTCTTTAAGCTGTAGGGTACCTCCTTTTCCCTGACAGCTGGAAATGTGCAGGGAGAGCTGATCTATAAACCCTCCAGTTATGATTGAAGAGACTTGGTGAATAACACGCAGAGAAAAAATATGAAAAACGGAAACCTCCGAGCGAATGACTGTTAAAGCTTGAGTATCACAGTTGCTGGGTTTTGTCAGTGGAGCCATCTTAATTTCACAGAAATGCAGACAAAACTTTAACAGGCCGAAAGGGGGGATTTCACAGTTCCTAACTGGGCCATTTTCCTGCCTGTTTTCTGTCCCTTGTTGAAGCCTGTCCGCGTCAGACAGAAATAGTTCCCGCTTGACTTCATCTTTTATTTGCTCTTGTAAATCTAAAAGTAAAGCAATATGCGACACAGGAGGATCCAGAGTTTGGTTTGTATGAGGGGTACAATTCTTCTGCAGTGACACGACAACTACAAGACCCTTTACATGTGCAGCAAGGTGAGAGATACGGAAAGAAGCTGACTGTGGCTATCAGTGAGCCAATGGCCTTTGACAAAACACGTTTAGGGATGATAAATCTGGCTAATGAGGTCTTGCTAAGGAAATTACTCACCTTAAAGCCACTAACAGCCTTCACAAGCGCTTGAGGCAGCCGATAACTCAGACAAGAAGGTGGGGGTTTCAGTTGTCGGTGATATTACACAGTAAATTAATTAAATGGCCCTCCAAAGGCTTACAGAATTGCCAATTAAACATATTAAATATCACAGTTGAATACTGAAAATGTCAGCTTTCCAGGCAGTGTCATCCTGAAAATGTAAAGAGGATTCGAGGGATTGTTCAGTGGCTAGTGACACATTTTCCCAATGCAGCTGCCAACATTTCACAGAGGTAAACTTATAAAAAGTATAACTTAATCCAAAGTATACGGAAAGGGGCCTGAAACCCTTTATAACAACATCTTTTTTCCCTCAGTCCTATGGGGGAACCACGGGGATAGCAGCTACCAAAGCACAGCGCTGCCTTCAGCTGCAAGGTGCCATCCAGCTGTCAAAATGTTGGTAAGTATCCGCGAACTGAAAAAACCTGCGACACAAACACGGGGAAGGGGACACAATGTGCTTTACGAAAACAGTTGGAGTACCCTTAACGGGAAAACTACAGTCATTACTGCTGCAGAAACAAACGTATACGTGGGACTGTTGGCTCCTGTCGGTGGACCTGCTGTGTGTAGGCGGCACGATAACCTGTATTTACCCGGGAGTAGCCTGTGCAGCTGTGTATGAGGTCTCAATTGAGAGGGGAGAGGAGGATTCCCCTGCTGACATGGCAGTTCACGCATTGTGCAATTAATAAGGTGTCTTCAGAGGACCACCAGAGAGGGAGGGTTGGAGGGCTTTGCCTGAGGAGGCAGGCGTTTAGGTTCACCGTCACATAGACAGTTAATACTAACTATGTCAGCGGGCTCACCCTTAAAACTGCAATAATATGTGTCAATAAACACACCCACATGTCTCAAGTTACTCTTTAGTGAACTGTGGAGGGGCAGGTGTACATTTTTGACCTTTGTCAGCCTCCGTCCGACATTGGAGAATTTCTTGTTGCACCTTCTGTCGGAGTCTTTCGAAAACGTACGGGAGCCCAGAGAGGCAAGTGAGCAAACAACATCCGGGGATCCATTTTCTAAGTTAAATTGTTTCCCTATCTGTCTTCATGACTTTGGGTGTATAATTTTTCTAATATCAATTTTTTTTCTAATCTGTGAAAAAGGTGTTAAGTGTTTTGGAGTGTTTATAGCTGTAATTGTCATTTTGGCCACTCAGCTTCTATAAAATGCCTCCTGTGACCTAAATAAAAGAAGTACATTCAGGTGTAGGCAGCTAAAACTCTTTCGTTATTTCTGATGAAAGATAGTGATAAAAAAAAAATCCAATAAAAGTTAGAAAACAAGTCCCACCACAGTCTTACATGTACCATTATAAAATGTGATTCATAAGCAATAAAAAAATACTTGGCTCATTGATTAAAAATTGGTTGGTTTTTGCTTGATCAATCTAACACAAGCTGTTTTAATCATTAGCTCATGGGCTCATGTTAGAACATTTCAGCAAACTTTAGATATTTATGTGAAACTTTTAGATCCTTTTTTTGCAGTAATTCGATGACTTTGTGACTCTTCTCTTATTAAAAGATAATAACTTTAGCCTTACCACCAAATTACGTATGAACCAATGACTGTATATATAGATGGACGACGCGTCTCGATCTGCTCCCATTGTACGAAAGTGATGCCAAAATAACCCTCTGTGATAGTCGCTGTCATCTTGCGATGGTGACGTCATTTGGAGACAGAGTCTGCGCAGTAGAGATCGGGTGGCGCTGCCGTAGCCATTTCCGCTAACATAAACGCACACTTAACTTACCGAAAAAACAGCAAGGATCCCGCTCGCCGGCGTGTTTAACAGCAGAACAGCTTCTTGTGTTGGTCTGAGGTTAACGTTCACAGGTATGGAAACTTCAATGACTGTAGTGATTGTTTTAGTTACGTCTCCTCTCGCTGTTCCTCCTCCAATCTGCTAATTTGGAACTGATCAGCTGAAGGAGCTGTATTTGACAACAGAGCTGTCAATCATCATTTTGACAGCATCAAATAACTAATAAAAAATAAACTTGTCAGAAAAATTTTGTCTAATATATAGTCTAGTGTATGAACAATGTATGTATGAACAGATCTCTGAGCTGTAGGCTAAACCACGGTAACGGTACTGAGACAAATTCACAATTGTCCTATCACAGTGAATTATCTAATACAGCAACAAAGAGATACATAAACAGCTGTGTTTGCAAAAGAAAAAAATATGAAGTGGAGAATGTTTTTTTTCTTGCCCTTTTTTACTTTGCAATTCCACCACAGCGCCGTAACGAAGCCCAGCTGTTATTCCGCCTTTGTCATTTAACATTGGACCCAGCCCTGCAGAGATATGTTAAGTCATTTTGCAGGAGAGGGCAGCACAAATCATTTTAATTGCCCCTCTAACCGCTCTGGTTTAATTTCATTAAAGTGGTGAAAATCATTAAACGTTTCTGAAAGGAAATGACAACGTGATACATCTCTGTGAACGTATTCTCCTTTTATCCCAGAACACAAAAATAACTATTCCAGGGACCAAAGATAAATTCTGACATGATGAGCCCCACTAATGACTCATAAAAACACAATAACTCTGAGAAAGCTGCCTTCAAACAGCTTTTCAGCCACTGCAGGCAGACAAAACTACATCAAAACATCATGGAAAATGAGACTCGCTTAAATAGCTTGATCATAATGACACACGCAGCAACAAAGGTGGGCCAGGTTGGGTTAAATTGAACAACAAACAGCTATTAAAGAGGTCAAGCAATCAGCACTTAATGTGAGCAATCATGTTCTTGCAACATTAGACAACTAGAAAGGCCAAAAAACCTTCCCACATCCAAGAAATCAAGGCAAAGCATTACCGAAAAGTTACTGTTCTTCCAGCAGCATCTAACAGACGAGTATTTTAATGTGAACGTGTAAATAAATACCGATATACAAGGCAAGTGAGTGACTATCACCAAGGCTATTCAGATATCTAAATGAAACCAAAAGGCACAAAAAAGTGATAGAAAAGGAAGACAAGACAACTTAACATTTTAAAATATTTAAAAAGAGTTTAAGACTTTATTCCAGATAAGTAAGTAACATGCACTTTTTCTTCTCCATGTACTAAATTGTTCACAGTGTGTTTTTGGTCATTTAATTAATTTGTTATTAAGGTGTTTTCATCGATGATGTAAAATAAAAACACAGTCAAGAACTATGAAATAATCTGTCTTGTGTAATGGCCCCTTTGTCAAAATGTAGTTCAACGACCTTTTATGTTTTACACGTTATATATATTTTATGTGCTGACATGCTCCCACATAAAGTTGTGTTTCTATTTAAAGTTAGAACTTTAAACAAACTGACATACTGAAAATATGGAGACAGGTAGTGTCCTAGCTGTAGATGTTTTTGCACATTCATCCATTTTCTTTCACTTATCCGGGCCGAGCTGCGGTGGCAGCAGGCTAAGCACAGTGACCCAGGCGTCCCTCTCCACTGCAACGTTTTCCAGTTGCTCCTGGGGGATTTCCAGGCATTCCCAGATCAGACGGGATATATTTCCTCTAGTGAGCTCTGGGTCTGCCCAGAGTTCTCCTCCCAGCTGGACGTGTCTGGAAAATCTCCAAAGGGAGGCGCACAGGAGGCATCCTAATCAGATGCCCGGACCACCTCAACTGGCTCCTTTTGATGCGAAGGAGTCGAGGCTTGACTCCGAGCCTCCCCTGGATGTCTGTGACCATAGGTTGCACTTCCATACCTGGCTATGTGCACAATAATTGATGGGATCATTTTGCCAAAGGACTCCCAAAAGACCTGTCCTTGGTGCAATTCAGTCATTACAATACACTGTACAATACAATTTTGAAGCATCTACTTTTGCATTTTGGCACACTACATCTTGTGACCATATTTGGAAAAGTGGGTGGAAACGCATTGCTCCTCCTCTTTCAAAGACATTCAATCTGTAATTGCGATTTACAGCATAAACTTATTTGGTAAATGATTGTTAAATTAATAAATTAACTGACAAGTAGGTTCATTTTCTGGTATACTTACATAAAACCATATTTCTTTTTGCAGCTAGTGTAGTCGCCCCCTGCTGGCCATGAGAAAGTAAGTAAGCAGTCTATGGTGAAAACAAGCTAAACTGTTGCTCAACAAAGTGCAAAATATCTCTGTTCCGTTTAAGAGGGCATTCTTGTGACAGTTTTACCAAATTACTCTTACAACTTTCTCCCTCAGGAAGTCATATGTAAATAGGCTAACCTTAACAAGCAGTCCACAGAAAGCCAAGGGCCACACTGGGCCGTCCTGCTTGGCTTGTTATTATACAAGCAGACAGAACAGAGGATACTCTGGGAGCTGTTGTTGACGTCAGTGTGACCACTAACTTGCTGGATCACAGCTCCTCTTCTTCTTTCCATTCCTCTGCTCCCCACCTCGTCGAGTATCTTTTGCCCTTTTGTCCCCTGCGGTCCTCTGCATAGCTCATTTATGAGGTCTGGACGTATCTGCCAACTCGGCTTTCCCACCAACCTTTTCCCTAAAATAGCCACGGAGGCAAGCGTGGAGGGCCCTCATTTCGTTGTGCAGCAACATAACCAGGTCATGTCGGCCCTCTTTAGAAGAACAGGCAATTTGGAACATGGACGGCGTTTGACGATTAAAAGATGATCCTGATATCTAAATAATGACAACGGAAGGTGGAGACAGAATGAACGCAGCAGGGAAGACAAACGAGGACTTCATAAAACGGGAAATTATTAAATCTGAAGAGAAAAAAGGTCAAAGTAAAGTAATTTAAAAATTATTTGCTACAGGCTGCAGATGCATGAACATTGTGACAATCCCAACTGTAAGACTTGTTCTTCTTGATTTATTGTGGAATGTTATCAGTAAAGTCACAGTGAATTTACTGGTTGTTAGTCATTCATCCTTCTAATAGTTCTTATAGTAACATCTATGTATTCACCGCTCATTCAGCCCATCCTTGAAATTCATAACTGCTCAATATTCCAGCACAATTTGAACATCATAATTCAAATTTGCTGCATAGAAATCTGCCAGGAGAGGAAAATAAATCACACTCAGCCTCCTTACAGTAATTCATGAGTCTGAATGGGTCCTTTATTCATGCCAGGCTGTCACTACACATGAGCAGGGCTGCACAGCATGAAACTAGAAGTCTAAGAAATCACAGTAAGTTGCGCTCCACATCAATAATTGCCAACCCCAGTCAGTATCACCTGGGAGGGCCTCTGCATGCACGGAGTCACCTAGCGGGCTTCTGGCCGCCGTCCAGTAAAGTTTTGGTGAAGGTGCTTGTATTGAAGTTTGATGTCCTGTGATGGAGCTCCTGTGTAGACTGTCGCAGACGTCAGAGCTCGTGTCATCCTCTCACAGTCTCCAATTAATAAGACTAAAGCTGTCTCAACTCAGGGACTTCTTTTTCCTACACTGCCTTGTAGTTTACTTGGTATACTTTGGACTTACTTGCGTTAATATAGTTTACTTTACACCCCTTTACTTCTAGTGGCATTGATCACCCAATTTGCTTCTTAAATGCGCGTGCTGCAGCATTTTGAAGCCTCTGTTGGCTCTAGTTTGTTACCCTTTGCCATATGAGATTTGTCATGAGAAGGTTTTAGCCATGGCAGTAATAGTTGTCCTGTGTGTAGTTGTCCTGTGTTTTGTGTGGCTGTTTTGCTTTCTTTGAGGATCTTTCAGTGTCATCCTGCTGGTGTCTCATTTAGACTGGTTGGATTCTTGGGTTAGGTGAAGGGGACCACGGTCTGCTCTTCAATCAATCAATCAAATTGTATTTGTATAGCACCAAATCATAACCAAAGTTATCTCGAGACACTTTACCAAAAGAGCAGGTCTAGACCAACTCTTTGTTATGTTATTTAAAGAGAGACCCAACATGAATCACCATGAGTAGAACTCTGCAACATTCAGCACGTTGGCAAGGAAAAAACTTCCTTTTAACAGGCGGAAAACCTCGAGCAGAACCAGACTCATGTTGAACATCTGCCTCGACTGGATGGGCCAAATAATGGGATAGAAGGAGATGCAGGATAGAGACAGGCAAGAAGAGCAACAACTACATATTTATTTGTTGCATCAACAACTCTTCGGTCCATTTAAAACATCCGTCCATTCAAAATGGCAGGTTTTCCAGAAGTGGAATAACAGCTACTTGATAGCAGTAACTCAGTTCTGTCCTTGGCCTCCATTCTTTGTGTAGTCCTCTGTGAGTTTAACCTGTGATTTTGTTTGCCGTAGTTCCAGTTGATTCTGTGTATGGCTGTTCTTGGTACATGGTGTTTGAATAAACTATAATTAGTTTGTCATATCCATCCTTTATCTTCTGCTTATCCAGGGCTGGGTCGCCGTGGCAGCAGGCTAAGCAATGTGACCCAGGCGTCCCTCTCCCCAGCAACGTTTTCCAGTTCCTCCTGGGGGATTTCCAGGCGTTCCCAGGCCAGACGGGATATATATAATCCCTCCAGTGAGCTCTGGGTCTGCCCCAGGATCTCCTCCCAGTTTGACGTGTCCGGAAAACCTCCAAAGGGAGGCGCCCAGGAGGCATCCTAATCAGATGCCCGAACCACCTCAACTGGCTCCTTTTGATGCAAAGGAGTAGCGGCTCTACTCCGAGCTCCCTCCTGATGTCTGAACTCCTTACCCTCTCTCTCTCTCTCATAAGGCAGTGGTTCATTAGTAAGTCGGAAATATCCTGTGGGGACCCTGACTGTCCATGCCAAATGTTGAGCAAATCCATTCTGTAGATATTTAAACCTTGAACGTCAGAGGATCAACAAACTCTTTAGGAGTTGTCCTCCGAGGCCTTTACTATGAGACACATTTCATGGCAATCCACCTAATAATTGTTGAGACATTTCATGCAAAACCACAAATGTCACCATCCTTTTCAGGTTAGATGAGAGTCAGGTATAACTAGGGTCAGTAGGATTAAACCTAAAGTGCCTGATCCTATGAAATGTTTACTTAATCCAACACATAATGTGATCCAGAGGAAGGAGTAACTAAATGAAGGATGGAGGATGTATAGCCAACAGGCCTGTGCTGTTGAGCTGGTTAGACTTCATATGTCCTCTGCTCAAAGTGAGTAGCTCATCTAAACAGACCTACTCTCAAAGGATCTTCTCTTTGTCAATTAAGATAAGAAGAAATGAGAAACATATATTCAGCAAAATGTTGACACAAGTACTTAATTATGAGCCCGCCTCACCAAAACAAAGGGCAGGGTATGAGAGTCTTTCCGCGCAGCAATCAAAACTCTTCAAATATTTGTCTGCATAATATGAAAAACACAAGAGAGCTGCAACACTGCTACTACTTTCAATGTGAGTTATATGTATTTATAAATCGGTAAACTACCTCCATTTTCCTTTCTTATGCTCTGTAAAGCTGCACGCACACGCAGCAAGTAAAGTGTCTTAAATCTTTTTATTATCCGTCCACTATTATGTTCAACAGAGAACATGATTTAAGTTTTTTGTTGAAAAACATCTTTTCAAATTTTCAGCAGTGCTAATCGTGTGGTCGGGCGGATGGCAATGCTAGTTGGGCCCTAAAACCGACAGGACAAAAAGCAGGGATCCAACTTTTAATAGGCAGCATTAGTTTGTGGTACGAAGATTAAGCACAGGTTTGTTTTGTAGTAAGCATGATAAACAGGAAAAAATTCATTGTTTGGGGCCTTAGAGTGGCCCAGAATTCCTCGCGTGACGGCAACTGTTGCTTTGTGAACTGACGTTTTGAACCCTTGAGTTCACCTCTTAGGTCATTGCCATGTTAGTTTAGTGAGGCCAGAAGTGATTACATCTGGATGAGGGTGGAGGTGGAGTAGAGCAAAGGTTAGCGAATGCTAAATAACACAAGTTAAACAGTTACAGTAGCTGGCGAAACAACTACATTTCTGTTTTTTACTTAATGAGATTACATTAGTTGTAGTTGCTGGGTTGCTGAGACAGTGGAATGAAGTGAACTTGACACTAGCAAACATCTCAGCAAGGAGAGCGAACAGCAAGTGCACATATGGGTCACTTAAAGCAGGGTTCCCCAACCTTTTTGACTACACGGACCGGACAGTAGCTATAATATTTCAGAAGGACCGGTGAGTGGGGGCAGGTTGGTACCAATGACTGTATATATAGATGGACGACGCGTCTCCATCTGCTCCAATTGTACGAAAGTGATGCCAGAATAGCCCCCGTGATAGGCGCTGCCATCTTGCGATGGTGACGTCAAACACACACTTAACGAAAAACAACAAGGATCCCAGCTTCTCTGTGTTGGTCTGAGGTCGACGTTCACAGGTATGGAAACTTCAATGACCGTAGTGATTGTTTTTGTTACGTTTCCTCTCGCCGTTCGTCCTCCACTCTTCAATCAATCATCATTTTAATGCATCAAATAACTAATTAATAGTAAAAATGAACACTTGGACGTAAATAGGCATGATAAGAACTAACTATAACGACTGAAACCATGTTTGAGAAAAATATATTTAGCGTGTATTTTGATTTTATATTTTGACTCACGTCCCATCTGTTAACGTGGAGGAGGCAGGCTTTAGGAGCAGCCTAGTACTAAGCAACCCAAGACCCGTACCGGTCTGCGGCCCAATGTTTAGGAACCCCTGACTTAAAGAACCGGACTTCTCATCACCTTGGGTAGCAGTCTTCTCTACTGGAAAAAAAACAAATAAATCATGGCATGAAAAGGAGTCTGATTTGGTGATGGCAGACATTGATGCAGACCTGTTACAGAAAAATGCTTAAATATATATATTTTTTGTACAAGGCTGTAAACATGTTTGTTTCTGCTGTAAAGTTCTGCATTTAAATATAGGGCTCTATGGGGATTGACTCACTTCTGGAGCCAGCCTCAAGTGGCCATTCAAGGAACTGCAGTCTTTGGCACTTCAGCTTTGAATTCATTTTTCATGGATGTCACCACTTGGTTTAGACATGATTATAGTACACCCAACAGAGAAGATAACATGTCAAACCTTACAAAATGTCAGCATATTTCCACCCTAACTTAAGAGTTATAAAATGTAATTGCTAAAGCGGGGAGCAGAGGGGGGCTGATAATGGGTTTAATTATTGGGGAACCACTTCTTTTCATGGGAAATATTTTTACCCTAAACCCTGATGGCTGATTTTTACCTTTGACTCCAAAAATTGTAGTTACTTTCAAGTTGCTATTAGGACTACTTGGGGCAAGAGACAGAGAGCAGAAGCTGCATGTTTGGGGTCAAAGATCAAATTTGCTGTAATTGTTTTTTGGGCATCAAATTTCTTCATTAGTAGCCTACTGAAATACTTAAAAACCATTTAGGGCTTCTGTAGTAGGGGTGTTAGGTGTCGTAACCTGGCACCATTTGGGAGGCGGATTACAACACCTAAAGCCATTTTTCTCAGCTCTAATCTTTGGGTAGTTACTGCAGACAGCCTTTTCAGGGCAGTACACAAGTTTCGAAACTCACAAAGGCTGAACCTAGAAGTTAAAAAAAAAAATTAGTAGCAGCAAGATTTCTTACAGTTGACTGCCCCGAGCTGATAAAAAAAAAGCTCTCAAGGGACAGATGCTATCTTATGCAGTGTCCCAGCATACCTTCATATTCCCGCTGAGCACTTGAGTGAACCTCTCAGTGTTAAAACCATCCTCCAGCAGTCTGTGAGATCTCAGGCTGTGACTTCTGGATTTAATAAAACATTTCCCCTCCTAACACAGGGCACCATGACGCACCAGGCATAAGAAAATGCGACCAATTCATCATTGAAGGATAAACAGTTTTGGTGTTGCTCAAGTGAAAGAGGTGTCCCAACTTATTGTTCGCCAAAGTTCTGAGCTGTATTTAAACCTAAACATTTTAAAGTTATTTAAGCAGATCCGATTCACACACTGCTGCCACATTCTTGTCTATCCTTTGCAGCGTGTATGTGTAGCCTGTTGGAGTTGTCAGGTAAGCATTACCTACAGTTGAGCAGGTGAAATGTTGTTTACCATGGCTCACTGCTCACTCCTTGATGCCCATTAAAGTTCATGTCTGCAGATGAAAGGAACTTAATTTTTGATGTGTGCAACACTGGTACTTTTGCTGTCAGACATTGTGGTGTACACAGTGATTAATAATGGATGCCAAGGGTGCATTTAACAGGTTTTGATCCCTCCTTACTTCCACTCTGTGTGCATGTGCATGTGTAAGAACAAGTGCATTCTGAGAGAAAGCGGGATGACAAATTCTGCCACAATACTTCAAAAAGCAGCTTTATTTTTCCATAACTATAAGCCCAAAAGAGCAGCATGAAAGCACGCGCTGTTTTTGCTCCTCATTTCTTTTGATAAATAATCAGAGCAGCTTCTAATCGACGTGTTCATTCAAAGAAAAAATAAATTCAACATAAACCATGAATACTTTTTTATAAGGCTGTAAATTGGTGATAAATGGAACAATTGTTGCAAACAAACATCCTCAGCCATGAGGGACAGGGTTTGGAGGTTTTCGTTAAAAATGTATTCTGGTACAGTTACTAATTACCTGTTACAAAATGTAATCAGTTACCTAATCCAAGTATCACAATCTTATGTAACTGATTACTTTCAGTTACTTTTGGATTACTTCAATATTAAATCTGCGAATAAAGAAAAGAAAAAAGAACTTTCAATACTTTTTTAATGCGTGAAAGTCCATCTAAACTAATAATGCTAATTATGTGCATTTAAACGTACTTTGTTAAGATATAATCTCCAAGATTTTCTTGTAAATGAATGTCTGTTAAGTCTCTATCTATCACCCAATGAGATAACACAATGGTGATTGAGCCTATGGCCCAATGATGAAAGCCTTTGCATTTGCAGAATTACGGACTGGGTGTCTGTGGCGACTTTCGTGGAAAAAAATACAAGTGGCACCCAGTTAGTGACGCGTTTTCCATCACCCAGCAGTGGTTGGTCTGCCAGAGAGGGTAGGCGGAGCTAAGCGGCTGCTTTTCTGGGCTCTGCAAGTGTTGTGAGTAAACAGTAATCTACTATGGCTGAACAAACAGAGAAAAGACCTAAAGAACAGTCTAAAAAGGAAAGCGACCGTCAGCGAGGAAAATCAAGAGTTACAGCAATTGCTGTATATCACAGTTAGGTGGTGTCCAAAGGAACGAAAGTGTAATCTTTGAGATTGTCAGTTTAAGTCTGCTGCTCACACTACTTCACACATTTAAACTTCAAGTAAACTGTCATAAATGTATTCCAGTCTGGGGCTTGTGTTTTTACCCTCACCATCCCAGCCGCTGCTTCACCAGAGCCACAAACTATTTTTCAGTAGTAGAAGAAGATGACAGGTTAGCGAACATTTTTAACTGGAATTTTGAGCTGCTAACGTTAGCGGTTGGTCTTACTTGTAAATGTTTCTTTAAATTAGATTCTAGATTCTTGGGTAATGACAGTCTGAAGGCATGATTTGCACTGTACTGTGATGTTGTTCCCATTTCCACCCAGTGAAAGCATTTTTTTCACCACAGGCCATGGCAACCACAGACTGTTGATGGCAACTTTGAGGAGCGGTGTTGTGAGACTTGAGTGTCGTGAAGCGTCGTAGCGTGTGCGTGCAGGTGCATTTTATTATCAGAGACGGTCAGACAGACGGTTTAGAAATGAGACTCCAGATGTTATATATAGATCATCCTTGGTATGATATTGTCTTCATTTTAAATTACATTTTAAAATTGTAATCCTGCTAGTAATATCCATTTTTAATAAATGTATCTGTAATCTAATTACCTCTCCCATACAGTTGCCTTTTTTTCTATCCTAATTACGTAACGCCGTTACTTGTATTCCGTTACTTCCCAAGCCTGATGAAGGATGATAAATATCATTTGCATTTTCTTTTTATCGACACTTCTTTATTCTTTTAATCAAAAATGACAACTCACAGGTTAGATTTGCTTTAATTTCCCTCATATAACAAATTGAAGTGTCCATGCAGAATCTGTACTCAATGCTACTGTTGTAGAGGCATCAAACCTGGCAGTGGTACGATCCATCTCAGTAGAATGAATTAATTTGATTATTTACCACAGCTGTCAGCTTCAATGAAGTGCATGTCTGGTTGAAATGTCAAGCTCATCTACAGTATGTGTGCGTCAGCGATATCGTACCTCCCAGCAGCTCTTATCCTTGTCTTCACAGAATAGTACACACAGATGACAGCAGTGTGGGCAGAAGGTTAATGTCTGGCACATTAATGTTTCATTCTACACGGCTGGATGAGAGCGCCTGCAAAGACCAACACGACAAAGGCATATTTTCAAATTCATTAACTAATCATGATTTGATCAGCTGTTACTGGGGTTGGAGGAGGAAAGAAACAAACACGAATGCAGCTTCATGCTTCAACAAGCAGTTACAGCTGCAGTGACAAGGATTATTCAAAGGACTTAACCAGGCCTCAATGAGAGGCCAAATATCTTGAATAATGAGCAACATTTAAATTCATTTGGAGTTGTGTTTGGCCACCTGATAAAATAAGTCTAATATTCACACTTTTAGCTCTGCTTTGGTCTCCCCCAGCACATGAGGGAATGTATTGTGTTTGTAGGTACACTAGGCCTGCCTGCATGCAGTTTCGTTGTGTACAGTTAATTTTTTTCTGTTACCTGATTTCTCAGAAATATATGAAATGACCAATGCAAAGTGCATGTGGCAGAAGAGGGAGGCCTTTTGGTTTAACAAGTTGGTAAGGGTTAGAAAAAAGTAAAGACATTACTGCTCTTTAAACCACATCAACAGACTCTCTAAACCAGCGGTTCCCAAACTTTTTATGCAACGCACCCCCTTCTACATCCCGACCGGGGTTATGTACCCCCGACCCCGGACACTTAAAAAAAATCACAACATAGCCTATTTATAGGCGCATTAAACGCATCAAGTCTAATTCTTCACAAATAATCAAGATATTCAAAATATTCAACAGATCACAACAATGCGCTGTGACAATCGAAACTGAAACTACACTGCAACAAATTTTTGCACAAGTCCTCACTTTTAAAGAGCAAAGAAGATGAGCGAGGGCGAGGAGAAACACACAGGCAGATAGGCCCATCATGAGAGAAGTGTGCTGAGTCTTAGTTTCACTGTAAATACTAAGTCACACAGAGGCTGCACTCTGGCTTACTTCAGGATGAAGTGGATGAGGGATGAAGCCGGAAAAGAAAGTTTGCTGAAATAACAACATCATGATGCAGATTAGTAAAGAAGTCAAAATGAAGCTTTGTCAGGTCCGTCCTCAAGAGGAGAAGAAAACTACTGAGGTCAGAGCCATCATTTCCGAGGAAGTCGGGAAATCCAAACACTGAACAGCTTTCGCAAAACAGCATCAAGGGAATTTGTCTCAAGTTCACATTTGATGTAGATTGCAGATTGTTAGCTGAACTTGCTGCAGATGTTTATAGAGATTAATAAGAATGTAAATCATGGTCAGATGAGAGCTGATGGGAGCCGGGATGTCATTACAGCCCCTTTAAGACAGCCAGTTCAAGGCAGTTCACTATTACGCCTCTATTACGTTTCGTCTTTGATGTAAAATGCACGGAGGCAGAATGGTGGGGCGAAGTCGCTTAAAAACAATCGTTTAAAACAAGCTGAGGAAAGAGTCGGATTATTAAATAGAAACAACAGTGGGGCGTCATTATCATGACAAAGGAGCTAACCCTGCTGTTTATTCAACTGGATTATTTTTGGTGACTACAGGATCCTATTTGTTACATTGGCTCAGATATACACTGTAATCTACAGCTGATTTCTCAGCAAGAGTTCACGCCAACTACATTTTGTATAATCCCACACAAATAAGGGGATATTTTCCTGGATGCATTCCTGCAGAAGCCTCATTGTTGGCAGACTCGAAGGCCTGGATGATGCTTGAGGGAAGGTGGTGGCGGTGGAGGGGGAGTGCATCTTGTTTTGTACACGGCTTATCAAAGTGGTGCACAGTGAACAGATGCTGAACTGAGATTAGTTGAGGAGGCTAGTTTTGCTGAATACAATAACATGTCAACATTCCCCGAGTAGGTTTTCAGGGAGACAGTACGTCACTGATTCAGAGGAGAGCGTGAAAGCAAACACTGATCTAATCCCCGATCCCCCCTTCTAGGATGGTCAGTCACAGCTGGAAGTTGATACAAAGAAACAGCAGAATTAGTTCCTCAAATTGCTCATTAAAAAAAACTGGCCAGAGAAAAGTAAAAAAAAAAAAAAAGGGTTAAAGTTGATACATATATTTGTGAAAATTTAATAACATTTATATAACATGTTTATAATTTTTACAGTTATAAAAAATACAGTTCAGTCAGTCAAACTCCTCGCTATGGCAACATGCAACATCAAAGGCCCAGCTGCCTGATCTTTTTCCCCAAAGAGAAGCCTCATCAGTCGTACTCGTAACTACTCAATACCGTCTCAGCCAACTTGGTGACGTATGCAAACACAATTGCCCAGCCCTGCACTAAATGTAGACAAAGCGAGCATGGAGGTGAGAGGAACCACAGATTCATCTGTAAAGCCCCTTTCCCACTGGTCAAAAAACCCAGCTTTTGTGCTTAGTGGGAAAGGCTAAGCACAAAAGCTGGTCAAATGACTCTGCAGTAGACCCAGGTAATTATCGCTTCGGCTCCGATCGACATTGATGGGAACACAAATCCTGGGGTGACACGCTAATCTCCGCCCCCTTTCCGGTAACTTCTACAATTCCTCGACATCTCAACTACAAATTCGGACCATCTCCGTCCGAGCAGCACTCAAACATTGTTCGAAAATTTGTCAGCACCGAGTTTGATAAACAGAGTGAATCAGTAATAGAGACAATAACGTCTTCACTGTTAACCCTGTCTCCGGTGCGTTTGTGACGTCAGACGGTGACGCAGCAGAAAAGAGACAGAAAGCAGGATACTTCACTGGCAATGGGAACAGAGACAACTGGCATCTATAAGCGTCAACACGCTAAATTTAAGTGGGAAAGGGGTATTACTGACAACATTTAGCTCATCACTTGTGTGGTTATTTATAGCACGTTTTTAGAGCTGTTTGTTTTTCAGTTAAATATTCACAACGGAATAACAATAACGCCTTTCTGACTTTTGATAGTTTGCTAAAATATGTAAACACTGTAATGCAAGACACACAACAACACGCTGGAGGGTTTTTTTCCTAATTATTTAATACCAGGCAACATGTGATGTCATGATAATGTCTCCCATTCCTGCAGATCTCAAACCCTAACGGATTCACACACTCACGCACTGCACGCCTGACATCAGCGCTTCGGCTTTAGGGTGGAGATTGGGATTAGGCCTAAGAGATTTATTAGAACACAAAAGACAAAAACAAAAGGCTTACTTTGAAAGAGTCCAGGTAAGAAAAGTTCATCAAAAGGTGCAACTTAAAGTCCAACAAAAAGGTGAAAACACAAGGAGCCACGAGGCGAATCCAAAAGAGTCTGCTGGAGAAAACAGTGAGACAATGAGATAGATGATGACGAGCTGGCACAGAGACAGAGGGAGACTAAATACACGGGAGAGGTGAGGTTAATCGGACACAGGTGAGACAATCAAAGAGCAGGTGAAAACAGTAAGGGCGGGGCACATAAACAAACAGGGAGGCTATTGTCACAGCTCGTAAAAAAACAAAACATTTTGTTTTCAGGAATCTTTTCTTGTATAAAGATATTTTTCAAGTATTATAATTCATAAATAAGCCAAAACCAACAAGAGTGATCCAACCACCACGTATCAAACCCTCACCTTATATCAACACCATCCTCAGAGAAACCTCTCTAATGTTACACAGATCATTAGGATTACTTAATGGCCGGTGTTGCTTTTGCTAATGGAGTGAATTCAAATGAAGGCAAAGCTTCTAATTGATAATTGATTGTGTGGTCATTAGTTGGGATGTAACAAAGGATGAGTCAAAGGGATGCAGCTTTGGACGCTATTACTGAACACATGCTGCCGGCCCCCTGAGAGCCCACCTCACTGACAGCTCATCTAAATAAACACAGCCTGACCCGAACCACTTGATGAACTCTTAATGTGTACCCGGACGCTGCTCGGTGTTCCTTAAAGTGTGCCCCAGTCAAGCGAGAGCCACGACAGCACGGCGACTCCAGCGGCCTTGTGCTGCTGCAAGGACTCGGCACACTGCTGCCATTGATAATTGGACTTAAGGTTCCCTCAGATTATGTGCTTGTCGAACAGCAATCTAACACTTTGCCATCTGTTTGTGTTAGTGTTAATCATATCTATTCTCCTCCGTTATTGTTCCAGATGGCTTCTATAATTGCATTGTTTCTTCTGCAGATGTTTTATGGCGCCGTTCCGGAGCTCAGCCAGCTTTGGGTTGATAAAGTGCTGGAACGGTTAATGGGAAAATAACCGTTTTCACAGGCAGGTTCCAAGTTTTTGTCACTAGTCACACAAACAGTGTAATTGCCACTAATGGGCCAGGGTAACCATTGGATGACTGGGGGCCATATTAGCATAGCTCCACACAAAAAACAGAGGAGGAATCCAAATTTAGAATGTGGCAGTGGCTGCATCCACTGTGGTGTGAAAAAATGAATCTCTTGGCACTCAGAATGTAGAAAGAGCTCAGAATGTACATTATGCAGGGGCTTCTCATTATTTTGGATGGAGGGAGAAAGCATATACTACAGCGGCAGCGATAGCAGCAGGAACAATAGCAGCGGGAGTTTCAGTTCCAGGGATTAAGTTCTCGCAGAGGTTCTCGTGCTGCTCTGTTTGTTTTACAATATATCAAGAGGCTGGAAATACCCAGAGCATACTAAATGAAAGCGTTTCACTCTTATGGAGGCAGTAGCACTCTGATAGTTGCCATACTTTGTAACAGATTTGCCATTAATTTGAAGAGTCACATAACCTTTAAGGCTTATGAGTGAAATACGAGACAGTGGCTGTATAGACTGCCTCCGCTGCGAGATGCTGAACCGCAGCCTATTTCCCCTAATCGCCTGTGTGAGCACAACACCGCTGATTCAATCTGAGTTTGACAAATGCTGCTGACTAGAGGTGGACAGCTTTGGCATCCTACATGGCAATTTTGAAAACAGCCTCATGTTCCTGCGCCATTGTCTGCATGGCAATAGTGCCTGCGATGAACTGGAATCACATTATCCTGCAGATACCTGAGCATCAGCTGCCGCGTTCGAGACGCCGTCAGGGGAAATGAGGGTCACAGAGACTCCCCCCCGTTTCTGATTCATCTACTCAGACGAGCCAAAGGTCAGAGCATGATTCCTGCTCATCAGCTGAGCTCCACGACCAGCCAATCAGGCGGGAAATTATTTTAGGGAAAGGTGGGAAACAAGTGTAGCAGAGTATGGAGAATGTCAATTACTGCCTTTAAATCACCAATTAATATTCATCATTCATAATCAACAATAATTTATTCTGTTTGTTGTGTGTAGCTGATGTCAAGTGTGCTTCTTTTGGGGAGCAAAGTAAACCATCAGCTCTAAATACTTAATGAGAATCGCCAACAGTCAGTGATTACTGAAGAAAATAAAAAGGGGGATCCAAGGTTCTCCTCGCTTTCAGGGGCCGCGCTATTTCCAGCAAAAGTTTGGATTCAGCACATTTCTCTTCCCACCACTCATTATTTAACGACAATGAAATTGTCGCCATTATTGTCCCATTCAAAAAGCCGGCAGTGACAAAAGAAAGAGGCCATACAATGCTAATCTTCCAGAGAAAAACGCAGCGAGCCATCTCGTGTCTGTAATCTCATTTCCTTTGTGCTCCCTGAATCAACCCCTGAATCTGTTTAATTAAATCATGTATAATTCACCACCTTACAGACCCGTGTGTTTGCATGAGGCACAACTGCTGTAGTCGGCAATCCGCTACATACAAAGGCGGGTGTAAATGGCCATGCAGCAGATACAGTTCTCATTCAATGAAGCTGCTAATGTCTGCAGGATGAATGAAGCTGACAGTGAGGAGGCTGTAACAGGGGTGGCCTGTTTGTGCTCAGACCTGCATGCTGTTAACTGTCCACTCCTAAGCAGGTATATAGTATAAAGAGAGAACAAACACAGGGGGCAAAAGTACACACAGTCTCAAGCTGAAGTACAGATGTACAGAAAAACTACAGTCTGGTAAAGGTCCTGATTCTACTTCTTACTGAAGTAAGTTCAAATAAGTACAGGAAATGTTCTCATAGTATACAAGTAAAAAGTGTTCCTCTTAAGGACATTTCTACCAGCTGTTGTTAAGGTAACGGAACATCTCGGAATATTTGATCAGTTCAACATAACTATTGAACTTAGAAACTTTGAACACAAATCAAAGGCGCAAGCGGCTTGTGGTGTGTCGCGCCCATGGGGTTTGGTGCAGCAGCTGCAGGATGTACTGAAGCCACAAGCTTGACGAGGATCAGATGATGTCCCTAGGAGGAGTTCATTAAAGTATTGACCTTATAAATCGCCAGAAATATGCCTTATTTTGAAAATCAAATCAAAATAGCTGACTTCCTGTTGGGTTTTGTGTATGGGTGCAAGAGGCTTTTTTGTAGGTCTTAACATGATGAATATACATACCAAATTTCATGTATCTGGGTTAAAGTAACCTCTATGGCAGGGATCTCCAACAGGTAGCATTAGCTACTAGCGCACGGCCTGGATTTAAGTAGTTCGCCAAGAGATTCACAGACTCTGTACAAAAAAATCTGATGACAATAAATGCACCTTGAAAGCCTCTTCCCACTTCGATTCAATCAAATACATGTCAACCTAACCAATCACAGCAATGTTGCAGCAACCTCCATCAACAGGTCGGGTCAGTTATGCTGTACGCTTTTGAGCCACAGTGAGGAGTTCGGTGCTATTTGCCTGTTAAGCCAGATGTATGATGGACGGTAAAGGTGGCCACGCCAAGGAAAAGCAGAAATACTATTTCCACTGGGGGATGTGAAGGACAAGTGTGTGTGCCTCATCAGTGGTACCAACGTTTCAAACAACATGGGGCGCCACCAGCAGTTACAGCGATGTAATGCATGGAGCTCTTGGCCACTTTTTTCAAAGTATCTCTCAGTTGAAAAAAGGTTGGAGACCTCTGCTCTATGGGGAGGCCTTTTTGACATTTTCAAGGGGGGACTATGGAGCCATTTTGCTGAACTCATGCCCGAGGCCCATAAAATACAACATTTTTCGCCAGACCTGATGTGTGTGCTGAGTTTCATGAGTTTTGGGATATGTTAAAGCTGCCAAATATGCAATTAATTTGATGCAAGAAAGAAAGAATAATAAACATAGTGTTATCAATAGGGTCCTTGCACCGCTTGGTGCTCGGGCCTTAATAAAAGAATATACTGAAAATAATGACAATAAACTTTGATCTAATATGTAAATGAGTTGGATGAGGAATTACTTCCTGCTCTGAATTTCCTCAGACGTGGTCGGCCGTGTTGGTTTTTTTCACTTTAATCCATGATGCTCAAAGTTCTCACAGTCACAGATCATCATACTAAATCAACTCTTCTCTTCAGTAAGGCTTCCCTGTGTTGTCTTTTTCACCCTGATTAATCTTTTCACATCATGTTACATCAGTCATGCATGATATTCATTGCTACACCGAAGAATCATTGCTTTGTGCTATTCTCCAATCTATCTACGTTTCAGTCTTGTTTGGTTGGCGGCAAAATGTCGCGTAGAAAGTCAGATAATTGTCTTAAAGAGTACAAGTTGTCAGGATAATTAATACACATGTAAGTATTTGTACTTGGTCTCTTTCCTCTTCTGGCCGTTAGTGCTCAGACCTGCATGTCGTAAACCCTCCACTCATAAGATTAGATATCACATACTGCCGACAAAATGTAGGGAAAAAAACACACACATATTATCTCAACCCACATGTGAGCCTCCTCTTCCCCTGCAGAGGAAGCAGTCTGCTCCCGGCCGCTGACGTCGAGGTTTCAGATCTTATCGCACAACGTGGCAGAATCCTCAGCAAGCAAAAAGCAGCGAGGCTGTGAATAATCGTCAGGAGGAGCCTACATGAGGTCCAGTGAAACATGAGGTGATCAGAGAGTGCTGAGGAAGGACGGTAAAAATGAAGCCGAGCCGAATATCCGCGACGGTTCAGGGCACATAAAATGGAAAATAACTAATCATTGGCATCATAATAGCCCCCCAGAAAAGGTGTTTTGTCTCCATTTGGAGTGAAGCAGGCAATTTAAAGGAGATTTAAAACGTGTTCAATGTGCTGTGTAGAAGTTACAGCATGCAAATACAGGAAAGGAGAGCAGGTGACCATTTAAGATTTACTGGTGAGCAAGGTTTCCTTTCACTACTCAGCGTAAGTGCCGGGTTTAGTTCATTAAGGTCACTATGAGATAGTTTGAGATTGCATGATAAAACGTTTTGACACGTTTCTGAGCCTTAAAAAGCACTTTAAATATGAAAGTAAATAAAAACAAAACCTGATAAGAAAATTAAATTAACAAACTTGCATTCCTTCCTCCAAAAAACTCATCAGTACTTGCCCCCTCTTTCTGCTCCTTCTCTTCTTTGTCCCAACACATCATGCAGCCTTAACAGAAGATAAAGAGCGAAGGGGACGTTAAAGACGATAATTTGTGACTCACCGACTACACACACAACATGTTTCAGCCTCCTGTGTGTGCCTGAAGGCCATGTTTCTCCTGCTTCCCCCTGAAAATCAAAGATTTTTTTATTTCTTACCTTGGTGTGTTTTTTTTACTGACTCAGCGTTTTGGTTTCAACAGCTCAATGACCTGCTGCATTTGCCGTTTTCCACCAATCAGATGAAAGAGCCAAACATGCTTACGGCACCGCTTTTAAATCACTTTATCGTACACTACTTTGAGAAATGCCAATACAATTGTTGTCAAAGTAATGTAGTTACATGCTTTTTGGCCTGGAAAGTAGCGAGAACAAACTCAACACTGGGGACTGTGAGATGAGACGTTTGCTGTTTGTGTTTGTGTTGCTGCTGCTCAGCGATTCCTTCTGATTCACCACATTACGCCGCTGCCTTGTCAAGGTCAAAGCAAAAAAGACCATTTTACCATTTACTGCCCACAGTATTTGCCATAAATGTCTGTACACCTTACAGACATAGATACTCGCTCTTATTTGGTGAATTATTAATGGACATGAGAAATAAATCAATGTAATTTTCAATGTAGAGCTCCCTTTATCCGATCAGCAGAAACACATTATATGTTGAAGACGACATCCATGTCTTTGGCACATACTGCAATCAAATCTGTCTGCCTGATGAAGCCATGATGGACCAAAATAAGCACCAATGACAACACAATCTACAGCAGATGTTTTTATTGGTTGAATAAATCATGTAAATGTGATTTATAAATGGTTCAAGGTCTTCTATCAGCTTTTGGTAAGAGCAGAGAATCTGGTAAAGAAAAAACAGCTACTGAAGAATTTTCCTAACAATAATTTTGATCAAAAAATGAATATACATTTATTATGCAGATCTTCTGATGCACTGTGGAGGACTCATTCAGATGAGACAGCTGCCACCCTGTGACTGTTAGCAGAGACTCCAGGCTGCAGCTTAGTTCAAACAACAAACCTGAGAGTTACACAGAGCTACATCAGATGTCACGATCAAGTGGGCATTGTTTTTCCTCTCATCTGCACTTCTGTCCATGGATGGATGCACCCCGCCGGGGTCAGCCCTACACATGGGTCTGTATGTGTCAGACTGACTGAGTGAGTGACAGTACTTTCACAGCCGTAGAGAGAGAGAGTTGCAACATCGCAATGGCGGATCATGGAGCATATTGGACCTCGACTGATGCGACTCTCTGTCTATACGGCTCTGGATAATCTGTTCGGGGAGTAGGCGGGGCTGCTCCTCCGCTGTCCTCACCTACGTCCGCAGCGCACACCTGCTTTCGAACACGTTGTCATCAGCCTCATAAGGACAGTCCTTACACATTGCCCACAAAAGCGCACGTTGACCTGATACGGTCAGTCACATACTAGGTTTGAGCTAGTCTTGTTTTTTTTTTTTTTGTGGCTTTTATTAGATAGGACAGCTGAAGAGAGACAGGAAATATGGGGGGAAGAGAGTGGGGGATAACGTACCCCAAATGGTCACAGCTTGCGAGCAGTGCGTTAAAGACTGTAACCTCTATACGGGGCACCTGTTCCACCAACTGAGCTCAATCAGCGCCCCTTCTATACATTTTATTTACTCGGTTTTCCTGTGATAACATTAATTTCAGGTTATTTTCTGGAAATCTCGACTTTTCTATCTCGTTATCTCGAGATGACAAAGCTGGTTTTCTCATGGATAATTTTCTGTCGATCTAGAAAACAGAACAACAGGCTGGTCACTGTGATACGTCAAGATAATGAGATAAATTAGATGAGATCTCAAAAAACATTAAATAATAAGTATGGATGCATGTCTGCTTAGGGCTTCCGTACTTTCTCTCCCTGAATGCATCACTTCTAAATATTATTTAATTAATAATGTGTGCCCTGACAATTGTATTTATAGAGGGACACTTGACATGAAACTGAATACTCCCTGAAATATCTCAGCATGTAAGTGTGTGACAGAAAAGCTTCCAACTACCTTTGGATGCATCACTTGACATATTTATAATTAACAAATAAAAAACAAATATAAAACGTCTTTTCTGCCACAAATACCATTGACCAATCAGAGAAGAGAAGAGAGAGAGTGACAGAGACAAACAGTTACGAGTTTATAAACTACAGTCAGGAAGCTTCACATTTAGGTCAAGTCTATTTATGGGCACATTTAGAAAGTGTTTTACAGGAAATAAGTCAGGAATAATGAAAAATAGAAGCATACATATGAAGTGAGAAATTAATTGATTGATAGCTTTATTTTAGAAATGTAAAAAAAAAAAAGGTGGAGCTGGAGATGAGCAGTTCTGAGATGTGACCTGGTGCAGATCCATGCAGAGCTTTAAAACCAACAAAAGAATCTGAGAAACTGTTCTCAGCTGGTCGCCGGTGAAAAGAGCCTGTGCAGGTGAGATGTGGTCTCTCTTCTTGGTACGTGTGCAGAGCCTCGCTGCAGGCGAGACTTACTGACTGACTCCTACACAGAGAGAATTAAAGAGGAAATAAAAGTTTTCTTGCCGTTATTACAAAGTGATTCAAAAGGTGTTTTACAGGCCTGGGAATTTTACGTTACAATTTCTTTTAGCGGACGCTTTTGTACTTTTTGAGAGTTAATACAGCACAAGCGAGGATCTAGACAGGAGGGGATTGTATGGAAAAATGCATTGATGTCCATTGTTGGTTCAACTTGTAGAGCTGCAGCAGGAGGTAGGGAGCAACAGAAAGTGACTTGAGTTTACGGATGCCAACAAAGACTCTTCTGTTGCCCCCTACCTCCTGCTACTGCTCTACAAAAGCATAATACAACCCATTCTCCTCTACTGCTCCATCTGTTTCTTTAACATGTTAACTGTCGCTAATAAGAACAAACTCATACGCATAACACCTCCAAAATAATCCCCACCCCCAACCTCACAGACCTCAACAGCAAAGCCATAACACACAGAGCCCATGTCATTGACCCCGGACACCCCCTCAGCTCATCCTTCACACTGCTTCCATCAGGCCGCAGATACAGGCTTCTAACAGGACACACTGTAGCAGGAGTTTTGTTCCCTCCGCCATAGCATCATTAAACACCACCCGGTAACTGAAGGGAGGGAAAATGTGTTATGTTATGTTCCTTTTGTACGTGGTATTTATGTAACCTATAAGTGTCCGACATGCACTGTGCAGACTGTGGCAACACATTTCCTGGAAAGGACAATAAAAAATCTATTCTACCTCAGAATAAAACAGACAAACAAAAACATGAAATGACTCCCCCTAATGTGGGGTTAGAATAAAAACATTTCAGGTTGTTATCTAAGGATTCTGAGATCAGTGTAAAACTAACTATGGTATGCATTTATTTAATTTAATTCTGACTGTAAAATGAAACATTTGTAGTCATTTGTTGTGTAATTCTTAATTTCTTCATTCAGAAGAGAGGGGAGTAGTGAACTGAATTCTCTCTCTGTCATTTAATTTGTGCAGGGTTACATAATACCACAAACCGTACCATTAACTGCAGTATAATCGTGCAGGAAGCACATGTCCTTTATCATTTCAACAAATGTATTAATCAGCTTCGTGTTCTCCTCAAAGAGACATCTCAATAAAAAGACATTTCCAGCACACATTAGATCAAAACAAATCACCAGAACACAAGAAGTAAAGTGTTTGACCCTCACAAGTTCCTGCAGGAGGAAACCACAGCTTACTGTGTCTCCGTAATGTTGCAAAGAAACCTGCGCCCTTGGCTTTCTGAAAGGAGTATATTTTATTATTTAACATTCTGTTTTATTTTGCACTGCATTGATTGTTGCTAAGAAGCTGAAGTACTTCAAGTTACTGTCAAAAAAAAAGAGTTGTTGACTCCAGCACTCCTTTCGAGGAGCACTGATCAGATTAGTACTGACAGGGCAGGCGTGGCCAACTGTTTTTAATGACAAATTATAGATTTTTTCAAAATGAGTTCACGTAAATCAGTAGATTCTGTCAATGGCTTTCATGTCCTAACTATAAGAATATTCCCTGTATCAGCTGAAGAGGTAGAAACAGCTTTGTAGTCAGGACAGCTAAGGAGGCTTTTATTACTCAGAGCCTTTATATCCCCCATGAGTCGGTGGTCTGCATCTGACACTGAAAGCCTGCCTCTGAGAGCAACGGTGCAGACATGAGAAGCAAACATTAACAATAACAACACATTGAAGCCTTAAACTCCTGCGTTTCCCATTGTCTTCACAATAGTGTCTTCCGCTTCCCTTGTTAGCTCCTGCACTTTAACTACTCAGATTTTGCTGATGATCAGCTAGCAAACCTTGACATTAAAACCCTTCCCCTGTTGAGTTTCCCAGGCCGTATGTCATATCTAAAATGCATATTCATATAGAAAGAGGCGGCAATACACCAAGAGTCCACTATCTGAGAGGGTGAAATGTTTCTAAATGAGATTATTAGCAACGAGATCATTAGCATACACAAACATGGAGCCTTATTATAAGGCAGCTGGACCACTCGCTAAAGTGTGAGACTCGGCCTGACCTCATTAGTGGGAGCATATGGGAGGCAGACCTGCGTATCAGTGCAGTTATCCAAGTTTCACTGCGAGTGCCCAGCATGATCTCAGCACTACACTATCCGGGCTCAGTCTAATGAATATGCATAAAAAAAAATCTTATTTGGCTCATTTAGTTTATTTTGCACTTCTCTAATCTGCAGCTATAGGCCAGGAGCACGGGGCCTTTTGTCAGCTGTCACAGCATGTCTGGATGCTCCGTTAAATACTTGTTCTTCTTCACACAGAACAAATGCCAACGTCAGTTTACGATAAGATCCTACAAAACAAACAGTCGAAATATGTGCACAACTTTACTGTCATTGCACAAGTACAACTACTGAACAATGGGATGCAGTTTAGCCTCTATTCAGAAGTGCAAAAAAGCTTTACGGTGCTGAGTAATGTGGTAATGTGCAAAGCAAGAATAGAGTGATAAACACAGTGTGTACAATAACAGTGTCAGATATTGGATGTAAGTCCATATACACACAATGTAAGCAGAATGCAAGCAGTTGTACACACACACACACACAGACACACACAACTTACAGGACTTAAAGGCTGCTGCTCACGTCTTGGTGCCAGATACCTCAACACACATTCAGAGGTCTAGTGGAGTCCATGCCTGGACCGGTTTAGGTGGCAGAAAGTCTACAGAAGGGGAAGGGGCCTACAGAATATTAGGCAGGTGGTCGATGCCAATCCACATGATGTAAAAGAAAACATGATTCATCAGACCAGGACATCTTCTCCCATCGCTCCGAGGTCCAGTTCTGATGCTCACATGCCCATTGTACAGCTACGCGGCCCCATATACAAAAAACTGTGATGCACTGTGTTCTGAGACATTTCTATCAGAACCTGCATTCACTTCTTCAGCAGTTTGAGCTACAGTAGCTCTTCTGTTGTATCGGACAAAACGGGCCAGCCTTCGCTCCCTCCACGCATCAATGAGCCCTGGCCGCCCATGACCCTGTCGCCGGTTTGCCAGTTTTCCTTCCTTCTTTACTACTTATTTTATTTATTTAGGTATTCATTACTCTTTGAGATTCATGTTCTGTTCCACATTTATGTTTTTATTTTGTTATTTATTTGACATAGACTTTCAGTTCAACAGTGATGTGTAAGGATATGTAATAAAGATAAAGATTGTTTATTTAAATTAGTTTCATTTTTTTTTTCGTGGGGTAGGGAGATATCGGCCGATTAATCGGCTATCGGCTTTTTCCTCGTACAAACTATCGTTGTTATATTGGCCTTTAAAAATCCACTATTCAACCTCTAATTCAAACCTAAAAAGAAAAGAAAAGTTCAAAGTTATAATACTGTATAATACTTAGTGTTGCGAGTTGTGTTTATGAATGCAAACACATGTTTCTCAATGCATTGTGATCAGCCCTCATACACAGCCACTGTTAGCTCAACTGTAAACAAAACCCTCTGCGCTTCTTTAAATAACTCACTCTGTGCATAGAAAACAATCAGCTGTGTTGACAGAGCTCACCAGTACCACAGTGTGAGAGCACACTCTGCACACAGACGGCTCCGTCTCTTTCAGGCACTGGACTTTGATTCACTCACAGTTATTAACATGTATTTGTATATATTGGACGGCACACTGTTCAGCTCACCATCTCTCCATGTCTGTATGTTGTTTGGTTGATAATCAGATCTTTTTTATATTTCACACCACAATATTTTCACCAAACCTTTTCAAGTGTTAAACATTAAAGATCGTCAGCAGCTACATGGCTGCCATCTACACCGGGGTTCACTCTTTCTGTGACTGTTAAAATGTTCATTAGCTCCCTTTTGGAAGAGATACGTGCAATGTTCATTTTATTTTGTAGGCCATACATTAAGCAATTGGTAAGTTAACTTAGTAGCTATTGCATTGAGATATCCATCCATTCATTAGCTATAACGCTTGATGAGGGGCTGGAGCCTATGCATTGGGATAGCTTTTATTTTATTAGGGTAAGCTATTTAAAAGTATTTCATACTGATGAAACTGAAAGTGAACTGAAGCTGCTACTAAGGTAGCTTCCGACCAAATTTCTTGCTCAGCGCAATTACTTATAGAGCGAATGTAGAAATCATCAAGACACGAATCATGCAAATGACAGATTTGACAAAGGATGAAGTTTAACTTTTTACACATCATCATTGTGTGGTGATTTCTGCATCATTTAGACCTGTTTATTGCCTGTTAACTGCAATTAACACTCAAGAACATCTGTTTGTTTTGGGATCCTCCTCCTCATACCTTAGTACAGTGATTCTCAAACTGCCCCCCCCGGGGGCACGGCGGCATGACAGTGGGGGCACATCATCGCTCCTGTGTGGTTTTTTTCAGTCGGAAACTGTAGCAGGCAGAACTATGTTTTGACGTCGGACAACCCAGATTCATTTTCGGGTGGCACTGTACACAAACGCGTTGCCCTGGTGATTTCCATGACAGATTTTACATTCAGACACACACAGAGAAAAAGTCTAGCATTGCCAATGGACAAATATATTACAGCGGCGAAAACAAAAACAGCTCACGCGTCAGATACCAACCGCCAAAAACCAAGAAGTCAAGAAAATATAACGACGCTTATCTTGCTCTTGGATTTACAGCGAATATGGTCGGAGATGAAGAGAGACCTGTCCGTGTTATGTGTCTGAAAAGTCTGGCAGCTGCAGCAAAAATCTGTTTGTTCTTTTTCTTAGCATTGATTTAACTTTATTGTTATTGTTCTGAAAAAGTCATTGCACATTTTATTATATTTCTATTTGAAAAAGTCTGATGGAGCAATTGTAATAGTTTGTTTTTTTTGCACAGCAAATTACTCAGAGAAAAGTGAAAAGAATGGTCACGATCTTGAAACTTTCTTTCAATAAAAGTTAAACTTGACCCATTTGTGACAATGTTGTTGGGGCGGGGGGCCTGGAAATGTTTCTTTGTCCAACGGGGGGCATGACAGAAAAAGTTTGAGAACCACTGCCTTAGCTGTAAGCGAGATTTGCACAGACTTAAATACAGGCAAACTATCGCTCATCAGAGATGGACAGACGCTACAGGCACCATGGTATCAGACTGAGGTGAGCTGAGCCTGAGCTAGCTCACAGGTCACCTAACTGGGCACCATAGTAACAGGAAGCTGCAATAAAGTTAATCCAGGCACAGTCCCAAGAGAAGGCTGAGTGTGCATCCAGAGGATTCTATGAACATTTTCTCTCCTTTTGAACACAGCTTTATACTGTTTTATTATTAAGAGATATTGGAGGGACTTTTTTTTAAACCATCATGTAAGATTTAGCCCCCTCCCAACAGCAATAATCTTTATACTTTCCCTTATTTAGAAGTTTTTTCAGTCTTTGACTTTCAGCTAAACAATTGAGGTGATTCTGTCTGTGCAGCAGAGACATAAAAGCAACGAACATGATGACAAAGATGATAAAAAAGGTCATCGGGGCCTCGCATACAAGTCAGAGAAAGAAAAAGGATCCTATAAAACTGGATGATAAATGACTCTCTGCCTGCTCAACTCAACACATTACTAAAGGGAAAAGGAGTAACTGCCAGACTCCATGTCCAGTCCTAACTATATCCCAGTCCCATGGTCCTCATGGGGTGCTGTTAGTTAGCCGTATGACTGTCAGCTTAGCTCTGACAGGAACCAAGAGAATGACATACAGGAAAGCCTTTAGAGTAAAGGCAGGTCATTTGGGAAGCGAAATGGAACTCCCATTACTACCTGCAGTGCTAAACGGGCAGACATTTCCTGAGCGATCATTGCCAGGGTGCATAGCCTGCAGAATATGGCACGAGGTGCTGCGATGTCAGAGATTTCGCAGAAGGGTTTTGATGATGCCCAGGGCTGCAGCGCTGTCAAGAACCCCAGGGGAGCCAGACAGAGGAAGGAAGCTTTTCCAAAGGTCGAAAATTGCGGGGGAACTAGACTTTCAAGGTCCCTCATAACCATCTATAGGAGAGTCAGGCAGGGTGGAGCACAGGGCTTTCATTATCTGGTGCAACAAGTGTGATATGAATACATTCTTAAGGCAATGGCTTTAGTGCACTTAAATAGCAAAACTGATTGTGCTAAGAGCATAGACTGAATATAAGACGTGGACCGAGCAATCATGATGCCAGCAGTAGGTTAGCTGGCTACTGACGAGAATCCTTAAGTATTCAGCTGTCGCCATCTTGTTCTTTGGAGCCATAAGGAACCATATTTGGACGCGTGGATGGAGCTGGAGTACACTAAAGTGGTTCAGTCAGACAACTCATGTTTGTTACAGTTTGAAATTGCAGCAGCAGAACATAGCTTGTGTTTGCCGTCTTGGCTCCGACCCCATCACTCGTCGCAGATTTATCTTACATGCAGAAATTTGAGGAGTGATGAGATTATATCTTACACCATCCTAGCCGGGGCTGGTGGTGCGGCTGAAAGTACGAGTGCAGTACTGGTGCAGGGCAGCGATGGCACCGACAAAGCAGAGAGAGAGACTGGAAATCTTGCAGCTTAAATAGACGCCACACTGGGAAGAAGTGTTTGTCAGGTGATTGTGGAGAATGACGCATGTCAAGTGTGAAATAAGTGCAGCATGAGTTGCCTGCCTAAAGTAGCTCACAGGCGTCGCCCCATTAAATGTAAGAATTCTATTTCCAAGGCTAATTCAGTATCTGGCTAATTTGCTAGCAAACACGGGTGTTTCTCCCAGAATGATGTTGTATTTTAGGTGGTAGCTCTTTAGATTTCACATTTCTAAGCGCTTTTCTTGAAAAAGGGTCGATGTAGCAAAGACTTGTCAGCCCCAAGGCCTGCCCTATTTAATTGTCTTTTTTACTCTAAATGGAACTAAAATGTACTAAATGACCATCATGCTGTATTGAAGAAGACTTGAAACTAGCGACCGAGACCATAACCTCATCAGGAAAATGTTTACTGAGGTAATAAATCAAATGAGTCGTCGGATAATTTTCTCATAGACTCCTAACAATTGCAACCAGTGGTGTCGCCCCCTGCTGGCAATTTAAAGAATGCAGGTTAAAGGCACTTCGTTTCACTTCTCTGACCCGGAGTCCACCTCTTGTATACAGTCTATGATAAAGTAGTTTTTAGCCATTTTGTTTAGCATGCTAACCAACAGGCTAACTGATGTGGTTAACAATAAACCTGCTAAACATCAGGACTTAAGTATTATACTGTAGGCTTCTTAGCATGCTGTATTTGGCTAAAAGCTCATCCGTATGCGACTAAGCACAGTCTCACAGAGCCTCTAATATGAATGATAAAATATGAATTGTTTAACCAGGAAAACACTTTTCCTTTAAAGATATAATCTCAAAGATGTCAAACCGGTGCTCCTGAGCACCACTCACTGGCAATAATCAGTAATAACAAGTGCACACTTACCAATTTAACCAGACATCTACAGTTCGCTCCCTTTGTCATGGTTCTAACTCGCGATGTTCCTCGCCTTCATCTGAGCGTCAAATATGTTTCTTTTTCTTTGGATTTTCTCTCAACTTTGAAGTTGTATCTGTAGCCATCTATCTTTTCTTTGTTTGCTCAGCCATAGTAGATTACCCCCAATGGAAGTGCAGCCGCTTAGCCCCGCCTACCCTCTCTGGCAGACCAACCACTGCTGGGTGATGGAAAACGCGTCACTAACTGGGCCTCGCTTGTGATTTTTTCCGCAAAAGCCGCCACAGACACCCAGTCTGTAATACTGCAAATACAAAGGCTTTCATCAGTGGGCCACAGGCTCAATCACCATTGTGTTACCTCATTCGGTGATAGATAGAGACTTAACAGAAGTTTATTTACATGAAAATCTTCAAAATTATTACTTAACCCTAACAAAATAATTTTAGAGGTGTAAATTTAAAGTCCAACATCAGGCTGTATTGAAAAAGACTTGAAACTAGCAGTTTAGACCATACAACTCATAAAGATCATTTTTTCGGAGGGAATGACAAACAAGTCAGGTTATTTTCTGGTAGACTAATCCATGAACGCACTTCCTTTATTGCAACCAGCGCAGTCGCCCACGGCTGGCTATGAGAAAGAACGCAGGTGTAACACACTTTTGAAATCAATAAGTGACATCCTCTTTGTATGTAACATCCGTGATTTTGAGCTTGACTTTAGTTATGGAGAAAATATCAAATACCAAAATAGTTTATTACAAAAAGCAGCATTGGAATAAATAAACTAAATCTGAGTGTAACATGTAATCTGCTTTATTTCCCTCTACATCCCGACTCTCTCTGATACTTCGATTGACTTCTTTGCTGACACACACCATAGCTCATATGTTGAGCTAATCATTTCCCAGGCCATGATTTATAGGCCCCTTTTGCTAATAAAGACTGAGTAACAAGCTGTCAATGAGAGCTCAAGGTTATTTATGTCCCATGTTTCCTCTTCACGGGGACAATAAGAGCCGCTCTCGCCACTGGTATTTGAATCCCTGAAGCCAGAAGCACTTGCAGCATGACAGGCATTTGCTCCCCGAGATAAGGATGATTAATTTTCATCTTAAATTCACCGTAAAAAGGAAGTTTCAAATCATAAGAGAAGCATGTGAAGAAAGTGATTCAAAGGGCACAATTATAAGCAATAAAATGTGTGTTAAATACCTCTTGGAAGATGTTTTGTAGGAGTAAATCTGTTGCCACCTGCAGATGTTATCACATTTGTCTCCTGTTTCCCATCACAGCAGCATTCTCACCTTTAAAGTAGGAACAAAGCCCGTGCTACAGGAATCAATGCACTTGTCATTCACAACTGTGGTCAGATCAGCAGAAAGGTCACTTAGTCCCAAAACGTCGATTCCCCGTATAAAGTATGCAAAAAAACCCAGAGCAGGCGAGCGTGCATTACTGCAGCTTTCCCATAGAACGTCTCCTTTTATGAATCCAGAGTATGTCATGTCACCTGTGTCGCTTTTGGCTCGCTTACTGCTCTGATATTCATTACTTGTCGTCTTTATGATTCCGCCGGTTAATAATGGAAAAGGTTGCTGTGGAAACGCGACCAAACAGTTTCGTGCCATTTAACAGCATATGAGATTTATTAGTATAATGAACCCTAAATGGCATGAATTCAATATTAGCATTCATCTTTTCATTAAGTCATGGCCATGCTAAATGAACTAGCTGGGGGCAGTTGAGAATTTTCAACGAGACCTGCATTGTATTATTGTAATTAAATGCATTTCCATAAGGCAGGGGGCTCGTTTTTTACATGATTGCGAGGTATTAATCACGGGTTGTATTAATGGCTATGCAGCATGGGGTCAAAGTATCTGTGCCGTGTTAAGTAGAAACTCTTCTCAGTTTAGAAAACACCAGAAAAAGATGCTACTGTTGTAAGGAGTTATTTGTGTGCTGATGTGCATCTCCCGTCACACCACAGGAGCAGTCATACAAACACAGAGAGGCCACACTAGTGCACCGCGGATTACTCTCTAATTCCTCACTGTGCATGCAGCCAAGAACACGCCGCAGAGAAATCTACATCTACTTTCCCCTATAGATTATAATTGTTGAAGACTTCCCCGGTGGCCATTATTCATCCATAAGATAAACATTAGACCGGTGCAATCAAAGATAAGAGTAAAAAGATTTAGATCTGACTCAGTCGGTGGGCAGATAAAAGGAAACACTCGCAGCTCACAGACTTCCTGCTCTGAATTTGATTATTTCGTGTGTCTGTGTGTGTGCGTGTGTTGTGGTGGTTTAGGAGAACTTGGGACAAACAAAAAAACAAAGTGTGGAGAGAGAGAGGAGGAAATATAAGTGGAGGCCTCAGGACGGGAGAGGACAGCAGCATCTAAAGTTGCTTCATCATCTGTTTGCGAAAGGTCACGTTGGAGTCAGTGTGAGTCAGTGCGTGCACCCACTCCACCATTAGGGAGAGAGTTATCCTGTGCACAATCATCCTTCACAACAAACATCTGTGCATATTAACTTTAGCATTAATTACAAGGATTGCAGCCTGTTCCTCGTGGGCTGTACTGCACCATGTTGGCAAAGATCTTCTGAAAAAAAGGCAGTGTGATTTCTGATGTTTCTCTAAAGTCTTCAGCGTTTAATGTAAAGAACAACTTCAGGAAACTAGAACGGGTAAAATTTACCCGTAGCTGTCTTTTGATTGTATGGAACTTTTTTTCCCAGGAAATATTAAAGCCCCCCAGTCTTTGACTTTTCCTAAAAGTGTGTTCGGTAGCGCCCCCTATTATTAAAAAAATGTCAACATGAAGCCAGATTTTAAAAATGGCCATTTATACCTATAACCGCCAGCGGGTCAAATTTAGAACGCTGTCATTTTCGCACCATGAGCAGGGACTTTTCAGGGGGTAAGTCAACTACCCTGGAACTACCTGGATCTAAATTTAGACCCTGTTTCCTGCTGTCTAACAGAGTTCCTGAAATCCTGCTATTGAAAAGCACCTTTAGACAGCACTCCCATGTATGTCCTATTAAGATATTAACATGTTCAGGCTGCTGCTGCTGTATTAATATCATAGCACCTATGTATTGTGATTAGACAAATGTAATCAGGGTTTGATTCGGAACACCAACCACAGCCAGACTCCTCATTAACAGGCCGTTAAATAAACATGAACATGAATGTCACACTGTTGATGTCAGGCTGTGATCGAGAAAGATGTCAAAGAAAAAATGCCGACATACGTTTCAACAGCTCTTTACATAACTCACGGTGAGGCTTGTTCCAGGAGGGAGAATTGCATAACACATGGTGCCATTGTCCAGGTTACTAGCAGACCATGAAATTAATATAGCGTGATAAATAATTCATTATTCCTGCCCCTTTTTATCCATTACATCTCAAAGGAATCCTTGAGTGCACTCATGTTGACAATGCAGAGCCGGACGCTGCGTGGCGGTGCTCGTTTGTTTTACTTTGAACACCAGCGTTAACAAGCTGAACGTGACATGTTAGATTAATTATGCTGCACAGCGAATGACCCCCAGGGCTGCGTGTGTCATATCATACCTATGTCCCGAGGCCTTGAGATCCAGGCTCCCTCATCACCTGAGAGAGACATAACCGGATTACTAGCCTCAGGCTGTCTTTGCTTCATCTCTCAACTTTCCAGAAACAAAAGCCCTTAAGAATGTGGGAGGTCACATAACTGACGCCTGTTTAATGGAAGCCGGTGGTGCAAAGAGTTGTACCTTTATTGCCGACCTTACAGTGTCAGTAAAAGTTTATTTTTTGGGTAATAAACTGCTTTTCCTATTTTTCCAGAGGGAGACAAACTCCCAAATGCTGTTTTTAGCTATGCTAACAGCGTAGCTCTAGGGAAAGTAGGGTTGGTTCAGTTTGTCAGGCCTTCCATGACTTTGAAAAGTGGAATATCATGAAAAGTATTGCATGGAGGAGGTTATGTGTCCACAGAGGATTAATCCTCCGACTTTTTATTTCGTTTCACGTTTCAACTTTGAATGCCTGTTAATGACATTTAAATGAAAAATACTTTTCGTACATAATCCATTATTTTCTCCTTCTTATTTGGGTCCAGTCGCAAGTTAGTCCACACCCCTCCCCAGCAACGTTTTCAAGCTCCTCCTGGTAGATCCCCAAGTGCTCCAAAGCCAGATGAGATATATATACCTCCATGGCTTTTTGGGTCTACCCCAGGGTCTTTTACCAATGGGACGGGCCCGGAAAACCTCCAGAGGAAGACACCCAGAAGGCATCATCATCAGTTGCCAAAACTACCTCAGCTGAGTCCTTTCAATGAAAAGGAGCCGTGGCTCTATTCCTAGCTCTCCTGGTGTCTAAGCTCCTAACCATTTCTCTAAGAGCCCGGCCACCCTGCAGAGGATACTCATTATGGCTGCTTACATCAGCCATCTCATTCTTCTGAACATAACCTAAAGCTCGTGATCCTGATTGAGGGTTGGGATGTAGATTAACTGGTAAATTGAAAGCTTTGCCTTCCAAACCAGCTTCCTTTTCACTAGGACAGCTAGGTACTCTAGCTGCATTACTGCTCATACTGCACTAATTTGTCTGTTTGTCCCGAGATACTTGAACTTCTCACCAGGAGGGAGCAATCCGCTGTTTCCCTGCAAGAAGCATGGCCTCAGACGTGAAGGTGTTGACTCTCATCCCACCCGGTTCACACTCAGTGCCTGCTGAGGGTCATAGTCGGATGAACCCAACAAAAACCACACCATCTGCAAAAGGAAGAGATGCAATTCTGTGGTCTTCAATAAAGATTCCCCCCCCATCCCCCCACCCCACCCGGCTGCACCTTGAGATCCTGTCCAGTTGGTGATGCAAGGGGTCAGGACGCCTCTGCCACCGCCCTTGCATGCTGCTCCGCATTGTAATTCACCCAACCCCACTGCCAGTCCCATTAGGTCTGGGCCTGCAGGGCCATGGCTCCAAGCAATTTCTCTGGGCTATTTCTGGCTGTTTCCAATACGTCAAAACCCGGCCACCAGACCCACTCTGGTAGGCCTCCCTCCCAGGTTCTGCTCATGGGGTGAGCTCCAGGTCCCCTTTTTTGGACAATGCTGCATCGACTGAAGAATTAAAGGTTCTTTGAATTGTTATTAATCCGAACATCAGAGGCTCTCAGACTTTTTGGGGCAAGGGACATTGTCCAAGGACCACCTCATAACAGGCAGATTAAGCATATGCTTATTAACAATTGGACTCTCAGATGCCATTGGAACTATTTGTATTGTAAAACGTATCAACCTAAATACTTCAGACCTGTTTCATAGTGAGAAACAGAAAAACATTTCAATTTGACTCATGTTAAAACCACTTGCATACTTTAAAACAGAGGCTAATTTTTTTCAAACTGCTTTTGGACTCAACTTGACAGCATTTATACTTTTCAAGTGATTGATCTTAAAAGCTTTCCGAAAATTAACAGCAGCAGACAGCTGCTACAAGATGTGTCACAGTCATGCCTGTTTCTATTGGTCCAAAGCTAACGTGGGTGGGAGTAATGGACACATATGCTTGTTTCATTGGTGCTAATGGTCCCCATCTGTAGACATGCAGTGTTTAATGATACAGCACAATTTTATAATTTAATAAAAATGTATTATAATTATTTTGCAGACCCCCAGGTTATGGTTCGCAGACCCCAAGGGGTCCTAGGACCCCACTTTGAGAACCACTGCCCACTGTTTGACTTCTGGTTCCCTGTGTTGGTTATTAATGTATCTCTTGTTATATAATAAATATGTATAAAGAAGTACATTTTAGTATCTTGATCTTGACTTTTTCTAATCAAAGTAACAATATGTAATACTCATCTAGAACCCTGGGTGGTTGCATTTATCCAATCATTGTGATTAGTGAGGACTCGCTCACCCTGCAGTCGTGTGTTTGGATTCCAGCTGGCAAATTTCTTCACTATGTTTCACTGTGACTGTAAGTTGATCATTTGAAAGCATAAATTAATATTGAGCTCTCGTGTGTTAATCACTGCTTCCAGGTCACATCCCTTCATCTAAAAAGTAAATACCTGAACAATATTACATTTTCTTTAACCAAACTCTGAACTCCCCTAATCAAAGGTGGCAGCCAGGCCACAATTTCTTCACTTGATTTGATGCAAACCAGAATGGAAATTATCTTGTTATATGTGTGATATGGAAATTACTTATTAATATACTTTCAATTAAAATTAAAATAAATATGCTGACAGTCATGCAGCCCAGAGAATTAACCCTACAACCTTTGGTGATACCCCGAGTCACTCTCCAGCAGTGTCATGAGGTGGACATTTACGGTGCAGAGTGAGACTACTGGGTGGATTGTAACAGACATTTCTCAAAAACACAATAATATAATATAACATCCATTTCGAGGATTGGAACAAATGTGTTGTGGTTTGACATGAAGACAGATGTTAAAAGAGAGTGGACTTATATTACAGTGGGTTAAGGGGATGTTAAAGTTGTTGAGATATTAGATTAGAGAATATTATAGCCTACAGTAGGTGAAGTTTCACTGTCGGACCAACAAAGAATGAAACTAGAGGAAGACTGGGAGGCAGCTGTTAGAATGACAGACTGAACCACAAACAACTCACAGAAGAAGTTGCTGCCAGTCTCAGTAAACTCTAATGAATAAATAAATAAAGTCCAACGCAATGATGATGCTGACTAACACAATGTTAATTTTCCAGGTTTTTTTTAATTTTGATGATTTGGGTTTTAATTGAATGACATTAAGGCACCATAAAGAAAGGACGTCATCAGGCTGTTTCTGCATTAACTTTCTGTCGCAGAAATTCAGTAATCGTCAAACTCGAAGTTATAATCTCAAAGATCTCAGTTTCGTTCTCTTTGGCGGCGCCTATGGCGATAAACGCTTCCCAGATATCCACACAGTGTTGCATGTGTGACGTCCAAGGTTGACTCAGGTTGTTACCGTTGTCTTTTTTGCCTTAATCTGAGCGTCAAATTTGTTTCTTTTTCTTTGGATTTTCACTTATTTTTGAAATTGTATCTGTAGTCATCCATCTTTTCTTTGTTTGTTCAGCCATAGTAGATTACTGTTTACTCGCAACACTTGCTGAGACCGGAAAAGCAGCCGCTTAGCTCCGCCTACCCTCTCTGGCAGACCAACTCAGTAACTGGGCGCTGCTTGTGATTTTTTTCCATGAAAGTCGCGCCAGACACCCAGTCTGTAATACTGCAAATGCAAAGGCTTTCATCAGTGGGCCATAGGCTCAATCACCATTGTGTTACCTCATTTGGCAAAAGATAGTGACTTAACAGAAATTTATGAACATGAAAATCTTTGAGGTTATCCCTTTAAGACAGCCAAATAGTCAACAATAACAACACAAGTTTAGATGCCCTATTTAAACGACCTATAGCACATGGTCTGAAGTGCATATTGCAAGTAAATTTAAGGGTTGTCCAACCCCAATCAGGGAGTTAAGTAAGGAGCAAGGTGCAAAGTCTCTTGATTAGGTGTGTTCTGGATGTAAAGATTCAAAACAAGAGGAGTTTAATCTCTCATCTCCTTTAAAACAAGGCGTGCCGGCTGGAAAGCACATTACAATTTACACACCAGACTTTAGCTGTGAATTTGAAACTCATGTGACTTCATCCTTCCACAGTGCCCCTGTACATGCCGAACACACACGAGCCACTGTGTGAAATATGGTGATGCACAGATTGAAGTTATGTCTGCTCCAGTGATCCCACCACAGCACAGACAATACGTGCGTCTCCACGGTAACATTGCACATTAAGGCAGGAGGCACAACAACATAACGTTTTGATTATTTAAATCTCCACACACGTCTACGTGATCGGTCAGGATCTGATGTTAATTAACCTTCTGTTTGCTTAACATCAAGGAAAGGGTGTGAAATGTAATGTACTTATTCTTGCTGCTGGATCACATGGCTGTATTCTCTACTGCATAATGCATGCATATAGCTTAATGAACACTGGATAATACTGGATTTACCTTGTGTCTGTGTGTGAGGTTGCGTGTTTGAGAGAGATATCAGGCACGAGGGAGAGCTTGGTGTCGGACTCTGGCTTCAGCCTTTGGCTTGTGCAGGAATCTTCCTGAGGTGAAGCAGGTGTGGGAGGCGGTAGCAGTGAGCGTGTCCTTGTAGTCTGGCATCCAGAGAACGGCTGCAAAATGCAGAAAGCATTTTAATGATGTAAGGAGACAGGGTAAACAAAAGCTCACTGTCTCCCAGTCCTCCGTCCCATCACAGCTCCATTTGACAGTATATCAGAAAATGCCCTGCATTGAACTGAGGAGTAGGAGCTCTACTGTCCCTGTGTGCAAACAAGCACAGTGGAAGTGTAATGAACTCGCCTATGTATGTGCATGTTACTATCTAAATAATGTGTCCTGTAAATAGCAGAGAAATACTGAGACATTTTAGGTTTTTGTTGTTCAATGGTGCTTTTTGCTGCTTCAAAATAGCAACGCGCCAACAATACGCCTGGCCACAGACCTAAAAAGGCGCAATACATTTGTTACTAACTGTACATGACATGGGTGCTGTGCATTAAAGATTTGCACTGCGCCAATTTACATAAACTGTTTGACCACCATGTTAGCAGTACCTACGGATGCTGTTGGTCTACAGTTCAGAGGCACAAAATACAACTAAAGACAAAACTGTAAACTCACTAAGAGGCCTTTAAATGCTTTCAAATATTCTTACATAATATTCTTTTTTGTTTTCATGTTATACATGGTATTACCTGACAATTAGGTTAAATTGGCAGACATGACAATGTTAGCTAAAAGTAGAGAGAGACAACAAGACCACAAACCACAAAAATAGACCCTCAAAAATTTAATAAAAGTCTCCTAGAACTTTTAATAAATCATCTTCAAGAGTTGAAATACAACCAATTATTAAAAAAAAGTACCCAGATTGGGATAACAGTCATTTGGCCCGACATATAGTTTTGTAAACCAGCTGTGCGTCTGTAGCGGAGCTAATATCTCACAGAAGTCAGTTAAAATTATCTCAACTTGGTGAAAAGGAAAAATGTACTTAATCTCAAACTCACATCTTTAAACTTCTTCAGTCCTGCTCATGAAAGAGGATCTTCAAGTAGTTAGACCTGCATGGAGAGCGATACAGAGGAAATAATTTGTTACTTTATTAATATGGTATCTATTCACTTCACATCATCCCGACTATACTATGTGGAGCTGAATCACATGTGTTATATATTGCATTCAGATTTCATCTGGAGCAGCGATCAAACGGAATCGACTTCAGACACCACGAGTGAGACATCTCTTCTCTCTCTTCCTGCAGTTTTAATCAAACCCACTTGACCCGCAAAATTGCTTCAAAAGTAATATTTCTGATGTGTGTGAGAGGGGTCATAATTTTGATGAATCTGAATATGGCATGGGACGTATTCACCACTGTTAGAGAGTCTTTCAGAGCTGATCGTATTACCGATGGCTTGGTTGTCATTTTTTTTGTTCTGGTGGTGATTTTGAGTCGCTTGTAAAGTTCAAATAACTACAGTAAAGTCAGCACTTCAAATAACTAGTGATGCAGACTGCAGCCTCCAAGAAATGTTTCATGTTAGTCTGATGTTTGGTTTGTGTTTCATTTCATCCAAAGGCACGGCATGACTTCCACTAGGTGCGGCCACTCCGGCAGTACAGCACTCGATCATGCAAAAACCTTTAGCAATAAAACTGTTGCAGTGCAGTGTTACCACCCAGAGTGCGAAACTAACACCAGCCAAGCACCAAAGTCAGGTGGATTGTCAGATTTGGGATGAAGTATTGGCAAGCTTTTCTCCACACAGCGGCGTCATGTCATTAAAACCTATGCTGAAAGTCATTTACGAGTGCATTTGATGCCATTTACGAGCGTGCTGCTTCTGTCCTCTGTTTGACACACACACACACACACACACACACACACACACACACCACTCACACACACACACACACACACACACACACACACACACACACACACACACACACACACACACAAACACAGCCACGAAAAGCAAGTGGACACCAAACTGTTAGTCCCTTTTTTCATCAGCCTCCTCATCTCTGCTCCTGGACTGGACTGTGCACCTGCATAGATGTGCAAACAGCTAATAGTATCTATAGTATGTTGCTGTTGTTGCTTCTAGCTGGTCTCACAAGCACACTCTGATGGTTGACCAGCCTGTGTGCCGTCTGCTACATGTCATTGGGTGGAAATGAACACTACTGTGTGTTAAAGGAGAAATTCACCCCCGTAAAAAGCCGCTGTCAGTCAAAGATAGTGTTCTCTGTAATCGACAGAAGCAATAATATTTGAAATTGGCGCCATAGCTGTGGAGAAAGTTGTACAAACAGCTTGTGGTTTCTTCCATTCTACATTCCTACAACACCCAGCATGCATTGCGCCCCTCCCTCTTTAAGGAACGGCCCAGAGAGAAACACTGGAGTGAAATACTACCGTTTTCCAGTCAAGGACATTGATCGCTGCAGGTAATGGCTCAGAGCGGCACAGAATCCGAAACACGACCAGAATATACCGGTGGATCGTCTAAAAAAATCTTCAGGTCTGCAGTCTACATTTCAAACCTGACGACTTTGAACGAGACGTGACTCAGTTATAAATGTGGAATGTCTGGGAGGGAAAACAGGAGAGCAGGCAGCGTTTCAAGGCGCCTCACGGAACAAATGATCACATTTCACTGTATGTGTTTTTTTCAACTAAACACTGCAGACATCGGAGGCGGGCGTCCTAGACTGAGGAAGTGTAGTTTAGCAAGCTCCCTGGCCTCCACCAGATGACACATTTTACGTCGTCTGACGAAGGTTTTCCAGGGCCCATTGGAGAAGCAGATAGCGTCCTCCAAAGGCACAGAGCAAAAATTGCATTTTTGGCCTACCACAATGGCATTTGCTCCCCATAATAGCATGATAGGACCGAGGTTGACAATCAGCAAACTAGCCCTTTAAAAGTGTTTAATGTTCTGCCCCTGATTGAGCTAATCAGTGGTCACCAGGAGAAAGGAACATTTAACAGATATACCACCATCAGGCAGAGAGAAGTACAACCTCTTGCACACAAAAACGTCATCGATATTCGTCTTTAAAGAATAGAACACTTGAAAAAAAAGAAAATATTGAAATTACGACTAACCAAGCCAAAAGTTTGTCAATCCATCTTGTATTTTTAGTTAAATAGCGCCATTGAAATGGGCAGAAAGCTGCCAGATCAGCCTGACAACGAATGGAAAATTCTCTGCCCCAAGTCCTGCTATTTGTCAGTGTTAAAAGTCATCCAGTCCAGTACAAGCAATGATGCCTCTTTCTGCAAAAGACAGAGACCGACTATTTCATAATTAATTGCATCTTTCTGTAACAAGACATTTTTTGTTTCACTGTAATAACTGAAATTTATACGAACACTCACAACACAACAATACGGAAAATGATTTTCCATCAAAATATGTAAAGCACCGATAAACTGCATGAGGGGTGGCGTCTCATCACTCTTAATGAACCTCGCACAACTCCTCTCGTCCCTCCTCCATGTCAAACTCTGATTTTGGTTTATGACAAACATCTTAATACACGCTATTTTTCTCCACTGCAATTACTGCTCTTCCAAGCGAGCCACCAAAACACAGTCCTCTTTGTCGTACAACCCGAGAAGATAATTACAGGTTTGTTCTCCAAATTAAATTCTGGAGGGACAGCGTGCTATCGAGGCTCTCACTCGAGGATGAGAAAAGGCTGACATAGCAGATCCCTGCGTGATCCCTGTAGCCCCTCTGATAACATTCACACTGCGGCGTGCAGAGGACAACCCCCCCGTGTCTGCTTGATTGTAAACACTCCAGCAAGTCATGGCTTATTTTCTGATCTTTTCACCTGGACTACACAAAGCCCCGGGCGCTCTTTTCTTAGTGTTGTTCTAGCTTTTACAGATCAGCTCAGTTTAGTATTAGACTGCAATTAATGTAGCGATTAATGTATTAATGTGGTACCTGTGGGAGTGACCTTGGCAGGAACATTGACCCGATACAGGAAAAATGAAAGACCTTAACTGTGATTCTACAGAGCTGTCCACTTAATACACTCTGGGGGACCGTTAATGTGTTTTCAGGTAATAACTATTGAATAGTTCTGGGTCGATTTTTTATCCAGTGGTATTCCCATCTCTTGCCACTCTCAAAAAGCTTCAGAGGATTAAGGGAGCCTTTTATTCATGAATCTAAGATTTTTATTCTTGCATATAAACTCTTAAAACTCACAACTGGGAATTTGATTGAACTAACAGCTGCTTTTATGCTGCAAATAAAAATGTCCGCGCACGGTGGCGACGGCCAACCCACTGGACCTAACGCCCGATTATCATTCAAGGATATCGTGCAGAACAGCATTTTCAGTCCAGACAAAGTCGTCATTAACTCCAAACCAAGGTTGTCCTAAAGTCAGCTGCAAGTCACTCCAGCTCAACAATCAGTGCCAGCCTTAGCAAACAAAACGTCTTATCCTGGCCTCATCTGAATGACATGGAGATAATTATCGAGGTGGGCCTCGTCGGAATTCATTAGAAGCCCCTTTCTCTATGAGACAATGTGACTATTATGTCAAAATCCCTGTCAGCTATTTTTATCATATCTGCCACAGATCTAGTTGTCTGTGAATTCATAGGGAGGTAATTACCTCACACTCAGGAAAATAGGGTGGAGACGGGCAGAGAGAGGGAGGGGAGCTTTGGCACAAACCAACACCTCAGGGTTTGTCTGACGACAGGAGCCGTACGCAGGAAGAGAGTTAAAATGTATGAGATAAAATCAGGGAGACAAGGAAATTTATGATTACTGTGTCACCCAAAGGAGAGCTGTAGTGGAAAGCTAAATGTCAGCAGCAGCTATGAGTTTGATTAACCACTTTCCTCTGAACAAAGCTGAAGGCAAACTGTGTAAAACTGCAATCCAGAAAAAGTTAAACCTAATTCAAGCTTTGTTGTGAATCTGTAGTCTGGTGGCCTGCACAGCACAGATGTATTACGAGAGCTGGTTCAGAGAGGCAGTTAGCCTTTCGGAGAAATTAACAGTAAGGCTGCGCGTTATCGTGTCATATGTTACACTAATGATAATGTTTCTGTTGGTGTCCGTATGCTGATGCTGTTCTACTGGCTGATGAGTGCTACCTCGCTCATGTTGATACCACTGATCACAGGCTGATGTTTAATTGAAAACTGCTATTTAACGACTTTGTAACAGCTTATCACTCACTCTGTGGCACATACAATCATCTGTTGTAGAGCTATAGGTTGATTCTAAAGCTGTGTTAAGACCATAAGTGTTGACTGCAGTATCTTTGTGATTATTGGCATTGGTTAAACATGAATTCATCCCCTTCTCAAAGTGTGTCTGGATTCACTTAACTGCCACAGTGCCCAGTTTGCACATGTAAACTGAACGTCTCTCTTCTGTGATGATACGGTCACAGTTAGAATAAAGTAATTGTAGCATTACTGCAGTACCAGGAAGTGTCTGCTTTTGTTTTGGACTTGTGAAGTGTTGTCACATTCAGAGAGCCCGTGCTGCATGCTCTGACCGAGTGAAGACTCTCATTAGTAACTAGTTGGTGTCTTTGTTCTACTGCTCATGTAAGATTAGTGAAAGTAGCGCCACAGAGATCTGGCATTGCGTGGTCCATGTTAAGTACTAAAGTGCCCACTCTGCTGTCTGTCAACTATCTGAGCTAACCAGCTATCCCGGGGCTACTGCTAACGGCTACATGCCGCTAGTCCTCTCCACCTACACCAGCCACTGCTGGAGTCAGCCTGTGAAAACAGATAATGATAAATAAAGAGAGGGAAAACAAAAACTGTTTGATGTTTGCCTGTGTCATGATCATGCTTATTATCGCAGGGCAGATTTGCCTCACATTCAAGTTCCAACAGTCTCATCGGCCTGCACAACTGAACTGGACAAGTAGTTTGGATGATAGAAAAACTCACATAGAAAAGTTCTGCCTTGTTTGCAAATTAGGTAAAGATATCAAGAGATTACGGCAAATCATTGGTGAACTGAGCTCAGCTGCACCCTTCTTTTAAACATTATAGTGTGTGATAACAGGACAGAGATTTCCAAATAGAGCCGTTACAAGTAGAATTTGTAAATGAGACAGCAGAGCATGCAACATCCTGGAGATGAATTAGCTGAAAGCCACACATCGATATTCTCTCACTTTTCTTCAGCCTATGCTATCTGAATATTTTAAATACATTATAAGACATAAAAATGTGACAGTGTTTTTAATGCTCTTGTGACACCGCCCATTGAAGGTCAGAACTAAACTAATGGCCTTTACATCAGCAAGGGAGCAGCCGCACTCAAATCTGCTCATTTTCATAACACACAAGAGAAAGAATTGGTTATTCAGGCCTATTTCATCACATCCTCTCCATCACCACGTGCGACAGCCTTTTAATTAACCTGAGTGACATCAAATGATCACATTTATCATTTAGACATTCACTGTTCGCCCGTGTTGTTTGAAACAGAGCGGTAGGAGGAGGGGAGATGGTCGCTCAGCTCCTGCTGTTGGACCTAAATGTAGTGAGACGATAAGCTAATGTTTATATCTATTAAATTACTAATCACGCTTTGGAGAAATATTTTGTATGACTGGATTTCACGCATGGATTAGCTGATTGCTCTGCTCCATCGATAGAAAGAAGTCATGATCACATGGTCCTCAGGGGATCTTTGTATGTCTGAATCTCATTCACAAAATTCTCTGAAGTGTGATATATTGCACCGCAGCAGAAGCAAACAGTTAATCAATACGATTATGGTATGAAAATTTCCTTGATGCACTTTCACAACAACATAATGCATAGAAGTCGCTGTACGTCTCAATCCACCTCGTGTAATCCCTTCACTCCCAAGACAGATACGTGCGCGTCCACTTAATCAACTGGTTGCAGAATAATCTCATCATAAACAGCCTCAGCTGCTCGTCCCCCAGAGTGAACGATGCGCTCCTATCTCTCATGCCCAATCAAAGCATCTCGCTCTGGCTCGCAGCCAGGTAAGATAGTAGCCCATCCTGCCAGACAGCCGCCACCCCGGCCGGCTGAAGCCCACCCGGTGTTAATTCAGCGCAGAGACCAGCCTGGCAGGCGCACTGTTGGGGAGATTGATGATGTTGCTGTGTTTAATTACTTTTATTTGTGTTTTTGGCACCGAGATGATTTTGAACTGTTTTTTCCCCCTCGTCTTGTCAGAGAAAACCAATCACGGTGACAAGGATTTACAGACCCCAGTTTCATCTTGTCTCCCTCTCTTAACTACTTAGCATTTGTGTATTAAGAAATGCTAAACTGAAAGAATACCTTCCTCGGAGAATACTGCACAGCCAGAATGACAGCTTGACTCACCTTGTAGTGCAGATAGGGGGTACTGTTTCTGAACCATTTAGTGTGTAGACACCTGTAGGCCTTTAAGGATAATGCCTGGATTACAGAGGGGATGCTCTCATGAGCCTGCTGCAAGTCTGCAAATCACATGTCGACTGGATGGGCAAACCACTGCAATCCCACTAACAACCATGCAACAGTACAGAGCCTGTGTGGTGTTTCAAGTCCAGGATGGACTCCACACTGCTTCTACTGAGTCTGAGATTCAACAATTGGTCCGTGCCTAATTTTTTTACTACTCAGAAATTCATTTAAAAATATAATTTATCTTATTATAATGTATATTTCAATTTTATGACCTGAATAATCATTTAGTTTTTTTGTTGGCTAATTTGTTGCAATCTTTGAAATCAAATTTCATATTTTTTTCTGTGCCAAAGAACGAGCATGCAGAACACCTTGGGTGGGTTAGTATTCATTCTTCAGGCGTACTGTGAGCCCAGCTAGAAATGTTTTGTTCTAAGAACATTCTGATAATGTTTCGTACGATGTTCTGGTAATGTGTTGAGCGGGAAGTTTTTCTTTGTTTCCCACAATGTTCCTTTTAATAGCAGGAGAACATTCTCTGAAAACATTTTCAGAAAGCTGCAGTGAGGATGATCAAATCACATTTCAGGAACGTTTTATAAATGACGTTCTGATAGTTCAGGCCGTACTAACATCCTGAAAAGATCCTCAGAATGTTGCAGTAAGCATGTTCTACCTCTGTTTTAATGTAACGTTGAGTAAATGTTTTATAAAAGGCGTTCTGACATCCCAGGCCTCAATAACATCCTGACGATATCTTTAGAATGTTGCAGTTAAAACGTTTTGTCTTAGTTTAAGTTTTAACGTTAGAAGAACTTTATTTGAAATGATAAACATCCTTAAAATGTTCTTTGAATATTAGATTAAAACTTTTTCTTTCAAATGTAATTAGAACTTGTAGGTTATGTTAGCCAGTGTTATGAGAACGTTCCCTGCTAGCTGGGAGGTTGCAAACAAACACCAGTTTCATTATCAATGCACCAAATTCCAGTTGCTTTTTCTTTGCAACAGTGAACAAATTCAAATAAGTTGTGTATAAGTCATAGAAAATCTTTTAAACTAGTAAGTAGCAGAGCTTGAGAAGCTGATATCAGTGAATTTGGGTATTTATCTTTAAAACTTATACATAATTTAAGTCATGGATCGTTCTGGTTAGTTTGTGTGTGCTGGGGTCAAAAAGGTGCCCAGCATCAAATTTTCCGTAGAGACTAAATTATGTATCTTATTAAGTGAGCTTTAAGGTAGGCATTGTGGAAGAAATAATAATCTTCAGGTCCGATTCAGTGGCTGGTTCCAATTAGTTTTTTTCACTGCTAGATTCAGCTTTAGTCAGAATATATATCTTGGGTCACAGGAGAGGCTAACCAAAAGGGCTATGCTAATTGAGATAAAGCAACAAAGGGCAACACACAACCAAGATGAAAGAAGCTACGGTGTCACTGTCAGAGGGGGGTGTCTCGGGGACCCAAGTAACAAGAATGTTCAACCTAGCTTCTCGAGGCTCATAGGCACAATCCCAGTCTCCACCCTAAAGCCTAAGCACTGAACACTCACTGACTTTAATGCCGTCAAGCTTGCAGTGCGTGAGGGTTTGAGAACACCCTATCATGGCATCACACGTTGCCTGGAAACCAGATGGGCCATTAAATCTAATAAGTAAAAAAGCTGACCTACAGCATGTGTTTGTTTGTCTTACAGTGTTTACATATTTTAAGATAAGTTCAGCTTTATTTAACAAACTATCAAAAGTCAGAAAGGCATTCATGTTAATCATTTGCGAAATATTTAACTGTTGTCACTTACAGATAAACGTATTTGCGGTTCCCATCACCGCCCATGCTCGCATTGTTATTATTATTATTATTTTTTGTCAAATCTTATTGATCTACTTCAATGTACAAAAAATTGTTTACATTTAGAGGGGGGTTGGACAATCACGTTTGTATATGTCACCAAGTTCGCTATGAACCCTGGGTAAGTCCCACAGGAAAGTCTGCAGATATGCGGACTCACGGAAAGTCCGTAATTTGGTGTTATAAAGTCAGCATCAGAGCCCTCACACACTTGCTGATCTGACAATGGGACAGCACTAAGCACTCACACACTCACTGGTCAAAGTCTGTGAGTCTGTGAGTGTGGAGATTGGGATTGGGCCATACAGTGGTCTGAAGGGTGAAGAAATAACTTTGTCTCACAGCCTGATGGCTAAACAAGTTAAAACCTTGATAAACACTGATGAGATAGCAGGAAAGAAAAAGAATACACTCTAATGTTCTTCTCTTAAGTTACAAGACCATTTGTTTAGACCAAATAAACTAAAAGTAGAAAGCTGGAATGAATTGTTAAGTAAACAATAATTATTTAAAAATGTTAACAAATACAGAATGTCTGTTTCCACAGCATGAAGCATTTAACAGATTGTTGTTTAACAGTATTATTATTGATTATTTGACTTTATCGATAAAGAAAGCTTATTTTTTTTATTCTCTTTTAATTATAAATGTTTTGTATCCTTTATGTGCTTTTGTGTATTTTTATAGGAATGTAATATCTTTGGTCTTCGCGTATTTTTAGTATCTTAAAGTACGTTGAGTCGACATGAGTGGTATGAAATGTGCTTATAACTACATTAGTGTGTGTTATGTGATTAAAAAAAGGGTGTTGAAAAAAAAGCCTGTTTTTTATGTTTGCCTTTTAACGTGTGCTCTTTGACATGATGTGAGTTTCAGCTCTTCCGTGATGACTGACACATTCTGATCTTATCAGCTGTCAGTCACGACGTCGGCCCGCACAAAGAGGCTGCCCAAGAAGTTGGACGGATGCCTCGACTATCATCTTCAATCATCATAATGTGAAGTTTCCTCCATCCTGTGGATCTGAGTGAAGTGGTATGAGACTACTTCAAATATTCAGCCCTCCTCTCTGAATCTGATGCATTTAGACGTTGGACTCACTCGGGGTGAGTAATGCAATATTTCAGCGAATCGATGTTCTGTTCTGCAGGTTATGACGCTCTCATCAGTTCTGAAGACAACAAGCAGGAACAGAGGGATTATGCACTCACAAACACAGAGATAAATAAGATATTGCCCCTTTCTTTGCTGTTTATTTTTAGAGCGCAGAAGTCGACAGATTGCTTACTTCACATGAGAGTATCAGCGCCCCGAGGGTGGCTCGTTTCTGCTCTTGCAGAGCTGCCATTTTCAAGCAAAAAGCATTCACTGTCGGATTCCTCAGCAGCGTGCCACTGCTCATCCAGCTGGACTGGCACTGGGCGAAATCATCCAAAACACCAGACTTGGACATGAATTATACATTCTGATCCACTCTTCAGATTAGATGACGACTGGCTGATTGAGTATTGCTGTCCTTGAAGGAACGAGTGACAACATACAGCAGGTCTTTGAAGGAAAAATAGCTAGTAGCCATGAAGATAAAGCGACATTTTTATACTTGATGTTCACTGATCTGAGTTGAACTTATGGAATAAGTTTGGAGTTGTTCTGATTCCAATACCAGTATCTGCGAGTACGGCAAGCGCCGATCAAACACTACGATTTATTAGCCTTGAAAAAAATTAACTTTCACCAGAAACTGATTCTTGTTCGCTGCTGCAAAACACAAACCTACACAGCAAACTGTGCTGGACTGCTCCCAGAGAAGGTTGAGATCTTTGCTGCCACCATAGATGATTAATGGCTGCACTGACAACTACTGCTCGAGAGAAGTGAAGTATAAATGATTGCAGGTAGTTGGTAGAAAAACCAGTAAAAAAAACACAAACTAACATAGTTTTGCGTTAAAGTCAGAGGATATTAAAGGGGAAAACTTCTCCATCCCGACTGGTTATTTATGTCTACATGTGTTTATTTATGTTCTTTCACTGCTGTGGCTGACTGTCTAACTAGAACACAAAGTTCTGTGCCATTCACTCTTTTTAGTATGTGTCAATTTTACAAAGGGTTATATCTGAATCAGGTTATACAACATGATAATGAGAACACACTCATACAGGGTAAGTAGTATGCTGCAGTTTTCTTTCAGGCTATCATACTGGTAATGGATTGGTACTGGGTAACAGCAGATTAAGGCATCAGTGTCAGGAAGGAACAAATGGCATCTCGCCATCTCTCAAATATGTTTCGTATTCTACTACCACTTTTCCATCACACTGTTGTTTTTAGAATTGAGCATTTGTGTTCCACTTCCATATATTTAGAATAAAACAATAAAATTTCTACAAAAGGAGTGAGTCATCTGTTTTCCCTGCGTCTTTGTTTTTCCGTTCCTTTATTAAATCTGATACTTTGATATGATTCATCTCAGGCTTGTAAGGCTTTTCCCATGACGGGAGACTTCAGCATCACACCCTCTCAGGAAACAACTCTTAAGACTCAATGTGGTAAAAAGAAAAAGGTTTCAATGTGGTTCATTTCTCAGTAAACCGGAAAGATGTCTACGTCTCACGCTGAAACAGTGACAGGCGCAGAGACAGTCGCTCAAACAGTCGCAACAAACAACCACCCACACAAACCTTCATGCCCAGAAGCATTCTTCCCGCACACGCCCAAAACACATGCTCTCAGAAATTTACCAGGTTTAAAGTTAGAAAGGTGACTGATAATCCTCCTGTGGTACATGTGAGGGAAAGGATGACTGATATACTCATCCAGCTGCGCTTATTATTGCTCAATAATTGTCTGGCAGGACAAATCATGTCTCCCCTGCAGTAACTGTTTGCTCTCAAGTGATCACAATGTCGTATCATGACCTATTTCTCCGTCTTCTTTGTGAACATCATCCGGCAGTCTCCCACCAGTAATGAAATGCAGCAGAAGAGACAATTTGCAACAGATTTATACCTTGAGGGCACAGCCACTGCCACCCAATTTCAACTCTTTATTGTTTTGTGCCCAGAATCAAGCGACTTTTCTTAGCTACCTAGCTTGACGCTACTGAAGAGCTCGAAGCTTGATTGTAAAGGGCAGGTCTGTGCTGGGATTGTGCTTTGTCCCCTCGGTTGGTGATTGCCTGGCACAACCTAAAAAGAGTGAGAAATACAAGTTGAAGTGTAATTCCAGTTGATGACTTCTGGTGCTTCACACTGTGTTCTTTTTCAAAAGACCGGCGCTGTCTCCCCTTTATCTCACCCCAATGGGAGAAGTCATCATTATCTCAACTTGTTTGTCTGCTAAAGCACAAGGGCTGCGCGTTCTTCAAATGGGCCTGTGGCCTGGCTAACATATACAGAGACAAGTCCTCTTATCTCGTTAAGAGGAAACTGAGAATATCTCTCCCTACTAAACCCGAAATGGAAGCCTGCCGTCCTGCTACCATGTCACATACAGGGGAGGTGGGCACAAAGCATCGAGGCAGATGCTTTCATAGAACACAGCATCAGCATGTGCCACATCACTGTGTGCCTGCGGTAAAAAACTGCACTAAAAAAATAATGCTCTGAACACAGGCAGTCTCAATATATTCACATGTCAGCCATTTTTATTTTATGTCACACTCATGGGAAGCTCAAATGCTGAAAATAAAATGTTGTATCTATTGCTGTGTTCCAGGTTTGAAATCATATAAATGTAGGAACTAAAAATAATAATTTTACATCTCCCTTGATCAACTGCAAAAAACAAGGTTAGTGAAACTTACATTATTGTGAAATCACATTACACTACAACATTACTGTTAGCTAGCTAACGTTAACACTAACTAGTTACACATTTCCTATTGTATTGTAGCTATGTGGTTGAATGCTAACGTTAACGTTTGATTATACAGTACAATACATTTCTAGCAGTGTTGTGACCAAGTCTCGATACATTTTTTCTTGGGCAAGTCAAGTCAAGTCACAGGTTATGTCAAGTCGAGTCAAGTCCTTAGTTAAGGCAAATTAAGTCCCAAGTCAAGTCACTTTTTTCCCGCCCAAGATCCAGCAGTCTTATCTTTAGTATCTGGTCTTTATAAAGACAAAAGACAAGGTGTTAGTAGCCCGTCTTATTATGATATTATTGGCCAATTTATATAACCTGTTCAAAAAGTATGACAATGAATTGTATCTGTATTATCTTGGCACAGACACAGCCATGATAATGGTCTGATCTGAGGCCGTATTGAGTAGTAACGAGTACGACTGATGAGGCTTCTCTTTGGGGAAAAAACATCAGGTAGCTGGAGGCTTTGATGTTGTGTGATGCCATACTGAGGAGTTTGACTGACAGCCAGTCATCCAATCATGACAATCACATACCAGTGAGCTTTTGGAGTCGTCCAATCGTGATTCCCAGTTTGCGCTGCATACATACTTGAAACTGAGACGGATACATTGACAACATTGAATTTTATCCTTTTATATTTAACAGCTACAACAGTCAAACTTATGAACACACGCAAGTCATCCGAGTCATCATGCCTCAAGTCCAAGTCGAGTCTCAAGTCAACAAAACAGTGACTCGAGTCGATTCCAGTCCATCTCTGATTTTTAGCTAACTGTAATGTTACTTTATTACTGGTAATGTTCATTTGGAAGTTGTTGAATGCTACGTTAGCTGTTGCAACTTAGCTGTGTCTATCTAATGAGCTTATAATGTTATAATAGGCTATAACTCATGAGCTACTATTCTACAACAGCTGATGTTACCATTCAACAATTTCTTAGCTAAGAAGCTTTGATAATGTTACACAATAATTACATATATTGCTAATGGTAATGTTAGCAAGGACATGGCTGAATGCTAGCGTTAGCTGTTGTCTATTGATCTCTCGATAATGAGTTAGCAAAACAGATTGATACACACAGGAGTACTGCATTATAATATCATTTTCATCAAAGTTGAACAAATAAAACAATTAGCATGTACCTGTGTTCCAACATGCTGACCAAAACGTGGACAAGGAATATGGAGGCACAACAATATGTTGTGTAGCACTGAACTCCAGACAAGAAGGACATGGAAATGTTCCACATACACTCAGAACTGGCAGAACTTGCAGACCAATTTCAGTGATGAGCTGACTTATTATTCATTATTCATTTTTAACCACCTCCTGATGTCAGCTTTGACTTAATAAATTACATCACAGGATTATTTAATCCCATGAAAGAGGGTAAAACTTCCAACCTGTTGAAAATGTGGATTGTAAGTGGCAGTATCAATCTTTTGATTCTAATTCTTACATCCAACTTTATTTCAATCAGGAGGAAGTTAGAAACACCTGAAGACTTTGGCGTTAAAAATCGATTAGAGCAGTGGTTTTCAACCACTCTAGGCTCAGACCACCACCACCTCCTAATGATAAATCACGACCCACATTTCTGAAATGTTTCAACCACTCGTATTTATTTGATGAAAAATGGTGCAGTTTGTACCTGAGATGGAGCGAAACATCACAGTATGTCAACATCACAAAACGTAACAGTATAATGATCAGCAAAAATGACCAGCGGGTGGCAGTGCATAAGAAATTGAATTTAGATTTATTTATTAATGATTTAATTGCCATTAACTGGGACAGATACCAATTAATACCTAATGTGCAAGATGCCTGGGATTTCCTTTATTCAGAGTTCATTGATGTTATGGACAAACATGCTCCTTGGAAAACTGCCAAGGTTAAGGGTCAACATCTCCCTTGGATCAGCCCTGAACTCGTACATTTATTTCGACAGAGAGACAAAGCTTGGTCAAGGTTTCGTCAGACGAGGGATAATGCTGATTGAGAAGTTTACAGGCAGCAATATGTGTAAGACAAAAACTTGAAATGCTAAATGCAATCACTATAAAGATTGTCTCACTTCTAATTTTAAGAATCCTAAAAAGTTCTTGAATAAAATAAAAACTATTATTAATACAACAGATAAACATTCTATAATTCAAATAAGATTTGGCAATGGATTTTATCACAAGACTCTTTACCTATTGCTCAAGCATTCAATCAGCATTTCTCCTCTGTCTGTCCTACGTTATCTCCTGACTCTTACCTGACTGCTGAAAGCTATAACTCACCCTGCCGCTGTTCTTTCTCTTTGAGGAAAATTGTACCAACGGTGGTCCAGAATGCTATTAATGGATTAAAAGTGAACAGTGGTGCTGGACTTGATGGATTGGAAAATAGGTTTGTCAAACTAGCCCATATTCTAATGTATACAATGGCTGACTTGTTTAACCTTACTTTGTCTACCTGTGACAAACCTACCTGGGATACCTCACATTATCTCACTGTTAGTACTGCTAGTATTAGTATTAGGCCTAGGTTACATGAATTATCTAGCTGGATTTCTGTTATTGTTATAAAAAGAAATAGATGACAGTGACATGCTCATAATATTAGCTGTAACACTGGTTAATAGATGTTGAAGACAGAGTTTGGAAAGAGAGGATCTGAGGAGCCGTCTTTGGCTACTGCAGCGTCAGAGACAGGGTGCCTACGCCAATTTATGCTGTTTCCTGATTGGCTTAAGTGAAATAGCGACATCATTCAGTTCTAAAACTGCATTTGGAGATTTGACAAGTCAAATCTTCTGCAACTTGACGCAACGCCTTCAGACGCTCTGCAACTAACCAGTTCACACCGCTGCAATTTTCTCTGCAACATTCTCAAATAGTTTTGTTGTGATGTGAATCATTGATCTGAACTGGGCTTAACTGGCTGAACTGGGAGATGTTAAGGCAACATAAGCTAACAATATGCGTACCAATCAATAGACTTTAACGTTATAAGTAAAAAGAAAAACCCTCTAATGGTGGTAAATTAATTGGTAAGAGTGGGAATAGTTGAATTTGTACCAAAATATCAGCAACTTTGGTAAATATAATGTTTTCATAACAGACATGATCAGTGGCATTGTCGTTGTGAAATAAAGCCAGCGGGTGGAAGACAGAAAGTAATTTCTCTAGACATTACTGCGGTGCTGATGGGCATGATTGTTCACTTTCAAACTAATGTATGAAATCTGTTTGTGGCTGACCGGCAGTGATTTCAGCTGGAATAAGGCCCACTCATGGCAGAGAAGCCAAAACATTAGTTAGCAATTAAAACTGATAATATTAACCTACTGTCAAGGCTGTCTATCTCTGTGTGTCAGCCCTGTTTAAGTCACACTCACACTGGCACTCTCAATGGCTCATCAATGCAGCGTGCTATCAGAGTCAGACTTGTCATTACTGCTACACCAGCAAATAAAATGTCATTCTGAAACCACAAAAAGCACACATCAACTTATTTTTGTGATACATGTTTGTATGTAACCTCTTTCTCTGTATGCCAAACAGAAGGGGGGTGATGCGTTTGAATAAGTAACAATACAGGATTAGTTATGACTTAGCACTTTTTAGAGAGAGATTAAAATCTACAGGGAAATAAGCTCCCCACTTAATGTAAGAACACCTCTAATCATGGTAAATATGTAAGACAAGCTTTGGCTGGAACTTCTATCTTCAGTGTGTCACCTCTTTGTGAACTAATAAAAATGCCTTAAAGCTGGATGATAATGATTTTTTATCCAGGGGACTAAAGAGGTTTTTATTGATCTACTAGATAACATCATTGTCTCAACTGATAGAGAATCCTTCAATTTGTTAATAGCTTTTAAATCATCCACTTATAAAAGGATATAAGGCTTTCATCTAAGAGCAATCATATATTTATGTTGCATCTAAAGATGCTCTATGTAATGCACTAATACAAAACTGAACCAAAGCTGATCCCGATGACCAAAGACATTATTATTATTGGAAATACCCGAGAAAAGTCGTTTACCTACCACAAATTAGCATCAGCAGGGAAATGTACAGAGCTTCCCTCGACTAAAGGTTTTTCTCGTAGATTAGTAATCATTAGTTTTAAAAGTTGCAGGTTTATGATGTTTTGTCTGTTATTTAAATGTGTATGTTCTGCGCCATCAAAATGGTTTGAGTTCCAGGGCTGAGAGAGAATATTATAAAGTAACATTGTTAAAGTGGTAATCTCTAAGATCTCAGTTTTGTTCTCTTTGGCACCACCTATGGCAATAAACAGCAATTGCGGCAGGGCAGCTTTTACCAGGGGACCAAAAGTTTTGATGCGTTAGGAAACTGCTCTCTGATTGGTCAGAATTTTCACTATGTAAACTTCCTGAAGTAAACCAAGCAAGAGAGCACACTGATCAATCGCACTCAACATGATCGCGGACTTTAATGTTTTGTTGTTGGAGTTTTTTACTTTTAACCGACATTGTTCCACAGATCGATCAGTTCCACTCTCCTCTAGTTTTTGTGCGTTTAAGGAAGCATTTGTGAAATTGTTTGGTCAGCACATATTTCTATTTCCCCTCTGCTCCCCCACGTCTGTCCTCTACTCATCTCGCTGCGTGTTTTCGCAAATGTCAGCACCTGTAAACATACTGCAATGCACAGTTTTATGGTTTGTTTCTTGGACCGAGACCTGTGTTTTCTAGCGGACCATGGTCCGGTTGTTTGGTCCGCACCAGGGTTTCATTCCGGCGTTCAAACGAACCGTACCGAGTGGACAAACACTCCGGGGTTCGGTTCAATCGGACTAAACAAGGCTGGTGTGAACCCCATCTTAGAGTCACCAATGAACCTAATGAACATGTCTTCGGACTGTGAGAGGAAGCCGGAGCACCCTAAGGGAACCTATGCATGTATGAGGACAGCATGTAAACTCCACACAGAGAGCGAACCAGGAACCTTCTAGCTGTGATGCGACAGCGCTAACCTTTAAGATTTATTTTCTGTCAAATGTTTCCTCTGTAATGTTTAACCAATAAAGTTGTGCGTTTCTCATTAAATACATTTAAAGGTTGCTGAAAAGACATGTGACTTTTGGTACACATTATTGGAAAAAATATAAATTACATCCACTTCATTATGTGTGAACAATTGCGAGCGTAATGAAGAGAATGGTTGCACAGGGGGAAAGCATACAACAAATGTCTGGAGAACCAGCTTTCTAATATTACACAAATGAGGAATGAAAATTTAATCTAAATGCAGCTTTTCAAGGACATTTATACTTTTCTCTGAATAAGTACCAATTTATGTTCATTCCAGAGTGAGACTGCAGGGTGTATAAAACAATAAGCACTAAATCCCACTTGGGGCGATCAAACACTCCATGCCGTACAAACATTGTTAAACAAACTTGCTGAAACTTTTGAGAATATCACCTGCCAGATCTGTTAGCCATTCTGAGGAAATGTCAGCTTGTTGAGGATATATTTACCCAGTTGGGATGCCTGTTACAAGCTGATTAATTAAAAGCATGTTTCTAAATCCTGGAGACTATGTTGTGATCGGTCAACAGGACTGTTTAAGAGAGTTTGAGCGAAGAGGTCTTAAATTGTCAACGTGTCCTTGTCCCAGCCAATGGAGGGATTAAGCAGGGGGATCAGGGAGTGTGTCTGTGCATGAATCAAAGCCTTGTTCAAATACAGACGCACTGTTCTGGTTTCAAATGAGACAAGAAAGCACCAACTACTTTGATAGTATAATGCACATGCCTCTTTTGTAGTTTCCAAGGACCTTGTCGAGAGCTAGGCGTCACCAAGCAACAGCTGGCGCGAATGGAATATGTTGTCTTGTTTGAAAATATAGCTTCAGAGATGATGAAGGAATAAAAGATTCTGCTTCATCTAAATACAAAATCGCTTTGATTCAGACACCAGAAAGGTACAACATGGCGCTGGTAGCAATACCTGCATACGTAATTTCCCAGAGGACGATCAATAAAGGCCCATCCAACACATTATTCTGTGCCTGTGTTTAACCGCCTCACACATGTCAAGCATGCTCTTACTCCTACGTATTGAAAGACCGCACCTGCATTCAAATAGAGCACAATTACGAGGGTCAACTATAAATCATTGAATGAAGTGTATAGAAACGTTAAATCATTAAAGCAAAGGGAGTCAGTCGGGCTGTTTCTTTGAGCTACAATAAACCCTTTTGCGCTGATTATCTCACTACAACACTCTTCATGTCTCTGAAGTGAACTCCTACTTTCCTACAATTCCAGCTGAGAGGAGCTCTTGTGTGAACATTGGTCTGAATATTAAAAATAAAGCTGTGGGCTGCTAATTGATGTATAAAAAAATATAATCCCACTCTGGAGAGGTGCTTTGCTTTGAACTCCGGTGAGCTTTCAAACATGAAATATTGCTCAGAAAACGATCCCTCAATTGAAGGCGACACAGCGCTCAGCGACCAATCATCTTCAAATGTTTTCTTATGATTCTTCTTGACAATTTGTTTGTGACAAACCACCATGATATCTATTTCTGTGCCCCGCCGCCTGATTGGTTATTGACATGTGGTGATTAAAACGTCCGGTCTGAGTCTTGTCTTCCTTTCTCGGGCTGTCGCGCAGGTTGAACGGTGGCTCCATCCTCCATACAAAACGGACTACGGCTCTCTGGATCAATTAACGAATGCTTTTAAGGGCATTACATGTAATTGCATGTAAATTGGGTTCAATCCTGTTTGATGGACACCCCATTCACCTGACCCATTTGCATCTATATGAATTAAATTTAAATTCAATGGCCTATTCGACACTTCTATTTCCTCAGTGAATGAATCAATTACCAGCTGAATGACCTTCCACGAGCAGTATGGACTTCTCACAATGGGACGTCCACATGCATATTTTATTTACCTGTATGGGTTTTATTGATGATCCACCACAAGCAGCAGAACCACCATTAAACCAAAGTGTTAGTACTGTACTGTATCGATCTTCTGCAATGTAACCTCATTGAATGGCTTAGTTAGGCACCTTAGAAAGTGTGAATCAGCAGAAAAGCAATGGTGTTGTGGGGAAAGTAATTGTAAAGAGCTGGCAGCCTGCCTGCTGCTCCGTCGTGATTCTCACCCGTTTATGAATCCTCAGAGGTGTAAAGGTTAAGAACTGTCATCAGATTAGCCATTGATTTCAATTAGTGCTGCCTGCTACTAAACAACCTTTGTCTGTCTGCGATCACTGACTTGTATTGATCCTCAGGCTTGTTCCATTACATTTGATTGCCACCGGCCCACTGTCAGTTCTGCAACCCGATTACCAGCCCTCCTCCTTTGCTCTGCATGCAGAGCTGGCCTGCAAAGGCTCCACCACGTCCGTCCAGATTCCTCAGGATTGAAAGTTTACCCAGTAAAAGGCTGCTAATAAGGTTAGTCCATGCACGCTTTCATACAGGTCTCAGAAAGGTCAAACGGCAATGCTGCCTCACACATAAAAATGGGCTGAGGGCTGGTTAACTGCAGGTACCAGAGGACAGAACACTTACAGCAAATAACACTGCTGGGCTGCAACTAACAATGAACTTCACACGTCATTAAACTGCTCTGTAGTTGTAAATTGATCGATATAATTTCAAAAGATAGAATCAAAAAATGCCAAATCAAAATTGTTCAGATGTCCCTTTAATGGAATACTTAAACATTTTGGGAATCATGCTTTTTTGATGTCTTGCTGAAAGTAAGATGATAAGATTGATAACATCCTCAGGTCAGTATGCTACAATAAAGCTAATCCCAGCACACAGCTAGCTTAGCATAACCACTGAAAGCAGGAGTAACCAGCTTGCTTATGTTTTCACAGATATTTTTGTTTTGCTTTTGCAGAACCTCCCACATTCAGAATTGACAAATCCGCTTGTGCCTCAGGAAGTGTGTTTGATCCGCTGCGCAGCGGAGCGCTGGCCCAAGCAGCTGGATTCCCAAGATCACGGGAGAACTACGTTATCGTACAAGAATTGCGAAATAACATCAATGTTAAACAGAGCAACACACAAACAACAGTTCAGTTTGCGCCTTTGAGGTTGATTATCTACTCATCTGGAGATCATTCTGTGATTGTTGTGCTTCTACCATGGCTGAGTACACTGCTTCATTAAAAGTGTTCTTTTGTAAAGATTTCAGTGTGTTGTTGTTTTAAAATGGTAGTCTGTACCGGTCTGTACATGGTGTTTTTTTTTTAAATGACCGGATGCTCTATGCTGTATTCGTGTGTGACTTCCTGTTTGGAACGATCTGCTCTTGACGCATGCTTGAATTGGCCTCCGTAAAAAATAGACTGGACCGGAGACGGGCCGCGGCGCATGCTGTGGAATCACCATCATTGACTTGAATGGGCACGATCAACTCTGGAGGTCGCGGTGCACATGGAACACGCCGGAGACGGATCCAATTAATACCTTTGAAATCCCCATCACCTGTGACTCTGGGAGCTCTTAATTCCTTAAGAATGATTCATGTGTGTGTATTTTCTTGATAATGCATTGTAAGGGACAAGTTTGGTCTTCAGCAACCAGGGAACTTTTAGAGCTTCTGCCTTTCTTCCAGTGCAGGGCTAGTGGGCTACTTGAATGGCTGTCACATTATCAATCATGTAAGGACATCATGAATCATTCAGTCCATCTTGATTGAATTTAAGAAATGTCTGGTAGGGTTATATTGAGTGCCACTCAGGGACATTTCCAGGGTTTTAATCTCGCTGGCACGGAGCCCCCTTCGCCCGCCAAGGAGGGGGGCTGGATGGGAAAAGATGATAACGTCAAGAGCTCAGGGAGCAGAGCTTCTCATGTGAAAAGATATCCTCCCACAACATAGAAAACATGCCTGTCCGCACTGAGGTTTGAAACGAGGAAATTTAAGGCAACAGCAAACGTTTCAAAGAACAAGCATGTCAAAATATTTCATACATTTAAATGAACAAATTTATTGATGGCAGAAGTTAAAGGCTCATTTCACCTTAATATCCACGTGTTTATGTGCCCTGGTTTGACGTGTCTCTACAACATGTGCTGCTCCAAACCTTGCAAAGATAAAGTCTTTTTTTTTCTCTGTGATACTCATGTTCTCTCATGAGTACACGAGAAGCCCTCCAATGGATTTTGGTCAGAAACTCAACAGCTTTTTGTCTTTCCAGAAGCAATATCACAGCTCTTCTGGATAACTCATCACTGTCAATCACTTTCATAGGGACTACTTCTTAGAAGGTGCTTTGAGCAAAGGCATTGTGGCTATGTTTTTTTAAATTGTAGTATACTTGTTAATTTGAAATAAAGATTAGTTTAATTTATTTCCTGATAAAGACATTCACCCCTAAGTCATATCTGTACAGCGTATGTGCATGTAAATTACATCAGCCACTGGCTTGAAACTCTGAATTTGGCATTTTGGCCGGCCCCATGTTGTTTTTACTGAGACCGTATCAGGAAGAGGGGCTGCTAAGTTAACAGCTAATGCTGCATTAGCTCGGTAAGCACAGTGCATCAATAATTCACAGCTGCTTTAAATTGGTTACTGTAATTGGGATGCTGATTTTTGCTAACAAGCATCAAGCAAATAAATGAACAGCTGACTATTTTCTAACACTGTACGCTGAACTGAGATATTTTTAAGGTTGACAATCATTAAACTTAAAAGTAGCTACTGAGATCATAAACATTAGAAATTGTTTATTGAGTTAATACATTAACTCTGAAGTCAGGTTATTTGCTCATCTACTTCCATACAATCTGACTTGTTTTTGCAACCAGCGGAGTCGCCTTTGCCTTTGAATTTGCAGTATTACGGACTGGCCGTCTGGTGCGACTTTTGCAGAAAAAAACACAAGCGGCGCCCAGTTAGTGACGCGTTTTCCATCACCCCTCTGTGGTTGGTCTGCCAGAGAGGGTAGGCGGAGCTAAGCGGCTGCTTTTCCGGTCTCAGCAAGTGTTGCGAGTAAACAGTAATCTACTATGGCTGAACAAACAAAGAAAAGATGGATGACTACACATACAACTTCAACAATAAGTGAAAATCCAAAGAAAAAGAAACAAATTCAACGCTCAGATGAAGGCAAACAGTCTAAAAAGGAAAGCGACCATCAGCGAGGAAAATCAAGAGTTACAACTGCAACAAAGGGAGCCAACCATAGAGTAAAATTGGGACGTTAACCACAATTAGCCATATTTGTAGCTTAGCCATAGACTGTATAAATAATGAATGAGCTAGTTTGACTTTTCCAGGAGGAGATTCTGTTTGTGACAGTGACTGACTGCAGGTGTTCAGTTATCAGACTAAAGAAGTAGCGGACTCGCTGCTTGCTCGGCCAGTGAGAGGCAAGCTGACACCTAACATGAAACGTAAAAAATAACCGATCTTCTCATCACTAGGGTCCGCTGTAATCTCTCCGGGGAGAAGCCAACTACTCCTGACTCCTTTTTACTGACCGACGATTAAATAAATGTTTGATAAACACTGCACGGGCTAACAATCAGCTAAAGCGAGCACATTATACCTGCTACTTAGTGCTAAAAATATTTCAATACAATAACACTAGCATTTAACTCAGTGAAACGCTGGAGCTCAGACTTCTTGCACGGTCAGAAAGTTCCATAAATCCCACAGAGAGATTATTTGTCCAAACTTTGAATGAAAAAATCCCCAAAAGGATCCACCTGTCAATCAAGTGATCCGGCCCCTATAATTTAAGGCTTAATATAATTAAAACGGGTGTCTTCTAAAAAAAACCCCTGTACAGTTATCTTGAACAATAAAATTAGCTATTTATAACAAAACCGTTTTTTGTACCAGGCTGTAAACATGTTTATTTCTGCTGTAGCAATTGGCATTTTCCCACCTGCTGTAATGTTATTTCTTGTTTTCTGGAGCCTCAAGTGGCCACTCGAGGAACTGCAGTTTTTTGCACTTCCGCATTGGCTTCATTTTTCAACACCGGAGGTTGCCGCTTGGGTACAAGAAATCGGATGACATTTAACCTCAAACTCACATATAGCTCATTTCAAAGAGACATAAACACATAAAAAAAAAAAAATCAGTATATCAATTTATACATCGAGATTTAAAACTGAAATCTGTGTAAAATCTGACAGCATGGTTAGTTATGTGTGTATGCTGCAGCATAAGAAATAAGACCTCTGCGTGATTTGAATACTTACAGTTTGGAGATCTGAAAAAACAAAGCTCATTGGCTTTGTTTGACACCAACAAAGTAATATAAAAGCACTTAATTATTTCTTTGCAAACTTTACTCAGCGAAACAGAAGTATTACTTTCATGAACAAGTGTCCGAGCCTTGTCTGTCTCTGAGCAGAAGGAAGATCAATGGAGAGCAGCTAATTGGCTTGTATTTTCTGATGTCTTCCTCTGACATTTAGCTGCAGCACGTCCTCTCTGCTTCGTTTGTCAGCGCTGCAATGATAGATGGATCTGTGTCGCTTGTTTAGTTGCTTTTTCAACAGACACATGAAAAAAAAGCAATAAAATAATTAAATAAATGAACTACATATAAAAATAACCACCCTGGCCTCTGTTCTCTGCTCACTACTCATTTGAAGTAATTATTCATTAAAAGGAGGCTGGGTGAGCTAGCGTAGAAATCAATTACAATATTTCTTAGCTGCTGCTTTTGTTCGGGAACAGAAATACTACTAATGAGCTGCATGGATTCCATCTGACTTCAGTCTAGGCCAGCGCTTAGCTTGCACTCTTACACTCACTTCCTCTTTTCCTGCTGCCTCTCTCCTGCACATGCACTCTCACACACATGCATATACAAAACAGTTGAAAGCTTGCAGGACTCAAAGCCATTTAGCAGTCTCTTCCAATGCAGAGAAACCCCAGTAATTAAAAGCGGGAGGGCTAATCAGGGTTTTTGACTTTGGAAATGAACACAGAGGCAGCGTAAGTCATAGCACGCGACCCCCCTACTCCTTTTACAATTATAAAATGCTTGGGGGGTCCCACTTATCTACACTCTCATTAATAAAAACCAATCATCAATACGAGGCTTTAATTAACCCTGCTTTGTAGTGAAACAGAGACACTCAGTATTCTGTTGAATCTTCTCTGTTGGCGTTGAAGCCAAAACTGACAGAAAATATCTGCAGTGTTAGAGGACATCCTCAGTATGACTGTCCATTCAGGACCGCCAAATCGATATCCTCGATATCCTCATGCAACACAAAAAAAGATGAATGTTTTCATCCATATTAAAGCCTTCTGAAAAGATCCCTTTGGGGGAAAATAGTTCACCTCTTCAACTCCGCTGGGGGAAAGTGGTTAGTATTCTCTGTGATAGATTATAGGCTCTATCATCTTCCCCTTGAAAGGCAGGCACACTGCGTGGTAGGGATGCCACGGTATTAGATAAAGGCTTCTTGCTGTCTGCAGCGGTAGCGCTAATTTGAATATGCTTTTACACTTAAAAAGTGAGACCAAGGGTAGTCTGTGAGTCGGCTAATGAGCAGATTGGTAATGCAATTATTGCTGCTTACCGAATATGGAACATCCAGGCCTATTATTATGCATCAGGCTCAACAGGGCACACTCGTTATTCTATTACTTGTTTATTATAAACTCCCCATGACGTCACCGTCCTATTAATTCTTTGTACCTGAATTAACATGTTCTGAACAACCTTAGTCTCAGAGGACCATGTTCTACGGGCCAAGAATGAAACTGGAGCAAAAAGAATGTGATTGAAGGTCTTATCTGTGCAAAACATGTGGATGACAATAAGCAGGAGCACTCTGATATCACTTGGAGTTCACTCAACATGCAGCAGCTCTGCTGTAATCACCATAACCTACAGTCCTCCTCATAGACCGTGTGAAATAAGTGGATGTAGCCTCTTGGTTTCAAATGTTATTTTGCTTTAGGAGTCAACAAATTATTAGGTGACGTCATGGTGGTTACATTCACTCATACACATAACTGCAATTAATTAACTGCTGTCTAACTGTGGCTAAGTTCCATGAAGTGGCCTAAACAGCCCTGCACAATAATAGGACCCTGAAACTAGCTCACTTTAAGATATAATCTCAAAGATTTTCATTTGAATAAATGTCTTTTAAGTCACAATGGTGATTGAGGCTATGGCCCACTGATGAAAGCCTTTGCACTTGCAGTATTACAGACTGGGTGTCTGTGGCGACTTTGGCAGAAAAAATCACAAGCAGCGCCCAGTTAGTGACGCGTTTTCCATCAGCCAGCAGTGGTTGGTCTGCCACAGAGGGTAGGTGGAGCTAAGCGGCTGCTTTTCCGGTCTCTCTCCGGCAAGTGCTGCGAGTGAACAGTAATCTACTATGGCTGAACAAACAAAGAAAAGATCGATGACAGATACAGATACAACTTCAAAAATAAGTGAAAATCCAAAGAAAAAGAAACAAATTGGACGCTCAGAGGAAGGCAAACAATCGAAAAAGGAAAGCGACCGTGAGCGAGGAAAATCAAGAGTTACAACCGTGACAAAGGGAGACAACCGTAGACGTCTCGTTACGTGGGAAGTGCTCCCACAGTTGCCTATTTCGTCATAAAGCGCCGCCAAATAGAACAAGATATTCCACATTACACTTTAAGGAAGCATTTTTTGTTATATTTGTTGAAACTATAAATCAAATGTTCTTACAATAAAAGAAAAAAAATCTGTATATTTGGCTGTTGCATGCCTGTAACAAATCCATCAAATTATTGCATTCACTTTATTGGAAGGCTAGTCTGCCTGTCTACATCCTACCAAGATAAAGCTAGCAAGCTAAAGCTAGCATAACATTGGCAAAGAGAGGTAGTCAGTCTCTCTCATGGACTCAATTGCAGCAAAAAGTGAGGCAGTACACTTTCATGTTTAAGGGGGAGTGGCTTTGGCATTTTTATGTTGGATACATCTCTAGGTTACTCTTGCTTCTTTTTCCAAAGTTAAATCCAGCTTTAAACAGAGTTCAGGTCTGTGGTTACTGTGCCAGAATGTTACCCTACTCCAATGTTCTATACTTCAACAAAACCCCAAACAGAACACTGTTTTAAGACAATGACACCGAAAAACTCATTCATGCTTTTATTACTGCAGCTCTCTACATGTGGGGGTCAGTCAGTCCTCCCTCTCACGTCTGCAGTATGTGCAAAACGCTGCTGCCAGATTTTTAACAGGTACACGAAAGCGCGATCATATCTCCCCTGTACTCGCCTCTCTCCACTGGCTCCCTGTTAGTTTTAGAATACATAAAATTTTATTACTTGTTTTTAAATCGCTCTATGGACTGGCTCCCTCTATTTTTAACCCCCTATACCCCACCACAGGCACTCAGATCCTCTGAGCAGTCCCTGCTGGTCGTCCCTCGGGCTGAGCAGAAACTATGGGGTGACCGCACCTTCTCAGTTGTTGGCCCCAACCTGTGCAACTCATTGCCTCCTCGTATTAAAAGTACAGACTCAATAAATTAATTCAAAGCTCAGCTCATAGCCCACCTCTTTTCTTAAGCCTTTGAAACTCCTAGCTGTACAGCTCTTATCTCTAATGCTAATGCTAATAGATATCAATTAGCCCTTTAATAATGCTACTGGCTAGCACTCACACAAAGAGTGCTCTACGTATTTAGAAAAGTTTCTATTCTTTTTTGTCACATCAGTCCCAGTACAGACATCTTGTGGAAAACATTGCAGGACAATATTTGGCTGCAGATGAACATACAGCTCTGCTATCGTTCTTAAATGTGAACAGGACCGTAACTCTGTGAGCGCGATGAGCAATGCCAAGCTAAGACCACCCCCTGCTGACCTTTTCCCAAACCAGCAGAGACACACATACGGCTAACAGAGCACAACAGTTTATAAACCCTTCACGCGCCTCACATTGGTGGTCACACCTTTGCCCTGCTAATGCCTTTCTCCACTGTTGTGCGAAGGAACCACAAAGACGTTCTCTAAACCTGAACTGACACAGGTGAAGGAGTCTGAGCACATATAATAGGCTGCCACTTATGTTGCCGTGCAGAGTAAACCTCACTTTTTTTAGAGGTCACAAAGGTCTGAAAGTCCCCCCGTACAGAATTTAAGTGTTTCAGCTGTTTCTATTCGATGACAAAGGTTAGTCTATATGCCACCAGCTGCAGTAGGTCTGTGCTTTTACATACGGAACAAGAAGGAAGTTTGATTTGCACTCCCCCAAGTCTATCAAGAGATGTTTACGCCTGGTTGCTTTTAATACATCAGCAGTGTGGAGCTGCGCGGGGAGGATTTTTGCAGGTGTAGGGGAGGTGTAGATTTATGGCTCATACCCGCCACATTCAGTACTCTCACTAGGCCTGCGATTAACCAAGTCCTAATGTAACAGCTCAGACATGACTGCATCTGTATGGAATCAATATCTCATACTTTTGTGAAATTGAGTTTTGTGAAGCACAGAGGCGAGGCGCGGAGGGCTGAGGAGGCTGAAGGGTAATTTTAACACGGAATTAAGAGCGCTGTTTTATTTTCCCGACGTTACAAACTGCTGACTGTCCAACATGCTTAGTATGCTAAGATGCTGATCATTGTTTCAGACATGCAGTTTATGCTTTTCTCTTAGCTCTACTTCCTGTTAAGGCTGGCTGTATAAAGGCTTTGCAAGATGAAACAAATATATTATTATCAGTAATGGATAAACACTAACTTTTTTTTATTCTGTTAAATTAATCACACATTCCTACAAGCAGCAGGCTATGCTGTATAGTTTACAATGCATAATAAAAGACACAAGAAAAATAATTGGACCAATTACATTTTATGTTGTAAAACATGTCATTACACCAGTGTTTCCTTAAAGCTGGCCCTTCAGTGTTTGCATATGGACAAATGTGCCCATTAAAGTGATTCAAACCAAACTTCTTGTGCACAATAACAGTTTAAATGGATTCAACATCTCAGCAGAATCCACTACTGCCTCTGCTTTTGTATTGCAACACATTATCAATACTTACACTGAGTAAGAAGAACTATTACATTCACTCTATGATGGCCTGGCCAAGGTACTTTTTTCTTTGTCATAACCAAGAGATAGTGTTTTGTTGTTGATTATAACTGAAGCCTCTTCTACACTGCCCCATCAAGGCAGGATTATTACGCCTCTGTTACATTTCGTCTTCTTTGTAAAACTCACAGAGGCGGAATGGTGGGGCGAAGTTGTTCTGCCCTGGCAGCTGGACTTGACAGAGTACAAGCTGCTGTAGATTTAAATGTAACTTTTAATGTTTTTTTATTAACTATTAAACATACAGATGGATGGATGGATGGATATATTTGTGCACATACACATGCACATGCAATACTGTACATAAATTGTCAGTAAAGGTAAGAGGAATCACTTTTCTTAATAACAGACTAATTGAAATAATCTAGATAAATCCAACGTGTGTCCAGTTGGTGGCGTTAACGCTGCACATTGGGCTCCAATACGCCACTCAAATAGAACAGAAGAAGAAGACCAAGCAAATCAATGGCTAATGCAGCTAGCTTCGGCGTGCTAGTTGCCAGCCTCGGAAGCTAATGACCCGCCTAGCCAGTAGCCAATCCAATGGGTTGCTATGTTTGACGCAGGACTTGCTGCCCTGGTCGAATGAATAGCTTCTCATTTACCAACGCCGGCCTCTCAGTTACCTGCGCTGGCTTATCATTGGCCAGATCAGTAGCTGGGTTTGGCAAGGACATAGCCTCCATCAGCCTCTCAATAGTCTTAATTTTGTTCTTTCCCTGCGCCATAACAACAGAGGCAAAACGGTCAGTGTAAACAGCGGAGCCGGCAGGGCGGAACAGCGCTGTGTGTGTGTCTGTAAAGCATGCGCTGTTTGTTTACACCTCGCGCAGGTTTTGCTTTAGCAAGGCCAGAACGCTGTGTAAAAACACACACTTGGACGGCTTCATACTGGAGTTGATTAGTTCAATGTTCAATGGCAAATTCTGCATGACGGCAGAGCTTCGTAACGATGCTGTGGAGGAACTGCAGTGTAAAAAGGGCCTTAGAGACTAGGCAACAAAAGTGTTTGGGTGTCTGCTGTCTTTATGATAGTTTATATGTGTACTGAAGTATTATCAAAGATGAAGTCAACAACTACGGCACTGTGTCTGTTAGGGCCGTACTTGGGCACAGCAGTGCTTTGAAGGTAATCACTAATCTTAACAGGCTAAAATGCGATCACTAAAGTGATTACAATGTGTCATATGAGATCAATAAATGTATGTAATCTCAAGTCAGTCCAACCAGTAGTTGCGATTTTGATTCTGGACTAAAGTGTGGAACTATCCTTGGCTGAAGAATAAGGAATTAACGTGACAAACACTTACAAGTTCTCTAGATCACTGACCTCTGTGGATCTCAGCTTCAGCAGGTGAACATCTCTACCTGTCTTCACTCTGAGTTCATCACGATCCCTTGATGTATGAATTTTCCTTCATTAACTCTTCAATTACAAAACAAATCTTTTAGATGAAGTAAACTAAACTCTCCTCCTTATTAAAGACACACCTACAGTATTGCCATATCCTTTAATGAATATGATGTGCTTTTATTTGTGACTTATTAAATGTATTACAGGTATTAGAACCTTGATATCACTCTTAATAACATTCTATGGTTTTACTAATCTGTTATGTTTTACTGGGGTAATTAAAGTACTTTATTAATCCCAGAGGGAAACCAGATAAATACACTAACACTTTGTATTTGATTGTATTCACTGATAGACAATAAGCACCACAACGACGAGGATACTAGTTGATGATCGAAGGCTTTCAAGTAAAAGATGGTGTGAGATTAGGCACTTAGAGTTTTATCTTCTTAATTTCAAAGCATTTCTGAAGTGCTTTTTCCTAGCAGCTCTTCAGGGTGAGTTGAGGTAGCACAATGCAGCACATGTAGCTGAGTATTTGTCCTGGTAAACACAGGTGAGATTCATTCCCAGAGGTACCTCTGGGGCTCCACTGAAGGTCGTTCATGAATGTTTGCACTAAAATAAAAAGGCACCCAATTCAGGTCGAAATCTAAAACCTGATAACAGAGAGGAAAATCAGTGCAGCGTAACAGTGCAAACATTCCAATGTAAGAAATCTCATATCCTTTGAAGGCACACAAAGAAAGAGGATTTATGCAGCTTCATGCAGCAGTCCTTAAATAACCTTTACACAGTTTCCAATGTCATGAAATCTCACTTCATGATTATCTACAAACGTAAAGCCACAGGAGCCATTGTTCTGTAAACAAGAGCAATCATCTATAATAAGCTTTAGAAATTAAACTTCTTCCAAATGTGAAACATTCTTTAAGTTTCTGTAGACTTTACTTATGTTGGGTTTGAATTGGTCATGGTTAACTTAAAATAGTTATTACATAATGAATTCCACAATCCAGTCATTGGATTAATTACTCCCAGTTGACACTCAGTGTTGACATCGTCCAGGGGCCAATTAAGGAAGGCTGCAGGTGTTATGTGTCGCCCGCGTTTGTCTGAACCCACGTTTGTCTGCGGGCTGTTGATGACTTCTTTATTTCCAGCGGCTGTTGAATCGCTGCAGAGTGAGTTTGCTTCCATAATCATCAGCGTTGGGGAGGGTTACTTTAAAGATGTATTCTGATACAGTTACTAATTACCTGTTAAAAAATGTAATCAGTTACCTAATCCAAGTATCACAATTTTAAAGTGACTTACTGATGACTCTCAGTTACTTTTGGATTACTTCAACACTAAATCTGACAAGAGACAAGAAGTTTCAATACACAAATATCTGTTTAAATTAATAACACTAATTATGCGCATTTAAATGTACTTTGTTAAGTCTGCTGCTCACACTACTTCACACTCAAACTGCAAGTAAACTGCCATTAACTTATTCCAGTCTGGAGCTCGTGTTTTTACCCCCACCATCCCGGCCGCGCCTTCACCAGAGTCGCAAACTTTGTTTCAGCAGTAGAAGAAGAAGGACATTTTTAACTGGGACTCTGTGCAGCTAACGTTAGCGGTTGGTCTTACCTGTAAATGTTTCTTTAAATTTGATGTCAAGTCTTTGAGTAATCACAGCATTTTCACAGCTGGAAAGGCAGAAACTGAAACTGTACTGCCATGTTGCTCCTATTTTCTCCTTCGAAGGCAAAATGATTTCCACCCAGTGACGGCATTTTTTTCACCACAGGCCATGGCAACCACAGACTGTTGATGGCAACTTTGAGGAGCGGTGTTGACTTGTGACTTGTGTGTCATGAAGTATCATAACGTGTGCGCGCAGGTGCATGGTATTATCAGAGACGGTCAGACGGTGGTCAGATGGTTTAGAAATGAGACGCCAGATGTTACAGAGAATCTTTGGTATTATAGCGTCTTCATTTTAAAATGTATGTGGTAAATGGACTGTACTTATATAACACTTTTCTGGTCTTTGCGACCACTCAAAGCTGCTTTTACATTACATGTCACATTCACCCATTCACACATACATTTATACACTGATGGCTAAAGTGCCCAACTGTCAATCAGTTATTACATTCATACCCGTTGGCTGAGCCACCGGGAGCAATTTGGGATTCGGTGTCATGCCCAAGGACACTTCGACATGTAGCCTGAGGGAGCTGGGGATCGAACCTCCAACCTTCCGATTGAAAGACGACCGACTCTACCACTGAGCCACAGCCGTTGACCTCCGGGGATGGGTGCAATTATCAGACCCAAAACCCATTCGGGGTGCCTCTCGGCACTTTGGTGACTCTAGATAACCTCAAGGCCGATCGCTGGCCCTCGTAGCGGCAAAGTCTCATTTGAATGTCTGCCCTATCAACTTTCGATGGTACTTTCTGTGCCTACCATGGTGACGATGGATAACAGGGAATCAGGGTTCGATTGAGGTAGTGATGAAAAATAACAATACAGGACTCTTTCGAGGCCCTGTAATTGGAATGAATGGCGGGTCATGGTTGCCAATCGGTCAGTCATATTTAAAAGTTGTATTCCTGCTAGTAATCCCCACTTTTAATAAATGCACCTGTAATCTAATGACCTTTTTTTTTCTTTCTGTAACTGTAACAGAATACAGTTGCCTTCTTTTGTACCTTACTTACATAACTCCGTCACTTATATTCAGTTACTCCCAAGCCTGATAATAATATAACATAAATAAGCCTTGCATTAAAAGCCTTGAGAACACATAAAGGTATGCTAACTCCTAACTATGACATGGATATCGACCTATTCAGGGACCAATTGAAATGAAAAGCTTCTGACAGCAGGGCTTCAGCTTCCTCCTCTGGTTCATGGCTGCACCACGCTGACACTTGGTTGTTGTTGTGCAGAGTCAAGCAGATGTCAATCAAAATGTGATTGGCAACAAAATGAGCTGTTTTTTTATTTTGGTTTTCTAATAGTGATGAACATTAATTTCACTCAAATTAAGCTGATACTTAATGAGACTCTCAGCATTGATCATCATGTATGCATTTTCATATTCCAAGCCAGTTATCAGAGACTTTAAGTATCAGTCATTTTGTTTCTAAGTGCATCCCTGTGCATACAGCCTTTTCAAAAACCCACCCATTGATCATCAGAAAATCACTTCCCTTGTGATGAATGATGACCCCCACCCCCTCCCCCCTCTTCCACTCTGTCAGTGTCCTCCTAATCCTGTTTATAAGGATCCATTACCTCCTCTCCTTTCGCAACATCCCACATTCCACTCAAGGCCCCTGACACTGACGACTGATGATGAATCAACCACACATTTCACTGTAACCTTCCAAATACAAGCAGCTTGTTGTAAGCCTACAAGACGTGTTTCCTGCCCCCCCTTCTCTGTGAAACTTGAACACGAGTGCAGGACAGTGTGGGCATTCCTTACGCATCGACAGCTCAAGCGTCCAATTTAAAGGGGACGTCTGGGAGTTGAGTCTGCAGCAGAGGACCCATAATTGGCATCCTTCTTGTCTTATTAAAGGGGAAAGCACTGGGATGGATCCCCTAAGCCAGACCTTGGCCTTTATTAGAAATGGGTGTAAACAGAGAGTACCACACACAGATGGCTAACAGCATTACTGATGACAGTGTTTTTGTTCTCAAGTAGCAAATTAAATTAATTAAACCTTGTAAATGAAACATTTGGAAGCTGCAAAAGAGCTAAGTAAAATTTGTGTAAGGCCTCCGGAAGTAGTAAAAATGTATTCATGATATCAAAGTAAATATTTTTATTAAGCCTTCATGAAAATCGGAGGAGAAGTCAATGATCCAACTTTTTTGATCCACACAAAAAATGGTGCATGTGACAATCACTGTAACGCAGCTCTAAACGGAGTCCAGAGGTTGAGGTCACAGGATGACGAGTCACAAAATGCTTTGCTATTTATATCATAGTTAGCAGTTAGCGTGTTAGCTGAGATGCCCCTGTGTGTCAAGCTATTGTTGATTTTGGATTTAAGAGGCTTCAAACTGATATTGTGTGAGTGCTTATATAGTATTGAGAAGAGTAAATAACACATAAAAGAGGAAACAGATTGAAAAGTTTCATCTTCAGCAGGATTGTTCTCAGTGAAGGATTGAATCCAAAGATTTCAGTTTTTTGTTCCATAAATGCAAAACCCAAATTTGCAAGAATCTCTGCTTTTCATAAAACTCCTCTTGTCATTCACGCTCAGCCTTGAATGCTCTTGATGCACAAGTGTTGTGTGATGCCGCTGGACAGAGACAGGGTTGGCAGATTCACAGCTCCTCTCTGCAGCCTCTTCTGGTTCAGTAAAGCGCGTTAGTTTAACAAGTCTGCACCGTTCGATGCTCAAGGACTTAATCCCCCAGGGGAGGAAACAAAGATACATTAAAAAAAAGTGCTCTCCCTTCTTCTGACTGCTCAGTGATTCTCTTGACTTCTCCGCATTGTTCAGAGCTGTGCTGGCAGTGAGGAGGACTATTCAAGATGTGCCACCCCCACTAAGCCCGCAGCTACCAGCAGTCCCACGGCCACTGCAGCCCTACCTCTGCTACCGCTCTCGGCTGTGCTGGCAGCTTTTTCCCTTCATGAGCCCTATTTAGAATACGCTGACATGTGAACAAATCTGACAATTAGCAATTTGCTGTTTAAGTAAGTGTGCTGCAGTATCGGTGAGTTAATATTTCCTTCACCAGCTGAGTAAGGGGGTGGAGACCCTGAAAAGGCTCTGGAGAGGGTTTGATGGAGATGGCACACGCACAATTATCATGTTACCCCTGTGGTTTTCCTGAACAGCTTGTTTTTCAAATGCAGGCTCATTTACTGTAGCTCTATGAGCAAATTGGCTCTGAACACTTATGCACTGTATGTATGTATCGCCCACTCTGCAGTGTAGTCGAGCTTTCTGCATCGCCTGGAGTTTCATTATGTTGTGTAAAAGTACAGTGAATGAACCTTTATTCTTTTATCCCTTTGCATTTGGGACAATGTCAGACGCGTCTGTCTAGAGATGTAGAGTCACTGTATTGTCTGAAAGCCACTGTGCGCATAATTCTGGGAGTCTGGCCTGCAAAGGACTGCCGGCAAGACATTCAATTATCTGGCAGAGACACTGTATGTGTTCATTGAGAGTCAGAAGAATGGGCCATGTTCTTTAGAGAAGAAATCCATCATAAGTAGGCATCCAATAGCGGAGTGTGTTTCCTGTATGCCTCGGTGTTTGTTCGCTTTAGAGAAACACTGCGAATAAAAGAAATCATTGAAACTGCTCTTCCAAGCAGTTTCCTGCAGGATTGTTGCTAAATGGAAAATACCTATAATTTAAGAAGCTATGGAGTGACGCACTTTTTGCATATCAAGTAGTTAGCAACTCCTTTACTCCTACAAACCACTGCTGTCAGTCATCCAGATATGATATTAAAAGCCATAAGATACTGACTAATGATAACTGTGAGCTGTCATTCAGCAAAGGACTTTATAATGAAGTTATTAAATGGAGGTACATTCAACTACATCTAACACCTTGTAAAGAAAGCATAGTCTGTGTTAGCTGTACTCCCATTGTGCAGTCCAAAACTAGACTTTCATTGGTTACACAGAGCTTTTGAGGGCCGCATTAATTTGACTTTATTCACCCAGCTGCAATGCCTTCATGCTGTCTCACACATTTTAAATCCAACTTTCCACATGAAACAGCTAAAGTCTGCTTCAGGTGGTTGTCAGGAGTGATGTGTGAGTCAAACAGTGCAGGACTTTTCCTCTGAAGACCAAAGCCTAAGTCCCATGTGAAAGACAAAATCAAAGCGGAGCTCATTTTATAGCACATTAGGATTTGTTTCCCGAAGTTAACCAAGCCGTCTTTGTTTCTAAACTTACACATTTACCATCTGACAGAAAGGAAGAAAATAGACCTTTAAAAAGATGTAAAGGGGTACTAAACAGTTGCTAACTTTTCAAATGATGTCATAAGAACCAGTTGGTGAAGTTAATCCTCACATTGCAACCAAGTAGAATCCAGAATTCTCATTGCCCATTTTTTAATGTTCTGATAAAACAGCCTTTATTACAAGCAGGGGGGGCTCCAAGGAAAAAAGGGTTTGGAACCACTACTGTAGATTATGTCGCCATAATCCTCGACCGACATGAAAACTGCCTCCACAACCCGTTTCCTACAAAACATCGGATATATCATTTTTGTTTCTGTAGTATTAGCACTTTTTTTTTGCCTGAGTCGGCTGACAAGAACTTCATATTTAGTTTTCCCACCAGTCCATACGCCTTAATATATTTTCCATGACCCTCTCAATCCTGAGTCTGTTCCTAATAACTATTTTGACAAAGACTTATGGTTTGCCTTGATATTCTTGTAGTGTATGTAAATCTGGTTTGTATAATGTATTATTGAGGAAATAGTTGCACAGTTTTATAAGCATAATCTACATTTTAATACAGTTCACACTGTATTAATAAGGAATGCCCTTCAGCCAGCCATCCGTCTCTGGTGTTGCAGTTATATTACATTAAACTGTAACTGTTGAACAGGTTCTCTATCACACTATTCTGCAAAGGTTTTTTATTTCTTTAATTACTTTTTGTTTTGTTATACTGCTTTACAGGCACCATTTTAAAATACCATTCCATGACAGACACTAAAATCCAACATCCAAGATCAGTAAATTCGGCTTTTTTCAATTTTATCAAGCTAAATTATCAGAAAATAAAAGATAGTGGCAACCTCCGGTGTTGAAAAATGAAGCCAATGCGGAAGTGCAAAAAACTGCAGTTCCTCGTATGGCCACTTGAGGCTCCAGAAAACAAGAAATAACATCACAGCAGGTGGGAAAATGTCCATTTTTTCAGCAGAAATAAACATGTTTATGTTTACCATGTCTGGTACAAAAAACGGTTTTGTTATAAATAGCTAATTTTATTGTTCGTGATAACTGTACGGTGGGTGAATCTTTTCATAACACAGCCGTTTTCATTATATTAAGCCTTAAATGATAAGGGCCGGCTCACTTCATTGACAGGTGGATCCTGCTGGCTGTCGGCTAGACGTCAACACAGACACAGACACTGAGCTTAACTCCACCTGTTTGTGTTGTTGGAGTCTTTTGGGGATTTTTTCATTCAAAGTTTGGACAAATAATCTGTCTCAATGGGATTTATGGAACTTTCTGACCATGCAAGAAGTCTGAGCTCCAGCTTTACAGTGAGTTAAATGCTAGTGTTATTGTATTGAAATATTTGTAGCACGAAGTAGCAGGTATACTGTGCTCGCTTTAGCTGCTTGTTAGCCTGTTCAGTGTCAAACGTTTATTTAATCGTCGGCCAGTACATAGGAGTCAGATTACAGCGGATTATTTTAAGTTTCCCGTTACATGTCCGCTCGCCGCTCTCTCACCAAGCGAGCGAGCAGAGAGTCCGCTACTTCTTTACTTTGATAACTAAACACCTGCAGTCAATCACTGTCACAAACAGAATCTCCTCCTGACAAAGTCAAACTACCTCATTCATTATATATACAGTATATGGCTAATAACCGCTAGCTACGCTGAGAGGCATATAGCCTAGCTTCTTAGCCGTAGCTGGCTGATTCATGCGGCCCGCCCATAGAGCTCAGCCATAGGCTTAAGCTCGGTCGCCCTCCGCCTCTTTGCCCGTCTCTGGATTAGCTGGCTCTGGCATTTCCAATATGACAACCCCCAGCGCCGGCACAATTCGGGCTTCAAAACACTTGAGTGATGCTTGGGTCACTGAGACTGCTCCCATTATTTATACAGTCTATGAGTGAACATGTAAAGCTGCTAAATAACATATTAGAGGGTGTAATCTAAGAAGTTGACTGAATTATTGAACGTGATTACGGATCTCCAGCAACCTTTATAATAATGTGAGCCCTCTGTGGCTGCTTTATTGCAAATGTTTTTATTTTAGGAGTATTAACGTTTGTTCAAAAGCTGTAATAAAAGGAAATATTGATATGTTTCATTTCATTGTTATGTAACAAAGTTTTCATATTTAAAACCTCTTTTCAGCCCTGGAACTAAAGCATTTTGTGATGCAACAAAAATATTTGTTGAAATCATTAAATTGATGTAATAATAGTGCAACAACTTGCCCAGTAAAGACTATGATTAATCTAGGAGTATGGGGCAGTCCTAGTGGAGCTGAAACAATCCTAACTGTTTATCATGGAAGTGGTTTGACAACCAACCAGGCTGTGCCAAATATTTTATTACACAGTTGGGATCTGGAGTTTGTCGACCAGCTGTTAGCCGCATCTATGCTGCATATTACCTCTAAACATTAAAATTGTTATTATCCTAGACACTTAATCTCCCGGCATCTTCATACACTAGTGGAGTGAAAAAAGGGGGGAACGAGGATAAAGAGGCAAGGAGAGAGAGGAAGATGGAGGGAGACAAACAGAGATTGCTGTTGGAGGAAGTGGAGATGCAACGCCTTGGCCCCAGATTTTGATCTAGAGGACTCGTGTCAGAGGCAGTGACATAAATGATGTATCTCTGCAGACCCATCAATAACACCCAAAGAGGGCCTAATGGAGGTATAAAACCGGACAGATAAGAAGTTTCGCTTGGAGCTTTCATAAATCAGCCACTCAGAATGACCTATATAAAAGTGAACAGCACTGACAGGCTGCATAAATTACAAATGGACGCTGTAGGAAGTATTACTGTTATTGCAATTATCATGAAGCGCTCGGGCACCTTAAGCACATGTATTAAATATTCTGGTAAAATGAATGTGGTTTTACTGCACAAGGATGTAATTCATAAATGATTTATGGCCTCACTGATGCGTCTTTATAATACAGTAACACGGACCTCACTGGCAATCAGTTCTTAGTATGAAGAGCTTCATCTCCTGTTATCACCAATTGTTTTCGCTCAAATTAAATTCTTCAACGCTGATCAAACAGTAAATCAGTACACGTTTAATCATACACATAACTCACACTGTATGCTGTTGTTTTACATCTGAATCGATGCTGTATGTGTGTGTGTGTGTCTGTGAGTGTGTGTGGGTGTTTGTGCTCCCGTTTGAGTCCGACCTCGACCTGGTAATGACTCCGCGTCTGAGCTAATATCAGCAGAGTCTGTTCCATTTGGGAACCTGCTGCCATTTACCACCGAGAGCGATATTAGCTGCAACCTCCTCGATCTAAGTGGGAAATGACCTTTCAAAGCCCCTCACGTTTCCAACAGGAAACAAGAGGTTTATGATGAATTGCATAAGTGTGGACCCGCCTACATACTGTATGTTGCCAGTTGCCTCAAGTCACCATTTATGCAGCACTCACGCTACAAAGTCAGAAAGAGAAGAACAGGAAAATCTCCTATTTTGGGGCCTTCGTGCAATAGTTCAAGGTGGACCAAATTAATGCAAATTAAGCCTTTTTTTTAATCATGTTGAATTTATTTTGTTGTTTGTTTAAAAGTAAATCCATTTAAACCCTTAAGTAGGTGAGTCAAAGCATCAGAGTTAATACTGGATACCAATTAAATGGATTTGCCAATAAACTCTGCAGCCATTTCACTACTGAAATTCCTGGTATCATCGACCCTGAATAACAGCTAAATTATAATAATTATGTGGATGCGTAGAACCAACCTCATAAAAAGTTGTAATTTGTTGCGATACAGACCAGGAAATAACCTTGGCAGTTTTATCGATCCTGAGATACTTTCAAGTTCAAGTATCTCTGGGCCTTTTCACGAGTGAGGGTTAGGGTGAGGGCAGCATCAGCAGGTAGTGAAGTAGTGAAGAGGAAGTTGAGTTTAAGGGGAAAGCTTTTGATTTACCAGTCAGTCTTTGTTCCAACCCTCATCTATGGTCAAGAACTAGTAAGTAAGAGGCTGAAATAAGCTGTCTCTGTAAGGTTGCTGGGCTCAGCGTTGAACCTAAGGTAAGGAGCTCACACGTATAGAGGGAGCTGGAGTTGAGCTACAGGTCCTTTGCATGAAGAAGCCAGCTGTGGTGGTTTGAAGATCTGATGAAGATCCTTCTTGGGCGTCTCCCTTCCTCAGAGTTTCCCCGGGCACATATGCCTGAGAGGATACCTTAAGGTAGAGCCAGAGCTTGAAGGAGGAATAAAACATTATGTCATCTAGCCTAGGAAATACACCGGATCCTACTGGAAGAGCTGGTAACTTTGCTGGTGAGGTGGACTTCTGGGCTTACTTGCTTAGGCTACTGCCATCCCAACCTTGCCCTGGAATAAGTGGAAAAAATTGGAATGATTTTTGTCAACCATCACAATGATCTTCTGCTAACCTTAATCTAGTGGTTTAGTTGCGTAACCCTTACCATATCATTCATCATAATATATCATCATTATCTTGAGTAGATTACAAAGAGGACCTAGAAGGGATGAAAAAGAAACATTGGTTTAACGCCATCTGGGATTTGCAGAATTGTCCATTTCTGACATTCTTGGTGAGGTTAGCCAAAAACTTAACATGACATAAATGAACACATTTTGGTTGGTAATACAGTGTCTTTGTTAACCTTGGAACAACTTTGCTCCTTTCCTTAAGCAACAGCTAAGGCAGCAGACGGAAACCAGATGCCCTTTAGCTACAAGTACTAACAGTAGCCTAAAAGAAGCTACTAGGTCGGAGCCATGCTTCTGTTTGGAAATAAGGCAACCTCCAGCCAGTGATCATCGTCTATTCTCCATGGTCATAACAACAATTAGGCCCCATTTTAACAGGCTTGGGAAATCATGGTTCAGCTATGGTGTACAAAGGCGAGCCATGCTGTGTCGTGATCATCTGCAGGACCCCTGCAGCTTCTTTCCACATGGGGATAATTGTACTGACCGGGTTACGGATCATTGCATATAACTGCCCTCAAAACACTATAGAGGCTATAGGAGGCTTGCTATGTTAGGACATTTGATGGTAATGCGTAACATTGGTTCTCCATTACCTTTGATTTTACATTCCTGTTACTCACATAACAATTAACTAATTTGCTGTCTTCTGGCGACCTCTTCTTTGAAAGGCAATCAAAGCTTTTTATTTGTACCAACTCAAAGACACCGTGACTACTTCAAAATAAAAGCTTTTTTTTGTGCCTGTATTGGCAAGGACAGTGAAGAGTGACAGAAAATAAGGGGAACAATGAGAACAACTTGCACCAAAGGGCCAACTGAGCTACACCTGCACACCAATAAAAGCTTTGTATCATCCAACCATTGGAGGGAAGCTGTTGTGAAGAAGCTAAAGGAGGTATTGACTGAGCCAGTAAATAGGTAACATTAAGGTCTCCAAGGTCTGGACATGACTTAATTCTACGACAGGCTGCTCTTTTCAAAGCTGACTGGCCAAAAGTGGAAGTGTAACTCTAAAACTAGTTAATAAAAGTGAGTGAATCAAACAAAGCGCTGTAGTTTCAAAAATCTGTAGAGCTCCTGTAATGCTCACCAGTGGGCTCAGGAAAGTTGAAAGTTAGCAACTCCTAGGCATTCATTACTCTTCTTCAATGTCGTAAGCAGGACTGTCTGACTGGCCCAACAGATCCACCAATTTTAACAATAATTGACACTTAGTTGCCCCAGTCACATCTTCCACCTCTTCCCCTATTGGATTATCAGCAGTGTCGTATGTATGTAACCAGGGGCGGATCCAGACTTTTTTGACTGGGGTGGCCCAACTGGGGCACTGACTTATGCAGGGGTGGCACGAAGTATGTGTCCACACACACAAGCAAATGAATAGCATTTAATGAACCCGCTTAATTCTTTAAGGACTCAAACAGAAGATGTTTGGTCAGAGTAACAATTTAAGTACTAAAGGAAAGGTGCCACATTGAAATGGAAAGAAAGCTACTAGCAGCCTGTTGCAACACAGCCCAAATAGATTTTAACAAGTCCCGTCTCTGACAAGGCAAATAGCCAATCCTAGTTTTGGATTTTGGGGTGGTACTTGGGGTGGCCAATCAGATTTAAAGGAGGGCCCAGGCCACCCCTCTGATTGACCGCCCTTGATGTTACCACTTTGCACCTGTTTGTCCACCATACTGAAGCAGTCAAAAACTTATGGTAAACAATATTGTCGACTTATCTGCAGATAGACTGTAGCTTTCCTTATTGCGAACCAATTTTCATGTTTGGTTTTATGATACTGGTTAGTTGTTTTTGACTAGCTACAACTTCCACTAGGACATGCAGGCCCTGATCTATGAATAGGCAATAGGTATATTTTATTTCAATTTTAAGCTTTTGTGAGTCCAAAAATGTGATTCCTATATTTGTTATATTGTTGTATTAATCATTCATCAATCTATTAATACAATAAACAGAACTTTTAGTTCTAGATAAGAGAAGAAGAACACCCAGTCAGACACACTCCACTCCTGCAGGCTGGGCAGTTACCATTACAGAAACTACAGTATATCACAACCAATGTAAAACTCATAGTGATGTGGATGGATAGTGTGTAATCTTTTTTTTTTGCCATTTTTTGCCAGTTTTGTTTGTACCTGTCCCGGCCTGGTGCAGGTACAGTTTGTAGCATAAGAGCATTGTCCCGAGAGGTCAGGCTTATGTAATTGGTAGTAATTTACTAATAGTTTTTCCCATATAGAGACAACTTTAAAGTCCCTCTGAAAACATCGTCAACTGCTGCCGCATAAAGTTCGTCAATGGACTCCTGGTTTCCCTCGCATACCACGGTTGCCTAACTGAGCCTCCAGTGCCTGAAGCACTTTAGATTTCAACAGTCAGACTGTGTCATTTCGATGAATTGGGTTGGTGCACTTTTTGGGGCTAAACAGGTTGAGATGTTTCTCTCCTCCTTTGCTCCTGTTGTTTTATAGTGTTTGGCTGAAGGCTGCCTCTGGCCTGTTCCCAGCCAGTCTGTCAGTCAGCTGGCAATTACATTACGTTTGAACTGCTTGTTAGTTAGTCCGATATTAATGCTATTCTAATGAAATAATGAGAAGGTTATCTGGTGTCTCACACATTGCAGTGATAAAATTAATTAACAGAAGTTCATCAGTAAAAATATAGAAACAATAGAATCCAATTTTAATGAGCCCTGAACCCGAAAACATAATTAAGACAACGTACCATTGCTGTCACATCCAACAACTTTATCATTTCCAACTCTTCAAATAAGGCAGCTTGGTCAGTGGCCTTATGCTCAGATATACGATGAATAAGTTTGTATGAGCAGGACTCCAAGGTCAGGTAGCAATAACAAATCAGACTGTTAAAATAAAGCCTTCTGAGAAACTTTTCCCATATAATAAAGGTTGGACGTGCAACAGTAATAAACTTTTATGGTTGTATCTCTCTTATGTTTAGGCACCAAAAATACTTGGTGGTTTTTAATAAATAACATGGATTTAAGTAAGTACTAATGCTCACTCTCACTCTGTGTGAGAACACGCTCACCCTGCCGAGCTAACACCGACAGCATCAAGGTTACCTGATTGCCAGTTGGCTTTGCGCTAGCATGCTAACCGCTGGTTAGCTTGTCCTACCCGGTTTGAAACAGAAAGAAGGCCAACTCTGCATCGCTCTTTCGGCATGTTTGGTCTGAATGGGGCCCAGTTGCTAATCTGAACCACTCCCACACTCACCTATACGCTGTGATTGGCTCAGGGAACCACAACAGCGCCACTCCTGAAAATGTCCCATGCAAAGCAAAACAACAGAATAGATGCAGAGGGAAGGGTCTCACAAGGGTCTGCACACACACTCACCAACACACATGTATAGAGGCCCAGAAGTGATGATTTATATTATATTTGTAAAAGTCTATATTTTATTTTTCTAGGAAAATCTTACTTATTATACCTTTAAGTAACTAACATGTGTTCATTACTTAAAGTATGTAAATGAAATATACACTCACCGGCCACTTCATTAGGTACACCTGAAAAATCTAATGTAATCCAATACACCAGCTCGGCTATAAGATTTGCTTATATGTTGCCTGTAATGTGCAGGCTTTTTTCTAAGCTGTCATAGATGTGTTAATTCAATGATATTTCAGTGTCAAGGTCATAATTGGTGGTGGGGCTGTACTCAGCTGCATTATATTCACAGGTGTTTCTAATACACTGGCCCCCTCATGTCTGTAAAAAGGGAGTGAATTTACAGACTTCCAACTCAACAAAACAAAAGTAAAACAAATCTAAACTTCATAAAAGCAGAATCCATGGCAGCACTGTTGTATTGAACTGCATTAGATTGTACAGTAGTACACGAGTGAGTTTATATGTACATAGCTAACGTGACGGATTTATGTACTGGTTTGTAGAAGATCAAACACAGGCCCCTGATGAACGCATGAGGACTACTGTGTTCTTCATATGACGTCACAGACTTTAATAATTTACATTAAAACCACAAGTGATATAACGTGTTGAGGACGTGACTCCGCAGGATTACGCATATCGTCATATTTTTAGGCTAGTGCCATTGACCGAGCTGCAGAGTTTGGCGAGTTAGGAGAGCGAGCGGACTGTGACATCACCCATAACAAGACAAAATGATACTGCTGCCCTGCTGCTTACATTGTTATCAGTGGGAAAATAATCACAGAGGAAGCCTCAACATTTGATGTATACAAATATTGCAATATGCAAAATGAACAGAGAAAATATTAAATATAAAAAGCATTAAGTATTTTAACACAGTTTTATATTATATTTAGTCAGAATGGGTCATTAATTTAGAATATTCGAATAGTCATTGATTCATAAACTACTTGAAAAGTTTATGCGACTATTATCTCAACTTAAAATTATAGTTTTTACCGGCGCCTGGTTGTAATGCGGTACTACTGCCACACAGGGGCTGTAGCGTGTCTGAAAGCTAACCGCCATTAAATAACAGTAGAAGAAGACAGCACTGGTGCCAGGTGCCGGGAAAACAGGTGTAGCGCTGTGAGCTTCTGAACCGGAGAGAAATGCAGCCGCCAAAGAGCTCTGTGTGGAACTCAATGTAAACCAAAATGAGGTCAAGTGCAAACTTTATATCTTTGAATAATAGTCAAATAGTTTCCAGAATATCAAACAGCATGTTTTGCTTGAAATGCCCATCCCTAATATTTTAATATTTACTACATGCATACCAAATAGGCTGTACAGCAATACACACGCTAACTGCAACAAAATGTCCTGCAGAGAATTGAGGAGCCAGAGGAAGCCAGGAGCAGTTAACCAGGAGAGATCGACTTTCAATGATCAGAGATACACACACAGCAAGAGAGAGATATGAACCAATGACACACACACCACAAACATTAACCATAAAGGCTCCCCAAATTTTTACTAAGTAGCTAATCTCTTCAAAGTATAATCAGGGAATCATATCTTTGGGATATTTTCTTTTCATACAAGTTGGGGATGAAGATTTTTATTCCCTCATAAAGGCTTAACGATCTTAATCCAATTTGTGTTCAACACATCATTTACAAATACGCCTGATTTATTCTGTATACATTTGGCTTTATGATTTGTTGTATTTAATGGATTCTTCAGCTTGTACTAAAATAAATATATGACGGATTACCATTCAAGGTCTCCAGAGGATAAAGTCTAAAATACTTCCCAGTCTCAAGTCTAAAGACAACTTTTTTGGTTAATGCTCAATGAGGCCTCAGCTTCATTGTCATTATCTCTCAAAGTGGCTAATGCATCTTGCAGCAGCATTCATTTTTAACAGCACAGCTCATTTCCCAAAGAGGTGGATGAAAAAAGATGTGCCAAAAACCTGCGACCCTCTTCATGTATAAAGCTTTTGCAAACATGCAAAATGTTCCTAAAGAATGCTGCTGCCACCTCGTACCTTCTCCTCGCCCTCCAACAAGAGAAATCAAGTAAAGCTGAATTGGAGGCTAACTTAAGAGGAGAGAGTGAAAGAGTTGTGTGCTCATGGCAGCTTGGCTAAGAAGTATTTTGTTCAGCTCTGTAACAAGATCTGTCCATGGCTGATAAACCAGAGAGGCAGCTGTTCTCAGCCAGTCAGTCCATGGCTTCTTGCACCAAAGAATGAGGAGTGATGCAAGGCGGAGAGAGGACAGAAGCAAAGGGGGAAGAGATGTAATTAGTGAGCAAGACAGAGGGGATGAGGTGAGGGAAGAATGGAAAGATGGAGGGAAAAAAGCCACAAAGGGAGAAAGACAAAAACACCAAAAGGGGGGAATAGAGGAGGCCAGAGGAGCCAGAGAGGCAGAGGCAGAAGAAAATCATTTAGCGCTAAGCTAAATGCCAACTAAGAATAGACTTTGAATCAATCAAGCCAAGCTATCTGGCTGGAGAATTAATATGGCCCCTAGAAAGCATTGCCTTTCCCCTGAAGGCTGAAGGAGGGCATATGTTTTCTGAAACCTCTCGTGCTTTCGTAGACGGATCACCTTGATGCTACGTGCTCAAACGATGAATGTAAACAAAGTCTGATAAGAGAGTGACAATCAATATGCTTTCATACCTCAGAAACATAATGAACTTCTACATGGAATACAAAAGGAAAAAAAGGATGCATCTGTTTCTCAAAAATTGGGAGAAATAATCACAAGATTGATCGTGTGTTTCCTCAGCATGAACTGTAGATGATTATTCAGCACACAACACATGACAGTTTAATCTTCAACACATGTAGAGGACCTAATTTCAGTATATAGCATTAACAAAGAATTTCCCTGAAACATAAATCTCACTTACTCTCATATTACTGTGACACACACTGTTGCTAGAACTCAGTAATTAGCCAGAAAACATAACAAATTTCTCCTAAGTCCATGGATCTTACTATAAAGATACAGGCCCTCCAGGAAGTTGCGATTCACACATTCAACTTTTTCCCGTCCTATTTCCTCCACAGTGTTGTCGTACATCACCCAATATTAACGCATAGGTCTGCAAAGTTTTATAAACATCGGAGATGATCGTTTACTGTGCCTTTAATATCTCCAGAACGCTGCATGCTAGAGACAGACAGCTTCTCCGTTCCAACGAGACTCCGGTGTGATCGTCTCTCTTTCATGAGCTTCCTAACCCGGACTTCAACTACAACAACTGTCTTTACGGAGGTGAATCCAAAATAACAAATCCAATACTCGATGTCTTCTTGTGACATTATCCATGTTGGAAACTGTTAGCCATTCACTTAGCCACTTCCTGCTGCCTTTAACTTTTGTTGATCTCAGAGAGCATTTGTACAGTGAGACAGTAATCGCCGTCGCTTATTCTCTGGGCATATGGAAAACATTTAGGCACATGCAGGGCGAAATTACTGTTCCATGGCAATTTTCTTTGGTTTTATTCATTTTTGTTACCATTTTATTTGGCATCCCGACACAGAAATTGGCCAGAAGTAATGTCAGAAGACAAACATCTTGCTCAGCCAATAGATTTATTGGAGCATTCGTCCCAGTCACTGACAGAGGATGTGTAATTTACATTGCAACTTTTTGCCGTGAAATCAGACATTTTAGGCTCCAACAATCACAGAAAAGGCTCATGAAATCCTGGATTAACTGAAAGATAACAAAACATACTATAATATGCATAAATATCAAGTCAAAGTCAGAGCTTTACTACTCCCTAAACCTAACTTTAACTTAGTCAACAGTCTTGACATGTTAGGAAGTTATTACAGCAAGTAATTCTGTGTTAACTCGACATACCTGAAAATGGGGAGAAAGAATCATTGCTTGATTTTGCTGGATGGGGAAAATAGCTTGATTTCCCCAGAGAGGAGACAGAAACAATTGATCTCTGAGTGTCAGACCACATAGCAGATCACTGATCCACTTTACTGCAGTTTAAATGAAACAATAAATGATACCAAAAAGTTGAAAAACAACTTGTATCCTCACAAGCAGAGTACTTGCTTTAATACGTTTTCCCTGCCAGGTACTGTGCTTTCTCTGGAGGTTTGACAGCTTGGTTTTGTCCCTCTACATCACTTCAGAGTAAGTCTAATCTCCTGTAAGGCAGCACACTGACTATGTGACAAACACGGCCCCTATAGGCATCCATCCTCAGTAACAAAGACTCCTTTTGTACAATAGAAAGGACCCTTCTGTTTCCCTTCATGCGGAGCTGCATTTAGTGTTCGCCTGTTTCTCAGCACTTGATTATCTGCAAAGAAACGCCAGCAGAGCTTAAAACAGACACTCCTGCTGTAAACTGTCCCATGCATTTTGCATTAAAATGACGTGAGAACTATTTCGCTCGCGAGTTGTCTGTGCCTTGATCAAAATATTTGTACTAAGAGTTTTTCTGCTCTTAAGAATGTGACAAATTGTTTCCTAATTTGTTTAATTGTTTACTTTTTTTTTCTCCAAGCAATTAAACATTCATCAGAGAGATCTTTTCCCCTCTATTGTCGCGCAGGTTTTTACAGATAATGGCTTCAAAGATGATATTCTTCTGCCTGCTTCAAAGACACATGCAGAAATGTGACAAGTTTCCTTTTCACCGTTGATATAATGGATGTCACATGAAACTCTGTCCTGCAAAAATCCTGTCCCCATTTATCTCTCTTAATCATTTCCTGCAGATTTCTCAAGACCACATTTATTGAATGCATCTATCTTTCTCTCGTTGAGGCTGTGGACAAAGACGGATAGCCTCAACCGCAAGATTTAAAGACCTCCTCAGCCCTTCAGTGCATGACTGACAGTCTTTAATTCTGTGAAATTCAAACCGCTGCTTCTTCTCAAGCACACGATTTTAATTTATACTGACATAAGCTGCATAATAACAGGGAACAAATGCTGGGGATTCAAAAGCTGTTAATAATATTTAAATCAAAAACACTAAATTTCACTTAATTTACTGTTTTTATGGTTACAGCTTCACATTTATGGTTTGGATCATTAACTGGCTGAATTGGGCAAAAGCACTCCTATGTGCCGTTTTTCACTCCCATCTCATCAACTTGGTCAGTGGACAGGTTGTCTCAGCATTTCTGGTTGCTCTATGTTATTGTTTTGATGTGCTGTTTAAGTGTCATACTATGAAGAGCACGACAGTCCCTGGGTTAGTCAAAGTCCCCTGGGTTTGACTCTGATGTAAAAGTAAATGTTGAATTTGAAAAGAAATTGACTTCTTTTAAAATAGCGTTTGTGACATAACTAATGTACACATATTGGTAGTTATTCAGACCTAAACAATAATCCTTTTGCTTAAAGTCAAGATGAAATGAAAAATGTCATTTTCATTCTTTTAGATCACATCCCCAGTAATATTGTGCATCTATTTGACAATATAGGCCCAAAAAAATACAGAAAATCAATTTCTTCGCATTCTTATATCAAAATCCGATAATTTTTTCTTCGGTAAAACTAAATTTCACGTGTTCTTACGTAAGTTAGCACCAAACAATTTCAACCAATCAATCTGCAACATTTAGCACCAAGAACGCTCGATCAGTTAGCTAGCTACTGCGCTGTGGAGAACGTCTGTCTACGCCCACTTCTCAACGATCAAATCAAATCCCTCTAATGATATGTCCCGCCTGCACGTCCTGTTTCACTTGGAAATACGTCACGATACGGAAGCTAGATACTCTCGAAATGCCGTTTCAGCTCGACTTTGACCCTCAGTTTTGGTTGCATATTGATTATTGCTAACTTGATCGTCGAGGCATTTAGGTGCCCTGTGAGTTTAGGACTTGGCCCCCTACATTGTAAATGGTATAATATCTTTTTTTATATATTGCATGCCATTTTTGCAACACAGTTATCCAGAAGATACCTGATTATTATATATTATTATATAAGATCGTGCTTGCTAAAATTGGTTAGGATATGAGGACGTCCTTGGGCCTGATACCCCAGTAGGGGGGTCTGGGGGATTCTCACCCAGGATTTTTTTTTAATTAAAAAAAAGCTCAATTTTGATGCAGTTTTATGTGAATTTATTTTATGATGTTATCTGTTCACAGCTCTTAACTAGCTCACATTCTGGTCAGTTTACAGACTAAACATCAAACAAAATACACTCATGGCCACAGTCGACGCTAACAGAGTATAACATAAACATCAGTGCAAAAAAAATGCAAAAAAAGAGTCTGTTGGCGTTCACTGATGTCTCCGTAGTAGGTGCAGTAAACAAGTCGAGGCATGTCTCCCTCACTGCCGTGTTTCAGGGGGATGCTGCATTCAGGTGCGTTCAGAAACGTGACCTTATGTACAATGCCTTTTCCGTCAAGCGTGAAGAAGGGTGCAAGATGTCTGCGGTATGGCAGTCTTTGGCCACTACAAAAACAGTAGCAATGATGTCAATTCCACTACAGGGGAGATTTGATGTTCTCTGCAATAAGGTGGGGAAAAAAAGGTGCCTAATATATCAGTATCGAAATCGGCAAATAGGGTTGGAAAATATCAGCATGTCGGATATCGGCAAATAATCCAATATCATGCCTCCCTATATATGGCTCAGGGCCATTCTCACTCCCAACACGTCAAATTCAAGCTGCTGAATTTGACGTGTTGGGAGTTAGAGTGTGTTGTCTTGTACAGCAAAGGTACAGTAACGCCGGGAACACACCGGACGCGGAAGTGTGTCAAAACCCACACGCAAACAGAGAGAGAGAGCAATAGAGAGAGAGCATGATTAAAAAACAGCGTCTGGTGTGAACCAAAGTGCTCCGGCTCGCACACGATTTTTGTTGCGCGGCGCTTTGCAACGCTTCGCCATCCGGTGTGTCCCCGGCGTAAGACATAATAAAGTACAGTCAGCTAAGACACCCAAAGGGTGAAAAACAAACTGTGACCAGCACCTATCCCTGAACCCTTGAACTACCACTTCCCAAAGTCAGACCTAAGTTGAGACTGTGGTAAGGTTAAAATTAGGGGTGGGAGAAGTATTCTGCACCCTTTCTCCAAATATTCACTCAACTGAAAAAGTCAACCTTTGGACGAGCCTACCTGGTCTTCAGCTACTCATGGTTCGGAAAAGTCTGTTGTTAACCTTGTTTGCAGTTGATTGCAGGTCTGTGGCGGGACATGAACTCCCGTCTCCAGTGGCTACATTAAGGGCACACCAATCTCGGATCCCATCGGCTATAGTCTGACAACGATGACATCAGTGAACATGTCCAGTTTAGCAAGCGGTTGGTGATAAATGACTTCCAGTACGCGTGCTGCATTGTTTACAGAAAAATACACTGATTTTCTTGTGGCTGACTTTAATTAACGGGTCTTAAGTTTGTAGAAATAACATCATGATGCAGATCAGTAAAAAGTTGAAATGAAGCTTTGTCAGGTCTGTTCTCAAGAGGAGAAGAAAACTACTTTTAAAATGCTCATTTGTTGAACGGAGGTCGGATCGATCATTTCTGATGCATTCAAGGAAGTCAGAAAATCTGAACGCTGAATGCTTTCATGACACGGGTCAAGGGAATTTATCTCAAGTTGAATTTTAGATCTAGAACAGATTGTTAGAAGCTAAATCATAGATAGCCGCTGATGGGAACCAGGATTTCATTACAGCAAGTTACGGTCCGCCTGCTTTTGCTCTCCACACGGACTGTTTTTCCTGCATACGCTGCAGCCTGCTGATACGTGATTGGTCAATACTACTCGGACTTCAAGCGTAGTAGACACGGAAATCAGAACACTTGCCATCCCTAAAATCCACGTCCCTGCCTACAGACTCTACATTTCTATGTAGAATCTGTAAATAGAGATTAAGGGTACACTGAAATGGTGCTGAGAGTTGGCATTAAAAGTAAATTGTCAGGTGCATAGGGATCCTGGGCTGCTGAGGGCTAAGCAATGCTTTATATACACTTTCTCTGGCACATAAAGTCATAAATACAGATGCAAATCGCAAAATCTTGTCACTTCACCAAGGTCACAGAGATAACTACTTTTAAAACTGTTACTCTGAACTTCTGTTTTCTTTTAACCTGGTGTTTCAGAAGTGCCAGGAGACACACTAATACCAACTAACCTATGACTGCAAATGAGTTCTTCGTTCATCTGAACTGAGAATTTCAGTTGAGAGGCCTTTTGCACTGCAGACACATTTTTGTAGTTTTATTGATTTGCACCTTGCACTTTTTATTTTTTCATTCAAATGTTGTTTTTTTTCAAAGTTTCACTTCAAGCATGTGATCCATCTGACTAATAAAAGGTGTTTTGCTGACACGGTTAGAAAAAATATTCAACATTGCAGGCTGATTTTGTATCACAGAACTGTGTTTTGTGTGATAGAGGAAAAATACAAACACAGTGATTTCTCAGTTGGAAGAAGCAGGTAGTTAATGATATTTTGTTCATTTCAATTTTACTTTTGTTCCAGCTTTTTTGTTGCTCCCAATCACACAGTAGCAGAGGTCTTGATCCACATCAACCACATAATGAAAAGCTTCGCAGGCACAATTGAAGTCATTGACCAAACCATCAAACTGAAGACCCTCTGTGCACTGTTTAAAATGACTTCAACTGCCAGTCTCCATTATTCATGCTTCGCTCCCACACTCCCCGTACACAAACATCTTCCCAGCCAGAGGTCACGGCCCGCATTAGAAGATGCAACAGACGGTTTGAGGGGAAGACGTTTTTAGATGCCTTAAAGGGAAAAATATCTAAAAAAGTTCTTTTTTCTCTTAAGCATGTCGGGCAGTCCTCCTCTGCCTCTGACACAGAGCTGCTAATGCTGTGAAGACATAGTTTCCTGTTTTGCCCGCAGTACCATTTCACTATGTAATCACCTAGCTCATGAAAATTGCAAAGGTGGTGAATAATTTAAAGTGGCTGCGTTAAGAAGTATGTGTTGTACGGTGTCATAACGATGGTGGTCCAGACACGGGGAGGAAGATAGTAAAGTGCATAAAAAGAAATCGGAGTGAAACATTTTTCTTTGTCGCTCATTTATAGTGCTCACATCACATATTCCTCTGTTTCCAATATTTCTTTATTGTTACTTGAGGGCATGCTTAAACTGAGATGAGGACTGAGCTTCTTTGCTGCAGAGGAGTGGAACGCACTGTACCTATGGCGTTATCAATTTTAATCTCCCAAGTGTTTGAGCACATGTTCTGCGCCACAAATGAAACACACAATGTTGCACGATTGACTCAAAGCACAACAAAGAGCACTGTGGGCTTAGACTATTTGTCCTTGCAAGCGGTACAAAAACCCCCTCTGAAGGACGGAAGATTGAACTAAGCTGCTGAAGCACTTGGGAGACTCGCAGTGATTTTATTTGATTAACTGCAATCATGAAATCCCACATCACCAGGGTTCGCTACTGACCAGCCCTCCATGAAACAGCACCATGTATTAAATACATTTTGCTGTTCAGGAGGGAAATGAAGACTGTTATTGGTGCTGATATTTGTATCTGGACACTGATGTTTTGCATGTTAACTGTAGGAGTAATGAACACTTTTACAGGAGATCAGAAACAGTGAGGTATTTCAAAATAAAGGGCTGAATAAAGATAAATATGTTAAGCTTGAGAAGCACAGGTCAAAACTATTGAGGCTCATACAATGGTTGGTGATTTCTGAATATTTTCTGTCATTCTGGCGCTTTGGACAAAAGCATCTGCTAAATGAAATTGTAACATTTAGAGAATTTTTTAAAAATATTTTTTATTATAATATTATAATAATACTAAAATCTGAAGGCTGTCCATCATTTAAACTCTCTAACACATTCTGCCATTAAGCAATTCACAAATGCAGCACTTTGCCCATATGGAGATGACCTATAACATTAAGTTGTAGGGTTGGGCATGGGTATGCATGTAGTAATTGTTTTAGGCGTCACTATGAGTTCAAGTTATAGTTTTTATTTATTTATACCTTTTTATATAATAAATATGAATGTAAATGTACCCAGTTTATATAATGTATTCTTTGTCTTAAAAGGAGCGCTGTTGCCTCACAGCTAGAAGGTCACTGGTTCAATTATTTCTTTCATCTATAACACTTTAGCATTGTCTCTTACAGTATATCCACATACTTGGATGATTTCCCATCATATCTGCAATGGCAGGAAAAGGTTGAATCACTAGAAGGAAAAAGAATAAAACAGCTCCAAAGTTAGTCGAGGTGTCTCTCAGCAAACTTATTGCTCCAGTGAAACTGCCCAGTGGCCAGAAGTTGGAGATACTTGGCACTTGGCAGGCAGGTGTAAAAGTGTGTAACTATGCAGAATTGAATGTGAAGCACAGCGCTGCTTACAAAAAGAGCACACAGTCAGCAAAGCTTCGCAGAGTTTAAGAAACACACCTGAAAGTCTTTAAAGTCTCCCTGCAGGGCTGACTCTCTCCACAGCACGTCATTACATGTACACCGTCTTTAATCAGCAGAACAAGTGGCTAATATCAATTGCAAGTTATCTAATTAGACGATGACCTTTTCATGCTTCTCGCTATGTTTTTTGTTTTTCACATCGCTGTGTCACTGAGAGGTTTAGAGAGAAAACTTAGCAGACACTGCACTTCTCGCTCTGATCAGCACACTGAGCCAGGAGTTGTAAATGCCATCACATTAACAATGCCTCCGGGGTATAGACGGTCCCCAGCATCTCTATGCAGCGTGTTTGTTAAACACTGCCCGGTCACATCTCTGCCGCTGTGTGCTCCTGACCGCCCTGGTGTCATATCCAGGCTGTTTAACAGTGCGTTAGCCACAGTATCACTTTAATTACTTTGCTGTAGTGAACTGCAGTGAGTCCTCTCTGTTCACCGCTAAAGCAGACCTGCTTACAAGGTGGATTTTTCCACTTAGTTCAGAAGCAACTACATCTGCATGCTTTGATTAATTTAGCTTTAATGTCCAAGAGACACCTGCAATACTGTGTGTGACATAATCTATTAAAACAAGGATTCCTCTGTGATGCATGCCTCATTCATAAACATTTATGATTGGGCCATTTCCTATCAAATATGAAGTGTGCGCATGTGTCGTCATGTCTTTATCATTTTTCACCACAGACTCATTCTAATACAGTGCTAAGAACCTGTAATGAAAGAGTAATATGTATAAATCTGGCTGCTTATATGCAATATTTAAACCTACATAATACCAACGATCGTTATCTTCAGACGTCTGCCGGCAATCTCCTCCTTATGAAAATGCAAATAAAGTCTCAGGAAGCTTTTCTGCTGTTTTTCTTTATGCATTCATTTTTACCCAAGGTCATTATTTTCCCCCTGAAGTTTCAAAATAATAACTGTTGTGTTTAATCTTTCGTTCCCATTTGTCCTCCAGCTCACACACATTCATCATCATACAGTAGCTAAAAAAAGTACAGTGCGTGCGGCGTACTAATTTAGGGGATGCTTTCCTGTTTTGTGAAAAATAAATAGAAAAAATCATCATCAAAGATCATGGTCTTCACATATTTTGCATGTGTGCATGTATCTTAGATCTGCGCCACACAATGTGGATGAGTCCAAGAAGGTTCACGTAAGTTAAAGCTGCACTTAAATGTTTTATATTATCAGTAGATTAAATGTGCAGTGTGATACGCGTTGCTTGAAGTAACTTATCTCTGCAGGTCCGTTCAAGCCCGCTGTCAAATACCGACATTTTGTCATGGCCCTCTATGTTTTTTATAGATGCACGAGGTATCCACCATCTTCTGCATGAGACACAACAGCAATGTTTAACGTTCCGTGGCAATATCACATACACAGAGAAACTGTACCTAGTGTTGCAGTAGAAAGACAATTAAAGCTGGGGTTAATGAATGGGCCAAACATCACTGGATCTTCCCCGAGGAGACTGAGGTTCAAGTTCTGTGAGAATCTAAAATTTCATGTGTCATTATTGTTGTTAACTTCCCGATCATATTTTCCCTCACCATAACCTTGTAGGTTTGTTTGCCTTAACTTAAAGAGGAAGTTAACCATCTGTTAGACAGGGAGAGAACAGAGGTTTCCATGCAACATAACAGTGAAAGCTTGTGTGTCTGTATGGGACACAAAAGGATTCCTTATGTGTCACAGCGTCATTATTTTACAACCCAGGATGAGAAGGAGTTATCCATGCAGCAATAGTTCTTCTTTCTGTCCATGCCTTGAACAAAGTGGGAGTTATGTGCGGTGTTCCCCAAGGTTCGATTCTCAGACCACTATTATTTAATCTTTATATGCTGCCACTCACACGTTATACAGAAGCACAAAATAAATTAGCATAATTACGCAGATGATTCACAGATTCCCATACATTCCCTTACTCAGTGTCTTGATGATATCAACCTATGCATGTCTGACAACTTTTTCCAACTGAACAAAGACAAAACTGAAATTCTCTTTTTTGCTATAAGGACTAAGAGAAACTGCAGAAATTGCAGCTCATCTCCTCTCTCTATAAATGTGGGTGTAATCATGGACAGCAATCTAAATTTTAAAAGTTATATCAATCAAATCACAAGCTCAGTTTTTTACCTTCTAAAAAACATCTCAAAACTCAGGGGCCTTTCTGTCAACATCAGACGCTGCTGAGAAATGAATACATGAACTCATAACAGGTGGACTAGACTACTGCAATAGTCTATTCACCTTCCTCCCAAAATCAGCTGTCCAGCAACGACAAATAATTCAAAATGCAGCAGCACAAATCCTCACCTAAGCTAGAAAGTTTGAACACATCACACCTGTTCTTAGATCCCTCCACTGGCTCCCCGTCAAAACCAGAATTGATTTTAAAATCCTCCTACTTGTGTACAAAGCTTTGAATGGCCTTGCTCCTCAGTATATGACAGACATGCTAATCAGCTACAAACCATCTTGAACTCTCAGGTCCACAGGCAGTGGCCTTTTGACCATCCCACGTTCAATCTCCAAAGCAGGGGAGGCTGCTTTCAGTATTTATGCCCCAAGACGATGGAATGTCCTTCCTGAGGACCTGAGAGGGGCCCCACTGAACACAACAAGCAAACTAAAAGCCATACTTTTTTCATCAGTTCATGGCTAAAAATTTTAGTGTGTGAGTGTGTTTGGAGTTATATTTGAATTATAATATATGAAGCAAATTGTGTTGCCCTGTTTATGAAATGTGCTGTAAAGTTTGACTTGACTCGAGTAGTTATTCTGTCTTTTCTATCCCGGTCTAGCTGGCTTCTGGTGTAGCAACACAGCTCAGGAAAGACAGACACAGTAACGACAAGCTAAAGAAAATATGGACTATTTCCTATCTAAGGGGCTGAAAATATTTGGGGGAGACAGTGCTCAAACACTGGCTTAAATTGGTATTTGGCGATAAATCACGTTGTCTAGGCGCCCTGGTACTTCCCCTTGTACAGAACGTGGCCAACAATAAACTTCTTGTTATGCCCTCTCGCCCCCCCATTTCTGTCCGTCTTTTTTCCTGTGAAATAAGAAGCAAAAATTCCTCCCAAAAGAATCTTTAAATATAGAAAAAATTACATGAATGTTGGCGCCATATTTTTTGTGTGTATTATCCTTCAAATACATTCACCCAAACACCTTTGGGTCTCATGCAGACATACAGGGTAGCCTCTGTTTAGCGTCTGTTTCAAGGTACTCTTTAGAGTCTGTTTTATTCTCTGTATTGTTACACTTGGATAATGTGAAAGTATCCGTTTGGTTATATTTAGACGCAAAAACATGTTGAAGGGTTTGGGAAAAAAATACAACTGATGGGTTAAAGAAATGACTCATCCCGGCCTGACATGGAGTCTGGCGATGCTTGTGAGTCTATAAGGAGCATTGATAAATTGAATTTACTTACATGTATTTTGATGAAAAAAGATGTAAATGTACACTCCCTCACTGATGCACTCAGCTCTGCTCTATTCTTACTGTAGCATTTGGCTAAAGTTGATCACTTTGTTTCCATTAACTGTGTCGAGCGTTTGCTTACAGAAACGTGATCTGTTGACCGTGCAGCCAGTCTGCTGATATATCCCGTCCTAATAGGAATGACAGATTGACTGTTTAGCTCGCTAAAGCCCTTTTATAAAGCCATAGATTGCAGAGCGGAGCCTCGGCCAAAACCACAACTCTGCCCTATAAATCCAGGGGCCGACAGGGTGTCTATTTAGTCATAAATATGCATAGTGGACTCAATTACTCAGCATGTTAAACGAACGGCCATCGTGGCCATAGATTACAGTGAACCCTTTCAGAAACAAACGCGTTATTTATTTGACTCAGGTGCAGGAATCCGAGGTGCAGATTGTCACCAATTTTGGGAGTGATTTGTTTACACACATTTTTAGGGAAGTAACAGCTCGTGCTTTCTTGGTGATTGAAAACAATTGATTGTACTTCATAGGAAAACACGGGACAATGTGAGCTTTCCACAGCATCAATGTAGTGAATTAATTTAATCTGTTTTTTCTTACCGCTCTCTTAGTGAGTGCAATGAGGAAAGCATTGGTATAGAAATCCCCAGGAGCACATGCCCCCTGATAGAACAGATGTGCCCTACTATCCAGTCCAGCATACTTACAGCAATTATGGCCAATACATCAGATAGAGAAAAAAAACCCTCTTTTCTAAGCGCATGTCTGTGATGCTATAGATGGATCAGGCTGTTGCATTTGAGCTCTTTAGCCAGAAGCAACTTTGCAAAGCCTTCTGCTTCCTGGTAGTAAAACATGTGGTTGGTATTTTGAATTAGCAAATCTTACTGCCCATTTAAACTAATTAAATGTGGGCAAACAAAATGTCTTCCTGATTTGTCTCTGAACTCTGAAGACACCAAATCTTAAACGCTGTAATGTTCTGTTTCCTCTTCTTCTTAACAGCAACATCTCACATCAGGGAACAGATGCTAATAGCTGTTGAGAAGTGAGACAAACTGCTTATTAAGCATGCTCAAACTCAACTAAAAGACCACCCACTGTCTTGCAATTATTCTGCGGTCTCTGCCTCCAATTACAGCTTAATTGAACTTCTCACAATCATACCATTGCAAACTATTTCTGGGGTCAAAGTTGACTGGCTGGCGAAGGGCACGGAAACTTAAAGACATCATTAGCACAGTTCCTCTCATAATTATCCTCTTAGGCTGGTGGCTCTGCTCAGATGTGAGGTCAATTACAAATATACTTATTTGCATGGAGGTGCATGTTAGCCGACAGTGTGCAATTTCACTCTCAGGAGCAAATGAATCAGTTATCTGGCAACTGCAGTGGACTATATACTCCAAAAGATGTTTTGTAATGAAAAACTATGAACGTCTTAATTATTATTGCGGAAAAAGTTTTATTAATAAATTAAGTCAAGTTTTGAACTACGTAAAATCACAAATAAAAACATGAATTCTAAGTTAGAACAGCACCTGTCAAAGCTGCACCTACAGTGACCCGTGTTCCCCTTTTTACTGTCATACATTTAAGCTAACAATATCAGATGTTCATATTCAACCTGACGAGAGTTTGCAATAACAAGGTACACATGTGAAAAAGTTATACCTAGGTTTCCAAAGTTTTTCCTCTACTCACACAATGGGCTGACCTCATCACTGATTTTTCTCGACAGCCATCTGCTCCAGGCAGAGCTGCATGCGCGCTAAGTGTACTGCTTCGCCCGTCCCATCATCCATCTCGGAAGTTGTCCTGCCGCTCTGCTCAGGACCACTCTTCAAGTTTCAAGCGGTGCTCACTAAGGTTGCGTGCACTGTAAGGAAGCTGCTCAGTGCAGATAAAGCCAAAAGAGAAAGGCTGAGGAAAATACCCAAATCTTCCAGATAGTTTCCACGGCTCACTAGCTTTCCTTTAACGCTGCCTCCCAACCCCTGTCGCTGTAATCTATTATGTCAAGGAAAATAGCTCTGGATTTAATAAGGGTTATCTAAGTGTCTGACTGGGAGGTTCATGTACCTCCAATCTAATTATCTGCTGATTTACAGACATTTTCACGATTTAAGTTGATGGAAAGAAAGTCTTTTTGGACTTGTTTTCATCACTTCCAGAAGAAAGTGGGAGGGGGGCCTTACATCTACATACAGCTAAAATGAGTTTTTAAGACAAAGGCTGCTCGACATGTCTCTTAAATTGGATCCATGCATCCCTCACTTGCATCTTTCACTTGCGTCTTAGTCCCTCCCACCAGAGATGCATGGACAGATGCGAGGAAACCAGGAGAGGAGAGAGGAAACGAGGGAATGTGTTTTCAAGAGACATGAGAAGGCCTTTCCCCCGAAGCGTCTCATGCAGTGACGCCTGTTTGTGATGATGGCACCAGCTGGTCACTGTTGGATCAGCTGTCAGTCAGCTTTAAAGCTGTAGTAGGTAACATTATTAAAACTAACTTTTTGTCATATTTGCTCAAACTCTCACTTTAAACATGCAGTAGTGCATGAGAGAGATCTGTGAAAAAAAAAAGAGTTAGACAGTTCTGCTCGACAGGTAACTGCCCCAGCTTCATTTCTGCTGTATTTGTTTTAAAAAAATGTCTCCACATTGCTAAGAGTCTGCGGTTACTGGGATGTTACGTTGCGGTGTTGCAGTCGGGCAAACGTTAGCTTGTTCCCAATGTGGCTGCTGTTTGGCGTTGTTTCATCTTTGTGTAGTGTCCAGGCAGTGTGACCGTTTCAGACTTTCTCCTGATAGTTCTGTGTGCCTGTGCTCTCACGGCTAAATGTTCACAACATCAGTGTGTTGCTGCTTAGTTGGCTCTGTTTTTTCCACAGTCTCTGTTAGCAAACTAAGTGCTGCTGGTTTTGCTAAATAGAATTAGCTGTAGATTACCATTCACAGCAAAAACACTGATTTCCGCTGGTTTGATGTGTATCTGCTTCGAACGTGTTGGTGGCGTAATACAACGGCTGCGGTTGTTGTCATTTCACATTTTTAGCGGTGTGTCCGCCGTTATATATCTGGCCTTTTTCAGTTGCCGTGGTTACTAGTCTGCGCGTGCATGCCTGCCTCCTCTGCAGGGAGGGCTTTGGAGGCAGGACTGAGCGCCGCGGAGACAGAGGGGGAGGGACCTGGAGGTTGTAATCTTCCAGATTTTGAATCAAAGTCCGCTCTCTTCTCCATCTTACCTACTGCAGCTTTAAAACACACAGTAACCGTGTTTCTCTCTGTATCCTGTTAGCTGTTACAAACTGTAACAAACACCTGCACATGAAGAACAGGCTGCACTCTGTGTTCCTGCTGCTTAGAGCCATACGGACAGTTCTTACCAGCACGATGCCTTTATATTATTTATTCATTATTGGCATATATAATTGCTGATAATCTGATATGAATTCATTATTTAATAAGCCTATATGTTCATGAACTATGAAAATTATTTATTAGGCCTAAAGTTTCAGGGAAAATAGAAATCACGTCACGCTGATCAAACCCGACCTCATTGATGATCAGTCTCTCACGTCACTGAATAAAATGACAATAAAAAAGTGTCGGACTCTCCTGCTCCCTCTGAAGTTATTCATTCATCCATAATAAAATATAAACTCTAGTCACGAGCGGAAATAACCGCTCGTGACTAGAGTTTAATTAATTCAATAGAAATTGTGTTCCTGTCCAATCTAGGTTAAATATATAATCCATGTGTAACGCTGGTTTGAAAAGATGTCCCCTGCTGTGTTCATTTTCTGTTCAAGTTTACTTTTAATTAGTTATTTGATGCTATAAAATGGGGCGTGACCTCATGATTGACAGCTCTGTTGACCAATACAGCTCCTGCAGCCGCTCTGTTCTCTGTGTTAGCAGAGTAGAGGAGGATCGGCGAGAGGAGACATAACTCAAACAATCACTACAGTCAATAATTTAAGTGTGTTTTGGTTAGCGGAAGTGTCTACGGCAGCTCTGCCTGCCGCTCCAAATGACGTCACCAGCAGAAGATGGCAGCACCCGCCTCGGGGGTGTTTTGGCTTCAATTTCATACAATGAGAGCAGATGGAGACACGTCGTCCATCTTTCCTTGGTCTTGACCAACTCTTGGAGTTCTTTTTGCTTTTTTTGAGCTCGTTGTTGTATTCACCAGCTTATTCCAGACTGAGTCCATCCACTTCTTTGTGCTGGCCAGAGCTATTGTGCAAAGTGGGCTTTGTGTCTACTATCAGCTATATGCTATGGCTGGAATAGCTCGATAAGATCACTGACAGTGACCATAAAGACAATGTGGCACAAAACAAAAACGTGAGCTGAAGATGTTAAAAAGGTTCTCAGAGTCGGGTGATACTATGCTGTGACTTTGTTGCTATAAGCAACACGTTATATTCTAATCAGTCATTTGACATATAATTGATTAAACAATTGGGAGCAGCTTTTAAGCAACTGGCTCTGGAGAATCTTTGTTTTTTCAGTGTCTCATTATCCTTTAATTGCTGCTTTTGGTCACAGTGGCTGCTGCTCAGCAAAAGTTACAGGCCCACCAAAGGAACTGTTCTCAACTTAAACCCAGAGCAAACCCAGAGATCGTGTTTTCTGATGTGAAATCATGGATTATAGAGCAATGCTTCCCATTTTCAAGGACCTCACACTGACTCAAACAACGTCTCCTGACAGAGACACTGGCTACTTCAAATGCTGTCATTCCCTGAAGTACCACTGAGGAAAAAAGAGCTTGATCACTCTATTCAAACCAAAGTGTGGCATCATCTGGAGTGACGTAGTTTTCCATGTTCATGAATAAGTCATCTTGAGCACAACTGCTGAGGTAAACAAATCATCAAGATGAACTCAAACTGCAATAAGAGAATAGTTCATTTCTAGTCTACTGACTCCTGATAGAAGGAAACACTGAGCTCTGCTTTCCCTCTGAAGGTCGCAGCCACTTTGAACATCCAGCACAGTGGTCTGAAAATGAGATTCATTAATAATTATTGTGGCCTCACTCCGAGGATACTGGTAATGTTCCTGAGCAGCAAATATTAATATTTCAGCTCTGGTAGGAAAGCTTTTAAAGCAGTCGCTCATTTGGCCCTTTAAATGTGGATCTGTTCCCCTTCTTTACCTGACTTTCCCAAACTTTTCCCCTCTTACGGCTGATGTTGAAACAAGGGCTCAGGATGTTAGCCGGAAGCCGCAGTGACAGCCACCCCCCCCTAAACAAAATCTATGCTCCCACCACTCTGCCTGTATTCTTCTTGAGGAAATGAATAGAAAAAGGCAGCCTGATGAATAGAAGCTAATGGCCCATCTCTGGCTGAATGGTGCATAAACAGCAGCTGTATTTCGTTTCTGCTAAATATTAGGAGCACATCTGATTATGTGTCCAATCACAAGCACTTTATGGAAGAGTCATTTTACCCCAGCAGGATGTTGAAAAGGGGGGATTTCTCGGAAGGCAGAAGACATCCCAGAAGAGGCAGAATGCTGCTGAGAGCTGCCTTTGTGTGAGAAGTATGCACATTTCCTAAACCGTATGAATGAAGTCAGTGTGTAGTGCAATCAACAGAGAGAGAAATCCCTCCTTCTTCCTCTGTTGCTCACCGACAATTAAAATTCCTAAAAGCCACATTTGTTGCTTTATTGGCCTGTTAGGTTTATTACTAGAAAACATCAATTTGTTGCTTTTATATTTGCATTAAGTAAATTAAGCAGAGTGCAGTAAAGATTAGGACATGGCCTCAAAAGTGCCATTGGAAACCGAGCAGAGGCGCATTAACTGCTCCAACATAAAGTCCAGTGTGAGGGGAATAAATAAGATCCACTTTGCTAACAAGTCATCTCTACAGAGAGGGAAGAGCACTTGGAATCCCTGCGTTGACAACACACTCTACAGCTGTGTCCCAATCCAGGGGCTGCAGCCTTTAAAGGCTGTATTTGAAGGCCGATTGCGTCACAGAAGCGTCGAAGGCTGTCCCAATTAGAAGGCTCCTGACAAATACGTCCTCCTTTTTTCCCTGGTCGCGAAGGATCCATCAGATGCATCCTTCGCAGCCCACCGTATCCCGGGGTGTATTGCGTGCCAATTCAAACGAGATGGCAGACTTTCAAACGGCAAGGAATACACTTTAAAACGTAAACGTTTTTGGTTTCAACTCACTCGAATAGCTAGCGATGCACATGTTTATAAAAACGAAAGGGCCAAATTATCTTTAAAATAATAGGTTAACTTCAGCAACATTAGTTATGCTAGGTAGTAAGCCCACTAGCTACCTGTTGCTTGGCAACAGGAGCAGTGTTTGGTGACAAGGTGACAAAGTAGAAATGATCTTAACAAAGAAATGCATAACAAAATCAAGACAGGAACACATTTAACTAAATACAAAACTAAACTACAACACACAACAGAAAGTGGATGTCTGCTGTAAGAAGTCGAACCAAGGGGACCAAAAGTGACAGTGAAAATTAAATTCTTGGTAAAGATGAGGAAATTGATGACAAGAAATGGTAACATGAGAATATGAGCAGCTTGGCCAGCTGGACATCCTGCGTCCTCTGAAGAGTGATGGAGAGACATGAAACCGCTTTGTTCAGTAAAATCCTACACTGAGGGAATCCTAACCTAAAAGCAAGTTAGCCACAAAAACAATCTTGGCTAATGTCCAGACATCTGGTGTCTGTTAAAGATCGCCACAGAGACACTGATTTTTAGCTGAAATTGTGTTAGTGTTCTACTTTTTAAAATCACTGGGTCTGTTTTTTTTTCCAAGATGGGAGACCTTTGTGGATGTTTCAGATCTCTTCAAAGGAGCAATTCACCCCTACAAAAAGTCAGTCAAAGCTGGTGTTCTCTGTTTTCGATAGAGGCAATAATATTTGAAATTGGCGCCATAGCTGTGGAGAAAGTTGTACAAACAGCTCGTGGTTTCACCCATTCCACATTCCTGCAACACCCAGCATGCATTGCACCCTCCCTCTGAAAGGAACTGCCCACCGGGAGACGCTGGAGTGAAATACTACCGTTTTCCAGTCAAGGACATTGATCACTGCAGACAACGGGTCAGAGCGGTACATAATCTGAAATACGCAGAGAATATATACCAGTGGATCGTCTAAAACATCTTCAGCTCTGCAGTCTACATTTCAAACCTGATGATTTTAAACGAGACATGACATCGGAGGCAGGCGTCCTAGATTGAGGAAGTGTAGTTCAGCGAGCTCTCTGGCTACGTAAAACGTGTCATCTGGTGGAGGTTTTCCAGGGCCCACTGGAGAAGCGGATAACGTCCTCCAAAGGCGCAGAGCGTGACTGCAAAAAAAAAAATCGCGCGCGACCCGGAGCACTTCCCGATTCCAACCAAGCTGCTTAAGGAAGTCTTTCCCTCAATTAGCACTTCTTTACTAGATATGATCAATATGTCTTTATCGACGGGCTATGTACCCCAGTCTTTTAAACTAGCTGTAATTAAGCCACTTCTTAAAAAGCCTACCCTAGATTCAGGCACCTTAGCTAACTATAGACCTATATCTAACCTTCCTTTTATCTCAAAGATCCTTGAGAAAGCAGTCGCTAATCAATTATGTGACTTTCTTCATAACAACAGTTTATTTGAGGACTTTCAGTCAGAATTTAGAGTCCACCATAGCACTGAGACAGCCCTTGTGCGAGTTTCAAATGATCTACTTACTGCTTCAGACAGAGGACTTCTCTCTGTACTCGTCCTGTTAGATCTTAGTGCCGCTTTCGACACGATAGACCATCACATCCTGTTACAGAGATTAGAACATTTAATTGGCATTACAGGATCTGCACTAAGTTGGTTTAAATCTTATCTATCAGATCGATCTCAGTTTGTTAATGTTCATGATGTGTCCTCTATGCAAACCAAAGTTAGTCATGGAGTTCCACAAGGTTCTGTGCTCGGACCGATTCTTTTTACCTTATATATGCTTCCTCTGGGTAATATCATGAGGAAACACTCCATTAATTTTCATTGTTATGCAGATGATACTCAATTATACTTATCTATGAAGCCAGATGAAACCAATCAGCTATCTAAACTAGAAGCATGCCTTAAGGACATAAAGATCTGGATGACTAGAAACTTTCTGCTACTTAATTCAGACAAAACTGAAGTTATTGTGCTCGGCCCAAAACACCTTAGAGACTCTTTCTCTAATGATATAGCTGCCCTAGATGGCATCAGCCTGGCATCCAGCACTACTGTTAGGAATCTGGGAGTTCTATTTGATCAGGATATGTCCTTCATCTCCCACATAAAACAAATATCAAGGACAGCCTTCTTTCATCTTCGCAACATAGCAAAAATCAGACACATCTTGTCTCAAAACGATGCAGAAAAACTAGTCCATGCATTCGTTACTTCCAGGTTGGATTATTGTAACTCGTTACTATCAGGCTGCCCTAATAAGTCACTAAAAACTCTGCAGCTGGTACAAAATGCTGCAGCACGTGTGCTGACAAGAACTAGGAAGAGAGATCACATCTCTCCTGTATTAGCCTCTCTGCACTGGCTTCCTGTAAAATCTAGAATAGAATTTAAAATCCTTCTTCTTACTTACAAAGCTCTTAATGGTCAGGCACCATCATATCTTAAAGAGCTCATAGTGCCATATTACCCCTCTAGAACATTGCGCTCCCAGGATGCAGGCCTGCTTGTGGTACCTAAAGTCTCTAAGAGTAGTGTTGGAGGTAGAGCCTTCAATTACCAGGCCCCCCTCCTCTGGAACAATCTACCAGTCAAGGTCCGGGAGGCAGACACCCTCTCTTCTTTTAAGAGTAGACTTAAAACTTTCCTCTTTGATAAAGCTTATAGTTAGGGCTGGCTCAGGCTTGGACTAGCCCATAGTTATGCTGCTATAGGTTTAGACTGCCGGGGGGATCTGACACTCTCTCTCTCTCTCTCCCTCTCTCTCTCTCTCTCTCTGACTCTCTGACTCTCTCTCTCTCTCTTCCTCTCTCTCTGACTCTCTCTCTCTCTCTATCTGTCATATTAATGCAGCTCATTAACTCTGTATCTTCTGGTCCCATTAACATTACTAACCACATATCTTCCCGGGAGTTCTTGTGCTCCCTTGTCTTGAAGGTTCCTGAGGATCGTTGCTGCAGACCACCTGCTGCTGTGGACCTGCTCGACTGCAACAACTACTAACATCAGCCTTCCCCATAGTATCATTATTGTTGCTGCTAATGCTAATAGTAGACCTGTTGACTTCAACTGTCACAATTACGATTACCTCAGCCTTTATCATTACTCTGCTTCTCTCGCTAATTTATTTATTTATTTATTTATTTAGCCAATCTTCACCCTAGTCTACCACTATTATTGGCATTGTAACCATAAGTATGTGTCCGTTGTTGTTCATGTAACAAGGACATATGTTGTTGTTGCTCTCTTTGCCTGTCTCTATCCTGCATCTCCTTCTATCCCATTTTCGGCCCATCCAGTCGAGGCAGATGGCTGTTCAACATGAGTCTGGTTCTGCTCGAGGTTTCTGCCTGTTAAAAGGAAGTTTTTCTGCCAATGTGCCGAATTGCTAAGTGCTACTCATGGTGGATTGATGTTGGGCCTCTCTTTAAATAACTTAACAAAGAGTCGGTCTAGACCTGCTCTTTCTGTAAAGTGTCTCGAGATAACCCTGGTTATGATTTGGCGCTATACAAATAAAATTTGATTGATTGATTGATTGATTCCGTTCACACCAGACGCGCATTTCTCCGCGCCAGTCGACAAGCGCCTCTGCTCCTCAGCTGTCGTTTACTCACATTTGGAGCTGTTTTCATGTTTTCATCATGCTCTCTCTCTCTCTGTTTGCGTGTGTGTTTTGACACCCCGCCCGCACCCCCTATAGCCAGTCCACTTTGTGTCTCTCTCTTTCTTGTGTGTGCCTGTGTGTCTGTGTGTGTGTCTATGTCTGTGTGTGTTTGTGTCTATGTCTGTATGTCTGTGTGTGTGTGTCTGTGTGTATCTTCATCTCTCTCGCGCTCTGTTTAGATACTGACAAACGTATAAAAGCACACAAATATAACATCGCATTTGTCAATTGCGGTGTTTTATTTTGAAAATTGTTTTAATTTTGAAAATTGACCGGATTCTCTCGTTGTTTCATGTGTGACTTCCTGCCAGGATTGACGCGATCACTCGCGGCTCGCGCAAAAAATAGACCAGACACTGAAACGATCGCTGCAGGGCGCGAGCCGGCCGCGGAGGTGCGCGCCACGGCGCGCCTGGTGTGAACGACACAATCGGTTAACATGGGCGCCGAAAGGAAACGGGCTCCGCTCCACGGCTATTCACGGCGCTTCGGCGTCCGGTGTGTTCCCGGCGTCAGAGCATCAGAGAGACACTGACTTTTAACTTGAAGCCGCATTACTCAGTAATTTTACCTTTTTTACATTGCTCAGCTACAGCAGATTGACAGTGTCAAGGTTAATGTACGTCCAGGAGGGTCCCATTCGAGGGGCAGTGTTACTGAGCACCGTCCACACTCATTGGAGAGATCCCTGACCACCAACTTAAAATGGATTATCTAATTACTGATTTTCAAATGCCATGACACCACTGAGCAGAGCTGCGGTCCAGCTCAGCCAATTTGGGACACTGCTTGAAATTCAACTCATGAATTGAAAATGGAATCGTAACAACCACTGGTCTATTTCTGTCACCGTTTTTTGCCTCATGAATGACTGCTTTTGATTTTGGCTTCAGTCCGTACCTCACCAACTTGTTATGGGTGGACAGTTTTGCAATTAATAGCAGTCTGAGACACAAACATGCCAAAAGTGTTGGAAATTGAAAGATGCTGAACTCAGATGATGAACCCTTTTCCATGAGCCTACGGCAAACTGATTGCTCCTGACCCCCATGTCTGCTCTCTGCTGTGAGTGAATACCAATAAAGTGTATGTTACTGGGAAACTTATTTCTCTGGAGTAACTTTCCATTCGAGTCGAACACAAGGAATATAAAAGAGCCATTTACTTCATCCCCCTCCCCCCTCTCCTTTTCTTTCATGCTTTGGCTTCTTTTTTTTTTTGACTTCCTTCCCTTTTCAACTCTTATTGTTCACCTGAACCCTTAAAACACAAGCTTTTGGTCCTACATTTATTGGGCTTCCTTTGTGTCCAGCTCTCTTGTTAGAAACACGAATGTTTTGGCCCGGGAAAAAGAAAGAATATCGCTGCTTGTTCCGCTGAGTCCAACTCCTGTTTGTGTCAATGCTCTAAACCTTTTACTGGGCCGAGGGTAGCCTGGGGAGCTGAGCGTCAGAGGGGGAACAATGTTGTAAAAAGTTGTGAGAAGAGACTTTATGAGTCAGTGTGATTCAATCGAATGACTGAAATAATATGAAGTGCCGGCTTTGAAAGGAGGTCATACAAGGACTGAAGGTTTGGAGGGTAATTTTTACATAAAGAGATTATCTTGAGAGCCAGACTCGCTGAAATAACACTTATTAAAATGTAAAATATAAAGTATTGTAGTAGAGCTCTTCAAGGGTCTGACCGGACCCCATGACCCGAGAACCAACTTCACAGTAATCATTCCATTACCGTGGGTCCTTGGTGTGTTTATCATTATGTGTAAAACCAAAGTGGATCTGAGACGACCCGTCATTTAAGAGCAGATTACAAGAGCTAAAATAAGGTGAACAATGTTGAGAAGCAGCAGAGGGGAAGAAGAAGAAGCTAAAGGAAAATGAATTAAGATGTCAATCCTGGAGGCACTTCTTCTGTTTGGGCCTCGTCCATGCAAATGATTGACACAACAAGAAGAAAGTAAACCCTGTTACGTTTATTACATGTGGTGGACTGCTATCGATCCAAGAGCTGGGGAAAGGAAGGCGTAACGGCAGCTCATATCCAACAACAACAACAAAGTAAGTGACAAAAGAACAATCAAAACATCTGAAACTGAATAAACATTATATACAGTAAGACCCTTTAAACCTTTTCAGCAGTATAATGGAATTATTGGTAGCACTTTAATGACTGGGTTTGTAGAGTCCATGAAATCATGGGGTCTGAATGTTATTTAACAATCAGGTATCTTACAAATGGTTTTAACTTCACTGCTTCCCATTGATCAGCAACAGAAAAGAGAATAGATAGTGAACACTCGTAGGGATATTGACAGGAGCACTGCATAAATTATGGGCCCTTTAAAAAGTCCCTCCTCGCATCCTCTGCTACTCATACCTCTATCTTTGTGGGCCCTTCTCTCTTGTTCTCCTTTCCCACCTAAATTTAGCACGTTGACGCAGGTTTTTGAGACCTGGGAAGACCCACTTATAAATGCTGATTGTCTCCGTTCCCATTGCCATCGGAGTGTACTCCTGTCGGTCTCTTTTCTGCTGTGTCACCATCTGACCCATAGACTGTATAAAAAGATGGACGACACTAAAGTAAAGTCAAACCCTCTCTATCGCCCCCTGCTGACTGGCTGCAGTATAGGTCATAAAGCCCACCTCCTCCATGTTAACAGGTGGGACATGAGTCAAACTACATAATCAAAATACACACCAAATACATTTTTCTCAAACATGGTTTCTGTCATTATAGTTAGTTCTTATCATGCTGATTTACGTCCAAGTGTACATTTTTCAAGTTTATTTTTAATTAGTTATTTGATGCTGTCAAAATGATGATTGACAGCTCTGTTGACAAATACGGCTCCTGCAGCCAATCTGTTCCGGATTAGCAGAGTGGAGGACGAACAGCGAGAGGAGACGTAACTAAAACAAATCACTACAGTCATTGAAGTTTCCATACCTGTGAACTTTAACCTCAGACCAACACAAGAAGCTGTTCTGCTGTTAAACACGCCGGCGAGCGAGATCCTTGCTGTTTTTTCAGTATGTTAAGTGTGCGTTTTGGTTAGTGGAAGTGGCTACGGCGGCACTACCCGCCGATCTCTACTGCGCAGACTCTGGCCCCAAATGACGTCACCATCGCAAGATGGCAGCGCCTATCACGGGGGCTGTTTTGGCATCACTATCGTACAATGGGAGCAGATGAAGACGCGTCGTCCATTTATATTGGTCTGACATCACAAACGCACCCGAGACGGGGTTAGTGAACAGTGAAGATGTTATGGTGGTTAGATCTTTATTGTATCTATTACTCATTCAGTCTACTGTGCACCGCCTGTCGCACCATTGTCCGATCACACTTGAAGCTGTTTTCTCCTCGTGTCTTGATCGTTGCTTGTGTTGTATTAACTCTCAGATGTACGTCGCTTTGGACAAAAGCGAAATTGTTCTATCAATGTAACAGCATGATAACAGCAGTGTGGCTTTATACAAGCATTTGAGCTTCTCTCCATAAACGTGAGGTCTACGAAAATGGTAAAGGGGGGTTAGGGTCTTTAATTTAGGACCCATGAAGACCTGTAGTTGGAGGTATGAATATGTATGTGAAGTAAAGACCAGCTGTGAAGCAAGGCCTGCCTCTGATAAGATTTCAACGCTGCTCCCTTTACTATGTTACCTTTCAAGGAAGCCGGAGGGCATATTCTCTTTGCATGCATAAACATCCTCCTCTGATTTCTGAAGCTTACCACCTTGTTGTGGTTTCATAGTCTGAGGGCTTACATACAAATCAGACAACTCAGGCCTGCATATTGCCTTCTGCAACATCCTCAAAAATCCATTTCTGCTATTGGCAGGACATTGATTCTCTGTGAATGGATGGTGAGTCCAGGCGGGGACAGGAGATGATGCGCCATGTTACAGAAGGAGAGGCACACTTAGACACGCACACACACACTCACACACACACACACACACACACCGAGAACGGGTTGATAAGTGTCTGCGAGCCATGTGGCCCTGTCCATTGCAGCACCATTAATCCGACACAATATGTCTGCTTAATGCCGTGTGCCATGAGGAGAGGCGACACTCATCATCTTTAACGTCTCTGGTAGGACATGGCTGGGGAGGATCACTCCCCCCCCAAAAAAGGGAGGTTGTAATCAGACTTCACTTTAGGAGTGTAATATAAAGGGCTGTTTCACTCACATTAAGAAAAAAAACATATTTTCTCTCTTCCCTCAGTGTTATCCAGCCATGCAGATACTTCTGAGGTGGCTTTTTGTACCTGTAACAGTGCTGTTAGAGGCAGGGAAGATTCAACTGAGCGTCCTCAGTTCAGCCCAAGATGGCTCAGACCAACAAAATATTAAGTTAGATCAGATCAGAAATGGTTCCTATTAGAGCTGTCAAACTTAACGCGATAATATTGCGCACATTCCCTGTAATGTCACTATTAAGTGGTTGTGTCGTTTGTGAAATCAGGAAGCGTTGCAGCCGTAATGTTGTGGATAGCAAGCAGAAACGAACCTGCGTGAGCAGAATTGGATAATTAAAAGGGTCTTTTAAATGGTAAGTTCAGCCTCAAAGCGCTGCTAGGTGGCTCTCTCAACACGACAAAAGTTATTCGTATTTGCGGTCGATGTGAACAGAGTTACTACCGGAGTACGGCGAGTCTTAAATACCACCTGCTGGCCGAGCACACAGCTGATGCAGAGAGCCCAAGGTTGTGAAAAAAAACTTTGACTAAAATGATGTTATTTTTATCTCCTGCTGCAGACTCTGTGACTTATTACTTAGGAATGTTACATTCAGGTGAATATGCCGTCTGTTGTTGCTTGTTGGGCTTCAGTTTGCCATGTTATGCTTTCAGCATATTTTTGGAGCATGCAGTATCTTTGAGGTTATTCTGCAGAATATTCTGGACAGTATCTGTTATTGTTTTGGAATGTTGCAATAATAATAAACATTAATTTGCATAAAGTAAGCATATTTGTCCATTCCCATGTTGATAAGAGGATTAAAAACGTATCTAAAAAAATATCTCTTTAAAGGTGCATTTACAACAGGTAAAACCATGTGATTAATTGCGATTCAATATTTTAATAGATTGACAGCCCTTGTTCCTATGTATGGATCTTTTTTATGGTACAATTCTCATTCACTTTGTATTCATACCTCCAAAAAACAAAGGCAACAGGCTTTCAAATAACTGCAATGCACACCCTTCCATGGCAACAAGTTCTGATCAACTCTTACTGAGGCCCAGCATGTGGGGGGTCAGGTGACATAGTCGAGAGAGCGATAAAGTTCGCTTGGGGTGGCAGTCAGGGTCGATAGAAGAGTCAAATCGCAGGTGACAAGGTCGAGTCCTGCATGAAACCAAAAGTCAAAGCAGAGCTATTTTTAAAACCCACTCCAGGATCTGTTCCCTAAACCAAATAGTTGTTGTGCCTAAAGCTAAACAAACAAACCGTTTAACATGTGCTAGACAGGAAGAAAACAGACGATAACAATTTGAGCATTTGACATTTGTGGGATTATAAATGAATAATGCTTGGATTCAAATAGATCTGGTGTTCCATAATTACCACTGGAGAAATATATGTTATTTAAGTCAAGAAAGTAAGTTGCAGGTAAAATGACATCTATCTTGCATCCTGACTAAGTTTTTTGGAGCAAATAACGTTAGAATTATTTGGGAGATATAAAACGACATATTGGCCATAACACATTAACCCATAACGTGAACAAACAGTCTTAATACAGACCCTTAAAATAGTTTTAACTCCTTTCAACGCAAAAGTATAAATTTAAGAGGTGATGAGTTATATTCAAAACATCCGCTGCCCCCAAAGAAGAATCACTGAAGTATGGAGTTTAGTGATAGATTGTTAGTAACCCTCCCCATGGGCTCCCCTAGCCATTAAAAAGCAAAGGATCAGGACCCTGGACAGTGCCGCAATGTGCAGTCGTGACCATAGAGTGTATAAGGTTTGAGCTGATGCAGGTACAGCTTAAAACCTGCATTCTCTCTAATTGCCAGAGGGGGGCAATTCCACTGGTTGCAAAAAGAAGTCCACAAAAAAAATGACCTCACTTAGCGAATACAAATACATTTTTAGCAAAAAAAAAGTGATTGCACAAAATGCAGAACTTAAAGCTTGAAACGGTCGTCTGGAAACTAGAAAATAAAATGTTTGCGAATCGCAATATGGCTGACTGCAATTTTCAGATGGCAAGAGGAGCGATATTTGTTAAAGGTGAAATGTGTGTTAAAATAACATTTTAATTTAAATATTGTTCTGCAGAGGCGTTCTGGCCTACACACATCATACACAGACCTAAGTATCAAACATCTTTGTTTGGTACAGATCCCCGCAAAACTCACACCATGATCATTTTAACGATTTTCAATGAAAATGAGAAGAATAATCATCATTCCCTTTAATATCGAAATTGCAACACAAGTCAAAATAATTGCAAATAGATATTTTTTCAAAATCGTTCAGCCCTACCGAAAACCAACAGGTGACATCCTGTAGGCTACTTCCTGTTTACACACAGGTATGGTCCTGAAGTAGATTTCTGCTTCCAGTCTGATTTAATTGAAACAAACTGAATTAAATTTGGGCTGCTCACATGGGTTTAATTTGACTCTTTTAACTCTGATATAAGGATGTTTCCAATTAAGTTATGCTTAAATAAATAGAACACCTAGTAAAAAAACAAATAGATCTAAGGATGGAATTATATTCATTAAAAAGCTCCGTTTCATATCCATTAGATGTGTTGCAAATTAAAACATGCTTATAATTAAATGACCCTCTTATTGAATTTAAGACAAAAAGGTAAGTTTAGGTGAATTAAACCTCCAGAGATAGTGACAGACCCTAGCAACAGTGGGAGAATGACGAGGCAGAGTGAGCAGTATCATCACCACAGATAGGTCATTATGACTAACTGCCTCTTAAAAGCACCGTTTCTACTTGTTCAGAGCACATAAAGCAGCATGTGTTGGGATGGCTAAATTAGGTTATAACAGTACGTATGACGGTCTAATGCCTTAATCCTTCGCTCTTTAATCTTAATTTGTTGTGGCCTATAGATATGCTTCCTCGCGGTGAAATGAATCACCTCTCTGGGCACAGTCTGCCTGTTCCAGTCCCTCCCTCATGGCAGCCTCCTCTGCTGTGAACTAGAAAGCAGCCAGCTGTTGGAGTAGTCTGTGACCATTTGTGTGTCCCTTTGTGCTACTAAGTGTTCATCAGCAATCACCATAACCTCCAGTCATTAGACACGGAGAGCTGCAGGGCCGCCATCAAAGAGATGAACTTCCTGTCTTGTTGTTTAGACCGGTTACCCTCCTGTCGCCTGCCTGAGAGGCTTTGGCTTGTTTGGGACAAAATTATGCGGTTTAACGTGTCTCTTTTTTGGCAGTGCATTTATATATTCACGACTCAGTCCAGCCTGTATGTTTCACCTCAGAGGTGATTCTCCTGCTCGCCCTCAGCTGGTCATGCAAAGCGACGTTCCATCCTTGGAGGAATGCAGGATCACTTGCAAAATGCATGCAGATAGAAATGTGTTGTGTAAAAAACTCATGTCCTGTGTGGGCTGTTGAATTCTTTATTGCTGTTTAATAAGTCATGGAAGCTACCATCCCTGACACTGCACTTAATTGGAAACATATTAATATGTTCCAATTACCGTAAAACCCCCTGTTGAGACCTGAAAGGACTGAATCGAAACAGGTTCATCATAGGTAAAATAATTCAGTTTCATCTGCTAAATTAAGCGATTTACTTTCCCTGAAGGGGATGATAAAATCTGCATCAGGAGGAAAAAAGAAAAACTAGCATGAATATCTTCTCAGAAAATGTGGCTGTGAGGAGAAAGAAAAGAGCAGCAGAACAAAAACGACTGTATTAGTGACTGCTTTAATTATAGCAGACCATATGGTGGAAAATAACAAATATGGAGAAAGACAGTCGAACATTATCCTCCATCTCTCACTCTCAGCTCCTCCCCCATGCGCGCGGGGCTTCATTTGATCAAATCCTTCAACTTGGACCACTTAGACTCAGCCGCACTTTTTACAACACTGCATTTGGGCAACGCCACAACTTGCGCAGCAGTTCCATCGTTTCCACCGCCGAGCGCGAATTCCGTCCCCGAGAAGAGTGGGGGGAAAAGGACTCCTTGCATCCACAGCATCCTTCTCTGCCACCAGCGATGGAGAGGAAGGTCAGATTTCCCCCAAAGTGGCACAGTTTGGCGCTTTGCTTTTTGCTTTTGATGGTGCTCTGCTTCTTTCATGCCGCTGAAGCTGAGATAACTTGTAAGTCATGCCAACCTGGAAATAAGTGGCGTGCACAGGAATTACTGCTGAAATTTGACACAAGTGAATCCGCAACAGGATTAAAGGGAGAAGTTTTGGTGCACGGAGATGGGGCAGGGAGATCCGAGGCTGCAAGTGCCGAAAGTCGGGTGCTCCGTTGCGCATCTGGGTCCGGTGCATGCGCTCCAGATCGGGCGGAATACACGGAGCCCAGGCTGAAACGGAATACAGACAACCTGCGCGCAGAAGGCGAAATAACTGAGAGCGAGTTTGCAAATATGAAAGTTTCTCATGTGAAAATGAGCGGTCAGCAGAAGAGCAGTGGTGCAGGTGTTGCCACTCACATCCGTTACAGAAGGCGCGCCAAAAGAAACAGCGATGCTGGTAAAGTCAGATCCCCCGATTCAGCCCAAGACCCGGGAGAGGGCACGAGCTCGGCGGCCGGACGCAGAGTGACGCGCTCTGAATTGCGCTGGAGCGCAGAGGAGCGGAGAGCCGCCGGTCCGAGGCAGGAGGAGCTTAAACTTAACAGCTCAATGTTCGCCTTAACCGGGGATTCATCTCACAACCAGGCTATGGTGCACTGGTCCGGCCATAACAGCAGTGTAAGTCATTCATTTAACACTATGTCCACTTCAAGCATCACGGGCCACATGCATGAATCCACAGAGGCGGGAGATGTGCGCTTATGTTGGCCATCAGGTGGGCACACAGCACAGGAACCAAATCTCTGTCTGATGCGCCCTTTGAGATCAGTGTGTGTGTGTGTGTGTGTGTGTGTGTGTGTGTGTGTGTGCGTAAGAGAGAGAGAGAGAGAGAGAGAGAGAGAGAGAGAGAGAGAGAGAGAGAGAGAGAGAGAGGCACACTTCTTTAAATAAAGTGTCACCTCCAAGTTGTGAGATCAAACCGCTGCCAGGCGGCTGTCTTTGACTAAACATGCTGTCACATCTGTATTTGTAACAACAGATTGTTGGGTTTCAGGTGGAAAGTAACTTTCATGTATAGGATAAGAAAATCCCAAGTCAGCGTTCGTTTCTCCTTTGGTTATTTAAGCCAGCTTAAATTAGTCCAAAAACTACAAGCACTTTGGATCTGTATCGGCTTTTTTAAATAGCAGAGAGAGAAAAGAACCCATGGAAAGGAGTGAAAGAGAGAGAGAAGGGGGGGAGGGGGCTTATCGCCGGAGATTCTTCAGGCCGAGTAGCTGAGTTGATGTCGGGTTAAAGCTGCTCATGTTGAGCAGGGAGCATCTCTGACCGGAGGGCAGGATTTTCGAGTGGTGCTGGAGGTTGTGGGAGAGGTTAAGCAATTTCAGACCTCGTCCTTCCGTTTTCTGAAGCCAAGTTTCCCCGAGCCACAGGCCTCAAACGCGCCTGCAAACTTTGGAGCTGCAGCGTGGCCTTTTCTCTTGTTCGGCATTAGATCCTTCATGTAATGGCAGGAATGTGGAGATTAGGGTACGGTCAGTCAGGGAGGGAGGTCCTCTACTCTGGAGTGAGCAATTGAATGTTCAGTTATTTGTTTGAGAATTTCACATTTAGCCTTGGTTTATAAATAGAAACTATGAAAGAATAATATGTTCCTTTTGCTCTGAACATGCAAAAGCTGCAAATTATGCTTATTCCATTAAAAAAATGTCTCAACCAACAGCAATTCTTAAACAAATGAGTCAAAAAATAGGGAGAAGATGCCTATCATAATTTCTCTGACATTTTAAGTACACTCTTTATTTCCCGTCAACGACCTAAAATCCAAAGAAGTTCAGTTTACAGTGACGTGAAGGAGAGCAAGTCCTGAAATTAGAGGTTATAGAACAAGAGGTTTCACTTTGTTTTTGACTGACTGCAATTAATGAAAAATTAAAATAGTTGCAGATTATTTTTGTATTGGATTTTCAACTCATCAACTACCTGACAAATTTTAGCTGTAAAGTATTGTGTTATCAGGACTGAAACGTGTGCCTCAAAATGACTCATTTTTTGAATGACGCAGCCCAAAGCAGCACCTGAACGCTCAAGGTTCTGTTATTAATGAGTCTGCACGGAACAAAGAGCAGACATTTCCTGACTGTGTGTGTACCTGCATCACTGATGGATATCATTGTCCAAAAGTGTCCTTTCCTGGAGTTCAGCTCTTACGGGCTGTTGTGCTCGCTTTAGTCGCACATTTTCAGCTGGGCCACAACCCTGGAATTTATTTCAATGTCTGATCCGCTGGTAATAAAAACCCAACATGGGAGAAATGGAGTAACATTGGAGTGCTAACAGTGATGTGGAGGATTGTCATAATGAAAAGACAGCCACTTTAATACGAGTGCCTGTGCAGCCTGTCTCATTGTAGCCTTAATGTGTGGTATATCTACCTCTACGCTGCAGCTGGCACGGCTGCTGGATGTGTCATTCTGCGCAGTGTCACCCATGGTGCAACACATTTTATTACTTGTTTTACCAGCTGCCTCTTATGCAGCATTTTGTTCATTCTTTAGAGACAACAAATACAGCACGTAGGAGAAAAGGAGTGTGCCGTGTGTGGAATTTAAGCATGAATCAGAACATGTATTTGTGTTGAATCCTGAGTGATAATCTAAGCCTAAATGCAATTTCAGATTATTGCTTTAAACTTTAATTAACATTGGAAGGAGACAGTCTTCAGGCAGATTAAACAGAAAAGCACTGGAACACAGTTTGAATGTATTCACTTGCTGCGAGGGCTCATATCTCGACACAGCCTCTTCTCCTTCTTCTTAAGTCGAAATATAATTAACATGGACTGAGAATTGAAGGCATTAAAACATATAAAATAGTTCTTTTATCTCTTGAAATCTGGCATCCAGGAAATAAATGAGCATTTGTCCTCAAACTTGGCTTTCCGTGAGTCAATGTCCTGACTGTTCCACCACGGCACAGCTCGCCGTTACACCCACACCACTTAGCCATGTCTGTAACAAAACCAATTACAGTCAAACACGTATCACCCGCTCCCATGCCCCGTGCTGAAACTCCATCCTGCGCCTCCGGTGTTTCTGCGGGCTCGACAAACTACTGCAGCTCATGACAGAAAGTGACCTTACAGGAGGCAGGGGGAAGAAAAATCCAGATAATGTCACATTTTTCTCCATTTTTCATTGTTATTGTTTGCGTCTCTGCTTCTGCCAATTTGTGTGCACCCTCAAAACAAAACAGTCATTACTATTTAGAAGCCCCCGTTTGATTTTTGTGATGTGCATACTTGTTCAGCTATGAAACTATTTGCCCCTATTCTTTCAGTCGACGCACACAACTTACTCGAGGCGTGCAAGAATAGAGGATCCTGCATTAAATATGTAGAGTTGTTGCTATAAGCAGGAACAGACGTCCTCGGTCTTTACAACCTGAGCTGCTGTATAAATAAACAGATGAGTCAACAAAATGCCACAGAGCTAAAGTGAAAAGGATGCAGATAAGGGCTTCAGCGCTCTTCATGATTAACCTTTAGGACATTTACAGAGCTTGTCTCTTAACCAGCCTGCATGACTGGAAGCATGTATGTCAGATTGGATTGGAGCTTCTAATTATGACTCACGAAACATTGGCCACAGGAGCCGTATAAGCCTTGTTCAGCAAATAAAGGGAAGCAAATGTATTATGAGTAAAATACAAGCAGAGCAGCTCAATGGACCGTCCTCAATTGAGTAAAAGATGGCCGTATCCATCATTATAAACAGACCAGAGTGATGAACCCCTTATGTTTGCTGGATTTGGTTTGGTTGAAGTGTCTCTGGGCATGCCAAAGCACAAATCTAAACAGATTTCCAAATTGGTCAAATCATATGTTTAAAATAAAGGAGTGTTTCCTATAATAGTATATATAGCATTTAAGTACATCATTTTCCATCAGTTCATTCATATCTTATGAAAAGACGGGAGTCCCATGTGCCCAAAGACTAAAGCCCTTTTTACACTGCGGTTCCTCCCCCCCCGCGCCGTAACGAAGCTCTGCCGTCATGCTGCCGTTGCCATTTTACATTGGACTAAGCAACGCTTAGAGGAGCAGAGGAGCTTAAATAATGTATAAAAAGAAAATTAAAACTTCGCCTCTGCTTTCAAAATTTAAGCTAATGCAAAAAATGCCTTAAACCTGCATTCTTTGTAGTGGCCAGCAGGGGGGACTGTAGTATTTTTGTATGACACTCTTCCTCTCAGTCGATTTTTTTCATCAGGAAAAAAACAATTCCAAATGAGTTTTTGGTCTTAATCACCACAACCAAGTTTTGCTCTACACAGTATGATGTTAATTTAGTACATTTTGGTCCCATGTAGAGTATAATCAAGGACAAAGCATGGGTTGTTTAGGGCGTGGCTACCTGTGGTTGATAAGCATCTACCAAGGCAATCTGTCAATCAGAAAACAGAAGCAGTATATCCTCCATGTTGTCCAAACATGGTCATTGTCCAGTATGGCTGTAGTTCCAAAAAACAAGTTGATGACGCCTGGGTTTGCAAACAAATGGTGGATGTCACAGCGGCTTCTGGCTTTATACAGTCTACGATGAGAAACTGAAAGTGAAAAAGGGAAATGGAAGAATACAAATATAATAACACTTGTATTTTATCACTATTTTTCAGAAAGCGTAATTTTTCATGTGACTTAAAAATGTACAAGTTGCCCTGTTTGATACACGCCAAAGGATTACACCTATCAAAGACTTCAGCCCAATTATAACAAATGCTGTGGCGTATTTTCCTGAGCACACTAATTATAGTTGTCAGTCCCTAATGTTTTTTTTTAATTAAACTACGAGCAGCACTGTGGAAAGTGTTTTGTTCACATACAGTGTTCACCCTGAGTCCATGATCTGATCTTGACCCAGCTTTGGTACTTCATTAGGAAATGACCCAAAGCTTGACCTTCTCTTGAACAGACTCAACCTTGAAAACATGTTGGTGTCTCTACTTTCTCTCAAACTTTCCTTTTGTCTCGTCTGCTTTGGGTTTGGATTTCCCTCCAAGACATTAGAGACGTTTGACAGCTCTCTTAGAACTGATGTGAACTTGTTGCATCGAGCTGTGTAGGTGGACAGCTCTGTGGTGACGGCAAAGAAAGATCTAAAGAGCCAATGCTTCTGCAGTTTAGACGGATCAAACGTCATCATCTCAATGGAGGCATTAGTAATAATTTCAGTCTGTTTCATAACCAGCTAAAAACTCTTTACAGCAGCTTTAATCACAGGAGTAGTAAAAAAGAAAAAGAGCACAGAAACATTAGTAGTTATAACAAACACTACTAGTTCATCGTTTTATGTCACCAAGATTATACGAGGCAACTGTTGCTAACCACTTTTCATTTTCAATTATGGCAACACAGTGAGGAAGCACAAGTGAGAAAACAAATACCTGCTGAGGTCTTGGCACTGTAATTTAGATTCTGAGAAAAAGGTTACAAGCAAAGAGCAGCCTCTCTGTGGGGCCTGTGGCATATCGCTCAGGTGGATGTACAACATGCACCGCCGCAGTATTATTTACATTATAAAATGTCACACACAGAGTACTGTGCTCTGTCACTATGATGGATTCAGGCTGACATATTGAGCCTTAGAAGTTTACTCTTGAGCTCTGACGCTTGTGAAGGCATCGGACTTGTCCTGCTGGAACAGGTCCAATAAAAGCAAACAGAATCAGGTAAATTACAAAATGAAATCCATGAGAGACAACACTACTGTCTCTGCTGTTCTCACAGACACACAAGTAATTTATATCAAGAGATTTTGTCACCAATTAATGAGGAGTCGATCACATTGCGCTCTTTGAAGCGTTGTGAGAAACTCACTCACATATGTTGTCTCGTTGACAGTCTCGCACTATCTGTCAGGGTGTTGAGGGAATATATGGTTGTTTATGCGTTCTCATAGCCATGGCAACGCCCAATTTACTGCCAACCCAAGATTTGTTTCACCAAAGTCACGTCTATGCTGTGCAGTGCCTTCGACACCATCAAGGCTTTATAATTTGCCCTTTTTTTTAGACATTTGAAGGCTGTCAAGGACTGGTGGAGTTGTAGGCTGAGCTACAAATTGAACACATTTACAATCTGCTCATCTTAGATTGCAGAAATGAAAGCTGCAATCTAGAAGAGACATATGCTTAACTGACAAGATGTGTGCAGCAGAGGAAAGTGTTTGGGTGACTCTGAGTTAATCAAGTTCTTAACGTATTTTGTTGACATGTTGCAAAAGGACAATGTTAAAGATATTAGATTTCTCATTCATAACACTTTAGCAAACATCTGCGAAACAACTGTACTCACATTTCAAGCTATAATAATGTCTTGGCTGCAAGAATGGCTCTGTCAGTTCATCCATCCCTTCAGTCCTGCTCTGGTTTGGACTGAATAATCTCAACAACTATGAGAATGATTGAGAAATCTATTTGACAGTATATCATTTGAAATTTGGTGAAATATATTGACAAATATAGGAGGGATTGGCATGGCATGTCGGTTCAGATAATAATGGTGCCATGATGAAGCCGTGTGACTTTAGCCATCCACTTACATTTCCTCCAGCTCCATCAGCAGGTCAGGTTTCACCAGCCGTTCATAGAGAATGAATTCTAATGACTTTGGTGATCATCTGAATTTTCAGAATGTAGTTCAGACATTCATATTTTCATGAAGGAATTATCCAAAACCATCAGGTCAGTTTGTGTCATGCTTTTGAGAATACTTGCAAAACTAACTAAATTAAACAACTCAGATATGCTTCATGTATTGTGCTAAATAGCAAATGTTAGCATGCTACACAATGACTGTATATATAGATGGACGACGCGTCTCCATCTGCTCCCATTGTATGAATGTGATGCCAAAATATCCCCTGTGACAGGCGCTGCCATCTTGCGATGGTGACGTCATATGGAGCCAGAGTCTGCGCAGTAGAGATCGGCGGGTGGCGCCGTAGCCACTTCCGCTAACTAAAACACACACTTAACATACCGAAAAAACAGCAAGGATCATCTGGAATGGCTGGTTATTTGATATGGCTGCAGGAGCCATATCAAATAACTAACTAAAAACAAACTTGTCGGAAAAATGAACACTTGGATGTAAATCAGCATGATAATAACTAACTATAATGACAGAAACCATGTTTGAGAAAAATGTATTTGACATGTATTTTGATTTTATAGTTTGACTCATGTCCCATCTGCTTTATGACCTATACTGCAGCCAGTCAGCAGGGGGCGGTAGAGAGGGTTTGGCTTCACTTTTAGGGAGCTGTCATGTCGTCCATCTATATATACAGTCTTTGTTGCTACATGCTTAACTCAGATGATGAAAATTGCAAACAGTAACCCAGCTGAACATCAGCATGTTATTGTCATTGTGAGCATGTTGATTGCTAATGATAGCATTTATTTAAAAACACTGCAGTACATAAGAACTACCAGTGGTCAATGTGGGCTTCAGACAAAGTGAAAGTGTCATGTTGACTGTAAAATTACCTTTATATGGCATATCTGAATCTGCAAATTGTTTACAATTCTATTTGTTTTTACTCTGTTTTGTTTGTTTCTTCCTGACTTATTTTGGTGTGTTTGAATCTCCCAGACGTGAAAGTCCGAGGCAAATTCATTTTTAATGTGATGTGCTTAAAAAACGGCCAGTTTTTCTAAATAGATAATAAGTTGTCTGCTTCTTGACTGAAACTTCACTGGCCAGTTGACTCTTTGTTAACTTCGAAACACCTTTTTACTCAGCCGTGCTTTTTCTGTGCGTGGAGAGGTGAGAGAAGGTTTTTAAAGAAAATGACCAACTTTTTGTTTCTATGTGTTGTTCAGACAGACTAATAGTTATCTTTCAAGCTCACTTTTTACTTGGTAAGTAGTTAAGAAAAAAGCAATATAGGTGTTTTTATGTATGAATGAGGCAGAAGTTTAACTTCAAATATACATATACAGTATATTTATACACATTACAAACCCTGGAGATTTCTTAAATAAAAAAATAACTGTGTCCTATTCTTGTGAGAGGCATGTCAACAACATGAAATAGTCCAAAATGTAGCACAAATTCACTCAAGGATGAACATCTTAGACTTTAGTTGTCAAAGGTCAAAGGTCAAGGTCACTGTAACACAATAACCCCTGCACTAATTATGACACAATTTCACACAAATGCTGAATCAGATTCATTGTGACATCATAATGTCCCGTAAAATCATTTTTATAAAAATAGCTGTGCCCTTCTTTTGAAGGTGAATCTCTGGAGGCAATATCTTCAAATTTTGCCCATACGTCACACACTTGGATTCACTGATTTGATTTGGTGGTCAAAGGTCACCGTTACCTGGCGTGTGTCTTACTCTCTTGAATGCGAAAACTCAGTAAAGTCTGGAGGGAAGTTTATAACATGCAATTTATTTGTATTTACTATTTGCTTTTATGCTGTGGGAAACACTGAAGGATGTAAACTGCAACTTGATTGCTTGGTGGAGGCAGACAACCCGAAAGCAGTCATTCTAGTTTTCCTAAACCTGTGACTGTGTTTCTTTCTTCCTCCTCTCTCTTCCTCCATTTGGCTCACATGCACCTTGTCTCAGGCACGCTCATCCTGTGTAACGCTACAATTACAATGTGAGCTTCCAAATCAGGTTGTGAACATCCCATTGCAACACAAGTCGAGTCTAATCTGAGCGCTCTCAGACCTGTTCCTTCACAAATCCTGCTGAGAGGAGAGAATAAAACAACAACAACACAGAAAAGACATTGAAACAACAAACCTAACCAAAGCCACTGTGTGGGCTAAGTGATCCTTCGGGTATGTGCCTGGGAGTGATCAGGCATGCGGACGCAGTCACGCTCCAATGAGCAGCGTTTACTTGCCATCAGGCTGCATATGCCCGTAAACAAACTAGTCCCTCTCTCTTACTAGAAGCGAAAATCCCACGTGAGTCATTATTTCCTTTTGTCAGAAGTTATACTCTGTAAAAGAGTGTGGAGAGAAGTCACAGTTTTCCTGTAGGCAGGCCCTTGACAAAAATATATAGACTATGTGTGTAATATGTCGAGGCACTCTCAGCCAAGCCTGTGAGGCTTCAGGAGCGCACACTTTATTTCAGTAAGTGCCCTTGGGTGCTCCTGAGAGCATCGCTCCTATTGCTCCCACCTCTCTGCTTCTCCCTCTTTAGTTTTTATCATTCAATCATGCAATGAAAATATTTCTGCTGGTGCTTTTTCACAGCCCACTCAATTAGTGGCCCCTTCAATTTACAGTAAGTGGGGAGAATTTGTCTTGTACTGTACACACAGACATTCATCCACTTACAGTGTGGGTTATGGAGGACCTCATGAAGGAGGCCGGTGGTTTATGGGAACCTTCTACTTTGGTTTCTCTTTCTTTTAAGATAAAGTCATCTCCAAAATGTACCTCCATTAAATATGTAATAGTTGTTGCACTTTATCTGAAAGACTCTTGTCCTTACTGTAGTTATTTGGGTTCAGTAGAGGAAGGGGAACAATACATCAAAATATGCATTTCTAAATCTATTTGGGTTTGGTATTTCTAGGACGAAAAAAACCCCTGTGTACCCCCTATGATTATTGTACACAACCTATAGCTGGAAATAGCTTATAATTTTACAATATAATTGTTGATAAAAACTTTGAGTTAGAGTGGTAATCTCGAAGATTTCAGTTTCTTTCTCTATGGCAATAAACAGTAATTGCGGGAGCACACTTTTGCGTTTGCCTTCATCTGAGCGTCAAATTTGTTTCTTTTTCTATGGATTTTCACTTATTGTTGAAGTTGTATCTGTAGTCATCGATCTTTTCTTTGTTTGTTAAGTCATAGTAGTTTACTGTTGACTGGCAACAATTGCAGAGACTGGAAAAGCAGCCGCTTAGCTCCGCCTACCCTCTCTGGCAGACCAACCACTGCTGGGTGATGGAAAACGTGTCACTAACTGGGTGCCGCTTGTGATTTTTTACCCATAAGTCGCCACAGACACCCAGTCTGTAATACTGCAAATGTAAAGAGTATCACTTTTGGTAGGAGTAAGGTAAACATAAAACTCTTGAGGCTGCGGTTTTGCTAGCTTATAATGTGACGACCCAATGAGCATGCACATCAGGACCACAGCGCTCTGTCTGCAGGATATAATGCAATAAAAGCTTTATACGCTTTATTTAGCTGTACGCTTTAGCCTCAACTATACTGTGACTGTGTTTGTTTCCGTGTGCTAATTGGATGCAATGCATGTGCTTTATCCTGCTGTGCCATTATCTCCTCACAAACATCAGTGCACTATATTTGCCGCTGCATGCGTTGGTGACATAACCACAGCTGCCCCACTGCCCTGTGATGGGATTGACACTTTGATGCGAGTGATGGTGATCGAGCTGATGGGTTTGTGGGAGAGAGGAGCTCTGCACACTATTAGGACAGTGCTGAAGCTTAGAGGCTGAGCTGCAAGGTGGAGTCCCGTCACACAGATCAGATTTTGTCTGGACATTTGTGACAGTTAGGGCAGCAGCAAGCATGATTCATACACTACACAGAGGGTATTAAGTGAGAGCCAGGACTTAAATTTACTTTGGAATCTCTGGAATAGTCCGATCTGTAAGATGGAGTTCATGGAGATACAGCTGATACCTTCTGACTGGAGATTTTCAGTTTGAGGCTCAAGCATTCAATCGCTGGTCATGGTGTTTATATTATCTGCTTCCTTTGAAACCTCTTCCCCCTCCCAGCAATTCAGATCGACAAGGCTGATTCTGGCCGCTATTGCGAGGCAGTCAGAGGTCTTCTTTCAGGAGGCAGCAGGTCCCATCTCACCCGCTGATCAGGTTCAGAATTGGACGGGACATTTCTGTGGCACAAATTGAATCCCTGGCAATCTGTAAACTGCAGGAATGTGTGTGAAAGTCAAGATGAAAGGAGTGTTTTTCAAGAGCCCAGCATGTTGACTAAGAGGAGCAGATGAGATGGCCGGTCAAGTTAATTGAGCAGGTGTGATATAACAGGAAGGCAGTGAGTGGTAGAAGAAGCCTTGAAACACAAAGAAGAGCATGCAGAAGAGCTTTAAACGCATGCTGGTTGTTGTTTTGTATTAAGCAGCTGTGTTTTCCTGCTCAGTTTGTGTCGTATTAAAATAAGACTCAAGAAGGGACCTTGTGTTTCCCACTCACGCTCTTGAAGTTGACATGATGTATACCGAATGCTTAATGTTCAAACGTGAAAACAACCAAGCCTTTTTCTCTGTTTCTTCTCTGCCTTCACAGCAGCCCACACACTTCCTGGCTCTGCATGCGCAAATGACCCAACAAAACAATTCACAAATATTTTAATGAGTCTACATCACATTGCTATTCATTATGATCCATGTGTTTTTCTGCTACCTTGTACAAATGCGACCGCTTGAAAAAGTACACTACAGACAATGCTGTTCGGAACTTCATTATTTCTCATTTTCCTCTTATCTTGGAGCACGGTGAAGTTCACACAATGCTTCTTCTCTTTGTAAGCTGCCAGGGCTCTAAAGGGCTGGTGCAGGGCAGCCATTGTGGGTGCGTGAGCGTGTGTATGTGTGTACATGCGTGTGTGTAAGATGTAGCACCAGCTGCATAACAACTGAGTATGTTACCTACTGTGATCAGGAAAACACAGAAGAATAAAGCAGTTGTGCATATTCCTCATGTGATACCTGTTAACATCATTAAAAAATTACAAATAATTGTCTGCTACAAAGTCTTTGAGGTTGTCTATAATTAAGATCTCTGAAACATGACTGTATATTCATCGAACAGCTGCCATTCATAATGATTATTTCAGCGTGTGACTCATAGCCGAGTTAACACGTCTGTTTACTGAGAGAGCATAATGCCACATTAGTGCTGCAAATCAGCACAATGAATTATAATTGTAAGAGGGAAAGTCAGAGTACGCGATCAAAAGTGACACTTAAAGCTGATCCTGTAATCATGATGTTTGTTGATGGAAAGATAACATGCAGACAGGCAGGGAGACTTCAGAGGGAGGCAGGTGGAATAGATTCTCCCTGCAGATTGGAGATATTCAGGACATCTTACAGCTTCACTGACTTGCAGGAAATCTTTAGGCTAATGCTGTCGAATGTACGGGGGGGAAAAGAACCAACAATACTAGGGCTGCTACTAACAACTATTTTGATAGTCGATTAACCTGTCGATTATTTCTACGATTAATAGATTATTAATCAGATAAAAATAAAAAAAGCTCAAGTTTAGTATTAGCGTTGTTTTCAAAACATAAAAAATATTATATCTTGTTTTATTGTACAATACGATGTTAATATATAATTTATTAATAATAACCCAATTAATATCTTGTTGATATACTTAATAATTTCACATGAAAAAGGAAAGTACAGACGAGGCCACTACGATAAAAAAGGACATTGGGGATGCAGCCATGAACTGAGTATAACAGGGAAATGTAACTAACCAAAATATATTTAATCAGACCCTGCTCAAGTTTCTGTTGTGAATAAATAAAAGATTCACTTTAGTCCGTCTCTGACTAATGGTATGAAATATTCAACAGCTCCATAACGTTATGTTACACTCCGGTGTCTGTCTGACCGGATTTCAGCTAATTAGCGACAGATTAGTGTCGTTCCGGCGGACAAACACACGATGACAAGTTAATTTAAACACAACATGACCGACAGAAATATGTACTGTCGGTGTTCTCTCCATGTTGTGATGTTTAATGAAGCCTGGCATTAGCTTTATCAAGAGTTAGCGTTAGATTAGCTTTACCAGTGGCGTTAGCTTATTAACAGCTTTACTACCACGGTATACTGTCCTCTGCTGCTTTATCAACAGAAAATAGACGGAGTTTCAGTCCGTTACGTTAGTTTTTAAATGAACGTTAGAAACCGTGTAAACAGACTCTAACCTACTGGAGGCGGACACATCGTCAGAGCTGTACAACAAACAGATACTCCTCATTGAAAAATAATTAATGTTTATCACAGAGGAGACCGGAGATGTTTTAACTTCCTGTAATTCATCACGTGAGCTACACAAGCCTCGGCACTGGCTGGCTGCCCCCAGTGACGTTTTCACAGCGCATGTCGTGCATCATAACATAGACCCAACTAATCGATGATAAAATTCATCGCCAACTATTTTAATCATGGGTCAAATTTTTTTATAAATCATCAAAACATCTTAGCTAGAGAATGGTCACAGAATTGAGATTCTTGACTCAACTATCATGTACATGTTTGTGTGTTTATCCTCATAAAGAGTTGAATCTTTGCACAATCTTTGTATACTGAGCAATCATAGCAATATGATCTGACAGCAATATGACCCTTCAGTATTCGTCAGTCACAAGTTTTTTTCAGGGAGCTGAATCATCCAAAGAGATCTCCTCCTCCCAAATCAACCAGACCCAGTGACTCAAGCTGGTAAAAACACTGAATAAAGGTTTCATTTAAAAATCAGAAGCTTCGTCTCGCCAGCGCTCTTGGACGGATACAGGGCATTGGAAGGGCTGCGACCTGAGCTGCCACTTTATTTTAAGGAGTTTAACCTTAAGTGTTTATCGTTTACAAGGTTTTAACATGGAGCCAAATTACTCTCATGGGGTCTCCTCATGTCTGAAACAATAGGAACCCATATTTAGAATCACTGAATAAAGCAGCTTCATATGAAAGTCAGCCTCTCTTTGACAATCCTTGGTGAAGCATTGGGGCTGTGATCCGAGCTGCCGCTTACCGTTTATTCTCGGATGTCTTGTTAAATGACTTCCTGTTAATGACATCCTGTGATTCTTGAATATAGGAAAAGGACATATTAACTTTGACAAAACAAAACACATATGCTGAATTCTTCTATTATCAGCTCAAAATAACCGGCCGGTGTCATAAAGGCCTGCTGAAGCAGTCATTGAGTACTCTGTGCTGCCCCGCCCTGTATTACCTTTTCAAATATCAACTATTTGAGGTCTGTGATGGTAAAAAAGATGGTGCATCTTAAGTGGCTGCTGAATAATGCTCTGTAAAGCAGGAAACTGTGGAATCAAAATTACAGTCATTATAATATTGGCTGAAAAGGAGCCATTTTTCAAGTGAGACAAGCATCTCATCAACTGGTGTGAATTCAGACAGAATATATTGTTCAGTACAGAGGATGTGGGCACATCAAACTGTCCTACATTCTTGCTGACTTTTGGCACCGGCTCCGCATGAGCAGTCTCCAGCTTGGCAATGCCCCGCAAGAGGTGTCCATGTGTTTTATGAACCAAGAATACTTGCCTAGAAAAATAAATCACTTCCTGCTTTTGGCAGGGCCCATCTGTGTATAGAGTCATCCTTGAAAAGACACACGGGGGACGGATGAAGACATCTGGAGATACAGTGGCTGCCACATCTGCTAATGTCTAAATACATTTAGCTCAACCCTGTCATTAGCATGTGAATTAGCATGTATCCCTGGGATGGAGCTTTGATCGGCCCAGCTCCCCTTGTCACAGCTCCTGAAGCCAGCACGCAGCTATCAGAGCCCATTAGACAACGTCAGAGTCGCGCTGTTGACACTGCAGCTACAGAGGCAGCGATGGATCACATTTAGAAACCATCCACCTGCTATGAACAGACACATGCAGACAGAAAGTTACAGGTTAAGAAGGTGCATACTGTACATTCTTAAAAAATTAAGAGAGTAGTAGTATCCAACTACAAAAACATGATGGGGGATAAAATTAACCACTCACATTGTAAATTAGATACATTGATGCACCCTAATTCTACCTGAAATGACAGAGGGCTTTCATTCAGAATTAAATCCCACTTCCCCCTACTTTGCCATTATGTTAATCACTGACAAGTTAATGACGATAAAACTAAAAACTTTTTGCAGATGTTTCACATTAAAATACTACCTGAAGAGGAAGTTATGGCAGGTGGATACTAAAACACCAAAGAAGAAACTCAGGAGGTGCTGATCACCTTGACCTCAAAATAAAAGCCCTCAGTTTTAATTGACTTTACGTACTATATAATCGTACAGGATGTAATCATAGTGAAATGTACAAAAAAACTAAGGGTGAAGTTGATTCCTTATTTTCAAAGCTATTGGGTTGTACAAGCTTTTCCTGTGACTCTGAGTGCTGGTATAGCCGGTACTTTCCTCCCGACCACAGCAGGGAGAAAAAGGCCATTATTATTTTGGTTGGTATCCTTAATGATTCTCCCCCGCTTGGTAAATATATCCTTCAGGCTGGGTAGAGTGCTGCCTACTGTTCGCTCAGCTCAAAGACTCTTTGCAGGGTCCTTTTCTGTACTGTTTCCGTACCAGGAAGTGCTGTCCCCTGCCAGGATTCTCCTTATGGTGCATGGACCTCTGTATTTAAGAAGATGTGTCCAAACGCCTGACTTCACATTTTTACCACTGAGTCTTTATGCAGCTCCCAGGTCAGGCTTTCAGTGTTGTCCACTCTCTACACCAAAGACCAGGGGTTGTTGTTCACCTGTGACAACCAGCTCCTTTGTCTTGTGATGTTCAGGAGAAGGTCGTATTTAAACCAGCGGGTCAGCTCCTCCTGTTCCTTCAGGTAGGCCTGGTTAGCCATGCCCAACTTGTAGGCACGTGCACTTTAACCATTAAGAATTTTAACCGGTTAATAATACCAGTTCAACGGTTAAATAAAATGTTGTCTTTTTTAAAATACATATATATTTGGGAAAGACATGTTTTGAGAGGAGAGCAAAGTGAAACGAGCAGTTAAACAGTTAAAAAAAAAAAAGAAAGAAATTCTCTGCGGCGGGTCTCACAGTCAACAGACTGCACAGCAGACTAACTGTTGCTACTTCCTCACCAAAACCAGTAGACAAACTGTGTCCTACATAATAAGGACTGGTGTAGGCCTGGCCTCTTTCTTTTAAGTTGTCATAGCCTGTTGTTAACGTTCTGACTGTTTTTTGACATTTTTTCACGAGGCTCATCAGCGTAACTCATTAATTATGTTTATTAAAGTTACCGTCAAAGAAAGGTCGGCTGTAAATGTTAATTTACTTATTGTTGCTGCTGAATTACATGGCTGTATTCTCTCGTGCGTAATAAACACTGGAAGTGTATTAATGTCTGTGGGCACGATTGTCGGTGACACAGATAGTTATGTCTGAGGACAACAATACATTTAATTCCTCCCCTGGGAATCAATAAGCGATTATCTTATCTTATCTTAGTTGTGTGTGTGTGTGTGTGTGTGTGTGTGTGTGTGTGCGCGTGTGTTTCTGCGAGCAATAGAGAGAGAGTGCATCAGAATGAGCGCGCATGATGGAGAGTTTGTTGTCGGTCTCTGGCTGTTCTTTCTAAAAATGATCTTTAATTCTTTAATTCTGTCAAAGATTAATGACCGTTAGCAGGGGTCGATTATCAGTCAAACAAAAAAATCTCAATTAGCATCTTTAGTCCCACATATTATCCAATCCAAAAAGTACATTTTAATCTTGTTGGCTAACCGCTTATTAACCGTTGAGAGTGTTGGTTAACCAGTCAAAAAAAAAAATCCATATGCACATCCCTACTGACTTGTAAAGCTTGGGATTTAAAAGTGTTAACAATGAACCTTTCAACCTTAGAAGACAAAAAGTTGCAGAGAGAAATGGTGCTGAAAAAATACAGATTCTGCTGAATGACAGGGATGGAGGACGTTATGAGCTAGCATAAAAAGCATTTAGCGTCAGCAGAGATTAGAGCCACTGATAAATAGTCCAAAGCCAGAGAAATTACATTATGTAGACTCTAGGTTTGAAAACAATAATTATCATATTCTATTATCCTTTATCTACGAAATACAACCAACTACTGCACAATAAACAGTCCTAGAATTATAAGTAAAATCAATTTTGGTTGGAGTTGGCAGGATGATAGATAACTGTGTCTGACGACATCAGGCGTTACCTCATTAGTATTTCAGGTCTTCCTGTTGGTCACCAGCAACACGGGGGTCTAATTAATTCATCCACTCAGCAGTGAGTGAGTCCAGGGGGCAGCGAGGACCTTACAAAGCGGGACTCTATCAAGGATCCTTCACAGGGCCGAGATGACTGAAAGAAATCAGCTCACTGCAGGTCAGAAAAATGTTGAGCTGTCACGCCTAATTGAGCGCCGTCTCCGTGCGTCGTACCTTTCATACTCCTTTCTATACTTGAGGTAATGCACTGAGAGTCGACAGAAAGCTCAAGTTCAAGCGTGTGAGATAAGGTGATGCTCCATGTGATTATCATTGTGTGAGCAATAGTAGGCACTTCACATCTTTGACTCACCATTTGCCACGGCGCTGCGCTGTGGAGGTGTGTGGGCGTGGGTGGCAGAGGAGAGGAGGATTCGGTGAATTCAGGACACCACCTCTTATATTCTACAGAATCTACAGGAGTCTGTTTGGAGTATGAGTAAAACACACAAATCACAAACCTAATAACCTCAACACAAAGTAGCGCTGAGATGTTTTTAAAATGAGATCTGCTGGAGTCGACACTTTCCTGAGCGTTACTCAAACTGAAACTCATCCTATCTGTGGTCGGATTACCGTGATTGTTCTTGATGGCAGTTTTCCGGATTTATCAGTTTGCTATAAAAAACAATTATTTATCCTAATTAAAATCCTTTTCTGTCAGACATTAATGGAGCATTAGCCGCCTGAAAACAAACAAATGCAACCCCTGGGATTAGCCTGGTGATATTCTACAATGTTCTTACTTTATATCTATCACATATACATCGTCTATCTGTTAATACTCATTCAGCCCAACAAATCCTAGACAAAAAGTGAGAATCACACCACTGTCACTCAGAGAAGAGTAAAGACAGTATTTACTTCGTAACGGTAACAGCAAACCATGCTTGTCTTCAGTAGGAGCACAGGTAGAAAAGTCAAAATAATGAAATGTGGCGATTGTTGGTTTTTTTATTTTTGAAAAAGTTGAATGAGAGATGTGAGTGTTTCAGTGAAACACTGAATGTGTGTTTTAGGGGTAAAATTTGTTGTAGACTTTGGTCATTTAAGGGTTAACAAATACAAAGATATCTTATTGCTCTTTTAAGAGTTGAGTTGGACGTGTGATGTGATGTTGATAGTAAGGGCCATGTTACATTTTTCATTCTTTTCATTTTGAGTTTTTGAAAGGATTGTGTGATTTGTGCAGGGTCTATGCTTTTCTTAAGTCTGTAGAGTATGATGTGAGGGCCAGACGTCTCTGTAAGCGATAGCATGAATTTTAACTTCAAGTTTCATCATTACAAGTATTGTGTCTCCTATAATTTGGGGGCTGCAGTGGTCCATGCAGCGGTATTGAACACATTTTTCATGCAATATTTCTCAGTTTGAAAGTGTATGTATTTATACCTTTTTAATCACACAGGGCTTGCACAACATTTAACCTTTTTGTTTGATGAAACTTGTCATTGTGGTGTTTAACTGGACTGCCCTCTGTGTTATGTATTGTATGAAGTGATTGCAGCTGTATGCCGCACTGTTGCCGTGAGCAAATTTCCCCTCTGAGATAATAAAGTGTATCTTATCATATCTTAACTGCATCGGCACTCAGATTCATTATTTCATACCTGAGGGTACGTCCACATTTCCAGTTAGACTTTCTTTGCCAGTGCGACTTGCGCAGCTCCAGCAGAGCTGCCCTTTGAACTTCCTTTGCTCCATTTGGTAACCTTCCAGCCTGAGGACCTCCATGCTGAGGGGGCCCTTCCAAATCGAAGTGCTGTCTTTCCATATCTGGCAGACTGCCGAGGCGTACCTTGCCAGCTTTACCAGGTGCCTGTGGCCCTGTTGTAGGAGCCGGAGTCAGGTAGCGGTCTTTAGGCCAGATGGCCCTTCCATGGGGCTACATCACTCAGCCCTCCTCCTGAGCCCTTCTGCAGACCACTGGCCATGGAAACCAAGAATTCTAAAAGAGAAAGCTATGATAACGAACACCAGTGAGATAGCAAATATTCAGGAAGACATGCATACTGTAGCTAAAGCAAATCCACTCTTACAGTGCGTCTCTTACCATGCAGAATTCTAATGTTGCTAATATTTAGTCTTAAAATTTCTTGAATATAAATTATAGCTTTTTTACCTTTTAATTTAGGGTCTACTGTACATAATAGCTAGCATCTGAAAAGTTGCAGAAATAAGTTTAAATCCAAATTTGAACGGTCAAGTCTCAAAGCCTTTGTGATCTTGGGATTGAATTGGATGGTTTTGCTTTGATATTTATTATTACTCAGTCAATTCTGTGAAACAATCACAGGAATGTTAACATGGCAGCTCTTTGGCCATTTACACATTAGCATAGTCCATCAGTGATCATAACTGCTGGCTGACTTTGGAAGGAGGCAGGTGTTGAGTGTCGGCCGCAGTCGTCTCTTTTTGGCTGGGGGAGTTTAGTTGGGGTCATTGTCTCATCAAAGTGTTGAGCATGGCTGGGGGGATGTTTATCTTTTAAGCTAGCTAACACCACGGAGCTATCATTTAGCATTGCATTTATAGCCTTCAGACGGCAGTCACGTTGCATGTATATTTTGTAACTCATCATTCAGTGACCAACTGAAGTAAATATTTGCATGTGCTTCCTGTTTACTGTTTAGGGCTGCACAACACTGATTCTCTAATGTGCTGCTGTTCTGTGTGGAGCCAGGCAGATGTCAATCAAAACTTAATTTGCCACCCATCCCTGGTCTGTTTAATGGTTATGAAGTTGTATTTTCACTCAGATTTTGTGGATGCTTATTTGATATCATAAATGCATTTTTATTTTCAAGCCACATTTCCAAAGTCTTTAAGTCAATATCAGATGTGCTAAAGCTCTCTGAACATACAGTAGATCCTCCTTACGGGGTGTTGCAGTCTGGCCAACAGTCTTTGAAATGAAATGACAGCAATTCTGCACACAGTACGGCCAATCAGGGCAGATTCAAACTCAAAGTCCAATGCACTCTAATGTGCCGAGCTTCTTGCCAAGTAGAACCTTTTTCCAACACGTCCTCCAGTGCTTGATTGTTGTAAATTCAGAAAGGAACAATCAATGGTCAGATGACAGACTGCATTGCAGTGCAGCATGCTGAGGCAAGTTGGGGCTCAAAGAGATCTGGCCACTTTCTCCACACAATGCACACTCCCCCTGCAGGCCCGTACAAGGTCAAGGTTACTGGCAGAAGAAACCGCACAAGCATATCTATTCAATTCATATCTGTAAGAAAGCGGCTCAGTCGGTGGCTCATGTGAAACATCCCCAGGGCTGCACACGGCCGGGCTGTTGATACAATGTTATCTGTCTGCGGATGGAGATTATGAGCTCAGATAGCAATTTAAATGGTTTTTAATACAAATATCTCTCAAAGGTCCCTAAGATCTGTCAAGGTGATAAAGAACGCAGAATATAATAAACAAAATATCAATCTTATTTTGACCTTGTGCATTTAGTTGAATTGAAATGCAGCTTGAAAAGCTAATTATATTTATTTCTAATATCTGAGTTGTAACCCAGAATCTTTACTATATATATTTTTTTCTCATAAATTAGCAGTTTCTCACAATACAACAACTCTGCTGCAATAAAAGTCGAGCCTTAAAAAGAAGCCACCGCCCTCAACATGGCACCTCTCACATTTCTCAGCGGCGAAGAAAAAGACAGGAGCAGTGTTTGCTTTGTGCGGGGGTACTTCCTTACATCTCCCTCTCTCCCTCCCTCCTCTCTTTCGCTTTCCATCTCACTCTCTGCTGTCAGATGTTGACTGAATCAGGTTAGAGATGGGAGGCGCAGAAACACAAGCATCACTGATGAAAATGACAATGCATCGAGCCTTTTTGGATATTGAGCTGCACAAAGTTGCTTCTCTTACCCTGAAAAAACCCCCCAAAACAAAACAGGAGCTTATGTAACATAAAAAAGAGATCTGCAAATGTGCGGTGCAGGTGTTCAGGAGAAATTGGAAACAGATTTAAACACGGATTAAAAAGTGATGACATGAAACATTCATGTAAAACAGAGCTTTCTAATCTGGAACACGTGGAAGATCTGAGGACATCATATTACAAATGTTCTCTGATTTATAGGCAGAACTGAGACAAAACATAATAAAGCACTTTGCAGATAGCGGTGCAGTGACGGAACGGCTACAGGTTTTATTTGATGTGGCTCTGACATTTACTGGTTTGTTATTCAAATAAAGTCTGACACAATGAGCACAGATAATCTTGACATTAAGGAGCTCTGTATCCGTCTGCCTGTTGTCGGTGTAACGGGAGTCTGTAGTTTCACCCACGACACGTTCTTCTATCTGTTTCCAAAAGAGTGCTCGGCTCACACTTAGATCAGACTTCCTCACCTCCCAGAATAACACGATAATTATGTGCCGTGCAGTGTGCATGACGTGAGGAGAAACACACTTGCATGTAAGTGGTAATGTTAGTGGAAGGAAAGGCTGTAATTGTTTTCCTCTGATGACTGCACTGAAGGCTTTTGAAATTAATTAAACAACCTTGTGTTCATCTATTTTTCATCTCACTCAGGGTCAGAGAGAGAGTGGAAGAGGGAGAGTCAGGACAGACAGACAGACTGAAACACTCACAACAATGTAGTTTACCAGTGAGTCACTAATGAGCTCAGCCTGCAACACTCTGAGTACGGGCCATGTTGTGCTTGTTGCATCTGTACTCACTATAATTATGGTGTACATGTTAAAAATAAACATTGTGATCTGGATACTTTGTTACTACAAATATATTTACACCCGCCTTGTTGTTCAGAGTTCATCACAGAGTTATTGGCACTTTTTCTGTGAGAAAACTAAGGTCCACTACAGCAGTATCTTCTTTTAAAAGCAGACCAGAAACAGACCTTTTAATTCTTTATGTTACGTTACAAAGGTACAACTTTAATTTGGTAATCAGTGTTTTTATTCCTTTTAAACTTATTATGCCTCCTTTAACTTTCTTTCATGCATTATCTTTCCCCATCTTTTTTTTAAGTGGCTATATGTAAGATTTTACATATATTCATCATCCAATCATCCATCCATTATCTTTACCGTTTATCCTGTTCAGGGTCACGGGGGGCTGGAGCCTATCCCAGCTGTCATTGGGCGAAGGGCGGGGAACACCCTGGACTGGTCGCCAGTCAATCACAGGGCCGACACATAGAGACAGACAACCTTTCGCACTCACACCCACACCAATGGGCAATTTAGAGTCACCAATTAACCTTACAAGCATGTCTTTGGACTGTGGGAGGAAGCCGGAGACCCCGGAGGGAACCCATGCATGCACGAGGAGAACATGCAAACTCCACACAGAAAGGCCCACCTTGCCCAAACCGGAGTTTGAACCGGTGACCTTCTAGCTGACACTAACCACTGCACCACCATGCAGCCCATATATTCATCAATCAAACATTTTTTATTGCCAATGTGTGAAGAGATCGTAGAGGAACTGATGAAATGAGACCTTCACCAACTTCCTCCATTGCCCCTAACAATCTGTGGGGTGATTTTTATGTAAAGCACTCGGGACGTTTTTTTCGCGAAACAAGAGGATGTGACGTATCTGCGCGTTCACGAGTACCTCTGCCGAGAGCTCATTCTACGCCATTACAGTCAACAGTGTGCAACACGAGACAACGCAAGCACCCACAACAACACCAACACAAACTACTAACAAAAATAAAAAACAAAATAGGTTTTATCTAGTGAAGCCCGTCTGACCAAACAGGAATGTGATCGACGTCAGGAGGAAAACTAGAGTCAACATCGGCAGGGCATGCGAATCATGGAGACCTTCGATTGCTTTTTCGGGATCAAAACAGACCCACAACTTATTGTCGTCATAGAAACAAAACCCGCGTGCAGCGTTCTGTCACCGGGTGCAGCGTTTTTTCTCTCACAGCACAAGTGCTTCATCCCAGCTTCTCTAGCCGCCCTGCCCCGCGTGGCTAATGTTTGCTAATGCTTGTGATGATTTGCTGGTTCGCCGGCGTAATTTGCCGTTTGGTTATGAAGCACAATGACGCAGTCATCCAGTGTATTTATGTTAGAGCTAGTTGGCTAACCTTAGCATGCTCGCTAACATTATGACTACCAAAATACTATCTGAAGTGTATGTCAAAATATGTCGGCTAGATAAGCTTGACACATAACCTCGCCAGCTAACATGACAAACTGTGTTGATTTTGTAAATTAGTTTTTAATTAATGTAATTAAGTAAAGTAGCAGAACAAAGCAAACTAGCGATTGATTTCTATTAGCCAATATCATTGCATTACATGCCTAGGCTAAGGTAAGCCAGCCAGCTGTAAGCTGCTGGCAACAAACTACGGTTAGCTTGTCTGCTATCGCAGACGATTAGCCAGTTTGGCAACATAGCAAAACACCATCGAGTAGATAACATCAGCTAACTTGCGCAGACTACCGCGGCTGATCTGGCTGGGAATTTAATAAGTTGCCGTTTGGTTATGAAGCACATTGCCAGATCCATGCAGTGTAGTTATGTTAGAGCTAGTTAGCTAACCTTAGCATGCCCGCTAATGTTATGACAACCAAAATGGTATCCGAGTTTGTATATCAGTGTTGTCAGTCTAGCTTGACAAAATAACTTCGCCACCTAACATGATACTAACTGAGGTATTATGATGAACAGTGTTGATTTTGGACAACATGATGCCGGTCAACATGATATGGGTCAATGAACACGTCTCGTCATTGAAAAGCAAACAGAGCCAATGAGTCTTGAAGATCTCAGTTTCTCTTTGCCGCCACCTATGGCGATAAATGGTAATTGAGGGAGCACACTTCCCGGATATCCAGACAGTGTTGCATGTGTGATGTCCATGGTTGGCTCCGGTTTTAATTCTTGATTGTCACTTTCCTTTGTAGTTTGCCTTCATCTGAGCGTCAAATTTGTTTCTTTTTCTTTGATTTTCACTTATTTTTGAAGTTGTATCTGTAGTCATCAATCTTTTGTTGTTTGTTCAGCCATAGTAGATTACTGTTTACTCGCAACACTTGCAGAGAGCGGAAAAGTAGTCGCTTAGCTCTGCCTACCCTCCCTGACAGACCAACCACAGCTGGGTGATGGAAAACGCGTCACTAACTGAGCGCCGCTTGCGATTTGAAGTTGCACCAGACACCCAGTCTGTAATACTGCAAATGCAAAGGCTTTCATCAGTGGGCCATAGGCTCTATCACCATTGTGTTACCTCATTCAGTGACAGTGACTTAACAGACATTTATTTAAATGAAAGTCTTCGAGATTATTACTGTAAAGCACATTGAGTCTGTGCCTGTTATATATTTATATATATATAAATACATTTGACTTGACTTTGGGCAATTTTTTTTGTCCAAAACTCTTTTTGAATCTTAATCAGGTTTTGCTCCCAGTCGACAGGTGACAGTAAAATGATTGTCACTTTTTAATAATCCCACAGTTTGACTGTGAACTGGCAAGTCAGCTTCAACTTTTAGTCGGCTTAGATTGATGTAAACCAGAGTCCTGCTATCTGGAATGTATCTAAAAGTCATTATATCTAATTTTACAGGATATTCAGTGGTGGAGCCAAGGGGTGGCCTGTGGTGGTCGTGGCCCCCAATTTGCCACCTCAAAGAGCACAAGTTTCTGATCATTACTAAGGGTTGTCATGTGGAAATGGACTTTAGATATCAGTTCAGACATTAAAAATAAATGTCAATGAAGGAAAACAGAAATTACATTTTTCATTGTTATGTTAATAAATAGATGATTCTATGAACAAGGATGTTGGGATCAGATGAAAGTTAGAACAAGACGAAGGGACCAAACTCCAAACAGAACAAATGCAGGTAGAAGCCACAAAAGTGCTGAAAGCTGCTGTTGATGTTCAATATTAATTTAAATAATAGAAGTAAATTCTTGAAATGCCATTTTTTCTGTATACCCACAAGAGGTGTATTTTAGCTACATAGCATCAAGTAATTCACCAGCTGCACATTATTACCATTTCAGAGAGTCACTGTGTTGGTACCCTAATGACTGCTTATAAAAATGGCAACGCATCTCCATCTGCTCTCATTGTACAAAATTGATGCCAAAACACCCCTGTGATAGGCGCTGCCATCTTGCGCTGGTGACGTTATTTGGAGCCCAAGTTGCGCCGTAGAGATTGGTGGGTGACGCCGCCGTAGCCACTTCCGCTAACCAAAACACACACACACTTAACTCACCAGGAACAGAACATTGAAGGAGCCAGATGTCAACAGAGCTGTCAATCATGATGTTGCACCCCCTTTTTATAGCATTAAATAAAAAGTAAACTTTTCAGAAAAATTTACATTTGGACTTAAATCAGCATGATAAGAACTATAATGACAGAAAGCATGTTTGAGAAAAATGTATTTTGCTTGTATTTTGATTTTATATTTTGACTCATGCCATGGCGGCTTTACGTAGCAGCCTCTGCCATCAGTGCATGACTGTGTGTGTGAATGTGATATGTACTGTAAAAGCAGCTTTGAGTGGTCGCAAAGACTAGAAAAGGGTTATATAAGTACAGTCCATTTACCATTTACCATTCATGTCCAATCTGATAACATGGAGGAGGAGGGCGTTATGACCTATGCTGCAGCCAGTGTGCAGGGGGTGATAGAGAGGTTTTGACTTCACTTTTAGGGAGGTCAAGAAGTAAATCAAGAGGTACTTTAGTAGCCTTTGTGTGTCAGTGGAGAGTGTCATTCATTTATGTCATTAATTTTAAAAATGATTTATTGTGCTTAACGTAACCGTTACCGGTCCTAAATATTTTGACATGGCACAAATATCGGTCTGTGTGTTAAAAACTGCAGAGGAATGAGAACTACTCACTCATGTCCTCGCTGTTTGGCCACACTTATGCATATGCCGGCTGCTATGTAACAACTCATGAGGTAGACATTGCTTTAAACAAATGCCAGTGCAAACTTGTCTGTCAGATCCTTTAATAGGCTATAGTTTAAAAATGCAACTTTATAAGAATGCAAAATGTCACTGTCAACGTTTAAGCTCATCATGCTGTTGTAAAGTGGCACAAACAGTGGGGCCGCTCAGTGTGAAACAGATTTATTGGTTAAAAAAGGTCACCAGCAAATTTATTTACCCTGAATATGATGTTCAACACTTTTAATTATCACAAGCTGGAAGCCTGGCAGTGTCCTCGATGTATTGACGAGGGCCGCCAGCCCTGCTAAAAGATACTTGCACAGAGAGGCCTAACAACCAGGGCAAATTGAGGTAACTGATTTACCTTGTGTTTAGATAAGATTTTAATGTCCTCAACCTCCTACAAGGACAAACATGCACACAGAAATAAGCAATTCTTTTGCCACATCAATTTAATCTGCTTAGTCATTCATAAACTCAGTGACTCAGGCAGGATGGAGTTTCATTTAGCCTACACAGCTTTCACAATAATTACATTTTTACAGATAAAAGTAATTCATTCATTGAAGACTGAAAAGGTCCATACTGTACATTTAAAAATAATCATATAACATGAGCTCCTTTTTCTCCTGACCAGAAAGTTTCAGCAGCATCTCCTGAGCTGCAGCATTGACTCGTAGAATGGTTTCTTCCCTCAGCATCAACAGAACAAAGTCTAGACCTGTTTGAAGTTTTCTATTTTTATCTCAGGGGGACTTTTTTTCTGTTTATATGTGCTTCGTATGCAAGAGCTCCCCTTCCTCGGCTTGGGAATCTTAAATATTGCTGGTACGAGCACTTTCACTTGCAGCTTTTGAAAAGTGTGTGCTACAGTGGCACAGAGTCACACCCAGGCGAGCGGGATGCCTTTGTTTCTTCAGGTTACTACCTTTTTTCCCTTAAACTTGACTGCTGGAATTCCTTAAGCTCGACATTGCGAAGGGGCAGCCTTGTAGAAGAGGTATAGTGCCTAATGAGATTTCCTTGTGCTTATCCCTTTGCCTCGGGCTCCAGGAGCCTCGCTTAGTTCAAGTGAAGGTCTTATTACCGTATTCCTCAATGCGAAGGACTTCATATTCACACCTCCAGCAAATCCACCCTGTTTGATCCCTCAGCACTGCACTGATGAGTTGATCTGAGAGAAAAGGAGAGCTTCACTCTCAGATGATGAGTGATGAAGGCATGCTGTGTCTACCAGCTCTTTGTAGGCTGTATTTGCTGGAGAAAGGAGGAACAGGTCAGCGTGTCGCAGGCATCGTGTCATGCGATGGAATCAGGAATTTTCTGTCCTGTCAACAAGAATCCATATGGAACGTATAATTAAAGCAGCTTTAATTAGGATAACTTCCGATGACAGATGGCAGCATCTTGCTGTAATGATGCGGTACGTTTTTAAAAACTTTCAACTCGTCCCAAGGTTTCATTTGTTCTGTAATAAAGTCTCTGTTTTTATTGCACTAGGTGCATTTTCATTTTTGGCTTCAGGCTGTTTCATCTAACACGCAGTTATTTCTGTTTCTATGTTTATTTCTGACAGTTTGCTGTTTACATATCCAGACATGTAACCCAAACCAACTCCTGTTTTAGAACTTATGGCAATTAGAGGTGGCAAAAGTACACATCTTCTTTACTCAAGTAGAAGCACAGATTCCTGTGTTAAAAAAAGACTCAACTTGTTTACCGAAGTGAAAGCGAAAAAGGTTCTGAGATGAATTGACAGAATAAATATAAATGTAAAACGTAGCCTTCTCAGGGACATATCTAGCTTTAACCGTGTTATAGTTGGGAGACTATTAAGTGTAATGTCAACTCTACCACTTATCCTGTTTAGGGTGGCAGGGGTGTTTAGGGTCGCTATCCCAGCTGACATTGGGCGATAGGCGGGCTTACACCTGGACTGATCATCAGTCAATCACAGGGCTGAGACATAGAGACAGACAACCTTTCAACGAGCATGTCTTTGGACTGTGGGAGGAAGCCGGAGGAAACCCACGCATGCATTATCATGATTACTGTGAGTTATGTGTGCCTGTGTTTGTATGTGAGTGAGTATCTTAATAGGTGTTTGAGCTGATTGGCTGACACCTCATCAGCGTCCGCAGGTGGTTGGCTGCGTCCGAAGACGGCAGATATAAGAAGCAACCGTGACGTCACCGCCTCGGCTTTGGGGAACCCCGTCTCCCTCTTCTTCCAACCGGCCACATTTTCCTTCGTTTCAAGATTCAGTCTGTTTAATTTAGTATATCAATATGTCGGGGTGAATCTTATTTATTTACGGTTGTTTTCTCCTGTTTATGTTAGTTAGGGAGGAGAGTGGTTGTATTCTGTTCTTTTTGAGTTGTTAGGTCAGATCATTTACCTTCTGAGTTAGAACTGTTTGTTTGTAATTTTGATTCACCCTGAAGTTCAGTTTAACACTTTTTGTCATTGTTAAACTTATACTTTGTGTTGGTTCTAAAAATGAATCCAACTTATTTTTCTTAACACGGTAACTTTTGTGTTAGTGGCTGCTTGGGACTTGAGGGAAATGGGACTCATTCATGTTCTGCCTTGGCCACCCGGGGCACAACATGAATTGGGGGCTCAACAGGGAGAGCATGCAAACTCCACACAGAAAGGCCCACTTCGTCCGAATCAAGATTTGATCTAGGAACCTTGTAGCTGTGAGCCAAACAATAAACATTCAGGGGGGAATTCACTAAAGGATTGTGCGACTTTTGCGCCCTCTGAACCTGTGCAAATGACACAAAAAGCCTCCGCCTCATCCTTGTGCTGTTTGCGCGCATTATGCAGACATTTGGGGCAAATTTGGCCCCTTACTGTGCAAATAAGCCTCGTGGCAAAAAGTTCCTAATTCACAAGCACCAGCGCTAACAGCACCGCGCAGTTGGAGTGAATATATTACCGCCTGCAGAGAGTGGGTAGGAACTGTGGCGCAGTATTATAAGGGCTGTCACGCTCTGAGTTTACAATGATCATGACGACAATTCACCTTTTGTGTGATCAAAAAATTCAGTAAAAACATTCTGTTCAATATTTTGTCATTATTATTATAATTGGGAGACTAATCAGTCCGGGGCTCTGCGAGGCTCAACCCCGGCACACGGGCATACTTTATATGGACGAGCTGCTGTTTCAAGCTGGTATCAAAATTAAAGCTGCATTACAGTTAAAGTAATAAACACCATGGAGTTGAGATCCGTCAGTGTGTGCTCACCTAATGCCTGCGAGCGCAGCACCTTGCAGCTGAGAGCGGCGGTGCAGACCGCCGCTCTCAGCAATCAGACACACAACAAGAGCAAACTGCACAGAGCTACGAACTTTATGGGCATGTTTGTGCTTGGATATTATCAGTGCAATTTGCTTTGTGAATCAGTCCCTGAGACGGAGCAGATCACGGGGGCAAATTCAGCGGCCGCAATTCATGCTTCGTGAATTCCCCCCTCAATGTGCGAATCCGTCAGATGGGTCCTGCTGCTCTGAATCTGTCATCAGCCATGTTGGGTTGGTTCACGGTCAAGTTTCTCTGTCTGTCTGTTTCTTCTTGATGAATCTTTGATATTGTTTCTTTATGTTTCGTCTGTCATGAATGCTATGAACTGATGGCTAAGCCGAGGGTGAGTCTTTTCACTGTGTTATTCTCCCCTTCATTTAGGTGTAAATCAGCTTTGGTGGGAAGGCTGCGAACAATGATACAGAAAGGAGTAGTTGATAATTCCCCTGCAGTGCATTAAAGCTGAAGTAACAAACCTATTCTGTATAAATACACAGAACTCGAAAACTCTACTTAAGTACAGTCACTGAGTATTTGTTCTTTGTTACTTCCCACCTCTGACGATAATAACACCACAGATAAAACAGGTATCTGCAGCATCCGTAATGGTTTTGAACTCTGCTAATGGAACTCACAGAGAAGGACATTTGAGGCACTTTTTCATAACCATCCATCTTGTTAATTTTAGAGATGAATGCTTCAGTCTCCTTCACTATTTCCGCCCTGTCTTTATACACATATTTAGTTCATAGGGATGGTTCCAACCAAAGCAAAGTCACAGCAAGGAGAAATTAAGCTCTCCTTTATACAAATTAATGTTGCAGAAACTAATGTGAATGCATAATGAGCTGTCTTTATTAACAGGGAATGATTTAAGACTTAACGATGAATAGAAATTTTGTTTGTTTAAAAAGGAGTTGGTTGGGATGAGTAAGTGATGCTGGCATCCCTCATTTGGAATTCAAGATGTTATCATCATGGGAGAAGTATTAGTGAATACAACGGATGTGACTGGATGTCAGCAGATTATGTGTTTTTAATGGGTGTGATCAGAATCTGAATGTTTGCCGTATTATCTGCAGTTCTTGTTTTCAGATATTTAAGTGGATTAAACACAGATCACACATCGTACTCTGGAAGACACTCTTTCAAGTGTATTTGTGATAGACCCATACATCAAATATAAATAACATAATCAAGACAATCCTTATTTCATCAGATTTAGCGTCATGTAATACATTGATATGCTTCGGTTGATAATCTGTAAATGTGTTGAGTGCAAACGAGAGCTGCTTCTCACGCTGGAGATTGTTGTCATTAAATATCCTGCATGTTTTTTTTTTCTTATCAAGTTTCAAAGATTGTGACAGTTTTACTTCACTTTGAAATATCCCTGTGAAACAAGGCTTTGAAAATCACTTGACAGTAGCAGTAAAATAACAAAGGACCCAAAAGTGCAAAATGACAAACTGAAGTAATAGAGCTTCTAGTGCAAAAGGTGAAGTTAGAAACTTTCTTTAAAGTGTAAAACAATGGCTGGAAAGAGATCATCACAACATGCAAATTACAGTGTGAAGTTAAGAACCATCACAAGGGGGAAAAAGTTACGCAGAAGTTAGGGACCGTCCTAAAGTGGAAAGGCAAGTTTAATTATAGAGCACCTTTCACACATAGACATTAGATACATAGAACAGTAAGAGTATTAAAGGGAACATCCATCCATCTATTATCTATACCGCTTATCCTGTTCAGGGTCACGGGGGGCTGGAGCCTATCCAAGCTGTCATTGGGCGGAGGGTGGGGTACACCCTGGAATGGTCACCAGTAAATCACAGGGCTGACACATAGAGACCGGGGTTTGAACCAGTGACCTTCTAGCAATGAGGCAACACTGCTAACCACTGCACCACCACGCAGCCCTAAAGGGAATATAACATGAAGTAAAAATAACACAACAACACTTTTCAATACAAAATATCTTGCAGGTTCGATAACAATGCAACAGTGTATGCTTAAGCTTAAATCTCCTTTCTCTATAATTATAACTCCTCAGTTATAATTTACCTTAGTTTTTAAAATTCCCACAATTGCAGGCAAAAGTCCCGAGAAAGATTTTCATATTTTATTCATTTACATGTTAATCATTTTAAAATCAGTTAGTGACGGGTTTTCCATCAGCCAGCAGTGGTTGGTCTGCCAGAGAGGGTATGCGCTACGCGGCTGCTTTTCCGCTCTCTGCAATTGTTGTGAGTAAACAGTAATCTACTATGGCTGAACAAGCAAAGAAAAGATGGATGACTACAGATACAACTTCAACAAGAAGTGAAAATCCATAGAAAAAGAAACAAATTTGACGCTCAGATGAAGGCAAACAGTCTAAAAAGGAAAGTGACCGTCAGCGAGGAAAATCAAGAGTTACAACCGGAGCCAACCGTGGACGTCACACATGCAGCACTGTCTGGATATCTGGAAGTGTGCTCCCGCAATTACCGTTTATCACCATAGGTGGTGCCAAAGAGAAACTGAGATCTTCGAGATTAGAACTCTCGTTGTTAAAATCCTGTTGTGTGTCAGTTTTTTACCCGTATTTTGTGTCTTTTTGTTTCCTGAAGATGATTTCCCGTAACTCAATACTATAGGACTTGTGCATTTTGTTGGAATAATCTCACACAGATACAGACACTAACCTTTCATTATACCTGTATTAGTACATGCTATGTCTTTGTTTGGGTTTTCAAAAGCAGCACATGTCCCAAATACAGCAAGCGTATCACCTTCACATATTCTCGCAGAGCGGCTGCCGATACTTGACAAAAAAAAAACAGCATGTGTTGGAGTTGTCTCTCACATCTTCTCACCTGCAGAAGGTCTTAACAAGCACGAGGATGCTTAAATTATGTTAGCATGATCGACAGCTTGGCCTTGGCATATATAAGTACCAGCATTTCGTGTGAGAGAGAGGAAGTCGGCTGATAAAGAATGATGTGCTGTGAATTATGCATAAAGGCCCTCTACCTGAACCCTCCGCTACCTCGACAGCGATGTTTGCTGTAATTAGAGTGCGGGAAACGCAACAAAGTGTCACAACAACATTTCCATTGTGCGTCCTGATACACTGAGCACTAATGTTTTTAATAATAGTCCTTCTAAGATGTAGACGGCGAGGTTGAAGAGGGAGAGAGCTCCGGTTGTGATCCATTATTAAATTTCTCTGCAGAAACAGAACTCGTCTTCACAGAAGCAGAGGAGTGTGATTAGCAGCTCACTGTTTTGATTCAAAAAGAGACGTTGTGTGTGACAAAAAGAGAAATTGGATGAAATGGAGAATGAACAATTTCCAGTCTAACTCCATTTAGCTGTAAATGGACAGACATCTGTTTTCTGTCCCTTTGTATTGTCACATGGCCGTTCTGTTCTCCTGTGTGGGGGTGCTCATCCAGCTCTCCGCTGTCATTTGAATTGCATGTTTGCAGTGATCCCAGTGTGATGCTTCCCTCTGATCTTTCCCCCCTAGAGGACCATAAATCTCTTTATAATGTCACTGGCATTTTTTATTAGCGCCCAGAAGAGAAGGACAGGTTGTGTATATCCATCAGTCATTGTGTGAAGTCGTTACATCAAGCCAGACATCAAACAGGTAGGAGTTTCAGCGCTCTGATCGGCACTATACTGTAATTTGTAAATCTCTTTCACCCCTCCTCGTTGCATCGGGGAAGATTAATGTTGCGCCATCGCTCACTTTGGAAACATATCACTCATATTGCAGACTGCTGGGCTCGTTCATTAGAATTAAGTAAAGTTTTAAATCAGCAGGTTGCACATTTAAAAAGTCATGGTTGAATAAATTGCGTCCCCCAATAAGTTATTCCTTATTCAGATATTCACTTCCTCCAACTTTGTGAGGATCTGATATAACAAAACATGAGCTCAAGGTGATTGGATTTTTCAACAGAGCTTCACTACATCTCCTTTCACACGGAGTACACCTTGTTACGGCAGGAAATTGACTCATGCAGGTGCTGTAAATGTTGTAAGCAGTGAGAGAAGAGAACACATTCCTTAACATCAGCAATACTTCAATTTAAATGGTAAGAGCTATTATGGAATGAAGGCCGTTTCATTTAATCTATAGGGTCGGGCTGGAAGCCATTTTCCTTTGGTCATGGTGAAAATTAGAAAGAGATGGTTTTGTCTGTGCTCTAGTTTGGATGATCAGAAGAACAGCTGACTTTCATAAAGACAAATATAACAGTTTCAATTTAAGTGTAAATGTATAGTTTCTTGAGGGAAATATGACAAGAAATACTGTATATACTGATGGAGATAAAGTATAATCTTTGTACAGTTCCCAGCCCCCTCACAGGCCCAACTCGTCACATACGGCAGCATACATGAAGCTGTAGGCTACCCCTCTTGAATCATTTCTGGACACATCTAACTTAATGTTTGGATGTGATGGTGAGGTCGGGGGGGTGGGGTATTACGAAGCAGGATTTGCTGCTATCGAGGTAACTTCAAGGTTAACTCAGAGTTTTCGGTACTACGAAGGTGCATGGTTCACTTCTTACCGGGGTAGATCGTCATGGTAACTTATGCTGAACACCAAACCTGCTCCGGAGCAGGTGATGTTGAAGATAAGAGATCAACCTGTACTAAACACCACCCACTGACCAATCAGGTCTCTTGATTCAGGAGAGTGGTAAAACACTACCGCTTTATTGTCTGATTTTTTTATATTAAATATATTAATGAAAGATATTCATCGTGCTTTACTGATATAGCCTACATCTACAACAGACTGATAACAGCACTGAAGCCTCATACTTGTTGTACTTATAAGATATAAAAGAGAGCATCCTTACAGCTTTAAATTGTAGTTTCATCTTGTTTTTATTTGCTCTATAAGATGGTTTGATACGGATGAGAGAATAATTCTAAATCTGTCATAAACGCCTCAAAAATACATCTGTGCAACATATTAATTCAATATAATACATGAGTATCATTATACCCAATGGTGCTCTAATGATGGAGCAGTCATATTAAAGACTTAATCTGCACATTTACACAGTCAGTCATTTTCTTCCAGTTGTCCTTCCTGCATTGAGCAGCTGAAGCTGAGTGGATTTCAATCTGGATTAACTTCTTCATATCTTTCTAATATCACAGTTTGCTCAGAGTTTATAAAACTTGGTTCACAAAGTTGTGTGGCTGCTTAGCGCGATCTCCTTTGCCAGGTTAAGTTTAAGCCAGATAACCTAAAGATACCCCCAGTATGTTGAACTCGCTTTGTGCTGTAGTGCCCCTGGTGGCGTAGTCTGAAGTCCCTTTTGGATTGGTTGTCGGGGGCGATGGATGAACCATTAGTCAGTGATGACGTCTTTTTAAGTAATGTATTGAGCGTTAGTTATGCATGTATGTTTGTTACCCAACTACACATACTTACCTTAACCATGGTCCAACACATAACCAAGTAGTTTTGTTGCCATAGTTACACAGTCATTCTATGGAAAACACTTGACTGGTTGGCGGAGGAGGGCGAATGCAATTGTAATGGGGCATTTTGAAATGATGGTGCCAGTACTTTACTATAATTAAAGTACCTGAGGGTTTTTTTCCAGTGTTGGGTGCTTGAGTACGCTCTGCTGCACACGCTAGGCTGGCAGCCGGAGCAGGGTTTAAATTAGACACTGTACAGTGTGATAATTCAGCATATAATGAAGGTTTATTTGCTGATAAAACAGCCAGTGATCTCGTCTCTGGAGGAAGAAGATAAATCCAAAACTACATTCCCAACAGTAGAACACTGTGGCAAAGTTGTAATGAGCCTATGTGTGGGTGTTTCTCATGGCACTGAGCATTGTGATATGATCCAATGAAAACTTAAAGACAGGTAGTATTACCAGAGGAACAATATGAGGACTTTTGAAGAGGTTTGCAGCATCAAATACAATTTCTTTGTACTCAGTCCTTTAATGCACTTTACAGAGAAAGCAAATCAAAAGACTTGGAGTGTTCAGTGCGAGTTTGAAAGGAGGCTCTTTGTTATCCCCGTTAAACAGCTGGCCCAGACAGACAGCTCTGCGCCGAACAGGAGCTGAAGCTGCTTTGGGTTTGTTTTCCCTATCAAAAGACTGCAGAGAATAGAGCTTTACAGAGAATTGCATTACTCTGCATAATTACAACACATTATGCACCGTCATTTGTCATCCTGTGCTAAAAAGCTCATCAGACAAATGTTTGGTCTCTCTGTTGTTACGTCATTTGTAATAATATCAAGTTCCTTTTCACAGGAGCTACAACGTCTGTCAAGTAATTGAAAGGATTTCGGTCGTGTTCACACAAAGAGAATGTGATGGTTTTACTCTGCGTTAGGCTCGGCAGGATGCAGCTTAAAGGGAAACTCCTGTAATTTTAAACCTGGCCACTATTTGAACATATTTTGGGGTCTAAATATCTAACTGGTTCAACCATTTTTCTAATTGTTTCAGCCGCTGCAGCAAAATGGACTGTGCAACTAGTCCCTGCAGGCTCATGCACCTTATATAAGTATGCCCATTAGAAGTGCCTGTTTTGCCACTGACGGGCTCAGATTGTTATATAATGTATCTGACATCCTTATGGAAAAAATCCCGACAGAGATGGACCTTTTGGTTAACATAAGAAGAGCTGATACATTGATATTTTCAAAGCCACGAACACTCCATTTACAAGAAGAGTATTTTTTATCCTCACATCAAACTGGAGTTGCTGGTCCAGAGCCGCTTCGATGAGTTGTTGTATAACTTGGTATCAGTGTTTTGAATAGTTGGATTAGATCCGACCCAATATTTGTTCAGCAGTACAGAAATAAGCCTGTTGTCATTGGAGTCTGATAGAATTGAAGAAATCCTTCAATTCCTTTAGGGATCCTTTCTGTAATATTGTAAGACGCTTAGAATAATAATCTGAGTCTGTAAGTGGTAAAAACAAGCTCTTTTAAGGGACATACATAGACAGTATAAAAAGGTGGTCGACGTGACAGTTCCCTAAAAGTGAAGCCAAAACCTCTCTAACGCCCCCTGCTGACTGACTGCAGTATAGCTCATAAAGCCCACCTCCTCCATGTTAAAGGTGCTGTATGTAACTTTCAGAAAATCCTCATTCCTAGCGACACGGTTGGCCGTTGAGGGAACTTCAGTCAACCTTCTTGTACGCGCTTGCGCGGACACTCGCACGCATGAACGAGCATCCAAGGTTTTTGCCGAAGACACGCGAAACTGAGCATGCTCAGTCTTGGAACTCATCTGCTCTGTTTACTTTTCAATGCTGAGCGTGTTCATTGACCGGTATCATGTCGTCCAAAATCAACGCTGTTTGTCATAATACATAAGTTAGTATCATGTTAGGTGGGTAAGTTATTTGTCAAGCTAGACTGAAAACACTGTCATAATGTTAGCGGGCATGCTAAGGTTAGCCAACTAGCTCTAACATAAATACACTACATGACTCCGGCATTGTGCTTCGTAACCAAACTGCAAATTACGCCGGCAAACCAGCAAATCATCACAAGCAAAAAACGCTGCATGGGTGAGAGAACGCTGCACGCAGGTTTTTTTTCAATGACGACAATAAGTTGTGGGTCTGTTTTGATCCAGAAAAAGCAATCGAAGGTCTCCATGATTCGCATGCCCTGCCGATGTTGACTCTAGTTTTCCTCCTGACGTCGATCACATTCCTGTTTGGTCAGACGGGCTTCACTAGATAAAACTTATTTTGTTTTTTATCCTTGTGTGTAGTTTGTGTTGGTGTTGTTGTGGGTGCCGCTCATTTGTTGGCATTATCCATCTCCATTTCACAGCTTGCATTGTCTCGTGTTGTAGTGCCGTAGAATGAGCTATTGGCAGAGGTACTCACGAACGCGCAGATACATCACATTCTCTTGTTTCCCGGAAAAACCGTCCCGAGTGCTTTACATAAAAATCTGCCCACAGGCTGTTAGGGGCAACGGAGGAAGTTGGTGAAGGTCTCACTTTATCAGTTCCCTGTACTATCCCTTCACACATTGGCAATAAAACATTATATTTGAATGATGAATATATCTTACATATAGCCCCTTTAAAGATGGGACATGAGTCAAACTATAAAATCAAATACACGCCAAATACATTTTTCTCAAACATGGTTTCTGTCATTATAGTTAGTTCTTATTTTTCTGACAAGTTTATTTTTAATTAGTTAATTGATGCTGACAAAAGGATGATTGACAGCTCTGTTGACATATCAGTGAATATCTGCTTCAGACCAACACAAGAAGCTGTTCTGCTGTTAAATATGCAGACTTGCGGGATCCTTGCCATATTTTCAGTCAGTTAAATGTGTGTTTTGGTTAGAGGAAGGGGCGGGACATTGTTAACGCTGCTCCACCCGCCGATCTCTACTGTGCAGTCTAAGGCTGTGTTCGAAATACCATACTATACTAGCAGTATGTACTGATTTGGCCAACATGTAGTATGTAGTGTGCAATCAAAAACAACATTTACAATATGTCAAAAATCTTTAGTATGCATCAGACTGGTCTGCCTCGCCTACTGTATCCCACAATGCACAGCGCTTGAACAAGACAACGGCAGTTGAAATGGCAGACGGCAGCAGCATTCCTGAAGAGCAGAAGGGGGCGCTAAAGCTAAAGAAGCAGCTCTTTGCTGCTGGTGGGCTATTGTTTACTTCTGCTTGACAAAACTGGAAACTGGCGCGTGGCGTATTTGAACAGCTCCTCCATACTACACACAACAGCCTAACGCAGTATGCAGTATATAGTCTATAGTATGCTATTTTGAACGCAGCCTTTAGCTCCAAAAAACATCACCAGTGCAAGATGGCAGAGCCCGTATAGGGGGTATTTTGGCTACACTTTTGTGCAATGATAGTAGATGGAAACGTGCTGTCCATTTTCATATACAGTCATTGGGACATACGTACTACTGATTGGGCACATTTGCAGCCAGTATAGCCTATTTGTCATTTAGACCCAAAACTAACTCTTCAGAAGCAGGCCTTTTTTAGAACACATCCATTAGATATGACTGTGAGTGTAGCATGTATGAAATTGCAGAGATTTCTGCCAACACTTTCTCCACATCATGATAATATATTCATAAAGCTATTGTATTTAAAGAAACTATTTATTATTGATGAGTCTAAGTATGAGCTGCATCAAGTCAAGCGCTCATCTGAAGCTTTTAAACTCCACTTTGAATGACATAGCAGCATACTCACCTTCTTTTAAGTGCTCTGCTTTCTTGAGGTTCTTGAGGATGCCGATATCCTGGGGGAAAAAAAATAAAGACACAATGTCACATGTTTGTGATTTGCTCTGTATTACAGGACTACACTGTCTGGAGGCTTTGAATAATAGGGCTTGGTTTCTTTACATATTCTGCACGAGTGTGGATTAAACTAAACAAGAGTAGCTTCAGCTGCCATTGTTATATCCTTCACTCGGTGCCCAGGAGGATGCACTGCTACAGGCCTCAGCTAAATTTGCTATCTGTAGGACTGAGGGCAAGCAGGAACACAGAGCAACCCGACCAGGGGCTTCTGGGCTTTCCACAACATGGGCTGCTTCGTATGATTTATGTGGATTTTTTTGGGGTCTAAATCCCTGTTCACTTACGAAATGTGAGAACAGTCTGTCCGTGGGGCGGAACAGACTGTCACCAAGGTTCTTTAGTGCACAATCAGGGGCGCTGTACAGCTAGTTTCGGAGTGAATGAGTTACTCTCTTTGCTATGAACTCGTGATGTTTTGCCGTTCTAAAAGGATGCCAACTTTAAAAATAGAGATGTATTTTTGACCTTGGCAACAAAAAGTTTCAGGTCCATGTACTGCAGCTTCTAATGAATCAGATATATTTATTATTATAATTGTATTTAATACATAATCTTTAGTATTTCCTCATAACATTAAATATCATTTCACATTTAATTCACAAATATTGAAATATCTGTTTAAAAAAAACTGTTTGAGGTGTGGCAGGATGTGCTTGTGTAGATAAAACAATGACTGTATATATAGATGGACGACGGTTCTCCATCTGCTTCCAATGTACAAAAGTGAAATAGCCCCGTGATAGGAATAGGATAGTGAGCTGTCAAGTTGTTGAGTCTATGGTTGACACATATGAGTAACAGAGCCTCTGGTTGGTGGAAAGTTAGAAACACAGTCTGATTGGTCAGTCGACATCAGCAAGTGGCTAAGATAGATGAAAGATATATAAACGATTCTAAGAAGACATTGAGTGTTGAAATTATTATTATGGATTCACATTTTAGAGTCTCCATAAAGACCCTGTAGTTCGAGGCCGAATTAGGTAGCTCATGAAAGAGAGTCGATCACATGAGAGCCTCGTTAGAACGGCACAGCTTTCACAGCCGAAGAAAGTACTTCTCTAGAATGCAGTGTTCCAATCAATTAAAGAAACAGCAAAAGATGTCCTCTGATGCTTGTATAACTTTGAAGACCACAGGAGAATTTGCTTGGAAGTTGCAGCAATTGGACAAAATTGCAAGGTCGTGAAAAAATGGTTGAATTTGCGTTAATTTGCGGGAACGTAACATTGCCACTTCCTGGAGGGACTGCTTAAGATAATGTGCTCAGTTTTTCTGTTTGAAACTCAGAAGGATTTTTTCGAGAACCAATTTGTTCTCATCACTGGATATCAAATAGCGTCATTTTGTCACAGCCCCCCTTTGGTTGCAAGTTCACTAGGGACAGTTTGCGTATGGTTGATTCCTCTATCGTCAGCGTGATGGTCGTTTGGTTAGGTTTAGGCACTAAAAAAGTTTGAAAAAACTCTGCTCTGAACGTGTATTAATGCTGCTGCATGTTGGAAGTTGCAGTTGGTAGTTGGTAGTCGGTGCAACTCGTGAAATGTATGTATGACATGCCGAGAGGTGTGACAGAACGGGGTATGACATGAGATAATTGGCTACAAGTCCAATTTGTGTCATTACAGATAGAAATGATTGGCAAGAAACGATAAGAAGACTCAGATTGTTATAATCTGTATTTTTCCTTTTACTTGAGTTCAGGTTATTGTGAATGAAGCCACTTAATTCCCCATACTGTAAAAGTTATATAACGGTTACGTATGTTATGTTATGTAAAGGTTTAACCTTAAAGGAGAGTTGATCTTTAGTTTGTTTGAAATGTTACAGAAGGTATCCACTCGTTGTATTTGCACAAATGACATGATAAATGGGTCTAGAATCTCCAAAGGTTGTGTGGTCTATAACATTGAAACAAAACCTGCTCGGTATCGGCTCTGGAAGTAGAATATTCTGCTCCAGATGAATTACCCCGGATCCCCAGGCCCTTCATTTGTCAGCACTAATGACCACAGTTCCCTCCCTCCCGCTCTGCTGTTGTTTTACCTGTAATAATGGATTGATTTGTGACTCTGAGGCAAAGCAGCTGTGAGCGAGTGAGAGAAAGTTTGCATTGAACTCATTAAAGTTTGTATTATCCCGTGTTTAGCACACTGATTATAGCAAAAGGAGCCATCTGCTTGGGGGAGCGCGGCTCCCATCACAGACTGATAATTCACCAAAGACAGTTTGTCGCTCCCGTCAAAAATCAGCAATCCGGAGTGAGCGGTCCACGGGGGGGAGCGGGGTTTGTGTCACATGGTGCACTGAAAGGTGTAGGTATATCTCAAGTGAATGAATATTATGTAGATGATGTTTTCACGGGGTCCTCCTCTGCGCTCTCCGTGTGAGTCAATTAATGCAGTTAGCTATTAATCTGTTCTTCAAAATTGGATTGGCTCACTGAGAAATGAGATTGACTTGTTTCTCATTAAAGGGCAATATCGTGGGCCGTTCCTGGAGGACTTTTCTCTGGATGACATTAGCATATTTCTCTTTAGCCATGTTAGCATTCTGAACTGGTACGCAAGAAATCTCACACTTTTAAAGGTTACTCCATTTAATACGACTATTCTTAACCTCTCCTACCTTTTCGAACAAAGAAAGGCCAGCGTTTGGTTCACGCTGAAAGAAACTACTTCGCTAACTTTCATGAATAATAGTTCATGTTCAGTTGTTTATCAGGTGCAAAGGCAGAGGTGACATAGTGTTGTCTTAGCAACGTAACACTGTTTGTGCTGAAACCTCGTAACACCTGAATTTGCGTGATCGTCGACTTTTGGCGAAAGCTGCTCAACAGTTCAGTCCAGGACGCACTTCCCATCGTGCCATGTAATTAAACAGGTTTCAGGTTTATTAACTCGTACCATCATAGAGACTAAAACGTGAAGATAATGATTTTCATACGGCGTCTGTCTCATTAGATCTTTGACAGGATCTTCAATGACAGGTCCAGGTTCAGTTTTCCATAATATATTATTAACACTGACTGATTACATTTTGGTGGCCAAAGGTCAAAGGTAAAGGTCACTGTGACTTCCCTTCCATCCCATTAATGTGAAAACGACATCTCGGCAGCAGCAGCAGCAGCAGCAATCTCTCTTTAATCTCTGTTTTCTTAATCAGCCTCAGAGAACGACGCCATCCGCATTGGAATAGTGAACCTTCTCCTCGCGCTCTTTAGGCGTGTGTTGCATTAAATATTTTCAGTATAGAAATATATTTCCTGTCCTGGCCACATTTACAGTGTCATTCTGTCTGCCTGGGTGGTTGAGGCATTCAAAACATTGTAAACATATTATGACCTTATAATATTTTTTATGGCAACCATGTTAGCAAACGATTGCCTTCACGTCCAGAAGACAGTAAACAGCATTAGTATTCATTAGGAATCATGTTTCTTGTCACCTATTGATTGTAAATCAATGTTCACTCTTTTCTAGCATTGTTTTGGTGACTGACTGCTGAAAGAATTATCTGCTTCTTCAGCTTCTCTGTGCTCACCATTCAGACTCTTACCTTGTGCTTCTTGTTTCTTCCTAAATATCGTCTTTCACTGCATCTGGAAACACGGTTGTGGAAGGCGCTGAAAAAATGTTACAGTTGCAGTTTAACATTTAACAACCAGCCAAATCTCGGATCCCATCGGCTGTAGTCTGACGACGATATAGGCTCTGGGGACAATGTTGACTTCCAGTCAAGACTTCCTTTCGGCGTGCTGCATTGTTTACAGAAAAAGAAACTTGACATTGACTTTAAATAACGGGTCTGAAGAAATTTCAACGCAGATTTGTAAAAAGTAAAAATGAAACTTGTCAGGTCTGTCCTCAAAAGGAGAATAAAACTAAATTTAAGATGCTCATTTGTTGAATGATCGTGTCTGATGCATTCGAGGAAGTCGGGAAATCTAAACGCTGAACGCGCATTACGTTCCTCCCCTTTTGCTCTCCTTTTTTTCCTTTCTATCTGTAAATAGAGATTAACAAGCAGCTGAAGAACCGCAGAGTCGTTCATTGATTGTCTGTGGGTTCCTTGAAGGGTCTACAGAAAGCAACACGTTTCAGAGTGCATATTGATTTTTTGCAGTTTTAACCGTCAAGGGTGTCGATCAGAAAATGCTCATCAATATTGTCACATCTATAGTGGCTATTTTGGATGGCAGTGACAACTTATTGTACTTGGATGGTTTGCATGCGAGGGTTAACTTGGTGCTTGAAAGAAAAAAATGTACCTCAGAGATGAAGCTAGCAAATTAGCAAGACAAAAATAACCTTTTGATTCTAAAAGCCTGACAAATTGATTTGCAGTTAATAGAAATGACGGCTAGATTTTGATTTTGTCTTGATCGTCCCGATTAGACCAGTCTGATAGACGGCAAACTGGCTGACTGCTGCCGAACCATCACAAGAAACAAGAAGATTAATGATGAATTAGGGCTCCATTCTTCAAACGTCACAGCTCAGTCTGAAGCCGCTGATGGTCTTAGATCATCTCTGTCTTTGTGGAGTCTTTGTGGAGAGCTCGGGGGAGAAGATGGAGAATACAAATACGACTCCCTCACTGTTTGCCTGTACCTCAGGATTTGCTACAAAGCTGACTTAAAAGACCTCTGTTGTATTTTCAGCCGCTTTAATTTATTTAGAAGTCAATTTTAGTGTCTGATTTAAGTGCCTGCTCCATTTGTTTCAGCTAATAAAGCCAGCAGCTTTGTGGGGATAAAAAATGTTCATTACCTCTCAAAGTTCACTGGGTTTTTATCTGTCCTGTTAAGAGGGTTTTAAGTGCCTTGTTAAGTTGCCCATTAATTCAGAACGTATTGATCTCACATGGCTGCAGGACGGGCGGCCAAATATCATATTTTTGAAAACTTCCTCCTGACTCTTTAAAATGCTCACATGCTAATTATTTTTGAAATGTTGGACCTTCTACACACCCTTCTAGCCATTAGTGATCAATACTCTTTGATATTTCTCTGCAAGTGGTCATTATTTGTGTCACTGCTTCAATTACTGCATGGTGGGTATTGATGCAGAGCTCTTGTTTGTCTCCAGGGTTTTACACTGTGTTAGTTAAACTCTTGACAGAAGATTTAGCCCTGATCCTCGGCTAATTGTACAACGTTCATCATCTGCGTGCATTCTCCTTCTAGTCTTGCTTCCTGCAACTTGAATCTCTCAGTCAATACTTAAAAAAAAACCAATTAATGTCTTGGTTTTGTGATTTTCTGCCAATCAGACTTCTTCTCTTCAATCGCTGATGTCCACTCTCTTATTCCTGACACCCACAGAGCTGTAACAATCCCAGTAGCTGACGATGCCAGAGTGAGCACCGTGTGCCAGACAAAACTTTTTCTGTAGCACCTGTGACAAGCCAGAAGAGATCAATAACAGAAACTGTCAGGATTCACAAATTTTCCCCCCTTCTCCATCACAAGCAAGTTTCAGACAGCATTACAACCGCTGTAACTTTCCCCGTCTTCCCACTCATTCTCACAGATAAAAGTTCCTCTCTTCTTATCGTCTCCCCCTCGTCTCCCTGTTCACTTGTCACATCTTCTGCCTGCCATAAATATAGACACAACTTTGGTATTTTGTAATGCTATTTGCATTCAGCCATATATTTCCATTCCTTGCCTGTCGGGCAGCATAGTCAATTATGTGTATGCCTGCAAGCACTGCTCCATGCCCGATTCACACCTAGCTGTCATAGTTAACGCGTCAATAACACGTTAATAACACTATTCATTGTTTTTTTAGTTGCTTATCTATCAGGATTCCCAACATTTATACAAGTTGTAACCTGTAACACAACAGTATGATAACAGCATATTAGCCTCAAACAATAGCTGGGGCTGCATCCTTCGAATGGCGCGGTCCACGGAGGATGAGTCATTCGTAGCCTGTGTAGACCACTCAGGCCGAACTAAAATGAGACGATCTGGTGGATTTCCTGTTTGCGTCACTGGCTGTTCCCACCCTTACCCTTGCATCGCTAAACGCAGCTCCTTTAGCCTAGCAACAGGTAGCTGGCTGGCTAACTTACTAACATCACATGACTTAACCTATTATTCAAAGATAATTTGTTTCAAGGCCCCTTTCGTTATTTTTAACATTTGTGTCGCAGTTATTCCATTGAGTTGAAACCAAACACATACTGTTTAAGAGTGGTCCGGGAAAATGACTAATTTGTCGTCCGCATCTGAAGGAGCCTTTGAAATGGAACAGCCTTCAACACACTGCTGTGACGCAATCAGGGTCCTTCGAAGGATGAGGCCCCTGGATAGGGACACAGCTTCTGAGTGTAACTGAAAATGGCTGCCACCTAAGTATGGTTTTCTGCCTCCTTCTTCATTTTGTATAACTCCTTACGGTGCTAAATCCCTTTTCTTCTGCTCTCCAGCCTCAAGGGGTGGTAATGACCCTGAGTCAGACTAAAGAAAAGAAAACAAACTTCAACACTTAAGCACAAGGCTTTATTGCACACTTAAACTTTCACTGTTAATGCTCCCTGTTGGACAGAAAATATAAAATATTTAAAGGCAACATAATGCTTTCTAAATGACCTCAAATATAACTTTAGCTTTCAGTTTTGCAATTTCGTAACAGCAATATTCTCGAGTACACAAAGAAGAACATTAAAACATTTACTCTTAATTCGGCCGTACCCCTTTTGCTTAAAAATGAAATAATAAAAAGAGATAGACACAAATAAAAGAAGAACAACAACAAAAATCAGTTTCAGTAAAAAGACACGTCGACACAGCAGAATACAATAACAAGAGTGAACAACACTGGTGTCTGTACTCTACATGTACACATAGCGTGAGCGTGTACTCACAATACAAAGTTTGGGACTATACATATAATTGGATCCACAGTAACTCATGCTGCTCTTTCTTGTTACTTATAAGCTGATACAAACACAGACACTATTATATCAGGGCCAGAAATAACACGGAGCTGGATGTACCAGATGGGAACAGTTTACACTGTGTACACAAAGGCTGTAAAGCCAAATGGGCCAGAGAAGACGTTTTGGAAACAATGAAAGCGGGAGTAAGGACTCACAGGATGGACATGGTGTTTAGGGGTGGCCAGGTTAATGCTGCCACCTCAGTATGTTACTGATACTCAAGTTTACATTGAATCAATCAAATACACAAATAATAATAAATAAATACACAATTCACTTTGATTTCTAGCTTACTCCAGAAGCTTCTTTCTGTCTACAATGCTGTCCCTTTTGCAAACCAAACTCTGACTGATCACTTGAGTTGAATAGGCACATAGGTGATACGTGTGGGAAAGTGTGAGCAGTAGAAAAGCAGAATGTAAAAGCCCGGCAGGCTCGATCAATTTGCCTTTCCTTCTGTGACAAGTGACTCAAAATACAAAAAATGGACTCTGCATGCGAGCTGATTCAGACGTGGTCTTTTTTTAAAGGATGAAGATATTTCTTTGTGAGTGCAGAAAAGTACATGAAGGAAAAGGATTACTCATCTCACATTATTTGTGTAAGTTTCATATCACACTGTGGTTTTGTTTGAGTGTAAGGCAGCTACACATCAAAGATAACCCTGGCTTCAGGTAACAGCACCAGTCCAAACTCTGTGAGAATTTATTCATCTATTTTTATTCTTGAAACAGGTGCAGTTTTATTTTCCGAACAGAAAGTCCATCCTCGTGTCCCTCCGTCTCATCCCTGCTGTGCACCTTCCTGATTAATCCGGGGGCAGCGGTGCCGGCCGGCAGCCAAGGCTCCTGCCTGAAACACCTTCCTTACCTCAGGGAGAGACCTCTGTCCTTTAAACCACTGAGAAGAACAATGACCTGTCCAGAGTGATTGATCTGCCTCAACTGGCAGCTGGACGACATATTTCCATTTCTTCCTCCAGCTGAATGTGCAGGGAGACTACTGAAGGTCAGGCTGGCAGGCATCATTCACAAGTGACTGCAGGAGTGTTCCTCACAAACTTCAGCTTCATTTTTTAAGCTTTTATTGACACATAGGAAAGAGTGCATGCAGAATATATATGTGTCAAAATTTAAATGACCTAATCCCTACAGTCATGCTACAGTGCGAAGGCCTGCTCACACCAGCATTTTAAATGGTGAAATTAATATCCACATGTTTCTGCATATTGATCATTTGAACATTGCTTTTATATATATATTTTATATAGCACCAGGCCACTTGATTGACAGCTGGTCCTTCAAGGAACAGGGAAAGTAAATATTTTTAAATATATCACATGTATAGCTTCTATATATTTCCACTTCATTACTTTTCAATTAAGTGACAGATGTATTTCCTTTTAGGGCACTCCTCAGCAGAGAGCCTGTGAGTTCAAAATAGAGGACGCTATAGTAGCTAATCAGCTGTCTTGCTCCATTTACTTTTAGTTAACCTTCTTTGAGTTAAGACTTCCTTCATTAAATGGCATCCTTCAGCCGTTTCATCAGGAGAAAAACCTTCCCTGGTGCAGTTTGCCCCGGGGCTTCCCTTCCTGTGTGCGTCTGGTTGCTCATTAGCCCTGTCGAAAACACCCGTACGCCAACATTTGGTTTATTCTCTGTAAAAGTCTGTGTTCATAAAATGTTTATTGTATACATAACAGATGTTAAACTCACAGCCGTGCTCTTCAGGTAAATCATTTAGTTCAGAAAGTGTTCAGAAACGCGTCAACTTTTGATTTTCTTCTGCCAAAAAAGTGCAGCTGCTGCCTGCAGCGCTTGAGCCTCCTTTAGAGGAAAATGGCATTGATGCATGATCTTTCCTCGGTGGAAATGATTGATACCACACATTGGAACGACTAAATTGCCACAATTTGTTTAGATCCTTGGCAGAGAATATTTTGCATTAATAAAACATTATCAATCATTAGCATGGAACTGTGTGTGAGCCTGAGTGCAAATTAGTCTCCCGTTTTAGCCGGAGATGTGCTTCTCATAAAAACGAAAACACATATGTCTTGTCATCTGCAATCCGCCCAAGTCGAGAAATTTGAATAAGGCAAATAAAACGTGTTAATGTGCTTCGGGCGCAGTGCTTATCTTGTGTCTGGGTGAATTTGACAGCGTGGTTGGAAAAAAAAACACCCCTTATTCCCTGGGAGTTCAGATTATCAGCATTCACCGTAATATGTACAGTACTCATTCTCTATGATTACACTGTGCAGTGGTGAGGCTTCTGTGTAAATATGACGATATGATTATAAACACAGCCAATGAATGAAATGAGCCTTTGACCCTTTCTATAAAGATTCTAGTTATGCGTTACTTCCCATGACAGCACAAAGCAACATAAATAAACTTGAGGCAACTAAAGGTGTGTTTCAAAAGCAGGAACCAGGGTCTAAATTTAGTTCCAGGGTAATTGACTTGCCCCCTGAAAAGTCCCTGCTCAGGCGGTAGTACTTTCCAAAGGTCCGGGAACTGTTCTCGGCTGCGTTAAAGTCTCCCATTTCCTTTGAATTGGCGCACAATGCATCTCAGGATATGTCTGTCGCATCTGAAGGAGCCTTTGAATTGGGACAGCCTTCGATGCGCTTCTGTGACGCAATTGGCCTTCAAATACAGCCTTCACACAGCTATCATCCTTTAATTCTGTTTGGCATTTGTGTTTCTTATTTCATCATCTTTCATGTTGAGTTATGGCCAAACTTTGAAAAGTTGCAGTGACCTTTGACCACCAAATTGTAATGAGTTCATCCTTGAGTACAAGTGGACTGCCAAACTTGAAGATATTCAGGGGCGGCTGTGGCTCAGTGGTACAGTCGGTCGTCTCTCAGTTGGAAGGTTGGGGGTTAGATCCCTGACAGCTACAGTCACATGTCAAAGTGTCCTTGGGCAAGACACTGAACCCCAAATTGCTCCCCAAAGCATAGCCATCAAAGCGCTATAAGTGCAGTCCATTTACTCGTCCATATTCCCTCCGGGCGTTCCTTAGATATCTCTTTCACAACAATGGATGGATTGACAACCCAGAAAGAGAATGTATTTACAAATTAAACCTTGTTTAAAGAGAAATTAAAGTAATCAGAAAATTAATAGTATTCCAGTCTTTGACCCCAAGACTCCATTTTTGTAGTTCTCTTCAGATAAATATAGCAGACTGCGGCTAAAATAATGAGTCTCTGTAGGGATGGGAAGGAAACAGGGAAAAATGAAAACCAAGAGGAGGACAGGAATAAAGAGCAAGACAGAACAGGCTGTCACTGCTGGACATGTTCTGAGCCAGGCCCTTCTTCTTCATTCCCAGAAAACACAGGCATCGTTTGTTTCTCCTACCTGTGATATTTGGCTCTGTTTGCTGTGATTTGAGCAGCTGTAATAATTAAAAGGACCACAGAGTTGTGGGGGCACAGAGGAAAGAGAGATTCAGAGAGTCTACTTGAATCTCATTTCTTGTCTGACCTATTTCACTGAAACATGAAAAGTGGATGTACTTAATTTAGACACTGTTTGTAAAATATTCTACATGATTAGTGCTGTCATGGTTGTGATTCTAAATTGAAAAAAATGAGCAAAATGAGCTTTTAATTTCGTCATAGAAATTATTTTTTCACATTTTTTCTCTGAAGGCTCGTCTGTTTGCAAAAAACGCCTGATAGACGACACATGCGGCCTGCATCTGCACTTTTAGAGACGCCACGGTCAGTGCTGGAGTCGGAGATGATGGAAAACGACAGAAACAAGTTCAAAAGAACTGGAAGTCCCCCGGCTTCCTGGAAGTCACTGGAGACATTTTGCCTTCCTCATGAAACTCGACTAAATTTGCATGCACAAAATATTCCTTCGAAGCTGTTCACTTGGCAAATAAACATGAATATTCTACTTTTATTTCCATTTAACATGCAGTCCTAAATATTATGATTAAGCACAATTTCACAAATGGTTAGCTAGTATTTTGTTTACAATGCACAGAAATGAACACTGTGAGAACCTAATAATTAAGACTCTGAACATTGTCATATTCCTAATAAGAGTAGAAAATTAGCGTGCAATTATATTTGCTAACTGGCAGAGGCATTCTGCGTAAAAATCATTTGGATCACAAACAAACAGAATCACAACCTTCAAATTGAAAATCAAATCGTTAATTTGGAGAAGGCGACACCCCTTTCCACGAGGAGGGACTACTTTCTGACTAAAAGTTTAATTTGGGGAAGTAAATGAAAATTGTTCAGCTGCAAGAAACACCTACAAGAATGTGTTTGACTCTGATCCGGATGCCAGAGCGAAACTAAAATTTGCTTGTAATTACAATGTGAATCATGAAAGACGTGTCTTCCTCCCATCACACTACAGCCAGTACAGAGACTGCCGCTGTCTGCCATTTGGCAGCCTCTCTGGTTCTGACGCTTCTCACATGCAAATGAAATAGACAGTATGACATTTAAGTGAGTGCCATGCCTTCTCCTTTGACTTCCCCCTCCCCAAGTCTCCCACTTGCTGTCTTCTCCTGGAAACTGATGCAACAGTCCTCAGCATGTGGGCTGTGGCACTAGATCCCGCAGAGGAACACCACGTTTCTTTGGCTTGTGCAGAGACACCAGGGTGGTAAAATAACCTGCAGTCTGGTCCAATGTAGAAAAGTGCTGGTCATGTCTGTTAGGAGCATTTTGTTAAGGCGCTACTGGTGGCAAATCACAGGGACTCATGCTGTCTCATTGAGGCTTTTAGAGGGACCCTGCTGAGCTGAAAGCCTTCTGCAAAATTTGCGGTCAGGTCACAGAGGACAGAACAAAATTTGTGAAAATGGACAGAACTCAATCTCACATGTCAAATGTGATGTTTGTTAGCTTCTCCAATCTTTGTTTCCCCCGAGCAGGATGTCTCTTTAAAGATTCAAAGCGGGCATTTGGGTCATTTCTTTGGGCATCTTTCCATGTTTATATAATATGAGCCCTGCTTTTTTAAAGGCAATCTCACTGCAGCATATGGAAAATGTACAAGCCCCTACTGTGTAATACAGCCCCGTGTTGTGTTGAGTGTAAAGCTTCCCACAGTCCTATCAACCCCGGAGAGGCCCCTCTCATTGGAGCGCTACTGACAGCTTCCAACAAACCAGTGCCTCCATCCACTTCAAGGTATTTAAGATAAGGCCCGGCTGGAGATGGAGAAAGAGGGGGGTGAGGGGAGAGAACATTTTCTTTTGTTATCAACCGTGCCTGTGGCTGGACGGGATTTCCCATGAGGCTCGGAGTGCAAACAGACCTTATGGGAGCTGAGTGAACGAACCTCCTGCAGAAACGCAGTAGCGCTCAGTATCATGGGACTTCAAACAAAAACCTGTCTGGCCAGCGCAAGCCAATCAGCCCTGCAGAGAGCTTAATTCAATCAGTACATGTGGAGCTTCCTCCCTTTACAGCTCGATAGTGCTGCATTCAGAAAGAAGGGCGACCATCCTCACATTTCTCCCCCTTAGACCTCATCATCGCTTTAAATCAAATCAAGCAGACAAACATAATCCGTAGTTATGATGTACTGATGAATTTAATGGCGCCACATTGTTTCCTAATTGGATAGGAAATTTCAGTGTGTTCCCGTAAGTCCTTGGCATATTGGAAAGGGCCTAAAGACAGAGGCTACAGTTAACACCTTGTCAGCAGTAAAGGATTCCTTCTAATCTATTTGATCTCATTAAAATGATCCATAGCATGCAGTCGTGCTACAGCTGCCCCTTGCAGCTGTCAGTCTTTAAATGCATTTACAGCATGTCAATGCCAGACTCTGGGTGAAGGGATGAATTTCTCTGGAATCAGAAGAGAAGGCCGTGCTCTCTATCTCTATCTAATCTAATATTTCTCTCTACTAGACTGTAGACTGTGTGTATAAGCAAACGGCCAAAGAAGGAGCTGGCAGGTTCTGGTGCAGGTTTGTGGCAGTTGAACTTCCATGCAGCCATTTGAACATTGTTGTTCATAACTCCTCGACCCTCCAGACCCCAGCAGAATTTGACAGTGCTGCAATTAACTGAGAACCTTCACTTAAAAGAGCATACTGAATATGTGAAGCTGTTAACGAGGACTTTAAGTAGAATATAAAAAAACCACCAGAAACAACAAGTAGCTCTACACACATTATGAGGAGCTATTTCCTTAAAATCAAACATTTGAAATGAATAACTGCCAAAACTACCAAATGTTTTCACATTTTATAATGACTATGTGATGCAACACTTTTCTCTGTGTCTGCTTCCTGAGTCTGTATTCTTCAACAGAAGGAGCTAGGCTTTCAAAATAAAAGAGAAATGCACAAAACGTCAACACAAGAAAGTTCTGAGGAACAAACAGTAATGTGGCAGCAGGGAGTGTCTCTGACAATTTATTTGAATAAAAAACAACATTTATATGTTGGAAAGTCTCATCAACCAGTTAAGTCCTCTCAACCGACACTGCTCCGGAACACACTTTTTCTTTGATTTTCACTTCTTGTTGAAGTTGTATCTGTAGTCATCCATCTTTTCTTTGTTTGTTCAGCCATAGTAGATTACTGTTTACTGCCAACACTTGCAGAGACCGGAAAAGCAGCCGCTTAGCTCCGCCTACCCTCTCTGGCAGACCAACCACTGCTGGGTGATGGAAAACGCGTCACTAACTGGGCGCCACAGACACCCAGTCCACAATAAAACTATATACTGCAAATGCAAAGGCTTTCATCAGTGGGCCACAGGCTCAGTCACCATTGTGTTACCTCATTCGGCGATAGATAGTGACTTAACAGACATTTATTTAAATGAAAATCTTAAAGATTATTACTTTCAGGACATGTTTCTACCCCTCAAAAACGTACTTACATCCTTTTATTTCAGTGTCTGTGGTCATAGTATTGTGCATAGGCGATTGATTACTGATTAGACTAATCCTTCAGGGTCTTTAGAACAAGTTGTTCTGTCAGAAAATGATTTCATCATGTTCCAAAACAAAGTCCTGAGCTGCCCTGCTGTGGTGATAAAATAATTCTTCTATGATGTGACACAATCAAAGTCAGGTTAAAGACAAAGGCTCTTCTGTGTATTCAGCTATGTTGACACAAAGAAAGTTAGAGGTGACTTGAGGTTGTGTTCTCAACTTTCCTTGCAGACAGCCTCCGACCCTCCCTGAGCAGCTTGCATCATTGTTTTGCAAAAGATCAGTTTAGCCTGTAAACACTGACAGACCAGGCCTTCAAACATCGCTACGTTTCCCTCTTAAAAACAAGTGGTCGAATAAAATTGACAGGGTATGTTTAAAGCCCTGGTAAAAATTGAAGTTAATGATCACAAAATTGGTAAAATAAGAAGTAAAATATTTTGGATTACACCTCAAAAATAACTTTTTGAACAATTGCTCTTGAATGCATCAGGTAATTAGAAGCTTCTTTCTGTGACAGAGACACAGAAAGTCTGAGCCATTCTGCAGAATTTGATGCTTTTTTACTCATAAGTGACAGTAAGGATTCTCAAAATAAAGAATTAAGTGTTTTTAAACTATTTCAAATTTAAGGAAAAAACAAATCTGGAGGATTCTGCAGTCGTGGTGGAGAAATGCTTTCACTGACTCCTTTTTCATTTTAATAAAAGTAAAATATTTGACCCTGGTGCTGCCCTGGTGAAAAATATAAGTCTAAGAAGAATCTTTAAGGGAGGATCGTAATAAAAAGTCCTTGAGGTAAGTTGCAGAGACAGCAGCTTGGTGCCAGTGGGAAGAGAATGACTTTGGTGACTGGCAGAAGTCCCCAGCAGTCCCCCAGTGGGACGCGAGAGAATTTACATAACTAACATCTTGATTTGCTGTAAAGTGAAATTAGGGCCTGCGCTATGTTCAATTAACTCCACAGATCTTCCTGTAATTAAAACTCAGCGGTCCCCCACTGTTCAATAACTCAGCGCCAGGAGAGACGGAAAGGAGGGGAGCAAAAGAGGTAGATAGATAGATGGAGCGAGAGAGAGAGGGAAGGAAAGATAGAAAAAAGTGGAAAGATAAACTGCTGCTTCATCATGTTTTCATCAGATATGACCTTGGCTGTCATAATGGCGCGGCTGAAGATATAGCTGGAGAAGAGCCACAGGATCCATAAGTTGAAAGTTAATGTGAGGAGCATCAGCGTCGCGGCCCCTTTATAGCGCCCTTGCCAGCTGTTGTGTGGAGATCGGTGGCTGCGTTGCTGGCCCCTAATGAGATGTTTCTCCTTTAAGTGATTACATAGGGGAGGGATTATGTTGGGCTGTATAATGCTAAGTACTTTTGCTTTTAGGTTAACTATTTACAATTCAATCACAACTCCCTTGCTCTTTGGTATTTACTGTAAATCCAGCATTTAAGAGCGTCTCCGACTAAACCCTGTGTCTTTAGTTGTTTCTGATCCCCCTGGAAGGATTAAAGAAAGAACAAGTGCATTTATTCTTCAGTAATCACCTCTTTCAGTCCAGGCTTTGACTTGTTCAGATACCAGTTTTTCTTCCCAATACTGGTTCTGTTCCCTGAGCTTCCTAATACCAGTATCGATCCAGTAGCCATTCCATAGCTTACAAACATAACCACTGTATGCTGATACACTGATTGCTGTACTGTTGTGTAGCCTGGCTCAGGTTTAATGATTTTAACACATGAAATATACAGTACTTGGACATCATCAAACTTTTTGTTATTATCTACTTTGGCTTTTTTACACTGCGGTTGTGCCTCAGCGCCGTAATGAAGCTCCACCGTTTCGCCACCTTTGCTATTTTACATTGGACCAAGCAATAGCAGCACAAAGCCACCCCGGTATGTGTTTACGTAGCGTTCCGGTGTTGCCTACGTAAACTGTGTGCGCGAGGTGTAAAAAAAACAGCACGTGTTTCACATAAACACACAGCGCTGTTCGGTTGTTCCGGCTCCGACGTTTACACAGATGTCGCACTGAAAGAAATTGGTGCGATGTACTTAGAAAAACCTAGGTAACAATTCCCACAGAAATTCTGAGTAAATTTAACAGAGGATATTCTCAGTAAAGTCTACATATGAATACGCATTTAGTTTAACCAAGACATTGAAGTCTACTAGCTTTTAACTGGCTTGACCTAGTAAAAAGTTTGATTCTTACCATAGTAAGTAAACTACTTAGAGAATTTAAGAGTACATTTATGTGTGGAACTTGTTACCTAGGTTTTTCTAAGTAAATCACACCATTTTTTTCAGTGTGTTACGACCTCTGATGTCGGCTCAGAGGCGGAACCATTTTGTCCCATCTTTAATAATAATAATATTACATTTTATTTAAAGGCGCCTTTCAAAACACCCAAGGTCACCTTACAAGGCAGCGTTAAAAACAACGCAACAATAAATCAACAAAATTAACATGACAAATTTACAGTGTATAAAATCATGAAGTACAGAGGTTTAGTGTGAGGGATCAAACTGAATATGCAAGTTGAAAAAGATGCCTCGCCGTGCGTTTTACATAGAAGACGAAACGTAACAGAGGCGTAATAATCCCGCCTTGAATCAGCAGTGTGAAAGCGCTTTGGACAGTCATAAGTCAGTCTTGTGAAGTGAAACATTCTTCTGTTGTTAGAGAAGTCCTGGCGATAGTCCTGGTGATCACAGTTTCAGTGGGCTTTGGTTGTAGGCAGAAGAACAGTCAATGTAGAGAACAAAAGGGTCTCAAGTTGCTCGTCCAACTGTAAACTATAGTTAATGCACAGAAAGGAAGTCTTGGCCTGGATATCATTTATTTCTTATCCAAATAAACGCTGGATAAAGAGAAAGCACATAAAAATGTGGCTGTTGCTCCCAGAGGCTATGTCGTCGTTAGACGATAGCTGATGGGGTCAGAGATTGGTTTTGGATGGGAGGAGACCTCCTGGGGATAATTTGGCTCCTGGTAAAAAGCTTGTGAACATTGAACACCGAAGGAATCCTAAGCTCAAAACAAACCAAGCTATTAAGCCGCAGCTAGACTGCAGGACACTGATTTTTAGCGAGAAACTGCTTTAACCAGTGCAGCTCAAAATAATGTTGCAATCTCTGCTAGCAGAACGTTGTTATTGCCCGCTATCAGTCGATCAGTTCTTCTTCTGCACTCTTAAAGGATGTATTATGGCTGCCACTGGCAACTATTTTGACAGTCATGTAGCTCCCATAACTCTGTGCATAGATTGCCGTACATACACGAATTCACGATCGCCCAGTCAAGGCTGTATTGGAGGCATTTCTAATACTGGTATCATAGTTTTTGATTATTGGGGAGTCATGAGGACACGTTACCGAGTTGTGCTGCAGTGCGCTCTCTGTGCTGTGATTCACAGCCAGACCGTTGAAACACTTGTGTCATTATGATTTGCTGCTATTCTAAACCTGCAGTTTAGCTCCCTTGCTTTTCTTTTATGCAGGCCATTAATCTTTATTATACATTTTACCTGGAAATTGCAAAGTGACAGAATGGCGGCGTCTGTACGCTCGACTTTTGCCTGTACAGTGCATCTAAAGTGGCTGTTTTATGGGATCAGTTTCAGAATTTTAAGTAAGCCATAATCCCTAAATTGATAAAACTGCCTCCAAATGTACTATAATGTTTAATTCATGAGCAATAATATGCAGGTTATAAATCTGAATATAGGAAAAAAAGGCCCCAAACTGCAGCAACATAATGCGGTCTGAGTTTTAAGATTCCTTCAGTTCATTGTTTGCTGATTATTTTCATGTTACCAAAATATTTTATAGTGTGAACTGTAAGACCTCGATTAAATACAGGGCATCGCTTTGCTTGGAAACAAGATGTCTTGAATTCTAATGATGAAAAGATTCTTGCATGTCATGAATTGAAGTTGTTTTTGTTGCATAACTTTAATTCCCTTTAGATTTATTTTAATTTGTGGACAAACATTTAGGATCGTCTTGGCATTTTAGCATGGGGCTAAAGGTTAGCTTGGTCATCTTAATTTTGTGCATGATCTGCTACACCTGCACTTTCTGTTCCAAGCTAAAACGGGCTGAATATATTACATACATATTAAATGCTTCTGTGCAAAAGCTCTGCCTCTGTGGGATCACAAGATTATGAATTCTAGTTATATAGCGGCAAACACACACAGCTGCCTGCTGAGAGCTGTTTATGCACTTTGCAGCTAATGAACATCGTCCAACTCCTGATTATTGTACAGAACAGCCTCTACATGTGCTCACAGACATGATTAGATTAATGATCTCTCTGTATAAAAAGGTTTATGCTGCTAATGTGTAACAGCCCCTGGAATACAAGAATCAGTTAAAGGATTGGAAGCATCCTCTACTCTGTTGGCAGCGTCTGTCCGCTTGGGACTGACAGTAGAAGCAAAGCCCCAGCATGAATCCCTGCTCGTGGATATCATAGATTTGCTGACAGTAATGGGGGCTGTGGGTGGTGGTGGTGGGGGGCAAAAGGCAAGACACAGCCTAATGGCCTCACAGAGGCAGCCTTCTTTGAAAGAGCATTTCTTTAATCACAAGAAAAGTTAATCCTCAATCAATGAAAATGTAAAGCAGTTGGCTTTCTGTTCTATTTGTGCTGATAGCAGCTTAAGGATCGCTATTGAGGGGCTCAGACCGCATTTGCAAGTGCCTGGCACGACTCCTAGTCATGTCTCACCCGGCGCGCGCTGGGGAACAGGCTTCCTTTTTCATTTTTGGACGCCCCTGAAATGGTGGGGAGGTGCATCCACTAATGCCCTACATTCTCCCCAAATGCGAGCTCATGAAGGCAATTAGAGATCGTTGCCTGATACAGTAATGGAAACACCCACTGTGGTGAAAAAGTGCACTTCTGTGCTAAATTTGGATCCTGGAGCATGCATACGGTGGCCTTATTGTGGAGGAGTTAGCAATACATATTAGCATCCACTACATAATGAATGTAATTTCAAAGGCTGCTGCTCTTGTATCCTCTCTTTTCTTTCTCCCCTTTAATGTCTTAAGACCAGGGGTGTGCATGTTGTTGTAGCCATATTTTGTTTTGCTGACGGCAACAGTTCTGCTAAGTCATGAAAATGCACTGCAGCTTGTTATGGTAATACTTTGTCAGCTAGCGTGTCAGACCCTGATAAGGAAAGTCGGGACATTATTCACCCTTGAATCTTTATGGCTCTCACTAAGCAGCTCCTTTTAAAGGTCCCTGAGAAAGGCTGCATCCAAAGGAATCAGTTTGTGGAATAATAGGCAACATTAAAGTTGCATTTATGCATAGCACGACTCAAAGTGTGCACTGATGATAAACTGCAGCTTAAACCCTCATATGTTTGAGAGATTTTTTTAACACTATTTTTGCAGCTTTGTAGCAGATGTAGGAACAGCAACAAAATAACGTCCAAATACAAAACAACTCTGAACCTGCACCCTCAGGTGTTATAAGCTGCCCCCAAAAATTACACTCTTACCTACAACATGGCCGAGCAGTGCCTTGATGTGGGATGAGTGGATTCATTAGTATCATGTGAACACTCCTCATTCTGTCCACTATAAATCACATCCTCACTGCCTCCAAGAATGGCTCAAAGCGGATACGGATCCCCTCCACCCTGACACCGCTGTAATCAGATCTGCCACCTGTTTGTCTTGCTGCTGGGACATTTTTCACCACTGAGACACCTAATTATGCGTCATCTGATGCAGGTTTTGTGATAACATTATGGAATTGTTGGAAAGGCTTCCAGGATTTGCATTAGATTTGGTGGGGATACCATGTGTGCCTGTATACAAGCAGAATAATTCACTTCCTTTGGGTAAAATTGACAGCTGTGTTGCTTGTGTAGCTGGATTCTTCCAAAGGACCTTTTTTAACCTTTTAAAAATCTCCCTGTCTCGCTGTCCGGAAGATTGTCAGGGTCAGGCATTAAAATAAATGATATGAGTACATTTTAGAGGAAACAGTTGGAATCTCAGTATACAATACAAAACAATACAATACAATAAATGTGTTAGTTTGAAATACATTTGAATTGTGGGAGGGGGGACCGGTGACTTTTTGGTTCAGATTGAAATGTCTCAGACTTTCCGATTTGTCCGACAACAATTTGTTCAAGCAAAGTCAAGTCATCAAAAGTCAAACTTTATTTGTATAGCACATTTAAAAACAACTACAGTTGGCCAAAGCGCTGAACAGGCTCAAAGAATACAAACACGTTAAAAGAATATAAAGTACAAACAACAGGTAAGAATAAAATAACAATAAAAACAAGTTGTCAGACTCAACTCGAGTCGAAAGCCAACGAGAAGAGGTGTGTCTTCAGCAGTGACTAAAAGATTTCTAGGGTCTGAGCAGTTTTTACATGAACTGTTCCAGAGATTAGGGGCGCCACCGCAAATGCTCGGTCGCCATACTTTTTTAGTCTAGATCTGGGAACATCCAGGAGCATCTGGTTTGTCGACCTTGGCACTCTAACATGAGTATGCAGATGCAAGAGTTCTGCTAGATAAGGTGGCGCCAGCTCATTTAAAACCTTAAAAACAAGCAATACAATCTTTAAATCAATTCTAGCACGGACAGGAAGCCGATGGAGGGAGGCCGGTGGTGTTGTGTGCTCACACTTTCTCAATCCAGTTAACAGACGAGCGGCTGCATTTTGCACTAACTGCAGATGACGGAGGGACGACTGGTCTAGGCCCACATACAAAGAATTGCAGTAGTCTATCCGAGAGGTAATAAAAGCATGAAGAACTCCCTCTCGTCTTTGGGAGAGAGATAGGCCTTTACCTTGGCTACGAGTCTTAGCTGGAAAAAGCTAGTTTTGACAACAGAACTAATTTGTTAATCGAGTTTGAAAGAGCTGTCAAAAATCACACCAAGATTCTAAAGCAAAGATTCATTTGTTGACTTCAGTATGGACACCTGAACAATGTAAATGACCAAACAAGATGGTTATGTTGCATTATTTTCATATTTCCAGCATGTGATGTAACCAAGACTTTCTTGTCCCGGCCTATAAAAACTGAAGTGAGATCATGTGTGGTCGGTGTTTGTACTAAAAAAAGAATCAACACAATTTAAAGCATGCAATCAAAATATGTTTATAAGACTAATTGAAAAATATATGTTGCAGTTTTCTGATTAGCTGAACATGTTAATTGCTGCCTATGTCACAGATAATTCAACAAATGAATGTTAAGCTTGCATTCAGCATGAAGATAAATGTTCTCATTTCACTGCTTAATTTAAATGTTTGTAACATTGTTAATAATGAGCTTTTATAAATGAGAAAAAGGATAGAAAACACGCGCCGCCCAGCCACAAACAGTCTGTGAAACGGAGATAATGAACCAAATTAGTCCAATTAGATTAATTATTCAGACTAATTATCCGAATTAAATGATGTCATTGAAAAGGTTTCTCTAGACTGCAGAAAATTAGCAATACCACATCTCAAGCTGTTGAACCCTCTTGCAACTTTCTCCAAACATGATCTAATCATTCCAGCGATAACGACGGAATTAATGAGAGGATTTTCAACGCTGTCGGGCTGCAAACGCGCTCCCTTTTATTTGGGATCATTTCCAAGCAAAATAACGTGTTGGGAGCAATTAGCTAGTGATTACAAGAGAAAGGGCCGACACTCAAATGGGGGTTTTCAGTGCGAGAGTCCCATTCCATTGTGTCTCCAGTACTGCTAAGCTGCTCTCAATGTCCATAAAAAGAGACAGATAATGTTACAAACTGAAGGAATGAGGAGCTTTACCTGGACAGGATACCTTCGGTAAGCTTATTTATTACAACCAACACTACCTGCTGATGATGATGGCTGCGCTGAATGACAATTTCAACCTTGCAGGTGGTCTAAATGACTCACCAGGGGGGAAACAACGATGGTTGTGTGAGAAAAAAAATGACAACATACTGAGAGAGTTGAAATAAATATCCAGCAGTTAGTGCATCTACAGCTTCATTTAAATTCAAGTTTAAAAAAACCTCACTTGTGAGATTTTTCAGGCGGCTCTTTCCTCTACCAGAAGGCTGGTGGATAACATATTCTACAGCAGACACTGTAGAAGCCTTTCAACACAACATACTTCCGTGCAAGGTCTATTTATTGCAACAAAACTCATTCCTCCTCTCATTCTTCCTTCTTTACCCTTAGCATCTTTCACTGCTGCCACAGCACGTTTCTAAATATGTGTTAAATCCATTGGCTGTGCTTTGTGTAGTGGCAGACGCTCTCCTCTGAGTATGCTGAAGTCTGGCCGCCTGACAGTGGAGTTGTTTCACTGCATGGATCTCATTACTTAAAATCCTCAGCTCTGAAACAGAAGGTCAGGGATCAGCAAATCCTCACTTCTGGCCAGGCTTATGATTCCATTCTGATGCAATTTTCCGACTCCAATTCCCTGATTATCACACTTCTGCCCGCCAATTTGATATCTCATCTGTCTAAGTTCAGACACATTCACTCTGCCTCAATTTTCACCCAGCTCTGGCACCCACAAAGCATTGCACGGGCTGCCGTTTTCCAAAACAATTTATGGCTTGCTTTTTATTTTTTTACTGCTGGCAGTCACTCGCTGACACACTCTGAAAAAGGACTGTGCATCTGAAAAGCTGACCTATTAAGCATTCTTTTGTTTCCTCTGAAAATCTGTTACCACCAGTGTCTTGGCCAAAACAATATTTGGAAATCAAAGATTAACTCCACAAGAAGCGACTGTTTCTCACTTTGTTTAGTGTGTAATTATTTACCCGTTTAAATCAATTAAAATCCCTTTAAAACAAAAATGACACAAATGAGACATTTAAAATGAATCAAATAAATAAATGTAATAAAAACATGAGCCTGAGGATATAATTTAACGTGGTGTTTTTGAAGTGTTTTGCAGGAGTCATACAAATTAATTCAATTTTATTGTTCTTCATTGTCTTTTGCTAATTTTTGAGAAACATTTTTTTCATAAGCAAAGCACTAATGCTCAGTGGTAGTCTGTCATCTCCCAGTCTGGCAGGCCAGAGACTGCGCAGTAGAGATCGGCTGGTGGAGCAGCCGTAGCCACTTCCGCTAACCAAAACACACACTTAACTTACCAAAAAAACTCGCTCTCGCTCTCCAGCGTGTTTAACAGCAGAACAGCTTCTCTGTGTTGGTCTGAGGTTAACGTTGACAGGTATGGAAACTTCAATAACTTTAGTGATTGTTTTAGTTATGTTTTCTCTGGCCGTTCGTCCTCCACTCTGCTAATCCGGAACTGATTGGCTGCAGGAGCCGTATTTGTCAACAGAGCTGTCAATCATCATTTTGACAGCATCAAATAACTAATTAAAAATAAACTTGTCAGAAAAACTAAAAACACTTGGATGTAAATCAGCATGATAATAACTAACTATAATGACAGAAACCATGTTTGAGAAAAATGTATTTAGCGTGTAATTTGATTTTATAGTTTGACTCATGTCCCATCTGTTAACAGGGAGCAGGCGGGCTTTATGACCTATACTGCAGCCAGTCAGCAGGGGGCACTCGACATGCTTTGGCTTCACTTTTAGGGAGCTGTCATGTCATCCATCTTTTTATACAGTCTATGTTTGCAACCAGTGTGTGAATGTGTTTTCTGAAAGGGTGAATGGGACATGCAGTGTAAAAGTGCTTTGAGTGGTCTGAAGACTCTAAAAGCGCGATACTGTATAACTTCAGGCCATTTCCAAAAAATGATTGTTTTGAGTAAACATAACTGCTATGCTTTAACCGTTTAACCAGGCAAGTCAAACAAATATACATTATTTTGATAAGATAAGATAAGATAAGAAAGATTATCCTTTATTGTGGCAGTTATGAGATGAAGTGACATGGTATGGGTAATAGCAGCAAGATAGTACAATATAAGGTGCAATATAAAAGTGGCAATAAATATAGTTTGGTATATTACAGTATGTATATGTATAATGTAGTATCCATACATCCATCCATTATCTACTGTTCAGGGTCCCGGGGGGGGTGGAGCCTATCCCAGCCGTCATTGGGCGAGAGGCAGGGTACGCCCTGGAGTGATCGCCAGCCAATCACAGGGCTGACACACAGAGACAACAACCTTTCACACCCATTTTATTGTTCAAGATAACTGTAAGGGGGGTGAACTTTTTCACACCCGTTTTAATTATATTAAGCCTTAAATCATAGGGTCCTGCTCACTTGATTGACAGGTGGATCTTGCTGGCTGTCTGCTAGACGTCAACACAGACACACAGACACTGAGCTTAACTTCAGCTGTTTGTGTTGTTGGAGTCTTTTGGGGATTTTTTCATTCAAAGTTTGGACAAATAATCTCTCTGTGGGATTTATGGAACTTTCTGACCGTGCAAGAAGTCTGAGCTCCAGCTTTTCAGTGAGTTAAATGCTAGTGTTATTGTATTGAAATATTTGTTGCACTAAGTAGCAGGTATACTGTGCTCGCTTTAGCTGCATGTTAGCCTGTTCAGTGTTTATCAAACATTTATTTAATCGTCGGCCAGTAAACAGGAGTCAGAAGTTGTTGGCTTTTCCCTGGAGAGATTACAGCGGATCGTAGTGATGAAGAGACCGGTTCTTTTACGTTTCCCGTTACATGTCGGCTCGCCGCTACTTCTTTCTGATAACTAAACACCTGCAGTCAGTCACCATCACAAACAGAATCTCCTCCTGGCAAAGTCAAACTAGCTCATTCATTATTTATACAGTCTAACTGCTCGCTACGCTGAGGAGCATATAGCCTAGCTTCATAGCCGTAGCTGGCTGATTCATGCGGCCCGCCCATAGAGCTCAGCCATAGGCTTCAGCTCGGTCACCCTCCGCCTCTTTGCCCGTCTCTGGATTAGCCAGCTCTGCCATTTCCAATATGGCAACCTCCAGCCCGGTGCAATTCGGGCTTCAAAATGTTTCTTCAGAAACCAATGGGTGACGCCACTGAGACAACGTCCATTATTTATACAGTCTTAACTAGTTAACTAAGCTCCCATGAAACAGCTGGCACAGTGTTACTTGATTCAACATATTGCAGTCTTTCCTTTCAAAGTTGAAAGCTAAAGAATGCTTTATATTGAACTTAAACAAAGAAAATTGATGTGAAAGAAAGTGAAATTTGCGCAGCAGACCAAAACAACACGAGAAAAGGGCCGAAACATCAACGTCGAGCTGAGGGGAATGTGTAGATGTGTAGCAGAGTATCCTCTATGGGGCAAGCCTTAGATAATACATAGGTACAGATTTAACAAAAAGACTGAATAATATGGGAATGACCCAAATCCCAAGTTGAATGCGCGGGCATTATAAGACACATGGATATCTTGAGGCCTCTCATTTGGCCCCATCCCACGAGACCACCATGTAGACTAGTGCTTTAGGTCCTCAGAACAATCATACTGTGCTATGTTGATGGACTGTGCTCTGCTCGCTCCAGTTAGCTCGATTGCCTCCAGCTCAATACAGAAGTCTGCCTGATTCCAAGCATCCGTGTATATCGCATGGGACTGTCCTGCCACAGAGTCCCTGCTTAAAGAGATGGGGATGATTGGAAGGAATGGCAGAAGACACTGTAAAGAAACCAAACAACGGGGAGAGGTGCTACCTCAAAAGAAATTGGATAGAGGGAGAATGAGGTGCAACACACTGTGAAGATTGACTCTGGATTGCAGAGCAGAGAGTAGAAGTGGCAGATTGTGAACACAAAGAAAGAAAACTACAGACCTTCTCCCAATCTTTCACTACCTACACTCAACAAACCCCCCAGGTACCGCTCACTATCCAGGGGAGCCCTGACATGTTCGACTTCTCAGACCATATGACTCCAGTCTGCAGCATCAACCCTCTAAATCTTAAAAGTCCCTTACTACTAACAGAGAATAACATGAAATTCACCTCTTTCAACAAAGCATACAGCTTTTTTTTTCACCCTAGCTTTATGCAAAGTCCATACTATCCAATCACAACTCGACAAATAGGGCAGCTTCAAGATCATGGTTTGGGTTGGGGGTGCACAATTAATTGAATACTAATCCCGATCATGATTTTGGCTCACCCACGATTAAATCATTGATTGACGGTGATATTGCATTTTTAAATGCGTGCTCTGCCTGTAGAAAACTCTGCTGCATATCAAATCAAGCACCTCCTAAACTAACAATCACTCCCCCAGGGGGTGATGGAGAGGTTTTGGCTTCACTTTTTGGAGGACCTGGCATGTCATGTCATGACTGCCTACCACAGACTGAATACATCAGCGACAGTTCAGAGTGGAAGAGGTGTTTCAGTTCAACTAGTGACTGTGTTAACTGGGGACTTTCAGCGGAATGTGCCTGTGGTTGGCGTACTTGCAGCAGCTGTTGAAAATGGGAAGAGAATACCGTGTCGCCTCTTGGGTTTTTTTCTCCTTACGATCTCAAAATATACTTACCTGTTACGTCTTTGAAGTGTTTGTGCAGAAGTTGCATAAAGGCAACTAATGGTTAGTTGTATTTTGAACGCTGCTTGTTGTTACACTTAAACAGGAAGAGCGCAAATGAAAAGCAAGTCACTCGTAAAACTGAAACACCGGTTGTTTTACGGTATTTCAGGTTAAGTGATAATAAGAAGAAAAAATAATCAGCAAAGAGGTCATGAAACATGTGTCTGCACTGCAAAGGAACACAACTAACTTGTTCAATCAGCTGAAAAAACAGCACAAAGTGCAGCATGATGAGTGTATGAAGGCCAAGAGGAAGAACGTTGCTACTCCTCGTCCTCGTCCAGCGTCAAGTCAGACATCCAGAACAAACGCTGTACAGAGACACCCTCTCCACCCAACTCCCACAGATAACTTGAAGTTACCACTGCATTTTGCCTCTAGAAGATGCACCAAATTCATTTTAAGTCTTACTTTGATGCAGCATTTTTACATGAGCCAGAATGCAGCACAAAATGAAACTGAAAGTGTTGCTTTTTTTTTTTTTTTTTAATATGAAAGTACATGTGTCCCTAAAATTAGTAATCGTGACTAATAATTGTGATCTCAATATTGATCAAAATAATCGTGATTATGATTTTGGCCATAATCGTGCAGCCGTAGTTTGGGTGCATAAGCTTGTTAAGTTTCTCATGTGTCTCATGTAACTAACACCTCATGTGATGTCTTTAAGCAATATACATTTTTTAACTAACGCAGGTCACGTAGCTTAAATGAGCTTAATGAGAATGAGGACTGTGGCATATTTATTTTACATCACTTGACCTCAATGCCACATCACAACAATAAGCTATAAGTAAGCATCAAGAAATGACACTAGGGGGGTACCTACTGAGTCCAATTTTGTTATTTGGGGTTTTTTTTTTGCTTTGTATGCTTTTACTTTAGAGAGGGGGCAGTGGATAGTGGCAGAAATGGAGGAAGAGAGAGTGGGGATGACACGCATCAAAGGGCCTCTGTATTTCGTCGCCAATTCAACCGCTGAGGCGCTCCTGAGTCCAATTTCGACTGGTTTGGCAACTGACCTCGCTGCCGTATTTGACGACTTGTGTGAGTGAGAACTGGCCGTCTTATCATGAAGAAGAAGAAGAAGAGCTTTTATGTGATACCATCTCCCGCCCGTTAATTTCTTGTGCCGTTGGAAATAAACCCTGGATGTGTTTCTGCAAGCCTCAAAGTGAAATCCAAACTTATCCAAAACACAGTTTTGCACTGTGAACAAGTGGTCTAATAAAAACATATCAATTCTAATAATCAGCTACCAGTATTCTCACATTTTTTGCCTCATCTTTTGTCATGTTATTTCTATTCCACATTTTTATCATTGTTCTCTGATTAAATGGCCTCCGCTCAGCTCTTTGATAATTATTTGATTACTTTGTCGTTTTGAATGTGTGATCACTTTCATGTTGATTTCTCTGAAAGAGGGTTACAGCTCTAAAAACATGATTTAAATAAAAACATATTTGTCCGGGTACAGCACATCTCTTATTGACTTATTTTGTGGTCCTAAGCCACAGCCCTGGTAAGTTACTTTTGTCAGTTCGGACTATTAACTGATATATTGTGACATCTGTACAGTTCAGTCACTCACTGCAGTATGTAATTGATTTAAAGTTTATATAAGGTCACTCAACACAGTATGTTCACGATAGAAGCCCGCCTTGGAAACTTCATTCAGCTAATTATCTGTAAATTACACATGACAGAGAAAAAGTAAGAAAAAAAACGTGTCAGTCAGTGTCATCACTCTCAGGCAGCAGACTCTCAGGCTCTCTCACTCAGAGAAGAGGATTGACAGTACAAGCCATTTGACAATGTCATCAATCAACAACGTTCCTGCACTGCACTCCTGCATAATTATAATCCTAATTATTATGCAGGAGTGAGAGCCAACAAAAAACACATCCCACTGAAAACTCTCTGCCTACCTGGAGGGTAACTGTCAGTGAAATCTGCTTTGCTCTCACAGAGGCTTCCCCAGACGGCCTCACTTTACATCATGGCCATCTGGACGTAAGACGAACAGGGTCTACATGGCCAGGGGAGGACTCATTTCCTTTTTGAGGGAACGTCACCATGGGGTGGTTGTTTTCTTTAGGAAGAGTTGCTTGGTATGGTATTGGGTATGCATCTTGCAAGGTCTGGAAGGGGATGATGATGTATCTATTCTTAATACGACCACAAAAGCTTTGATTGATTTGCACATTAGCATCATTAAAAACCTTTTACAATGCACTGATACAGAGGTCTGGAACCAGGCTTGATGGCTGAGGCATGGGCGGGTTTTCGAATGGATCAGTTGTCCGGGAATGTTTTATTTAGACGTTGGGTAATTGTGAGAGATGTTCACATCCAGACTGGTCTGTGACATGTTTGTATTGGACATTATCCGCGTTTGCAGTGGAACGCTGTCTGTTTGTTTTGTCTGGTTTGTGACAGTTTTGGACTTAAGTGCCATTTTGTGGGGAATTGAGAATAATCCTTTTGACGGTGTTATTGACACTATGAAGCCATCAGAAAATTAATCCTTAAATTTGACTGCTGTCTTACAAGTTCTCATTTTCCGCGTAATCTCAATCATGAGTAACAATTACCTCCTTCATCGGGGAGCCAGTTTTTAATTAAAAAAGGTAAATACGCAGACGGGAAACTGTTCAGGCAAATTCCATGTAAGTGCTGATGAGACAATTTGGTGAAAGAAGGAAAAGAACTGTAACGTTGAGCCGCGCTCTTGCTCCTTTAGGTGCCCGTACGTCCTTTGCTAATCACAATATCTCCTGGATACACAACAGTAATTACATTTCACTGAATACACCGAGGCTGAAGCACAATAAAGCCCCTCCATTCACATTTCTCCACCCAGGGAGAACATTTGAAAATGTCATTTACTCAGCAGAATTGTGCAGAATTACTGGGGATTGTCAAAGCCCACAAATCAATCTGCTTGTAACTATTAGGAAATGACCTTTTACAGATTCACTTTCTGATTTGATCCTAGTCTAGATAAGTTTCATTTCAACGACTCTGTATTGTAACTGACAGCTCTACTCCTACAAATCCAGTGCGTCAGTATGACAAAGGCACACTGTCTTACTCATAACTTCCAGTCAATTTACCGACAAGCAACAGATTTGATTATTGATGATTTATTGTTAGTAAAAGTCTTTGGTACAAGTTCTGCTTCCAAGATTTTTAATAGGTCTTAAACTTGGTTAGTAGTTTGCAGTAGTGGATAAAGAACCTGAAACATTTTCAGATACATTAATGAGGTGTGTCTGCTGTTTACCTCTCATCATCTGCTGCTGGTCTCTCTCTCTCCTCTCTCTATTTATCATCTACGTCAGTCTGTCTGTCCGTCTGTCTGCTGGCTGTCTGACTCGCATGCTGTGATCACACGATAATGGCGCGCTAATTAAACACTAGCACCTTCAATCATGATGAAGAGAAACATGCATAATCTTATTAGTCGACCTTTTTGGAGAAGTTACTTCAGGGTCTTCTTACTCTTACTACTGTTTTGGAACAATCAGGAGAGACTGCTTATTTCCTCCTGCTGTATTGTGTTGGGGGGCAGGGGGGCAGGGACGTAGTGAGTGGTGAAGTGAGGGAGAGAGATCGGCAAAGTGCAGGCGAAGTGACGCTGCACCGGTGTGGAGCAGAGGAAAAGGAGCAGGGAAGTTAGCAATCTTCTTCTTCTCCGAGGTTTTTACACCAGTTGACGTCCACGATGTTGCATTACTGCCACCATCAGTGTTTAACCTCTCAGTTTCTGTTCATTTAAAGCCATATTTTCAGTTAAAATCCACTCATTAGACCAACAAATGTCTCCTGATAGACGAAGTAACGAGTAACGACGACTGTTCTGGGAAATGTATCGGGAGTAAAAGTACACGTTTTACTCTGGAAATGTAGTGGAGTAAAAGTTGTCAGAAATGTAAAAACTTAAGTAAAGTACAAATACTCAGAGAAAATACTTAAGTACTGTAACAAAGTACTTTTACTTCATTACACCACTGGTAGTTTGTTATTGATAACAGACTGTAAGTTACTTAAACACCTGACATTCCTCTCTACAGAATCTGCAGCTAGCTTCTCAAAGGACTCCTCCTTCTGCTGGTTTACGCTGAGCACAGAGAATCCGGCTGGGTCACTCAACCCTTTTCTAGTTTGCAGTTGTGATCTGAGCCTTTGTCTTGTGGCTAAAGGCGGCCACCATAAGCAATAAATATACTCGCAGTAGCGGAGTGGAAAGTTATAGTTTACCAATAACTCTGCAGTTTATTGCTTTCTATGGTGGAGCTGTATTTAGCTGCACTCTGCGATAGACTCCACATTCCCCTCCCAGTCAGCCCCTTATTAATTTATGCATTAACTTGGAACGGGTCCAGTTTGAAATTTCCAATGCCATCCGCTGGACAGTGCGAGCTCAAATGATACCACAGTAAGTAATTGGGTGGTGTTAGGAATACCATTAAAACTATAAAGAGGCTGGCAGAAGCAGGTCAGCAATCAATAACTCTCACTCCTCGACCATTGGGCCTCCACCCTCACAACATCCTGTTTTATTTCCTTTAACTTACTTCTTTATAGGATTCGTCTCTGTGTGTTTCCATTCCTTTGGTAACTGTTTGATCTGTTTTTTTATCCATTACTACATGGGGCCTCACCTTTTGAACTCACACACCTTCTAAGAGTCATAAGTCAGTCCAGTGTACACATACAGGCATTACACACATATTCTTGGAATCAGCATGGCATACTTTTACAATTTCCCCCTAAATACCAACACAAAGAAAAATAATAGTGACAAATTCCATCAATATTAGTTGTTGGTGTGTTTTTCTGACAGTACAAAGACTATAAGATTGTCCCATGAACGTTAAATATGTGGGCATACAGCACAGGCCAAAAAATGAGGTTAATTACTGGCAAGTTGAGGGTTTTTTTCCTCTTTGAGCAGCCAAACTACCTAAAACCAATGGAATGATTCACATTTAGTGACAAGGCTGAAGCTGTTTATGAACCCTCCTGTCGTGTTCGTTCCTCCACCCCTTACTTTGGTGTTCCCGGTCAAATTTGACCGGTGTTGTTTTAACTGCTCTTACATTAACACAAAAACCATTAATCATCACCAAACACCTTTTTGCAATGTTACACAACATTACAATTTCATTTAGCAGACGCTTTTGTCCAAAGCGACGTACATCTGAAAGTTAACGATCTATAGATTCATATCCGATGGCCTACCAGGAGCAATTTGGGGTTCAGTGTCTTGCCCAAGGACACTTTGACATGTAACTGTAGCAGTCAGGGATCGAACTGCCAACCTTCCGATTGAGAGACAACGATTCTACCAGTGAGCCACAGCTGTAAACAATGTCTCAGACTAGTGTTTAACATGAATAACTGCAGTGAATATACCAAGAATAGACATTGAAAATGTATTCCAAAATCCATCGTTGTTGTCTTCCATTTGTGAGACCTCCTCCTCTGTCTCTGGTTAAACTTCAATCTCCTCTTCATCTGGTTCAAAAAATTGGCCCAGTTGTTCGGTCTGAAATGCGTGGTTCATGTGGGGGGATGTGAATGAGGATGTTTTCCGTCTGATGGATGAACATAATCTAGTTATTAATCCCATTAATTTCCTTTGGCGGCCATTTTTGACCGGGAACAGCACAGGTGTTACAAAGTTGACTAAACCACTGAAATATCAATGAAAATGGTGATCAGCAATTTTATATGTTCAAATGCCTCATGTGGAGGATATCATAAGACCTCGAGGCAATCAAATGTAAAACACAATATTTATGATGAAAACTGAAGGTTTGAATGGTTGACGTATTCATTCTCGGACAAAAGTTTTGTATGTTTTGGCAGCATTTGCGATTATTGATGGTCCATTTACAGTTCTAAACCCAGATCTCAAGCAGTCTTCCGCTTTCCCCTCAGCCAAAGATGTCACGTCTTTGTCAGGCCTTCATCACATCTTTTGAGAGGCCGCTCTAGCTCAGAGGTAGAGCGGTCGCCCACTTTTCTCCCCGTAATCTTTTAATCAGCGGTTTGATCCCAGATACTGAACCCCAAACTGCTCCCAAACCTGCCATCAGCGGGGAGGTTGGCACCTTGCATGGCAGCAAGCACCATCAGATTGTGTTTGTGAAAGGGTGAATGTGGCAGGAGAGTAAAGTGTTTGAGTGGTCTTATATAAGTACCATTCATCTTCTCTGTCAGTCCTGTCATCCCTCTTTTTTTACATCAATCTTTGCTTGAGTTTTAGTTTCAGGAGTGAAATAAAGAGACTTAAATTCTTTTTGCGATCAGCCATTTGTATGCTTTGAAGCTAAGGTTAGCTAACGATAGCATCCGCCGGTAAAAGCCAAACGTTGTTTTCCGTCGTACGTAGTTAATCTATTTCACCATCTGCGATAACATACACGTCAGAGACCCGTCACATACACATGGCGATCAATAAAAAGACTTTTTTAGACTCAGAACGGTTAAAACAGGGAGGAAAACAGCACTATGGCACATTGTAAATGAATGAGAAGTGGTAGCAGCAGGTGAACGTTTTTGCGAGCAGGAGAGCTTCGGGAAAGCTATCACACACACAGGCTGCAATATTGCACTCGTGAGCAAGGAAATGTGGCACATGAGCGACACACTCGGGAAAATAATATGTGTGCATGACTGTTTGATTTGCGTGCGCGGCTCTTCTACATCCTCGAGCGAGTATGTGGGATTTGATTCGTAACTTCTCTGTTGTCATCAGGGCGTCATTATGTTCTACCTGTTACTCATTCATCCTCTTTGAATCTGATACGTTATCAGTTTGTTTATTTATCAGTTGATTTTTCAGGATTATTTTGTAAGATCTGTTTCATACTTAAGTTTTTTTGGATCATTAATGTGTTGTTTTGTATGTCACTATATTTTGTGTACAAGCTGCTCCAACAGATTAAAAAGTTGGTCGATTAATTAGTAGATATTTGTTCAAATCTCTGTCACACCTTCATTACATCTCTGCAAGCATGGGTCACATTTTTGTCATGTCTTTGCCACATCATGTCAGTCAGGTCTTTGATGTGTTTTCATTGTTTCCAATCACCTTCATCATTTTATCTTCCAACTCCCTACTGGCAGGCCTTCCTGCATGCACATTCAAACCTTGCAGATGATCCAGAACGCAGCAGCACGACCGGTCTTTAATCAAAACGGCACGTCACTCCACTGCTCATATCCCTCCCCTGGCTCCCAGTACAAAATGGCAACAAAAACATCTCCTGCCTACCTGAACGCCCTCATCCAGGTCTACACTCCTTCCCGCCCACTACTCTCTGCAAATGAAAGGCGCTTGGTACTCCCATCACCCTAAGTCGCTAGCTAGTCTCTTCTCCTCAGTAGTTCCCCGGTGGTGGAACGAGCTACCAAACTCCATTCGGTCCATTCGTTTCCCTCCTGTCTCGATCGTTGCTTGTGTTGTATTAACTCTCAGATGTACGTCGCTTTAGACAAAAGCGTCTGCTAAATGAAATTGTAACATTGTAATATCTTCCCGTCTACACGATACAGACACATGTTCTGTCCCTTTTCTTCCACATTATGTGAGCAATTCTGATTTAAAAGTACAACGGCAACTGTGCAGATGCGATTTGATACAGTGAATGTCTTAAGCATGAGAACTTCAAAGACAGCCTTGTGAGGTGAAGACCTATGTGACATCCTCCATGTAATCGCCGCAGTGCTAGAAGGCCGGTTGTATTGAGCCGAGGTTCACACTGAAGGCCGCAGCAGATAGACATTGATCATGTTTACTCATGTCGTGTACATTAACCTGCAGGTAATGACACCCATTCAGATCAATGCTTGTCACTGCACTGTCTGCAAATGGATTCTGTGGTTAGGAGCCACTGAGCTTCTACAGATGATACTTAAAGAGAGAAACGACTCAATTCCTCTGATTCGCCTGCTTTCCTTTCACTTTCAGTCCTGCCAAGCCTGCTCATTTGTCCTTGGATTTATTCCCTCTAAAAGGCGAGCCAGCATGCCTTCTGTCTCAGCTTGTACATGCACACTGCAGCCAAAGCTGTGGCTGGCTCGACAGCCTGGCCTTGAACGACTTCCTGTGTGGGCTGGGTTGAATTCTTGGTCAGGGCTGGTATCATGAGGAGATGGATCAAATGCCAACGGTAACTGCGCTACCGCTAGCTCAAAGACAGTCTGACACTTTGGTTTTGACCTTCCTGAATAAAAGGTGTATCTGTTGGTGTATTTAAAACCAACCTCTGCAGCACACGTATTATTTGTGTGCAGCGTATGTTGTCCGATTAAATGCTGTGTCGGTCTTTATCCGACTATCTACATACATGTAGGAAAAAAGGCTGCTTCCAGGCACCCGGGCGACATCACTTGATCGTCTCATTACCATGGCGCTGAGACAAGGTCATGACCAGCGCGATCACAACTTACATTCTTGTACAACGCCTTCGCCTTGACAGACGTGTCAACTTTCTTCCTTGGAAAGCCACTTTGACTTGCGTCTAATTGTCTATCTAATTCTCTATCTTCACTCTAAGCACCGTCTGTCTCCCTTAACACTGATATCCCACACAAATAATTGCATCTGCAGTTTTGGCATTCGTGAAAGCAATTTACACAGAGCTTTGATGATACAGAGGGAGGATCCGGCAAATAACAAAAGAGGGTCAATGTCAGTTTTGCATTGTTGTCTGTGTTGATTAAGCCGTAGAGAAGGAAAGGTGAGCTTCTTTCTTCATCACAGCCTCGTCTAATCACCTCTAATCAAATGCAAATGATGAGAAGAGGGAATATTTAATTCAGAATAATGTGAACAAAGAGAAAGATGGAAGGAAACATAAGAGCTTGTTAGTTACCACCATCGGTTGGCTCTCCAGGCAGGTCCTGGGGGGAACTCTTTTAATCTAGCATCGCCTTGGGCAACAACTACCCAGCCCTAAAGCGTCCGAAGTGGATGAAATTAAGAAAAATCAATGAGGCTTCATTCTCTTTGAGAGAGTTGACAAATCCTTTTTCTCCCTCTCTGTTACAGTGTCTTGGCTGGGGATGATGTTATTTTAAATTCCTTTTAAAGCCTATTTAACAATTAGCCAAGCAGTGGTACTCTTGACAATGCCAATTTGAATAATTAATCCACACTGGCAGCGAGAGTCTGCCGGTTAAATTCATTGCTGTCAGTCTGCTGTACATGAGAAGAGATTACCATGTACACTAAAATGATGACCTGACTGAGATCTAGCAGATGTTTTGGATGTATTGTCCACGTCCCCAGCAGCGTCTCCACAGCATGTACTGTCACTTCATTCATTTACACCCTAATCTACTCTATAACACGGCTCAGGGATGATCTGTCTCTGGGGCGAGGCGGTGCCTTCAGCAGTTCTCACAAACTTGAAACAAAGTTGATTGTCTACCAAGCAGCACTCTGATCCACGCTTTTAATTCATCGCTGCATATGAAAAACATCCCCTGAGTAACAGCAGAATTGATAGATGTGATTAATCACTCATTTAGTTGAAATGGTGATATTTCTCTACATGATTTACTTTCAGGTGGTGAGTCCTTGCAGTTTTGAAGTGAAACAAGGTTGTTTGTTCAGCTTTTCATTCAGTACAGCAGCTCATAACACTCTTGGAGTGATGTCGTGTCTGTTATCAGTAAGATGAGTGTCCGTGAATTTCTTTTCAATAATTGTGTCAAGTGTTATCTCCCCGTATGACAAAGTGCTAAACAGTGATTTATTACCTAAATATACATTCTACTGCGGCACGTCACGCCTTTAAAGCTGTGAAACTTTTTCACAGGCAAGTATGCGCCTATAGTTATATAGGGGCGCTCGCACACATTTATCCTCCTCTTGTAGAGTTAGTTACAGAGTCACATGCAGTCACTCCCATCCTGTCACAGGCATTATAATCGTGTATTTTCCCTCTTACAGAAACACATTTTCACTCTACATGCTTAAACACATTTAACTGCAGTGCACTGTTATCCGTACGACTGCAGCGTCTAATAAGTTGACAGGAGATAATTTATGCCTAAACTTATGTATGTGGGTAGAGTGGTTATATATCCAAGGGGCACTGATGTATTACTGAAAGGGGCAACTGGGCACAGGCCAAGGGACCCAAAGAGGCCAACAGGCCCACTGACTAAAGCCTCCGCTGGACTGTTGACACGTCGGAAAGTTGTAAAGTCAACGTAATTACACAAGACAGCCAAAAAGGGAGGCGAAAACGAAAATAACTAAAACGAGTGAAAACTATGAAAGAACACAAAGGACTACAGAGAGTCAAAACTGCCACAATTTGAAAAAAATCAACTACAAAGACAAACCGAATGACAACAGAGAGACACAAATGACTAAAAAGAGACAAAGAACAACCACAAAAGGACATTAATGACTAAAAAAAGACACAAAGCAACCAAGACGCAGAAATTGACCACCTAGATAAGTGAGACAGCTACAAAGAGACGAAAAATAACTACAAGAGATGCAACGCCAAGTCTTTCTCTGATGCTGAAGGGATGGGGGCCAGGGGGATATTACATATCCATGCCCAGGGGCCCGTTGTCTCATAATTTAATCATGTTATGATGTAAAATATATGTAAGTAACAGTGCATAGAAACAAGTGATGAAAAAGATTGCTGAAGGTATGTAAAAGGAAAGTACATACGTACATATATGAGAGTGAAAATATACACTTGTTCTCTAAAGTAAAATGTCAAACCCTAATGTGACAGAAGACTGTAGTGATGACATGTAGCATTGTAGCTTGCATTTCTTATCCACACATGTCACATGAACTTGCACAGAGCCGTGCGTATGTTTTTCTCATGTTCAAAGCAGTGCAGTGAAATGAAAAGGAGGGCGTGCTCTGTCACACTGTCACATCAAAAGAACTGACGTGTGATCCTTGTGTACATTTAATCATTAGTCTGCATACAATTAATGCTTATACCACTAAATACCGCGGTAATGTCTTCCTTAAGCCTTTCATGTTTTAAAATGCATTAGCAGCTCCACACTTGAAAGATCAGCTACTTAACTGCAATCATTTTCATCCACTGAATCCGTCCAAGTTAGTCTGGAAGGAAATCTACAAGTTGCAAAGTGGGTTAACAGCCAATTAGGAGCAGCAAATAGCTATAGATCAAGAGGAATACTCGCGTGGAATCTTAAGACCGCATCATCATGTGTAAAAACAGACAACACAAAGGTGACAGGTCTGCATCGATCGAACCCGCAGCGTATATGAAGCCGCAGGTAGTCACAAAAGCTCAAGACTTCCTGATTCTGTGAGCATCTCTGTAAACATCACATATCGGAAAATAATCTGCTCGCAAATAGAAATCATGTTTTCTGTAAGCTCAAGAGGCAGGATCAGTTGGCACACTCCACGTTGGGGTTTGCTCTTTAAATTAAGCTTTTGTTTTGGCTTCTAATGAAGATTGAACAAACTCAGGTGAAACGAGGCCACACAAGACTTATTATTTGGTAACTAATAAGGAGCTAAACATCAGTATGCGACAGCGCATATCCTCCCCGGGACTCGCACCTCTGACAGGTCTTGATCAATTTTGATGCTGATGAAGACATATTATTTTTAGATGTGTGACATGCACCTGAAAACTCTGTTTCCCAGGTATGTTTCACTTTCAAATTAGCGGAAGGCACGAGTGGTGAATGTTCCAAAGGAAGACGTGACAGGCTAATCCACAGAGAGGAGCGTTCCTGCCTCCACGATCCCCCCGAGAGCCTGACAGTTTGAGCTATGTGGAGATGTGGGCCGCTGAAACTTGTTTACATCATTATATGTGTGCATTGCAGTGTTTTCCAGTCTTCATTACAGAATGCAATCATTGATTAAAAAGAAACTGCCACACTGTTTTCAGTTTCATTAAATGCATCTGTGCAACAAGAAACTTTATTTTGGTCCCTCTGAATATGCATCGTCTTCTGTGCCCGGATCATTCTCCTTTTTTTTCTTCCCGGTAATGAAAACAGTGCAAAAAGATCTGTCCCCTGGAGAAATCTGCTCTCACGTGATTACAAAAATGAGATGTGAGAAAAACAAATAGTTCATAATGCCCTGCAGAACATGAACCCAGTACATCCCCCTGTTTTGGGAGCTTCAGAATGTGTGCTAATACTCTGCATTTCATATTTGTTTATTCTGCCTTCTTGCGCCCCAGGAAGGGTAATTGTTGTTTGTATATGCACGTTCGGGTATTTTGATCCATGATATTTTCTCTCCTCCATCCAAGGACAATTACCAAACAGTATAGAAGATAACAGTGTTTGCTAGCAGCAAAGGCATACTTTTGATTAAAAAGAAATAATGGGGAGATATTTTAAACACCTAAAGCTTTGCACAGACACAGCAGTTACTGATCCCCACCCGGAGCTGAGGCTTCCCTTTGCATGACTAATATCTCTGCACTTCTTCCTCATACATTTGGAATCCTTTAAAACAAACTTCCGAGATGCATCCAAGTTTTTCTTTGAACTGCGTTCTTTATCCTTCAAAATCCCGTCCACAGTTAAAGCTCCTCAACTGATCAAAACTTTGGGTTTATAACAAAGTATGAATCACAGTTTGATGGTGTTATTATGGTCGCATTAAGAAAATAAAAAAAACGCAATACAAATCCTTATTAATTAGATGTTTTTGTCTCGTTTCAAACCTTTAATTTCAACACTCCAACTAACTGAACACGTGTTTTAACAACAGCCCAGAAACAGCAGTTAAAACAGGAGAAATTGCTTCCCTCTCAAATCTGTTATACATGCGCAGCACTGATCAGAGGATCGTAGACGGAGATATATATTATATCTATGGCTCCACGGGTATCAGCGTCACTATGTCCCTTTATTGCAAGATGCACATCGCCACTTCACAGCCAGAGTAAATATGAAGTCTCAGCCGCTGTCTGAGATAAACTTCTTGTTATCAGTGCAATGTTTAATGTCATAACATGCACCAAATAAAACACTGATGATTTTCAATGTTTAGTTGGTTAATTTGTGCAATTTTAACCTCAAACTAATACCACTAAAGAGAAACAAATCACTTTCTTTGCTAGTACAAAAGTGCAGAAAGTAACGCTTTGCAGCTTTAACTTATTTTGGAGCAACTCGGCCAGAGATAACGATGCTCCTCCCGTTTGTTTCTCTTGTTATCTTGCCTGTAGCAGGCAGGGGATGACTGGTGATCCTGAAGCCACCGTTCCAACTCTGATGTCTTTGACAACGTGGCACTCACTGTTTTCATTAGTGGATATCATTCCGGCTGTTGTTTGGGGCACATACATCCATGATATCGCCGTCTCTCTTTCAGTCAGAACACCCTCCATACGAGCACATGTAACTTTTTAACTCACAGGGACAGAGCACCATTACAATGTGGCAGCAGTTCACTGAGAATTTTTTTTTTTTACTCAATCCAAACAAACAGTTCTGTCTCTAAACAGAAATAAATTACAACAATAACTTTTTTTAAACACTTTCTATGGATCCTAAATATGTGGCTTTTGCTCTTTTTTTACATCATCAATAAAAAAAAACATTCATCAAAACAACGAATAGCGTTTAAACTGGGGATGCACCGATGCATCGGCTGAACATCGCAATCGGACGATATCGGCCGAGTTGACAGACATCGGCCCATCGGCGAATAAGTTGGCATGCGCCGATGTTTTAATGTTTTAATCGCCTTAATTGTGCAGTAAATTTAATTGTAACATAAAAGTATTTATGTTTTCAGGAAGATTTTTGTTCGGCTATGTAAGCACTGAAAAATGTTTTACTATGACCTGGTGATTTTAAAACAGGCCGAGGAGAAAAATGATTATTATGTGAAGGACGTTTAAATTAAAAAGATGCATTGGGAATACATTGATTTTTTATAATTAAAGTACATTTTGGCCCCTTATCCAGACGAGGACATTAATAATTACAAAAATTACAGTTATTGAAGAAAACATCGGTATCGGCCCGGATTTTCTCAATCGGTGCATCCCTAATTTAAACCATTACAAACAGTTTTTTCCTTAAAACCAAAAACTATGACAAATTCAAATTCAAATTTTACAACAAACTTTGCTCTCTCTCTCCCTGATCCGTCACTGAATGATACGAGCCTTTCACATCAAAGAGGAACTTCAGGAGGCAAAGCAAACTTACAAGATCAAACAATAAAAATGTGATAGTGGGTCTTTAGAAATGTATCTCAGAAATAATTGCCAAATTTGTTGGCTATGTGGAAAATTGTGCAGCCTGGTCAGCCCTCCTTATCAACTCTGGTAGGTCTCGATGTTGACCAAAGCTGTAAATGTGATGTGAATATGAACAAAAAACTTTTCTCACAAAGGCTTTTTGTTGCTGTCCAGCGTTCACAGGGTCAGGACCCTCACAATATGATATTTCATTGACACTATGTCGACCCAAGATTATCAGGATGATGATTTAGATTGACTGAAATGTACGACAATAACCACAGATCTCAATGTAACAATGTGTATTTCCGGCCCTGGGCGACAATTTACAGTGCAGACAATAAAAAGTTTGGACTTTTCTGTGTTTTGATACACTGGGAAGGATTTAAAAATGACGGGCAATAGTGAAATCAAGAAGGGGTGCTCCCAGGCGCTATGGGGTGAGGAACGTTAATCACTGAATCAAACTGTAACAAACGGCCACCAGCTCGTCTCCTCTAATTCTGATGCCTTTATGGTTCCCTGCACATCTCCAGACTGTCAGAAGTGAGTGTGTGACTGAGTGTGTGTGTGTGTATGTGTGTGTGTGTGTGTGTGTGTGTGTCCAGAGGCCGGCTCTGCTGGCCCTGGTGAAGGGGGAACCTTGCCCCATCATAGTATTTACAGTAGGAGAAGCCCTGGGGCCTAATTGGCATGGTCAGTGATGGAGCATATGCACTTTCCAGTGGGAGCCCATCTGACAGGGCCACTCGCTGATGACTGCCCACAAAGTCTCCATATGTGGCAGACAGAAGGGCCCGTACGCACACTGCCCTTCAACTAATGAAGCCAAGTCACCCAGCTTATACTTCAGCCTTTTAGAGGACTTTATCCACAGTCTGGACCCGGAGCGTTACCTCTCACAGCGTGCACACACACACAAACACACACACACACACACACACACACACACACACACACACAAACAGATACACAGGCCAACTCAGAGCTGTAAAAGCATAACTGCTCCCTAACCTTCACCTACGTCCAGACGGATACACTGACCCACACACACACACACACAGCAGAGTGACTCAGATGTGTTAAAAACATAATTGCACCATTACCCTCACCTTCACCCCCGTCTCACACAGGTACACACCGACTCGCAGGAGAAAATAGTGCTAAGATGAGACGGGAGAGAGAAATAAGGAGGGGGGAGAGGGTCAGAAAGAGAGTGAAGGAATACAGAGAAAGAGAGAAGCTGCGTGGGGCGAGTGTGAATTCAGCCTCCAGCTGGGCAGCTAAATGGACTTGGTCAGTCATTAGCATGCAAAGGTCTAGTCCGGACATTTAAGGTTATTCATTCCCCAGGCTAAACCTCTCCATGCTGCAAACGCCCAGCTCCTTCCTGAATAACTCTTCATCAATGCCTTTTTACTCCTTCTTGTTGTGCCGGTGCTGATTTTCCACAACACGCCCTCGACAACAGTCTGCCAGCCACAGGTTGGCGGAGTGCATGGTGCGTTTTGGGTGTTTTGGGGGGCTGCAGATGTTAGCGCATACTTAATAAGCTTGATCACAGAAGCCCCCAACCTCGCAATGTAATTTCGCTACCCAAGGTGCATCTGTTCTGCTTGTACTCACAGAAACCCCATGCTGGTGGAACTGTTTCACAAAGTCACACAAGTCACACAGTAGCTCTGCGGCTGCCTCAATAACAAGGTAAAGTATCAAAAAGCAGCGAGGCCAAGGGGAAACAGCTGGATATTGGCGGTATCACCGTGTGGCACACAACTTAAAACCTTTTGGAAATTTAGCGTGAAAAATGCGTTTATGATATCAAAGTTGAGAGTCACACGTAGCATTGATTGAAAACGGAGTGAAAAATCGTTTAGACACTTCCCAAGGCTGTGTGGGCGTGGCGTTCTGCCTGGCTTCGCACACAACGATTGGCATGAGTCACAATCAGACATGGAAGCAGATATTTTATTTATTTTGGTCTCTGAATGGTGAACAACAAGATGCTTTGCTACCATTGTTACTGAAGTTAGCACACACATGCACTGTTTGCTGAAATGCCCCTATTTGTTTTCAAATCTATGAATGCAAAGCTCATTGACAGCTCTGCAATCTCTCCGCAAAGCTTCTGGGGACACCTGTGAATCGTTTATCGGTAAGCGATAAACTTATAGTCAAGACTTCCTTTTCCGCGTACTCAATTGTTTACAGAAAAACAGTTTTTTCTTGTGATTGACTTTAATTAAGGGGTCTTAAGTTTGCTGAAATTTCAACATCATGATGCAGATTAGTAAAAAGTCAAAACGAAGCATGTCAGGTCTGTCCTCAAGAGGAGAAGAAAACTACTTTTCAAATGCTTGTTTGTTGAGCGGAGGTCGGATCAATCATTTCTGATGCATTCGAGGAAGTTGGGAAATCTGAACGCTGAAGGGCTTTCGTGACACCACGACTAGGGAATTTATCTCAGGTTGAATTTTAGATCTAAAACAGATTGTTAGCTGTTAGCATGCAGATGTCTGTTTAAAGAGATTAATAAGAAACTAAATCATCGTCAGATAGCCGCTGATTGGAGTCGGGGTATTGGCGCATTATTCCGCCTGCTTTTGCTCTCCTCATACGCCGCAGCCTGCTGATATGTGATTGGTCAATATTACTCGGACTACAAGTGCACTACAAACGTTCTGGAAATCCACGTCCCTGCCTACAGATTCTACATGTCTGTAGTATCATGAATAGAGATTAATAGCTCTGTAAGGCTAACAAGTGCTTTTTTACAGGGAGCTTAACTCCTCCTGCCGACACAAAAAAGACACTCCTATCACATTCAGCCGTCAGTAATCACTTGCAGCTGAGAATACTTGACCCACTGACAACACTAATGCTCACTTTTTATGTATAAAATGTATATATAGTGACCCCATATTACATAGTGGATTTGGGTTACCAGAGGCTTTAAATCTTATTCACTCCGGTTGTTCACTCTGCGCACAGTGAAATATCAGCGTGCATCGCCCTGCCTTGTACATACAGCTCTCTCCCCGATAGCAAAGCTGCAGATAAGGATGTACCACAGCATCTGAGGCCAGACATTATGCAAAGAGATGTTCCTCCACTGGCAGCATCTCCTCCTCGCCCACGCCACATCACCTGACCACTGTGCCGGGGGTTACCCACAATGCATAAGGGTCATCAGATAACTGTCAAAATACCACAGTATCCCCACAGATTTTCACAGTTATCAACATCATGAGCAGGAGAAGTCAGAAAAACTACACAGAAAAGACTTTATTAAACTGAAACTGCAGCACTCCCTGTGAAGATTTTCTTGCCTCCTCTGCTTCTTCTGAGTTTTCTCCATTTCAAATGCACCTCCAGTCACAAAGTAAATAGATTGTGAGTTTCCGTGCTGCTTTACTTCTTTTATGCTGCGAGCGAAATGTGATGTTTCTGCCTCTGTTTCTCCCCGAAGACTCTGGCTGACCCACTTTCCCTCATCCCATACACCTTGAGGGTGTGAACGGGATGAGGAATATTAACAGTGGAGTGTTTAAAATATTCTGATATGATTAAGTAATGACTTTGAAACAATTAGAGGGGATCATGTTAAACAATGGGATATATGGTGGTATGCATGTTGTGCTGCGTGGGTGTTGATCTCTGGTGTTATAATGAGCTGAGATTCACTCTGGCTATTAGATATTTCATAACGCTAACACCTCGTCTTACACAGTGATTTATGTCACTAGCTCAAACTTCAAGTTACCTAATTAAATATAAAATGCTGAGATTTAAAAGACTGTGCAAAGTCAGTCAGAGCTTACTATTGTTCTGTAGTACAGCATTGCTACTACAACCCACAAGCTAAAAATGCTAAGCTGGTGATTCAATATCACAGTGGATTAGCTCAGTCCTTGCATGCGTATGGGATCAATAGCCTCTCTTATGATTGAAAAGAACCAAGGATTGGCTGTTTGAATAATAAATTACCTAGTTACAGTATAAAGTTTATTATTTCACTATAAACACTAAAGGTACGCACGACACAACTCAAGGACAAAAGAAGTCGGATCAAAGAACGTGTCTTTCTATCTTAAACATAATGAGATAACTGAAAAATCTTTATCCACTCCCCAAATTCAAAAGGTGAATTTTATTAAATAGTTTCAGTAAGTACAAATATTAAAAGGGTTCTGTATGTTTTCTTAAAAATGGTAAAACAAAACTAAAAGTATTATAGTATTACACTCAGCATCAGTGTTGGGTAACGTTACTTTTTTAAGTAACTTGTTACCTTACGTTACGTTTCTGCAGTGGTTCTCAAATTTTTTCCATCATGAAAAAATTTCCAGGCCCCAACAAACTTGTCACAAATGGGTCAAGTATAACTTTTATTGGAAGAACGTCAAGATCGTGACCATTCTTTTCACTTTTCTCTGAGTAATTTGCTGTGCAAAAAAAAAAAAAAACATTCAATTGCTCCATAAAACACAGACAGGTCTCTCTTCATCTCCGACCATATTCGCTGTAAATCCAAGAGCAAGATCAGCGTCGTCATATTTTCTTGACTTCTTGGTTTTTGGCGATTGGTTAGCGTTTACTTCGGCCGACGTCGTCTTGTTGGTATCTGACGCGTCAGCTGTTTTTGTTTTCGCCCCTGTAGTTTTGTCCATTGGCAATGCTAGACTTTTTCTCTGTGTGTGTCTGAATGTGAAATCTGTCATGGAAATCACCAGGGCAACGCGTTTGTGCACTGTGCCACCCGAAAAGGAGTTCGGGATGTCCGGCGTCAAAACAAATTTTAGCCTGCTACATTTTCCAAACGAAAAAAAAACACACAAGAGTGATGACGTGCCTATCATTGCATAGCCTGTACAGCTCTTTACTATGCTAACAATATGACAGTGAACTGGGCAGAGGCATACAGTAGCTGCGGCCTTCGAAGGCTGTATTTGAAGACCAATTGCGTCACAGAAGAGCGTCACTTGCTTTATGCTACTTGTCTTTGTGCTGTTGCAACAACCACATTTGTCCTCTGGGGATTAATAAAGAACAATCTTATAACGTAGGCAGAGCTCACAGGTCAAAATACCTTCAGCCTACGAGTCTGCACTTGGATGCAAACTTGAGTATGTTGATATTAACATGCACCCCAGTTCATTTCAAATATCTTGATATTTAGTTTATTTTTAACTCTTAAAACACAGTTTAGATTTATAGTTTACATTCAAAGATTTTTTTTTTTTGGGCTTTTTATGCCTTTATTTTTAGAGAGAGGACAGTGGGTAGTGGCGGAATAGGGGGAAGCGAGACACGCGATAAAGGGCCGAGGGCGGGAGTTGAACCCCCGGCCGCCGCATCGAAGACTGTAGCCTCTGTATGTGGTCGCCGATTTAACTGCTGAGCCAAACCGGCACCCCTGTTCAAAGACTTTCTAATATGCATACTGTTCATAGGCATGTGTACATTTCTTCTCTCAGACTGCACCAGCAGTTGTGCCACAATGTTTGACTTTGATAAATACAAATGCAGATCTCGCTGTCCTGCACAGACTGCACAGAGCTGTGGATAACTGGACCAAAACAAACGTTAAGAGAAAAGAAAAACCAACACGAAGGAGACAACACAAAGTTTCCCTACACATCACGGTTCACACTCTGACTGACATAAATAAAACACCTTTTTCTCCTGAGATGGTTTTGACATTACCATGAGTTTTAAGGTGAAAGTGACTTTACTCACATTCATATTTACTTTACGTGAGATTTAAAGTTTGATGTATCGATACAAACAATGGAAACAAAGTTGGGGAATTAATCCTTGTAACTACGAAGCCTATAAAGGAAAGAATGTTCAAAGTCCAAACACTGCTCTCTATAATGAACGTAATAAACGTGTCTTTGTCAATGGTCACAGTTTGTTTTCCTTCCCATCAATTATGTATTGATGCTGTTTAAGCTGCACACCACACATTTGATCGATACGTCTGTGTATTGACTGCAACGCTTTGTTTTGTTCTGCAGGTGATTCTGATGCTGACCAAACTCTTTGACTTCAACCTCAACAGTGTGACTGAGAGCTCCTTATGGAGGTAAGCTTATCACTCTACAAGAGCTCACGACATTTGTGGAGAAGCCTTCAGCAGCGACGAGTCTGACACAATAAATCGGTCAGAGGGGAATGTTGGACTTATGCTTTTTTGATGTTCTAATCCTGTGGTGTAAATCTCTTCAAGCGCTGCTCTCAGAAGTGAAGAATACTCACATGATCTCATAATGTGAATAAATGAAACAGTCAAAAAAGTCTTCTCGAATGACGAGCCTGCGCAGCCGCCTGTCCTCAATCAGTTTACCGTCAGTGGGCACCAGAAATCCCTCACATGAAAGTCACTAATCATTGCTGCCGGAGCTGGCAGTGTTATCCTGCAAATTACCTTGACCAGCCTTGAACACAGCGCAGCCTTGCTCGCAGCGTCAGCCTCTTTTCTGACTCCACTCTGATGTAACTTTGTTAGATGCCAGTAAGGGAGCATGTGGCTGCATTAGGAAAGAAAGTCATAACCAAAGACCATCTATAGAAGTAATTATCAGGATGAAATGTGTTTTTCATTATTATTGCCTGTAAATGCAGCGCCGCAGACATCAGCAGCTGTCTCAGGAAAAATAGTCTCAACCACAAAGAGAGGATCAAGGATGAGGAAAGATTAACGTTGTGAAAATACGTTGAAAGAAGTAGAGAAAGAAAATGACCAATCAGCCTTGTGGTGTTTAATTTCCCCTTTATGTCTTGTGATGAAACAGTTCTATGTGAAAAAGCAATGTTTTTTTATGTCAACCATCCCCACAAATGTGTTTTTCTTCTCCACCAGGTAGTTTGAACTTCACATTTGCAGCTCTCGGATCATTTTAAGTGGATTAAGACATTTTAAGAGCCAAAGTCAAAAGCTGTTCTGAGAGAATATAATACATGAATTTATGTGTATATCAAAGGAGAAAAACACACTTAACATTCACCAAAGGACTATGCAAAAACTGTAATCAGAAAAAGTTAAGAAAAGCCAGAAATGTGGGATAAAAACACTCAAACTAAATGAAATGCAAATCCATTTAACTTTAACTTTTTCAACTTTTCAAATCCCTCGGTGGCCTCATGTTTATTGTGCTGTTTTCAAGGCTGTACGTTTTATTCAAACCACAGAAGTAGTTATAAATTCCAAGTGGAGAAGCAAAAGCAAAAAAAAAAAAAACAGAATGATGAGGAAAAAGATAAAAAATGTCCAAACATGGCCATTTCGGCGCCCTAGGCGAGTATAGAACTTAGCGCCTACCACTGCATATAGTATAATATAATTTTTTGGCCGCACAATATCAATTTTATATTGCATACCAATGTACTACACAGTTATCCAGAAGAGACCTGATCATTACATTTGATACTGCAAAAAAAAAAAATCAATCAAGCTTACCACAGTGTGTCAGGATATGGTGATATTATGGGGTCTCAGACACCAGTAGGGGGCTCTGGGGGATTCTCCCCCAGGAAACTTCTCATAAAAAGCTCTATTTGGTGCAGTTTTATGCGCTCTTTATTGACATTTAAAGTTATCACTAAAAATTTTTTAAATATGTACCTGAATTGCTAACATTTAACACTTATTGACCAGAGTTGGAAAAATGTGAAATTCACGAGTTACCTTTAGTATACTGTAATATTAAAAGGACCTTTCTTCTCACAGCAATGTAGAGCTTCACCTCTAACCATCTGCTACTCTCTCCACTCTCTTTCCTCTCTCTCTCGCCATCACATCTCTCTCTTCCTCTCCCTCTCTGTTATATGCTGTCAGTCCGTCTGTCTGACTGTCTGTCCGTCTGTCTCACATGTGGGATTAGACGAGTAGTGAGAATAACAACAGACCATCAAAACAAAACTTCCTACCCTCTCCTCTACTAAAAGATGGAGTTTAAGTTTTTCCCACCTGGACCTGAACGCATCTCTTCTCTCGTTGTACCTTGTGTTGGAAGTGCGCAGTGAGTGAGTGGTTGAGAAAGTAAGGTCTCGATCAGACAGAGTGCGTTTTAGCAGCTGGGGGCAACTATTTTGTTTTCAATGAGAAGCTTCTTGCGCGCTGCTTTTGGGTTGCTGTGTGCCTCGCGTTTTTATGCCCTGTTCACTCCACGGTTTTGGGGAAATGCTCTGAGCGCTTTGAGTTGAAAAAACTGTTGTCCAATCAGATGAATGTGGCGGGCCTTCTGTGGGGGAGACGACATCGTGTTTACCGTTGAGTAAACAGATCTCTGTTTCCCTGAGTTTAATGTATTTGGGAACAGCCTCTGACCTTCCATCAAAGTCAGAGCAAGTGCCCTCCGCCTGTCCATTTTTTAATGCAGGTCTAACTAATCTATTGAACACAAAGTTAAGTGTTGCAGTTTGGCAAAATAAATGGGAACAGATCTATCAGTTCACAAAATAACGGTTAGGTAAATGACAGCTAATGATTCGGTGGTTGCCTTAACAACAGTAAAAAAAAAAGAAAGAAAAGGCAGTCATGTTTTACAGCTTGTAAAACGCATTCTGTCTGATCGGGACCTTAGAGAGAGAACGCGGCAGAGTGGCGGTTAATGCGAGCGGCGCAGAGAGAAAGATTAGGAGTGAAACATTTGAGGCTCAAGCCAGCGCCCCCCAAAACGTGGAGGCCTGGGCGACCGCCTATACGGGCGATGCGTTGAGCCGGCCCTGGTTTGATGAAATGGTGCAGCTGTAACAAAAAAACATTGGCTGAATGTTTCACTTAGTGTAAGCATTGTGTGGCTTCAATAAAGTCTTAAAATAAGCTGACAATAATGCAAGTTTAAAAAACAAAGGTTAAAAGAAAGGTAAACGTAATATTCATAGAAGTTAACAGCTGACACCAGGTTTTTATGTCGCTCGAGTGCAACAACAGTATGAATAACTCATTCAATGAATGAGTAATGAACATGGGGCCAAGGCAACCTGTGGCATTCACCTCGCTTTCTTTTCTTTCTTTTAAGTGCAACAGTTGTCGACACGGATAAATTAGATATGAAAAGTCTGTCAAAGAGCTGCACCTGTGCACCGAGGTTTACACTTGTCAGCTTAATTTTGCACATTCATGTTTGAGCCTGCAGACTCCTTTTGCAAGTTTGAGCATTTAATTCCCTGCATCCAAGGTTAATTTTAAGCTGTGAGGCAGAAAAAGAACAAAAAAACCTGCGTGTGTGTCTGTGCTCTGACAGACTGACACATTCATACGTTTTGTGCCTCGTGCTTCAGGTAAAAAGAGGGTCAGCCACAAAGTGCCATGCTTTAATCTGTTGTGTGATTTGTTTCTTTTTAGCAAAGTAAACAGTGTGGAATTGATAAAAAAAATAACTAGCTAATACTTTCACTCAAAACAAAAATGAAAGCCGTTAGCAGTTTTGCTGAAACATTTGCACCCTTAAGAGTTATCACTCAGGATTTTATTTCGTTTTTTGGCCACTTGACAGGCTGTAAAAACAACATCCGCATGCTTTCTCAATAAAGTTGATATGGGCAAACTTAGCAAACAATGTCCTTTTTACACATCAAGAAAGCACATGTTGACTTACAGCCATTATTCTTTTCTCAGCTCAGTTTAGTCTCCTTTTATGAAGAAAGTTTCTTTATATTTAGCAGCTATATGTTCCACTTTGTTCTGCAGCAAGTTGCTCATTTAGTGCTGAGCAGGTAGCATACAGTGGGTGTATAGTGGCAATGATGACAGCTGTCAAACGGGGGGGGCTGCTGGAAAACTCTTTGATCTGAGGGGAACTGCAGAGTCACATGATTTGCTTAGAGGTAAATAATGGGATTGTGATTCCTGCATGTCTGTGAAGCATTAAAACATTGTCCTGCAATTTTATTTAACCTGCACGGCTCCCTTTAAAACCGCAAAGTTTGTTCCCATATGTGTTTAACAAACCACATACAGCCTGCTCCTTAGTGTAGCTTAAATACTGTAAGTTTTCCAACTCTGGAGGGAGCTAAGCTAGCTGGCTGTTTCCCAGTGCTTCCAGTATTTCGCTCTTTTTCCTGTGCATTTTGAAGCCCAGACTCGACAGATGTGACACCAGTCTCATCGTCTGTACCTCAGCTTCCTCCCTGGAGTGAGTAGGATGACCGAGAGCAGGTCATCCAGATAAAATAACTCTCTTATCCCTGTCCTGGGTAACGGCGAAAGACCCTCTCCACGCACCTGGAAAAAGTTTGCCTAGATGTCCTGTCTTTGCCCCGGATAACCCCAAATCAGTTTAACCCCTCATTATATGCTCTCTTTGTTCAATGGCTGCAGTCACTTTCCTAAATAGAACTTTAAGTCATTTAGATTAACTGACATATTTCAGTTAGACAGCTAAGTTTGTGATAGTTCAAGATGTTTATTGCAGCAGCCGAACACAGCTTGTGTTTGGCGCCTCGGCTCCGACCTCATCACTCCTCGCAGATTTATTTTACATGCAGAAATTTGAGGAGTGATGAGATAATATCTTTAAGCCCCCTATAGCCGGGGCCTGCAGGTGGATGCTGGGGTGGTGGTGCAGGGCAGCGGTGGCAAAGACAGAGCAGAGGGAGAGACTGGAGATCTTGCAGCTTAAATAGACCACCAAATTTGGTGCAAGTGTTTGTCAGGAGACTGCGTAGGATGACGCATGTCAGTGTGAAATCAGTGCAGCTCGAGTTGCCTGCCTGAACTAGCTTGCAGGCTTCACTCCATTTTAACCTTGCATTATGAAGATGGTAGTGTATAGTGTGTAGTGTATTTCAAAATTGTAAATTGACCTTTAAATATTAAACGTAATTCAAATTAAAATGTTAATAATGCTGCCTCTGCAAACCAGATCAGGTGTAGAAATATATTCTTTCTTTTACCTTTTTCCAGCTCTTATGGATTCTGCCCCCCCTTTTTCTTTTTTTTAGACATATATATATAAGCTGTATCATTTTGTAAATGTTCATGAAATATACTGTACTTTAAAGCTCCTGTGAGGAACTTTTGCTTTGTGTTGATTTTGGCGCCCCCTGTGGACAAAGCCGTGCCTCTTATCTCTTAGCTCATTTTGTTCTGTACATGCTTAAGTGGTGTTTTTAAACAAAAAATGTCACCCTGCTTTCTTTAACAGTCATATGTATCACTCAACTGACATTTTTGCACTGGAAAAGTGTGCAGTTAATCTCTTTGTCTGACACCTACCCCCCGCCAGCAGTTTCAGGCATTAAAAATAACTATATAGAAATAGTCAATCTTGTCGCTGATGGTCTGGATTGCTTTTGTGGGTCAAATAGAGTCATCAGAATTCATTTCAGTCTGTTTCATAACCAGCAAAAAACTCCTCACAGGAGCTTTAAGATGTCAAATTTGAGTTTGGAAACATATGGTGAAAACAGGAGATTTTGTGATATAGCAGACGATACAGGACAAAATAAGGAAGAGTGGTAAACATGCTTTTAGATTTGCTTTTGGCTTCCTTATCTGCCCAGTCCAACACGCTGACTTTATCTGTGTGTGACTTTAACAATACAACGTTGTGCAAAGCCAGTACTTCAGCTGCATCATCAAATTGTTTTCTAAGACTGAGCCAGAATACCTACGGTTCTGGATTTTCCAACACTTTCATATATTTTTAGTAGATTTATCTCAAGCAAACCAAAAGGACATTTAAGTGAACCTGGATTTGTATTGAAGACAAAAGTAGAACTGATGTTACTTGATGAAAGTATTTTGACACTCCCTCTCCTCCTCTGCCCTTCATGGCTGAAAATGCATCAGGTTCAAAGATCCAACAATGCACCGCTCTCCACGGAGGCTGCCTAAAGGCTTTACCTCCCTTCCACAGCTATGGTAAATGTACCATTATATGACCGCTCTTACCTCATAGAGGCCCATGTGAGGCTACTGCTCTGTGTCTCCGATGAACATTACCCTCGTAATGGTGCATCTAGTTCTGATGTTTCACTCACGTCATTGTAAATCTCATGCCTTGAGAAAAGCCTCTAGTACTGGACTAAATAAAGGTACACGTGGACAAGCAGACAGACAGTTAAGTGAATACACAACACAACAATACACACTTTGAGAGCAGGAAAAGGATAATAAGAGGGCAGAACATTGTCTGGCAATTTACAGGCAGGTAGATGGAGCAGCAAAGCAACAGATACTGTAACTGTGTTTAAGATAGCCAACTGGTCTGCCAGAAATCCAGCACTCCTCCGGGAGAAGTTTGGAGCTAAACTCGGCATCTCTGTCTGTTGTGGCCCCAAATAGCAGCATGAGGTAACAGCTTGAAACTTTTATACCTAGAAATCACGTGGCGAGATGTGAGCGTGCAAAAGTCTGTCAATCTGTCCGTCATTGCTTTATGCCAAAGGATTTTTACAGCAAAAGATCTCACAGCACCAAGCTTTTTTTCAGTTAACACCCACTTTATTTAGAGACTAAGAGGCGTGTAGTCAGTTGTGTTCTGCGGCAGCTTAAACTAGGACCTGAACTGGCCCTCAACCTGGGGCTTTAAGACCCAACCAGCTGAATTCCAGTGATCGATCTGTATACGTTCAGGCAGTCTGTTTGACTATGGTCAGGTATAAATGTACATCAGGTTGTGTATTAATCAATCGTCAGATTTAGGGATGCACGATATTGAATTTTTTGCTGATATCCGATATGCCGATATTTTCCAACCCTTTCCGCCGATTGCAATACCGATATATTGGGCACATGTTTTTTCCCCCTAATTGCATAGAACATCAAGTCTCCCCTGTGGTTGAATTGATATCATGCCTACTCTTATTGTAGTGGCCCACTGGCAGATTGTTGTAGAATTTGTAGTGTTGAATGAATGAGATTAGGCCCCTCCAAGCATGACCGATGCTGAGCACAACCTTGCTGACATTCGGAAACCTTAAAAAAACGGCCATACCGCAGACATCTCGCACCCTTCTTCACGCTTGACAGACGAGGCGTGTCATTCTAATTGACATAACTATATCGTGCATCCCTAATCAGATTCATTTGTTTATTAATGAATCTTATTTCTTCTTTTACTCGGGTGTAGATCTTGCATATTGAATGTTCATTTTTATTTCAAATAATACTTGACTTCCGTGTCATCTGTAGGCCATTGCCTCTTCATCCTTAAGTCATCATGGTAAAAATAAAAAAAGAGAGAAACCACAACTACATTTAAAAAACATGTCTGTTTCCATTTTTAAGTTTTTGATTCTGATCATGTGTTTGTATATCCTGAGTGGATGTCAGAGTCTATCTCTGGAAACAAAAGTTCTGCTGATTCTATATAGTTGTATGTGTATGAAATACTGTAACTCTTCTGTTCGGACGGATCCAATCAAAAAGAAAAAGGATGTGTCTATTGATGTAAAAGTCACCAAACAGAAACACACCTGAAGCTACTTCAACAGAAGTCAGCTATTCTGACAGCCCTCTCTGTTGCAGTCTTCATCCTTACCTTTCCTGGTCCAGTGTAGCTTTAAGAGTGGAAGTTTGCCACCGAACCTGAGGGCAGAAATATGATGGAGAGGAATTGCGGATGTGGAGGGAGGGAGGGAGAGGTATGATTTAGCCTGCTACTCAGCAGATATACTGTCGGAGCGCGCTAAGGGTTTCATAAATTCATCCTGGAACACTCAGCTCAGCTGCCATTTGCCCAATGTCTCAAGCAGTGCTGTTGGTGTTCTCCACGCTCTAATGCAGGGACTGACCTTATTTTAACTATCCCGAGATGCAAGCAGCTCTCATCCGCCAAGCCAAGATTAATCAAACCCCCCGCAGAGAATGTAAAAGCTTTGCTGCTGCAGTCTATCAATGTATGGTGGTCTCTATGGCAGGAAATTATAATAGAAAGTCTATCTAATAAGTCTTTAAGGGCCCTATTTAGACTGCGGAAGGCGCACAGTCTAAAGTGATTTAGGGCGTGTCTGATGCACTTTTGCTAGTTACACGGCGCACAATCTGGGCACAAACCGAGGCGCAAGGCGCAAATAGGCTGGCGCTAGTCCCTGGATTATTCATAGGCGTGTTTTCGGCATAACATGAATCAAACCAATCAGAGTGTCAGCTCTCATACCCTTTCCCGGTGCGCCTGCAGGCAGGCATGTTGCTGTTTACACTGCGGATTTCAGTCATTCTTCTTTTAAAAACTGGACCCCGACCGGCATATTCAACTTATTTCTTTCCACTGTGCCCTGGAACACACAGATAAAAAACACAGGGCACTGTACAATACATGTCGAAGCATGGATTGATGTTAAAGCCAGTGAAACTATCCCACGGTACAGAGGTACAGAATGAAAAGAGGCACGCATTTACACATGACACAGAGCATTAATCAGGATCTATGTTTATTAAAGTTCTGTGTGCTGACCATCAAAGAAAGGTCAGCTTTAAATGTGTATTTACTTATTGTTGCTGCTGGATCACATGGCTGTGTTCTCCGTGTGGGCGTAACTGGATAATTGACACAAGACAGTGTTTTAATATCTGTGGGCATGATTGTCGGTGCCACAGGATATCTGAGGATTGTAATAAACTTACCTCTTAGTTGCGTGTGTCTGTTTATGCGTATATTAGAGAGAGCGTGCATCAGAATGAACGTGCAGTATGGAGAGCTTTGTGTCGCTCTCTGTAGTTTTTGGCGTACCACCCGTTTGACCACACCTCATATCAAAACCAACACACCCACGGGCGCTAACGGTGGCGCAAGATCACTTGCTAATTACACAACGTGGGCGCTGGGAGTGAAAATGACGACTGCGCCGGGTGGAAGATAGCAATGACACTTGCGCTGCACGCTTTGGTGCTTTGCGCCGGGTGGACTATAGGGCCCTAAGTGTCTAATCTAATCTGTGGAAGAGGAAGTAAAAATTGGGATTGAACCAATGAGAATTTAGTCCTTCGATTGTGTTTATACATGTAAAAGAGTTTGTTGTACGATGTCATTCACATTCACAAGGCCATTTTCCATTGTTGCTTCCTTTTATGGTGGGAAGCTCAAATTCTGATTTGATTTTGTACTGCTGTGATTTTGTGCCATCAAAAATCTGACAACTCCTCATAATTTCACCGTTTGCCGATCGATCAGCATCTGAGAAGACAATAAAACTGTGGAAATCGAGAGGGACATTATTTGAGGGTAACAGCTAACGTTAACTCTAAACCACCTCCTAGCTAACATTGCCGTCTGAAACTGTTACACGATATGATAGGGAAGGCTTAAATTCATAGGGAACTGTAATGTTAGCTGATGTTCTGCTGATTTCTTACATTAGCCATTGTGACTTATGGATTATCAAATGTGTTGTTTTACCTTTAAATATGGCCTGATGTCCCTCTGGATTTTTACTGTTCATTTTCCTTTCATTGCTGATCAATGAAGAAGCAATAGAATAATAAAGATTTGTCAGATTCCCAAAGTTTAAATGATTGGCAAACCTGGAAAACCAGCCATGCAACATTTCCCACCCTGCATGGGCTGAGAGAAAATTGTCCACTATCTGAATATGGTGAGTAGGGAATAGCCTCCGTCCTCCCAGCATATCCAAAAGCCTGTGAGCTATATCAGTGTAGACAAACTGACATCCTTCTTGTGTCCTCAAACAATGTGACATTAACTCCCCCCTTGTTTGATCCAACATGTGGACAGTCTGGCTCACCTTCAGCCCCCGTGGAGCCAACATCCAAAGAACAGATGAATTCACAGCAGCGTAATCAGAGCTGCATTGTACACCTACACATAACCACTGAATAGCCTTTTCAAAGGCACTTGCAAGTTTCACTCAGAATCGCCGTCCTTGAGAAACTATCATTCTCCATTTAATGTAACTTTTCATCTTCCTGGGTTCTGCTGGGGCCGGGCCATTTTTATTGGTTCATGTCGAAAGTTGCTATGACACTAAAAATAAGTCATTGGTCCCTAAATCAAACGACTCTGTGACAGCGAGGCCTCAGCGGAGCCGATCAATAACCCGATGATGTCATTGTCCCATGGTCCAAGGTGTTGATGGTTTCTGATGGATGTTACTGGACTCATCCAAGAGGAGGCTGGTGGCAATGTGTCTGCTTATAATTGAAAAGAGCTTTAAATAAATTATAAAGATCTGGTTAATGAGAGAAAATTGCCTGTGTGCCTTGAATATTTCTGTATTTTCACGGCTGTTTGTAGATCTGAAGTGTGAGGCTCGAAGCAAACTCAGAACCCTTCAAACAAGGACTTTAGTCTGGATTTAACAGCTACACGGAAAGAAGGTGGAGAAAAAAAACATCAGTCGATGTGAGTGATTGCTTCATTTGAAGCCACACCAACCGTTCTACGGTGCCTTTGCTGCATCGCTAAGATTTGCATGTTTTGGGCTTCTTCTCTATCTTCATGTGAAATTAGAATTGCTCCCTGATTGAGCCTCAGCCTCCCAAAATAAATTGGACCTGAGAGCTCAAATAATCCATTCAAACTTTCCGTGACAATCCGAAAAGCTACATTTCAACTGAACACAAATTCGGCATTAGAATTGTGACCAACATTTGAATAATTCAGCACACAGACCACGCTGCTTTTCAAAGCTAGCTTACCACTCTTCTTTGTAGTTTAAGGGATCATGAAGTGCCTCTGCATGCCAGTCATGTTAGGCTAAACCCAGCACCACACAACCCAGAGCGAGGCATGACAGGAGAGGAGGAGCAAAGTGACTACTATAGATTAAAAAATATGTACTCGGTGAATCAACAGACACACACTTTAAACTATATGCTGATAAATGAGTCATTTTTCTATTATCTGTCATCCACAGCTGCTTTGAAGATTGTCCTTCAGTTCATTAATCTGAGGGCGGCACTGCAGATATGCGTGTTGTTCTTTAGTCCCGTATTTTGAAACGTGAGTTTGCATAAAATTATCCATCATTGAATCACTGCATCATCAGGATGCAATATAATAAGCTGACAAACCTCTGTGTATGCATCGACCTGGTCTGATTGAACTGTATCTGTCAGGAAACAAATTGTTAAGAAAATTACACAGTGTTAAAAAATGTGATTGTTGAACATTTCAACTATGGATATTAAAAAGGCGCTAGACCAGCCGTCGCCTTTCTCAGAAGGTTTTGTACTTGTTTTCTGAACCTTGCTGAAGGGATTTACTTCCACACAGCCACTTTTATGTTGTATGCTAATGATCGCAGGACAGGAAACAAGATTCCACAGGTTGTGTTGCATGTCTGTCCACACCTTGCGGTTGGTTTTAAAAAAAAATGCCTGCGTAATTTTCTGTACAACTAAATAACCCTGGCAAATCTATCTGCAAAATGTGTACATGGTGTGTATCTTTTTTTAATTATTGTTTATTTTTATGACTGTTATTATGTATATTGTCATATCTTTTTATCCTTTTAATACCCCTATATTGTTTGTCTATCTTTCTCACTTGATTACTTAATTTAATGTGGCTCTTTTTGTGAGCTGCAGTAATGAGTACATTTCCCCTGTGGGGGATCAATAAAGCTTATCTTATCTTATTTTATCTATCACACAGCTTCAGATCCCACTGTGTGTCAGAAGCAAAATTTCTGCCTTTCCTATTTTATTATTTGTTCAGATCTCGTGTATTTGGTCATTTTTCTGTGAGTTTTATGCTTTTAACACATGCTACTTGATTCAATGTTGTTGTAATATACAGTACAATCATTAGTCTGCAGAGATGTTTTATTTTTAAAATCGACAGGTTAATTGTTTATTGTTAATTCGTGCACAGCTCCTCTGCTTGAAGCAGCTGTATAAAGTCTCAGAGTCTAAGGCAAAGGATAGAGGTGCTTCCGAAATGTGCTGCTACACATTTGTTGGAATCAAAAGTAATTAGAATCCTATCATTGGAAATCATGTGAATTGTCTTGCATGCCATAAGTCACTCCTGCACTTGTTGGTAAGTTGCATCCTCAAAAGTGAGAAATCATACACGATCCAACAAAGTAAAAGGCAACAAATAGAAGTAGCTAATTTTGACCTTAAAGCTCCTGTGAGGAGTTTTTTTTGCTGGTTATGAAACAGACTGAAATTAATTCTGATGACTTTCTATGACCTACGAAAGCAAGCAGACCATCAGCGACAAGATTGATTATTTCTATATAGATATTTTTAATGCCTGAAACTGCTGCCTGGGGGTAGCTGTCAGACAAAGAGATTAACTACAGCTGCCTTTGTTCACATTTTCCAGGGCAAAAATTTGAAGTGAATGATACATATGGCTGTTAAAGAAAGCAGGATGAGATATTTTGTTAAAAACCACCACTTAACAGTGTACAGGACAAAATCAGCAAAGAGATAAGAGGTTAGGCTTTGTCCACAGGGGGCGCCAAAATCAACACAAACTGAAAGTTCCTCACAGGAGCTTTAAAAGTTTAAAGATTCTCGGAAATCTAAGTGCCGTTCTCTATGGCGTTCTCTATGGCAGCCCCACTGGCAATAAACAGCAATTGTAGGAGTACACTTCCCAATTTAACCACATACACGGTTGGCTCCGGTTGTAAGTCTTGATTGTCCTCGCTGATGGTAGCTTTGTCTACAGGGGGCGCCATCAACACAAACCGAAAGTTCCTCACAGGAGCTTTAAAGTTCACATTTTTCCTTTAAAAATAATTGAGAAGAAAAATCCAGAGGTAAGAATTAAACACATTAAGAAAGTGCTTAAATTACTTAATTTAATTAACAAAAACTTTGTACTAAAACAAACTTTTTTGTTTCAATATCTGTTCGCAAATCAACACAGATTCAGCTTCATCCTTTACTGTATCAGTATTTTCTTCCCAACAGTTCAGACTTTTCTGAACCCGTTTCTTCCACTTGTTGCCTTCTTTTTTGATGACTCAAATGTGGTGAAAACATTTGCAATGTGCACCCCTACAGTATTTAATGTCCCTGGCAGGTCGGGAGTTTAGCTATGATATTGTTTATTTTATCATGTGGCATTCAACAACTCATTATTCTCAAGCATGTTCAAAGCTCAAAGCTGCTTTTACACTACATGTCACCTTCACACATTCACACACTGATGGCAGTAACCTAAGTGACAATTTCCAATCAGGATCTATGCATTCATACCCGTTGGCTATGCCACTGGGAGCAATTTGGGGTTCAGTGTCAGGGATCGAACCCCCAACCTTCCGAGTGAGAGACGACTGACTCCACCACTTTTACATGTTTTCTTCCAGGTGACAACATTCAGAGATAGCTCTGGTGACAGGTTGTGTTGTTTTGGTGTATTATAAAAGAAGCAGCTGGTCACCTCAAAGTGGTCGTAATTGTTTGTCCCGCTCCCCCGCTGTGGATCACATTGTGCGTTGAGCACGAAAGGCACTTAATAACGTCAGCGCTCATTCTCCTCTCACAACCAATTCTCAAGGGGGGGGGGGGGGGGTATTTTAATTGCAACAAGTAAGTCAAGTGTTCAACAGATCTTTCTGATTAAATTTCAGGTCAACTGACTACGGAGCAACGTACCAGAAGTTGAATGACAAAGTGGGAGCGAAGACAATACTCAGTTATTTGTACGTGAGCCCAAACAACAAGAGAAAGGTAATTTTCTTCTTCTGCTTTTATCTGTGGATGTGACAATTGTCTTGACTGAGTGAGCTGCTTTTGTTTCCTAACTGATGGTCTGATACACAGTGTGCAAAATCAAACATGGGCAAATATATTGATGTCTGACTCATCCTTGTCTTTTTGATGTTTAGTTCTCTCTCTGACATTTTCTTCAATGTCAGTAACGCATTGACTAGTTAATTCATTAACATGTGCAATTCATAAAGACAGTGGGTAGCAGCAGAGAAAAAAACTCTCCAATTTCTCAAATGAAGACCTTGGCTACACCTCCTCTTTGTCATTATCTCTCCAGAACTAAATCAATTATAAGTTGAATGAAACAGGGTAAAAGACGGAGATGGTTTCATATTTTCAGACGTTCCTTCAGGCGTTTCCCATTCATTTCCCTCAGTTTGGGTCAATCGATCGTTATAACCATCTGTCTCTATTCACTCTAAACATTTCACCTGACTCCCTGTACACGACTCTAATCAGGAAGGGTCACTTTCTCTGAGTTAATTATTTTCTCGTAATGAAAATGAAACGCTAGCCCACCTCAGTTCAGAATCCAAGCTGCCCCCTGATCCAGGCAGCAGGTCTGCCAGCGATCAGGACGTCCCTGAGGTCAGTTAAAGGTGTCTGACCAGCTGATGACACAGAGATGTGAGTGGAAGCTGAACCTGACAGGGAGGCTTGAACATCCTCATGTTGTTATCAGAGAAGGAAGATGCAGTCTTTGTCAATGTGTTGGTATTCTATGAGAAATATAAAGAAGAATATGCATTGTAACATTAAAGAGAAAGTACATTGAGGGTGCTTTCACACCTGAGCTGTTTGGTCCATTTGAACCAACCCTGGGGCGTTTAGCTGGATAGTCCGGTCGGTTCGGGGGGGTGTGAAAGCAATCTCGAACTTTGGTGCGGACCAAACAAACAAACTCTGGTCGGTCTGAAAACGGGGGTCTCGGTTCACTTCCAAGTGGCCCAGAATTTGGTTCACTGCAGGTGAGAAAGCGATCTAAACCAAATATAGGAAGTGAAACAAAAAACTGTGCATTGTGGGTTGTTAACCGGTGCTGACACTCGCAGAGAGAGCCATGCAGCCAGGCAGCAAGATGAGTAAAGGGGCGACGAGGAAATAGAAATATGGGCTGACCAAACAATTTCACACAACATGGAGGTATTCAATCAGTAAAAACACTGAAGGAGAATGTGTGGAATGTGGAAATTCTTTCCATGCGCATCAAAACTCTTGGTCCGCTGGTAAAAGCTGCCGGGTGAACACAAACCAAACGTGCAAAATGCAACATTGTAACGATTTGGTCTTTGATTCGGTTCAAACAAACAGACTTTAGGTGTGAAAGAGTGTCAGATCTTTTGTACAGTGTTATCTCAGTGCAAACAATCCCAGAACCGCTGATTATTTCCTGACAATTATAGAGCTTCTGGGAGTGAAGGCCACAACTGTTGAGGCCAAAAATGTCATTGTTTACAGTTCAACTAGAGATTTGACATGTAAGAATGGTTTTGGAGTTTAGAGACAGTGTCTACAACCAGATTTAAAACTGCAGTTACCTTAATGCAGATGTCTGCTTAAAATCATTAATGAACTGTATCCGCACATACTGTTTCCTGCATACAACCATCACCCTCTGAAACCCCAGTGGACAATACTACTCAGCCTTTAAACCAAAGGCTTCCGACACAACAAGTCTTGTCCCTCGCCTACAGATTCTGTATTCATGTAGACAAATCCGTTTATAGATATTACATTGCAAGTTACTTCACGTCTGAATCAGGCTATGCCATTTTTCTACTTGATTTAATTTAATGTCATATCTCCAGACAGCATTGCCTACCAAGATCCTCATGCCTGATCTTTTACCTTGTTTATTTCTTCCTGTGTGACGTGTCTAGCATGTGTAACAGGTGCCAAAGATAATTGGTTAATGGACTGCAATTATATAGCGCCTCTCTTGTCTTAGGACCACTCGAGGCACTCTGCATTACATTCAACTGTCACCCATTAACAAACACATTTATACACCATCTGCCCATTGGGATCCAATCAAGCTCATTCACACACGGACAGTTATGCCTTCAGTAGATATTTGGGGTTCACTATATTGCCAATGAACCCTTTGAGATGTAATCTGGAGAAGGTGGGGATTGAAAACACCAATGTTACGATAAGTGGACCAACCACTCCCTCCCCTGTGCCACAGCTGCCCAATAAGTGAGTGGAATTTCACAATACAATCCAATGCAGCCAGTATTTGCTGCCCATTGCACTGTACAGGTGATCAATGTATAGTAGAATGTCATCATTATATCTGGATAACTTGAATACTCTCTATTCTAACAAACTTCTTCTAAATCAGTTTGTGCCTTCCACAACATCACCCACACCTTGTTGTCTACTTACAGGGGGGATGCCCCCCTCCATACATTTTCTGAGGCTTATCCTCGACGGCCGCAGTGGCAGCAGAATAAGCAAGCTAGTCTCCCTTACAACGTCTTCAAGGCTAAAGACAACCCAAGCTAAGAGCGCTTTAGTTAATCTGTTATGTACGTATGGAGCCCCTTTTCACCAACCAATGATAAATAAGAATAGCACCTTGAATAAATCCAGGTACCTACCTTTTGTTGCCATTGTTTGTAGACTGGATTAACAGTGCATGTTCCGTTTGTCAATTGCAAGATTTTGGAGCTTTTCTAAAAAGGCAGCACAGCAATGGAGACAACGTGAAAGCACAACAGCCTGTGAGTCCAGGAAAGCTGATTGTTCGACAACACTAGGCCTTAGTTCAAACACGCTGAGAAGCGAGCAGATGAAGACCTGCAAACAACTTGACGGGTTGTTAATATCTTTTCACACACTCTGGGACACAGAGAAACACTTTGACACACTTTCTCACAAACACACAAAGGTTACAAACAAAATGACTCAAGCACACCATCAAGCTCTCAGTTACACACACACACACACACACACACACACACACACACAAACGTAGCGTCTGCCTTTGTCTGTCTACTATATCTGTGTCTATCTCTCGCCGCCCTCTCTTAGATTCACACACAGGAGTGCATTCTAATTATCTTTGTCTCACATGCGTTCACACACCTTCTCCAGGTCCTATATCTCTAACACTTATAGTATCTAATGTAGCCTAAACATGACATTTCTGATGATTTAAATAAAGTCTACAGCTGCACCAGTGGCCCCATGAGGCTATGATTGTTACATGCAGGAAATAAATGTTTGATTGATGAGCTTTGCTAACCTCAGGTCCTCACCATAAGGCTGATGAAATATAAAATGGTGGTGTGAGAAGAGCAGCCGAGAAAAGGGTTAAACCCTTGAATAGGGTCCACGTCAGGACCATCTCAGGCCAGCCGTGCTCAGCTCTACATTCATTTATGGAGAGCATGATAGTGCTGAACTTAGACTGACAAAAACTTAGCTGAGACATAATTATTCTATACCCAATTTTAATTGTTGTAACAACCAGTTTTGTAAGATAACATACAAGTATAACGACACAGTCTGTGTCTGCGACATGCCAAAGTATTGATGACCAGACTGACATAGCCTCTGAGTCTGATAAGTGAAGCCAGTTTAGTAGCTTTAACCTGCATTTTTTCTACTGTGCAACATTTCTGATTGAAAAAAGAAGTCTGGTTTACTGCAAGACCAAAAAAAACAACAACAAAAAAATAGTTTTCTTCCTCAGTTAACATTTTCCTACTGGAGATAATCAGGAGATGGCCAAAGTCATAAGCATGTATTTTGTAAGCATATGACAGTGAACATGTGCAACAAATGGTATGATATTTTCCCCCTGGAAAAGGTGTTAGACAAACATACACAAAGATGGACGCAGAGTTTTCCATTATGCTAGAGTGGCCAGTAAACAGAACGAAAAAGAAAAAGGCGGTAACAAGCACGGATGGAGGAACTTTCTCAATCTCACATACACATACATAAACTCTGTTATTCCCACACGCATGCAGTGAATTCCAAGCACACACACACACGCACGATTGAGAGGGAGGGTAGCAGAGAATGCAGGTCCGTCGCTCTTGCTGTCACCCCCGGCATGGCGCCATGTGACCGCTGCTGGTGGCAGACAAAAGCCCCTCTCTTCACCCAGTAGTGGAAGTAAATCAGGCCTCTGTGACTGCGGGGGATAGAGGGAGTGAAGCACATGAGGACAGAAAAGGAGGGAGAGAGATATAGCGCAAAGAATGAAAGAAAGACAGAGAGAAGAGGAGATACGTGAGGAGGAAAGAGATAACAAATAAACTGACTGAGACCAAGTGAGTGTGGAAGACTGGAGAGGTGAGGAGGGAAAAAAAGAGCACACAAAGTGGAGGCCCAGGGGTCACCCATGGAGGAAACAGACAGCAATTACATCAGTTTTCATATTGTGGTACACAGTGAGCCTGCACATGAGAGAACACAACTGGAGCACACATTAGGGGGACGATTTGGGGTTTTAGCCGGAGATTTTGTGTGAGAGCACATTATTACAGTAAATGGCTGGGGATGGTGAGTGCTGGTAAAAAAAAATAAGCTCACATTTTGCACTCTGCTACAAATGGGTAATGTCTCTAATGGTTTGAAAACAAAGGATTTTTACAGAGGAAGCGAATGAGTGACGGATGGATTCTGCATCTTTACACTCAGTCTGTGAGCTCTCTTTAAGGAATACATAACTGAGCTGCTTTTCTCATGAATGTGTTCGCTAAATCAACATCGGCGTTTTCACGCAACAGGCCTCAGCTGTGTTTGTGCCTGCCTGTCTGTGTGTGCGCATGCATGTGTTTGCATGCTCAGTGTTTGGAAACAATTACGGCCTTGTGTGGCTCAGACAGCAACAACAGGCAGGTGGGTGGAATATGAATTCACCTCAGATGAGACCTCTCCCACTGTCAGGCTTCAAAGACTTTTGTTTATTGTCTCACTTTTGGATTCAAGCTCCGACTTAAAAGTGAACTTTAATATTTCATATCCTTGAACTGTCCAAAAAAATGACAAAAATGTCAGAAGACAAATACAGAAAAGGAGTTGGGTCGGACTTTCAGTATGATGTAACAACTTAAAGGACTTTCACACTTTATATAATATTGATACCTTCCTCTGCAGTAACAATGAGTGTCATCTTATGATGAGGTTAGGCTCCATCTATATTTTCAGGAAAGTATGAGAGAAGCAAAAATCAAGGCTCAATTTGATTGAGTTCCCATTTCATCCATGATCCATCGTACTTTTGGACTGAATTGCTTCACCTGTATCCACATAGAAACCTTTGAAGATCACCAAATGCACCAGTGTTCTAAAAAGGACTACATGTCACAATGTAGGCTAGCAGCTATGTAAAAAAAACAAGATAGCCAGCATTGAGTCAATTTGAGTGTTTTTATTTGAAGAGAGGAAAACAGCAAAGAGTGTTATCTGACCCACAACAAAAAGGTAGAATATATAAAAGAATGTTATGTTAAAGAGACCCAATATATACCAAATATAGACCTAACTGTATGATAATATAATGCACATATTTTTTGACTACTATTTCACTTACTATTTTATGCCATATATTTCTCTAATAATGCCCAAATTTCCTCCTGGGGACTTCTGATTCTAATACATAGATAAACTAAAATTACAATTCATTATTTTTTTTGTGTTTACAGGCGATAGTTTTGGTAGATTATTTTTATAATTAGACCTACAAAGTCTTATTTTCTTCCTACCATACTGAAAAGCTTAATATGTAGCCTAACTGCTTCTTTATCCACTGTCACTGTAAGTTTTCCTAATTTAGTGCATGAGATAACTGAAATTGTTTACAGCACATACTACATGATGCAAATGCTTGTTGTTTGACCAATTTAAAAGTTATTTTATTTTATTTCTGTGGATACATTTGGACCGCATGTATCTCAATCCTACTCAAAGCTTTGAACAACACAAACTGGTCGTTTCACGTAGATCAAAACCAAATTTGGAACCCATTTTTTAATGTTGGATACATATACTGTATAAAAGGATGGACGACATGACAGCTCCCTTAAAGGGAAGCCAAAACATTTCGAGCGCCCCCTGCTGACTGGCTGCAGCATAGGTCATAAACCCCACCTCCTCCATGTTAACAGATGGGACATGAGTCAAACTATAAAATCAAAATACACTGCAAATACATTTTTTTCAAACATGGTTTCTGTCATTATAGTTAGTTCTTATCATGCTGATTTATGACCAAGTGTTAATTTTTCTGACAAGTTTATTTTGAATTAGTTATTTGATGCTGTCAAAATGATGACTGACAGCTCTGTTGACCAATACGGCTCCTGCAGCTGATCTGTTCCGGATTAGCAGCATAGAGGAGAAACTGCGAGAGGAAATGTAATTAAAACAATCACTACAGTCATTGAAGTTTCCATATCTGTGAAGGTTAACCTCAGACCAACACAGAGAACCTGATCTGCTGTTTAACATGCTGGCGTGCGGGATCCTTGCTGTTTTTTCGGTTAGTTAAGCGTGTGTTTTGGTTAGCGGAAGTGGCTACGGCGGCGGACTCTGGCTCCAAATGACGTCACCATCGCAAGATGGCAGCGCCTATCATGGGGGCTATTTTGGCATTAATTCCATACAATGGGAGCAGGGAGACACGTCGTCCATCTATATATACAGTCATTGGTTGGATCCAATCTGATCTGATCACTACAGGGCTTTTATGATTGTTTTGCAAAACAATCTCATCCTCTTCAGACATCTTTAAATTTTTAAAGTTCTTTCCCCTGGATATTTGTACGATCAATACAAAACAATCATGTTATAAAGAAATAAGGTTGCCTCTTTCTAGCCAATTGGTCTGGTTATAGGTCATTAGGGTCACTGTCAAGTAAGACATGGTTCGTTGCTGACTCATTTGGATGGTTTTGGTACTCGTGCACAAAAAAAGGCTGCAAAAAACAATGTGCCAGGATGTAAATGTATTGTAATACATTTCTCAGAGGTTTTTTGTCCATAACTTTTCCTTTGTTGTGCATTGAAGCTGATTTCTTGGCATTGGATGCTACAAGATGGGCTCTTCACGGCTCTCTGAAGCTGGACCAGCCAGTTAAGTGGGGCAGAGCTACTTTCTAAATCAATCTGTGAAGCATTGATGTGGAGCAGCCTCCTCCGAAGTTCTGGTTGTTCCTCAGGTGCTGCAGAGGAAAGGGAGAAGGGGTTTACAACTGTTACAGCTGTGTGCAGCAAAGCTTTCTGTGTGAAGAAACGTGAGAAGATGGCTGTGTTTGTTTGGCTGAGATTATTGGAGGTTGTCTCCTTTGTTGAGGACAGGTTTTTCTTCTACTTAAAGATTGCATCATCATTAAGGGCTCTGGCATACCAGGCTGTGTGTCGGCCAATGTCAGGCTGTTTGTGACTGTCTGTGGCTCTTGTTTTTGCGGTTGGCCTTTGTCTTTAGCTTTTTGGTCCATTGAACACGTTGAATCGGTGGAGAAGCCCTTTCATGAGGGACAGGACTCTAATTGGCTGTTCAGCTTAGCGAGTCATTGCACACATAGAGTGAAGGAAGTTAGGGAACCAAACATACAAGTCCTTTTTTCTTCCACTAATGAAACATGAAGGACTGACAACACCAGTACCATGTGCACCCTTTTATCAGACTTATTCTTGATTAGGAGTAGTTAAAGTTATGGTGATCAAGAGAGCTGTGAAAATGCATAGTCAACACTGCTTTATCATAACAACATTTTTGTTTTTAAATTGACAAATAAAGACAAAGGCCACCGACTGGTATGGAGAGTTACTCACCTGAACGCAGGCCAAGAACCGATGTGTAAGTTGGCTGTCAAATATAGTCTTTATGGTGTGAGCCATTGCTACTTCTTCGCCCAGACTCAGGCAAAATGAGGTGGTGTAACAGACGACCTTCGACAAAGCTAGCTATTTGGTGTTATTTTGGTGTGTCTGGAGAAATACGTCAGCAATTACAAGTTAATGTGCTCTCATTGGTCACTTTCTATCAGGCTGTTTAATCCTTTTGGATAAAACTTTAAATTCAGAGAGAAAACAACATCTGATTTTAGGCTGCACATGGCAGTGGTACTTTCCCACAACATAGCAGTTTATAGTGACGTTGTTGCCTTTGCTCGGGAGTTTAAGATCTGCAGCCTCACCTGCAGCTCTTCACACAGCTCACTGCGATGCTCCTCGTTTTGCATTACTCCATGACATTAAAAAACGGATTCACTGTCAAATAAAAATGCCAAAAATGACAATTGTGTCTTCCTAACAATAAAAGCAACCGGGTTGTTCACCAGTTCAAAACTAATAATGTGAAGCAGCAGCGGGATGTTCCTTTGCCATTAGCAGCAATGAATTAATGAGACTGTTCTTGTGCAAACATGTAAACAGAAACACATTGGAGAGGACCTAAAAACAGACTGCAACATCAGAGTGAGTGCAGGTCTAACTTTATATGAGTATTGTAAGGGCAAGAAATGCAGTCCAATGCACAGTTAAAGTGAAAATATCACTGAACACAAACAGGTACAGAACTCAAAGACATAAAAAAAAAAACACTGTTTTTCAGCCATTAATTATGAATACAGCCTAGGTTGTGAATCTGAATCCAGAGCAGGAGACTCAATCACAGTAAAATGTCACAATTGTTTAATGTACTCCGTGATGATGACACATTTGTGTTTTTCACCACAGTTGCAGAAAAAGAAATATAAATGTGTCTAAGAATAAAATCAATTGTCAAGTGAACATAATTTCTGTGATTAACATAATTCTAACATTAGATGATTACATGTACGTACCGAGCACAATCTATAATTATGTGTTTGACCTTAAAAACTAAGAACAACTGATTAAAGTTCTAATGTGGTATTTTTTATTCAGTTGCAGAGATAGCTCAGTACAGTGCACTGAAAGGACTCAGGGGGAACAATAGGAAACCTTGATTGTGACTTTGCAGTGTAGTCCAAAGCTTGGTGGCATCACACTGATGATAAATGTGTCTCAGAAACGTTGGCAGTGCTGTTCAGATGCTTTTAAGGTTAGTGAATACAGTATGTCTCATTTGGCAACAGCTTCATCATCAAGGTGTGAGGAGGAAAGATGATGGACAGAAGACCTTTGCTGAAAGAGAGAATTTTGAGTTTTAGAGAAGAGAAGTTTTAATCAGTATATTATTTTTACATTCTGTATTCTCGTATGCAATTATGTAGTATTGAGTGGGTTTGTCCAAAAGTCCAACCCTGGCCTCGTTTCTTAGTCTTTAGCACTATGTGGCTCGATCGTACACCTGGCAGTGACAGAATGCGACTGCGTCTTAGACCAACACAAACCTGATCTAAAGTCTTTGGCGCAATATGTTCCTGCTATTTAAAGGGCGCATTTTGGGCATACATCGGCGAGCTCACAACTCAAGTCTGTTCTTGTTACACACATGGGGATGCACAGCAGCGCTTCCAATCATAAGGAAAAAGCAGTGTGTTTGCAGATGAAATAACGTTGTTTATGGGGCAGAGAGCTGTGAGACTGCAGGTTTTTGTTTCCCTCGTCTCTTTAAATCATGATACTGCTTTATACACTACCAGTCAAAAGTTTGGACACACTTTCCCATTCACTTGTATGAGAAAATGTGTCCAAACTTTTGACTGGTAGTGTAGTTGTTACCGATCTAATGAGAAGTGCAGGAAGACGTGGACAAGATCACCGCTGCCTCCACGCACACCTGCGTCACCTCAGGGAGATTCCTGCTTGAGCCACGCACGGGCTCATTCTGATGCACGCTCTCTCTAATACACACAGAAACAGACACACACTCACACACATGCAACTAAGAGGCACATTTATTATAATCCTCAAACACAACTCCCTGTGGCACCGACAATCGTGCCGACAGATAGTAATACACTGTCCGGTCACACATGGTGAATACAGCCATGTGATCCAGCAGCAACAGTAAGTAGATTAACATTTACAGCCGACCTTTCTTTCTCTTTGATGGTCAGCACACAGAAATTTAATAAGAAGATTCTGTCTGATGCTGATGGCGTGTCGTGAGATTAAATAATTAATGAAGTTACGCTGCTGTGCCTCGTGTGTAAACGTACACAATGTCTCTCTTGTCTCTCTTCTGCTGGGCAGTGGACTTGCTTCAATGGTTTTAACATCAATCCGTGCATCGACATGTATCGTACAGTGACCTGTGTGTGTTCTATGTGTGCAGGGGCACAGAGGAAAGAAAGAAGTTAAATATGCCGGTCTGAGTCCGGTTTATGTAAGAATAATGACTGTGTAAATAGCAATACGCCTCCCTTCAGTCGCTTCTGGCACTTAAAGGGAATGAGAGCTGACACTCTGATTGGTTTGATTCATGTTATGCAGAAGCCAACCTCTTTGCGCCATGCGCCTCGGTTTGTGCCCAGATTGTGCGCCGTGGAACTAGTAAAAGTGGGTTGGACACACCCTAAATTGAATTTGGAATTTGAATAATTCCTCCCATGGGAGATTGTCTTTTGCATAATCATGTTCAAACTGATCGAACATGAAAAGTAAAACAGGTATTTGGTAACAATACAAGATAACAGGTATCCACAAAATGACATCACAAAATGCACTGCTACCAACGTAGGCGCTGTATTTCTATCACAGATGAAACTATAAAAACAGCTCTGCACTCTGCTCAAAAATTCAGCATATCCCCTACAGTAAAATAGCTACAGAGTAAATAAATATTTCAGTCATATTTTAATAAGAATGATTTGGATCAATAAGTTTTGTGTGTTAATGAAGCAATTTGATGAAAAACATGTCTTATAGTGGTATTTTTTAATTCAATATTTTTATTTGATGGTTTATTTAGTCATATAACCTTTTAGCTTAGGTTGTATAGATACTAAGGATATGAAGATTTTGAAAACTCGCACACACAATAATCACATCACAATAAGCAAGAATAGAAATGAAGGCACTGGGAGATCATATGTACTGAGTACAGACTTCTAAATAACTTAAAATAAAAATCCATGTCCATCACGTCAGCAGAGGGATCCGTTTAAGACTTTTATTCTGCTGAGATTTGTTCACTTGAGGACGACACTAAAATAAACAGATGTACTGCAATTTCAATGACAACAAAAGAGAGGAGATATTCTTCCTTGACAGAGAAAGACATCTAGGAAAGAGTTACCGCTTAAATGATGGAAAATAAATAGTCTAAAAGGTAGAACGCAAGAGAAGCTTTTGTCGTGAAACAAGGCAAAAAGTAGCCAACAGCAGAATTAGTGCAGCAGCAAAATTATTCCTGATTAAACAGGTCAAGTGTCATGCTTACTTACACCAGACATACCTGGAGCGATACCACCTGGTGCAACAACAACATACTGATATCACTGCATCCTTAAAGAGCACATTGCATGGAGATAAAGAAGGATAAAAAGTCTGTTTGTCCACCGGCCTTTTCAGGACACAATGCACACCAAACGAAGCACAGTAAATCAGCCGTGCTTTGCTGGTTGGAACGGCGCGCACACAGCGGTGGCAACGCAATCGAGGACAAGCTAACGGATGATGGTTTTGTTCGAGGTGGTGGTGGGGTTGGTGGCGCAGAGAGGGGGACGCAACATCTGTCAGCCCTAAGGCACAATCTCCAAATGGCTGCGACGAGCGGCGAGGCAAGCGCCCTGGAGAAGACACAGCGACAGAGGAGGAGAGACAGGCTGAAAGACACAAATACAGATGGACAGAGAGATGGAGGGAGATGGAGACAGGTTGACAGAGTGTGAGACACAGAGATAGATGGGGGAGAGACAAGAGGAGTTGTAAAGAAGATGGGGTAGGTGAATTTAGGTGAGCTGTGGGGTTCAATCAGTATTCTTAAACGTGCCTTTGCCAGGATTCTGCAGCAGGATGGTGAAATAACAGAATTCATTGCTGTGATAAGGGACCTGAATTCCCCTCCAACAGCAATGAACTCATGCTAACGTGTGTTCGGTACAAAGGCATCCACCAAATGACATATGCTGTTCTGTTATTTATTAATGGTAACTGAAGAATTCATTATGCCAGTAACTCAAACAGATCAAGATGTCTGAAGTGGGAATGCTGCTGGTTAATTATCTAAAACGCATCTTGTTTGTCTTGTCTCTGCTCATTCATACACAATGAATCTGTAGCTCTGTGTTTTCACACACAGCTTGCACGCCTTCCAACTTATGTCCTGCCATAAGGGGCGGCTAGCTCACAAGCTGAGAATGAAACCCAATTACACTGAAAGGAAGAAACTGACATGTTGCTGTTTGTCAGGTCCGGCAGGGTTCTGGATGAGCTAAAATGTCAGGCAGTGTTCAATTAGCCGGGGCTTAAATGCCGCAGATCAAAAGACAGGAGATGCGTTTAATAAGACGGATCAAACAGTTGAAAGCACCTGGTCGATGCGGCGGACGAGACAGCGGGGGAAGAGAGAAGTAATAATTATAAATATCTGTATCAACTCTTTCTGCTTTCATGTCCTGCGCTAAGCTCCACGTAGCTTGATGGAGGTTGATAGCCGGTGTTTGTCATGAATATTCATGGAGAGAAGTAGAAAGAGTGACTTGATTTGTTACGTGCTGTCAATGCAGACAGTTTGCTCAGTTAACACGGTTCCACATGGATACACAGAGGCCCGTCTTGTTCTACGAGGGGTACAGTTAACTCATTAGTAATACTGCCAGTCTCCCCTTCTGTCTGCAAGGATTAGCTTTGTACCATTTTATTTACAAGCACTGACAGTAAATACGTTTGTAGGTATTTGGAAGGGTGTTTTGCAGGAGTTGCAGGCCGGACGGGGTTGCTTGGCTGAGACAGGTGAAAAACGCATTGCAGTAGTCAAGGCCTGAAAACATCATTGTATGTATTTGTAATTCTAGATCTGTCGAATTTGTTTTTTCCAGTACTGTACGAGAAACCAGCAAACAAGAGCTAGATTTGAAAGTATCCAACCCAAAAAATACTCCAAAGCCGTTAGCCTCGAAAATACACGTGAAGAGGGGAATGTGGCCTCATCCTCTGAATCATTTTCTTTGTGTCATGTGGGATTGTGCAGCAAATAGCTCATAGTCAAATGAGTAAATATTGGACCTGTTTTTCTTCAGCATAAACTCATCTGAACATTTTGACCCTCAACAGCAGTTTTCAGACGTACAAATCTAAAGCAAATTGACTTTGTTGGAGACCTGTCTCTGTCTCTGCAACAACACTCCCGCAAGGTCTGGCAAGACAGATCTCAATTTCTCTCTGTTGCTGATGAAATGTTTATACTGCTGACGCCCCCTTCCAAACATTTAAAGTGAAATTTTAATGGATTTACATTAAACAATAGCAAACGCAAACCAGACCATCAGTAACAAGATTGATTATTTCTATATAGTTATTTTTAATGCCTGAAACTGCTGGCGGGGGGTAGGTGTCAGACAAAGAGATTAACTGCACGCTGCCTTTGTTCACATTTTCCAGGACAAATATTTAAGGTGAGTGATACATATGACTGTTAAAGAAAGCAGGATGAGATATTTTGTTAAAAACCACCACTTAAGCATGTACAGGACAAAAACAGCAAAAAAGATAAGAGGTATGGCTTTGTCCACAGGGGGCGCCAAAATCATCACAAACCGAAAGTTCCTCACAGCAGCTTTAAAAGTTTAAAGATTAAATCTAGAATATTTCAGTTGCGTTCTCTATACCTTATACCACCATTGGTGCTATACGGTAATTGTGGGAGTACACTTCCCAATTTGACCAGACGTCCACGGTTGGCTCCGGGTGTAACTCTTGATTTTCCTGGCTGACGGTCGCTTTCCTTTTCAGACTGTTTCCCGTCATCAAGTTTGTTTCTTTTTCTTTGGATTTTCACTTATTTTTGAAGTTGTATCTGTAGTCATCCATCTTTTCTTTGTTTGTTCAGCCATAGAAGATTACTGTTTACTCTCAACACTTGCCGGGACCGGAAAAGCAGCCGCTTAGCTCCGCCTACCCTCTCTGGCAGACGAACCACTGCTGGCTGATGGAAAAACGCATCACCAACTGGGCGCCGCTTGTGATTTTTTCCGCGAAAGTCGCCACAGACACCCAGTCTGTAATACTGCAAATGCAAAGGCTTTCATCAATGGGCCTTTAAATCACTATTGTGTTACCTCATTCTGCGTTGGCACACAGACTGCAGGACTCATCAAGCAAATATTTTAAAATATGTTTTTGTCATTGGTTTCACAAAATATAAGAAATGCATAACCTTCCTCTAATTTAAAGTCAGTGAATATCCCCCAGTGGGGGATCAGTTATTATCTTATCTTATTAAAAATACAGGTTTTCAATTGTGCATTAAAAATGTAGAGAGAGCTTACCATTCTATCCAGAGGCAGTGTCTTCCACAGTTACTCCCACTAACTTACACTAAGTCTTACGTGAAACAGCAGATGCATGTCACATAAGACAAGTCCAGGGTGACATGGCACGAACCTCTGCTTACATCCAATGAATGGATATATCTATGACTTATTACCACAGTAGCTCAGTCTGTAGGGACTTGGCAGGTTCAGGTCCCGGTACGGACCAACCATGGCATTGAGGCTGGTAGCTGGAGAGGTGCCAGTTCCTTTCCTGGGCAGTGTCAAAGTGCCCTTACGCGAGGCACCGAATCCCCCAACTGCTCAGGGTGCATGTCCATGTGCAGCCCCCTCACTCTCTCTTCATTAATGCATGTCCATAGGGTTCTGTTTGTGCATCTGTGCATTTTGGGCCTGTGTGTGTGTAGCATGATTGTACTAACAGAGTGTCTTCTTCTTCTTCTAAACCCTTTCGAGGCATGTTAGAGAGGCCTAGCGTCTTAGGAAAATAGACAATAAAGACATCATTATAGCATTCTGGGATTAATGTGATGCATCAATAATTCCATGTAACTTTAATATTTTAGCACCACAATGGAGTTCTTGTGCATTTGGGTGTAGCAGGCATATCAGAAACTGGGCTCATTAAATGAAACCATCTGCATAACTAAACACCAAACCCGGCAGGTGACATCAATATTTTTCTGCGAGTGAAGTCATCCTTCCATTTTTGGCCAAGGGGTCGGAAGTGACGACAGGAGATGTTGAGACCTTTAGCTGGTCTGACCCGTCTTTACAACTGACATTTATCAACCTGGTGTGAATTCTCTTCTCACTCCTGGCAAGATCTCTTTGGCTGCCCTTTGGCTTCAATTATGAAAGTCAGTACCTCTGTTTTAAGTACAACCCGGAGCTAACTTTTCCTTCTCCCTCAGCTTCTGCTGATACGGATGTGAAATAATCCGCAGTTGCTTCTGTGGCTTGGAGGTGTATTTATAGAAAATAACCCAGCGAATCGCATCCATTTTATAGCACGCTTCATCACATACATAGAATCGATAAGTGAGCTGAAAGTGGTCTGCAAGCTGATACGTCTTTTATTTCTTTTCACTTTCTGTTGCTGGCTCTTACGGAACCATGTACACCTGGAGACATATGAATCAGAGAGGAGATAAAACATTTAAGATATTCATGGGGCTAAAAAAAGACTTGTGAAAGGGCTCCCACTTGGTGAAAAGTGTCAGGAAATATAGTCGGCACAGTGTGCTTCAACAGGAGTTCTCAGACTTATCGTAGCTCGAAGCTAAAAAGCATGAGGAAAGTACTTCTCAGATACTAGTAGGCTATAAGTGTGAACTAGGTCTGACCCCCCTCATTGTCCCATCTTAGCTGTGCTCTGTCATGTTAAATTGATTTCAAATACAACATAGCAGCTGGCTCTGTCAGTCCTGGTTAAAGCTGTAACCTCAGGTGGATCATTCTTTGATGACAACTTATTCTTTCGGCTTAAAACAAACAAACAGGAATTGGGTGAAACCATTTAACTTGTAGTAAATTATTCCCAACTAAGTTGCTGTTCCCATAAAGCTTAAAAGTTGACTTTCCCCGGAGAGATTAAGTCACAAGCTCTTTTCTTCTCACCCCTTTTTGAATGCTTTTCCAACCTCAACCCGCTTAAAGTCTGACAGCAACAAAATCTATTTATTGCAGGGTATTGCCGGAAATTAGGCAAAGATTTATCGAGAGGAGTTACAATCCAATTACTGGGTGACTGTGTAAAATGGAAAATATGGACCTAATTTCATTAATATTCTATCTCGCAGTATTTACGGTACTGCGGTGCTGGAATTAACTCAAGTATTCCTTACACATATCTTAAATGTCTTCCAGTCGGCACATATACGCTTCATTAACCTTTGTCATTTTCAACCTTTTTGGCCTCATAATTTACAGTCTCTCTTGCACAGGCATACATACACTCTTTCTCACACACACACATTCTCTTTCTATAAGTGTGCAAAAGTGGGTCCTTTGCTAATCCAGTGCTGATAAGAAAAGTTTTATGGTAAACTTTGCAGACAACTAATCCCCCATTTTCTGTTCACACATTGTTTCAAGGTTAAGGCGCCAAACCTTCTTGGTTAGGTTTCAAATGAAGAATGTGGTTTGAGTTGAGTTAATAACCTAAGTACCTAAGTGATGTTTGGATGTTAAGTGCATAAAAAAAAACAGCTTTTTATATTTTTAAGGGAAACCAAAACTACTTGGTTTATTTTTCAAGGCCACGCTGGGTAAACTGCCCTCATATACTGTATATGTAAGCTCCTGACAGACCTCCAGTAGTCTACGGTCCACTATAGTGACTCGCTTACCAGGTTCGAAGGGTTTGTATAGAGCTAGAAAAAAAAGGGTTAGGGCTGCAACTAAAAACTATTTTGATAGTTGCTTAATCTGTCGATTATTTCTATGATTAATCGATTATTAATTGGATAAAAAGCGTTGTATTCAAAACATTAAAATATTATATCTTGTTTTCTCGTACAATGCAATTTTAACATATCAATTATGTAACTCAATGAATGTCTTGTTGATTTACTAATTAATGTTGAATGTGAAATTTAATAATTTCACATGTAAAAAGAAAAACTACAATCAAAAAGGCCATTGGGGATGCAGCCATGAACTGATTATAACAGGGAAATGTAACTAACCAAAATATATTTAATCAGACCCTGCTCAAGTTTCTGTTGTGAATAAAAAAAAGATTCACTTTAGTCTGTATTCAATTAATATTCAAAAACTCCATAACATCATGTTACACTCCGGTGTCTGTCTGACCGGATTTCAGCTAATTAGTGACAGATTAGTGTCGTTCTGACGGACAAGCACACAATTACAAGTTAAGGGGTAAGAGGGGTAGCTCTGAATGGCTTGTTACACTTTGAACAATTAAAAACACCTTTAATGATAAAGATTAAAAAAAGACCACTTACTAGCTTTTCAAGGCATCTTAATTGCTGCTCACTTCCTTCATCAGTGGATGCAGAGAGATCTAGAACAAGCTTGCAGATACAGTCGCTCTTAAATGTCAAATTCTAGCAAGAAATCCAAAACAGGCCTTAAACAAACAACTGCTTACACAACAAGCAGACACAGAGCAATTTTAACATGACCTCAAGTTATGTCTGGCCCATAACTGGTATATAAGAGGTAGTTTTTCATTGCCAATGTTGCCAAGTGCTTGCTTATGGGTTGTTTATGTCTGGTGCCTGTGAATAGCATTACAAAGACTATGGTTTAGACCTCTATATGAAAAATGTCTGTATGCTCCATTTGTAAAAAGAAATTGATTGAATTGAACGACTGATTGATTGTTTGACAAAGCCACCGTGACGTCACCCATGGGTTTGCGGACCACTGTTATAGTCTCGTTTTTTGTTGAACCTCAAGTAACCATTTTTGGACAAGAGGGTGGTTGCACATTGCTATCAGGTTGCCCTGGTATAGCCTTGTTAGTTAAACAGCCATGCACTCAAGCATACTCTGTTTTATATCTATTTTAATCCTAAATATAAATATAGTGAGACGAGGCCCATTTTCTAGAATCTGAAAATTATTTTGCATCCAATGAAGCCTATAAAGCCCCCTCAAGGTTTAAGACACCTGCATTGTCTTCACTGTTGAAACCAAGAAGGTACATCCACACTTTGTACAATCCATGGTCTTGTCATCTTAAGAATTGAAATGCAATATTTCTCCTTCCTTTAGCTCTGCTTTTTGTCTTTACCAGCAAGGTGCCGAATCTGTCCGTCTGACATTTTGTGCAGTATGCCAAAAGCAGCTGCCTGCTGCTGGAAACAGAGTGAGAGCAGTTCAGGAGTCAGTACAGCATATTAGTAAATGTCCTATGGAACCAAACCAATCAGCTAACAAAAAGCATAAACGCACAGTGGGGGCATGTTAAGTGGTTTTTCAGCCAATATTCTATAGCAAAAAATATTTATTAGTTGAGCTTTCGGTGTTTTTTAGTTTACGTAAGAAGAATTGTTTTACCCAGTCTCAGGGCCTGATATCAGCCAGTGAGCGGGCACATTCAAATAAAATACACTTACAGTAAAATCTGGAATATAAATCGCTCTGGAATATAAGACGCAGTCTGTTTTGTATCCAAGAGGGTAAAAGGTTTTGTATATTTGTTAATAAAAATGTGTATATAAGTTATTTCAACACAATTTCAATTTATTTTCATTTGAAACACATTCTAAACACACAAAATACAGCCTACCATCTTTTTTCGCCATGTCGAGCTAGCTACCGGTGCTGCAGCTAGCGGTAGCTGGCATGCCACGGTAACTTTGATTGTTGTGAGGGTGGCAGCTGCAATGGCGATTATGACGGTGCATGTCCGTGACGAAGCGTTAGCAACAATCAAGTTTCTTTAAACAAAAAACAGCACTGCAGCATATTGTAAATAGGAGACGTTGTAGTGGCTTGGACCCAGAAATAGTTTAATGTGGATACTGCATATTGGTCGCACCAGTATATAGGACGCAGCCCACTTTTTAGATGAGAATAAAATAATTAAAAGTAGGTCTGATACACCAAATTTTACGGTACAGAAAGAAGTATGACAATATCTGGTCTGCAACCTGTCCTTTTCCCATATAGTTTGTTTCATTTGAACCCTATGAGATTGATTTTCAGTTTTCACACGTAGCCGAAATCCAATATTCATATTCAAGCCTGTCGTGTGTTTGTATTAGCACGCTGAGTGGAGATCACATACAAACATCAACATTCAAAAGTTTTATTTGGAACCCCTTTGCATGCAGGAACGCTGCGTGTGGAGCCACTGAATGATTGCAGAATCCAAACAAGGCAAAGCCCTCATATTTTCACACCATCATTTGCTGGACTTGAATAGCATTATGTTGCAGGAATCCTTTCTTTATGGCACCTGTCCTCCAGCCTTTTCTCTTATTTGTTTATGATTGAACCTGTTTAAGAAGGTTGGAGATTAGCCAATGACAAAGCCTCTTGCATCGGTGGAAATACTCATTTATGTCGCAAGCTGACTCATATAATGCTCCTGTTATCTCCCACTTACCAGGAATACGTCAGCCAATTATAAAGTTGTCTGCTTTTCCAGCTGAGTTGCAGTTCAGGCAGAGAGCAAAACGTTAATTGGGATTTGTAGTTCAGACAGCTTTGAGTGCATTTGATTGGATTGGTCAGCATGTGGCTCACGTATGTGGCATTATATCTGCCTTCTGTGATTGATGAACTTGCGTTAGTGGGTCTGCCCACCATGGCTGCTGTTACCCAAGCGAGTGCTGACAAATGAGTCACTGGCATGAGAGACCAGAAATACTTTGCTGTGCAGAGCCATACTGAGAAGGATATTGACTATGAGAGCAGTGTGTATGCTCTTTCTCGCTGCTGTCTGACGACATAATGGGAACACAGAGATTGTCATGCCAAAGGCCACCTCTGGAGCTAATGTAAGTCCCTGTGAGTGACGCAGGGACAGTTCTTTGTCTGCGCTCACATTACAACTTGTGTTGGCAACAGGCGAGAACCTCAGCTGGGCTCCAACACCTGTAGCGACCTGTAATCCACAGAAGTACAATACATGCAATACTTAATTGGTTCATATATAAATTATTTAGTTTTATAGGATAATTTTGCACATGCTCATTGGCAAAATGGGTGGTTTCAGAGCAAGCACTGATACTGTGCTGACAGTGTGCACACTGGCTAAATGGACTCTATAAAGCAGTCTCTTTTGTCTCCCCCCCTCACTGTCGCCTCCACTATCTGTGCCATAATACTACCATAATAATGGCAGCATAAAAAAGGATAGAAATGCAAAGCAGAGTTGTTTTCTGAATAAATCCATCCATCCATTATCTATACCGCTTATCCTGTTCAGGGTCACGGGGGGGCTGGAGCCTATTCCAGCTGTCATTGGGCGATAGACGCTGGACCCTGGACTGATTGCCAGTCAATCACAGGGCTGACACATAGAGACAGACCTGTCATGCTCACATTCACACCTACGGGTAATTTAGAGTCACCAGTGAACTTAACGAGCATGTGTTTGGACTGTGGGAGGAAGCCGGAGTACCTGCAGGGAACCCACGTGTGCACGGGGAGAGCGTACAAACTTCACACAGAAAGACTCCCTGCGTCCGAACTGGGATCCGAACCAGGAACCTTCTAGCTGCCTGTTTTGTGAATATACCAAGTATGAATTAAATATGTTTAATTTCCTTGCAAAAAAACTGATAGATGATGTTGCATCTTTGTCTCTAAGATCCTGTTTATGACTTAAGTGTCTTGTTGGAGATTTTAACTGTTCATAAGAGATGTTTCAGCCATTAGGTAGATGCAGGTACTCCCTTCAGCCCTCTCAACCTTCACCGTAGAAGGGATAGTACATGTTGTTGAATGAGGTACTTCCCTAATAGTCACTATATCACCTACAGTGGATTGCGATCAGCACAGCTCCAAAGTATCCCTTTAAGGTCGGACAGTCTGAATGTAGCCTGAGAACTAAACAGGTCCAGCAAGTCTCACATGTATTTGTGGTAATGAACATTCATATCCAGTTCCCTTTGCTCGAGCCCAGACTAAAGTGGTACAACTGTAAGAGGTCACTGTTAAATGAGAGAATCAACCTACAAAACAAATGAGGCCCTCATGTTGAAACGACACCACAGAGTGAGAGTTTACAATGAAAGACATTGACCAGCTGTTTGGTCTGCACTGAGCTGACACTCAACCGCTATTTTTGTTACCTCAAGTCAATATGCGTTATCTCTAACGAGGGTTACACCAGGGGCCAGTATTTGCCAGAGCCAGTGTTGGTTTTAGACTCCTCAGCACACAGAATCACTCAGAGACAAAGATTTACATGCTCCCACCCACACATCCACAAGCGTGCCTCTCCAAACTCCCTGCCACTGTACTCTCTCCTAATGATGAGAGCGCTTGTGAGTCTTGAGGTCCACTGATTCAATTATATTTGCATCTGATATTATCTGGGGACGTCTTTGTGATTTTTCCGGGGACGCTGCCAGAATTTGGCAAAAAATGTTGGACCTCTAAGAAAAGAAAGGGGCTCCTGGGAAATTAGTACTTTCAAGGCCTGACTGAGCATCGGCGGCGAGAATGAAGAGCGAGACAAACAGCACAAATCTGAATGATGAGGCACACACAGAGGAAGAACACACACACACATTTCCTCCCAGATTTATCACACAGATTTTATCATTAAGCCTAACAGCCTAACCTAAAATATTATTAGAGATATAGCATCTTCAGAAAAAGAAACTTTGGATGAAACGTTTTCAACACGCAAATCTGCAGCCACATGATGAAACACATTAAGCCTCATTTATAGTTCAGTCTTTCAACACTGCAGACCCAAACGCTAGTGTGTGAAGTACTAAGTAAACAAACACAACATATTGAGGTTGGCCTATGATGTGTCTGTTTATTGTCTTGATGTTCAGTGCCATGCTTTGTCCCGATCAAAACAAACAATGTTAAAACAAAACTGAGCTTCACCGACCACTGTCATCTCTGTCCCCTTCAGATCATGCTGCTAACTGATCCAGAGGTGGAGAGCAGTCTCCTGATCAGCTCTGATGAAGGAGCGACCTACCAGAAGTATCGGCTGAACTTCTACATCCTCAGCCTGCTCTTCCACCCCGAGCAGGAGGACTGGATTCTGGCCTACAGCCACGACCAAAAGGTGAGAGAACGGGCAAAGCTACTTCTGTTGTTCAGTTGTTCAAAGGTATGAAAAAAAGCTGAGGGTTAAGTCAGATAAGGAACGACGGGGGATGCATTGCCTCAGAGCAGAAATGTGAGATCCTGTTACACAAGAGTTTGGCTCAAAGCACTCAGTCAGAGTTCATGAAGTTCACTTGAGAGAGAGGTGGAGAAGCAAGGGTTGTATAATTCAGGTGGATCCAAATTCACACACAAGGATGTTTCTTTTCAACAGACAAAGAAAAGAAAGATTTCAAAGGTTTTAGGTCAAGATAAAATATATAAGTATATATATATATAAGTTTTGATATTCTTATTTTAAGACAGCAAATCAAAATTAAAACTTTGGTCAGTAATAAGTTGAAACTTAGTTGAGTCGAAAGTCACTCAATAATAATTTTCAAGTCATTTTACAAGTAAAAAAATTCTCAGTGCACCAACATTTTTTGCTATTACAAAATTCCAACTGGCATTGCCTTTTTTCTTTTCTGGCTAAACGAGGGTCTTTAAAAATGGCTTCCAGCTTTTATGTGAAGGACCACTACACCATGATAAGTAACTCAGAAGATAAATGCCTGGAGCTACTTAGTGAGGCTTTTTGTACCACAGCACTTTTGGGTGGTGAGTTTGCTATATATTTGCTATAAGTTACACCTTTTTTAAACTTTAAGGCTGTCAGAAGTCACATGGTTTGGATGGATATATGGCAATAAACAAAACTCAGAAAATGTGATTTTTTTTGTGTATCAAGTTAAAAATTTCTCTGAAGCTGGACCAGCATATTGTTTAAATTTAAAATGTTTAATGGAACTTTGATAATCTATCTTATATTTATAATTGAAGTATATCAAATCGTTTTATACGGAAAGCTGAATTCCTGTTACTTATTCTTTAACCAGGTAACTCCTAAATGAGAACAAAACTCTTCCAATTATAGATAATTACAATGATATTTGTTTGTTTGTTATTTTGCAGCTGCTCTTCTTTAGAAAGCACATCTTCTATCCATCCATTATCTATACCACTTATCCTGTTGTGGGTCGCAGGGGGCTGAAGCCTGTCCCAGCTGTCATTGGGCGAGAGGCATGGCTACACCCTGAACTGGTCGCCAGCCAATCATAGGGCAGCATATCTTACAAATTATTATAATTTTTTTCAAGTGTAACTGCACCCACAGGTCTGACTATAACTATAAAATGCTCAACGTGTGCAAGGGGCTGAGAGGGGGGTAGAGGGGGGTGGGTGTGTCTGGCAGCTCAGTGACATCCCCTCCCCTGGCCAGAGAAAAATGGAGAGCGACACACAGTCACAAGGCACATATGGCACAGAGGGCTCTTTTGAGGTGCAAGACTTCTCCTCTCCAGTGTCCCCTGAAGAGCACTTTAGTGTGGTGGAGGACCGTAGTGGTCCCGAGCAGTTTGAGTCGTTGGCTCCAGCCCCACAAATGCCCGAAGCCGGACCTTTCAGAGCGGAGGCAATGCAAATGCACATGCGCCGACTGCGAGTGCAGCCTGTTACAGTTATTTCTGATTCTGAAGAGAGAATGGGTGCAGTCTCTGAGTGGTAACGTAACGTTAGCTAGAAGGCTAATGTACAGTGTGCTAGCAACAATAGTGTAAACTCTATTGAAAGATGTGTCTCGATCAGGATATATTTGAAAGCGCGGTTTCACAGACTCCGCCTCAAAGACGGAGCCGGGGGGTTGTACCGCCCACCTCTGATTGGCAGGCGTTAACATTCTTGTTTTTATAAATTTCATGATGTAACTTTGTCACAAACCGTCGTGTCTACGTCACCATCGGCTGGCAAGGTCCACGGCTGATTTAAAAAAGGAGATGCCGCGTTTGAGACATTTCCAACCCATTTTTATAAATTTAGAACAAATTGTCACTATTAACACTAATATTAACATTCATATTAATTTTCAAACTCAGCTTTACAAGTGCTCAAATGCTTTTACATAAAGTAGTCCTTCGGAGTTTCCCTTCAAGAGCTTAGAGACGCATTAAAAAAGAAGAAATGTTAAAGAGTTAAAGTGCAAGCAGCAATGATTGTATGTGTGAGTATTGAGACAGACAGGGAAAGAAAAGAGACATTTATAGACATTTAAAGAAACCGTTTGCATTAATAAAATGTTTTAGTTGCAGCTCGGCCCGTTTGGCTCTAACGTTCCGGATGTGATGAATAATGAAGCTTCTCCTTTTACCGAGGAGACGTGTGGATGTACAGGGCCTGTCAGAGTGAACATGCCGCTGCCTCTGAGTCGGTTTTCCCTGCTTGAACTAAAATCACCCCCACACACACACAGATATGCACCACTACCACATAGTCCTTCTATTTACTTAGAGATGATTCGGAGATGCCTGAAACCCCAAAACACCATCACTTTATAAATTCATTTTCAAGTTCAGGCATTTTTCACCTCAGTCAGCCCGTTTTAGAATTCAGCCTGACTCCAACTTATAAATGAATAAATATAAATAAGTGTCTCTGCTTTCAAAGCAATCTAAAGTGATATTCTTATACCAATGATCTGATGGTGCTGATGGGTTCAAGGCATCACAAGGCATTGTTTCTACAGCATATTCAATTTAAAAGTATTATTTATAAAACAATTATAAGTTGCACTTTGCATCAAGACTGATGCTGGCTAAAGGTGAACAAACAAACGCTTCTTTTACAAGTTGAATTCATAAAGGGTCTACCCCTGAAAGTACAGTTTCAGGACATGGCTATATGCTCACGCTCTCATTCTGACACTGACCAAAGCTTATCTAATTTCTAGTCATTTTCCCCTTCGAGCTGTGGCTTTATGCACTCGCTGGTTAGGCCCCGTGTCCACATAGCGCCCTTTTCTGGCAGAAAAGCGCTGACAGGGGTATATACGTTTAACTTAATACACAGCTCACAACAAGCTTACAACGTGTTGGGCGATAAAGGCACAACACTTACCAATAACATTTAGTGTCCGGCCGATCTGTTTCCACAAATGCATTTCGGTTTCTATTGCGATACCGTTTGTTTGTCATATCGTACATGACAGCTCCAGGTAGACAGAAACGGCCATGTTTGGTGGAAACCAGGGTGATTAGTGGTGCCTCATCTGATTGGTTGCCTGAAAAAAGCAAAGGTGACGACTGCAGGGCCTTTCTGAAAAGTTCCGAGTCTTTCAACCCGAAGCGCTCGGAGCGGCTGCACAAAAAAGGCGGAGCGCTCTGAAAAAAGCTGGGTGCAGCGCTTTTTCTCTAGGCAGCCGGATATGCTCTGTTCCCTCATTGGGGAACAATTAAGGCTGGCGCTCAGAAAAAGCTGCTATGTGGACACGGGGCCTAAGACAGTTTAGTAGAACTCTGTGTTCTCACCTTGACCTGACTCAACTCGGCCAATGAAGCTCCTTTACATGCTAGCTGACTTGGCGAAACTGGGTGGTTTTAGGCCCGACAGTTTTGTTCAGGTACCATGTACAGTAGACTATGCATGCTAGTTTGTTAGCCAGGAATTATAACCTTAATATGCTAACAGGCTATCTGCCAAGACTGGCTGTTGCTTCACAGCTAGAAGGTTCCTTGTCTGAACCCTAGTTTGGTCAAAGTGGGCCTTTCTGTGTGGGGTTGCATGTTCTTTGGGTGCATGCGTGGGTTCTCTCCGGATACTCTGGCTTCCTCCCACAGTCCAAAGACATGCTTGTTAGGTTCATTGGTGACTCTAAGTTGCCCGTAGGTGTGAGCGTGAAAGGTTGTCTGACTCTGTGTGTCAGCTTTGTGACTGACTGGTGATCAGTCCAGGGTGTAACCCCGCCTCTCGCCTAATGACAGCTGGGATAGGCTCCAGCTCCCACCGCGACCCTGAACAAGATAAGTGGTACAGATAATGGATGGATAGTGTTCAGGTCATTTCCTATTACTTTGTTGTCATGATACAAAATACAAATGATATGTTAATATAGCACCAGTATATTAATCATAGTAAGTGGAACTTCTTCATCTGTTCTCTATGTTGCCTACAGCTCGTCACAGCTACAGCAGATACTGAAGCATGCATTTTTATTTGCACTTGATACCAGCATATCATGCCAGAGTGCTCTGCATTGGCCGGAAAAGTGTGCAATAGGAAAACTTGACAGGAAATACTTGGCAACAAACACTCAAACTTCCCGACCCTAATGGAGTTCGGGTCCAAACTAGAAGTCATAAGTCAACAAAACATAATGTGCTGTAAGAGTTAAGTTTATTGGTGGTACACCATATGAGCCTAAGTGAATGTAATAAGAAAATATCTTTGGCTGTGAAAAAAAGAGTCCTACATATAAACAAACATTTCAGTGTATGCTGTATTTTAGTCTTTTGTCAGTGCTTCACATTGACGTCAGACAGCCCTTTCCCTTGGCACTACGTTTTACTCTGCACAACGGCCCTGTATGCCTGCAGCACACGGTATCGGATCAGCTGTTTGGGTCAGCGGTTTGTAGAGGAAACAACAAATAATAGAAAATACAATATTATGGAAACGCTGAAGTGCTGTTCACAGTGGGGACTACAGGACATTGGGCCTCATGCAAGAAGCGATACACCAACAAATTTGCTTCATATTGCTGCTACATGCTTTGGCCATCCAGGCCTTACGCAGAGGGCGCACTTTGAGAGATTGCACAGATCTAATGTGAGATGGATGAATGGCTGCTGAGACTGCAGATTCCATCTTCATATTAAACCACGTATGTTTTATTTCAGAAAGCGTGTGTCCCTCGGCTGACACGGTATTCACAGCATCACAGATCTTTTGCCTTTGTTGCATTTGATGTACCTGTAACGCAGTTCTCAGGTTTTGGTGGCACCTAAGCCACAGAGCTTAAATGTACCTTAAAACAGCCTAAACATACCTTAAATCAGAGCCTAAAGACACCTTAAAACAGAGCCTAAGCCTAGCTTAAATCAGAGCCTAAAGATACCTTAAAACAGAGCCTAAAGCTACCTTAAATCAGAGCCTAAAAATACCTTAAAACAGAGCCTAAAGCTACCTTAAACCAGAGCCTAAAGATACCTTAAAATAGAGCCTAAAGCTACCTTAAATCAGAGCCTAAAGATACCTTAAAACAGAGCCTAAACATAACTTAAATCAGAGCCTAAAGATACCTTAAAACAGAGCCTAAAGCTACCTTAAATCAGAGCCTAAAGATACCTTAAAATAGAGCCTAAAGCTACCTTAAATCAGAGCCTAAAGATACCTTAAAACAGAGCCTAAACATACCTTAAAACAGAGGCTAAAGATACCTTAAAACCGAGCCTAAACATACCTTAAAACAGAGCCTAAACATACCATAAAACAGAGGCTAAAGATACCTTAAAACTGAGCCTAAACATACCTTAAAACAGAGCCTAACATACCTTAAAACAGAGCCTAAAGCTACCTTAAATCAGAGCCTAACGATACCTTAAAATAGAGCCTAAAGATACCTTAAAACAGAGCCTAAACATACCTTAAAACAGAGCCTAAAGCTACCTTAAATCAGAGCCTAACGATACCTTAAAATAGAGCCTAAAGATACCTTAAAACAGAGGCTAAAGCTACTTTATAGCAGATGCTGAGGGGTAACTCAAAGCAGGCGCTGAAGGATACCTTGTGCCTTTGTTTGAGAATCAGAAGGGTTGTGACAAAGAATCAATATTTGAAGACCTGAGGTTGTATGTGAATATGTACTGTATTTCTTCTATTCTACAAACTTTTCATCTTGACATTACTTTTATGAATCCCTTTGGGTTTAAATGTAAGGTTAAGAATAAAAAAAACAAAAAACACACAAAACAAACTCATGGTTGAAACTTGCTAGTTTGCTCTTTCACAGTTTGCTCTCTCAAACTTACAACACAAGACTTTTCAATTTGCAACTGTTCTGATTAGATTTTTGTTGATCTCTTAATTGCAAAAAAAGAAGGCCCAGGAGTTGGCACAAGTTAACAACTGATTGCCAGGTTTGTGGCTCCATCCCGGCCTCTCTTGTCCACACGTTGGAGCAAAATACAATATGTGCAATATGTTTGAGTGTCCATGAACGTGTATGAGATTGTGAAGCACCTTTCCCTTCTGGGGTTTATAAGTACCAGATCAGTGCTGTTTATTTTGTTTTTACTGCAGTGAGAACACGTTGTTCCTTTCCTCCTCCTTCCTGACTTTATACGTCCATTCTCTCTCAAGTCTAAAATAAAATCTACTTTAAATGTTTCTGATCATTACTTGACACAACTTGACTCCTTGGCCAAAGCTAGCTGATTTATCTGGGGTCTGAGTTAAAGATAAAAATCAACACTTCTTTATGGTTGTTAAAACAAACAAACTTTGTATATACACTGTGAAGTAAACAAATATTCCTGCCAACAGTATTAAAGGCATTGGCAAACAACAGTATTAATGGCATTGGAAACCTTGAGTTCAGTGTTTCAGGCAGCCTGCTTCCTTACTGGCTACATACAAAGATCTGGCAACACTGGCTGACTGTAACCAGCAACAATAGCCTTAAGCTAACCGTAACCACCTACACATAAGACTTACACTGGTGAAGCTAGAACATAGCCCATGGCTAAGAAGATTAATCGTTACATAATTTTTTTAAATATCTAAATGTATGTCAATTCATGTTAGAGTAATTATAATGCTGTATATTCTACATACTTCAATGTTGTAGGGAATGCTTGGTCAGCAGCACATTGACAGCTCAGTGTGTGAGTACAGTCCACATCTGCTCAATTTGTAAGAAGTTGTGAGATAACTTTTGTCATAATTTGGTATTTTAAGAGACGTTTTCGCTATCTGTGACTCTTTCAAACCACTTGCAAATACATAGCACTTGGGATCTGATAAACAAAGACTATTTTACTTCATAATCTGAGTAATTATATGGGCCTGAATCTTCTAGTAACTTATAAAAGAAAAAACAAATCGTTATTTGTATTTTTGCTGGAGCTTAAAGGGGCCATATCTTTTAAATGGATATTCTCATATTTTGCATGGGATTCACATGTTTGGTTTTTTATTGTTCACAGTGAAAAAGTGAAAACTGCATAATTCCGTGTTTTTCCAGAATGACATTTTTAAAAAGGCCACCTGAAATCAACCAATCGTCATTCATTGTCATTCACCTCAGGCTGCCTTCTTGCAGTAGCTTGTAGTCAAGATAGAAGTCGTCGTCAAGATTTCAACTTACCATCCTGATACCTCCTGGCGATTCTGGCTCGCACATAAAAGGCCGAATAACCGATCCTAGAGCAGTCATGTTTTCTACAACTTTGGACTAGCAGTCGTGTGTGCTGGGCTATGCTGTCACTCCAAATACTGTCAGCCAATCATGGTCTAAGGCCAAAAGTGCTTGTTCGTTTCAGGAGGAAGGAGAGGCTCTGAAAAATAATTCAATTAAAATATATCTACAATTTTTAAAACGAAACAAACTTTACCAACTTGATTCAAAAACACATTAGAATAATAGAAAATTGATTGCATAGTTAAAATATGTCCCCTTTAATTTTTTCAACTCAAGCAAGAAATTGGCCTCAACTGTTTTGCAAACGTTTGCCAGTGTTGAGATTCGCCTGATTCGATCCTAACTCCATAAAAAAAAACTAACATTGTAAAGGTGTTGCTAGTTTCATTTTGCATGAATACTTTACACAAATCTGCATCACGATGTAGTTATTTTGGGTTTATCATGCTATAATAAGATAGATCAGCAGACATGACTTAATAGACACAATGGAGACGGATAGAAAGGCGCTCCTCAACTTAAATGTAACCCTGGTATTTTGTGTCCATTCAAGAACTCCAGCTACCCAGCTGAGCCAAGGCTGACCTTGCTCGGTCATCAAACTGGGCACTGGCCAGCCTCAAGAAGCTGGAAGCAATAGTTAATTCTGATACAGTTCTTAAAGAAGGGAGCAAAATTAACTGAGCTATGAGCCCTTGATGACATTATGACACAAGAGTGTTTGAAAAGTATGAACAATCATGGTATAGCAAATATTTGCACGTTGGGTCATACCAGCTGGAATAAATACACTTGTCTTGACTTTTGGTTTACACACTGCATTATCAGCTCCCAGCCCCTAGGTAGGCAGGTTTACACTCAAGACAAAGATTAGTCATTAAAATGAATCTATAATGAGTCAGATTTGTTTTAGCCGTTTCAAGGCTTTTGTTTGAATGCTACGGAAACAAGAAGTGGTTAATTAAATATCTTTGTGGTGTGTCTTCAGGCTGTATAAGTCAGGTGCCAACTCACTCACCCACTGTCTAACCCGTGCTCTAACTCGCTCACTTGCTTCCACCCGAAAACTGCTTCTCTTTCAATTTCTTCACCTCCTTTTGGCAGGGCTGCTGCATTTGTTGATTGAGAGACCTTTGGAGGTTGTAAAGGCTACGTCGATTCCTCCATCCCCCTCACCTCCCTCGTCTCACGCTCTCTGCCTCCTCACTGTCACTTGCTTGGCTACATACTAACTTGCTGTGGGAGGATAATTAGTCAAAGTGATTTCCAAACACCCCCCACCCCACCCTCTCAGCCTCATCCCCTTTTGCTTGCATCTGCTTAGCACAGCTTGGCATGGAAGTCATGGAAATCTCACCACCCAGGCCATTTGTCTCTCCCTGTTTGACATGAGAATATAAATACACCAGATGCAATAGTCACAGTGAGTTTAAAGTTTGCATATGCCCTTTGGTGAGCGATCCACGAAGCAGGCAAAATTTGAAAAAACAAATGTAGTATGTACAGTACAGATAATAAAAGGAAGGAAACAATAAATTCAAACAATTATCCACCTGTTACTATAATACTGAGGAATGAGACTTACTGACTGAACTGCATTAATAATCTGCATGGGATAAGAGATGGAGACTGTGTCCTCGTAAAGCTTTTTAAATGCAGGCCAAGACTTCAGCCTTCGGGAAAGAGTAAATAAATACGATTAGAAAATAAATTAATATAAACAAACAGAGTCGCATATTTGCCATCCGCTAACAAATGATTGTTTACACATTCTGCGTGGTTGCTCATGCTTTAAATAGGAAAAGTCCAGCCTGAAACACTGCAATAAGTTTAAGGCCTCATTAAACTGCAGCTGTAAGCTATTGAGTAAACGGCTCTGTGATTGTGCTCTGTAAGAGAATGCAGGTGTTTGGACTCAAAGGATTCAGTGACTGTATCAGTGAGGTGGTTGATTTACTGAACATGTTTTGGGGGGCACGAGCAGGGTTAAGGTCCCGGTCGTGACTGTGACAACCTTTGTTCGCGTCTTGTCATTTCTCCGTTGTCCGCTCCGACTGTAAATTTTTATTTACCTTCAAGAAAACATATCAAGTAAGGCATTGTTTATTTTAAAACTGGATTAGTTTGATTGCCAACTTCAGACTTCCAACTTGTTCTGTGACATCATTTAAAAAGACAGCGTCTTTGTTACATCCTGAGATGTCAAAATGCTCTGGGAACAATTGAATAAAATAAAATCTAAACTGGCTGAGAAAGTATGTTATACTACATGAATTCCAAATTTAATAACCAACCTTGTAACATTTATTTCATTAATTTGAAGAATTGGATGTAATTGAACCAGAATTGAACTTGAATCAGCTGAATCAGGGACTATAAAACAAACCCAGTTGGTGATAATCCAACGTATGTGTGTGTGTGTGTGTGTGTGTGTGTGTGTGTGCCTGTGTGTGTGTTAAAAACGTTTTTTCGCAGTAATCGATTGTCTTAGAAAAGGCAGACAAAGCTTCTATCCTTAAATGTCTATAAGACATGCTATTCATCTGCAGTGTTTGAGTCTTTGAAAACTGTAATCCCATTCAGTGGATTTAAATGAAGAGCATGTACGTACAGTACGCTTTTATGTATGTGTGTGTGATCCAGAGTTCTTCTCCCACTCTCTGTTACAGTGCTGCTGTTAGGATAATTGAGGTCTTAAGTAAATCAATGTGTGAAAACCAATCCAGAGAAAAATCCTCTGCAATTGCACATTATTTCATTTGCAAACACAGCATTTGAAAGGAGGAAAGCTCGTGTGGTACAAAATGGTACATTTGATCAGTGATTAAGGAGGTTTCCGACTAAATACTTACTGATGCCCTGTTGTCTCGCTACAGCTCTACAGCTCCGTGGAGTTTGGGAGGAGGTGGCAACTGGTGCATGAGAGAGTGGCTCCCAATCGCTTCTACTGGTAAGTACAGAAATATGGACACTGTTGAACAAGTTGTGGCCAATAATAAATCCATCACATTTTATTTATATACCGCCAAATCAAGACCAAATTTATCCCAAGACACTTTACAAAAAGAGCAGGTCTAGACCGTACTCTTTTTTTCATATTATTTAGAGAGAGACCCAACATGAATCCACCACGAACAGAGCTTTGCAACATTTGGCAGCAGTGGCAGAAAAACTTTATTTTAACAGGCAGAAACCTTGAGCAGAACCAGACTCATGTTGAACATCTGCCTCGACTGGATGGGCCGAAAATGGGGAAAAAAACGGGATAAAGGGAGATGCAGGATAGAGACAGGCAAAGAGAGCAACAACAACATATGTTCTTGTTACATCAACAACAACAACAATAACAACAACAGATAATGCATACATAAAGAAGAATTGAAGATCTATAACTAAAATCCAATAATAGGCAATCTAATTGTCTTTGTGGTTGTTGTATAAGCATGCATAGAGCAGAAAAATGTTGGTCCCAACTATCTGGCATCCCTGCTGTAGTGTCTCAAATCAAATCAGATCTATCAAACAGAGACATCTTACCACCAAAACCTAAATGGGGTACACACTACAAGATAATTGTGGCGATTTTGGGCCCGATTCCGACAATCGTAAGCAAAGTCCCGATTTTTTTTATAATCTTGCCAGGTGTTCCTGTGGTGTGAGGTGTGTTAAGAGTGATTTTACTTCCCCCTGATCTTCTCGGAAGGCCGTCGTGGCCGCACCGATTTCAAATCGTAATAAATATTAAACATGATCCGATATCCTGTCGTGTGAGGGGAACCCTGAAGACAGCCGAGCATGCGCTCCGTGGATTGTCACGTGGAACGAAACAATAGCCAGCGGAGAAGCAAGCTGACGGATGATGATGGAAGCACAACAACCACAGCCATGGCAACAAGAGCAAACGGGGAGCATAAAGTAACATACAGCCCATGTTCACACTGTCTCCACCGCTTCACCCACAGTTTGTTCTTTGTCTTCTTGAATTTTCAGTAAAAAGTCCAAAAACTATCATCGCCAATTCCTCCTGCCCGTCATCCGCCATGTTTGTTATCTCTTTAAGTCTCGTTTGACTGCGAGAGATTAAGTGAGATTTCCAGTTGTGAGAGTCGGACTCTGGTTGTTGGATGGAATCTGTCAGTGTGTGCTGTGCTGTTTTGGCGTAATCATTGCTCTCCACATACTACAGGAGCAAAACTGTTAAATCTATGATTATATATCGTCATGTGTGGGCTCTCTCACATTTTCAACATCTGTTAAGATTTGAAAAATCTTTTAGTGTGGGCCAGGCGTTAGACACAATCTTCAGCCCTTAAGCTTTAACAACATCACATCAATGTACTGACCGACCTGCTGGGGAAACTTTTAAACCACAGACACTGATTATAAAATCATGTCTCTCCTTCAACTTGCTTATGCAAATTTATAAACAGCAATAGCTGGCTAGACTTAATGCTTGAGATCAGTCTAGTTAACTTCTTCCTTTTAAGGAGTTGAATTCAGAACTGTCGGCGAGAGTGTTTGCTCTCTGAAGATGGAAATCTGGATTTTGTACCAGGATGTAATTGTAAACAGACATTGTAATTAGTAAAAGTGCAGGCATTATTTGCAGCGACAGTTGTTACATAAACAGGCAAAGTAAACTGCAGTGGACTAGAGCCCTGAGTAATTGGAGTTTCTTGAGTTTCGACTAAGGGGACATATTTCTAGATACACTTTAGACGCCTATCAGTGGCTGCATTTACATTCACGCTTATTTGTGTTCTAATTGATACCTCTTCCATTAAAGGTCCATTTTGGATCAACTCTTATGTGTTTTCATGTTTTTGTGTCGTGTCTGTGTCTGTGTTTTTTGCCTTACTTGGCTGCAAAACAAATTTCCCCTCAGGGACAATAAAGTTGAAAGTTGACTATTTGCATAGCATGTGATGTATTATGGTCTGGTGTTTAAATAGAGCAGCACAGTAAACTGGAACAGCTGTTTGACATACCCAAAAGTGATGAACACATTTTGTTCCTGTAGGACTACATTTCAGCAAAGACCCATTCAGGAATATCTCTTTGGCATGTTTGATCAGCTCCCTGGAGATGGCTATCCATTTCCCAGTTTCAATATTACCAACTTTTCTTTTGATCGGTTTCAATACATCTGTACCTGTAGTTTCCTCATTGAGGTGTTAATATGACACGTTTTAGTGTGGGACTTTAAGGCCTCGTGTCGACTAAGCTAGTGAATGTAATGACCTTAACACCGAATGTCCTGGTCAGTCTGGGTCATTGTCTTTCCAGTAAGTGAGGAGCAGATGAGCTAGAGAGGTTTTTAAGACATCCATTATTAATGTGTCTGACATGCGTGATCCTCCCCTGCGGCAGACAGTTACATTATGTAACCGACAGATTCAACTGTGGAGAGAGCCTTAAAAATAATGTCTGGGTGCAATGAGAGTATCATAATCCTTTGAGATGAATATGCAACTATATGAAAAGAAATAATCTACTGGTTGCCCTAAGTGAGGCTTTTAAAGGGAAATTATGTGTCCATCTGGAACTGTTACAACGTCGTTTGAATTCTTTCAGATGGAGATTCCCATCACCTTTAACTGTTAAATTTAACATTATTGTTCCCTGATCTACCATCCTTTTCTCTGCTAAATGATCTCACCACCACCACAAAGGGCAGGTCCAACCTCATGTCCTGCTTCTATACACTAACTAACATTTAACAAAAAGCTTCACCCCAACAAACTGCAGTGGAACTGTCAGGGTAACAAGCAGGGCAGCCAGGAGTGAAGGGAGCCTGGAGGGCTGATGCTGCAGAAGCTGTCAGAGATCTATTTTTGGGATGCAGACTGCGTGGTAGGTGTGGTAGTCCTGGTAATGAGGCTGCAGAGGAAGCTTATGTCTGCTGTGCATGTGTCCACCAAACATGTAAAGAAGATGAAGATTTGTAAGCGCATTTGGTCAACCTGAGCGGTGCTTGCTCGCACTGCGCAGGTCTGTTGTGTAAGGCACAAACTTTTACAAACTCCACCACATTCAGTCATAATCAGTTTGTGAGCTAAGTCAGTGTGCAGCCATGAAATGTTTTGCATATGACACGACAAATCGGTACAAAAACATCTGCAGCGGCTTGTATGCTGTATTTTGACAAGCACCATTTCATAAGTCACATTTTTTCCACCTGTTCTGACATTTAGTCTTTTCAGAGACTATGCAGCTGTCCAAACCTGTGTCATACATTCACAAAGACACGACTGAGACGCTGAGTTTTGCCTCCCATCACTGCGCGGTGAAAAGTTTAAACAAACCATAAAGCTCCTCTAACTCAAAGACTTATTCTTTGCCTGTCTCACACTGTTCTTGGGTACCTGAATGGATTATTCAGTGGAAATGGAAATGTGGTGCGGATTAAGTAGGCCATCCTATTCACAGCTGTGTTTCATCTGGGAAATCACCAATACTACCAATATGTATAATGATGAGAAGCTTTGGTGGTCTCTGACTGTCTCACTCTGTCTGCTTCTCATTCCCCTTGCACAGACCCCCTTCATTTCTACCTCCATTCATGTGTGTGTGTGTGTGTGTGTGTGTGTGTGTGCTACCTGTCGACACATTCGCTTTTTCTCTTTCTCTCCCCCATGTGTCTCCACCTCCCTGTTCTCTCCCACTCGATGTGTGCGCTGTCTTTGCTTCTCCTCTGATCCCCCAGTCTTTTTAATACATATTTAATGCCGTAATGATTATATGCTATTCCATCTGTGGACATCCCTACTGTAGCGAGAAAAATCAATGGCTTTTCCTCTCTAATGATGTCAGGAAACATCTTCTCCCATCTGTCTGGGGGGAAAAGGACCTTCCGGAGGCTCTAAACATTTAAATTGCACAGTAAACCTGAGGTCCTTTTTCCTTACACTTTAAACTGCCTTCCACAATAAAGACATAGGCAGAGTAATTCCTGCGGCTGATTCCTGCTGATGTTTACCACAGCTGTCATAGCACTTTACTGAACTTCTCTGTGGTTATTAATGTGTCTGACTTTGCACTATACATTCTCTCAAGTCAGTCATTATCCAGGTAGGTGGCATCTGCCCGAAGGCAAAGACCAATGGTGATGCTCCTGAAACACATTTGTCTGCCTTTCAGGTCGAAAATGGGTTTGGACAAAGAGCCGGGCTTAATCCACCTGGAAACCAGCATCTCTGAAGGACGTGAGTAATTGAATTCCGAGTTCAGCTCTCCATTTTCTCCTGTCTTTGTACTGTATTGTGAGCATTGTGTTAAAGTAGAGAGGAATTGGGAGTTGTGTGGACAATTCCACTGGGGGTAATGCAAAGGGACAGCGGAAATGGCCGAGTCTGGGGACACACAATGACAATGGAGAGAAAAGTAATGCATATATTAGAATGCTTTTAAAAGCAAGTGATTTAGCTCAGTGGGGTTGTCGTACATATATAGAGATATCACTCATCCTCCTGAACGACAATGACCACTGGGATATTATGGGTTGATGTATTATAGTATTTGACTTAATTTGCTTTTTGAGTCTGATGTCAAAATTTGTAGAGACGTCTTTTTTTTTTAAAACTTTTATTCTATTATTGCTTCATTTCATTATTAACATTGGTTTCTCTTTAGGCAACTGAATACTTACATTGTCAAGACTTTGTTTTAACTGTTAATATTTGTCACTTGTCAAACTTGTACGCTTGTAAAATGTATATGTAAAGGAAGTCCGAAGATTTTACACATAAAAGTCAGTTACTGGTCGCGTGGAGGGAAATTCTACCAGCTGACGAGATACCACAACACATCCAAATACAACAACATCAAATATGATAATACAACCGGAAAAAACAAAACAACCAAATCTGACAACACAACTAGACACGAAAACACAACGAAATACGCAACACAACCATACTTGCACAGCCAATTACACAAGAACAAAACACTGCCTCTTTGACTTCAACCAGTCCTTTTTTATCAGTTGAGCCACATGATTTTCTGAAGTGTCACACAAAATGAGCACTCAATATTGTATAATTCAATAACATTGCAAAGTAATAATGCCATAATATTATTGTTTCTGTCACCATCCCAGAAGCCTTCAGAGTATCAGTGCCAACGCTCTCTGTGGCCAACACAATTGAGAAAGCCAATAATACAAACACACATAGCAAACATCAGTAGTGTCAGATGTTACGGTCACACAGCCAGAGACTATCACTATTGATCATGTGTACGTGGAGGAAGCCGACATATATTTGGCAGGGGCTAACATGTGGAGACAGGCTCCCTCCCGGCGCTGCGATTGAAGGCAAAGAAAGCAATTGGCCTTTCTGGTCATCTGTCTTCCCTTCCATCCGGCTCCTCCCTTATTGGGTCCGCTTTATTGACACGAGTAATGTAGGAAGCCAAAAGAGGCCGCTTAGCTCAGGGTGAAGGCTGCCTTTCTTCATTGGCCAATACCATTGCTGATGCCATTGCTTGACGTGTGTGTATCTGTGTCTCTGTGTGTGTGTGTGTGTGAGCAGAGGCACTGTATGTCACCTGCAAGCTGCAGAACTGCACGGATGCCAACAAGGGCAAACCATTCCCTGGCTACATTGACCCCAATTCTCTGGTGGTGCAAGATGAGTATGTGTTTGTCCAGGTAGGTAATTGTCCAGTTTGCTCAGTGAAAAGCATTAGAGCAGTGTATGAGGCAGAAAGTGTGAGGATTTTACAGGACATTTTTCAAGGTCATTCTCAGAGAGGGGCTATCAGTGCAGCTTTCTTGGCCCCTGTGCTGGTGAAAAATTCTTTATCTGTTTTTTATGTGTCTCCAAAATGTTTTTCACTCAACGGTATCATCACCTTAAGGTGTCAACGGCGGGGCGGCCAATCTACTACGTGTCTGCTAAAAGAGATGTCTTTACACCCATGAAGCTGCCCAAGTACACCCTGCCCAAGGTAACAAGAACTCTGCCTCATTAAAACTCAGCGAACATGAACAGATACTCATCACATCCTGATGATTAACAAATAATTACCAAATCCTTCCTAATGGTTTAAATCATGGGTCACCAACAACAAAACCATTTCAGTGTAGTTGAATGTGCAGCGCAATCTGTATTCAAAGGCACATTAAATGCTTCCAGCAGCTCTGTTTGGTATGCTGGCTAAAGTTGCAGTGAGGCGCCCATTCATGGCTGGCTCTGCGTGACACTCCCTTTGTTATTTATGGGCAAATCAAGGCCAGAAGTAACTCTCACAGTGTATCCAGAATTGTTATTCCGTGCTGCTTGGTGTGCGCACGGCCTCGCTTGTCACGTCCCCATTGACAATTAAACATGTTTTATTCAATCAAGCCCCAGGCGCCCTGGTTGCTGTCGGCTCACTGCAAGGTGTTACTGGCACAGTCAGAGGTAGATGAAGCACACAAGCGAACAGCATGGCCTCAGCTGCATAATCTCTGCCCAATAAACCTGACATAGTGTTAATGATTGTAGTATCCTCTTAGTTATTATACGTGAACACAGAAGATCAAGCACCTCTGATCGTTGAGCGTGATTATTCCCAGCAGGAGAGCAAGAAAAATCTTAAAGTTGGTGTATTTCTCATCGGGATAAGAGGATGTTTTTGATTCTAAAGAGCAAATTAAAGCTTTCACAAACAAAGCTCTTCACGTTCACCTTTAAGAGGTGCATTTAAAGATCATATTTAAAAGAAAGTTTTTCACTTTAAGTTTTAAATAACAATGACAACAATGTAAAAACAGTTCTCGGTATCATTAAATACACCATCAGTGTATTGCTGCCACCATTGAAAAAAATAGTGCTGCTTGGTTTTTAGTTATTACAAGATAATTACTCATTTATATAGGATAATATTATTATGTTATTACACACATATTTTTTTTCCATTATGCAATCCCTTTCGAAGAGAAACTTTCTTGTTGTTAGAACTAGAAATGCACAATATTAGATTTTTTACATATTAGATATGTTCATATCGACAACTCATTTTGCAGATTGCTGATGCAGATAGAGGCGTATATTTTTCACCCAATTGCACAGAGCATCAAATTTCTTCTGTAGTTGATTAAACATTTTGGTATGCCTATTGTGGTGGCCAAAGGGAAAGGAAAGTTCAATGTGTGTAATAACATAATATTACAAACATAAGAAATTGTCTTGTAAAAACAAAAAAAATGAGCAGCATAGTTTTTATTTTGCAATGATGGAAGCAAAACCCTGATGTGATGTGTTTAAAGTGATTGAGCCTATGGCCCACTGATGAAAGCCTTTGCATCTGCAGTATTACAGATTGGGTTTCTGTGGCGACTTTCGTGGAAAACATCACAAGCGGCGCCCAGTTAGTGACGTGTTTTCCATCAGCCAGCAGTGGTTGGTCTGCCAGAGAGGGTAGGCGGAGCTAAGCGGCTGCTTTTCCGGTCTCTGCAAGTGTTGCAAGTAAACGTTAATCTACTATGGCTGAACAAACTAAGAAAAGATGGATGACTACAGATACAACTTAAAAAATAAGTGAAAATCCAAAGAAAAAGAAACAAATTGGACGCTCAGATGAAGCAAACAGTCTAAAAAGGAAAGTGACCATCAGCGAGGAAAATCAAGAGTTACAACCGGAGCCAACCGTGGGCGTCGTACATGCAGCACTGTTATCTGGGAAGTGTGCGCCTGCATGTACCGTTTATTGCCATAGGTGCCGTCAAAGAGAACAAAACTAAGATTATATATGTACAGAACTGTCTTTTTTAAATATTGTTTTCATTGTTATTTCAATTTAAAGACAAAAACCTGAATGAATATGCTCTCTCCATTTATATGCTTTCCAAAATGTACACATTAACTAAACAAAATAACAAAAACACTCATTTTTAGAAGTGCATTCTGCCACCCAGTGTAGTTAATGGCTACTCGTGCCTGTAATTAAAGCGTCACATTCTCAACCTGTCATATCGGCACAAATGTTTGGAGCTGATGCTGTTGTTTAATTATATTAATATGTTGTTAAACTGAAGACAGGGCGTTATTACTCTGCATCCCCAGTAGCAACATATATCTTTATCTTTCCTGATACACATCTTAGTAAACCAAGAAACATTTCTCCCACCACCACAGCACGAGAGCAAGGTGAGAAAATGTCACACAAAGCCTGCACATAAAACAACAACAGGATAAAAGAGGACAAACCACTGTGTAACATGACAGAGTTATTTTTTGTATCACTGTAAGCCTATCCTTATTGATGTTACCTTTCTGCCAGGACCTGCATGTGATCAGCACAGATGAAAACCGGGTGGTTGCAGCTGTGCAGGAGTGGAACCAGAATGAAACATATAACCTGTACGTGTCGGACACGTCGGGGGTCTACTACACGCTGGCTCTGGAGAACGTGGTCAGCAGCATGGGCCTTGAGGGCAACGTCATGGTTGACCTCTATGAGGTAAGTGAATAAATGAATGTTCTTCTAGCAAGTTATATGACATATTTTTTTTACAAAATTGTGTGTCGAAATGACTCATAGAACAAAAACTTTTGGAATCGATCCATTAGATGCCTCCGCTGTAGCCGCGATACGGCCGCAATAGCCGCAACATAATCCCCTGGGGCAACTGCGCCCAATCAAAGTACGTCCACTAAAAGTGCTTGTTTTTGCCACTGACAGGCTCAGATTGTTACTCCAGGTGTCCGACAACATTACGGAAATTATCCCTACAAAGATCGTCTTTTTTTAAAGAGTGAGATCCTTTTTGTGTAACCAGAAACAGAAGTCTCGCTCTAAAATCCCGCGGCTGGTGAGAAGTTATCTGAGCAGGATGGTGGTTCAAATGCCTCATCTTCATCGTCGATCAGGTAAATATTCAGCCATGGTTTTTGAAATATATTCTTGCTGGCAGTCCTCAAAACAAATCCTCTCTCCAACTCTAACTCACGTTTCCACCGTCCTGTTCAGTTAACTTCTCACCAGCCGCGGGATTTCAGAGTGAGACTTCTCCTTGAGCGAGACTTCTGTTTCTGGTTTCACAAAAAGGATCTCACTCTTTAAAAAAAGGATGATCTTTGTAGGGATCATTTCCTTAAAGTTGTCGGACACCTGGAGTAACAATCTGAGCCTGTCAGTGGAATCCAAAAGTTTTTGTTCCAGAGTCATTTCGACACCCAAATTTGTAAAAAAAAATAGGGCCCAGGTTTAAAAAATACCAATCTTCTCCTTTAAGAGGACTAAAGTACTATGTCCATGAGGCCTACCATCCCCCACCCTGACTCTACCTCCTTTCAAGTCTGCAATATTTATTTTAGCCAGTTTCTCCATTTTAAACAGTTTCATACAAAGGCCCGCTTGATGAGTGCCTAGCCAGCAACTTTATTATGAAGACTGATCAATATTTCAGAGCTTGGAGGCAGAGATGATGGAACATACTTGTTTTGTCATTTTGGAAAGGAACCCAGCTGCTGTAGGCCTACAGTCTTCAGAGCACATTGTGTGAATATGAAGCAGCTTCAAAGTGCTGACATCAACAAAGGCAAGGGGAGATTGTGCCAGGGATATAGATTTTTTGGGAGGCTGAGATTATTTCTTTCTTTGATGAATAACTGCAAAACTCAAAATGTACCTAATGCCAAAAGAAAAAAGAAGTACGTTTAGAGCTAATGTTGAGCCTCTGGAACTGAAAGCTGTGATTTTTAAAAAAAGAAATATCGGCACCAAACGTGGGATACAATTTTATCTGTGAATCAAATAATTAAGCTGTTGATGATGCTGCTCATGTCTCTCTGTGGCGATAAAATCAAATCCACTGTCTTGATTGGGGTCGCCACCCAAAACGTCTGATATGCTAAATCTCTCCTCCAAGGGAGATTGAAGTATCTGTCAATTACTAAAGTGGAGTTGCATTGCTTGATGCGACTGTCACTGACTCAGTTCAGTATCCCTGAGCTATTCCTAAGGGCCTGCAACAAGGAGTCAGATTCATTTAAGACACACATTGATTACTCAAAAGTCCCCCTGGCAGTCGATCATTTCCCACTCAGTGTTTGTAGCTGTATTCGGAATACAGAAGAGGTAAGTGTGTGTGGCTGCATCGCCTCAGGGTGTGTGATTTGCTTCGCCGTGCATTGCATTCACTCTCTGCGACGTGACTCGACATATGAAAATGCTGAATAACTTGTGAAGCTTACATCTGTTTTCATGATTTCTCTTCCTAATTTCCCAGGTAGCAGGAATAAAGGGGATGTTCCTTGCCAACAAAAAGACAGACAACCAAGTGAAGACACACATCACCTACAACAGAGGCAGAGACTGGAGGTTACTGCAGGCCCCGAGCAAAGACCTGAGGGGCAACAGCGTTCACTGTGTGCTGGTGAGTGTCTGGGTATCTGTGAGTCCGCCGCGTTCATACGTGTTTTTTATTTGTGTGCTTCCATCAAAGAAAGGCCTTGACAGGAGTTGACTGATCCCAGCAGCAATGAGGGGCCGCGCTCGGAAAGAGCAGCGCCCGTCAAAGCTGAGTGCTCTGAGGCTGCTGAGCTGAAAGGTCAGCCATTTTGATTCAGTCCAATAAGCTGACCTCCCATTTAAGAAACAGAGAGAAAGAGGTGTCAGACAGAGACGCAGAGAATTCTTTTTTCATCTTTCTTTCCTCCTGAAAGAATCTCAGAGTCGAGTGCTTCTCATAGTCGAGCTGTGTTATCACTCAAAAACCAAAGTTAGGACAAATAAAGCAAAGATCCTAACTTTGTCTTTTTAACCCTTTAAACACAGAGCTCTGGGTGGCTGCAGGAGAATGTTGCTTTGGCGTGATGCAGTTTTTAAGAATCTAGAATGAAAACTACAAAAGCTAAAGCCTTTATTCATTTTGAAGCTGAAAGCTAAGACTTACATCTTTCACATCATAACGTTGTACTTTCAGAATCAGAATCGGTTTTATTGGCCAAGTATGTCGGCACATACAAGGAATTTGACTCCGGTATTTTCTTTACTCTCTATGTACAGACACAAACTGACATCACTTAAAACAAGGACAGGTTAGACAAGGTAACAGACACTTAGACACTAAAAACTAAAACTACTTTATACAGGCTTATATACAAATATATGGATACAAATATGTATTACAAAGTATTGATATATACATATATGTAAATATACATACATACATTATTAAAAAATAACAACAATAGTCAATGAACAGTGCAAAGGTGCAGAGATAAACATATTTCATCGGTGATGTCATTATATTTCCTTACATGCAGAGTAAAACTAGTGATAACATGTAGGCCGCCGTGAACTGGACATGGGAGATTTCTGTTTGCACAGTTCTGTTCAAATTGATCCAAAATAAATAACTGCAAAAGGTAAAACATTTATAATTTTTTTGCAACACAAAGCAAAGGCTTCTCGCTCCTGTACGTTTTACTGAAGATGACATTACATGATGTAAAGTGCAGTGTGTCAGTGGATGGAAGGGGGCAGCTGTGATGTGGCAGTGTGTATTAGTTGTTTGCATGATTATGCTTCAGTTGGTCTTTAAAAACAAAATAGCGAGAGCTTATACTCGGGAAGCTTTAGGTTTTACTGATTTCATGAAGCACTTCATGAAAGACATTTTGGAGAGAGAGCATCACTATAAATAAAAGTACCAATGCAGAGACTACATTTATATTGCAGATTAAACTATACAGTTACTTTGCACTCTGCTTATAAAAATGTAAATGTGTCAAGAGTGCAAATATCTTATTGGCTGTAAGGAAATATTCTGTACACGTTTCACTTTCAGCATGATTTTGGATGAATATGTTTTATGTATTATTAAACCATCTCTGATATAAATATGTCAGATTTCTGTTTTTTAATTCAAAAACAATTTCAATACTTTTATCAACGGTTGTGATTCCTTGACTTCCACTACCTTTAACATAGGATGTACGGATTCTCGGGATAAGAAGCATTTGTAAATCCTCCAAAAGATGACGTATCATAACATAAAATACTAATGTGTGCATTGATCCATTGGTCTAACTACAGAAGCTGCAGATGGCTGTTTGTCAGTGAAGCTCTCTTATGTCAATCACTTCTTTAATATGTGCTTCAATGCAAAAGTAATCAGACTAAGATGACAGAGTCGATTTCATGGTTGTAATTACTGTTACATCCTTTTTATGGCTTTATCTGCAAGGCGCATTAGCACATTTTCTCTTAATGTGACTTTATGTAAAAAGTAATCACCATTTTTTGATATTCCAATTAGCAATTCATCGGCATGCTTTGCCTTCTCTCCATATTATACAGTCATTTGTCAGGAAATGTCAGAGTTTTAATAAACCTCCAAACAGCCCGTCACAACATGGCCTGCACCACTGGCATTTTGCTGGGTCGTAATGAGAATTGTGTCGGTAAAGGTTAACCCAATCAAAATTAATGGTGAGGCCAGCCAATGGGGAAATGCTGTTTGTGATCAAACTTGGGAGGGAGGTGCACCCGAGTCGATGCAGCAACCGCTTCATGCAGAAGCGTCTTTTGAAGGTTTTAACTGACACTGTTGGCTCGGCTCGATCGCTCTGATAATTGACTTTGTGATTTCTTTTCTGCAGCCATACTGCTCATTACATCTCCATCTCCACGTGTCTGCAAATCCCTACACATCTGGAAACATTGCCAGCAGGGACTCGTCGCCGGGGATCATTGTTGCGTCAGGTGGGTGAGAGGGAATCTCTGCTGAGTGACATACTGGTTTCTACTGTCTTACCTCTTGCAGCTCTGAAGGGTTTTCTTTAAAAACAGACACCCTGTTAAAACCCCCCTTAACTTTTTTTAATCTATTCATATATATAAATAAAGCAGATGCACAATAGTTTTTATTTAAACCAACTGGATAAGAACCAATTGCATTTTTGGAGGGAAAAAAAGCAGGAAACAAGTCAGATAAGAGAAAGAACAATGGTGAAATTCATTCTTTAATGCATGGTGTGCTTACATTTCAGCAAAGGACAACGAAGGAGCCTTAAAAAACCCTCTGGGTTTCTTTGAGTTGTTTCTTTGTTAGCATTCCAATCCATTGGGGTATCAACATTTTGGGGAGTTTCTTTCCTCCATTAATGGGTACATCAAATATTGTTTTGCTAACTGGGAGAGACAAAGACCACAAAAGTCACTTAGTCAGACAAAGACCAAAGAAATCTGCCTCTTTCAGTTAGTTGAAAAACTTGGCACACAACATTTCAGTGCGGTGATGTTTTCAACATACCACTGCAGATCCAACTCATCGTCTGTTTGCAGGTTTTTGCACTCTGTTTGTCCCTGTGTCACCTCACCTTTGCACAGGGCTGAATTACACAACAGAAAGCCAGAGCACCACATATATAAAAGAAGTCTCCAGTTTAGCCCTAAGAGCATCATTGTTCCTGTGCACACAGGAGAGAAAGCACTGAGACTCATTGACTCAGTGGGAAGAAAACAAAGAAGTGAAGGAATATGAGTTCAGCAGGCCCCCAGGTGTATTCACACCTCAGTGATATTTACTCCCGCATGAACCAGCACTGTCAATAACACATCGGCACACGCCTCAGGCATCTGGAGAAGGCCAAGCTTACGCATGTAGTGTTGGTGTCTGGACCTTTGTGAAACGCTGCGAATGAAACAGGTTCCAGGGATGTGGGAATACAACACTCGACTGATTTGGTTTGATGTCTGATGTGATCCAACATATAAAATGGCCGAAATGAACATGATCTGATACTGTTTTGTAAGGAAGCTTGTAACAAACACTTCTCATGCTTCACTTGAGAATGTAGGCCCAGTCTTGTGAAAAAATTCAGTTCTTTTACACGCTTCCTGTTTTTGGTAGTTCTGGCCATCATTCCCATCGCTTGTTGTAACATTTGACTCAACAACTTCATTGGTGAAATCTGGGGATACAGTAACATTGCAGGACTGACAGGGACAGAGAGCTTCTTCTGGGTTCAGGTTTCAACTAATGGACTGTTGATAAGAAGTTAACGTAGCGGCTGTTACATGCACTATTGCTTCTTGGACTACTGTTTAAAAGCTTAAGAGCGTGGAAACTCATTGTTGCACCTCTATTCTGGGTGAGAGGTTGCCATGGTAGCAACTTGTCCGTCACAAGGTAGCCACGCCTTGACGAATACCTCCATTTATTGTCGACTTTACTGTGGGGATTTAGAAAATGAGCATCACGCTGTATTGATGAAGACTTGGAAATAGCGGTTGGACCATAAACTCATAAGATAAATGTTTAACATAGGTAGTAAATCCACTGATAAATAAATACAATCTGTCTCCTTTCACCCACTTCTGTTTCAATCTCCAAAAAAACAAAAAAAAAATCTGGGGTTTTAATCTGGAGAATAGTTTCACAGGTTTCCAGTTTTACTCCCCACGCCAAAGACATGCAGGTTTGGACTCCAAATTGTGACAAGGGGTGAATGTGGGTGTTAATGTCTCTCTTCAAGTGTCAGCCCTGTTACAGACTACACTTCTTATCTAATGTGAGCTGGCATAGATTCCACTTCTTCTGTGTGATAAATTACAGTAACTCACAGCTCCAGCCTAGCCCATTACAACTCTGCACAGCATAAATTGGCAGAGATAATGAAAGGATTGAATGGACTGAGCAACTTTTAAGGTCATTTTATTATATTTTAATTTGGTTTGACAAAAAATAGTTTACTTGCAAATGTAACCATTAAGGTGAAACAGAGAAAAAAAACAGAACGTCCTTTGGTCAGAAAACCATCATGAGTTCTGCAGAGACTAAAGGAAAACCAGGAAAAACTTTTTTACAAACTCCACAGCTCAAATCTTCTATTCTATCACTTTCCATTACCTGTACAAAATCTGCTGAGACCTCCTTATGCTAATAATTCAAACAAAGTCCAGCTCAGAAAAACTCTCTTGGCTGTCAGTAAAGATGGGATACTCCAGGGGACAGGAGTCAATGTCACTCCTCTTCAATGTCGGTCGGCATAGACGACAAGAAGAGTCCTGAAATGCAAAGCCAATATGTGGCCAATGTAGACTTTGAAATGAAAGTTTGTGTGAAACTACTGTTCAATGACATTTGGACGGCCATAGGATACACTGGATGTTTCTGGTGTGACAGTCAGGGAGAGAGATACAGGGAGGCTGGAGCAGCTAGCAGTCAGAGCTGTTTCTCTGGGATTAAAATGCATTTGGTTTGAGTGTGTTTGTTGAAGGTAAAGGACTGCAAAATGTCTTTATTTATATAGAACCAAAGTGATAGTTTGGAGTTTTTGAGGGAGTGGTTTAATACTTACCGAGCTTGAGAAGCCAACCCGAGGACCGACATGCTAAGCTAAGCTAACCTAAGCTAAGCTAAACCAAGCTAAGCTAAGCTAAGCTAAGCTATGTGACACTGTTGACAGGTTTTGGAATAACCTAATCAAGCTTGTCATGACGAAGCCCCGTCTAATCAATCAGTGCACGTTTAGGCTATATTTTGAATATTTTCACTGCCTCACTTTGCTGTCAGACTTCTTAGGCAATGATTTGTAACTGTACAAGGTCTGTGTTCCTTCTCATGCTGCTCCCTGTATCACATCAGCTGTTCAGGTCAGAGAGTGACTTGGCAGGCTAAACTGCTCAACCTTCACATTTCACAGATTTTGAAGTTGGTGGGTTGTTCATACTAATAAGTCTCACTGATAAGAGCACTGCTGTAACCATCAGGAAAGACGGCGTTAAATGAATAAATGAACAGCTGATCTGACACAGCGTGCAGCGTGGGTAAGAATACAGATGTCTGGACAGGAAAGGGCTGTCTAATGACATGTTGAAGTTGAATATATTCAAAATACTGGACACTGATTCTTTTAGGTTGGCCTTTTTTTGAGTTAAGACTCAGAGCCACGAAAGCTAAGTTGGGAAAATAGCTTAGCTTTTGTACTTGGGCTGGCCTTTCCAAACAGGGAACCTGCTGACTTACATCTACAGGTAATACACTGACTATTGAGAAGTACCTCATACAACCTCATTTAAAAAATCCAGACAGTCTGAACAGCTTTTCATCCAAAAGTACCAGGAACTTCTAGTTCCAGAAACTTATTTTCAAGGAACTAAATGGTTCCTGTGGCCCTTGTTGTTTGCGTTTTCACAGCAGCCTAAAGTCCCAGGAAGATTATACAAATCAGGCTAATGACATATGGCAGAAGCAATAAAAATAACTGCACTACACCACCAGTCCATTAGGTGGCGGTAAGAAGAAGATGAAGGCCATACAACAAAGACGACACCATAAAACGTGACGAATGGGCAGGTATCATCATTTGTGCGACACTACAGTTAGCCTGTTAGCATGGAGGAGATTAACTTGTGCTCTTTTTGATCCTGCTTTATTGCATTGCAAATAGCATCTCCTACCTCCTGTTGGCACACAAAACCTCACGCCGCGTGTGTGCTACGGGTGTAACCACTAAGAGTAAACACTTTGCGGCACTTCCACTCTGCGGCACTTCCTCTCCACGAACTGTCCTTCTATGTTTCCTGTAACAGCCGCACCTCGTCCCGGTGCTGGTTTATGCTGTGGCTAATCCCAAATAAATTTGAAATGTGATTAATTGTTTATATGGACATGAAAACACACTGCATTAGTCTGGTATTATTTCCTGTAGGCCATTTTTTAAATATCACAATAAATATTGCAGATCAAACAAGAAAATATCTCTATGTATGTTTTTTCCAATATTGTGCAGCCCTAGCAGGTAAAATAAAACGCTGCACCAATCAGAAACGATCAACACTGCAGGTCCCCCCCCCGAGCAGGGACTTTTAGGGGGTAAGTCAACTACCCTGGAACTAAATTTAGACCCTTGTACCTGATATGGAAATGCACAGGGTTCCTCAAAAGGTTCCTAGTTCCTGGGTAATGTTCCTGCTGTAGAAAAGCTTAAGTGTATGCCAAGTGAAGTAAAGTTCTCTACAGCACAGCTGCAAAATGATTATTTAAATTTTTCATCTGAATTTAATTGCAGAGAGTCCGTCTGGTATTTAACCACCAAGCACAAATTACAGGCTAAATTAAAGAAATTACAGCATTCTGCACTACATTATGAAAACTCTACCTAATATGGTCAGAACTGCTAAAATATGACAATAATCTTGATTCATTGGTTAATTTAGGCGTATAGGGAAGTGTGGCCCTGCACAGTAACAGTAGCTCTTGTGGAACACTGTAATTAGAGCCCCAGTCTGCAGCTGCAGGCAGAAGCACTCCTGCTGTATCACCACCGCCAGTCAAAAGGATCTTTATGAAATTTGGGCTTTGTTTGATCTTTGACTGCATTATGCAGTTTCCAGCTGAAGCACTTACTGTGGTTTGTCCTCTATCTGTTCTGTGAATCCCCGCCTCGCCTCCAGGCTCAATTGGCTCAGAGCTGACAACCGGCAACGTCAGTGTGTTCATCACCTCGGACGCAGGGAACACATGGAGACAGGTGAGGGTACTTTTGTTGTATAATGTCCTACAGTTAAAGTTGAAATGACATGGAATTCTCCCTCGCTCTTCCTGTAGAAATTATCATGACAATGTAGCTATGAAACAAATGTTTGAATTCTTCATAAGATGATAAAACAGAGAGCCGGACATTTCCCAGTCGGCAGTTGTCTTACAAGTGAGAGCCAATGTTGCAAGGAGACAAATTCTGTGGTCCGCTGCTGACAGGAGAGTGTCAGAGAGTCCTACAAACATTGATACCGGAAAATGTTCACCTTTTTCAACAAGCCCACACTGTGTTAACTGTTAACTGTCAGTTGTCCCCCTTTACAACATTGAACATGTGGTAGAAGGATTGCACTATATTGGCTATATTATATTACTATATACAGGTATTACTACATTCAAAATGTACACACTTAATGGGCAAGTAAGAAAAAAAGCAACATTTAATTTAATGTAACATTTTGTAGTTGCATGCATGCCAACTACTCCGTGTGTGTTTTGCATGGATTCGGATCATGTTTGTAGTCAACAGCTTGCAGCCTGTGAGCATAAATCAGTGTCAACATATCAGCCTACTGTATCAGCAGACGTATTTATTCTGGCTTATTGACTGATATCAATGATGTCAATATTATCTTGCATCCCTTAGGAGGACCCATCGTGCTGTTAAGTGTGTGGAAGTTAGCAAGCTAGGCTCAGTATTTAACTAGACACTATCCATGTGTTTCATACCTGGCTTAATTTTAGCCTAAATAAACACGTACATATTGCCCCAGACAAACTGGTGAAATAAACACTAATGTATGGGCCACTTAAAAATGTAATCACAAAAAAGGCAACATTTGACACACAGATAAAAACACATCTGTTGTGGTCAAATACTGCAGCTCTACCATTAAATCTACACTTACTAAAACTTATGCATTATGTATTATTATGTATTATCACTGAAGTCACATCACAGTGGGTCGTGGTGTTGTACTAAAGTGTATTATATTAAAAGGTCTTTCTCATATTCTGCATGCTCTTGCATATGTCAATCAATCAATGAAATTTGACTTGTATAGCGCCAAATCACAACCAAAGATGTGTTAATGGGGCGACAAAAAATATAAGTAACACAACTTACTATAATCAAATGCTGCAAACTACAACCTTGATTGTAAAGATGCATTTATCAAATTTGATATTCCAATATTTTGCAAAAATTCAAGTGTCAATTAGTCATTTTTTGGAGATCAGCTTCCTACAAATATTTATACATGCATTGCAGAAAATACGTTACATTATTTATATTACTGACTCACTTGCACCTGACAACTGATGAGCCCAGTTGAATCCCACCCACATGCCATCTGGAACACTACGAACTGACTTACTTGCCATCCTCTCACTGAAAATATCCTCTTCCTCTTCCTCCTCTTCCTCTTCCTCACTCTCTCTGGTTTTATCACACAGGCTTTTAATCCTCATAAACTAGCCGCCTTTTTTAAGGTCGATAATCAAATGAAATCTTAAGAGTGATTTGATTCAGTGCAGCGCCTGTGGATGCCCTCTTACCTCGCTGGATCATATCGTTTTTAATTTATGGGACTTGAGTCTAATTCAACACAGCAATAAAAATAATTACTCAGAAGCTGATGAAGCAAGTTCTAACTGGTGTATATTTTATGTGTGCGAGGTGAATTATTACTTTGCTTCCTTTAATGATACAGCGTGGGTGTGTGCAGACATGTGCTGGACATGTACGCGGGTAACAAGCCACTGCAGAGTGAGCCCTCTCTCTTTTCTGTCTCCCTGAAGATCTTCAATGAGGAGTATGCAGTGCTGTATCTCGACCAAGGAGGAGCCTTAGTCGCAATAAGACACACTCCGCTTCCCATCCGACACCTGTGGTGAGTCATTACGACAGAGACGCCATTTGTCACAGCGTGACTAATTCTCTCAGAGGAAGCTCCAAGTCTTAAGTTAGTCAAACAAAGGCAAATGAGTTTGTCTTCAGACTGGGTATGATATTATTCTGGCTAGAAAAACCCAGCAGCCATGGAGAAGTCTGTTTTGACAATTGTCATTCAATTTCACCTTTCTGTGTTTGAAGCCATAATGAGTCTGGCTCTGCTGATCAGTGTTCAGTGAGCAGAGCGCCTCAGCCCTGCACGGAATATGAAATAAAGATGTTAGACAACTCTCAGGGTCATTAGCTTGTGCACACAATCGGGATGTTAGCGTTGGCGCCTTGTGTGTGACGGCTGTTTGTGTTCCCAGGTTGAGCTTTGACGAAGGACGCCAGTGGAGCAAGTACAGCTTCACCAACAGTCCTCTGTTCGTGGACGGCGTGCTGGGAGAGCCCGGGGAGGAGACGCTCATCATGACGTGAGTGATTTGTCAACCAGGAAATCTATCAATCACACCAAAAATCAAAGATACAACAAATAGCCCCTCTCTCTCTCTCTCTCTCTGTGTGTGTGCGCGCTCTTAACCCGAGCCGTTGCTTCTTTTTCTATCTATATCTAAGCCTGCACTATTCAGCATTCCTGACTGTCTGACTGTTTCCCTTTTCATGAATAAGAAAGATTTCTCCCAAGGTCTAGCCAACATCAAAACTGGCTGTCTCCACATTATGATCACAGGAGATCAGTGCTTTGGCAGCCAGCGACAGCGTGACTGTCCATTTGAAGAACATGAATCAAAAATGCTCAAAATGATCAAAAAAATTCCTGAGAAAACAGACAAGAAACTTTGCTTTAAAAAAGTTTTAACGGCATTGGAAATTGGGAAGAGCTGTGAGTGCGATTCGCCGTGTCCTCAGAAACCAGATTTATGAACATTCCTTTTGTGTTCTTTCACATTTATCATTAGAATTGCCCAGAGCTGGGGTGCATGCATACGGTATGACACGGCCCTGCTCCCTTATTGCAGGAGAAAGATTTGGGGACTGGGGGATGCGTCAGCAAAGGGTTTCCACAGCCATTACATCAATGTTTCATGACATCTGCCACAAATGACAGACTGACAGTCGGCTCAGTAGTCAGCTCTACAGGAGAGTGATAGGGCACAGCTGGAGAGACGGAGAGGAAGAGAGAGAGGAGAGGAAAGTGTACAGCAATAGTCTCAAGGAAAAAAAGGAGAGTTGGAGGGGAAAGGGGCAGTGAAAAGACAATGCCTGCAGGTTTGCACAGAGAATAAGTTCTCCAGCATTGAGCCTCTCAGCTTGCAAACGCACCATTACTTTTCATAAGAGCATCATGCACTGTTTTCTTATCAATTTGTACTCATTTTTACAGTAAGTGCCTGTCATGGTTGAGTGCCTCCAGAGCTAATTGACAGATTGATTGTGATTAATATGTTGTGGTATGAATGGTGAGCGGGTCAGTGCCGAGGAACACATCCACTCAATTTAGCTGGAGATGGAATATTTATCTGGTTAGTCTCATAACCTTGGATTCTGCTTTGTTTAGACCACTGAGAAGAATAAGGATATTCATTATGATTAACGTCATATCAGTTCAAACTTGCTTTACAAAACAACAACAACAAAACAGAAAACATCAGATGTATGGATGCAAGTTTGGCATTTTTATTTGTATTTCTTTGGTATCAGTGTGCTCCATTGAATAACTCGCCCCCCTCACCTTTCTAACATATCAGAATTGGAGCATCCTACAATTTCTATAAGTGTAGGTGGATGAGGAGGTGAGAATGCACCAAGGATATCTTGTTATTTAACTCTTACTATCACTGCTCATGTGTACAAAGAAGTGCAGGTCTATAATCGCCTGAGTCTGAAGGTGTGTGGCATATTTAAAGTAATAATCTTCATTTAAATAAATGTCTGTTAAGTCACTATCTATCGACTAATGAAGTAACACAATGGTGATTGAGCCCATGGCCCACTGATGAAAGCCTTTGCATTTGCAGTATATAGTATTTTTACAGACTGGGTGTTTTCCATCATCCAGCAACGGTTGGTCTGCCAGAGAGGGTAGGCGGAGCTAAGCGGCTGCTATTCCAGTCTCTGCAAGTGTTGCTAACAAACATGGAAACCCATTTGCCCATTTGTTCCTACATAAGACTTAATCTTTAACAAACACTCTTACAGATACAAATATAACGTTTTACATAAATATGTCTTAAATATCTCAAGTTCAACTTATTTCTTTTTTTCTGAATCTTTTAACTCTCTTTAAAGGTATTATAAGTGGGATTTTCCGACGAAATAAAATATAGACTTTTACAAATATAATATAATATAAATCATCACTTATGGGCCCCTCTATACATGTGTGTTGGTGAGTGTGTGTGCAGACCCTTGTGAGACCCTTCCCTCTGCATCTATTCTGTTGTTTTGCTTTGCATGGGACGTTTTCAGGAGGGGTGCTGTTGTGGCTCTCTGAGCCAATCACAGCGTAGAGGTGAGTGGGGGAGTGGTTCAAATTATCAACTGAGCCCCATTCAGACCAAACATGGCAAAAGAGCGATGCAGAGTTAGCCTTCTTTCTGTTGGACAGGTCGGTGGCTCAAACTAGCGCAAAGGTAACCGTGATGCTGTCGGTGTTAGCTCGGCGGGGTGGGCGTGTTCTCGCATGAGAGAGTGAGAGTGAGCTTCTGGTGACGAAGAGCCCAGGAGGAGGGGCCCAGTTTGAATGTGTTGTTGACAAAATGCAAGGAACAATACTACTTATTATACTTTTAGCTGATTAACTTTTTTACAAAAAAGAAAGGCAGAATAACCTCTTAAAAGACACTGTGGTTGCTGTAGAGCTCTCATCACATGAATTTTACTTAGCTAGCTTGGCTACTGTTAGCTAACAGAGGCATGAGCCTGCCAGGAGTGTTCGTTATCACTAACATTATGCTATGCCAAAAAAAAATGTTGGTAATATAATCTTAGCTGGCAATTATGCATGCACAAAGATGTTGAATAACGTGCCTTAGTCATAGAAAATGTTTCCACAGCTTCTAGAAACCTTTACTCCTCTGCAACACTATGCTTATCGTAAAGGAACATTTCAGCCAGTGCAACAGTGCTGCTTATTGATAAGAAAACAACAACAGAAAACATGGGATGTAAATGATGATGAGATGATGGAGGTGTCTGTCACAGAGGAGGAGGATGCGTTATTGTTCATTTTTGGTTTTGATGAATTTATTGACCATAAGAAAAAACAGACTATCACCATCCAAATCCTTGAACAACATTTCTAAGCATAATTCTCTGTGTGTCTTTTTTCCAGGATATTCGGCCACGTCAGTCACCGCTCTGAGTGGCAGCTGGTGAAAATAGACTTCAGGTCCATCTTCAACAGGAGGTGTACAGAGGCGGATTATCAGACGTGGCACCTACACAACCAGGTACACTCATTTTAGCATCATCACTGATTACAGGCTTTGTTTTTAATTATCGGAAATGAATCTCATACATCAATCATTTTTATGAGAACCATCACATCTCAGGTAGTGTTACAGAGTCTTCATTACTCCATTTTTAGATGGCTATTCCTTACTCCCTCATCGTATTTGTACTTTATTCTTTGTACCAGAGGACGTCTGCATGTGCGTGTTTCTCTGCAGATCGTGTGGGTCTTTACTCACAACGAGTACGGGAGGGGTAGGGAGCAAGTGGAAGTAATCCACTATTTAAGCAATCACAGAAATTGTTGTTCTCTCTGAGAGATAAAAAGAAAAAGAAATGAAAAGGCCAGTAGAGTTGTGTCATCTACCTCCGTCATCTTTACAAAGCTGCTGTGGACGGTTGATTTCTCAGTGACGTATATTTGGTCAAAGGAGCATCGTAGAGTGCAATTAATGCATTTTATATTTTTCTATGTATAAACAGGGGTACATTTTTATCTCTTGATTATGCCTAACGTTATGATCAATGTAATTAAAAAGTGGTAAACTAAGTAAATACCAGATTAGATTTTATATTGTTAGATGCTCACTATAGATGATCTGGAACCAAAGATCTTTGACTTTCCCAAGAACTGCTTTTAAACATCAGCCTACACGGACGCACCTTGGGCTGCTGCCTGTACCCAGTGCAGGATAACTTTAGCTTTGTTCCTATAACAGATACTCAAAAGTGATTTTTAGTGCAACCTATGGTATAAATACCAAAAACAAACAGAACAAAAAGTCTTGTATGTGAAATGGATCACCATTTTTGTTTCTTTTGAGAATGCCTGAGGGCACTGAAGAGAACACATAGAGTTTTGGCAGGTGTGATTGAAGAAAGTAAATATAGTGCTCAAGGTAACACAAAGGGGCTGATATCAGGCTCGGCTTATTTATCTTATGTCAGCACTCAGCATATTGACACACCTTCATTCTGCTGCATAAACAAAATGCCCAAAGAGGATTAAAGTTTTGAGTACAGGAGATATTATCTTTTTTAGAATAAGTTGTCTCTCCATGAAAAGTCAAATCATCTGAAGTTTGTCGAGCTTGTGATCTCTTAAACAGCGCCACCAAAAGTTTGATAAGTGCAGAATTTGGCTTAATCAGCATTCCTTGATCAGAAGCCAGGCTACATCGCCGGGGTAATGTGTGATCACGGGCTGACCAGCTCTGCTTTTAGCCTGGCTGTGGAGTAATTGGAAGTAAAACCGGACGTCTCTCGGTACCAAGAGCACTTATGCAGATTCTCCCAAGATCCTTCTGATGCTCCGAGTGCTCCATTAACCAACCCTACTCCCCCCGACCCTGCATACATTAAACCTCCCCCCAAACCCCTCAACCTGTCCAGGCCTGAAGCCGAGCCAGAGACTTAGAGCACGCCTTTATTCACGGCCCAGTTCTGTTATTGGTTTAGTCAACCATATGCTCCGAGCAGACTGATGATCAAAACATATAGCATGGAAGATGACAAGAGTCCAAGCCAATTACAGGGATAACCTGCCTAAATGCAGACGTCCTGTAGGTACAAGTATGCTGCAAAATAAGCTGAACACTACCTCAAGACAAAGGGCAGTGTTTGTGCTTAGGATCAATGAGGGAGTTGAGGACAATTTCAGGAGCTGTGAGTCTATTTCTGGATACAGCCAGATTTCTAAGCATCTCACTAGTGACACCTAATGCACAAAGACAGAATGTTCTGGTAATGGAAACAGCAGCAGTTTAGTGGAGGATGCAGTGAAACAGACTTGTGTTATCCTTTCATCTTTTTTTACTCTGACTGATTTTAGACTCACTTCCAACACATAGATACGCTGCTAAAAATGGATTGGGTGCTGGCAGCTTTTGCTACTGAAGCTCCTTCTTATTCGTCCGTCTGAAAATCTAAAAAAGAAATTCTCTGAAAAAGAACTCATGCAGCACATTCTCGGGTGTGACACTTGCAAGGGTAGAACAGTTGTTGAGTTTAGCACACCACACAGCACAAATCCCGTAAATATTCGCTGAACAGGAATGCACAACACGCTGAAGTAAGGCAGCGGTGCTTTTCACACACCCTGTGATGCACTCATGCTTGGTTGCATCGCGTAAATTATTTATGGTGGCAAGTTACAAAAGCAGCTCACTTTTTAAACTCTCTCTGTGTGACTTCCCTCTCTGTTGAAATCGGCTCCGTAGGGCGAGCCGTGCCTCATGGGAGTGAAAAGAATCTACCGGAAGCTGAAGCCCACGTCCAGGTGTGTTATGGGAAAGACATACTCTGTGGCGATGACGTCGGGCCCCTGCGACTGTACAGAGGCTGACTTTGAATGGTGAGCATACTTTTCTATTGTTTTTTTAACCATCCATGCAAAGTCCGTTTACCAGTCAGTCACTAAGTACAGCTTAGTATGTGAATATGGCTGTGTCATGTATTCTTTGGCTCTGTAATAGAGGTCTTTCAGGGTCTTTAGGGTCTTATCAGAACCTTAGATCCGATATCAAAGACCCAATCCATAATGAACCAAGGGAATTTGTTTTCTGAGATCCCATTGGACCAAAACACTTTTGGGAACACATAGGCCCATTTTTGTCAGAGGTGGACCTGACCCAGTGCATATCCATGAGGATAGAGACCCAGTTAGCGTTAGCATGGGGCCTGACCTAGCCTGAAGGAGGAACTAATAGGGGGACGCACTGTAGCTTACTCATGGCAAATGTAGGATCCAGGGTTTTTGGATCTTGACCTACACTTGGGAATAGACAATAGAAGGACATAAATAATAAAAATAAACAAATTCTTGTATTAACTTGACATGTTGGGCAAATTAACATGATGTCTACTGTACCACTGCCTAATGTCCTTCAAACATAAATGTCCATCCAACAGTGTCCACATACTGCTTCTCTCCACCGCGCCATCGCCACATCCATGCTCCTGCATTCACGCGAGTCCCAACAAGAGCTGTACACGCTGCAGTGCACACAGTTTTTTTAATGTGTCACTTCTAAACCCCCCCAAACGTTATCTTAAGAGTGCCATAGTTTTCTCCTTTAAATGAGCTACTGCAGCCTAAATCTGTGATGAATTTTACATTTTGTGTTAACATTAAACCAGTATGTCTCCCTCCACATGGAACAACTGTTCTGTGTCTTGTTAGTTTCCAAGTCTGGTTGGAATAAGCGTGTAACAAGAATTCCCCACATCTAAATCTTTCAGCATGCATTTTAAATCTTGCTTGTTTGGTTTTTCTGTTCAGAATAGCAAAGTAAGAAACAAAGTTTTGGTTATGCCTTTTTAAAGAGCAATGTCATTTAACCTTAGGACAAACACTGTGTCCCAAGTACTACATAGTAACACATTAGTATAAATGTACGTAGTATACTGTTCTTAGGCTATGAATGAATGAAAATGTGCAGGAAAATATCCAATATGTGCACCAAGCAACATCACTCAAACTGCACACTTGGAATGTTGCTGTCATTAAAACTTAAAAGATAAAAATGGTTTTGTGAGTGTTTAAAGTTTTATGGTATTTTTAGTTTTTCTCCTGCTGAGATGCTCCGTCTGTGGCAAGTGGCCCTGAGCCTGACAGTTTCTACTGAAGATGTTCTGCAAATCCTAGTGAACAGCTCACAAATAATACATTGTATGGATAAATGACTTCCTAAAACAGCTGGGACCATTGCTTTTTACAAAGTGCTACTCAACCCCGCAAGGAGCTACTGTATGTTTAACTATAGAAGAAAACCCATTTGTCCCCAATGTAAGAATCTCTTGTGCCAATCACGTATTGTATCTGCATACTGAAAACTTTGCATTTACCGATTATCGATTATTTCAGCAGCAGCAGGTTTAACAATGGGCATTTTTACTTCCTATACACAGATTGTGTTATCCTATGGCCCGATTCAGCCCCTACTGTGAGCAGTGTAAGCAGTTTTAAGGCATCATTCCAGAGCAGTAAAGACACCAACATAGAAAGAAACCACAGGAATGTGTGCAGTCTCACTTCACTATAATGAAAGTTTCATGGGCTGCTGCCATAATTGAAAATAGAGCAAGACAAATCTCAGGATAAATTGAGAGAAAAAAAAAAATTAGTTTTTTTCAGGCAAGGTAAGTTTCATAAATTAAGATAATTAAGCTTTAAAAAAGTTAAAGTGACAAAACCTGCAAAACAGGGAATGTGATAACTTTTACAATTAGAGGGGGAAGTGATTTAGTTAAATCTTTCTTTGCATGCAGAAGAATTCTTAATTACTATTGAATTAGTGATGATTTCAAAGACCGATAACAAAAGTGAGAACAATAAAACGGCACAAGTTGGTCAGTGTTAACCAGGTATTTCTCAGGCATCCTGCACTCACTTTCAGCCTTATAAGAAGTGAAAATATATTTTACATATAAGGTCGAAGGAAACTGGGTTTAAGTGAGGGATTAAAAGATAAGAGATCACCGTCATGGTTAACATCCTCCAGATTGTAGTTGTAGAGCAGCTCTGGCAGAGGCTGCTGCTGATAAATGGAAACCAGTCAACTGATTAAACATGTACCTGCAGAGAGAGTGTGTGTGTGTGTGTTTGTGTGTGTGTGTGCCTTGATGTTGTTACATATTCACCAAAAGGGGACCAACAAGCCATCAGGGGACATTTTAAAGGTCCCCCGTTTGTCATGCTGTAAATCATGCTTAAATCATGTCTAAACTAGGGCTGCAAAAACTAATCGATTAAAATCGATGATTAAAATAGTTGGCAATGAATTTCATCATCGATTAGTTGGGTCTATGTTATGATGCACTGCATGCGCTGTGAAAACGTCACTGGGGGCAGCCAGCCAATGCCGCGGCTTGTGTAGCTCACGTGATGAATTACAGGAAGTTAAAACATCTCTGGTCTTCTTTGGGATAAACATGAATTATTTGAGTAGTATCTGTTTGTTGTACAGCGCTGATGATGTGTCTGATAGATTAGTGTTCACTTACAAGGACAAACACACAATTACGGTTTCTAGCGTTAATTTAAAAACAAACGTAACGGACTGAAACTCCGTCTATTTTCAGTCCTCTCCATTTTGTGATGGGCCCATAGCCGGGCTGCTGATGAAGCAGTGGAGGACAGTATACCGTGGTAGCAAAGCTGTTAATAAGCTAATGCCACTGGAAAAGCTAATTTAACGCTAACTCTTGATAAAGCTGATGCCTTGCTTCATTAAACATCACAACATGGAGAGAAAACTGACAGAACATATTTCTGTCAGTCACATTGTGTTTAAATGAACTTGTAATCGCGTGTTTGTCTGTCAGAATGGACACTAATCTAATCTGATCTAATTAGCTGATATTCAGTCGGACAGACACCGGAGTGTAACATGATGTTATGGAGTTATTGAATATTTCATGCCGCTAGTGCGACAGACTAAAGTGAATCTTTTATTTATTCACAACAGAAACATATCTGATTAAATATATTTTGGTTAGTTACATTTCCCTACTCAGTTCATGGCTGCCTCCCCAATGTTCTTTTTTATTGTAGTGTTAATTGAGTTACATAATTGATATATTAACATTGCATGGTACAAGAAAACAAGATATAATTTTTTTTAATGTTTTGAATTCAATGCTAATACTAAAATTGAGCTTTTTTTTTCTTTTTATCTGATTAATAATCGATGAATCGTAGAAATAACCGACATATTAACCTGTTATCAAAGTAGTTGTTAGTTGCAACCCTAGTCTAAACCTCTCTGGTGAGCTTTGTTTTACTTTGGCCAAAAGGCAGGTGTGTGAGGGTTTAAGTGAGTGTGTGTTTGTGAGGCAGAGTGTGTGTACTAATTACAAGATATTCAATTGATTTGACCCGAATGTTTACATCTGTAGCCGCTTTAAGGTCAAAACATTTAGAGGAAAAATCATCATTTTCACAGCTTCTTTTTGAAGAGATACTTTATATTAAAACTACTATTACAGAATGTTTTTCCACATCCTCACAACCTGCTTTCTAAATTATCAGCTGTATTAATGTTGCTTTTTTTCTTACTGTGGTCCCAGATCTGCAGGTCTCTTGAGTGAGGAAGCTCTTTGAATAAGCACCATCAAAACCATAAATCAGCAAGCCTAATAGCTTTCATTAACAATCACAACACTTTTTGCATCTGTGTGCATGTCGGACTAATTGGGGCAATTTGTCCCCATCATTTTGGGGACACAGCGCTGCTCTGCCTTTTAATTTATGGGACAAACAACTCGTGGGCTGTATTTAAAAAGCACCAAATAGGCTCAGAAATGTTTGCTGTAGCTGCGGTGCAGTCGATGGAAAAATAACATGTGTTTCCCACAAATCTGTATCAGAGTTTCAATATTCAGTTAGGCCGTTTTTTGCAGCTTGGAATATATTATCTTTTGATTGGCTTGTCTATGAGTGATATCACATGAATGAGGTACTTGTCAAACACTTGGAATACTCTTTTTAACTTTTGTTGAAGAGTTGAATTTTCCAAATGCAGCCTCAGGATTATTTGCATATTTGACTTGCTCCTCCGTAGTCCCTCACTGAATAACTCTTTCTGCTCACAATCATTACAGTGATTATGGCTATGAGAGACGGACAAACGGCAAGTGCACCCCCGCCTTTTGGTTCCATCCATCAACGATGTCCAGGAGTTGCACCACAGGCATGACTTTCCTTAACAGCACTGGGTAAGCTGGGTGTAGGTATTAAAGATAAAATTAACAATGCATTTTAGTTAATGCAGCGAAAAAATGTGGGCTGATCATCAAACATGCCCATTTTTAAAAAAGTCCAGCATGGATACTGATGTACTGAAGGCCAAAGTTTGTGTCATGTGAAGAACTTGAAAAATGATAAAACTATATAATAATACACTGTGCAGTGTGAGAGTGTGTGAAGTACTATAGCTTTTCAAGAATGTATTATTTCTGACAAAACAACTTCAGTTCTATTTAGTAGCTTTTTTAGAACTTCGATCATTTTAACTTCCAAGCCAGTTAGTCCAAGATGTCCTTTAAGCCCATCCAAAGTCTATACCGCTTATCCTGTGCAGGGTCACAGGAGCCTACCTGCCTTTGAACAATTCTAACATTCATTCTGCAAATGAAAACAGTTTCATATAAATTAACACTTATGCTTTCTTCTTAAAGTGGACACTGCTTTCATCTTTCAGTTCAATCAATCAATCAAACTTTATTTGTATAGCGCCAAATCATAACCAGAGTTATCTCGAGACACTTTACAGAAAGAGCAGGTCCAGACCGACTCTTTATTATGTTATTTAAAGAGTGGCCCAACATAAATCACCATGAGTAGCACTTAGCAATATTCGGCACATTGGCTGAAAAACTTCCTTTTAACAGGCAGAAACCTCGAGCAGAACCAGACTCATGGTGAACAGCCATCTGCCTCGACTGGATGGGCCGAAAATGGGATAGAAGGAGATGCAGGATAGAAACAGGCAAAGAGAGCAACAACAACATATGTCCTTGTTACATGAACAACAACAGACACATACTTATGGTTACAATGCCAATGATAGTGGTACACTAGGGTGAAGATTAGCAAAATAAATAAATAAATAAATAAAGCGGAGAAGCAGAGTAATGATAAAGGCTGAGGTAATCGTAATTGTAACAGTTGAAGTCAACAGGTCTACTATTAGCATTAGCAGCAACAATAATGATACTATGGGGAAGGCTGATGTTAGTCAGTTGTGGCACATTTAGGGCACTGTATCGTGGATACATGTTTGACTCTAGTATTGACAATGATTATAGCCCACTTGGAAGTAGTTTCAGACACAGCCAGTCTCTCTACATTTACTCTTCTCTATATGTCCTTGTTTAAACTTAGCTGCGGTTTGAACTTCAAGGATGGTGTTGCACAAAAGACACCTAGAGAAAAACAAGAGTGCACAACAGAGGCTTTTCTTTAGGATACCGGCATTGGCACTTTCATATCCTGAATGAGAGAATTAACAAATGAAACAAGCACAAACTACAAAATCCAACAAGAAACCTGGCAAAGGTCAGGTTTTATTAAAGCACAATGTAGTAGGCTAGCTTAAATTAGGTCACTACATCATTACTGTGGTGCAAAAGTGCCTTAAAATGATACAAAACTGCTGTATACCAACATGGTTCTGTGACATCTTATGATGGACACCAAAGACTGTATATATAGATGGATGACATGACAGCCCCCTAAAAGTGAAGCCAAAACATTTCAAGCGCCCCCTGCTGACTGGCTGCAGTATAGGTCATAAAGCCCGCCTCCTCCATGTTAACAGATGGGACATGAGTCAAACTATAAAATCAAAATACACGCCAAATACACTTTTCTCAAACATGGTTTCTGTCATTATAGTTAGTTCTTATCGTGATCTATACTCCGCAGACTCTGGCTCCAAGTGACGTCACCATCGCAAGATTGCGGCGCCTAACACAGGGGCTATTTTGGGATCACTTTCGTACAATGAGAGAAGATGGAGACGCATTGTCCATCTATATATACAGGCATTGATCGACACCTATAAGGTCATCTGTAACTAGTTGGTTGTTACTTGGAGTCATGTTGTAGCTTATCTCCATGGGGCAACCTGTTTTATTTTATTAAAGGATAAATGCCCATTAAAGCATCTCTAACATGTGGGTTGTTCCGTAATAATATAGGGCATTGTAGCCAGATTAAACATGAAACTTAAACAATTTAAATGTTCAAAATCAAAGTCTGACATGCATTTATAAACATTATGCAGCGGCCCTTGGTTCGACTCCTGCCCTTTGCTGCATGTCTTTCCCACTCTCCAAAAACATAATCTTAATAAAAGGACAGCATGCAGGAGTCTGTTTTTGCAATTTTACTTCCTCTTCTTCCTCTCCTACGCATCTGTCTCATAAAATGAATGTGCAAAGTGTTCTTTTGTTTGGTTTTATTTGTCCAATGTTTTAGATTTCCAACTCCAATTTAATCCACTGCCAACCCAGTACAATGTAAATGATGCTCACAGCTTTGACAAATTGCATTCAGCATTTAATCCACAAGATATCTTTTCAAAAAAAGTGCCACTGTAACTCTTGATAAAACACAGAACACACCGTCAAATGTTTTATTCTCCTATACCGGATTTTATGCATGTCAGGGGGACAGAGTGCAGACTGTTCTCCTGAATGTGAAATCAGTCATATCTACATGTCTAAGCTTTTTCGTCTTTTTTACAGCTACAGGAAAGTGGTCTCTAATAACTGTACAGCTGGAGTCAGTGTTGAGTACACAGCCAGGAGGCAGCAGTGTCCCATCCAAGCGCCCAAAGGCCTCCACCTGGTTACAAGCGAGGGCACCCTGTCGGCCACGCTGGGCGCCAATGTCACCTTCCTTGTTTTTCTGGAGGAGGTAATCTGTTTTTCTGTACTTCTCCAAAAGCCTCATGAACTGTCACACCGACTAAATGTCATTATATTGATGGAAACAAGGCTAGAGTGTGACGTGTTAGTATTGTCGAGAAAACTCAACATTAAATAGTGGATGTTCATACTTTAAGGAGGCAGCATGGGTGGGTGGGTTGTCAACAAACCACATTATTAAAGGGGCCATATCTTTTAAACGGATATTCTCATATTTTGCATGGGTTTCACATGCTTGGGTGGTTATTGTTCACAGTGAAAAAGTGAAAACTGCATAATTCTGTGTCTTTCCAGAATGACATGTTTAAAAGGTCGCCTCTGAATTGGGCCTTTCAGAACAGTTGCAGGTTTCTATGTAGAACCTCGCTTTCGCTGGAATCGACCAATCGTCATTCACCGTCATTCACCTCAGGCTGCCTTCTTGAACTAGTAGTCAAGTCATTGTCAAGATTTCAACGTACCATTCTGATACCTCCTAGCGATTCTGGCTCGCACATATAAGGCTGAATAACTGATCCTAGAGCAGCTGTGTTTTCTACAACTTTGGAGTGACACATGGGATTGCACACGGTTATGCAGTAACTCCAATTGTGGCTAAGGCAAAACGGCTTGTTTGTTTCAGGAGGAAGGCGAGGTTCCGAAAAATAATTCAATTTAAATATATATAAAATTTTTAAAACAAAACAAACTTTACCAACATGATTCACAAACACATTAGAATAATAGATAATTGATAGCATAGCTAAAATATGTCCCCTTTAACCTCTTCAGACCACAGAAGCTGCTGGTTGCCATGTATTGTGCCTTCAGAGGATGGCTTAATTTAGGCTTTGCAATCAGATTTAGACGTATCTTACAATTAAAGCCTCACTGAACAGTTCCCCTGGAAACAAACCTAAAAATCGATTATGAGTACGTGTGAATGAATTAAAATTATGATATTTTGTAATGGGAAAAAATGAAACGAATAAACTTAATGTATCTCCTTATTTTTGGAACATTCTGGTTACACAGGTTCAATGCAACACCTGTCCAAGTAATCACTTCACACATAACTAAAGTTTTCACAAAGCAAAGATAGTTCCTGAAGACGCAAAATTATTGAAGATGGTGCAACCTTTTCCTAAGAAGACACTCACATGATGCAGGTTATTCACATTACATGAGCTTTGTACTAAAGAAACATGAAAATTATTTTTTAAATATCACCTTTTTTAACTATATAAACTATTTTGTGGAGCTGTCTATGTAAACTACTATATACTATGATGAGTACTTTTTTTAGCATGATGAACCACAGTGACAACCCTTGAAGTAAAAGAGGTGTAGAATTTGACAGTTATTCCTAATGGCCAGCAGGGGGCGACTTGACTTGTTGCAAAAGGTTGAGGTTGCTCTCGCACTCTAACAAGCCTGATTCAAGTCATCATCAATCCCCTGAGACGCTTCAGTTGGTTGATAACGAGCAGATCATTCAAATTAGGTATGTTAGAGTACGGAGAAACCTGAAACACGCAGAAAGGTAGCTCTCCAGGAGCAGGTTACAGACCCCTGGTATAGAAGGACACAGAAACCCTTCTCTACTTCTGAGTAAATATCCTGAGTAAATGCTTTTTCTAACGGGTTTATGGTCTCATCCGCTAGTTTTAAGTCATGTTCTTGTTGTAAATTGTGGTACTGTTTAGAATAGAGGATATAGCAGGGTGTTGCTACCTGTGACTCAAAAGTCACAACCATCATGACCTGTCCAAAGCTTACAGGCCTAGCAATGTGTCTCCCCCCTTTCCTCCAGACATGGTAACTTCTGCCTCCAAAAAAACAAGATGGCGACAGCCAAAATGCCAAACTCAAAGCTTCACAATAGTAGTCAACAAACCAAGGGGTGACAACACTGTGGCTCTGTCCACTTCTTATACAGTCTATGAATATACTGTAGTAACAGGTAACTTTAGACCTGAGTGAATCTGTCGGTGATAATGGGCAGAGTCCCTGAAAGTGTTTGTCCTGTGCAGGGCGACGGGGCGAGGACAAGCATCACGCTTGACTTCGGAGACGGCCACGCTCTGACTTACTCCAATGTGAGCTCCATTGCGGATGGGATCAAACACATCTACAAATCCGTAGGGATCTACCGGGTGACTGCCACCGGGGAGAACAGCCTTGGCTCAGAGACCGCCATGCTCTACCTGCATGTGACATGTGAGACAATGAGGAGTATTAAGTGTTTCTGTGTACAAACATGTACTTATTGATATAGGATATTCTATTGCTTTCGCGTCTGTTTGCTTTCTACTTTAATCACATTCAGTAGAATTGCTGCTGTCAGCCTGAACACAGTCTACCGCATTCTGTGCTTTATCTCTGCACAGAACATGTTCTCCGACCATAACCAGCAAACAAGTGAGATAGAACAAATCCCAGCACACTTCTACTCAAGCCAGCGTATGCTTCACAGACGCTCGGCCGACAGAAGCCTCATATGTAGCGGGGCTGACCACCCCTGGTGTATTCAAGGGGTGACAGATGTATCGGAACTGACTTATTGATCAGGGAGCAGTTGCCCCCACCAATCTGTCAATCCTATGTGCCAGCCCAACAAATAGAGCTACGGCAGGCTCAGGAGTGCCACGGATGAAAAATAACACACAGATGGCAGCCAACGGTCCCAGAACAGGGGAGAATGCTAAACACAGTCGCCCCCACCTCATCCGCCTATACACCCTCGCAACCTCTTTTTTTTTCATTTGAAACTATAAAGTTTTTTTTTTTCTTTTTTTTGGCACATTGCGGTGGAGTCCATTGAGTTCACTCTGTGATGTATATGTGTGCCTGAGTAGGTCAGCTGGAGTATATCCATCTCTCAGCTCCCTTTGTGGCGGTGAGGAATAAGGAAGTGAACCTGACTGCAGTTCTGTTGCCCAGCCAAGTGGGAACGGTCACCTACATCTGGTGGATCGGAAATAACACAGAGGTACTGTACGCTCCAGACTTTCCCACTTTTACTTTTGTTTGCAATTAAGTAGGTTGCTGACTCTTCTGCTCCAAAAAGTGAGAATCATTATTTTGTTAAGCTATTTCTGTGTATCCAGGTTGCAAAAATTGCGGCCTTGTTTATCAGCTTTGATAAAAATGCAGCGCATGCTAACTTATCAGAGACACAAAGCAGGTTAATTACTGTTAGCCACTGATGTGAATCGTCATGTATTCTTACTTTAAACTGCTCCAATAGTGTTTAAAGCTGCCAAGCAGAGCTCATCAGTCCTGCAGAGTTGAAGGGTTAGAAAATACCATCTTGGTATCTAATGCAGATTTAAAACTTGAAACTTCTGTTGCCTTCCCTTTTGAAGTGAGGCGGAGCAGAAATGATTCTGTCCTCAAGGTGGTGAAAAATTATGATATGGAGGAAAAGAAAGATTGAAAAAAAAACAACCTGCAAAGTGTCTTCCCATAGACAATAGGGACATCACATCAAGCAGCGACGGCTACACCGCCCGTGAAACATTCCAACGCGTTGCCATATCTCAATATAGAGATAATATATCAACAATAGATACAATATATCAATCTAAGCTACAATTTGTAACAACAGTCTGCTACAATGTCTCTTAAAATTGACTGAGAGCACTTGTTATATGCTTTACATGGCAATATATAAACAGATGAGGAGTTTACGGTACTTTATGACATGAACAGGTCCAGAAATGTAGAATGACAGTGTCAAATGTGATAAAAAATTGTATGATTATCTGCTTCAGAACTGTCGCATGGGCTGTGCGAAGTGTGCAACCGCACAGGGCCTCGGCCAGGGTCCGCAACAACACTTAAAAAGTAGCCCAATTCCATGGGAAAACCGAATACCTGGCAACTCCATGATTCTAAAAATGAAATTCCTGTATGTCAATTCTATTGTGCATCGTAATAAGACTTAAAAATGCACCGTATAGGCTAATACAAAAAAACGTGATGCAGACTCGCGGCACGGAGTGGGGGACAGCTGCTGCACAAGAGCACAGAGGGGGGAGGGAGGGAGGTAGCGTGTGAGTACAGACTGAAGTGATAACGTGTTATGAAACTTAGTTTGATCAGGAAGCCTGATGCCCTTCTACAGCTCTGTCTGTATCAGTGAAATATAAGAACTACACAGCATATGGACATATGACAGCATGTCGAGACATAGTTTATACTTTAACTGTGCGCGGAGACACGGACAGATCGCAATGTTATTGAGCTAGGTACAGAGCATGAGAAACGCACAGATCGGTGCCCTTACTGCGCTACATGATTATAAACTGCTCACTGCTGGATCACATTATTAGAATTGATCATAAACTGCTTGTAGATCACACTCTGAATCATCTCTCTGACCCTCACCGCCTCTCCCTCTCGTTGGTTCGGTGCGTCCCATATTAAAAACTTGCAGTCTCCTTAGCCTACTGAATAAATAATAAATAGAGTCAAGTTTGCACAGGGCCTTGCACCCCCCCGAAACAGCTCTGATCTGCTTACACTACATTGTACAGACTACGGAAAACCAGTCTTTCTCTCGTAGTAAACAGCTGGGCTACAAAGTGGATTTTTTTTTCTCCAACGCTGTAGTGTCCCTTAAACCATCGCTGCTTAAAGTCCCTAATGTCACGGTTACCCAGAATCAGTGACTGATTATTGTAGTTAATGATTATAATAAGTAAATTAGTCAAATACCCAACAGAAGGGAAGTTACATTAATTATGTATTTGGCGATAAGTGCCATAAGAAAGAATGGATCTGAAAAGAATAAGAAAATTAACACCGCTCTCAGGGTATGAGAGAAAAAATATCTTCACTTCATATGTTTACTTTCAGAGGAAAACCCTTCTTCTAAAATACTACATGAGTCTGAGAAAGATGTTTATAGCTAGCAGAGGCTGTTAGATGATTTTGAGACACTTAAAGACCAACCTCGGTCTCTGCAGACCAACAGATTTAGACGCACTGAACACTGGAAGCACTGAATGCAGCAACGCTGCACTTCCACTATCTGTCTTCATAATTGTGTAAATGTGTTTGTTCAGCACCAACAGAGGCTCTCCACAAGGACAGCCTGTTATGTCAGGTGGTAATAAACAGCGGCAGTATTAGCATCTTATAGCTATTTGAAGAACAAATGGAGATGTGAGTAATGACAGGAAGGAGCTGCCGGTGTCACACGGGGAGCTCTCTGTGGGCCCTTGCGCTGTATGAAGCGTGGCACAGATTGTTGCAAAGCTCTCAGTGTGTGACAGTGCATGTGTGTGTGAGAGTGTGTCAATGCGAGTGTGTGTGCCAGCAGGCTGACACCTCTGTAGTGTAAATAACATCAGTGCGAGACCAGCCGTTGATAAGGGTCTCTCACCGGAACCCCACAGACTCTCACGCTCTCGTCTCTATCTCCCTCCCCTACCCTCTCTCTCTCTCTGTTTCTCCCCCAGCAGCCTCTAATCACCCTAGAGGGAAGTATGGCATGCACATTCTCCCGGGAAGGCATCAGTACAGTCACAGTGCAGGTGTCTGCAGGGAATACTATTCTGCAGGACAGGAAAACCATCGCTGTCCACGGTGAGTTGACTGCATCTCTGCTGGGAATCTATAGCTTTGTAAACACACCGCTATGATGAAATATACGACAGATGCATTTCTAATCAATCTAATAAATAAACCATCTATCTAATCTAATAAATCATCATATATATATGGTAAGGTATCATATGTTACTGTAGCAAGCAGTCAGATGAGCGATCAGGTTCACCAAACGTATTAAAGACAGAGAGAGGGTAAACAGTGAGATTATATCTACAGACTTTCTGCCAGACACCAATCACAAATGAGACTTCTTGCTGGAGCTTTGACACATTGTATATTATACTTTTACACAGTAATACACACATTCTTTATTATTAACAAAAACTTTAACATTTGTACACATGGACCCCTACATTAAAGAGCCACTGCAGCCCTACGTCAGCAGCAGGCCTCTGAGGCCCTCTGATCACAGTTTGTTGCTTGTTGCTCGCTTCAGGCTCAAAACTAAAGGAAACTGTGCTTCTGAAACTATTGCTCCTCAACTTTGGAACCCTCTCCCTTTGGGCTTAAGATCTGGGGATCCCGTAGAGAACTTTGAAGAGGAGCTGAAGATCCACCTGTTCAGACTTGCCTTTCTTTAGTTTTTATTTAAGAGATTTTTTTTGATGAATATTGTTTAGAGATGCACAGATCTGATCCACGTGGGGAGCTGACCCATTTACCATGTACTTCGCGGAAAAAATCAAAAGCGGCGCCCAGTTAGTGATGCGTTTTCCATCAGCCAGCAGTGGTTGGTCTGCCAGAGAGGGTAGGCGGAGCGAAGCGGCTGCTTTTCCGATCTCTGCAAGTGTTACAAGTAAACAGTAATCTACTATGGCTGAATAACCAACAAGAAAAGTTGGATGACTACAGATACAACTTCAAAAATAAGTGAAAATCCAAACAAAAAGAAACAAATTGGACGCTCAGAGGAAGGCAAACAGTTTCAAAAGGAAAGCGACCGTCACACACGATTGACGTCACACATGCAACACTGCCTGGATATCTGGGAAGTCTGCTCCCGTAATTACCTTTATTGCCATAGGTGCTGCCAAAGAGAATGAAACTGAGATCTTTGTAAATTGGAACTTTAAGTCGATTGATTATGGACTAGATGTGAGAAATCCAGGCTTCCTCCCATCATCAAATCTTCATTCACTCATTGTGGGCCAATGCCTTTGTTTAAATGTCACAGCCATCCTGAATGCCTTTCAAGTTAGCAAAATTAAGATTACACAGAATTATATGTGGTTTTGCAGTTTAGTTAATAGTAAGTTAGTTGCAGAAACAAGTTAGATTTTGGAAAAGATCACGTTTGGGTTAAAATCCTTTCTTCAAACAATAAACGTTACCTGTAGGTCTAACAAGGTAAACAAACTGTGGGAAAGTCCTGTGTCTGATCTTCCCCGAACCACATCCCTTTTTTTTCTATTATAAGGCCCGTCTGTTGGTCTGAAATCAGATTACATTACACTGTATCAACGTTGCTATATATTTCCATATAACTACCATTAGTTTGATGAGATCTGAAATGATCAACACTACAGGAAGTTAAGCTGGAATTATCCTCTAAATGAGTTGGCAGATTTTTATCCACATGAGCCGAAGGTTGAACTCTACATTTAACGACTGATGAAAAGTAAATGCATCAACTCTTCTCCCTCCAGAATATTTCCGATCCCATCTGCTCGCCTTTTCATCAAACCTGGACGACCACAACCCCGATGTTGCCGAATGGAGGTTGGATGTGAGCCGAGTCATCAGGAACTCTCTGATCCAGGTAAAGCTCTCTCCGAGGTCTTCTCATGGATAGAATGTCCTTTACTCTGGTAAATACTGTCCGTGCTCGACTGGACCTCTGACGCACTATGAGTGCAGCGTGACCTCCCGAGGCTTTGAGACATGAATCTGACTTTTATGAAGATAAATGACAAGGCAAGAGGGAGAGGAGAGGGAAAAATTCAGTTCAAGAGCATGCTGATTGCAGTGGCTCCCACACGCTCTGTGAGTTCATGGCCATACAGTAACGAGGTTGTAGATGTTGAAGCGTACCAAAGAATAAATGTCAGTATGAGCCTCATGTGAGTTCTGCACTGACCTGAAGGGACGCTCAGATTTGAGTGCTTTGTGACCTGTCAAGTGTAAGACATGATTTCAGCCCACACATGACATGTCAGGTAGAGTTTGTGCCTCATTAGCTTTCTCTTTTTTCACATCATCCTCTCGATGTCAATACTTTCTGAGGAAAGAAGCAATCTGTCGGCCTTGCATCATATTTTCACACTTTTTGATCCAGCAAAATCAAAATTGATGCCAAAAATACACCCTGGCTCTTCAGTCTTCAGTGAGCATGTCTGTTTTGTTATTTGTTACTGACATCATCTTCACATGACAACCTCAGCCTGGAAGGCAGAACATGAAAAAAAAAAAAAAAGGAAAAATATATTCAGATGGAAATATGACATGATAGCTTCAAACATTCAAAAGATTCACTGCACAAAATCCACGCAAGAGCTGGAACAAGACGCCGAGGCTGCTGCAGGAATCAGTGATAACTTACTCTCTAACAGGCAAGGTACGACAAAAACAGAAAGGCTTAAAAAAACAGCTACATGATGCTTCCAATCAGGTGTCGGAGTACTTTTGGACTCGAATGGATTATGATCAGATCGTACGCAGTGAGAGCTTATACTCAATATTGAAGGCAAGAGCAGGTTTGGTTTCAGAAAGGTTCTCACATAAATAAAATAAAATAACAATCCCTCAATCCCGCCCCCCTTAGGAACCGTTGGTAGGTCGGAGAAGATCAACAAAAACAAGCATCAGATAGAGAGAAGCTACGCAATCTTTGCATGGAGACTGAGCATAACAAGATTAACGCTTCTTGCCCATATGTCCCCTTTTCCCCTTAGAGACTGCTGTCCTTGCTGTCTGCTTTTGAAAGTATATATGGCCTGATGCGTAGGGACTTTCGAGACAAAACAACATAGTGGTTCTAGTGACCCATTTCTGACTCCTGGCTGTGACTGCTGCATCTCTTTTGCTCCTTTTTGGCAGTTTGTTATAAACTTGGAAGAGACAAAGTTTTCCATTAACAAGAAATGACTAAATGTCATGTCCAGCCTCAGGTAGCCGGCGTGCAGGAAGTAGATTTTTTGTTTGGCCGTCTGCTGAGAGTAAAGTTAAAAGTAATTTCAGTAGTTTGAAAAATGTTTCTGTTTAGCTGATTAGATAATTATTAAAAACAAATTATTTCAAGAGCATGTGCACAGCAAAGGCTTTATGATCCATATAAGCAGCTGATCACTGAACGCACTGCTGCACCTGGGAGAAGATTAAACACACACCGAATTGAGAGACGCTTATACAGGTCAACAACAACATATTTATCAAACTTCAAAACTTCAAAACAAAATTTATTGGACCGAGGTTCTGCTGGTTCAAGCTAGCCCAACTGTTATTGGAGCTCAGGGCTGAAAGGGGCGGGGCTAACAGGTTCAACTGCTGCATTGAAGATGTTCTTATGCATGCTATAATCATCCTTGACTACAAAGAGCGCTGTACTGTAGCACATTACATCTCACTGATGAGCAGTTGTAGCTTCTTTTTATGAAAACTGTGTGCCTTTTTATTCTTCCATGTTGGCTGCAAACGACCTTTTTGTGTAATTCCAGAGAATTACAAGTACAGACTAAAAAGTTTGAAGGCACTGGCTGCTGCTTGTAAAACTTTTTTATTGTGTTGAGTGTATAATAAAAAAATTAACAGCCAGCAAGTCGGTACATTACATGACTTTCAGCACCACTGCAGTGTTGGAGCTATTATTGTTATACACCCCATGTTATTTAGTATGTCAGTCATGTAAATGAATTATAGTATAAATTCTTAACTATTATATTAATGTGACCTCGTCACCGGAACTCTGTAAGTCTGGTTCTGGAGTAGTTGTACAGTTATTGTTGTGATCGCTCACCTGCTCTGGTGTGGACCTTAACAGAGCGTTCCACAGACTGTGTGAATGTCAATGTTGGCATCGTCAATAGTAAACAAGACAAACGTGATATCCCGTGTCAAGAGAAATCTGTCCTCCTGCATGTAGACATCTGACTAGCCATGTTGAAACGAAGCTAACAATACCTGACTTTGGGGAGTATTTTCATGAGATTTCCCAAAACCTTTCTTTAACTACATGTGCAGGCTGAAATGGTAAATGTTGTGTGAACAAAAAAACATATAGATATGCTGCCACTTAGTCTGAGTGAGTTTTTAAAATGTAAAAAAAATCTGATCAAAGAGGTAAGAATGGTACCTGACAGTCCATTTCAGTTACTTCTAATAGAGTATTATGGTTTGATATCCAGGTTACACCTTTCTTTCCTTTTCTTTTCCCTCCTTCCCCTCTTGTTTCCCTTCAGGCCACGGGCGTGAGAGAGGACCAGCTGCTGGTCACCGTCCTGCCAGGTTTACCCACAGCAGCAGAGTTTTTCCTGCTCCCTGACAAACAGCTGACTGAGGGCAAACCAGAGAAGAGTTCTGCTCATTTAGATCAGGTGAGACAGAAACTGCTGCTCCGCCTGCAGAGTCATTTCGTCTCACAGCCTTGGACAGTATTTGTGTAGGTGGATGGATTTCAGCTTGTTATCCTTATTCTAATCCTGCCCTGAGCCCCGTGTACAAGTCTGAAGCATTGGTGCCTTTTTTTCTTGTTCTGTGAGTCATGGTTGATCCTTTTTCTAACAGCAGCAGCTTGTCCAGTAATTGCTCCCTAAGAAATAGGTCCCAGCTTTAAGTTCCCTCGTCCTCCAGCAGATGTCAGTATTGATCCACTGAAGCATGTCCAGGTCTTTCCACGAGTCTAATTCTGGCACACGCCTGAGGAATCTCTGCGATAGACTCATCAATAAGCCTGACAAGCATTAACAAGTTATCAGGGGGAACGACTTTTAAACTCCCCCAAGTCACATCCTGTGAGGGGGTTGAGGTGGGAGTCTCGAAAGAGCCAGACAAAGAAATTGTTATGGTTGATCAGGTCACTAAATCACCGACGTATCAGGATGGACCAAATTAGCTCAGAGCCTCACATAATAGATAATGACTGATAATAATGTTGGATTTGTGGGAAGAATTCCACGGGAAGCTGGGAAGGAAATCAATTTGATTTTCCTCTTCTGCTTCCCGGCTCCCACCTGGTTGATCGCCTGGAAAGATCCTCTCCCTGTGCTAGCCAGCAATAAATCTTCATTCAAGGTTGGCATCTAAAAAGTGTAGAGCGTGCTCTGCTTATTAGAATGTATAATAGATTTACTGACCCTGGTATACAGTGGGAAAAAGAAATTAGTCAGAGCATAGTCTAAATTTAAACTTCTAAGGAATATAAAGGGGAGGATGAAGCAGCCCAGAAATTACTCATATCACAATTAATTTGGCAAATGAGGCAGATAAGATAAATGGAGCCACTGCAGAGGGAAGAATGGGATCTGCAGAGAGGTTTTGTGTCTTCTCTCTGCGGCTGCATACATGTTTGTTTTATGAATGAGGATTTAAGTGGGAAAAAAAGCACATTTAAAAAGAAAGACATTCATTTTTAGACTGCGTTTAAGTATCACCGCTTTGGGATTGACGTTTGTTATTAGCTGTGTCCAAATCCAGGGGCTGCAGCCTTCGAAGGAGGCAGTCTACGGAGGATGCGTTGGCCGCGTAGCCTGTGTAGACGCTAAAGCCGAACTGAAATGAGACGGTCTGGTCAATGGAGGATTTCCTGCGGGCCGTGAAGGATGCACCCTTAGGTCGGAAAAGGAGGACGCTTTTGTCGGCTGCATCTGGAGGAGCCTTCAAAATGGGCCAGCCTTCGATGCACCGCTGTGACGCAATCAGCCTTCAAATACGTCCTTCAAAGATCGCAGCCCCTGGATTGGGACAGCTATTGTGGGATTGAAAAGGCAGCTATGTGGGGGACAAGACTGAGAGTGAATAAGATATGTCCCTGGCTTTCTCTAGTTTACCTTGGGGTCTGGGTAATCTGCCTGATTTATACTAGATGTTCTCAGTGCAGATGGTTACTTGCCAGTCTGGATAGCAGAGATCAAGTGAGGGTGCAACCCCTGCATTATGCATCACAGTGGAACAGCCCCACAGACTCCAACATCTGCAGGAGAGCTCAGATGTTGGCTTGCTGGCGGGACACCGAAGTTTGTTTGGGTCACGGATGTTTAAAAATAAAACAAGCAAGATAACCTTCATGATGTCTGGAGCCTCTGGAGATGTGGCTTGAAATAGAGGATGTGTAAATAGGACGCTGTTTGTCATGTCATCCTAATGAGATTAAATATATCAATGTTGTGCTTTTAGCCTGCTCTGTTGCCCTCAAACATCCAAATGCCATTATTCTGACTCATTTGTGTTGCTTTCTGGTTTGCAGTCCATAACATGCCGATTTGTTTACTTATATCTCTAGAAAAAGAGTTGCAAATGAATGAAAGAATATGTTTCATCTCCTGTATCATAGGCCTTTTTCACAGAAGACTTTTTAGCATATCACAGTAGGAAAAGTGCAGGTGTTTAGAGTAGCATTAATGATGGCTGCATTCCATTCAGCTGCTTCAATGTCATGGCCCTGGTTGTGTGCATGCTGACTGCCTGTCATGGCTTTCTCAGACACCTGAACAGAACAGAACCATTGTTAGAGTTATTATTAACTCCTGTGAAAAAAGTCCATAGCTTCTTCTGCTACTTTGACATAAGCTAACACCTTTCTTTCAGGATATGCTGCTGTGTTTTTGTCCAGCTTGGCAGTCAATCATAACTGACAAGGCAGACATTTAAAAAAGAACACCTTCGGGTGTGCTGTCAAGGGCAAGTGATATTTGGAATCAATTATTTTTCAATCTTACATGAAAAAAAATGATGAATCCTCCGCAGAGATGGATCAGGACACAAACATTTTTGCTCTGAAATGTCAGACACTGTTAATAAATTGCTCGTCAGAACCACAGATGGATGCGTCTGATGTTTGATGATCTTGGAAGTGAAACCATGTCCCTGTCCCTCTCTCTGTCCCAACAGCTCTCTGAGGTTTTGCTCAGCGCCTTAAACCAAAACCTTGTGCAGTTCACGCTGCGGCCAGGAGTCCAGGTCACCGTTTACGCAGCACACCTATCAGCAGGTAAACAAACATAGCTGCAAGTGTATGTTTAGAGCAGGCAGGAGGGCTTTTGTATTTCTGTAGTGAGTGGGACAGAACATAACGCATGTAGACTATGAGGAGACCAAGATACTGTAGAGTCAGGTATATTTTTAATATTTTTGCTGCCCCCTTCAACTAATAACCCCACCCCTGTGTCTGATTGGCTCCCACCATGTAGCTACACAGAGACATTCAGAGAGTGAGCATCGTTACAAGTATGTGTGCCTCTTCCTATTGGGGATGCTGCTACTGTCCTAAAGGGGCTTATAAGATAAAGAGTAAGAGAAGTCCATATATTAAAATGATTCATCTATGATTTACATAGGTCTAACTTATCCTGTTGATTGCTCATTGCATGATTCAGCTGGGTGGAAATACAGGTTGTGTCAGATGATGTGCTGCTTATACTCCTGTGGCTTCTGTCTCCCCTGTGTCTGCAGCGCCCCTAGTGGACACCAGCGAGAACCACAGTGGCTCTGCCATGCTAATGCTGCTATCAGTAGTGGTTCTGGGTTTAGCTGTATTTGTCATCTACAAATTCAAGAGGTAAAGTGTTCATGAAATGTCGGGTCTATATAGTCATCACACTGTACGTGATAGGGGGGTGTTTCAAAGGTGTCAGAGCATCCAGACGGCTTGGTAAGCAAACGCTGCCAGCGAGGCTACAGAGAAGGTTGATAGCTGCCAGTCAAACGTCGCTCCTACAAACCCAGCACTCCTCAGTGGCGAATTGGCTTTTCTCTCACACATCTGAAGGTATCCTGTGGAAATTCATTTATCGGGTCATTCTTTGCAAAAGAAATGTCAGTCAGCCGTCAGCCGCTATCAATATGAAGCCCTTTGAACATAGCCGGTTGACCTTTTGTCAAATGTTAAATCATGTCTCCTCAGCAAGGTAGAGCACCAAGGAAAAAGGCATGAAGGGTGAAGACGATTTGTGGCAGAGCAGAGACAGAATAAAACTTCAGATTTAAAATCCTAATTGTTCTTAGTTTTAGTATAAATACAGATTTACATGCAGTGTGCATTTGGACATTTTTTACTCCTTATTGCAGATCTAACAGCATACTTCACAGTGAAAGCTTCAACAGCCAGTCACTCTGCAGTCTTTAGCTTGCATATTAAAATCTCAGTCAATTTCTTCCTCTACGGTTGAAAAAAGTATGAGTGCATGGTTGGAATTTCAAACCTTTCTCAATGACTATTTTCCCACTGTTAAAAGTGAGTTCACCATCACTTTTTTGTAATACTCTTTTAACTGGATTCCATTTTTTAGTTGTCTTCAGGTGTCTGTGCGTTAAGTTATCAGAGAAACCAGCTGAGCTAAAATGAATGGTAGATCAACCTGGCAGTCCCCTCATCCCTCATCCTGTGCCGAGGAGTGTTCCTCTGTGTTACTTTGTCTGTCTGTTTAGAAGAGCAAAAGACCCCTGCAAATAATTCAGCTCATGGTTAAACCTCAAGAATGCTTAACACTGACTGAGATGCCAACCTTCAAACATGCTAGCTTATGTTAGCGGTAGAACTACTTAAGAATGTCAAACGGACGTTTTTACCTGAAACTGCTTTATTTTGTTGATTTACTTCCTTTAACTACTGGTCCGTTAATTCTAAAGAGGAGGAGACCCCTGCAGATAGTGACCTTCTGAGTGACCTTATCTTAGCAGGAGCTTGGCGTGCGGCCCCTGCTGGTATTCTGTCGTGTGAACATATGGGATCTGAAACTGCTTTATACAACGTTTAGTTATTGGTTTAAATCATCTTTACTTTAAAAGAAGAAAAACAGCTAAAAAAAATTGAATAAATTAAGAGATAAAAATCTCATGCCATGTCTACACGTACGCAGGTATTTTCCAAAACGTAGCTTTTTCTCTGCGTTTTGGACTTTCGTCCACACACAAACGCCATTTTGGGTCACTGAAAACTGATCTTTTGTAAAACTCCAGGGTGAGGACTTTTAGGAACTCTGTTTCCATGGAGATGTGTAGACGGGGTTAACAGCGTTTTGGACTCATGATGGGCTCAATCCTTGCAAAATGACGGAATGAGAAAAACAGTGAAGCATCTTACCTTACTAAGGGTTCGATCAGTCAGAATGCATTTTAGCAGCTGGCGGCGGCTTTTTAGTCGTAGTTTTCAATGAGAGGGACGCTTCTTGCGCGCTGCTTTTGTGTCGCAGAACGCCTCACGTTTTTCCATTCTGTACGCCTCAGGTTTTTTAGGAAACGTTCTGAGCGCCTCGATCTGAAAAAACTTCAACTCAGAGCAGAAAAGCGCCGGACATCATTGCTATTTTTTCCTGACTGTCCAATCGGGTGAAAGGAGAGGCGGGCCTTCTGTCAGTTTACAATATAACGGTTAGCCACTAACAGCTAACTGACAGCTAATGATTCGGTGGTTGCCTGAACAACAGAAAAAAAAGGCACAGCAAGCTGTTTTTTTTTAACTGTAGGCTTCAACAAAAAAAAGGCAGTGCGGCGTGCCTTGCGTTTTACAGCCTGCAAAAAGCTTTCTGTCTGATCAGGCCCTAACAGGACTTTTTACATGTTTACACATATATGTTCAGTTTCTCGTCCACTATATTGATATGTCGTCCCCCTTCCTTGATGCGCCACTGAAGCCCATCTTCTGGCAGTAGATTGTTTTCATACTTTTGATTGGCCGCAAGTTTCTTTTTCTTCTTTGCATGACAGGGTTGTATCGCCACCTGTTGGTGTGGCGTTCTCATGACAGCGTTTCTGGCGTTTTTGTTTGGAGGGGGATTTTTTTTTAACCGTGCTTGTGTGGGCGGGGTTTTTTTTTTAAACGAAGAAGAGGAAAAAAACCTGTGTACGTGTAGACATGGCCTAAAGCTCATTTTTAATCAAATATTATTCTAAAGTTTAATCTCAAGCTTCCATTGCTATGATAATCACATCTCAAACTGGCATCCTTATCAAATGATATGTTTTGGTACTAGTATTGATCAACATGTATTTGCCATTTTGCCAACTCCACTGTAGGCAGAAGAATTGCCATTGACTGCAGATGGCTACACATGGCACACTACTGACTCCCCTGTTGTGACCTTGCTCTCTGTGTTGTAGTTAGGCTGTTGTCTTTATCCCGTTGCCTCACTGTAAATCTTTCCTCAAGGAAGATCCCAGGCCTCAACGTCTATGCGCAGATGCAGAACGAAAAAGAACAAGAAATGATGAGTCCAGCTAATCCAACAGAGGCCACGCCTAGCTCACAGCGGGACATGGTGCATTCTTTGGAGATTCTGGACACAGAGTTTAACTCGCGGCCCATCAGTGAGTAACTTCTCGTGGTTCTTACTCTTACCTGTGGCCAGCATTTTCATTTCCACATCTCCATTGTTTATTTTATACCATTGTGTGTGTTTGTTCCATGAGCCTCATCCTGTACTTTTTGTTGTGTCTTTCTCAGAAGTGAAATGGTCCAGTCAAGCCGTGAAGGAGAGCTAAACAAAAGAATAGAATGAAAAGTAAAGTTTCTTCACAGGAGCAAATACATCCTTTAATCACCTGAGATAACAGATGGGTGACAAATGAAAGGGAAATCCTACATCAAGAGTTTAGTGAGGTGATGTTCAATGAGCCTCTTCTTTGTAACTGATTCTATAATTCTGTGAATAAAGTTGCCCATAAACCTCCCACAGATGCTCAGCTCAGGTTTAAATCTTTTTTCACTTAGGAATCATCTGCATCCTCCACTCTTAAAATCAGGGTTTTCTTGTCATCTGTCACCCATCTGTGTATTTCAATGTTTTACTTGTTGTACTACTGATGGACTAACATGTCTGTTGTGACCCCAATTCTTCTGCAAATGTCTTTTTTGATTTCTGTTCTTATTTCCTAGAAAGTGTGGATTTTGAGAAAAGCAATATCAAATACTCCCTCTTATAAATTAAGCTTTAAAAAATGTGTTAGGTACAGCCTAAATTGATCTGGTATGAGCTAACATATTCCCACTCCCAACTCGACCCCTTTAGCATCAGCACGTACAGGGCTTCATGATCTAATTAGTAATTATAAATACACAACACACAGCTGGACTTTAAAAATAAAGCTCGCTGAGAAACACTTGAAATTAGTTTTATGAGTGGAGACAATAATTAAAGCTCCTGTGAGGAGTTTTTCACTGTTTATGAAACAGACTGTAATTACTTCTGATGACTCTTTATGACCTACAAAAGCAAAACAGACCATCAGCAACAAGATTTATTATTTCTAAATAGTTATTTTTAAGGCCTGAAACTGCTGGTGGGGTGTAGGTGTCAGATGAAGCGCTTACCTGCACGCTGTCTGTGTTTACATTTTCCAGGGCAAAAATGTAATGTGATACCCCTTTCCCACCAAAATTAGCGCATGGATGGGGGTTTTTCAGACCCAGGAAGACCCGCTTATACAGTAGATGCCGATTGTCTCTTTTCCCATTGCCAGTGGAGTATACTTCTGCCTCTTTTATGCTGCGTCACCGTCTGACGTCACAAAACGCGCCGGAGACAGGGTTAGTAAACAGTGAATGAGTAATAGATACAATGAAGCCCTAACCACCGCAACATCTTCGAATGAGATGGGTGGAATTTGTAGCTGAGATGTCAAGGAGACGTAGAAGTTACAGACGGAGCATAGCATCGCACCAGAAAGGGGGCAGATATTAGCGTGTCAACGTGGGTTTTGTGTTCCCATCAATGCCGATTGGAGCCAAGGTGATAATTACCCAGGTCTACTGCAGAGTCATTTGACCCGGGTCTGAATGACGATTGTAGCCTTTCCCACTAAGCAAAAAAGCCGGGTGTGAGCGGGTGTTAGTGGGTTTTTTGACCAGCGGGAAACCGGCTTGAGTGATACACATGATTGTTAAAGAAAGATGGATGAGATTTTGTGTTAAAAACCACCACTTTAACATGAACAGGACAAAATCAGCAAAGACATAGGAGGTACGGCTTTGTCCACAGGGGGCGCCAAAATCAACACAAACTGAAAGTTCCTCACAGGAGCTTTAACACATCATTAACACTCAGGTTAATGATGTGAAGTGGTCACAGTAGTTATGTTAATGCACCAAAATAACTTGGTTATGTTAGGGGACAACATTACATGGTGAGGTTTTATTAAAATATCATGTCTGTGTTGAAATAAGAGTAACATTGCTGTGTAGGTACAAAACTAGGATAAGTACATTGCATAACAAGCTGAGGCCAAAAATTGACTGAAATTACACAGGAATTACACTTCATGCCAATTTACACTTTATGTAAATTCAGTGGCTGACAAAGGATACAATTCATAATGGATGCTGAGATCTCTTCCTGCCTGCTTAATGTGTTTGCTGACAATGTGTTGATGTTCTGTTTGCAGCTTGTAAGTCCCTCTCCTCCACCTGTATTTTGACGAGTGTAAAACATCCTCTGACACCTGTTTCTTTCCTGTTTTTGCCCCCAGGATGTATGAAACCTCATGTACATGTGAAATTCTCCACAGAACTCCCCACATACATCGTCTAAACTCTGGACTGGATAACCACTCCAGCAGCGTCATGGATATTTTTTTTTTTACCATTTGGGACACAATGGTTTTGAGCTTTATACCTGTGCATGTTGGACCCTGCTGACACATACTGTGCTCTGTTCAAACCAGAAGAAACTGTGTACAGGTTTTAACATACTGTATCTTTCTTTTAACATACTGTAAGTCCAATAAATTAATTCAATTCCATTTATTTATAGAAGTCAGATACATAATCAAGAGGGAACGCCAGCATGAACTAGAGAGGGTTAAAAAATAAAAGAAGCAATGTTTTGGTTCGCTCACATATCTGCGATTGGTTTGCTGAAGCTAACAGCAGTAGTGTATTATTTATTCATATGAATATACTTTTACCAAGTATGTTATTGAAGTGAATTACACATTTATTTTGTAAATCATGAATGTCTATCTTATAAATTTGTGTATTTTAATAACAAATGTCAGACTAAACAGAAATTCTGTTATAAAATATGAATAGGGTACTTCAAAGCTTTTGGTCCACCGTCTCTTGGAGAGCTGATTTATGGCACAATACACATTTTCTACTGAAATATTTCGTTTTTTCTGATTTTAATTTATTAACAGAAATACAGGGTTTCTGGATTAATTTCACCTTTGCTGTTAATCTAACGCTTCTGGTACTATTTATGATACATACCAGTTTGTAAAATGTTTTGTGCTACAGATTAAGAGACACGCGATGGTGCAGATCCTACACTGCACCTTCTTACTGCAAGTGATTCCCAAATATCACCAGACCTTACACCTTTTAGGATAACAAGGAGAAACTTGGAATGACAGGAGGACTGTCCAATAAAGAAATTATTCCAAAGTCCTCCTCAGCCACACCCCGGTCACAGCTCACAACTGGAGGCAGAGTACGGTTATCAAGGCTCGGATTTGAGGTGGCAGTTGGAATGAGATACAGCTACTTTGTGGGAGAATCCAAAGAGCACGGCAGCGAGAAAGAGAGAGGTTAAAGGAGATGGAAGAGTGCTTTTTTGGGTCGTGATGCATTAAGAGCATTCTGTTGGACAGAATAAGAAGAGGTTGACTTGTTGAATACTTAATGTGGCCAGTCAAGCTCAAGGCTGGCTAAGGTTGGTGACACATTCAGGCTAATGTCCTGACCTGCTCTGCAGTAGCACCCATTTTCATCCCAGCTCATTATACCGCGCTGTAGGAGCAAGAGAACTAGAGCGCAGATGCTACAAGGCTACACGGATGGTTAGCATGTTCAGAGGACTGTCAAACCCTGCGGTGCTTTGCGTGTGAAATCTGACAGATGTAAATGCCTGATTGATGCCTTTCAAATCTCTGAAGGCAACTTTTCCAGATTTGTTTTGACGATCTTCAGTTTGGGGAGGTGTGGAAATACAGAGGGGATGTGGTTTTTGGCAGATGTGAAAGATCTTTGTCACATTTGTTCAGTCATAACTGTGCAGCAAATTCCACAGCAGATACATTTGCAATAAAAGTAGCAGGTACAATAGCCATGGACCAAACCGAAGAGTGGTGATTACTTACATGCCAAAAACGCCAAATTATTTCGGCAATGCATTGCTTCATTTGGGCTGCATGGTCATGCTTCACAGAAGGTTCATGGTTCGGACATAGGGGGGCTTTCTTGGGTGGAGTTTGCATGTTCTCCCCATGCATGCATGGGTTCTCTCTGGTACTCTGGCTTCCTCCCACAGTCTCAAGCTTATAAGAATAATTGGTGACTCTCAATTGCCCATACAGTAGGTGTGACTGTGGTTGTCGGTGTGACCCTGAACAGGATAAGCGGTATTGGTAATGGATGGATTGCTTCATTTGAAACAATAAAGAAGCACTAAACTTGATGCCAAGTGAGGAGAAGTTTGCCGCAGTTCATTTTAGGGACACAAGTGAACTGCTTCTCGAGCAGTCTTCGGATGTCAGGGAAGGTCGGCTGGCCCAGTGATGACATTTTTACTTGCTGTAGGAAAATATCTTTGGATCAACATTCCCAAAAGTGGCATTCCTCTTCAGAAGAACTCTGCCTTAAAGATTACATACAAATATAACTAAAGAAGAAGTGGTTAATAACTTCAGGATCTACCCCACCCGAGGTTTAATGGCAGGATCATTAATAATCATTTGCAAATATGTCTGAATTTTAAGGTTACATGCAGTATAAACACATAACAGAAGTCTCAGTTAATAAGTAATGGAATAAAACCACTACTGATTGATTTACATCAGTGCTTGCTGGCAGTTTTGTGTAGGTTAGGTAAGTTTCGTAAACTGAGGTCCAAATGTTCAGGTGTTTTGTCGTGTCACAACTGGTGCACAGCAAAATACCTCATCATAATGTAGAAAGCTTGGAAGATAAGTTTTAGCTTGTTTTGTTTGAAGTTCTGTTTCAAACAAGAGAATCAAATTTGGTTAGTGGTTGTTGCTGTCGCATGTTAGAGGTCATTCGCAGTTTAACCTTTCTCAACTGCCCTAAGCTGTGAGTAGAGGTGGACAGCACATTCTTTTGAGAATCAGTTCATAAAGACTCACATCCGGTCGGGTTAACAATTTTCTTCAATGAGGTTTAATTAATCTGTTTTAACTGAAGCACTTCTTTTTCAAAGCTGCATGCTAAGATGATTTTGGTGGCAGTTCGGCATCCATCTTCGTATCCATTGTAGCTGCGTTTGCTCCAACTGAGGTTGCAGGAAAGATTTTGCACTCAGCTATGAGGTGATATATGGTGTTTCATTGCATGGTGTAATCGGGTCATTTTAACTACTGGTGGTTGGATTTTAAGAAAAAAACATCTAGGAATGTAGCAATACAGTAATAATTTAAGTTTTCTAAGCTTAAGGAGATTTAAGGATTTCCTTTGAAGTTTTTCGCTAAGTTAGGATGTAAAGTTGTGTGCTGGGAGGATTGAGTTTCAGCAAAGGTTTTCTGGCTCTGATTTAAACAGCTTGAGGGAGACGAACAGTTGTAGCCTGTAACCACAGACCCACGGTCAGACCACTAATCTTTACCTTAACCCCAGGGACCGGGAAATGACTGTGGTCAGACAAGATCAGCAGGTTGGACATGATAAAGCACCTCCTGCCTTTGAGTTTAACTCCAAGGAGGACAGGTGGAACAGACAGGAAGTCCTGCTACATGAGGGATCTCTGGCCTCCTGGTTACAATGAGCTGTGATGTGACAGCACCTGAGCGTGTGGGAAACAGTATTAAGTTGTTGACTAGCTTCGAGCTACACGATCTTCCCCTCTCTCTCTCTCTCTCTCTCTCCATCTCCCCCTCCCCGCAGAATTAGCAAGATTATTATTTTTGTAGAGAAATGTTAATAATAATGAAAAAAAAGAGTTTTATTACTGTACAGCTTTTGTATAAGAACAGACGGTAAGGTGTTACAGTGTTTTTGTTTGACCTCAACTGTGCTGTGTGTAATTGTTTTATGCATTTATAATCATATTTATTAAATGGAAAGACGTCTGTTAACTGTGCTCTCATTTTCTTACAATATTTGTACAGAAATACTATGTATTTGCGGAAATAATATTCAACCTATAAAGAAACAAAACAAGCATGTGTTGGGATTTTCTTCTTCACACGTACACACAGGTCAGCCACAGCTTTAAAGCCACCTGCCTTATTGTGTAGCTCCTCCTTCTGCCGCCAAAACAGCTCTGATCTGTTGAGGCATTGGCTCCACAATGCCTCTGAATGCATCCTAAGGGAACATTGGCAACCTTTCTTCATCCTGTAGGTTGCAAAATGGGGCTTTCAAGGTTTAAACTTGTTGTTCCATCACATCCTACAGATGCATCACCTTGAGATCTGGGATGTTAAGGGCCAAATCAACACCTTGAAGTCTTTGTTAGAGGTCCTGTAGGCCCCCCAGACTGGGTTGTGTTTTTGTACACAACATGTACACAGATTATACTAGACGACGTACTGTAGCTCCAGTATTAAACACTGGATGCGTAAATGAATCACATGCACATACTGAAGCTGTGTACAGTGTACAGTACGGACCAATCACAAGCATCCAGTAGGAATATGTGTTCACAGCTCCTAGTTTTGAAACTACTGTAAAACAAATCTTTCCAATATATTCTGTCTGAATGTTACAGGTTGGGGGCCACATCTTATTATCATCTTTGGGTTTGGATTGGTCCCACGACATCACTGTAGGTTCCAGGACCATTTAAATGTGTGTTATACCAGAGTGGAGAATATCCTTGATCAGTGCCAAGAAAGAAACACATAAGCCCTGTGTATAACCACCGGGCTGTTTTAGGATCAGATAACAAGAGTGAAAGTAAAAGTGTTGAGCCACGGTGCCGGGGTTGAGCTCAGGAAAGATTTCTTTGCTTCGGTGAAAAAGAAGCCTCACCCCTTCTGTCTGGGCCTCCTTTAGGCTAGTTATGAACGACGGTGAAAGGAGAGTGCACTGTTAGCTATTACGTGTCGGGGGCTGTTCAGTTTGACTCAGTTGGATCTTGGAAATAATTTCCTGGGTGCATTAAGGTTTGGGTGGGTCACTGTGGACATATGAAGACCTCTACTCTTTGTCATTTTCCACAAACTATTTCTAAACGTATTTTTTCAATGTAAGAATTATCCTGCTGAAAGAGGTCATATACCATTGCCTTGATTTGGCAATAGTCTAAACCTTATTGGAGACACAGAGTATCATGTTAAATATCAGGGTTAAATATTCCTTGCCAGGGCAGAAACCTCTACCTGGGGGGCATACCACAATATATGCTTGTTTTGTTCATCTCAATTCTCCTTCTGATGTCTAATTCTCCAGAAATTTCTTGAATCCCAGCTCCAGATTTACATCACAAACATGACACATTTTTACCATGCTAACTTTTCTATCGCTCCATGGTCCAGTTTGGACCCTCACGTGCCCACTGTTTCAGCAGGTCAGGGGTCAGCGTGGGCACTCTAAACAACAGACAGACATGCAAGGGTTTGTGCCAAGGTGGCTCCTCTCTGTGATCGGACCACACTGCGGTCTTAGACTTTAGGCAAGGCAAGGCAAATTTATTTATAGCGCACCATTCATACATTACGCAATGCAAAGTGCTTTACACAATTAACAACAGTGCATTATGTGAACGCTGGAGCATTAAGAACATTAAAAGAAATGTGACTCTTTAGAGAACAGTTGCCTCAGGCGATCACACTATACTTGCTTTTAGAAGAAGAAGAAGAAGCCTTTATTGCCATTCTATACAGAATACAACGGAATTGTGTGTGCCCCTACCAGCGGTGCTTAAAAATACATACACACTATCATTTCCATTCCACAACACACACCAAGCATAAATCCATAAGACAATAAAACAATACTAGAATGAAACAAGGCAGGTAAAAGATGAACAGTAGAGGCAGAGGGGATGTGACAGGGTCAACACAGCAGCAGGGACAACAATGGCAGAACGTTTTGATAGACTAGGGCCACAGTTATTCGTATCTGTACGATGTGTCATTGCCACTGCACAATGACAAACACGCCTGTCAAAATAGCTGGCTACAGATAAGTTCCATTTGAGAAGTCGATGTGGAAACCTGCAAAACTAAATGCAAACAAGTCGGGGACCGTTATGTCCGTGCATGGAGGAACATGTTGGAGAAATGGAGCGGGGATGGTGCAGACGGTGTGTTCTGTCCACTGGTCATCAGTCGCCTGAGCTGCCTACGAAATGTTGTCAGTCACCGGGCCACTGACAATTCAGAATTGTCAGTACGCCATCTGTCCCGGCTGCCCGATCCGTTCTGCGCATTCTTATTCCTGCCCGATTTGTACCACACGTGTGAACGTTTGACGGCTGCAAGTCGTTTTTTTAAATAACTTTATTAACAACACAATATAAGACAAATACACTTCACTGAGGTACAAATAACAACAACAACATAATAGAATAATAATAATATAATATAATATATATATAACTATATAATATATATAATATAATAACAGAAAGGTTGCACAACTGCTTGTTTTATTAACACTGGTTGTTAAAAGATGTTTTACTAAAATCACGTGGTGATCAATACAGACATAAAGAATGACTCAAGGTCGCTAAAAGGATCTTTTTGTTTGTTTGTCACACAATGCTGTTCAGGGTACCTCCTGCCTTTACCTGTGGTGAATGTACTATGGATAATGGAGTCTGGCCTCTCCCAGTCTTACCGCGAGCATCTTCTGGCATCCCATTCTCCAAGGGCCTCCTGCCTGGCACTCATATGCACTTCACTGTTCTGGGGCCCTACTATCACTCTGTCACATAGCCCTGTCACCCATAGATCATATATAAATAAGCTGTCATGTCATATAAATACACAGCTGTGGAGCGTGTATATAGATCTGAAAACACACCATGAAATGACAATTGTCAGTCATGAAAATGACAACCAAGCAACATCTCATGGTGTATTTTCAATGTTTGGTATGAAGTGCACATTTAATGAAAGCAATCAAGACATTTCGCCCGATTTACTGTTTACACAATGACACAACTCTCTTATCTAATGTAACACGCCAATTTGACCGCCAGCACCGCCAGCACACCGACACAACGCTCTAGAATCGACCGACACATGTGTGGAACAGATTGGGCAGTGTCGGAAAACAGGTTCAATTCTGCGCATGTGCTGACTCTTGTGCATGCACAGAACGGATCAGGCAGCCGGGACGGATGGGGTACTGACAAGAATTAACATAATAGTAACCTCCTCGAGTGTCGCCATGTCTGTTGCGTACATCCTGCACATACGGTAGTTGCATGCGGCCTGAGCTCTCTGGTGTGCCCTCTAGAGGTATCCTCCAGTAGCGCGGGTAGTGCAGAGACAAGTATGTGAACAGTTACGTTCATGATGCAGCCGGTTGTGTTCGTAAGGTTAAACAGCAATTATATCTCAGGCCTTAGGTCAGGTGATGACACCTGCACCAGCTCTTTGATTGAAGAAACCCATGAGATGTGATTTAGAAAATCTAGTCTGTGAACCTCCGAGCATAAATAATGTTACCATGGATATCTGAAGAACTGACACTGTACAACAGAACAGCCAATGGGTTTCCATTCTGTCCCCAAATATTATATGTATTATAGTAAAAATTACTCCCCTTTGTAATGCAGTTTTTATATGGACACTGAAGACATCTATGTAAGATGACTGAACACAGAAGTAACAGAAGCAAAAGATCAAACAGACGTACAGAATGATAAATGCTAAAGAGAAGAGAAGAGAAGAGAAGAGAAAATAAAGCATCACTGCAATTAACTGGCAAATCTTGAATGTGTAGTTGGCATTTTTGTGCCACGAATGTTTTGGGGTAAAGTAAAAATACTTAACAATCTCATCCCGTTTTCACAAATCCAGTGAGTGTGAGCGCTGAAAAGTTGGCCGGCATACTGAGTGCTGTTTTGTTTTTGTCTCACGCTCTCTAAAATATGCTGTTTGACAATATACTTCCATAGATTTAAACAACCTGACAGCTTTCGTGTATATGTAATGTATACATACCCGCCAGCAGTGCTTAAATGTTTACCTCCAAACCTAAAGTTTGAAAGTTTACTTAAAGCACTCAAGCTCTTTAAAGGAGCTATTCCTGGCATTTTTCTATTAATTATTCGTTTCCAACTTAGTTTGGAGAAACTGAAACATCGCTAACATTTCACTCAAAAAAGAGAAAAGGTTCAGTCCTTTTCTTTTGCCTCAGCGGCTTAAAGAAGTTTAGACCAGTTTGTCGAGCAGAAAGGATCCTCTCATAAATAAGGATGAGCGTCTGAGCCGGAGTCATTAAAGATGAAGATGTTAATTTCAGCATAGATATAACCTTAACAAGTCTCAGTGCAGAATATAATGATGCTGAAGTGAGTGATAGTGCATTAAGGATAGAAGTAATTATAGCTGGCTCTGTTACGCTTATTTATGCGGTTCCAAAAATAGCTGTGGTTGGAGCAGCAGCGCTGATAATGATGATGGCCACAGCCATGGCAAAACCAACACAGACTGATTGTTTGAGTGATTCATATCGTTGCATGCCAGTGTGCAGGATAAATCTCAGCTGAGGCATTCGGGAAACATATATCAACTGAGTAACGATGATGATGAGAGCGTTCCTCATGCTGAAGAGTCATCGTAGTTCCCATGATGCACATATCCAAAGGCCTTCATTGTCCTTAACAAAAGCGAAGACGGACAGGCCACAGGGCGGTGTCATCACTGATGTGTACTGATGCTTCTGCTGCTGACGACAGTCGAGAGGGAAACAGACAGAGCGGTCGGGAATGGAGCACAGGGAGAGAGAGACAGACTCTTTAATCGTTTTTAGCCGGAAGATGCTAGGGTGCCCGGGGGAGAGAGAAGATTACCAAGAGATCAATTCCAAAACAGGGCTGGCTCTGCTGACATCTCAAGGTAGTGCACTGCAGTGCCCCCGTGGGACCGGCTGCCAATACAGGCTGGTATTACTGTGGATTTAGTGTGAAGGAGACTCAGAGAGAGCAGAGGAGAGGCTCTTGGTGGAAGTAAATAGCAGGAGGATTACATAAAATTGTAAGGTGTTAACAAGGGTGGGACTCCTAGCACGGATAAGTTACAGCTGCACCGGGCAAAAAAACCAAGTGAGGGCTGCAACAGAAAGGAAAGAAGAATAATTGAGATATCAGGAGAGTCAAGTTGCATTAAATCTTCTTAGTGCTAAAGAAGAGAGGAGGTCAAACTGGAGAGCAGAACTCTGGAACCTCAGCGGGTCAAAATTCATCATAGCAGAAAATCTTAAAGAAACTGAACCTGCTTCTTGATGTGTGTACAAATCCACATATTGACTGCCAGGGTTTGGATGTACATGCCAGATGTTTTATGCACTAAAAAAGTGCATGAGCACTTTTAATCACATCTCATGGTCCTCGACAATGTATCATATTTTATGGCATTTTGCGTATAAACCTACTTTTTACTGGTTATAAAACAGTTTTAAATGAATACTGCCTCTACTTGACCATCAAAAGCAAACCAGAACATGAGCAGAAGATTGGAAGCGTTTAATGGCACACAGGCCAAATTTCACATTCCTTGTATTAAAAATGTATTATCAATACTGAATATGTCCTCTTATGTTAATTGTCTATTTAATTGATGAAGTACTTAAACCTGGCCGTGTACAGTCCGTCGAGGTCAGCGTGGACTTGAATGTAAAACATCATTAATGTAACATTCATGCAGGCCTTGAAACCAAACTGCATGTTGCTGTTGGCTCATTATTATGGTAAATAACATTAGTAGGGAATGATCCTCAAAAAAATTGCCATGGACGAGCAATTCTTTGTTATCATTAGTTAGTTTAACAGGGACAGTGCACATTCAGGAACAAGGTACAATTGATGTTAGCTGTAGGCTAAGTGAGGTGTATGAATGGTACTAAAACAAAGTGTCAACGTTGTCATATTACAGTTCTGTCAGGAACACTTTCGTCATTTAACCAGTTATTGCAAAATGGTAATACAGTTATGCTTGGTGCTGATGGCTCCACTCTTAAGTTGCTCCCTGGGTTAGCCCGCTGAGTAGCATGCTACGACTTTCCATCACAGTAACTGTGATTGAGAAAAGTGTTAGATAACGTTTGCATTACCAGTATTTAAAAATTACCTCTCTCAAAAATGTCCTCTGTAACTCTGCAGCCTAATGACAGGGATGACAGATGCAATATCACCTTTACAGCTCCTTATTATGCTAACAATCTGACAGTGAACTGGGCAGAAGCATGCTGTATTAGGCACAGCTGTTTCAAAGACAACAATACAACACGGGATCTTGTTGCGGAGCTGCATATAGTAGCTGCAGATGCTTCTTCAGAAGTCGACCTCTTCACAGCTGACAAGCGCTTATCATCCAGACACAACTTACATTTCACCGCCAGGTTGTTGTTGTCCCTTTGACCCCCTAAATTAAAAATTATGTGAATACTTCCAAGAATTAAAAACTGTCTAGCTACACATGCGCACTGACACAGCTGTGTTTACCTTTCGCTGGTACGCAGCAGGAGAGAAGCAGGAACAGAGCTTCGGGGATTTTTTTGTGGCGACAAATGGAAAAGGGAAATAAACTTTTTTTTCCTTAGTTACGGATTACTTGTTATGTTACTCGTTACAACAAAAAAGTAATCTGAGTAACGGATTACTTTATAACATGTTGCCCCCAACACTGAAAGTGACGGACATCTGAGAGTAAATACAACACAAGCAAGGATGAAGACAGGTTTGGGACTAGACAGGTGGAGGTGGGGCGGTGGCAGCAAAGCATTGCCAGCAGCAGCAGCGGTGTGTGTGCAGCATTGTTGGAGCAAGGATGAGTGAGAAGGAAGTTGCATTTGAAAGGACCACCTTGTTGTAAGAAGCAGCTGTGATTGTTGTGTTACTGATTAGAAACAATGATTCAATCAGCTGATTACAGCTGGGGCGTATGACTTCCGTGTCCTGCATGAACTAATGCGAAGCTTCAATTACTAATCCCCCATAGCCACAGAATTTGTTTCCTTTTTTGCATGCAGTTGAAAAAACGTTGTTTTTTTTAAGTTAGCCGAAATATTTTAATAGCGCCTGACCTGAATAGCTCAATATATTGAGACTACAGAGGAGCATAGTGATTAAAGGCATCATCGAATTGTTTAAGGCTGAGTAGAATTGTAAAAAAAAAAATAGAGCAAATGCCCCAAAAAGGAAACTGTCCTTTTGACCTCACTGTACGTTATATAACCGTTCCCTTCTGCATGTGTCAGTGCACCTGAGCTGCTGTCTCACAGTGTTTCAATTTAAAACAGCCTTCAAAGAGATTTTTGAAGGTTAGAACTGGAACAAAAATTCCCAACCCTATATGTCCTTCTTGGACAACGTGTACAAGCTTTTATGTAGATCGGTGTCACACCGGGGTCAAGTTATTCCTCGCGTTTGTTTTTAAATGCCTCAGATAGTTCCAATATGCAACTGTGCCACAGGAACAGTGAATGCACAGTGGTGTATTTCTCCTCTCAGTTTAACTCTTATTGCTAAAACAGTTAGTTAAGACAGATAATTATGGAATAAACATTTGGTAATGGTGGGCTTTTCCTGCACAACTCAAAGGCTGTGTTCATCAGCCAAAATGAGAGCTTTTACCTGGATATTGGACATGGTAGTTGCCTTCAGCTTATAATGAACACTGAGTCTGTTTCAATCCCCACATTGCTTAGGCCACCTCTGATAATGACAGATTCAATGGCCCATGACGTCATGTTCAATTAAAAGCTGAGCTTAATGACGAGGACGATAGCACTGCAGGAAGTAGACCTAATTGCTCAAAGAGGAGAAACTTTGAGAGGGAAGGGCAGGAGGAGGACAGAGTGTTACTTTAGCTCAGGGTTGTGTGAGTGTGTGTTATGTTTCACTACGTGTGTGTGCAGAAACAATGTGACAGCCTGCTAGATTTGCTAAAGCAGGTGTGTATCTGTCTGCATGTGTATGAATTTGTGTCCTCTGCATTTGTAGTAGTTTTTATGTAGGTCTTCAGTGAAGGCCTCAGCTGTGGGAAAATGTACCAAAAATATACAAAATAGAACATGAAATAGCGAGTTTAACAATTTTGGTTGCACTTGCATGAAGCCAAACTATCCTCATACGACACACGATATCTCACAACATGATTTTTGTTGTGTATTATCCTTTAAATATCAAAAGACTTCCTGTTTCCTGGTTGTCTTAAACTGCTACTTTATCATTGCCCATAATTGGAGTTTTAGCATTTCTTTCAAACACCCGTTTTTTTTAAATATCTCTTTTCTTTCTTTCTAACACGTGGTTTACATGTTGAACACAGTTTACACTAAAACTACTTGGTTAGGTTTAGGAAAGACATCATGGAATGGGTTATATTTATAACTCAATGTTGACTTTTGTTTAGGGTGAATTTTCTGGATGTCATCACGGCTGATTACGTTCCACTTGCTTTTTCTCTCCACACGGACTGTTTTTCCTGCATACGCTGTAGCCCGCTGATACAGGACAAGAACGAGAAACTGGTTTAAAATACGAGATTTTTTAAAAAAGTAGTGTGAATACTGAAGAAATTTTAAAAGCAAGTACCCCGGTACCTTAACTCAAGTAATCACTTTCACTTGTATTGGAGTAATATATGACCAGGAGTGTCTATACTTTGACTCAAGTAGTGAAGTTGTGTGCTTTGTCCACCACTGGAAATACCTCAGTATGATGTAAGATCATTTAACAGCAGGCTGCAGCCTCTTAAATCAACCCCTCTCTTAAATAGTTCTGACAAGAATAAAAGGATGTAATTGACTGGAACCTCTGCTTCCCAACCTTTGCAGCCAATTTGTACATCTATTACCTCCTGATATTTAACCACACTGATACTGCCTGATCCGATTTTAAATGGTACTATTTCTAAAGGCCTGATAGATGAATCACGCTGATATTTCAAAGAAAAGAAAAACCTTTTAGAAAATATAATCATTATCTTTTATGGAACACCCGTCAGAGTTTGTTTGTGACTCTTTAGCGTGTCTGGACCACTTGATTGGAAACTGCTATTACCTTAAACAAAGGCTGAAGGGGGTTGTCTGAAGAACACTACAGCATAGGATTCAATCTCCCAGAGGATATTAGATGAGCACAACTTTGAACACCTTTTAGTAGTGGTGAATTAAAAATGTTGTTTATTGATGTTCTCCCTCTGATTGAACCCTTGAACACTCATCATCAACCATCTCGCCCCTCTGCAATCTGCATGTTTTCATGTATTTAAGCAACTTGTTTGTTTTTTAATGCATTATGTAAAGCTATTTAATTTGACTTTGCCCTTGTGCGCAGCAAAACCCCGTTATGGGAACTAAGTATAGAGAATGATGCAAACTGGACCGGCCCTCTTATAACACCAAGCTGCCTCAGTGGACGGTCAAGCAGAAACCAGGCCTACATATAAAATGAAATTTCTCACATCATCACAAACAAACACAAAGTCGTGTCTTTTTGGGCAGGTCTCCAACCAACCTGACTTTGAACCTTGGGAGCAGTCAGAGCAGCGGGGGAGAACCTCTACAGGCATGTGGAGGACATTATTTATTTAGTTCTTGTATAATGCTACCTGTTTTATGTACATATTTCACATTGGCAGTCAATTCCACTGGGATTCCAGAGCTACTGATGCTGCTGCTGATATACACGTCCTGTCAATACCCTAGATTCTACAATCTATGCTTGCCTATACCTGTGCTTTCAAATGTGTTGTCAGTGGAAGTGGCATGCAGTTTTCAGTACAGTATAACCCCTGTTTGGTGCAGAATGTATGTTCTTTGATGCAGCTGTGGAGTCAGGCTGTCTGAAAGGCAGAGGCAAAAATAAGTGCACCAGCTGTACGCGGCAGGGCACCAGCACGTTTTTACTATGTACGAGCAGCCTGTGTCACTTTTTTCTTCACTCAAAGGGCAACCTACAGGGCCCTTATCACATTTTCTCCATTTTCAGTGAAATTCTAGAGTACTTTATCATGATTTCTTCATCGACAAGGCACCCTGAAGGGCACATTATCACATTTGTACCACTGGAGAGGCACCCTGGAGGACACTTCATTACATTTTTTATTCCAGTGGATGGACACCCTGGAGGGCAAGTTATTAAGTTTTCTCCACTGGTAGAGTGTTTACTTTGTTTATTTATCATAGAAGGATTAAAAAATGGAACTTTACCTGTTTCTTTCAAACGTAGAGACATTTGACAGGGTGGTTTCATGCAAATTCAATGCATTCAATTGATGCGGAAAATGTTTTCTTGGTAACTACTTCCACATAAATAAAATCCAGTGCATTTTGCAAAACAGTGGCGTTTCGTGCTGTGAAACCAAAGTTACAAACTGCAAACAAAATAATGTTGTGTACTTGACTGTTTTGGGATAAGGTTATTCTTCAACTGCAACGTGTCCAGCTCAGTATGTCAGCTCTTAAAGGCAACTCTTGAAGGGTAATCCACTGGCTTTCTCTACTTGTTACAATGAGTGCTGGCACAGAAAGCAGTCTTCTGTGAGAGGTTTTTATTTAAGTCTCAGAAAAAGTTACTTCACCTGAGTGATCTCAGCTTGGAAATAGAGACAACACATTTTTTACAGAACCCATGCTTTACAAACAAGGAGGGTGAGAAAGAAGCAAGTGTAGCTCACTGCAACTGATTTGTGTGCGTGTATGAATGGATGAATAAGAGGGAACTGTAAAGTAGAGGCCTTCACGGGTCCACCAGAACCCGAGGACCCAACGGTTCCGGGTCTGTTCAACATTATGTGTAATATCCGAGTGGATGCAGGAAGACCCGGCTGTGATTAGAAAGCATTGATGCATTGATCATGATTTAAGTGCTTTGTGTGTGTGTGTGTGTGTGTGTGTGCGTGTGTGTGTGTGTGTGTGTAATTTAACTTGCAACAATGTATCATTCGGATGAGAACATGCGGGAAAAAATGGAAGAAAGAGCAACAATGAGTTCCGTGACATGTCACATGACGGCAGGTTCAGAGAAAAGTTCATGCCTGAGCCGCACATTTGTCACCCGTCTCTGTGACAGTAAGTGGACTTTTAATCATATCAATCACATAACTGGTGGATCAGCATTGCTGTTTTTATCAACACGACATGGACATGGACAACAGAAAACCTGGATGTGTTTTATGAACTTTCTCGGGGGATGATGGATTATATGCACGAGCAGGTACAGGGGAGAAGGCTACGGCACATTAAATAGGACAATAAGTGTTATTTTGACAATGAACGGTAAATTGTTAAAAGCAATCAGCTGTGAAGTCGGTGCTGATCGGGTCTGTTTCGCCCAGCCAGGGTCGGGTCCGATATTTCTCAGTTCTGCATGGGTCCAGGTCCCAGCTTTCAAATAATAGAAGGACCACGTTCGGTTCCGGGTCTCTTTGGGTTCGGGCACGCAATTTTGGACCCCTGAAACCTCTACTTTACCTTGTGGACAGAAGGGCTGAATAAATGCAATCAATTTGCAATTTTACTATGGCAGACACATAATTGTGTAGGATCCAGTGCCTTGTGGGCTTTACCAAAAGTCTGGACACACTTTTGTCTGCTTGTGAGTCCCCTCAATTTATGTAACAATAAACTGCTTTCAATAACAAAATTGAGGTCTTGAGGGGTAAAACAATGGCTGATTTATCACTTTTGTAATATTGAAAAAAGCCGTCAGAGTCAGTCAGAATGTGATGCACAGTATTTGAAATGAGGCTACATTTTACAAACAAAAGAAAGACTTAGAAGTGAAAGCAGCCACAGAGAAGATGCACAGAGCCCTTTTGAAGGCGAGCAGGGACCATCCAGCCTTTATTCATGGTCAAAGCGGAGAGATGCCGCAGCTAACAAGGCAGCCCTCCACTCTCCCTGTCCCCTGAGGAAAGGGGGCGCAGGGAGGAGAGACAGAGCTTGAGCCGGGCGGCCATTGAGGGAATGTCATTTTGCTCTCCTGGGCAATTTGCATGCTCTAATATTAATTGCTATTGGAAATGCTTGATTTGATTAAGGGGGGAGTCCCAGCGGGGGGTGGGGGCGTCTCTTTGCAGCTGAAGAAAAGGGAGTGCCGCCTTTGCACTTAACCTTGTTATGTTGAAAGGCAGCTGGTGCTGAGTCAATAATGCACACAACACACAGTAGTGAGTATTTACACGTTTCTACATGTGTTCTTCACAGATCGGTGGCACAGGAGTTGTTGCAGATAAAAGACCTTTAGAAAAACCTTTGCACACTCACACTTGCGTGCACAAACACTCAAGCGTACACATGTTTAATGAATTATTTGCATGCAATGAACTCCATTAGAATTTTCAGCAGATTAAAATATTAAAGACATACAAGCGCACAACAAATCCAGCATTCAGACAAGGCTAAAGAATTGATCACAGCGCTTGATATGGAAATGCAGAATAAGCACATTGTATCATCCGAGCATTTGCATTCTGCTGATCACTCCGTAATTCATAGCCGAGGTTTTCTGTATACGTTTCCCTTTTGGTATGCACCAGGCAGCTTGAAAAGGATCTTTTGTTTTGACTGCAAAGGGCGTATTTGTCCCTTGGCCTTAGCATAAATAGGAGCTGACAATAAAATATAGCCTACAGGAGAATTTACCATTGACTGAGAATGAGACGGAGCATTGCTATTGTATTGCCACCGGCTGCTTTGCATAACTGTGCATCTACGCTGGCATTCACGTGTGTACAGTATGTGCCTGAGTGTGACTTGTTATGATGCAGATGAGGTGTGTAATTGTAATAGACTCAATTGAACTCCTGATTCTGCGTGGACAAAGAAAGGTATTGTGCAAACTTTCTCACTGTCCTTCTCTTTGTTTTGACCTTGACTCACATTAGCATACAGTACCTCCCAGGACTCCTGCAAGTTTGTGTTAATGGTCTTCTTCAAATAAAACTTTCAGCTAGTGAGTTAAATGTCGAGCTCACTGGACTTTCTTTGCTGAATATATGACTGCACAGAATACCTGATGTACGTATTATTCCTAGAATTAATTCTGCAGTACATAAAGACAGGCTTCCACCATCAATTCTGTTATTAAGTCAAGGAGTCTTTCACTGCAAAGTACTACGAGTACTCGGGTCAGGCAGAAAGGAGAATAAACAAATAAACAAGACTCCCCCCCCCTTGCATTTCAAGGACTGCGCCCAACTTTTGAGAATAAAGTTGAACTTTTCAGTATAAGTGGAATCAATCATTTAGAGAATAAAGTAAGATGGCAATTTAAGAACATTTAAACTCTCAGTATTATTGCCAGATAAAAAAAATATACAAGAGGAGGAGCATTTTTTTGTTTTGCATTTTGCATTTAAGAAATAAATTAATGCCAGTTAAGCCAAAAAATACCTTTATTAAGACAAAATAAATTTTACTGAATAAATAAAACAATTCAGAGAATTTTAACTTTTGTCTCAAAAATGATTTTAACTTAATTTCAAAAACAGAAATCTAATTCCTCTGAATTATTTGTTTCTTATGCCTGTAAATAAATAGACTGAAGTTAATTTCTTCTAAATTAAATTGTAACATTGTAACGTGAGCTGAGAAGGATGAGGGTAATATCTCTGATTGATGCTTGTAAGGAGCACTATTACGCAGTGGACATTTATATTATTTATAACTCTTATTCAGTATTTTGACTTTTGAAAATATTTTCTATTTATACAGTTTATGATCTAGTGTGTTTGGTTGGTTGTAAAAGGGCTTCAATAACTTGGCATGCCCAAAAAGAAAGCTGAACAGCTTGCAAAGCACTGTGCTCTCTCTGTTATCATGGGCAGCCGGAGACATTGTTACTTATACCCCTGACTGAGTAGGATGATTATGTGTCTGTGAAGGCCAGACTTTAAAAAAATGGACGACATGACAGCTCCCTGAAAGTGAAGCCAAACCCTCTCTCTATCGCCCCCTGCTGACTGGCTGCAGTATAGGTCATAAAGCCCACCTCCTCCATGTTAACAGATGGGACATGAGTCAAACTATAAAATCAAAATACACATCAAATACATTTTTCTCAAACATGGTTTCTGTCATTATAGCTAGTTATTATCATGCTGATAATAAGTTTACTTTTAATTAGTTATTTGATGATGTAAAAAGGATGATTGACAGCTCTGTTGACATATACGGCTCCTGCAGCCGTTTTGTTCCAGATTAGCAGAGTGGAGGACGAACAGCGTGAGCGTATAATGAGAGCAGATGGAGACTATATACAGTCATTGGTGAAGACCTATGCCATTGGTCCTTGACCTTGTTCATGTAGCCTACTTCACTGCACCCCTAATACTTGTGTCCCTGTACGGCTGTCCTCTATGTGGACATAAATACATGGTTAAAACATGAGGCAAGGATCATATTGTTATTTTTCTCATAGTTTTCCTGTCCCTAGAAGATGTACATTTGTATATAAAGTTTGCATTTTTTAACATTAAGAGTTAACTAATCATAATGGATGAGTATGTTTTTATTATACTTGACCTTAAGTTTAATATTTCATGCCTAGGTCTAGAATAGGTATTTTATTCATGATTAATTTTTTGATAATTGCGTACTGTTACTTTAAGAGAGCGCACCCTTGCACGCGTACTTCAGTTAAGCTGTTGAACAGTGGAATCGAGTGGAGGCTAGACTAGCTGTGGAGTCACACTTGTCCTGTCATGTTTAGTTTTATGTTATCCAGCAAAGAGAATTCAGTGGATTAACTGACTTGTGACACCTGTGGAATAAAGTTGTTTGTGTTTTTCCATCTCTACAAGGGACGCCGAGTGGATTTGTAAAACGACAGCAGTGGGACACGTGTAAGCCGTGGCTACCAGCTAGGTTGCATTTTCTGCTGTAACACAATGTGTTGTATTCATTGCAAAGTATCAAATTAACTTTGACTCAGAAAGTAGAGTGGCACATATACTTTGAAAGAAAGAGAATAGTTTGGGGGACTGCGATTCACTCGTATGGCTGATTGTCACTTTAAGGCCATTTCCTCTTTGAAGTCATCTTACTGATTCTAAAACTTTATCATTTATTCTCTGAAACTATGAAATGGATTTAAATGAATTAAAAGTCATATTATTTCTTATTTTTATATAAAATATATAAATAAATAAAATATTTATCCCAAAGATGAGTTCTATTTTGTAACACTGAAAGTTGTGTGACATTCAAGCATCCATCAAACAAATATCTGCCTTGTTGATGTTTTTTGTGTCTTGTCTTGTTTCCTTTCAGAACCCAGTGTGTTATCAGTTGGTGAGTTCATCAGATGCACTGTAGTTCCTGCACTGTATGTCATTTTGTGAACTTCCTGTCATGTCTCAGCTGTGGGAAGCTTTAAGTATGACTTTCAGTTGCTCCCTTGAGTCTCTGAGCAGCGCTCCAGTCTTTACAGTTTCACCTGCATCAGCCAAAGCTTCAGACATCACATGCAGAGATTTGACGAGCAGTATACTTTTCCCTCAACAGGGGGAGATGTGGGTCTGTCACATCTCAGGCTCAGTCCTGTGTCAGTGAAAGGTGCGCCTTGCAGAGAGGCTTCGACTCCCAGACAGTGACGAGTGCTCCCGTCCTGCCACACAACCCGCAGGCTGCTGATCTGGTTTGAACTTGCTGTTTTTATGTTATTTAATAGGATTTTCATAGTGATGTGTCACTCCCTGCAGTCTGTCACTTCCACTGACTGAGTGCATACATTTGCGGGGAGTTCATCATGGTTGTCTAAACAGGAAAAACCTGTTTTTGTGTGGATTCTTGAAGCTTATGTTGCAGACGACATTGAGTAGGACTCTGACTCTGGACTCTGTTAGCAACAGCTAGTCAAAGGATTAGCGTGTTTGCTAAACATGTTTGTGTGATGGAACCCACTAGAATTTTTTTGTTAAAGCACGTCTCAGTGTCATTAACTCCACGTGAGGGGAGATTGATTCCGACTGGGTCAATGTGGCACTGGTCAGCCTCAGAAACAGCAGGTTAGAGGGTTTAAAAGGTTTGAAAGACAGCAGACTGGTCGGTCTATTTCGTTGTTGTTTTTCACTCTTCATGAAAGTGTGGGGGCAACTGTTTTCTGTTTTGTGATCATTTTACTTATTATCTGCAGAGCACCTTAGGTAATATACCTAATCCTAATACCTAATCTACCTTTTTTTGTGTTTCTCAGTTTTTTTTTTGACCAGCCTGAATAAATTCTTTCCATCTGAAAAATCAATATCCTGCCTGCTGGTTTATCCTTTCCACTCTTTCTCTCCCTGCCATCTTCAAGTACAACAGTTTAAACTCAAAACACACTTTTCAGTGAGCAACTGACAGAGGTATTTGGAACCTTGTAAATGGATCATGACCCAACAACCCAAGATACAAATCTGTATCAAAATCCAAAGAGACCAAAGCAACACAAGGTCATCAGTGAGCACTGGCCAAGAGTCCCACAAATCCACCTACGTGAGTTGTTATTTCATGTTATGTGTTGCGCATTCATCAATGGGTGCGCCACTTAACCTCATCCTGCATTCTCAAGGACGCCTCTAAAGTTGTATTCATGAGCTGTATGGATATTTACCTACACTGATGGCAACACCATTAGTCTTTACATGCTTCATTAAGTCTTATTTAAGTTTGACCAAATCAAAGGCAAACATTTACGTTGCCTGTGTTACAATGCCAACACAGATTGGAGCATTTTTAAAAGTATTTCTGCTTGTAGCACGAAACACTCACCACTGCTGATTCGAAAGCTTGTGCAAAGTTTTTATCTTGCTGCTACCCACACCATCCTAGACCGAGGTAAACTTCTGAAAAGTAGCTGAAACAAAGTGAAAAGGCGGTACACTACCCTCTCTGAGCATTTACAGTCAAACAGAACTGCCTTCAAACCACACAGGGCCGTGCGTTGGTAGGGGCATGTTGTTTAAGGTGTCTATAAATCCAATAAAATTAAGGTGCTGGGCTCCTGCTGTTTGCTCTGCTATCATCTAGGTTAACAGGAAAGATTTCACAAGACTCGGCTCAGAGAATATTTCTGCATTCTGCTGAACAATATTAAAATCGTTTGCCCTCTGCTTTCTTTCTTCACAGACTAACACAGGATGCCTCTATCTCCCTCTCTGCTCATCTTACCTCTGACTTAATTCTCCAGATTTTTTGTGCATTTTTGGTCCCTCCTCAGTGCCCCAAGCAATCAAAAGTACTTAATAAAAGATACCGTAAAGCTTGTCTTCTTTTCTCTTATTTCATAATATTAGTAGTTCCAGATTCATGTATAAAAAAGGATATAACTCAATTTGCCATGTAACCTTTCTTTGGTTGTTGTTGGTGCTTACACAAATAATACTAGCTCCAAGCTATGTAGTGAAACCTCACTGTTGCTGTCTTTACATACAGTTTAATGGTAGCATAAAAGTTAATGTATACCCTAACTGATTAGATTCAAGACCTTTTAGTGGCCATGGTATTCAAGTAGCAGCCTCTGTGGCGGAAAAAAATGAAGCCAAGGCGGGAAATGTCAGAAACTGCCGTTCCTCAAAAGTCCACTTGAGGTGTGCTCCTAATGTGTGTCAATCCCCATTCTGCCCGTTGTAAAGATGCCCAACTTTACAGCAGAATTAAACCAGTTTACAGCCTGGTTGGCTGGGTCTCACCTCAGCGTATTCTAGTCCATGATCTTAGCCTCCTTGCGCTTATGTGGTGTTGGTGCCTGTATCAGATAATATGGCTTGATTTGTGTTTAAGTGTACTAATAGACGCTCCAAGACATGGTTTTGTCTGTGGTTCTTTAAAGTAGTAGTAGTTAACCAAATGTTTTTTCCACCAAAATTGTCTGCAACTAGCAGTGAGTTCCAGATAAAATAAACAACTCTACAACAAGCTACCACTGTGGAAGAAGTTTTTCTTTCTACAATTTAAAGTTGTAATCTCGAAGATCTCAGTTTCGTTCTATTTGGCGACACCTGTGGCAATAAACGGTAATTGCCGGAGCACACTTCCCAGGTCCCCAGACGGTGTTGCATGTGTGACGTCCACGGTTGGCTCCGGTTGTAACTCTTGATTTTCCTCGCTGACGGTCGCTTTCCTTTTAAGACTGTTTGCCTTCATCTGAGCGTCAAATTTGTTTGTTTTTCTTTGGATTTTCACTTATTTTTGAAGTTCTATCTGTAGTCATCCATTTTTCTTTGTTTGCTCAGCCATAGTAGATTACTGTTTACTCGCAACACTTGCAGGGACCGGAAAGCAGCCGCTTAGCTCCGCCTACCCTCTCTGACAGACCAACCTTGTTGGGTGATGGAAAACGCGTCGCTTACTGGGGATTTTTTTCCACGAATGTCGCCACAGACACCCAGCCTGTAAAACTGCATAGGCTTTCATCAGTGGGCCACAGGCTCGATCACCTCATTCAGCGATAGACAGTGACTTAACCGACATTTAGATCTTAGTTTGATATTATTACTTTAATAAAGACCTATTTGGAGTGAAGAGAGAAGGAAGCAGGTCTGGGCTGGGGCGGGGGCATATTCAGTTTTAATTAGTATCCAACTAATGCCAGTGACATTTGGTGTGGCACAGCAAAGTGGAAATGTAAAATGGCATACAGTATCAAAATGACAATAGTATAAATTTAAAGTATTATTATGTAGACGGTTTAAAACATGTTGGTCACCACTACAGCAGTGAATCTGTCTCCCCATCATGCCCTGTAGTGCTGTTCTACATTTTAGCTTTCACCCTGTACACTGAAAATCCACATGATAAGCCCAAAGCACTGTTGTCTGACTGTGCATCTATGCAAGCAGCCTCATAAAATGATAACAGCATTACAGATGTGGAACACTGACATAGATGAATTACTCAACACGGGGAGCACAATTTTGTGCCTGTGCACAGTTTACACTGCACTATGATAAACTGCTTTGCACTACAGAAGCTCTCTCATATATAGGATTTAGGATGAAACGTTATATGGGAAAAAGTACAGAGAGGAGCAGAAGAAAAAGAATCTCCCGTCATTGATGTTTATAGCTTATATCTGTTCCAAACAAGAGAGGAACCAAACAGTGGGTCAGAGAGGGAACATCTCCTGCATGACCCGTCTGTCTGGCTCATTGGCACTGTCTCTGTCTCCTTCCCTCTGCTTGATGATAAATTTACCTCTACAAGGTGACAGGCTGCAGATTATGAGCTGCCTCTCACTGATGTGGAACAAAAAGCAGACAATGTTTCTCTGGCGTTAGACGCTAATTGTTCAGTTTCCAAAAATGGAGCTAAGCATGAAGAGAGCGCGACGACACAGGTCTTTGTTTTTAACACTTCTTTAGACGCTCCCCTGCAGGTTTAGGTAATAATGAAGACTAAATTTAGATTGATCAAGAGTTCAGAAAGGTTGGCACTCTGAAAATATCACAGCAATCAGAAGTACAAAGTGCTCTTCATTACTTTGATGTTGTATCTACATTTTTAATGATCTTGGATTGTGTTTATTCTAACAAATGAGTCAGTGTGACATCATCTCTGCAGGTATCTGTGTGTGAAATGTAGATGTTTTTCTTTGTTCAGTTTGTGTTGCACGCTTTATCCACACAAGCATTAATTCACTTCAGATTTCTTCACCTGCAAAGGTGTTAAAGTTGCCTGCACTAGATGGCACTGTGCACATGGCTGTGAGAGACCTCCTGAATACTGTGCGTCGCAAACATCATTTATGATCAGTTATTGACACTGTGTTTCATATTTAGACTTCACCCCATAAGACCTGCTCTGTTGCTGTGGGAACAGTTCTAAAACGGGCTGCACCAATCCACACAGTGTAATTTACTCCCTATCTAAGGCGAGCCGCTGTAATGCATACAGCAGCAGAGTTGAGTCAGCAAAGGTCACCAAAGATGACACTACACTCTGAGAGTGAATTAGCGAGGGGTCCCTGCCAGGGCCAGGTGCTGAGCCGTTAGCCCTCGTTGGCTTACAGCCAGGCAATAAAAGTCAAGTCTTGAAAACTGATGTCCTGTAAAAGCCAAGTCTTACTTGAACACTGCGCGGGCCAGGTAATCCAGCAGTTGAATAAAATGTCAGCCTGGCTGGACGTGCTCAGCACACCTGTTTGGCATGACTGTAAGGCTCCCTTGTCCTACACACTGCAGCTACGCCAGCAGCTCCAGTGACCATCCAGGCTGAGTTATGGCCTCTTTTGTCGCTTTAAAAGGTTGGTTCAACTAAATTACAAAAAAACAAAACTATTTTCTCGTTTTATTTCTCTTGGTATCCAGCTGGAGCAGAAAAAGAGACTCTGCTCTTAACTAGCAGCTGTCCAGCATGTTACTGTTGTCTTATATGACCTCCAGCAACTGTGTGTTCTTATATGATACATTTCCAGGTCATAGAGCACAAAGATTGTTGAATGCAATTCTGGCAGACACCTCTGATGTGGATGAAGGTAAAGAAATCAAAAGGCTTTAAGATTTAGGCAATACCATGAGAGAGACAGTAGAAAACTCAGAGCCACGTGAGAAGTATGTCACATGATGGGTTGACTGAATGTCATGTGTATTTACACTGCTTTTCTCCCACATTGGTGTTGCAACAACCATTGAAGAATCTCAAAAGTTGAATATCTCAAAATCTCTGGAAACATACCAGAGCAGCTAAATGGCAAAATATTGTTTTATCTATTTTGGGTCACTTGACTGGTCATTTCCTTAAATCTGCACTGCTTAATTCTGAGCTGATTTCTGCATGTGACTGAGGACACACGATGCCAGAGAGAAGCTAAAATAATTTTGTGGCGCACCTCCTTCCGATATGCGAGGTCTAAGACACATGTGATTTACTTTTATGCAATAAACAGAAATATTGGTCTCGATTGTGCTTTCTAAACAAGGTCTGCCAAGTAGCCAGCGCCTTTGTCGCACACTCATGAATAAAGATAGAAAATGGAAAACAAAGCTCTCAGCATTCAGTGCGCTTTCCCACGTCATGGCGGGAGAAAAAAAACAGTATACATTTCAAAGGATTGAAAACAGGTGGTGCGAGTTCAATGATGCCATTGAATACTTGTCTTGAGAATAATAAAGCAGCGGCTTCCTGTTCAATACATCTGCGATATTGCTCCAGACTTCATATGCTCAAAAATAAGGGTTCATCCGCATATCATCGAATCCATCTGTTTGTGCAGCCGCTCAATACACACACACACACACACACACACACACACGCATGCACACACACACACACACACACACACACACACACACACACACACACATATAAGCACAAGATGAGTGGAGTGGGCAGCTTAACAGAGCCTATCCAAACAAGTTTATGGAGCAGCTAAATGTGTTGACAATCCACACCAGAATTGTTTTAATTCTTCTCGAGCTATATTGAATGAAAGTATGAAGAAAACGTGTCTGCATGCGTGAGTGCGTGTGTGTGATTAGGACTCATCATAAGTCAGCTCTAGTCATCCCTCGTCATACCGTCTGTATTTATTTGTACAAACTAATGCCTTGATTTACTGGAACTTTATTCTCTTTGCGTGTCTTTCTCTCCCTCGCTGCTCACTGTGTCTCAGCATCTCTGTCTCTCTGTCAGCTCCCGGCTTTTATCAGGTGTCTGTGTTGAGCCCTTAAACAGAGAGAAACTTAGCCATGGCTTTTGTTTGCACTCGATCTGTATTGAGTATTAAAATGTGTTATGGGAAATACACATCCTCTTTCTTGCTAACGACTGGATGAGAAGATTTATACCACACACGTTTGTATGCTAATTTTGAAGACAGAGCCAGGAGGTCATTAGCCTAGCTTAGCAAATTGACTTGAAAAAAGTAAAAAAAAACAATAAACTGATCTCCCTCCAAATCACATGAACGTTCACAACCCGACTACTGTTGAAGTCCACAAGAGAGCGTTTACTAGTGTTGTTTAAGTAAACAACAGCATTGTTTTGATCGCTTACCGTATCAAAGAACCAATCTCCACCACTCTTATGCTACTAGCTCGCTAGCTTTAGCTATATTTCTGCCTTTCTCTTTGTTAAACTCATGGGTATGGGCAATTAGTGAGCAGAGTGTGCACAGGTATGGAGGTGGGCATGCAGGCCATCCGATCATTTCGTTTAGATGTAAGGAGAATTTCAAGAAATATTACAACCAAAATGCTTTTAAGAAGAAATTCCCTACCCTCGCTTTAAGACTGTCCTCCTAAGAAAACTGACATCAGTTGTGTCAGCAAATGCCCCAAAATTACATGTTCATTTTTGGCTTACCGCCGGGGTCAGCCCTACACATGGGTCTGTATGTGACTGACTGACCGAGTGAGTGAGTGAGTGACAATACCCTTCAGAGCCAAATAAAGGAAAATAACAACAACGGCCTGGGAAACACTTCAAAATGAAAGCATTTTTTACAAACAAGGGGAGTCAGAATTCCAGATCGGGCTTTTACTTTGAAAAAGCATACCCGAAGTGTTGACCTACTTTACTCTCCATGCCCGTGGCTTTAACTACAGTAAGAGATGTTAATATTGCTGTAAAAGATAGGACTCATCACAATTCCTTTTCCGCGCGGCTTGCGGTAAAAATAGGCGAGCCTCCTATCCATTTTTGGTGCATGAGTCGCGTGAGATACAATCAAAACTCTGCCACCTACTTCTACCACACTTAAGTCTGCCCTCTGCCAGTGATTATGTTGTGATGGGAAAACGTGTTCAAACAATATATCGTGCAGCCCTACTTCTGGTCCTTGGCTGTGGACTTACCTTAACCCTGTTTTGAGCAGGACATTCAGGACTGGGCCTGGGCTGCAACATTGCACCAGGGCGTCCAGTGCCTCTCTAGCTTGCTGCTAAAGAACGGCATTTGCTGATGCAATCTTCAGCAGAAGAGCACAGCCTGTCTTATCTACCATGGAGTCCATTTCCCTCTGCAGGTAGGTATAAAGATAGACAACAGTGTCTACAGCTGCAGAGGCCAGAGGAGCGCAGGTTTTTAACCTAGAGGATAGATCAAACAGCACTAGTCAGTGGTCATACTTCTGTCACAAATGTGCTTGAGAGCGCTTGAGCCTCCCGAAGCTTTACCTTCAGTGTGTCTTTATGGTGTTGAGCAAGAGATTGGACACCCCGCAGTCCTTGAATCATCTTCTCCCTGTGTTGAGGTTCCAAAATTATTGAACTGTACTGTAGGGAGATTCAGGAACAACAGTCATTTGATGCATAACATGTAGTCTGGAAACTTTCAGGACAACCCAGAAGACCAAATAAGAGCTAACCCAAAGAAATGTAGACACTGATCTGATCAAGAACTGTGATTTAGCTGATATCAGACTTGATTGGACCATTGGGTCGTCTGCAAAGAGGGATAATATCTTGTTCTCTACCACATAGTATCGGAGTCTTACCAGTCTTGTGAGCTGAGAAGATTGAAGAAGAGAGACAAACTCTCCACAGGTTTAGGAAGTGGCTTCAGCTCTTGAAGTTTCTTGTTACAAGCTGTCTGTGGTTTGCAAGAAACAGCTATCTTCTTGCTCCCACCAAGGGCTCGTGGAGGGTGAAGTGACGGCAGCTTATGAGTTCCTGCCTTCTTTGGAGGGGTAGGTTTTGGTGGAGGAGTTGGACGGACAGGTGCCACTGATGTCTCTGTCTTCCTCGCAGGGGCAGGTTTTGGAGGTGGGGCTGTATTAAAAGGTTTCAACACACCATTTCTTTTTGAAGCTGCCAGGGGTCGAGGTACATGGATGAGAGAGTCCGGAGGCAGGTGCTTCAGTCCCTTCTGGATCATCTCTACCTGACCTCAACTGTCTGGAGTTGGTATACACCAGCAACTTCTTTATCTGTTAGGAATAAGATCCAAATATTCATCAGACACATTTCTACCTGTTTATTGTGTTCACAACTTAGATTCACTCATCAGGACTCATCAGTTTGTTGAGAAGAACTTGCTTCACTGAGGTAGATCCTTATCACAGGGAGACTTGATACTCTCCTCTTTGATGGTGGGGTTGCCAAAGGAGGAGCAACGGGTGTTTGAGGAGGTGACTGCTCAACTGGAGTTCTTATCAGCAGGATGGCCTGAAAGGCTGGTCTCTGCTGACGTGCACCTCCTGTTCCTCCTCATTGTGTATATCTGGACTCCTCTGGTGACATTGAAGGGTCCAGGATGCCCAGTTATGGCTCGCCAACTCATCATTAATAGTGATCCTAGTTGAAAAGGGTCTGATCCTGTTGTTTATGACAGGCAACTTTGGCCCTCCTCTGGGACCACTTGGAGGATGAGGTAAAAGGAGGGGTTCCTGGAGTTTCAGTCTGTCCACAACAGCCCTGGTGCTTACTTTTTCTGCAGCCCACAGGGTTTCTGTCTGATTGCCTGTCTCTTAGTCTTCTGCACGTCCAGGAACCTGGACTTACTGCTGAACACACCAGGACTGTGTTGTCCCTAGTGGCTCATAAGTGATTAAAAAATATGTTTCAAAGAGTCAGTTTGGACGTAAAGACGTAAAGATGAAAATAATGAAGCATGTTTGACAAAGTAACGACTCGTGGAGAGACACGGGCAAGCCAAAAAAAATACTTTTCACAAGTTAACTTGGAATTATTTTTGACAAAAGATTCTTCACCAGTTTGTTTTGCCAGAACACCACAGATTTTTGGTGTACTTGTTTTATCTGTAGCTATCACACATGTCTTATATCCTTACACAGAGACAGGAGATACTATCTGACAGCTTTACTTAAAGTTTGAATTTGTATTCTTTAGATTTGTAAAGTGTGAGTTTACTGTTTCACTACATCCATTAATGAAGTATCCCCTTGCTGTATTTTGACTAAATAGAGGATTTAAGGATCTTCTACAGTATCTATATTTGCAGTACTACAAAATAAAATGAAAATTAAGTACAGAAGAGAGTCCCAACTCTACATTACTGAAAAGAGGAAACATACTGAGTGTTTGAAAGCGTTCATATTCCAAAACTAAGCATTTCATTTGAAAGGAATAAATGAATTTGATAGTTTTGTTTTAAAGTCAGGAGTTTGAGCCCAAAATTTAAAATACTTTCATTTCAAATGGACAAATAATAACACAATTTGACCAGTTAAGTCACTTCACCAGTGGTTTTTGTTTAAGTATTAAATACGTTTTCAGAGCTATCGGACGCTCAGTATGCATTTCTGAAAAATATTCAGACCCGAACAGAAGAAAGTTTGGAGAATGAAACAGTTGCTTGTACTTACATGATTTTCATCATTAGGCCTGTTCTTCTCCACAAACCAACCGCACATTTTGGAAATCATGACTTTCGCTCAAGTTTTTTTGAGTTTACCAACAAGTGTCAAAGTGAGACTTAGACTGATTGAGTCTGAGTGAGTCTGCAGCTTATATCCTTCAGTTTGGATTTTTACACTAAATGTCACATTGTCCTTAGATGTCACAGCAGCATCTCAACTCTGCAACATTCTAGGTCCAATAAAAACAAAGGCTGAATTTTAATAAAAACTTTTTCTGTCCAGAATGCTGCTGCGTTGAGTTGAAAAGTTAATAACAGGGGTGCTGGTTTAGCTCAGTTGTTAGAGCAGGCAAAAAGTACACAAAACAGCAATGGAAAAATGTCAAAATCCATTTTGTGTGTGTGTGTGTGTGTGTGTGTGTGTGTGTGTGTGTGTGTGTGTGTGTGTGCAGACCTCAGAAATGCATCATTTTCAGTCAAAGATACTTAATTCGATTTAGGCCTCTTATCTTTTGTCGTGAAGATATATTATCAAAATCCTAATAACCAGGACAGCTATCACTGAAATTGTACAATGGATGTTATCATCACACGGGAAGAGCAGAGTCTTCGTGTTTGATTTCTCAGGTTTACTGTTCAGTTGGTAAAAAAGAAAAGAGAAGCAGAGGGCAACAATTAAGACATCAAAAACAGAGCTTCCTCTGAAGTTCAGAGACTCATTGAAAATTCATTTACAAAAAAGCAACCAAATGTTGATTCAGCTCCTTATTGCTAAATGCTGTCAGGGGTTTCCTGCTCCACTCAAAAGACTGAAGATGCGCCCATATGCTCTTGTGCAGCCTGCGTTTTGTTGCGTATTTATCAGAATGGATAAAAGCTAGAGAAAAAGCCAGAAAAACTCATAAACACACAGGACTGATTACTCGACATGCAGGTCGGGACACTGTTATTTTTCCCATGTAAGCATGCCGGCCATGATATCTCAATATCTCACAGAGAAAAGAGCCTTGCGGTCTGTTCGTATCTCAACCTTTCTCACACTATGTATGCAACAGATGTAAAAACAGATGTAAACACATGTGGCAGCTGGAAGCTTGATTTATATTCATACTGCAACTGAGGAAAACCAGCTTTGTGTGTGAGCATGTTTGCACACATATACATCTAAATGGCAAGAGCTCACACACTCACACTCCTCCCTCTTTTCATCAAAGCATTGTCAGTAGTACCGTAGTAGCGGAACATTTTGCTTTATTTTGAAGAGAGGTGTTTAATAGCTTCTAACATCTTCTCCATCTACTTTGCAGCTTTAAGGGGAGATGCCTGGCGGCTTTGACAGTGAGCCTAATAAAAAGATGCCACAGTGACTGGGACTAACAGGGGATTGCACATTTCCTCCACTGTGCAACTGAGAGTAATTATCTTTCTCTCTGGGAAATCAATTGTATATCTTGGAGGGCTTTCAGAGACCGACTTGCACCCTGAGATGAGGCTCAGCATGATAATCGGCGCTGTACTACAAATATGACTGTCCTACTTACTCCTATAGCCACTCCTAACCCCCTGAACATCGAGTAATGACAGATGAGCTGTAACAGGACTAAAGGCATGTCTACAAGACCAGCGTTTCACAGTTCTTTTCACGTCATCTATTTTAGGCATCTTGAATGGAACCGTGACACTCCTGTAATCGATTTAGCTGTCTACACAGACCAGGCTTGTGTTTTATTCACACTACACAGCCAACCCAGAGTGTTTGCAAGAGATTAACTCCTCTTTATGCATGTAACAACAGTGATTGTATGTTGGCCTCAGCACACTGTAAAAATATTGGATGACCTAGACAATAGCAGGGCTATATAATTAATTAATTTTGTCAACATACAATCACTGTTGTTACATGCATAAAGAGAAGTAAAAAAAAAATTATGATTTGAGTCCACTTTCATCCATTCCAATTTCCTGTGACCAAGGTCAGTTAGCACAGCTCTTCTCCCAATTGCCTCCCTCTTCTGTAGGCTGTTGCATTTCCCAATTGCTCATTGCTAACTAGATGCCTTTCGCTAGTTAGCTCAGTAAGTGCCCAGACTGGCGTGGAGCCAGTGCTCGGGAGAGTGTTGGTGTTTGTACCATTTACACAGGAGCTTTGGAACCGCCAGGAGGAGCGGGGTTGGCGCTAAAATAAAGACAAAGAAAATAACTAATTACAATAAAAATGTGGTGAAATTTGAAGGACTTACTGGCAGTCATCACCATGGAGCATGCCAAAGTTGACAACTGTTGAGATACTCCGAGTATCCCAGTCCGATTCCTAAATGATGAACCAGCCAACTGACAAACCAACATAGCAACAGGTTTGAGACACCACAGCATAGACATATTGACTTGGGAAGACTTCTGATGTGTGATTGTACACATAGAATTGTGTATTGGATGCTATTTATGCAGCATCCTGTGTGCGAGCACATGGCTGCTACATTTCCCTTAACACTGTTAGAAAGCAGATATATGCCAGTAAATTATGTATATCCAGTTAACCTTGTTATGCAGGATGATGAGGAGCTCTAGATTGAAGCTGCAACCATGTTGATATGTCAATACTGAAGGCCGTGTTTCCCATTTCCTGCTATGTATCAAAAGTCAGCCACAGGTCACAGTATGGATATGAACATGTGTAAATTTTATGAGAAGCCAAAAGGTTGAGACGCTAATTGGAGATGCTGAGGTTTCCATGCTACTTCCTCGAGGCCTATTCCAGCAGCACGTGTTCATGTCTTATATATACAACCATACCAGCTGTGAGTTAAATTATATTTGTTTCAATGAAACGTAAAGAATTTCATTCTTAATTATTTTTTAAATCAAGCTTGGTTAAAAAAGGTTTTTTAATTTATTTTTTTTATGTTGGCCTTTTATGCCTTTATTGAGAGAGAGGACAGTGGATAGTGTTATATACAGGGGGATAGAGAGTGGGGATGGCGCGTTGGAGTCGAAATTGGTGAGTGTGTGTATCAGTGTGTTCAGTAAGATTTATCCAAAAGCAACAAAACAGGCAAGAAAAAGCACAGCGACTACAAACATCCAGCACACATTAATCATATGTATTGCTTCACTTAATTTTTGATGTCTTCAATATTGTGCATGTGCAGAGGAAAAAATACATGTACGATGCCCTACTCCTCGATCCCACAGGATCTGGTACGTTGCCCACGGGAAGCGTGTGTGATCCGCAGCGCAGCGGAGCGCTGGCCCAAGCAGCTGGATTCACAAGATCACAAGATCGCTCGAGAATTGCGAAATCACGCGATACAGAGCAACACATAACAACAGTTCAGTTTGCACCTCCCAGTTTGATTATCTGCTCATTTGGAGATCATTTCGTGATTTTTGTGCTTCTACCATGGCTGAGTACACTACTTAATTAAAAGTGTTCTTTTTTTCAAGATTTCAGTTTGTTGTTGTTACAAAAAAGGGAAAAATACGGGAGTCTGTACCAGTCTGTACATGGTGTTTATTTTTGAAATGACCGGATGCTGTATGCTGTTTTCGTGTGTGACTTCCTGTTTGGAATGATCTGCTCTGTTCAGCTTGACACGTGCTTGAAGCGGCCTCCGTCAAAAATAGACCCGTAGCGCTTCTGGGATTGACGGCGCACATGGAACACGCTGAAGACGGGTCCGGTGGAATTTGAGGGTTACATTCCATCTCATAGGTAAACTTCTAAATGTCTTTTGGGCCATCATAAAACATGTCGTGTCAAAAAAACCCACAAAAAACAAAACTGCTCTTATCACATCAGAAAAGCTGTTTCCAGTTACTTGTAGTAAGGTGACATCTTGCCCAATGAATCAGTAACTGGTTGGATGGCCTTGTTGTTTAATTGAAATAAGAAGAGTGCATTTTGTAAAACTAAGTTGCTACAGTGCAATAGTCCAAAGCCCTTGACGTACCAGTACAATGTGCACATCCTGCGGTGGCGTGACTAAATAAAGAAACTGAAATTTGGAGGTGTTGGTTCTGTTGCAGGTCTGTGTAATGATATGTTGCAGGTCTGTATAATAATAATAGTTAGTGTAATGATTTCCATGCTAATAGCTTAAACTTCATCACAAGTGCTTTTGCCTGAACCAATCAACAGTGACTTCTGCTCCCCTATTCATGGGAATTTCTAATTATCTCTGCAGCACACCAAATTACCTGAAACTAGGCTCTACAGTGCTTTGGGTTAGTAATTACTGACAATTAATATGTGACATAAATCGGTAGGTATTCAGTATTTTGTGCTGTAACCATGCATCATTGAGCAGACCTTTTTGGGTTTGATCAAACACTTCATTTGTGTTACTCCACCAGCAGGTGGTATCTGTAAAAGCAACACTGATGATGATTAGTTTTCATTAGTGGAGCAACACATTAAACCATTATGAGAACAGGTTGTACAAGTTGCTAAATGGTTCCACACAAACTGAATGTTCCCAAAGAAAGTAATGTAGTGGTTTCTGTGTGCTCCTTTTACTGCCAGTGGTGACTTCATAACAAGGTCTGTGTGTCTGCACTTTACGAAAGATGGCTTATGATTTAATTGCTTCTTGGCTGACACAAGAATCTCTTTCTTGAAAAGCAAAATTAAACATGGCGATGCATCAAGGACTAACAAGATAATTCTTGTTACAGTAAAGGCAGAAAAGTCAGCAGCTTTAAGGTCCAGAGATTTCTGTTTAAACATTCAACATTTGGTCTTCTTTACTTACCCCCCCCCAATAAGCAATATTAGGTGCTTTTCGACCAAAAGGTCCAGGAACTTCTCTTCAAGAAACTAAATGGTTCCTGAGGCCCATTGTTGTAGTTGAAGATTATGCAAATCAGGACGTATTAAGAAACTGTAACTGTAACTGCACTACACCGCCAGTCCAGTAGGTGGTGGTAATGCGCCTTTAAGCTGGTTTGCCAACCGCTATTAATACTCAAAGAAGACGGTATCAACGTTTGTGCGACGCTTCAGTTAGCCTGTTAGCATGGAAGAGATTCAACTTGTATTGTGTTTGATCGTGCTTTATCGCATTGCAAATTGATTGAGCACAAAAGCTCGCGTCTCTTACTTCCTGTCGGCACACAACCTCACGCTGTGTGTGTGCTGCAGGAGTAAACACTCTGGCACGTCCGCTCCGTGGGAGTGTTTACAGTTCAGGAAACTTGAGTTTTCTTTTAATAAAGTTACTGTCATGGTGCAGATCACGGTGAACTTAGATTTCAACACCATTAGAAATGGTTGATGACATACCGTATAAATAACACACGGCGGTCCACAGGTCTATTTGTATTAATTTTTATAAAGAACCGTGTCGCTCCAGCTGAACTATCCCTACTGTTTCATAAGGGTGTCTTAAGTAAAAGGGGGGATTTGTTATGTTAAAGAAAAATAGACTTAATTTATTAGAGACTAATTATCAATTGTTTATATGGACATGAAAACACACTGCATTCATCTGGTATAATTTCCTGTATTTCTAAATATCACAATAAATATCATAAAACAAACAAAAAGGTATTGCTACTATGTACATTACTAGTCAAAAGTTTGGACACATTTTCTCATACAAGAGAATGGGAAAGTTTTTGACTGGTACTGCCCTGAAAGTTTCCTTTGGAAAGTACTACCCCCTCAGCAGGGACTTTTCAGGGGGTAAGTCAGCTACCCTGAAACTAAATTTAGACCCTGGCTCCTGCTGTTGAGATGCACAGAGTTCCTGAAAAGGTTCCTAGTTCCTAGGGAAAGTCCCTGCTGTTGAAAAGCACCTATTGTCATTGAACACAATCCCTTTTTGCATCATGAATCATTCAATATCAATGTTTTGCCTCATTGTTTGCCAAACTGTAAAAGGATCATTAATTCTCTGTAAGTCTGGTAACACCCACTGGTACTCTATAGTTGGTAAGAACCAAAACTGTTGTGGGTGTCTGTTCCCCAACAACCACAGAGTGCAACAGTAAAAGGATGTTCAAAGCACGAATATGCTGCAGAAAATGCTCCATGTAAGAGCTCTTTCAAATGAACAGGAGCCGAGTTTCCTGAAAACACACTTGAATCAACACATTAAATAATTGAGTATTCTGAAAGCAATACTGGGCTTTTAACCACTTCTAGTTAAGTGTACACAATCCCCAAAACTGGATGTAAATGGTTCCCTCTCGACTTCTTGGCACTAAAAGGCCTCTGTGACTCGAAATGCAAATACGGCAATGGCACACCTCGAGCACCTCTGGAGTCCACTCAATCTATCTACGATTGGCAGAAGTAACGGATAATCATTAGAGGTGTCATCCAAACGCTGCAATAAAAAGACCCAACTTCATTTTCCTGAGGGTCAGTTGTCATTGAACCATGGCAGCAGGCCAGCACGCTGATACTGGAACAGTTCTTCAGTCCTCTACATGAGCAGATGTAATAGATAGATTTAAGGCAGATATGATCCATACTCCATCTTATTTTAAAAATATGAATAACACCATGTTCATGTGAAAAAAATCAAATAATATGACAAAGAGAAGAATCAGCATCTTTCAAATGGAAGAAAATCAATGTGTATAAAAGCATTAGAGCATTTTTTCAATAAATAAATTCCATTATAGTACAATAAAATATAGCTATAAGATAGCTAGACAATTACAATGCACAGTTGGTTTTGTAATCATTTAAATAAAAGCTCATATAACCAACAATCCATTTTAACTGATCTGAATTAAAGGAGCAATATGTAACATTGACAGCTAGCGTCTAAAAAGGGTACTGCAGTCCAAACTCAAAATATTGGAGAGCGTTGTCTCCCCCCGCCCCCTCCTCCCCAGATTCGTTTGTTTCCTTTCCTGCTTCAGCGTTCCGACTGTGGTCGGAAAGCACAGGGGAGACTCATCGGTTTGCCCCAGGGACGAAGCTGCCGCTAGCTTCTGGGCTAACTCCCGTCACTTCACACACATAGCAGGAAGCAAGACACGGGAGCTCGTTCTTTTATTTGTAGTTACTGATAACACTCTCCGCTGATCCGCTCCGATCCTCGCCAACTCTTCGGTACCAGGATGGAAATTTCAAAGGAGAACATACTGGCTGCAGCATTGTTGTCAGAGAGCCAATATTTCAAATTAGCATGCTTCCTTAATCTCTGATGACATATCATGGCCATTTTATGATAAATTCCAGTAAATATATTACATATTGCTCCTGGGAGGAGTTTTTTGCTGGTTATGAAACAGACTGAAATGTATTCTGATGACTCTATACGACCTACAAAAGCAAAACAGACCATCAGCGACAAGATTGATTGTTTCTAAATAGTTATTTTTGAAGCCTGAAACCGCTGGCAGGGGGGTAGGTGTCAGACGAAGCGATTAACTGCACGCTGCCTTTGTTAACATTTTCCAGGGCAAAAATTTTAAGTGAATGAGACATATGACCTCAGGGGAGCTTTAGTTTCTCTACTGCATCCTGAGAGTTTGAGAGTTTCAGTAATTATATGATACATTAAGTGTATGGGATGAAAAAAAACATTACAGAGTAAAAAATAAATAAATAAATAAAATATCAAAAACACTTCTTTATATTTTATGGAATGTCCTTTATAGTGGACAACAGGATGCTGAATTGTAATTACGCTTCATACTTGTTGTTTCCTATTTTGCATTAGACCAAAACCCTGCTGCAACATCAGCAACATGTACAACAATCATGGAAAGTAATTTAACTGACAAGTGAGTTCATTTGTACAATGTAAACCTTTCTGGCAGTATTCTGACAATTTCACACTTTCAGTGGTTTCACTAATGCTTAGCGGATATACTGCATACCAACATAAACAGGAACACGGTTTCCTTTTCAGGAAAATCATAAAACTAATTAAAAGGCTACACTCACTTTGATAAAAGAGAAAAACTTATTTCTAAAGCATGTGTAGGCTACCCTAATCTAGGTGTCACAATGGTTTTTAGCCATACTAGCTAAACTTGTGTCAGTCAGTCACTTTAGACCCAAAGAATTTCAGCGGGTGGCACCTAACACTCTTAAACTGACCACCAGCCTTAGCAATTTCCTCATTATCTGTAAGCTCAAAGTCACAGTCTCCATCCACATCCTGAGCAAAATGTTCTCTACCTCAGTCAAATTCCTGTCACCTGCGATACCATGAATGTCATATTAAAACAGATAATTACCAATTTCCCTGCAACTCTCTCTGCTTTTCTCCTGCAGTTTCAATTCCTCCAAATTTTTCACCCCTTCAGATAAAACTTTAAATATTCCCATTAGCTATTAAGAAAGAGAGTAGCTCTTAGAAACAGTTTTACCGTGTTTGTGATTAACTTATTTCAAATATTTGTCGGTTTCGTCAAGGAGGGAGCGAGAGAAACGAGCAGCCAGACACACACAAGCGAACGGACAGAGACAGAGATGATAAGAAAGATCAGCTCTGAGTGATTAGCAGAGGGAAAGAATCCCTTGTTGACTGGCACAACTCTCCATTATTCATCAAAGCAAGAAGTAACGTTTGCCTCTTTTGTCAGGGTGTTTCCACCGCATGGTTTGAGAGTTGTCAAACGATGGCTGCATATGGTGGTAACCCACTTCTGCACTGGCTGCTGTTAAGTCAGTCATAACTCCATCCCAAGCATTGCATTAGACAGGAAACAATCTGCAAGCTCTTTTATCCAAACTTTACAGCATATCAAAGGGAAAGGTTCAAGTTTTTGTAATTCAAACTATCCATTTTTAATGTCTAATAGTTTCAGTGTGTTCTAGCAAACACTGGAATCAATTGTATTGATCTTGCCAGGTCCCCCACTCTCAGCTTACCATTCCATTTTTAGGGCCACCAGCAGAAGGGGCACCAAAAACAGGAGGATTGAACCATTTAAAAGATTACATAAATTCCCCTGTACTTTGAAAAGGCCCACTCTTCCATCAAATGTGCACTAGGTTGTTAAAAAAGCTCACTTTGCCCTAATCACCAGATACTCAGAGGAGCCCGGTTCATTAAGTTTAAGAGAATCTAAAATATGAGAAACTCATAAATACTGGATCCTAAAAAAGTGGTCATGACAGCCACAAGTGAAAGTCAGATCGTGATAATGGCTGCAGCTCAGTACAGAGATGACAGAGACTGTTTAATGTGGCGTCTGTCCTGCACAGATGAACGGTAACCTGAGTTATATTGGAATCATGCAGGGGTGTGAAGAGCTAGCTTATGTTACCCATCCTGAATATGGTTCAGACTGGAATAATACATGAAAGGGATTAGTTTGCATGTAAAGGTACTAATTTTCAGATGAAATTGAATAATTCGAAACTGAGAATAAAGTGACATTTTAAAGTATTAAAATATTACAAATGTACTATAATTTTATACAATGAAAATAGAGCCAAAGTTTGGATGACGACCAGGGTTTCAATTGCTTCTGTAACTCAATGCAGTCTCTGAAACCCATTGGTTTAAACCTCTATTAGATTCTGAAAGAGGTTTTCTTACTTCAGAAGAACCCTGAAGTCGGCTCTTCACATCTACGCCAGGTTTAGAACTCTATGAAGACTCTTACTGTATTTTCCAAATACCACAAGGAATGCTGCTCAGTGGGAAATATATGCTCGGTACAGCACGAATATCACTATGAATACTGTGGAATAGACACAGCATTCCAAATAAATGTACTCAAGTGACGTGAGACTACTCATTTAGAAAGTGTATGTACAAGTTGTTCTCATCAAGAGAAACATATAAAAACACACTTCCTGCAGAGCCGCGCTGTAACTGAGTGCCAGAATGTCAGTCAGGCACTGAAGTAGCTGACATTTTTCCCAGCGTGGTGTCTGTGCAGGCGAGTCCAAGACATGTACGAATACATCATTTAGGACTTATTTTCAGAGAAACTGCAGATGGTGTTTAAAACTTTTGCAGTTTGAAAATGGCACACAGTAGGATTGCTATTGAATGTTCGTGTGGTGCGCTTGCACACAAGGGTCTGAAACTAGAGCAGTCTGTCTCTGCTGAAGTGAGAACAATGTAGGCTGAAGTCCCATGCAGGCTATATGTCCTATATGAAGGAATTGGACATTATTATTATAGTATATGTTGGATCCTCTCAATGGAGAAATTATCCAAAATATCTTTAAACAAGCACAAGCAATGACTGTATATATAGATGGACGACGCGTCTCCATCTGCTCCCATTTTATGAAAGTGATGCCAAAATACCCCCCGTGATAGGCGCTGCCATCTTGCGATGGTGACGTCACATGGAGCCAGAGTCTGCGCAGTAGAGATCAGTGGGTGGCGCCGCCGTAGCCACTTCCGCTAACCAAAACAGAGACTGAACTTACCGAAAAAACAGCAAGGATCTTGCTCGCCGGCGTGTTTAACAGCAGAACAGCTTCTTTGTGTTGGTCTGAGGTTAACGTTCACAGGTATGGAACCTTCACTGACTGTAGGGATTGTTTTTGTTATGTTTCTTCCCGCCGTCCGTCCTCCACTCTGCTAATCAGGAACTGATCGGCTGCAGTAGCCGTATTTGTCAGCAGAGGTGTCAATCATCGTTTTGACAGCATCAAATAACTAATTAAAAATAAACTTGAAAAATGAACACTTGGTCATAAATCAGCATGAGAAAAATGTATTTGGTGTGTATTTTGATTTTATAGTTTGACTCATGTCCCATCTGTTAACACGGAGGAGGCGGGCTTTATGACCTATACTGCAGCCAGTCAACAGGGGGCAATAGAGAGGGTTTGGCTTCACTTTTAGGGAGCTGTCATGTCGTCCATCTTGTTATACAGTCTATGGTTGCAAGGCACACTGAACAAAGGGTTTATAAGTTGTAATAATTGGTAAAATAACCAGTGCTTTATGGTCATGTTATATTCTTCTCATAAATCGACTATTTGGTTGCAAGTGTGTGGGGCCATATATTGCCTATATTTTGCATGTATTGCCTAATAAACCATAGTAAATGCACAAAATGAACATCATGCTGTATTGAAAGTCCTAAAACCAGCAAAAGGGAGCATATAGGCGCACTGAGGTAATACATCCACTGAGAAGCAGGCACATTTTCTTATAGACTTACATACAACTGGACTTCTTTATGCAAACAGTCGACCCAACAATTTGGTCTACAATTTTTGATAAGAGGACAAATGTGCAGAGAAAAGCCCCAACCACAGATCCCTGCTTGTCATCGATCAGTGTGGAGCTCAGTTGGTGCACGAGAGTGCCGCTCCCCGAGCAGAGAGTGGAGGTGCAGACAGCTGTTCTCTACAATCAGACGCAAAATAAGAGCAAACTGCACAGAGCTGCTCAACTTCATGGGCATGTTTGTGCTTGAATATCATAAGTGCAGTTTGCTTTGTGAATCTTGACACGGAGCAGAAAGCGGTCGCAAATATTATTATGCGCAATGATAAACCCTTTGTTAATGTTGACCATCAAAAATTATTTTCACATCACTTTTCTAGGACAATTCTTCAACAGCGCAAAAAGAAGTTGGAGATGTGTGTGCTGCATCCACTCCACAGAAGAAGAATGATTTATGGCTGCTAATGCATCAAATGTCTCATGGTAAGCCCAATAAATGTAAAGCAACAACCTTTTTTTTATTTTGACAGTGGATCATCTTTACGCTGCGATTACATGTTGGGGGGGGGGGGGGGGGGGTAGGCCCAACGTGACTTTGCCTGTGTTGTGGGAGCAAAAGAAAGGAGTGAAATAAAAGATTTGGAGTCCCATCCTCCTACGTTTTTGTGATGAATGGGAGCTAGGTAGCTAAAGCTGAGGTCATCCATCATGAGCTATGGTGTTAATTAATGTTGTAGGCGGCGAGCCAACGAGGCCTGTTCCACATCAGCAAAAAGAAAAGCTACTGCTTTTCCTTCAGCTCCTCAGAAGGACTGCAGATTAAAAATGTAGCTGTTTGCAAAGAGGATCACTCAGATCAGGATACATGTGATACACGGGAGATACAGACTGAAACACACGCATACACATCACAAGCAAAATACTCCTTCTCTCATACATTATACACTTTACTGTAGCTCAAAGCAAAGGTATCCCCTGCCATGTAATAGCCTCACCCATAAACCTCACTCTTATCAGCCTGCCATGTGACTGGCTTTCATAATAAGTTTTCATTACACTATAATGTGATTTATGTGAGCGGTCATTTTGAACACTCTGCCATTGTAAATCATCCCAAAGGAGAAACCCTGCAAATAAACAAGCATGTCATGATTGTCAGCATAAAGTGATTTTAATTCATTACAAGCCGCCTGTGGGATCATGTCCGCCAGCCAATAAAAGAGGCTCATGACAAATGGGAGAAGTAAAGTTTCATGTGTGTGAAGTTATTTGTATTTCTTGTGTGTGTTTGGGGGAATCAGAGCGGAGGCTTGGCAAAGGAATGCAATTCAAAGAATAATGCTACAGCCTTGGGCTGAGAAGACTCAAAATAGAGGCGCAAGGTTACATTGCATTTCTGCCATGAGTGCACTAATGTGAAAGTAGAGGTTGAGACCCGGTTGAATTCCTGGCGTCACATATCTTTTGTTAGGCTATTTACGCGATATTACCTCTAAAGGAATAAACATGTTTGGGAATAAAGTGCCAAGAGTTAGATAAGAAGATCGACACCACTTTCATACTTGCCAGTTTAATTTTAAATTAATATAAACAGATCTGATCGCCGTGGTAGTGGCTTGTCAATCACAGTAGGGCAGGCCCTAAAGCAAAGCCTACATTATCATGGATTCATTTTAAGGGCGGATCAGACAGACCGCATTTTGCAGGCTGTAAAACACGAGGCACACTGCACCGCCTTTTTTGTTGAAGCCTACGGTTAAAGAAAAGAGCAGCTCGCTGCGCCGGTGGGCTGTTTATTTACAAAATGAACATCATGCTGTATTACAAAGACTTCAAACTATTGAATGACACCGTAACTCATGTTGACGGATGATATGGAAAGATTGACAACGTTGTCATGTCTGTACCAACCGGCAACTTCCGGTATTGAAAAATGAAGCCAATGCGGAAGTGCAAAAAACTGCAGTTCCTCGAGAGGCCACTTGAGGCTCCAGAAAACAAGAAATAACATTACAGCAGGTGGGAAAATGCCAATTTCTACAGCAGAAATAAACATGCTTACAGCCTGGTACAAAAAGCGGTTTTGTTATAAATAGCTAATTTTATTGTTCAAGATAACTGTACGGGGGTGAATCTTTTTTTAGAAGACACCCGTTTTAATTATATTAAGCCTTAAATCATAGGGGCCGGATCACTTCATTGACAGGTGGATCCTGCTGGCTGTCTGCTAGACGTCAACAATGACACACAGTCACTGAGCTTAACTTCACCTGTTTGTGTCATTGGAGCCTTTTGGGGATTTTTTCATGGCGTGCAAGAAGTCTGCTAGTGTTATTGTATTGATATATTTTTAGCACTAAGTAGCAGGTATACTGTGCTCGCTTTAGCTGCTTGTTAGCCTGTTCAGCGTTTATCAAGCCTTAATTTAATCATCGGCCAGTAAATAGGAGTCCGGAGTTGTTGGCTTTTCCCCGGAGAGATTACAGTGGAGCGTAGTGATGAGAAGACCGGTTATTTTAAGTTTCCTGTTAGGTGTCGACTCGCCACTCTGCGAGCGAGCAGAGAGTCCGCTACTTCTTCAGTCTGATAAATAAACACCTACAGTCAGTCACCGTCACAAACAGAATCTCCTCTGTGGGAAACACTAAGTTAGACTAGCTCGTTCATTATTTATACCGTCTGTGGCTAATAACCGCTAGCTACATTGAGAAGCATTTAGCCTAGCTTCTTAGCCGTAGCTGGCTGATTCATGCGGCCTCATCTTTGCCTGCCTCTGGCATTTCCAAATGGCGACTGCCAGCGGCAGCGCAATTCGGGCTTCAAAGCGCTTCTTCAGAAACTAATGGGTGACGTCACCGAGACTACGTCCAATATTTATACAGTCTATGGTCTGTATGATAAATAAAAAGCTACCTGTAATGTCAGCAGTATGTTTCAAGTGTTAGACAATCACAAACATGATTAACATGAACTTTTTCCCCCTGAGTGCACTGAAACATGGCGGCAGTATTGGCTTATGGTTTCACCTGGAAAAACAGTGCAAGAGTGCAGTTTTGAATCTCAAAGAACTATTTTCCACTGACATAGTGGACATTTTATACTTTGAAGGTCACAAAAATATTCCAGTCCATCAGTGTGATAGGTCAAATGTCAGGTGATAAAGAGAAACGCAGAGATGTGTCTCAAAGTTGGAACTCTGTGATTACACATAAGTGGACGCAAAAGGGCATCTGGGCCAGAGGTTTGTTGAAAGTAAACAGGTCAATGACGTTGGCTTTGACATATATCAAAGAATTAGACACTTGAGGTTCTATCTAAAGGTTATAAAATCCACACACTGCAGCCAGGCTGCTCAAAGTAACACAACAGCCTCATCTTTAAGCAGAGGCCCTCTCCACGTTATTGGACTTTAATTTTAATTTAGCCTAACAATTTAACAAGTTCTCACCAAACTTTTTTCACAGCTCTTTAGTCAACACATATCAACTTGCATACTCTTAAGTTGAACAAGAGGTCCACGTCTGTGAGACAGCAGTGACAAATGAAAGAACAAATGACTTAATAAATGTCTGCTCCCTCTCTTTGGATTTTTTGTTGAGTCACTAAACGCATCTCGCCTACTCTGTTCTGATCCTAAACAATATATCCTCTTGTCTCTGTGGAATTTCACCTCCATTACTCTTTTACAATCAGCCACGCTCCGCTCACAACCACTTTCTTCTTTATTTAATACATCTATCTCTAAGCGAACCCGAGTCAAAGTCAGTATATGGGCAGATATCAAGAAGGCAAATTATCAGCTGCCATCATCTCTCCGAGGGCATTATAAATATGGCATTTATCACAGAAGCGATCCACAAACCTCACTTTAATATATTCTCATTTGACAGAAGGCAAAGTGATAAATCTCTCCTCGGACCGTTTTAGACGAGGTAACTACAACTTGGAGAAGCAACAACCAGAAATGAATAATTCATACAGTGACAAAATGGTGCACCAATTACCCAGCACATTTACAGCACAGTGGTATTCTGTCTTGCTCGCAGTTAAACGTGGGGATGATTGGGGAGATGGATGTGAGATCAAAGTAAGTTTTTTCACAAGACGGGGATATCGTGGCATCATGGATTTCATTTCACACATACTATCTTTACAGCATTTGTTACGCTCTGTGGCTCTTTGCAGTGAAGTGATGAAATGCACATTTCACAGGCAGGCTGTGCTGTGTATAACGTACTATAGGAATAGGACCAGCGTTTAGCATGTGGGAGTCAGAACTGTAAAAGAAAACATATACCTAAAATAAAACTCATTGTTGACTACACTGATAGCTAAATGGTTTGATATTTCTTAGTTTTGTCTTCAAAGTAGAAACAGGTGTCAGTGAAACAGAATTACGATGTATGATTGTAGTAGAAGCTGGCAGTCATACCGTGTATATCTAGCTTGCCGGCGGCCCTGTAAGAACATGACATTGTTATTGGTTCTAGGTCAAAGTTCATGAACTTCATCAGAGTGTTTGTAGAGACCAGCCCATAGACATATTTTATAATAAGCCCAACTCAGTTTACACTTCCGGCCAGCTTCAATGAGGGCAGTTTGATGACAAGAAATACAGTAGCATTGTGATTTACAGCAGTCCAGACCAGGACTTTGACTCCAGTAACAGTGAAGGTGGCAGGGTTACAGCAGGGTCTGCCAAATGAAACAACAAAACATGGCAAATAAATCCACTGATGTACTGTAAAAATCCTCTATCCCCCTTTCCCCAGTTTGTGTTAGTATTAGTGCCATGCTAATAGTTACATCCAATTTAGCCGACCAACCCAATCTCTGTTTCAGAAAGAATCTTAACCAAAAAAACTGTAATGAATACTGGCTGGAGTTTAAAATCATTTGGAGATAAGGGGAGTGTGTGTCATGGTTAAACAGTCAAGCTAGCAGCTCTTTTAGGCTGTACTTAGACACCAACAGTGGTGCTGTAAGCTAAATAACACATTCTAAGTAGCTCACAATACTTCAACTGTACAATTCTGATGTATTCACATATAATAAAGTCAATTCATCATATTTAGTGAATTTAGTCTGTGAATTTCATTCAATAGTTTTAGAGATAATTCAATCTCGACTGAAATGATGGGCAAACCAAGTGACATTGCTCTAGCCCTCATTGCCTTGGCTGAAAATTACTGGCTGATAGGAAAAAGGATACAACATATCAAAGACTCACACTTTGTCAACCAAAATGTCCTCTCAGACCTCCACTTTGAGAGGTATTGTGGAGTAACATTGTACTCTTTCAAGAGAACAGTTACTTCTGGCGTTCAAACAACAACCAGGGCTGTAATTTCTTCTGGTAACATCATTGACTCCATCCTCCTCAGGGACATGACTATGAATCTTTTTCGGAGGCTCAGACATCACATGAGGATCTGATCAACACTCATTGCTTTTATTGCATCTTTCATTACAAAATATACAATGCTCTAAAACAAATCATTGATTTCCAATACAGCAGCACACTACAGATGTAAACACAGTGCTTCAGCAATGTCTGCCACAGCATATGCACATCGTTAATTTCTTCCAACAGTCTAATGGTCAAACTAGAAGTGTAAGCAGACGTAGACAGATTGTGTGTTACCGTAAGGAGAGGAGAAGTAAAAGAAATGGCCGCGGCGCTAGAAAAAAGAAACATTTCAAGTGGGCAACTGTGTATGGTTGTGAACAACAGTGTCACATTACATTAATGAGCACCAGTAAAAATAAAGGAACACTCTCACAGACTGCTGCCTTCTCCATCTTGTATCAAGTAGCAGCAGTGCAATATTACTGTGTTTACCAGAGACAGCAGCAGTGTCTGCTGGAGCATCTTTCACTAACCCCTGATCAGCACCATGGACAGCGACCCCTGGTCCATTCAGCTGATGGAGAGCCTCAGCTGCTGCACCATGTTGAGCCCATGCGGGGCTTATTGTCAGTAGATGTATTTAAAACTATACCATCAGCGCTAATGACAAAACATTTTTTTTACTAAAATGTCAGGCTTTTTGTTTTTCATATTCCCAGCTCCTCCTCTTATGTGGAGTTTTGGGAGCATAAAAAACCAGTAGCACAGATTTGCATATTTAAAAAGGAAGGAAGAAGCACTGAGATCATTAAGTCATCATAAGAAAAACAACATGTTGAAAATACTCAATAACAAGAAAATGTTTTAGTAAATAAATGTCTGTCAAGTCACTATCTGTCCCCGAATGAGGTAACACATAGGTGATTGAGCCTATGGCCCACGGATGAAAGCCTTTGCATTTGCAGGATATAGTGTTATTATGGATTGGGTGTCTGTGGTGACATCTGCGGAAAAAATAACAAGTGATGTGTTTTCCATCACACAGCAGTGGTTGGTCTGCCAGAGAGGGTAGGCGGAGCTACGCAGCTGCTTTTCCAGTCTCTGCAAGTGTTGCGAGTAAACAGTAATCTACTATGGCTGAGCAAACAAAGAAAAGATCGATGACTACAGATACAACTTCAAGAATAAGTGAAAATCCAAAGAAAAACCAACAAATTGGACGCTCAGATGAAGGCAAACAGTCTAAAAAGGAAAGCGACCGTCAGCGAGGAAAATCAAGAGTTACAACCGTACGAAGGAAGCCAACTGTAAACGTCTTGTGAAATTGGGAAGTGTACTCCCGCAATTACCGTTTATCGCCAAAGAAATGAAACCGAAATCTTCGAGATTGACTCTTTAAGTATCAGAATATGAAAAATGTAAAGGTACTCATTGTGTAGTATATTCTCTACAATACAACCATACTATTATAGTTAAAAGTCATATATAGTATACTATGTTGATTGATTTATCTATCCAAGAATTAAAGCTGCTTTTTAGCATTCAGGAAACATGATTGGTTTTCTTTCACTCAATGCCTTTTCAGACTACAATCATCATTCCTTTGTTTAGTCTTGTAAATACAAGGTAGTGCAGTATAGTAAGTGGTTTCTGTCATAGCTATGTGTTGAGCATAAATGACAGGAAAAGACTGACTGAGTGAAGTGCCACAATGTACAATTTACTCTGCAGCATTTCCTGTATTTTTCTTTTGTCAAACCTTCTTTTCATTGGAACTGCCACATATACAGAGTCGACTAATACGCAAGACTTGTGGTTCAGGTCATAGCAACATTGTGCTGCTCTTGTAGAGGGTACATTTACTGCTATTATGTACAGACAATGAATGGCAGCTATGGGAGCAGAGCAATCAGAGGCATGTTTACTCAACGGAACATCGTGAATCAGAACAATCTCACATGGACGTGTGTTTACTGTGACACTGAATAAAGAAAGTAATATTGTTTACCTGTGTCAGCAGGCGTCAGTTACAGGTGTTCTTACTGTATGTACAAATCATAAAAGACTGTTGTTACTTTTAGTGACATAGTACACATGTCTCATTCTATTGGACAGCATCAAATGCCTTAAACCTGCATTCTTTATAAAGGCCAGCAGGGGCGACTCCTCTGGTTGCAAATAAAAGTCAGGAAAAGTCTGAAAAAATGACCCTACTTCTCACTTTATTTACCTCAGAAAACATTTTACTAATGAGTTGAATTGTCTCAATTGTTAATCTACTTTAACAATCATGATAGTCATTTTGTAAAATATGGTCCCATCTGAAGTTAAAAAGACAAAAAAGCATCGTTGTTACCTGTGATTGACAAGTCATTACCGCGCCGCCCTGTCCCTGACCTTCATATTAAAATATGGACATTTGTGGCTCCAAGAAACCAAGATGCCAAACTAAAAGTGGGTGATGTCCCTGTGGCTTCCCTCACTTCTTATATACAGTCTATACAACCCAGCACAGCTTCCCTGTGGCCTCTGTGAGCTTAAACCAAAGCACCAATATATCAGAAAGAAAAATGTAGCAATAATGTTCAATCTGGGTATTTCTCAGTGGAGCCCTAACTTTCCTTTCTGTAGGAGATATTCTCTTGTGAGGGTCGCCCCCTGTCTTGAGAAGAATAACCATTTAAGCAGGTCTGTTGCTCCTGAGGTTACTGAGGTCATGCCCAGTGTGTCTTCCTTCTTTTTTTTTTTTTAAGAAACTAGGTCTAGAATCTGCAGAAAGGAAGTTTTGTACACATCTTTCCTATATATTATTCTGCTGCACCTGATGTGTACATTCTACAACCAACAAGACTCAGGGCCAGGTTATACTAGATAAGTTATACTAGAGAAGTTTAGACGACCTTGACTGACCTTGTCAGGAGGCAGAGTGTTTATACCTGCTCCGAACATTCACACTTAAAGCCGAAGTGAAAAGTTGGCCGTCACAGAGAGGTGGGAGACCTGACGTGATATTGTTCGGGTATAACGCGGCACATTTTCAGACAGTCTTCCCTGGAAGGCTTTCAAAGTGTTGCACTCGGTTGTTCAAATAAAAAGTGACAGAAATTGAAATGTTGTGTAACAACTGAGAAATGAGAGCTTAGAGCTCTCAGACAGGCAAACTCAGTATCCTCTGTTATATCTCCTCCAAAAACTCAATTTTGTCTCAGTGTTATATTCTTTACTAGTGTTATTTGTTGTTATTAATTCAAATGATTGTATGTTGTTTTAGACGATATAATTTTTGGGGACACCGGTGAACGTGCCGGGCGGTAAGCAATAATCGACTTCCTGTCAAGACTTCCTTTTCCACGTGCTGCATTGTTCAAGAAAGAGAAACCGTTTCTTGTGATTTACTTGTTATTAACAGGTCTTACCTTTGCTGAAATTTCAACATCATGATGCATATTTGTAAGAAGTAAAAATTCAAGCTTTGTCAGGTCTGTCCTCAAGAGGAGAAGACAACGTTTAATATGCTCGTTTGTTGAACGGAGGTCGGATCGTTTTGATGCATTCGAGGAAGTCGGGAAATCTGAATGCTGAACGGCTTTCGTGACAGCGCGTCAAGGGAATTCATCTCAAGTTAATTCTACGTTTCTATGTTGAATCTGTAAATAGAGATTACCAGTAGCACAACGTCTGACATAATTCACCCTATTCCATTGTTGGAAATGTGGGGTTGGGTAGGTGATGGGACTCTGAAACTATTCAACCATCTGACAGGCAGTTCTAATAATATAGGCAGCTCTGTGAGTATCACTGCCCAGCGGTGCTTTCAGCTAAATTCTAACATTAGCATACTTACAAAATCACTATGACATTGTAATTATGCTAATGTTTAGCTGGTATTTGAGTTTAGCATGTTAGCATGTTTACCGTTGCTATAAGCAATAAACTGTAAAGCTGAGGCTGATGTCATTAGTTAATAACATTGGACTGATGGTGGCAGTGAAGGCAAAGTTAAGGGATCATTTTGATCACAAATCATCATAGCATGTTCACAGCAATTCATCCAACAGTTGTCATCACGTGATCATGATACATCATCAGGGAACTATTAATGTCTCAAATTTGTGCCAATCAATGACTGTATATAAAGATGGACGACATGTCTGCATCTTCTATCGTACAAAAATTAAGCCAAACTACCCCCCGGAAGCAGGTGCTGCCATCTTTTGCATTCGGAGCCAGAGTCTGTAGTACGGCAAAAACCCCTCAGGTGGCCTAAGTCTGCAGCAGATCAGCTTCTTGTGTTGGTCTTACACAGATATTCACGATTATGGAAAGTTCAATGACTGTAGTGTTAGTGTTAGCAGCTTGAGATATGAGAAATAAGTTGGAGTGGAGCGACAACCTCTTGGTCCGAAAGGTTATCTGCATTCGCAAGCAAATATTAGAAAGATGCTAATGAAAAGCTACATTGTTAGACGATAACCTATCAGTTCAGGGATTGCCTTTCGGCCAATGTGTCCTGCCTCAGTCCATGTAGAGCGCAACGTCCTGCAGCTCTCTTGGACACGATTGGTCTTTCGTCTAAAGATTCTGCAGATTTGTCTTTATAGACATTAGAGGATCACAAGAGGTCACTTTAATATTTGTGTAATATATGTAATATATTAATATGTATTACATCCCTTTGCTTTTACTGTTACAGGATTTATGTTACATGTTCATTGACTAATTTACAGTTGTTTTGTAAGGACTTTCATTGGCCTAGGAACACTGTTAGCAATAGTAACTTAGCTTTCTAGCATCAAACCTCACAGAGTGTAACTTTGTCACAAAAATAATGACCTGCAATGAAATATTATAACAAAACCATGAATACATACCCATGATGCTACTTAAGCTTCAGACATACACGCAGATGTCACAGGATTAACCCAAATATAATAAATCAACATCTTTCAGACTTCTGATGACTTCTTGATTAATGGTCACATGCTATGACTTCCTGTTTCTTCTTCTTCTCTTAGATTATGGCAGATTGCAACGTACGTTAAAAGGGGCATACCGCCACCTACTGTACCGGAGTGTGTAACATCATGGTCTGATACTGTTGCTTCCTATTTAAGTGGCCACAACAAAAAAAGCTAAACAAAAACACACAATTACTTTCACAGAAACAAGAACTTCAACATATTAACTAAACTAACTAAAATCCTGGCACAGCTCTGGTCCCAACATTGGAATATGATTTGAGTAAAAGGGGTGAATTTACAGATCTCACATTAGATGGGACGGGACCATCACACCACCATGATTTTAGAAAAGAGCACAGGTGCAGCGTTACATAAAATTTCCCCAGAGGCTTTATGCAAGTATAATCCATACATGCATTAAGCATTGAGCTGCTATGCATTCATAAAGACTGTAATCTTTTCCTACATTTGCATGGAGGAGTTTTATGAGCACTGGTTTGTTGGCTTGAATTTACTAAACAGGAAAAACACACAGGTGTCACTGAGTGGAATTTTCATGATAACACAGGGCATTACTGAAAGACCAGATCCACTGTCACAGAAGCTTACCCAAATATTGAAATACAGCTTCAAAGTGGTGCAAAACATGAGTGACACTTGGCAGTTTAATAAACGTATTTGTTGCGTATGGAATTGTAAATGGACACAAAGCAGGCGGCCCAAACCAGAGCTCCAGACAGCAGAGATTAATCTCTTCACTTTAATATTTTTACCTGACACGGAGGAAACAGATTGTTGCAGGAATGGCCTTATGGGTCCCCTGCAGGACATCTATAACAGTTCTTGTTATTAATGTCCTCTAAACTTCCCAGTGGATGGCAGAGTTTCACTTCACGTACCTCTTCTCTTGATGATGATCTTTTGCTTTGTGATTGGTGAACAGAAAAAAAATGTATGCTGCATCTAATGTAAAGCACATTTGCAAACTCTGTCAATGGTATGGAATTTATCCCAGCACAAAGACTGTTACTGTGGTTTTGTCTCCTCTATTGAGTTATTGAGAAAATGAACAAAGGAAAGTCATCAATATGTATGTCTTTTCACCTCTTCACATGATTACATTGGATTATTTCCCAGTCATTTTCTTCCAAAGTCTTTTCAATAAATTGTAACACTGTTATCAGACTATTGTTAAACATGTGGATATGATTTGAAGGACTTAGGAACAGTCGACATTTTGTGAACCTGAGACAAAGTATTTATGTGAGCACACTAAACACTTTGTATTTGTTTTCATGTTCAGATTGATTATCATTACTGTGACCAGTGCCCTATCATTGTATAAGGGACTGCAGTGGCGTACACAGTCTTTTTGAGGGGCAGGGGCAAATAAAAAGGGCACCAGTTGTATGCCATGGGGCACTAGTGCACAGTAAGTAATGTGAATCAACAACAGGGTCAACTATAGGCATACCATAAGGGGACATTGTCTCACACATAGTAGGTGCGGAGGGTAACTAATTTTCCAACATTTATCAATTATCCACTGGAAGGGCATCTGAGAGGGCACTTCATCATTTTTTTATCTACTACAGGGGCATCTATGTATCCTTTGTTTAAAATGTTGTGGCAGTAATTTAAAAATAGAAGGTAGATTTACATAGGAGAGAGCTGACTACAGAAATTGACTGAATAGGAGTTATTGAGGGCAGGCGAAGGTCCCGCCATTGCTCTATTGTGCGTCGTTGGTGGCTGGTTGATCCTTCAAAGAAAGCTGTCGCACTAAACCTGTGAAACACTGACTGTGAAACAGTTTGTCAAAAGGATTCCGGTGGACACAGATGGTGAGCCTCCCTGTTGATCTCACCTGCACAAAGACATCTGCTTCATCCCTCTGATCCTCCTTTCAGTGGGGGGTATCAACCAAAGTGTCAACCACACACACACATACACACACCCACAAACACACCATTACAAATAAGAAACATCTCATCATTCACTGGATGGATTGGTAAAATGCAGTAAAGACTGTCGATGACTCTTGAAATTAGATTTTTCTTCTGGCAGCCTCCTGAGATTGTCACGTGGTGAATGAAGTGAGCATCAACAAGCCCTGATTGGATTGCCATAAAATATGGTTCAGGTTTTCATAACCCCCTCAGGATGAATTGTAATTATTTTATGATGCCTTTACTTTTAATAAAGTACCATCATCAGTTTAAAATGTTAATTTGTTCAATACTTTAGTTTTTGGCCAAAACCCTGCAGAACTTATTGCATTCCCATTAGTGTTTTCTGCTAAACACCAATGCTAAAAGAAGAAAGAAAGAAGGGTGGTGCAAACAACACAGCTTTCAAACATTTGTGAGCATTTACAAAATGTTGATAAGCATTGGGCCCAAAGTACGGCTGTGTCTGAGCACAGCCTACAGTGCCATTAGCATTACTAGAGACTCTAAGGCTTCTTACACATGCTATTTAATGTGCTCTTGCTCAGCATGAGTCACTTGCAAAGGTAGAGAGCAGCACCACTCTACTTCCTTATACCCTAAAAAAACATATAAAGCTGTCCTCCATGTTTTTAAACAACAGTTGCAGTAACAGGACATTTTGCGCATTATACAGTTTGCAATGTTATTAAGAATGGTAAACAGGGTGCTTGGTAGAGCAGGCGCCCCAAGTACATAGGCTATAGTCCTCATCGCACTGATCGCATGTTCGACTTGATTTCCTGTCTATCTTCAGCTGTCCTGTCAAACAAAGGCAAAAGCCAAAGAAATAATCTTTAAAAAAAAAAAAAAGAATGGTTGACACTGAAACACAGAGCATGAGTTTGTCTTCGAGAACCTCCCCTGCTGGCACGTATCGCTTCTAACAACGTCCCAAAGCCTACAGTTGCTGTCATTTGTTGCATTTGAAAAGGTCAGCGGCAACCAACACTAAAGATAATTTGACTTTTAGCGCATCTCTTGGTGGCATTTCTGAGCTGTGCACCATGCCAAAGCGCTACCTTTGCATCATGCTAAAGGTAGCACTGGCAACTAGTTGGTTGCACTTCTTTCCCAAATTGGAAAACACAGGCGCAGCCAGCGTACTGATTTTTCTGCTAATCATTTGTAAGCAGCCTTTGTCTTGTTATTTTTAGGTAACTCCCAGAAGAAATCTACCCAACACGAACAATCTAATGACACTGTTCTGACATTGTTCTCCACTGGCCCATTAAATAAAACTTTTAAACTCTAATTCTGCTGCTTACACTTATCGGCCGGAAGTCGCCAAAATGATTTGTAATTCTTATTTGACCCACATCTGATGAAACCGTTTATGGTTGTTGAAAAAATACAAAGCACTCCCATGCTGTGCTGATGGAGGAGGAAACGAAACCACAGTATTTCCAATTAGAGTCACACTCCCGACCTGTTGCCTTCTGAACTCATTTACACATCTCCATTCCCTACCCTCGTCACCTGTGGCTGATTTTTAATATATAGCAGGAAATGGGAAACAGGGCCTTCGGTATTCACATATCAGCATGGTTGCAGCTTCAATCTAGAGCTCCTCATCAGCCTGCATAACAAGGTTAACTGCATATACATAATTTACTGACACATATCTGCTATCTAACAGCGTCACAGGGAATGTAGCTGATGTGCTCACATACACAAAGCTGCATAAATAGCATCCAATACTAAACACCCTCTATCTGTGACTCTTCAGTGTCAGTGTGTGACGCAGGTCTCAACTCCAGTTCTTTTCATGTGCTGTGGCCTTTATTTTTCAGTAACGCAGCTCTTTGACATTGTTGTCTGTAAGTAAGGCGTTCTGTCACTGAGGTGGAGACTGAAATATCTCAACAACTATTATATATAAATTAGTGTGGCCTTTGACAAAGGCATTCATGGACCAAGATACAAAATCCCACTGGCTCCCCTTTAGTGTTATCACGCTGCTGATCCTCTGACTGTTTGAATCACCCTCAGCTGTATTTTATGGTTAATACTAATAAGCAAAACAAAACTAAACTACTGAAGATGGTATGCATCAGCTTAACCACTAGGGGTGTAAGAAAATACTGATACACTTTAATATCCCGATATTATGTTTTGTGAACTGTATCAATTCTCAAAAACGTGAATTTTAAATAATAATTTACATGCAACGATTCAAGCAGTGGTTCATTTTGTGTTGTTGTTTAAATCCCTCACCACTAGATGGCAGTTCAGCCATTTGACTCGAACACTCAAACGTAACAACAACTTCAACTGAGACAGGATAAAGTTAAGCCCACGTCACTAGCGTACCGCTAGCATTAGCAAACAATAACACTCATGGCTGAATCTGAAAGAGCTAGACCGGCTCCCGCGGCGTATAAGGCTGATGTGTTGGCTCATTTGGGCTTCAAAGACAGCACTAAGGAGTTACACAAGAGTCACGCTGTTTGCAAAATGTGCCGTGCCAAAGTCAAATACTCGGGGAACACAACGAACCTCACTAAGCACACATAGCAAGACAGCATTCTGAAGATGTGCAGCTAACGGAACAGCAAACGGCTAACGGTAAGCGAGTGGATCCCACTCAACTCACTCTGGAATGTCGATGTGTAACTGCACAGAGAAGTGCCCTGAAAGCTGGGCATGTTGACCAGCTCGTTTTCCTCTCCCTGCATTTAATATTTTGTTACATTTGTATAATGTTTTCTTTAGAAATCCTGCAAGCACTTTTATTTTTCATTGATAAAGGCAGATGTTATTTCTTTGTTCAGATGTATATTTAAATTGTTTTTTTTATTTTATCGCAATATATCACCTTGCTGACAGTATCCCAATATATCGCAATATATTGAATCGTAACCCCTGTATTGTGATACATATCGTATCGCCAGACTCTTAACTACTCTATTAACCACAGCATGTTAGCAATATCACTCAATCATAACAATATAATGACATTATCATATAGCTCAAAGTGTCTCACAGAGGAGCTAGCATGACTTCAGACTGTGTTTAGGTTGATTTATAAGCCTTCATTTCAGCTCTGTTCACAGGGGGAAGTTACAAAGTGTCTACAAACCTCCTCACAACCAACAACTGTGAGCTCACATCATGCAAAGCTGCAGCATAACTGCACATTTTAAAATGGTTTTATGATCATTTGTTTCTGTTTTAATTGTTTCTGTTTCAATGCTGTACATACATTTGTTTACAGACCCTGTATAAATTAGAGCTTATTTTTATGAGGTTATGATGACAAAATGTTAATTTCCATGTATAATTAAAATGAACATATCTGAACAAGTCTGAGCACCTGATGAATGAGAGTGTTGTCCCGTGAGAAATGAGAGCATCCTTTAACACAGCTAGTTCCTCAGTATGACATGTTAAAGTCCATGTGACACTGTAAGGATTATGACTTGTCATTCATAAGCAAAGGAGGAAGTTAGCGGATGACAAATAAAGTCCACATTTCTTGTTGATTGTTGAAGTTTTTTTAATCAAATGTGTCTTGCACTGAATGTCACATACACATCTGTTTCTAGCCAAACAATGACATGACCAAGTCATTTGTTGGTATTCTTATGATGATGTTAAATAGTTTTTCATTTCTAGTTTAACATGAAAAATGTGACTTTTGCTTCCAATGAAACGCTCTCTCCAGTGTTCATGTCCCTTAACGCTTCCCTTTCCCTCATAACCTCAAACTTGTGTGCGTGTTTGTCTTTAGAAGGGAGGTCAACAAAAGCAGAGTAGCACTGTAGTAGCTGCTGCATGTTGCTGTTAATGAGCTTTTAATTAGGCTTGTTTGAAGTTATAAAAATCTCTAGATGAAAGAGATGAGTAAAGCATAACGTGAGGCTGAATGGAATCCATGAGTTTTACAGTTTGAACAATACAAGCCTGAGAAGACCTTTTATCAAGTGACTTACATAAACAAAATGAAAACAATTGGATTGACTGTGGTTTCAATCAGATTTTTGATTGCATAGAAAATCCAAAAATCAAGTCTGTGTTGTGTATTTTTCATGTTAAATAATGAAATAGACTGCAGGGGATAGACTGAAGGATATTGCTGTTTTAAAACACAGCAGAACAATCCTGTCATAGAAAATCAACACCAACAACTGCTGCTGTTACAAATGTGTTCAAATCTGCTTTTGTAAACACACATGCACATTTTTAGGGCTGACTGAAAAATGTTTGGCTTTACAAACGTAATTTTGTTCTTATAAATCGTACAATTGAAGACCAGCGCAGACAAATCAGTTTATGTCTGCTTTTTATCACTCAGACCACTGGAATCCAAAACATGGATTTCATCAGATGAAGTGTTGCTTACTGTATTTACTTGATATAAAGTTCAAGAGGGAATTTTTTAATCTGAAAACAAGACTGACCAAATAATATGTTCTCTTCAGTCCTTCTTTCTAAGTTTGTTCTGTATTAATTTAATATGGAAGCCAGTGGTTAACAGGAGAGACATAAAGATTTTGTGGGATTTTGGCCCGAAGTATAAAGTACATCCAGGGTTGAAATATATGTTACTAAAGGTCCTGAAAGGGCACAAACATAGTTTTTCTTTACATTGAGTGTTACTCACCAACGTTTAAGTAAATTTTACCCTATGTTCTGAGTAAAGAGTACCTACATTTAACGACTATGATACACTTAAAATAAATCAGGAACATTCTACTCCACATTTCTCATGAGATTACACAAGTTATTACTTAATAAAAATCAGTAATAATAAGTCTTGACACATAGAGATGCTAACACTCACCTTAGAGTCACCAGTAAACCAAACGAGCATGTCTTTGGACTGTGGGAGGAGGCCGGAGTACCCGGAGGGAACCCACACACGCACGGGGTGAGCATGTAAGCTTGAGCCCACTTCGTCTGTACTGGGATTCGAACCAGGAACCTCCTAGTTGAGAGGTGACAGCACTAACCATTATGTTATTTTGGGTTGGAATAGTTAGTGTTGAAAATGATGTAAGGCAGGTAAACTTTACTCATTGCAATTATTTCACTTGCTAACTTATATACTTTTAGTGTAATTTACACAATTTGCATGGATTTTATTTACTACCCTCAAAAATCCCTTTTTACAGTGTATCCTTGAGCTCTACTAAATATATCGAATGCATTTTCTTCCTCATAAATCATTTGCAAAGCATCATTTGAAACCTGTTTGGGAATTGGTTAAACTATTATCTTTTGAATTGATTGAAAAAAGATTTGCCCCTTAAACTGGCTAATACTGCACGATGCACATCATAGCCGCATGAAATGATCTTGAGGATCGGGAGCATTGACCGAAAAAATAATTTTAAAATTCCGCAAAGCCACAAGCTTGATTTAATGTCATATTGTCTGTTGTTTTCTACATTAATGTTCATTATAACAAAGCTAAACCAAGTTTTCCAAACTGAGTGTAAAACTTTTGCAGTAATTAATGAAGGGCCATTAGCGAAACAATAAAGGCCTTGCTGTAATGTGTAAATTAATTCAAATTATACAAAACAATCTGCTAAAGTCCAACATAATTTTATGTAAATCTGCTCATTACATGATGTGAGTCCAACCTTGGTGCTCAAAAATCCCAAATGTGCCACGACTAAGTACAGTTCGGCCAATGTAAGCCCTGAATACAAGAGGCTTCATCTGCCAGCACAATCTGGGCCCAGCTGTTAGTGACAATGCAGAATGTTCTGCAACAACAATAACATTGTACACATTCAAGAGCATCAACCAAAGAATGTAATTCTAAATTCATTAACTTTCCTATTACAGGTACAAAAGCCGGATCAAAAGTAAGAAACAAAGCCAGCTCTGCAGGTAGAAGCAGCTCCCCCACACAGCTGCACCAGTTGTTCTATGATCAACAGCTTCCAAGCGTTTGACTGCAGTCCAGCTGTCACACTTCCGAGCTCGGCCAGGTTGTCTCCTGGGGGAGAGGTGGTGGGGGAGGAGTGTAAAATGCCAGCTTGGGAAAATGCATCTGTAATGGAAGCTCCAGCAAAACTGAATCCCAATGAGAAGTGGGAGGAGACCCTACTGGTGCCATTGCATTCACAGCATTCTCCGTAGTTTGTTGTCTCGCAGAAAACAGTTTCATGAAGTGAACTCTGTTTTACAAAGCTATAACCCCCTGCCTCCTGCCAGCTCTCTTTTGCAAGAGAGAACGTTTCTTCCTGATGTTACATTTTCTGGTGACATTGTCTCTCCTCAAACATTCATTGATTGATTTCCCTGAAATTAATTTGCCTAATTCATCCCTCTACCATAATATTTTCCTTCAACTCTGTTCATATTCCAGAGCGCTCTATTCCCAGCATGCTCCACCATCACTGTGTGACTGAGCTGTAATGTTCTGTATTAATGTATGTGTGTTGCATCCATGACACCTGCTGATGTATGGGCCTGCATGGTGTGTCTTTCAGCATTATGTGCTTAATCCATCCATTCAATATGCAATAAAATGGTGAATACCAAGGCACACATTTTTACTTACTTACTTTTACTCTTACAAGTAGAAATTGGACCTCATTAAAGGATTTTGCCAGTTGTGTAACAATGTTACAATTTAATTTAGCAGACGCTTTTGTCCAAAGCGACGTACATCTGAGACACAAGCAACGATCAAGACAGGAGGGAACAAAGTCAGTAAGAGCCAACAAACAGCTTTAAGTGTGACTGGACAATGGTGCCGATTTTAATTATCATCAGCATCAACAATGTCAATATAGTCATCATCATCATCATGAATATCCTCGTCAGCATAAACGACATCCTCGATGTCATCATCATCAATAGCATCAATATCATTAAGGTCAGAGGTGTTCATAAAGAGCTGGGTCTTTAGCTTCTTCTTAAAGGTGAAAGGGACTTTGCGGACGGGATGGAGTTTGGTAGCTCGTTCCACCACCTGGGGACGACTGAGGAGAAGAGTCTAGTTAGCGACTTAGGGCCCTGTTGTGATGGGAGCACCAGGCGCCTTTCATTGGCAGAGCGTAGTGGGCGGGGCGGAGTGTAGACCTGGATGATGGCGTTCAGGTGGGCAGGAGCTGTTTTTGTTGCTGCTTTGTAAGCGAGCAACAGGGTTTTGAATTTGATGCGAGCGGCGGCTAGGAGCAAGCGGAGGGATATGAACAGTGGAGTGACAGTTTCATTGGGCGGCTGTGGCTCAGTGGTAGAGTTGGTCGTCTTTCAATCAGAAGGTCGGAGGTTCGATCCCCATGTCTACATGTCAAAGTATCCTTGGGGTAAGACTGGGGTATGAATGTGATGATTGACAGTTGGGTACTTTAGGTAGCAGCCTCTGCCAGCAGTGTGTGAATGGGTGCATGCAGGAAGGCCTGCCAGTAGGGAGTAGTCAATGCGTGATATTACGAGAGTATCAGTCGTGTTGCATGCTCTGAAAGGTAGGGTCTGATCTTCCCGATGTTGTAATGCTCAAAGTTCCCATGAAATGACTTTTAGATAGATGTTTAAGTAGTTATTTATCACGTCTTGCATTTATTGCCAGTATCTGCTTCGATCAAGAAAAAAAGTCAATTTGAAGGTACTCTCCATTACATTTTAGAGTTTGTCATGTTCTGGAAAATAATAAAGTTTTGTTTCCAAGAAATGATTTCTTAAATGTTATTGTACCTCTCTCATACCTCCAAAGTTTTAAGCTCGTCTTTTTTGGGTTAGATACTGGACACAAGTGACAATAAACACACATTTATGAAAAAAATAAATAAATCTGTTTGTTGTCTGTTGAAGTCTGTTTCATAACCAACTAAAAACTCCTCAAGGAGCTCTAATTAGATGTTATGGGCAATTTGCACCTATCTTTGTTCTCAAATACAAAACTGGACTATTTAAGCTCCCTTGTCGAAAAAATGGCTTGGCCCAGCAGTCGCCTAAATCCAGTGTGCCAGATTATGTTGAACGATGTCCCATAATCGGATCAGGTACAATGGTCCCATTCCAGATCCAAAGTTGGCCCATGTGCTGCTAACTGAAGCCGACTGTGCAGACCAAATTGGCTCACATCCACACTACCCAAATCTTGCCAAATTTGGCCTGGCAGTCCAATATGGGCCGGAACCAACTTATATTTGGACTCACGATTTGATAGCCAAACAAGGCTGAGTCACAATCTAATGACTCCAAGTCATAAGCAATGATCACTTAGTTGCAATTGGGCAATTGTCCCCCTGACCCATCCTCAGTCAGTCTACAGAGAAATAAAACCTAATTCTCGCTTCCAATGAGCTCTGAGAAAAGTTATTTATTATTTCGGTTTACTTGCTCTGATGGACACTGCCTGTCCTGCACCAAATGGCTGCTCAAACACATGTATGTTAAACTGTATGTTCTGGGTGATTTTACACCTGCAACTTTTCAGCAAATATTCTGACTGCCATTAATGACAACTCTGTGTTATATTAATAGGTCCTTTTGCAAACAGACAAAAATAAAACTGAAAGAAAAGATAAAGGTTTTCCACAACAAGTCGGAAGCCATCAAACAACCGTAACACTCTTCTCATCTTCTTTGCACCTGTATGACGGTATTGTTGAAAGCAAATTCAAACTGGTATGGGAAAAAATAACTTTTCCTAAGATGAAGAAGTTGACAACTTTTTACACATCATCCATGTTTCCCTGCAGGTCTGCTCTACAGGAAACAAACAGACTTCCAGTGATCTGTTGACCATGTTGCTCACAGTTTTAACACATTTTTTGTGCAATTTAAAGAGTGATTTTATGAACTTTGACTATATAAAAAGAATAATTAAATGACAATTGGTTGAAGATTCGCAATGTTGCAGATAGTTGCTGAATATTCTCCCTCTCTCTGTTGTTGTTGCGGTGATTCGACTCCACAGGGGGAATAATTAGAGGAGGGACAAGATATTGAATTTTTAATTTGCCATACCCTGAGAATAGAGTGACCTACTATGCTAGAAGTCATTGGGAGTAATTCCAGTCCCATTAAGAATTCTCCTGGAGGTTGATGAAGTGACCAGAAATCCATAGTCATTTAGCGCAGGGGGGCAAAAAAAGTGTGGAAGAGCAACAAAAATATCCACTGAGAGTTTCCCCACTGAGCGAAGAGGAGGCTTTGTTTTTAAAAAGGATAAATGTGTGACAATACTGTGCAGGTTATAAATCAGAAATATTCTGAAAGGAACTCGATAAATGTTCTGTCTATTCCCATAAGTGCAGGGAGAGCGAGAGTGAAGCAGCTTCAAAGCCTCGGCTCTATTTAGCAGTCTGCAGGTAACCAGGCTTACAAATTATTGCACCAAACTGCTTTTCTCGAGTGTTGTCTCCCTCCTGATGCACCTAAAACAGCTCGGGAAGTTTTATGTTTATCTCAGCTGTTCATCTTGATATGTGTCTCCAGGTGCTTTGAAGTGGGTACTTACCTCCTGAAAGCTGCTGCCCATTCTCATCTTAATGAACAAATCACCTAGTAAAATATGTGAGGCACCCTATTGATGAAATGGAAATGGGAACGCTGACCCAGCAGCATCGTTCAAGTACTGACATAAATTACCAATTCAGGTCCCTTGTCTTCCTTATCAGTACAGCTACACTGATAAGTCGGAAGTCTAATTAATTTTCATTTAGCACCTTTTTGTTGTTGAAATATCTCTGGCATCAATGTATCTCAGTAGTGTTTTAAAGTGGCATATTTATGGGAACGTGCTCTACAGGAAACGCTAATGAAGACAAAATGTAGGTTTGTAACATCACCTTCAGGGACTGATTTTTACTGCAATTTATTAAAGAATATTTCAATCAATATTTTTGTATCGTATTAAATGAATATGTGAAAGAGGGCTTAAAGGGCTGAAGATACAGAGAATGACACTTGTTAATGCAGCTCTACTCGGCTTTTTGGAGACTTATAGTAAGTTTTAGCTCATGGTGGCTGTTTTGATTCACTCTCACCGCTCACATCATTTTAGTTTTAGGCCTCAGGAGGAGCCGTTTTCTTTAAAAATGCTATTAAACCAGCACCTCTTCCTCAGCAGCTGCCAGCAGACAGACACATTAGTGACTTCATGGTGAACGTATAGCAGCTGGTGAGAGATATTTTCCTCAGCAGTGAGTAGAGACCAAACCAGAGCAAAACAGAATCAATATGGAACTTGCCATCATCATGTTAAAACCAATGACTGTATATATAGATGGACGAACCGCCACCATCTGCTGCCATTGTACAAAAGTGATGCCAAAATAGCCCCCTGTGATAGGCGCTGCCATCTTGCGATGGTGACATCATATGGAGCCAGAGTCTGTGCAGTAGAGATCGACGGCTAATAAAGTCTCTTGCAACAATCAGGTAATTTTAGTGTTTGAATAACGAGCTGTAACTGCAGGCATCAACTAGCTGACTGATGACTCACAGGTGATTACTCTGTCGGTGGATGAAGTGGCTGCATTGTGTTTTCAGCCACTTTAAACTCATTCTAGATAGCAGAAGAAACTTAAAATGCAGGGCTCTAACAAGAGCAGGAGCTGTTAGCAGGTTCATCTGTGCTATCACAGAATTAAATATAGATTATAAAACAAGGACTAAAGCCAACATTATAAGTTGGTCTCACAATGTGGACAAGTGGAGTCAAACATTTTAAGATATGTGGTAATGAAATGGTATAAATAATGGTGTTTTTCTTCTTCATCTTTAGTATTTCTCAGTCATCAGTCAGTATTTTTCTGCAGTGATGTTTGAAGTGGTGGTTATGTTTTGTTCTAGGTTTAGATGCACAAAGCCATTCAAGTTGCCATTAACACCAGAGTTACAGTTAGCCAATATGAGTGCTTCTTCATGACTTGGATCCACATCCACAAAAGGGAGCTTTAATATAAGGGGGTCAACATGCGACAGACAAAGAGTCATTGGTCAAACAATAGCTTTGAATAACTCCTGGTCAAACCACATCTACTCAACACAATCTATTCTTTGAGGCTTTTTACTACACTGGTTGGAAACAAAATACAAAGAGATAAACCCCTGCAACCTCTCCATCCCAAAGTTTGCCTTGGTCTGCACATTACCAACACTTGGTGCAGCGAGGGGCATTCGTGTGCTCGCGTTAAAGCAAGCATGATGATAAGAAATCCAAACCATCAAGAAAACAAACAAAAAAAAAACTAAACATAAGATAATCAATGAAGCATTTATCGTTAATCTATAAATCAACTAAATCAGATCCTAATTTCAGCTGACACATATCTCATAACCAAACACCTAAATGATAAATAAAAGAGTTTTTCACCTGACTGCTGAGGGAGGGAGTGATGCTCCCTCACAGCTAGGCCCCTCCAGCAAGTTTAACGAAAATGAGGCCAGTAGTTTTTCTGTGATGCTGACAAACAGACAAATGGCACCAATAATATAAACTTCTTGGCAGAGGTTGTAATTATAGAAATGTGACTGAAAATAATATTAATGATAGTAGCAGTGGGAGCCAAGCAGGCCCATGGCAGGTGGTCGGCAACAACAATCCACAGGAACCTGAGAGAGAAGCGAGAACGTAAACTCCAGGGAGGGTACAAGGTTTGCTCAGGGGTTCATCACAAACATTAATGAATATCCTCTTCACATTTCATGGGGATTTCACTGTTTTCAATATTTGATGAGAAAAGTTAACAGTTTACGCTTGGAATGAATAGTAAAGCACATGGCATATCCGAAGAGAGGAGCGTTAAATGTCTGAGCAGCATGAATGAGGAATTTCATCAAGCTGCCTTTTTATATAATGATAAATTTGGGGTTAATGGTGCTGGATCAAAGGTCAGAGGGGCATAAAAATAGTGGCATGATTCTTTTGGGAGCATGATGATCCACACCAAATTTCAGAGCACTTTCACCTGTAGTAAGAAATCTAGCTCCTGTTACATGGATGTGGAAAAAAGAGTTTTTTATTCGAGTTTTATGGGCTGATTGTGGCCGATCCATTCAGAAAGCACTTTCATCAGTGGAGCAGTTTCATCTGCGGGACCTTTTCAGTAATTAATTCAACTGCCTACTAAGCTCCTGTGAGACACGTTTTGTTCCGAGTCAGAGTGAAAATCAAGCTTAATTGACCTTTAAACTGATATTTAATCTTTGCCAGATTGCAGCAATAGGCGTTTGAGGAGCTCTAACCCTGTTGGTTACTGTCAGTTTGAGTCGCCCTAAATTACTAACACAGACTATAAACCTGGCATCCACATGCTTTGGACCATTGTTGTTGCCTCCTTCTAGACAGCCAGCTGTATAACAGCCAATCTCCCAGTTCTTGCATGGAATAAATCTCTTTGTCAGTGTGTTTCATGATGAAAGCAAGTCAAAGTACTTCGATCTGGTCTGACGCTGCCTGGTGAGTTTCCTCTACTTGATGTAATAGAAGACTTCAAGAACTTAAGTAAAATATCAAAAACGCCTCAAAAAAAGGGGGAAAAATCTTCCCATTTGGCAACCAAATCACAGCATCCATCCTCTCAGCGCGGCACAAGGCATCAAGGACAAGCAGCAATTTCCCAGGGAGTGAAGGAATACACCAGGTTGCCTTTTTATATGCAATTCCAGATGCCTCATTAGGGCTTGATGTCTTTCATCATTATTCTTTCATGTAATTCTGTAGCACACAGCATCTGCACTCTTCACACAGTTTGTTATTTATGTAAATCATTTTCATCAAAACGCAAATAAACATCCTTGAAAAAAAACTGAAATTGAAAATCACAAGGTGAACAGACAACATTGGCTCAATCCTACCGAGTTTATAACTTACACAATCAAGATTTGGAAACGCCAGCTGTCTTTTTCCATTTACTGACTCAAGCAGGTGTCTGCCACACATTTCCATATTTAGATACCACATTTGGAGGCTTATAAAGCACCATTTATTTCGTTCCCCCCCCCCCCCCCCCTTTTTTTCGTCAGCTTTACAAAAAAGAGTTACATTTCACAGCAATTAGTTTTTATAGATACTTATAAGTCTGAGAGATCACATTTTCTTAGAGTTCCCTTGTAAGGGCTGGCAGAGTGATATATTATTCCACCAATTAATGTGTTTCCTATAAACCAGGAAGGAGGGACTTAATGGGTGATCAGAGTCGCAAACAGAGCTGAATATGAGAACATTCAAACACAAACATGGGGACGATCCCTAACTGCTAAATAGCTCATTGATCCTTCGCATCAGAGGGGAGGGACACAAAAAAACTTGAGAGAACATGTCATTGGATGCTAAATTAGTACACTCCCCAAAGTGCTGCATCAGAAGCTCTTCAATATTATGAGGAATACATGTAAAATGACTTTATTGCCATTGTTGGGCCAGGTACTGGTTTATATGTGCAAGACAAGAAACTTAAACATCTATTTTAGTTTAATTTGAACTGAAGCCTCAAGAGAAGATGAAAGAAAGGAACTAATAATATTTAAAACTGTCAAAAAGCCGACCTGATATTCTCATGGTGTCGGGTCAGAAATGACCTGGATAAAGGCTTTAATCAGCCTCAAAGAACATGACAGGCCAATTGGATGAGCCTTGAATAATCCTCACGTGGGGCCAACCAGTGACTATTCACATAATCTAAAGCCATTTACTTTACTCCAATACAGTAGGTGGCAGTAATCCTTTAAGAGATGTTACACAAGTATTGGCATGATTAACATGCGACCTATGTAGAGGTAGTTTCTTATTGTATCCACATTTTAAGATCAGAATAAAAACAGGAAAAAAACAGCAATGGCCGAGAGCTGCTGTAACAAGCTGCCACGAGTGCAGAACCATCTTGGCATTTTTACAGTCACAACAAAGTTTTAACCCTAGCACAAATTTATATCTTAAAAACTAGAACCACAATTCTTTAAGAAAAAGCTAGGGTTTATTAAAATGTTTGATTTTATTTAGTTTTAATTTGATAGCACTCGTGTTATTCTGAGATCTTAGCACAGCCACATGTTGCCATCAAAGAGAAATCAAGCTAGGCTGTAAAAGTGGCCCTGTGCACATCCATCACAGTTAACAAAACTACCAGGTTCATGAAATATCACCTGCTAAAGAAATATAGCACAGGAAGATCCACCCAGTGATGTAAAAATGTTTTTGACAAACACTGTGTTACACATTGAACTGGGTCTCTCTCCCGTATTGCTATGCAGAGTGTGCACTGGTGGGTGTAACCTCATTTCAAGGTTTTTCACTCTGCAGAGGTGCATGCTCCCAAAGAAGCCAGACTCTACTTTTACTTGATTGTTGTTGCTACCTCTAAACTCAAAGTTTATGGAGGAATAAATAAACCTCAAGGCACGTCTTCCAGTGTTTATCTCCGAAGGCCCAGCTGAATGGGATTACAGTGTATTTCACATTAAAAAATCTGTTCTTGCTGCACTGTCTTGAGCTTGTCGACAACACAAACTCGGGCTGCAGCCAATCTTTTAATCATTCTAGAATCACATTTCAAAATAAATCGCTAATGCATCTGCATCCAAGCAACAAGGTACGAGGATGATACCCAAGCAGCGGCGTAAAGAGCTGAAAGATCTGCATACAAAGTGACACAATAGCTTCAGACAGGCTCCATATGGGCCTTTGGAGCCGGTAAAATTGAAAATGAAAGCACAGATGCTGTCGCAATACATCGGGGGATCACAATTCAACAAAGAGTCTTAGAACTGTCAGGATGTGGCAACAGGACTCTGACTAGTGTTGCTGCGAAGTGGCGCCTTCTGACAGCTTCACTTAGTGCATCATCCCTGTTTTTATGGAAGCCAAATTATCATATTTCATATGTCAGTCAAATATGAAAAGATGGCTGTTATCCGCTGGCTAAAGCAACAGAGTGAAGTGTTTTTCACTTTCAAATATATAATCTGCTTTATGAAGTACTTTTTGATTAAAGACTTTAATAAGTTTCAATCCATTTAGCCATCTTAAAAGTAATCAAACTCAGCAAATGCCTCAGTATCCCTTATACTTATCTTTTAATGGGTTATTTTAATGGGTAGCGCTAATCCAAATATCTAAATTATTATCAAGATAGAGCAATCATATTGATGTTAGACTCTGCATCAGATATATCTGCCTCATCTATCTCTGCAGCCATGCTGAACCCTCTAATTGGCCTCCGTGACCTCCGCTCACAGCGCAGGATCTTGCTCTGAGGCTTTGAAACTAATTATTTGAAACAGGGACATGTTGTTTTGTGACATTTTCAGCTTACTGGTGTTTACCCTTCTGTTCTGTCTGTTTTAGGCTTGGTGTCATATTTACAAGTTTACTGCACTGCTGATAAGAACTGAATGTGAAGCTTGTCACTGCAGTGTTTCAACTTAAGTGAGATATCAAATGCAGCAGGGTATCAGCTAGCTGGATACATCTCTAATACTAAGAGAAATAAACAATGACAACTGAGCAGTATTGACGCCTCATGAGGTGGTGACTCACAATACAATGTTTGGAATGATTATAACACTGATTGGGCGTGTGGGTCCAAACCGCACTGATTCTCTAATAATATCTGGTTCAGTTGTTGTCCAGCTGTCTGTAGAGATAATCCGTATTTAGATTGTTTGTCTTTCTGTGCAAAGGTATGAGATTAATTAGGAACGTCTCATTGTTTTAGGGGATGTTGGTTTTATTTGTGGGCTGTCACATTGCAACCAACCACTAACAACAAAGCTGTGAGAAGTACACTAGTGCTTTTACTGCTGAGCTGCTTTGTCCGTTTGAACTGAAATCTGGTGCGTTTAGCCGGATAGTCCGGTCAGTTCCGGTTGGTGTGAAAGCAGTCTCGAACTTTGGTGCGAACCAAACAAATGGGGGTCTCGGTTCGCTTCCAAGTGGACAGAATTTGGTTCACTGCAGGTGAGAAAGCAAAAATGAACCAAAAAACTGTGCATTGTGGGTTGTTAACGGGTGCTGACACTTGCAGAGACAACCACGCAGCCAGCAGCAAGATGAGTAGAGGACAGACATGGGTGAGCGACTAGGAAATAGAAATATGGGCTGACCAAACAATTTCACAAATGCTTGCTGAAACACACAAGAACACAGAGGTGTTCAAACTGTTGAGTGAAAAACTAAACGAAAATTGCACTGATTGAGCTGTGGAACAATGTTTGAACAAAACATTAAAGTCCGCGACTCTTTGTACACTTCAGGCAGTTTCTCACTTGGAAATTCTGACCAATCAGAAAGCGGTTTCCTCGCGCAACAAAACTTTTGGTCCGCTGGTAAAAGCTGCTGTGTGAACACAAACCAAACTCAAAATGCAACATTGTAACAATTTGGTCTTTTTTGATTCGGATCAAACAAATGGACTTTAGGTGTGAAAGCACCCTAAAGTAAGCGTTAGGGCCTGTGTCCACTTTTCAGCACTGAGCGTCCTCAGCACAAAAACGCCTTCAGCGTCAGCTGTTTTTTGTTGCTGTGCTCACAGCGCTCTCAGTTGAAAATAGATCCATTTTTGGATCACCACTGCATTCGTCAAAGTCACTTCTCCCTTACCAACCAATCAAAATCAAGACCCTAACCCTAACAGTCACAATGAAGGTAAGCAGAAGTTCCGTGAGCTAACTTTTGTAACCTAGCAACAGTAAGCGCCGGTGAGAAGCGCTCTGAAAATTAGGTCATGGGCGCTGCCAGCTCAAAAAACACCGCAAGTGGACACAGGCCCTTATCCAATATGCTTTCAAAGTAGACTTAAGTGGCAATCATAATGATAGCATTTTTTTTTTGGCACAGTTTTTCTCAGTACAGAACAATAATAAATATTCTGGCTTTGAATTAATGACAGATAGCCCTAGGCTTGCAGCTCTAACTGATCAAAAATGCCGGCCCCTGTTACAGCTCCGACATGAGGTATGCGATGCATATTTATGATTTCCATCTGTGAGTATCAAATCAAAAGTAGATTTAAAGAGTGACTTTATTCATAATGCTTCATGGAGATGTTAACAGTTTGGTGGGATGAAGAGATCATTCATAATGCTTATTGTCTTTGTCCAAATGAATAATTATGACTTTATTTCATGAATAAACAAAAGAGAGAGTGTAATTTGTTGGGCAGGACATCATTGCTCATATGTTATTCATATGGCAACTGATTCAGCAGGAGGCTGAACCGCTCCGGCCTCGTTAATTGGGTACGAAACCTGTTATTTCTGAGAGCATTACAAAGGTCAGTGTCCCTGTAGTGTAAGTGTTGGTGGAGCTCCTGCATGAGCAAAGAGCTTTTGATCTCACTAAGTGCCTCTGTTTATGGAATATGCTCCTCTCTCCAAATGTAATTTGGTGGTAGATTTAATAAATTGATTATTATTATTACAGAGGTTCAATATGCATGAGCCCACTACAATGGTTTCTGCTCTCAAAGTGGTCCTGTGCAAACAACACATATCACTTCACCCTTGTTATGGAAGTGCAGAAAACAGCTCAAACCCACCTCTGTACTGATTGTACTTCAGTGTCATACTTTATGTTGTTAATTCAGCCCACCAGCTCAGGTAAAAAGTAGAGAGTGAGTTTCATTCATCCAAATGGAAAGCCCCAACAGGCCGACCATCTGAGTTTCATTAACGGTGAAAAGTTCCAAAGATTGACTTGCTGTAACCAACTACATGCATCATTACTCCCACGTTACCATTCGGAATTTTGTTTAAATGACTTGATATTTAGACAACGTATCCACAGATGTGCTACTTTCCCCTTCCCATTACTGATTCTGATACCTGATCTAGCAAATGGGCATCAATCCAAATACAGTGCGATAAAAAAACATACACATTTTTATTATCAATGTTTCTGACTGTCAATTAGTGACAAAGACCATGAATACATCTCTCTCACTGACGAGCTTGGGAGAGATTCTGAATTTTTAATGTCAAACTGCCTTGTTCAGTGTTGTTACCGGTTTAATTTGCTGACATTTTGCTAAATCCGACTATAACTTTTACCAGCAAAGCAACGTTTTTTTTTGTTATTCTTGTGATAAATTTTAATCAGTTCTTCATTACTGATTTAAAACAGTTGTTCCGGTGGCAGACATGACACACTCATGGCAGCATAAAGCAGCGTGCTGATGATTCTGTTTGAGAGCGGCGAAGAAGAATTCATTTCTGCGCAATTTAGCATCTGTTTACATTTTTTTTTCTTGGAAGCATGTTTTTGTTTGTTTTACTGTGATGTCTGTTTTGACTCTGTCAGGACTAATAAAGGACAGTGAATGAGAACAGCCAGCGTTATGTAATGTTGACATGACTGGCTTTGTTGTTTATAGCTAATCAAACATTTGATCTATTTAATTTGGAAAATCTTTGCTCAATGCTATGACGAAATAATTTAATGTCTAAATTGCCTGCAGCTCTTAGAAGTGGTTAAGTAGGCTCTGCAGAGTGATTACATCAACTTCCATTTAACTTCAAGTAATAATCTTGAAGATTTTCTTGTAAATAAATGTCAGTCACTATCTATCGTCGAATGAGGTAACTTTTGCGGAAAAAATCACAAGCGGCGCCCAGTTAGTGACGCGTTTTCCATCAGCCAGCAGTGGTTGGTCTGCCAGAGAGGGTAGGCGGTTACAGTTACTGTTTATTGCCAAAGAGAGCAAAACTGAAATTTTCGAGATTTAATTTAATTTGTTGCAGGCGAACAAAATCCGAAAGGTAACTGTCTGTAAACTAAGCATGGGAAAATCTCCTCCTCTACATGTGCTGTTGGAAGAAATGGTAAAAAGGTCAAAACATTTTTTATAACTTTTCTAAAATCTCAGTCAGCTCTTCTTTCTGCAGTGACAGGTTTGACATGAGACTTTTTCCTAATATTCCTGTTCTTCTGCCATGTTCCATGTTCAGTGCAGGATTCCTGATGGTCTCTGTGATAAGAGGCAATGTGTTCTCAGCTAAGACTGAAGAAGTGTGAATTCTGCACGTCTAAAATTGAGATCTAAATCGCGACATCGCGGTGGCCGATGGGTGCCGAGATTTCTGATCAAGGTGAAGATTTATGAGATGGAATCCTTTCTTCAGTACAGCTTTTAACCTTGAACACAGCAGTCAACAAGTGTGACATCAGAGTAAAAGGGCCCCTGTGTGAATATGGTGATTAGCTTGTAGTGTTAGGATAAGTGTGGTGAATCCAATGTCATTGGAATCCTTGAGGAACAGGAAGAGGTTGGTAGCATGACATAAAAGGGACTTGACTCTTAAAATAAAAAAAGATGGGGTTGTTTGGAATCTCGTACAAAATAAATGTTATGCACATTTTATTCTGAAGGGAGTAAGTATTATTTTCATTAATTACTCATCATATTAGCACATGTTGATGTATTAATCAAGAAACGAACACTCACAAATAATCATAAAATCTGTGACATAAAAAAGTCTGAGTACAAATCAAAGCACGCCCAAGCTGTTTGCAGTTTCCAGCTTGCGAGGCTGAATATGAATAAATCTATAGTCCCTCCCGGTCTGACATGGTTTCTACTGTTCTGAGATAAAATGTAATCAAATCAAACAGTGCTGAAGGTGTAGCACTCAGTCGCCGGAACCTAACCTGAGCTGTTTTTTCCACATTAAGCTTGCACCTCCTCGTTGTTCTGTGCCTCCGTCCTCCACCTGACATGCAAGTCTATCAGTAACCTGCACCAAGGGTTAGAGTATGTGTTCAGGATTCTAAGAGCCCCGTAATACATCGTATCAGGCTCCCAAGGTGAAAGGGAGAGACAGGGGCCCGAGATTAATTCGAGCCGCAGTATAATGAGGCTGTTCTCAGACTTCCCCGGTGAATAAAGACAAATGGCCTTTGTTTGTGCCAGCTTTGCCATCTTGCATTGATAACTCCAATAATTCCATTTCATGTCCGAGTCTCATCTGCCACAGACAGAGAAACTGCAAAGAAAAAGTGAAATAAACAGTAATTGAGGGAGTCTTTTATTAGGTGACAGGGTATTTTCATCCTCTAGTGGAAGTAGTCCCATGGGGGTGTGTGTGGGGGAGGCAGGCGGCGCCGGGGATGGTGGATCGGAGATGACAAAGCTGTCCTCTCTCTGGAGAGAAAGTCTTTCATCGAGCACAACAAATAACTCGCTTCCAATCACTTTCCTCTTGGCTGACTGGACATTTGCATGCAGGATCCCTTCGTAGGAGCCGTCAAATCAAAGACTTTCATTGTCAGGGTCAAGGATCCGACTGCCATAACATGAAGTCGGACCATCACTCTGGTGGTAATTAAAGCCTCAATCGATAATCGCTGTAATTGCTTCATCGACATGTCATATCACACGGTCTGCAGGGTCAGAGCCATCACGTGGAAGCTGGACCAATCATGTCTACACGTGACCCCAATCCTGACCCTCACCCTTTCATGTGCAGTGATCAGCCTGCTGCAGCAGAACATGACCAGAGAATCAAAGTACGAAAACTCAACACATTCATAGCCGTGAATGTCGTTAAAGGCACAGAAAACTTTTTCATTATCTGCTTCTCACCAGGGGAGAAGTGGGTTTGGATGAGCAAACAATTTTCTCTGAAAGTTCGTCTTACAGTTTTGATTATTTCTCATTTCAATACTTGTTTTTATTTGTCCTCCACTCACTGGTGGGATAATGAAATGCTCCACTTTGTCCAACAGCTATTTTCTAGCATCCAGCGACATGTGTGAGACAAACCAAGACGGTAGTGAAACTAGAACATTTTAAAGATACGCAGGGATGAAGGCTACCGCAGAGCTGAGTGATAATTCTTTGAAGGCTTGTCACTCCGAGTTAGACCTTGTACAGAGGGCATGAGGGGAAAGTGAGAACAAACACATTCTGGGGAAACAGTTTCTTACAGCTTTAGAAGGTTAAGAAAAGTTTATTTATAAGTCACTGAAAAAAAAAGCTAAACTGGTTTTAACTCAAAGATTTTTTATATCCACTGGTTTAGACAGAGAAATGGATCACCACCAGTGTAAGTTTTGGCAGCTATTTAAATCTTCGTCTCAGTCTTAAGACGAAAATGTTTTTTCGTTTTCCGTTGAAAAATTGGTTGTTGACGAACATAAAGACTGACCACCACAATTTATTTTCTAAATTAACTTTTTCTCTGAGGGCTTCCATACCTTTGGAATTAATCATTTTGAAATCTACAAGCAATGACGAGGGCAGCTTTCACATCTGAAAACTTCTTTACTTAAATTAATATTTATACAAATTAAAAGAAAAAAGTATAATTAAAAAGTTTTAATTTTCAGTTAAAAACACAAAGAAATTAATGAAAAAAATCTTCCCATATATTTTAAATGTTTACATTAAAAGACCCTTTGAAATATTTCAGGTTGTTTGCTGTGATGGGAAAACTTTATTGCCAGTTTTTCAGCAACATATAACATCAATTTAACATCAACAAATGTAAGATACTGTTTCAATGACAAGAGTGCTATTCATTTTATCTTTACTTTCTATTAGTGTTTCGTTTAATTCTTGACATTATTTAATAAGAATAAGATCATTGCAGTTGCTTATTTTGAGACTTGCCTGAAACAGTCACGTAACCACATCATTGTTTGTCTCATCTTTCAAATGAAGGGCTTCATTTGCAGGAAAAAAAAAACACCCCAATACACCAAATACCAAAGCATCAAAATAAAATCTGTCCAAATATTTGGGCAGAACACAAAAACTGAAATACAAGACTTTCTTAAATTCCTCCTAGCATTCAGCAAAGCTTGTGACAGTAGATAGTAAACTGTGAAATGTTGTAAAATAAAGCAAAGGACCGAAAATGCAATCTGCTGTTTACTCAGTTAACTGTTATGTAGTTAACTTAGTGAACCAATAGAGCATTTTATACTTATAATATAAGTAGGTTGGGTTTGTAAAAGTAATATTATACAGGATCATTTGAGGAAAAGGGATCCCTGACACTGTTGTTTGTAATGCACCATACAATCAAGGCACTTACCTAAAGTCCAAGGAATAAGGCTGAGGAGGAAAATCCCCTCTGTCTGCATGACTCTCACACAATGGCTGATTGATAAGTGAAAGTGAGACAGGTTACTCCGTACACATAAAAGGCCAAAATCTATTTCCCATTTTCTTTCTCATTTTATTCGTTTTTATATTCTCTCTCGACGTCTTTGTGCTTTGATTTGGTTTTCGGCTTAACACAGAGGTATCGGAGATGCTCAGGTCCCTGTGCGCTGTGGTTTTGAAAGGAGAGGTTTCATATCTGATGCCTTTTTTTTTCACTGTTGGTTAAGGATAAATGCAGCGTGAATTTTATTTCTGTCATTGTTCCTATCAGATGTAACAATGTACCCTCCAGAGTACAGTAATTGTAGAGCCATGGGAACAGGCCAGCAGGGAAACAGCAGGTGATCATTTTCAATGCAAAACAATTTTGTATAGAAGCCAACAGTTTAGCCGGACTTATACAGTATAAACCACTTTATATGGAGATCACACACAATACATTGGTGATTAGCCCTCATTGCTCAGGCACATTTTACGTCAGGACCGCTGTGGTAAGCCATTGTTAGCACTTCATAAAGAACACAGAAGACGTGGCTAGTTATGGATGAGTTCACCTTTGTGAGAACACAACAACTTTTCAGCACAGTGCACATGTCATTGTCACTGACAGGCATTATTCAAATTTTCTTTTGGCTTTTCACCAAAAACTATTAATATGCAGAAAATCCCAGGTGTGTCTTTTTCAGTAAGAATACTTTGCTACCTTGGAATTAAAAGGGAGAGCTGGGATCAGTTAGCATCCAGATCTCGGAATCGCCATCAACATCCCTCATTTTTTAAGCAATGAAAATAGGTCTTATGCAGCGCTTGTTCATGGCTGTTTTTCACCACTGGAAAAACAGAACTTTATAAGCTGATTAAGGATAGATCCATGAATGCAAACATGGCAGCCATATACGTTGCTGTAAAATGACTAACTTAAATAAACACGGTTGCATAGTACTTAAATTGCTGTGATAACATTAACTATATGTAAAATATCACTGTCGCTTGTTTTAGTGCATTTACTTGGCTTTATAGCACGTAAAGACAAGTAACTAGGAAGCTGCCATTACTGCAGTGACGTCTCCCTACAACGTCTGTGCGTTTGAATGCAAGCTGTCCTCAGAAGTGAACAGTTTTCTACTTTTACCGCTACTTCCTGTGTAACTTTACTTTTGAATAAAGCGGTGAAAATAGTTAAAGTCGAGGTGAAATGAAAAATGTCATTTTAATCCTTTTAGATCACATCCCCGGTAATATTGTGCATCTATTTGACAATATAGGCCAAAAATACCAGAAAATCCATTTCTTCGTATTCTTCTATCAAATTCCGATAATTTTTTCTCCCAGTAAAAATAATTTTCACGCGTGTTTACGTAAGTTAGCACCAAACAATTTCAACCAATCAATCTGCAACATTTAGCTGCAGAGCACCAAGAACGCTCGGTCAGTTAGCTAGCTACTGCGCTGTGGAGAACGTCTGTCTACGCCCACTTCTCAACGATCAAATCAAATCCCATCCACATAATGATATGTCCCGCCTGCACGTCCTGTTTCACTCGGTAATACGTCACGATACGGAAGCTAGATACTCTCGAAATGCCGTTTCAGCTCTACTTTAAGCAGTCTGGTTAGAACTTTAAATACAGCTGGCTTTTTTGGATGACTAAAAATAATAAAATCATGGTCTTTCAGACAGTTTTCACTTCCTAAGGTTTAAGATGAAGATCATGATTTAGGTAACTGCTCGAAAGTATTCTACATTGATTATTGGTTTCACATGGTAGTCACATCAGTCTCCTATTTGAAAATCATTTGTTTGTTTGTCCCATCCAGGTGGACCTTTGCACTCTTTATATTATGTCACCTCGCATCAAGGCATAACAAAACAATAAGCTAGAGGACGGGTCCAAAAATGACACAAGAGGGTTTACCGGGAGTCAAGCTGCCATATTTGACATGGAGTGACGGGGCTGAAAGTACGTTTATTTTGACCATGTTTTTGATCAACTACAGTCACTGGCAGATACGTTAGAGCTGACTCCGTGGCACTGGGTTTTGGTTTCACCAAAAGTCTATGAGGAGAGGAGGAGCTGGATGTCAGACAGAGCGGTTAGAGTTTTCTAACCTCTGTGTGTGTGTGTGTGTGTGTGTGTGTGTGTGTGACTGCAGAACGATACTGGTACATTGAGTCATCATTGCAGAGTAATTTGCATTGAACATCATCTTCTTTACACCCTTCAGTTCACAGGAATTTCATCACTCAGAGAACAAATGCACTGATGTACAAAAATACATTTATTTGAAACAATTTCAAAATGACAGTTTCTTTACGGTAGAAATATCGGAATAAAGATGAAACAGAACATTACTGATGATGCATGCATTGTAGATTTTTGTGCACTGAAGAACATTACAATGCATTTGCCTTCTGATGTATCACAAAGCAAGAATCTCTTTCATTTTTCAAGTATGGATTCCCCTGGAGATGTTACAGCATAATGTGGCATTTAAAATATCAGATGAGACAGCAATTTCCAGTGATCAAAGTGGTGATTGAATGCACAATGAGGAGATAAACACGAGGAAATAACCCAAAGTGTACGAGTTTCTTTTACTGGGGACAGTTTCAGTATTTCTGTGCAGATATAAGCATTCTTAGCTGCTTTCCTGACAGACTCTTATTGAATAACTAATTCTTACCCAGCAACAGTTGCAACAAAACATTGCCCTGGATATGAACCGAGAGAAGTTATCATACATTCTTCACAATTTCAGAGGGTCTGAGAAAGAGTATGGGGTTGGAGTTGCTTTCAGTTGAAACTTTTTGATATTTATTCTTCTGTTTCTCCGAATCCTGTTTTGCTAATTACAATCTGAACAAAGTGACGCCATCAAAGCCCCCATCCAAACAAAATCCAGCCGAGCAAACAACCCTTTGCTTGTGACGTGAGTTGAATTCAACAAAGCGTTAAAACAATCTTTGTTCGCTGTGTTTTCTGTCTGCAGTAACAAGGCTTGGCTCGGCTGTTTGGTTCGAGTTGAGAACGCTCTGTTAATGCATATGTGATCTGACAGACTATGTCTCTGTGCAGCGTGTTCCCTGCCCCTCTCAATTCTCTTACAAGTTCTGTTTACTTGAGCTCGGAATTATGGGAACGCTCGGCAAGTTGGGTCTTCTGCTCAGCTGTCCAGCTCTCTCTGATAATCATCATGCTGGATACCAGGTGGCCAATGGAAGTCAACCCGAGGCCACTTTGCTTTTCTTGGACTGGAGAACACATGAAGAGACTGTATAATGAATGGACGTAGCCTCCGAATCTGGAAATTCAAGCCAATGTGGAAGTGCCTAGACCTGAATTCTTTCTATTGGCCAGCAGGGGGCGACTCCACATATTGCAAAGAGAAAATGACACCAATTCTCAGTTGAGTTAAAGATATAATCTCTAAGATTTTCATTGAAATAAATGTCTGTTAAGTTACTATCTGTCCCTGAATGAGGTAACACAATGGTGATTGAGCCTATGGCCAACTGATGAAAGCCTTTGCATTTGCAGTATATAGTATTATTACAGACTGGGTGTCTGTGACGACAATTACAGAAAAAATCACAAGCGGCGCCCAGTTAGTGAAGCGTTTTCCATCAGCCAGCAGTGGTTGATCTGCCAGAGAGGGTAGGCGAAGCTAAGCGGCTGCTTTTCTGGTCTCTGCAAGTGTTGTGAGTAAACAGTAATCTACTATGGCTGAACAAACAAAGAAAAGATGGATGACTACAGATACAATTTCAAAAATAAGTGAAAATACAAAGAAAAAGAAACAAATTCGATGCTCAGATGAAGGTAAAGCAACCGTCAGCGACGAAAATCACGAGTTACAAGCGCTTCAAAGGGAGCCAACCGTAGACATCTGGCAGTCTGGGACGTATGCGCCTGCAATTCCCTTTTATCACCAAATAGAACGAAACTGAGAACTTCGAGATTATAACTTTAGCACCTCAGTAACATTTTCTTGAGTTTTTTTTTTCGGTTGCTAGTTTAAGGTTTCTGCAATACAGAGTGATGTAATTTAAAAATAACAATAATATGCCATTTAAAATTAAGTAGACAGTAACCTAAGTATGGTGTGCTTGAGGGTGGGGCTGTGATTGACAAGGCGCTAACACAGCGACCTGAAAAAGGCCATGTTCAGCACTAAAAGACACAACAGGGTCCGCTGTTAGAGTTAATAACATATTTACCTTGCAAACCAAACTAGTGTTGTTGTTAGCAGATTTATATCATTTGCCAACCCCTTGCTCCTCTTCAGCTAATCTCCGCATATGGTCCCATCTGGCTCCACAAAAAGCATCATGGCTTCAACATTAAATTAACAACATTCATTAATAACAATAAAATTAACTTAAAGAACAAATCTATGATCAACTTTTGTCAGCAGAATTCAGAAAGACTGCAGATTTTAGAAAGAACAAATTAATGTTCAAAATCTGTAGCAACCTGAGGAACACAGGATATGAAATGTTCATGAAATATCTCTGACATATTGACTTTCCCTTCTTGTTCTTTTTCAGAGCTACTTGGTCCAAATACTAGAGGTCCCAACTTATTATTATTAAGTCAACAAGCTTAAAATATTGATGTGGTATCCAAGTTTAACTGGGAGGTTCTGACAACTGAAACTGCCTGATGTGATCAGCGGTGTTATGGGTTGATGTTTCTTTGCTCTCACAAACACTGAACACACATCTTCTCCTCAGAATAAGATGTCAAATTTCAGTGACCGCTTTTCATCCAGCGCCAATGTTACATCCACATTTTAATTTGTTCATCCACATAACCATTTTGTGTCTTTTAGTGCTTTAAATGTTTGAATGCTTTAGTAACTGTGAGTGTGTTAGCATGCTAGTGTTAGCATTTAGCTAGGCACTATTTGTTCCAAAGTACAGCCTTGCAGAGCCACTAGAATGGGGAAAAACACGTATTTGCAGAAAGCTCATTAACAAAAATCTAGCTTGATTCTGACCAAAGTGTCTGACCATAAAACTTTTTCGTGACGCACGAGAGGAAAACAATAATTGGTCAATAATAATAGATCATCAAAGTGTCCAATGTGTCCTGAGGGAAACATAAATGTCTGAAATTGTTTTGACAGTGTGCGTTCAATAGCTACCAATGCCAACCTACATCAGTAAAAGTCAGGAAATAGGCAAAGTAAAAAGGGTTCATTCTTTGGGTACTGTGAATGCCATTTCACAGAAGTCCAATGGTAATTGAGATATACTGTCGATGGACTGACTGACAGACTAAGGGCCCAATCAGACAGAACGCGTTTAGCAGCTGGGGCTTTTTTCTGTAATTGTTGTCAATGAGAGGGACCTTTTTTTGCGCGCTGCTTTTGCGTCGCAGGGCGCCTCGCGTTTTTGAGGAAACGCTCTGAGCGCCTCGAGTTGAAAAAACTTCAACTCCAAGCAGAAAAGCGCCGACGTCATGGGTGTTTTTTCTGATTGTCCAATCGGGTGAAAGGAGAGGCTGTCCTTCTGTCAGTTTACGATATAACGCTTAGGTTAATAACAGCTAATGATTTGGTGTTTGCCTTGACAACAGTAGGAAAAAGGCGCGGCGAGCTACTCTTTTTTTAACTGTAGGCTTCAACAAAAGCGGCAGTGTGTTGCGCCTCCTGTTTTACAGCCTGCAAAACCCAATCTGTCTGATTGGGCCCTTACAGACCAGTACTTCCATCTAGCAAAGAAAGAGGAATGAAGCATAAAACGGTTTGAAAAGAGATTGATTAGCATCTGAGTGTGAAATTTGTGCATTTTACCAAAAAGGAACAGAATCTCAAAAGGAACCGTCTATCGACACCCAGATCTAAGTCTGCAGGCACTCCAGAAGATTTACATTGTCCTAAACTGTCACCTGTTTTGGGATGAATGAAGTCATGATTCTCCAAACGTGCACAATGTGAATTTGATCACTGGTAGCCACAATACAAGTACTATTCTTAATAACTGATTCTGCTTTTCTTCTGAGGCAAGATCTGAACTATCAGAATCATTGTAATAGAGGCATGAATGCAATGATGCTGATGGAAAACAATGTTTGGTTTAGATAGAGTAAAGACTGTTGTCTATGTAAAAATGTCTAAATATCTATTGTATATGTTTCATGAAAATATAAACATATTGAACATGATCACGGTCATGTTGATCCTTTTCTACTAGATACATATTGCCCAACAGTTACTGAAGAAATGAAAGCAAAACAGAAGTCTGGGCAGAACCGATCGGTCTCTTTTGATGAATGATTAGAAAATAACTATATACAACACTTGCTTATCTACAACACAGAAATCGTGTCCTCAATAAGAACATGCACAAGTCAAGGACCTTAGCAAAACAAAGTTGATTTCTTTAAGTAATGTTTGACTTTTGAACACACTTTCAAAAACAGACCATTGTCAGATCTTCTGTCGTCGCCATGGTACTCCGACTACGAGCATGTAGAAAGTAATAATATATACATTAAACAGAACCGATGATAATATTGTACATTTTAATAATATTCCCTGTTTGACTGAAGACTCAGACAATATAGTCTATATATAGGCAGAAATGATTTTCAAAGCAAACTCCTTAGGAAATTTACAGAACTCTTCATATGTTTTGACAAAGACATTTCACTCTGCAGATGAATGTCGTTATGTAGCTTATACATCCACAAAACTGAATACGTCTCCAGTACTTACAATGATCTCATCGAGTAAATTGACATTTGCAGCATGGATGTTGGTGGACGAGGCATCCGTGCAAGTCTGTATAAATGAGGTCCCTTAGAAAACTATTAACATCAGTTGTGTTGAGAATTACAAAACAGAAAAAGAGAACCCTCGACACAGTAATGCTTCGCTCTGTACATGAACTGTTGCTCTCCGGCTTTACACGCTAGTACAGTTTGGAATCTCCCTTGTGCTCTCGCAGGCGTTTCCAACTCCCCCTGAGCAGGAAGAAATGAAAACAAGCAAAGAACAAAGATCATTAGTTCAGCCTCTGTGCTTTAATAAATGTGAAACAAATCATGTATTTGATGTTGACGCATGATGTTAATTATTGCACTTTCTGTGTTGTTTTATCAAAAGCTGTTTAATAGCATGGATATCAGAAAATGACACAAAAGAAAAATGCTCCTGCTTTTTATTACAGGTCACTATAGGTTGAATGAATGGACAAATACTGAGTCACACATAAAAACAAATGTTTCATTCCTATGTTGTATGTTACTAAGAAACAGGAGAGAAGCCATTAATATACAGCTCCACAGTGCATGTTTGCATTTAGCACAAAATCAATGCACGAATTAAAGTGGAACCTCACTGATTTTACATCATCATAAAGGTGAGCTTATTGGTCGGCAGCAGCCTGTGAATCCAGTTATAGCATTGAAATGGAGTTTTTATAAAATGATGCTGATGATGTCATTAGGGTTATCCTGGCATGAGTTTGGAAATCTTCCATCACTTTGTATTAGACAGCATGCGTTACAAACTGAGGTGTACATTTGAAATATGTGTGCTGATAACCAGGTGGGGAGGGACTTATGAGAGACCCACACTGAGGACAAATGTAAGCTTAATGTGTCTCCTCTGACCTTATGGAAGTGCACTTTTTACGTCACTGGAGGAATTTTCTTTTCATCGCCTAGCACAGGGCTCCCCAACCTTTTTAACTACACGGACCAGACAGTAGCAATAATATTTTCGACGAACAGCTGTTTACAGTCATGCAGCACAGTGACTGATCTGTGTGTTTCTCAGGCTCCTGACTTAATAGTGTTGCGATCGGTCCCGTATTTCCGTGAAAAACCTTTATAAAGCATGAAATACGTCTTCAAACGCTGTGACTGCGATGAGCCGGAGGTGATCCACGCGTAGTTTATCAGACTTATCATGCCGCGCGGGGAGAAGACAGACGTTAGGAGAGGAGCAGATATGACGCAGACCTGTGTGTGCTTTGATGCTCATACCTGAATCAATAACGTTGCGATCCGTCTGTATTTTGCGCACAGTTAAAGTATAAACTCCGTGTCCACAGGCTGTCATATGCCCATATGCTGTGTAATTCATATATTTCAGTGATAACCACAGAGCTTTAGAGGGGCATCAGGCTTCATGATCAAAGTTTCATGGGATGCGAAGCCAGGGTTGCAAAGTCTGTGCTTTTCCCAACTGAATTAGGCGACTTTTGAGGCGCGAGGCCCTGTGTGGTTGCACACTTCACACAACCCATTCAACAGTTCTGACTCCGCGTATGTTTGGAATGTCACAGACACCTATTGGGTTTTGCGGCCCGGTACTGAACAAGACTTACTAGTCATTTAAGCACCATGGTTCTCAACTGCAGGGTCGGGACCAAAAAGTGGGTTGCTAAGCTGTTTTCAGCGGGTCGCAGATGTGTGCTTGAAAAGAAAAAGAGTTGTGGCAAAAAGTCTACGCTGTGCTTTTATTTTAGAGAACATTTGTTTCCTATGACATACGTGCAGTAGTAGTGTAGTTTATTCACACTCCATGAACCCACTGATTGGATAATCCAAGCTACAGGTACATTGTTTAAACTTTATGAGCCCGACAGTAGTTGCATTTATGTCGTACTTTTTGTTAGTGTAGTCGGAAAAACGGCAGTTAATTGAATAAATTGTGGAGAGAATATTTTCCTCCCACTGTCACCTGCTGGTCCTTTTGGGTGACTATTATACTGGTGTGATGCTGTGATGTTTCAGTCAGTCTCAGGTCCAAACTGCACCGTTTTTCATTAAATACATTTGAGTGACTAAAAAATGTCAGAAATTTGGGCTGCGATTGGTCATTGAAGAGGTGGTGGTGGGTCCTGAGGCTAGGCCAGTTGAGAACCACTGATTTAAGCTGTCTGCCCTTACGGCTGCTTTGTGGAGTTTCTTGGTATTTTTTCATTCAGTGTTACAAGGGCGTAGTTTTTATTGTAACATTGGTGGGGATGACAGCTGCACTCTCCCTACGTTTTAAAATAATTATACATTCACAAGCAAATAATTACAATCAGGTGATTATTGTTTCAGCACTGCTTGAGACTGAAAAGAAGAAATTACTTTAGTATATGAACTTAATCTCTGTTTATTTATGTTGGTTTTTTTTCCACAATGATACGCTTGGTCTATGATGGGTCCTACAAAGTGACACGCCTCGCGATAGGTTGTAACTTTTGATACCACACGCTTTCATGATGAGGTGTTTCCATTTCAAAAGTCCAGCTGTAACTAAAGACATTAGGTCAATGGTATTAATTATTCTTTACTATAGTTAAACAAACTGCAATCACCCAGCGTAAGAGAGAGAGAGGGAGAGTGAAGGACAGCGCGAATGCGACGCAAAAAATGGTCATTTGATGGAGACTGAACTGTAGACTGGAGTCCTTGTTTACAGTGACAGACAGAGTGACGGCTGTCTCATATGAACAACTCCTCCGCAGGTTGAAAATGCAACAAGTTTAATTTGGACAAAATTATTAGTCGGGACAATTCAGTCATTTTTATGTTTGGTATAAACACATCCCTACCGTCCCTACCCAATTCTACGCCCTTGGTTCCTCATGAAATTTTTTTTTAATTTGAGAGGTTTTAATGTGTTTTTTCCCCCAGTGTATTTAACCAATTGTATAATCACTATCATGTTAAATTATGTTAGTTTACAGTAGTATCTCCTCAGTATAGCCCTCTGTTCAGAATGTATTATTACACTTTCTACTTCAGAATGAGCCACAGCCGCCATCAAGTCAGGCTGCTACATGATTTTATACCTGACTGAATCGTCTCTGTGGAGGATTACAGGTTCCGTGCAAAAGATAACAATGGATACTGAGCGGAATAAAAATATTTAGCTGGCCATAAAGCAGAATACTGATTACCTTTGTGCTTGAAGATGTCCACGACTGTGTAAGACTAAAAGTTTCTATTCTCTGCAGTTATCCTGAATTCTAACACCTAGGTCAGAATCAGCTCGCTCTCCAGCACCGTGAAACTACAGGAGCTTCATCGGTCTTGTAAACTGTCTCAGAGCCTAACAAATCCAGGAACAGCTGTGTTGTAAGGTCAGAGAAAGGGCTGTTCTGCCAATTTGCTTTTGACAACCTGCTGATTTTGTGCTGGATTGAGGGATTAGTTTTAAACAAGTTATAATGTGACCGAATAGTAAACTGATTAAGGCTGTCTCTGCGCTCCTGCCGGCCTATTGAATCTCAATGCTGCATGCCTAAACATGTTATTAATTATTCATTGTTCTCAGTGCTGGAGGCCTTGCTGGAATCTATTCTTTACTATATTAAAACCCTTCCAGGACTATCTCTACACTGTGGCTCCCTCTGCCTTTCTACTCCATAAATAATTGAAAATGTGAAAGAAAATTAAGTTGCCAATTCTCTGTTTAAAAAATAATACAAATCCAATAGCTACAGTATGCCTGGGGTGATGATTCTGCAACCCTTTAATCTGTGCGTTACTGTGACGTTTAATCAAAAGCCATCTTCAAAACTGAATAACAAAACCTGTCTCAGATCAGGAGACAAAAGGAGCTGCATTTACAACAAGCGGATAACATTGTAACTGATTCCACACATTATTTAATCTCATATGAAGGCTCTGTACTTACTTTTGACCCTGGCCTCCAGTTCCTTCTCCATGAGTTCTTTGGATGTGGAGAACTCACTCAGAGTGATTTTAGGCGTGCTGTCACCCTGGCCCACCGAGCCAATCATCTCCTGCTCTTTCTCCTGGTTCACCTCAGCGTATATGTTGATCCAAGGTATTTTTCTAAGGTTTTGTAAATGAAACGAAATGAGACAAATACCACCAAGAATGTTTTGACAACTCTGAAAGTTTTATGTGGCAAACTTTTCTTAACAGCCTCTCTGTTAACCTCAAAGAACCTAGTTCTGTTTCCTTGTGCTGTGGGCTTTAACTTTCAAAGTTGCCGTGGCTATAATTATACATCTCAGTAACTAATTTATAGGCAAATTACAGGAACATTGGTATCTTTTCCCATCTGCATTTATAACACATAATATACATCTTTATTTAGTCACTATCCAATTTATTTCCAATTACTATTCATTTTGGTTATTAATTGCTCTGTTTTGTCAACTGTGAGATTTCTTGAAAAATGCGTCCTCTTTAGACTAATGGGAAAAATTTCATATCCATAATTAATGACAGCTTTTCCATTTCCTCAGACTTTTCAAGAGAATCATTTTGAGAATGAATAATTTATTCAGCAAATAACAGCCGAGGCACAGCAAGCGCATATTAAACCATTTAATGGCCGTTTTTTGCTGCATTTTATCACTGATTGGTGCGTGTGCCTCATGCATTGGAACCCTGCTAGAAGTTTGTCTTCAACCCTCCAGGGGGACGTGTCAAATTAAACTTCCAAACGAGACTGTGATGGATCGGTCCAGGCTGTGCTAATCTGCTATCATCAATAATGGATAGAATGGTAATAGATGTACAGTACACTAGGGTTCTGTATGGACATGCTGTATTTGCTGCAGGTGGAGGTAATCATGAAGGTGTGTACCTCTTGAATTTGTAGATGAGGAACACTGCTAGGCCCAGGAACACCACTGACAGGAGCATTAGCATGGCGGAGCTGCTGTGTCTGGGGTTGGAGTCCACCAAGGGCGCTGTGGGAGAAGAAGACACGACAAGAAAAACATTATCATTCTTTTTGTTTGTCCACATTATGAATTAAAGTCCAGTTTTCACTCTTCTTTTAGCTCTGACTTTGGGCTCCACTGACTACTGAAAGAACTCGCTGCTTAATGTTGTTTGTTTTAGAGCTTTTTGATATAACCGGCTGCCTACTGTGATGATGAAAACTACTCTTTGAGAGGCGTGAGACTGAACCAAAACAGTAAAGTTGTGGGCTGAAAATATAACAGTGTGCTGAACTTACTATAACTCTACATTAAGCTGAGGGGAGCTACAGAGTCAGGTGATAATTCTTTATTGGTTTGTGAGTGGTCTCTTTTCACACTGTGACATCATAAGGATGGTAACTGATGTCCAAATTGTAAAAAATACAATGAAGTTGGGTTTAATTAAGTGAAGTTAAAGCCCTTTTTTATAGCCACATAAAAGGTTTGGCAAGTTGAGTATTTAGCTACATCTGGTACATGGGCTACATTAAGATGGTAGTAAATGTTCACTGTCCCTGCTAAAAAGTAAAGTTGGGTTAAGTAAAGCAAATTATAGTTGTTGAAAGCCATGTTTGTAATTCTAACTGTTTAAGCTAGTTTAGCATTTAGCAACATCAGGTACATTTTAATGTATTTATACAAAGTTAAAATCAGATTGTTTATAATGTTCCTGCTATTTGCTCACATTATTGTAACGTATGACATGTGGCGCAATTGTCCTGTGTTCTTTATGTGATAAAGCCAAAAACAATTCTCCACAATGTGAACATTTTATTGTTCAGAAAATTAAAATCTGTGCTGTCTACTGCCTCCTTTAATAGCAGAGTAGTATGAGACAAGTGGCAGGAATGTGTACTGTGCATGAAACAAAAATAAATTAATTAATTAAACAGGGATGTAAAGATATGGCTCCATTGCACTAATAGAGATAAAACAGTCCATTTGGTATCTTTAATCAGGAATCAGGAATAATCCTCTTAGTTAAAGGTTCAGTAGGTAACATTAAAACTAACTTTGTCATATTTGTTCAAACTGTCACTTTAAACATGCAGTAGTACATGAGAGAGATAATCTGTGAAAAAAAAAAGTGTTCCTCTGGCTCCTCCTTCTATCTACTGTGACGATCCAACAACAACCAATCAGAGCCGAGCACTGCCGTCAATCACAAGCTGCGCAGCACCCAGTCACACGGTCAAGCTCAATTTCTTCAATGTGCGCAGCGTCAGCCGCTTTGTGTCCACAATGGCTAAAAAAACCCCACCAGGAATGAAAAAATTGCCCATCCCTCCACAGCCAACTAGGCTTACACTACAAAGACCGTTAAACCGAAGACGCTGAGTTAGACAGTCCTGCTCGACAGGCAATTACCCCAGCTTAATTTCTGCTGTATTTGTGTCACATTGCTAAGATGTCTGCGGTTACTGTGCCTGTGCTCTCACGGCTAAATGTTCTCAACATCAGTGTGTTGCTGCTTAGTTGGCGCTGTTTCTTCCACAGTCTCTGTTAGCAAACTAAGTGCTGGTGGTTTTGCTAAACAGAATTAGCTGTAGATTACCGTTCACAGTAAAAACATATTTCCGCTGGTTTGATGTGTACCTGCTTCGATAGTGTTGGTGGTGTCATACAACGGCTGCGGTTGTTGTCATTTCACGTTTTTACAAGTGTGTCCGCCATGTTGTATACGTGGCTCCTTCAGTTGCCGTGGTTACTAGCCTGTGCGCGCATGACAGCCTCCTCTGCGGGGAGGGCTTTAGAGGCAGGACTGAGCTCCACGGAGAGAGAGGGGGAGGGACCTGGAGGTTGTAATCTTCCAAATTTTGAAGCAAAGTCTTCTCTCTTCTCCATCTTACCTACTGCAGCTTTAATTAAATAGCGTACTGTATGTGTATACACTTACATAAACTATGAGCTCTTAATCAGTTTATCAGAGGACTGGAGATGGTGTTTAAAACATTTCATGTAGTTTCTATTAATAAACAGATTTTTTCTCATTTTCCTGCCTGCACATTAACATCAACAACAGCGTCTGAAATTACGTGAAAATGTTTATTTGCAAGTAAATGAATTTCACTGCTGATTATGGGTTCTGGATATATAAAGCAACAAGCATACTGAAAATTGAAGTGGTTACCTGATTCTAATACCTCAGATGTCATAAGTTGAGGTAGCGTGAAATAGCTGTTTCTATTGCTGGGCTAAGAGGGTGACAGCAGCAGGTAATTCATACGTCTCAGGTGGATTTGAAATAGTTAACTGCGCTTACATTTATCTTGCACAGGAACCCAACCGAACATGCACTTACTATGATTAATGTCACAGTTGGTCTCATTATTTTGAAGAGCGCATTAGTGTGTGTCATTGTAGGGAAATCACATTGCAGCGATGTTACCGTGCTACTCCCTTCAGCTCAGAGGCACAACACGCACGCTGTTGACCTTTCTCCAGCAGCTTGAAGGCTCTTTAGACCTTTTCTTGGGGGGTGAAATAAAAAGAGGGATCCAGCTGTGTACACCTCCAAAGTCATTAGAGTGCAGCACAGCAGCGAACGTCGCAGAGCAGCACATGCCAGGCTGTTAAACCTGGCACTTTAAGCTACAGACAACTCGTGGCTGTGTGCCTCCAGAGACTGTGCGCCTAATGAAACCAGCCAAGCAATGAATACAACGTAAGATCTGTCCAGCACTGGGACAGGGGAGTTGTTGAGGCCCAAGCCAAAAAAAAAAGTAGAGTTTTCCAGACAAGCAACCTTATTTACAATCGATGTGCCTCCATGAATCCAGCATTGATTTGATACTCATAACAGCAATTTGTTTTTTGGCAGCAGTGCATTTTGAATTTCACAAATGTCAGCCAACCTTGTCTTTTCCAGCAGTGAAGAGCCGAACAGTGTTGTTGACTCTTCCAGTAATTTTGAATTCAGCTTTTGCCCTTAATTGTACAGTGTTCCTTCTCAAGGACTAAATAATCAACATAATTATACTCAGTGTAACACTCATTTTGTGGTTGGATGGCTATAAAAGGAATAGAACAGATGTTCAGCTTTTGATGGCGGGCATAAAAGATCCCTCGTCTCAAGGAGCTCCACTTAAAATCAAACCCCACCCGATACTCGGCTGTGTTCTCTCGCCTGGGATGGAGGCAGACTGACAGGAATTTTAATTGGTGGACCAAAGAAAAATTATTGTTGTCAAAACTTGGTTATTACCGTTAATTTCTTGGCGCTTTGAAATGAAAAATAGGAAATGCCAGGACCACTGAAATTACCCAGGCAAGTTAATATAACGGTTGATAACTGGAGGGCAGTATTGGAAGCAGTGAGAGTAAATGATGCTTACCCAGCGTTAGCTGCGTGTTGTACACAATCACTCTGACGCCAGGCTTCAGCTCGAACTCCACCAAGTTTTGGTTCAGCGCACTTACAATGATATCAGATACCTGTTCAACACATCCATCATGGGGTTTTACATTTACATGTTTATGTTTGGAGTAATGTATTAGAACCATTTGTCATGTCAATTTGAATGATAGTCGCTCATACCTGCTCTAGCTCCTCCTCTTTCTTTTTCTTGCCCTCTGATTGGTTCTTGTGAGGTAACAGGAAGAGTTCAGCAGCTGTAGGAACTCCGGGGAACACGGCAACCAAGAGCTGCTCCTCCGGGAAGTCAGACACCTGGGACAAGGCAGAAATATGCTTTGTTGGCTAACTTTGTGAAAATGATGATTACTAACAGCTTAAGACGGGAAAAACTTGCATGGAATGGATTACATTGTGAATGTTAAATACACTTTGGCAGGTGACAAAGCGTTGAAGGAGTGATGAGGCCCAATCACCCAGTGCACAAAACAGATTGATCTGAAACAATTCTGAATTTAAAAACATGAACAAATTGGCCGCTGGTTTAGCTCAGTTGGTAGAGCAGGCGCCCCATGTACACAGGCTACAGTCCTCATCGCACTGATCACAGGTTCAACTCCTGGTCTGCCGATCATTTGGTGCATGTCATCCCCCACTTTCTACTCCCCATGTATCCTGTCTATCTTCAGCTTTCCTATCCAATAAAGGCAAAAAGCCCCAAAAAATAATCTTTAAAAAAAACATGAACAAAGTACTCCATTACCTACCTATCTGTAATAGAAATACAGGGCCTACGATGATATTTTTGCTTGTCTGTATGTCTGTATGACCTAAATGTTCTCGAAGTTATTGTCTCGATGATCCAGGATTTATATTTACAACAATTTTACTTGATTATGCAACAGCAGATTGCAAATGCCTGCGCATGATCACCCTACGCTGCACGTAACAGGATGTAATCATGTGATATATCTTCCCGGGATTTTTTGAGCTCTCGTGTCTCGTAGGTTCTTGGATGTCGTTGCTGCAGACCACCTGCTGCCGTGGCACTGCTCGACTACAACTGATACAACTGTTAATATCAGTCTTCCCCATATTATCATTATTGTAGTTGCTAGTTTTAATAATAGACATGTTGACTGCTACTGCCACAATTATAGTTACCAGTCTTTTATCATTACTATGCTGTTCTTGCTAATATTACACATTTTTACCATTATTATTGACATTGTAACCACAAGTATGTATTATCTGTTGTTGTTGTTGTTGTTGTTGTTGCTCTAACAAGAACATATTGTATGTTGTTGCTGTTGCTCTGTTTGTCTCTGCATCTCCCTCTATCCCACTTTTCGGCCCATCCAGTCGAGGCAGAGTGTTATGCCCCGTCTAGGGGTGGCCGAGGCATGACAGGAATGAGTCCCATTTCCCTCAAGTCCCAAGCAGCCATAGACACAAAAGTTACCGTGTTAAGAAAAATAAGACGGATTTATTTTTATAACCAAAAAAAAGTATAAGTTTAACAATGACAAAAAGTGTTAAACTGAACTTCAGGGTGAATCAAAAAAACAAACAAACAGTTCTAACTCAGAAGGTAAATGATCTGACCTAACAACTCAAAAAGAACAGAATACAACCACTAACTAATATAAACAGGAGAAAACAACCGTAAATAAATAAGATTCACCCCGACATATTGATATACTAAATTAAACAGACTGAATCTTGAAACAAAGGAAAACGTGGCCGGTTGGAAGGAGAGGGAGACGGGGTTCCCCAAAGCCGAGGCGGTGACGTCACGGTTGCTTCTTATATCTGCCGTCTTCGGACGCAGCCAACCACCTGCGGACGCTGATGAGGTGTCAGCCAATCAGCTCAAGGGCACACCTATTAAGATACTCACTCACATACAAACACAGGCACACATAACTCACAGTAATAATAATAAAAGAAAAAAACATATTACGACTATACAGTCGTAACACAGATGCTCAACATGAGCCTGGTTCTGCTCGAGGTTTCTGCTTGTTAAAGTTTCTCTGCCACTGCTGCCAAATGTTGCTGAGTGCGGCTCATGGTGATTCACGTTGGACCTCTCTCTAAATATAACAAAGAGTACGGTCTTGACCTGCTCTTTTGTAAAGTGTCTTAAGATAAATTTGGTTATGATTTTGCGCTACATAAACAAAAATGGATTGATTGATTGATTGATTGATTGATTGATTGATTGATTGTTTGATTGATTGTCAACGTGATGCAGAAAAGACGGAAGCCTTAGCGATCTACAACAAAAAGAATGAAGGCTGCAGCTATAATAGTTTCTTTAGATGAATTAACTGTAAACAGGATTATGCAAAGAACAACCTCCTGCAGCTGGACGTCCACTTTCTAAGGGGTTAATTGTGGTGTGTGGTTTTTGCACTCCCCACAGCAACAACAGGCTACTTTGTGTATAATGAATGTAACCAAATAGCCAAGGATGAATTTATGCGTAGCTGTAAGCTGAGGCTGGACAATTTCATTCACACAGCAAGTTTCATTACAAGTACACTCAATGAGCTTAGTCGGCCTCTACCTGTTCGGAAATTTAATGTTCCATGAGAAGTTACTTTTTAATGTTGAGAATTTAATTATGTACTCAAACTCTCAGTCAATCTATAATTGCCTGCCTGTGAGTCACTGCTGGAAGCTAAGTGGTTGTATACGCAGCTAGAAGAGCAGCAACAGTTCACATGTTGGTGAACATCTTCACTTAGCAGATCTTGTCACCCTTTTCATAAAGCTTTAATGCCTTAATGTCATGCTTGTGTCACCAGGTATAATTAAGTCTTTCCGTTTTTTCATTTGGCATGAATATATGATTCTGAAAGCAAAGTAAAACACAACAATTTTAGAACTTTAAATATGACTGCTTTGGCTTTATCGTTCATGTCCTAAAGTTGAAATCATAGTACGAGGTAGCTGACATGACTTTCAAAGTGCAGCAAAGATTGTTTTAATTTCACTTGCTGCTAAGGTTGGGCAAAGCCCTGCATTTTTCTTTTATTTAAATCCGTCCGGAAAATGCAACAGTTCACCACAAGTTCACATACCACTGTCGATGCACAGAGAGAGAGAGAGAGAGAGAAGCACAGAGGGAGAAACGGAGAGAGGGAGAAAGATGAAGAGAGGGAAGAAAAGAGAGGGTGGGACACACAAATAGCAACAGAGTGAGAAATAAAAGGAGACAGTGTTTTCCAGTCATTTTTAGGCTAGAACAAAAAACAGGAGAGCAAGTTTTCTTCTTCCTTTCTTCTTCAGACACAGTGTTTACATCGCATAGTTGTACAGCCTGACCCAACTGTCATGGCTGCCCTAACTGATTCTAAAGGCTGTATCTTTGAAACCAGTCGGGGCAGCCATTTATCCTAAGCAGATGCTGTATAATGTAGCTACAAGACAAGGTCAAGCAGCCAAGTATCTGCTCCTTGCTTGGGTAATAGCAAGTGTTGAAGGCAGTTTAGAGGTAAGTTGGGTCAAAGGGTTCAGTAGGTTTATCACACACCCACACACACAAACATACACACTCACACGCTCACACTCGCACAGCCTGATACACACTGCGGGGTCTAGTGATGAGTCAGAACATTCTTTAAGATAGAAACTGTGCTTCCATAGGAATGCTAAACGTCTGCTAATATGTTTCCACGCCTAACAGCAGGAAGTGCATTTTACGTTGAATTGAGTTATAACTAAATTTTATTGATACGTATTTCCAGAGTTCAGTTTTGCTTTGTTTAAAAAAAAAAAAAACATAAAAAAATTGTGGTAATTAACAAGTCTGGCTCAAAACCATGACACACCACAGCAAGTGAGTGCAAGAGCAAAAACAGTGGGGACGGTGACAACAGCACAAACAATGAAGATGATGACTTAAAGTTTATCGATAGGAAATTTATCTGCTAAATAAGTAAACAGAAAAAAACATTTGTTTGGCCCGCAGCTCTAAACCAGTTTCTACAAGAAAGAGAGGCCGGGCCGGGGTGGTAATCACTCTTTATTGTAGAGCCTGTGATGTTTTTATGTTTTCTCAGTGGCCTGGGCAGACAATGGAGTGAGCATAGCCAAAGAACATCAATTATCAAGCATAGAAATCACTATTTGAGTACCAAAGAAGTGGACAAATGATAGCCGTGGGCATGACTTGCATTGAGAGTAGGGTGGCAGAGGGGGAGATAAAGTGAATGGGATGACAGAAAATGCAATAGGCTCTGAAAAGAAAATCAATACACTTTGACCACGTTTGTTTTCATTGCAATCAGTCATTAGTTTAAAAAGCTGGCTGGTTGCTATTGAGTGACTTCTGATGCTTTGCAAATTTTCTGCTGGATACAAAAATGAGATTTGGTTGTCGTGGAGGAAAAGGGGAGAGCTGTGAAGACAAGGTTACCTGCTGCCGGGAGCCTGGCTCAATTTGGTTTGATACAAACATTCCACAGTGCAATATTTCGCAGGTTTATTTGAAGAAATACTATTTGAAGGAGATAAGCTCTAGAGGGACTCAGCACAGAAATGAAACCATATGCATGCAAACTGAAAGTTATTACGCCTCTAGATACTCTTCATATTTTTGCATTCTCAACGCAGTTTTCCTCTCATATGTTCGAATTTAAATTTAATTCCATAAACCCCTTGAGATGTGACATTTAATTTTTGGCAGTTCTATATAATTTTAAGGCAGCACTTGATCTGGATAACCCAGTGTTCATGGTTAACTTGCTGTTAATACATCTACAGCCAAGCTTGCAGCTCTGTGAGGCTAAGATGGTATGTTGGCCTGAATGCCAGAATCAGCATGCTTTATACTCAGAATAACAGTGTTAACATATTGATGCTTAGCAGGTATATTAACTATGGTAGGAATATAGATAGATAGATAGATAGATAGATAGATAGATAGATAGATACTTTATCGATCCCGAGGGAAATTTAGGCATGCAAACATGCAAACACGTAGGGTAAAAAGAGGCAGCACATACCATTTAAAACATCACTGATACAAAACATATGTACAGTAGTGTAAGTGAAATCATAAAAAGACATCGATATAATTGAGAAGGAAGAGGGGGGAAGCTAGCTTGTTTAAGACTGATATGATCTGGGATGTTGTATTTAAATATGATATCCTTAAGGTAAAGGCATAAACAAAGCAGGTACTTAAGAAACTGAAACCCTAGATCTTTTCTTCTACACTTCTAAGATATCTTACAATCTAAATACTGGTCAGCATGCTAATGTTAGCAAATTAGCACTATAGAACTACAGTTATACAATTTAGGGTGGATTGTGCGCAATGAAAATTCAAGGACAAACTAAATGTTTGAACCTAATTTCATTGAAATCCATCCAGCAGTATTCAAGATGTTTCTGTCTGACCATCTTTGATCTGCTGCTGGCGTTACAAGAAAAATCTTTAGACTATGTCATGGTCATGGTTATCTATTCAACCATTAACATATTTTAGTGTGGATTAAGTAGGTTCAAGCCGACTGTGGATGGATGGATGGATGGATGTTCTTGAAGACGTTTCACCTCTCATCTGAAAGGCGTCTTCAGTTCTAAATTGACTGGTGGGTGGAGCTAGAAATACTTACTTACCAAAGACCTACAGAGGCTTATATTTCTAGCTCTGTCCACCAGTCAGTTTAGAACTGAAGACGCCATCCAGATGAGAGGGTGAAACCTCTTCAAGAACTTCAACCAAGTCCAGTCACCTTTTGGATGAAGCTTGGATGGATGATGTGGGTTTCAGATGAAAGATGAACGCAAGCTAATAGGAAAATTTAACCCAAGGAGTCCTTGAATATCCTTAGCAAATATGATTATAATCTATCAAAAAGTTATTGAGATATTTCACACAAAAAACAAAAATGTCAACATGATGCAGCTGAAAGTAAAGGTCACGTCCCTGGATGGGGACCCTGGATGTCTGTACAAACTTTCATGCCCGTCCATCTAACCATTAACATGTCTCAGTGTGGAATAAGGTGGTTGACCAGCCGGATCAAATTGTTATTGTGAAATCATCATAATCAGGAGTCATTGTCTGGGAACCATAATTGTATTTATCAAATTTGATTTGTTCCAATCATCCAAGATGGATTTTTAACATATTCTATTAAACTGGAAAATTGGAGGCTTTAACCCGCAGAATGTTCTGGATAGAGGTGAGAGCATGTCAAAGGATGCATCCTCTGAAGGCCTAAAATAAATTTCATGATAATCCATTAAAAACTTATTTAGGTATTTGACTCAAAAAGAGAAACTAAAATATCTCCCTCATGTTGCCTGAAAGTAAAGGTCAGTGTCCACCCAAAGTCTTTCAATCCAGATATTAAATGAGAGATTGTTAGGGAATCTTAAAAACCCAATGTGCCTTCTTCTCATTTAGATGTCGGTTCATTATCAACAATACAATTGACAAAGTGTTTGGTGCCTTTGGGGAGTAGATAAGGAGATGATAGCTTGAAAACTAGCATTAACCTTCAAGGAAAGCTATTTGGGAGTAGGAACATTGTAAACTGAATGAGCTTGAGCAGAGAAACATTAAGGGAATGTGAGAGGGAGGTGGCTCAAGATAGACAGAGTGGAATGAAATAACCTCCATTACTGAATGTGCATTCAGCAGTGGTTGAGGCAGCCGAACCAAAACAAGCATGGGTGAAGAGTGCAAAGTCATGACTTATAAGATTCAGCAACAGGGCCACGCCGCACCTCAGTTAAATAGACCTTGACTTTGATTGCAAGTTGTTCCCTCTCTCATCTGCTGTTTTATTGTTGTGGAGTTGTTTACTATGTTGAAAGCCATCAGTTGTGAACTGGCCTCTGTCCCAAGCAAGCGTTCTCAACCCTGACAAGATAAAAGAAAAATAACCCTTCCTGTCTGCACTTGGACAATATGTTTATCTGGAAATGAACCCTGTGTCAGCAGTGGGCTCATGTTGCCAGCCGCTGATGACTCTAACATGATAATGTGAAAAGATAAAACAAACACAAGTGTCACATCAGCCTCTAAGTGTTGAGTGAGTTCTTTCACTCACCCATTTAAATACTTAAGGGAGAGCCTGTAAGGATACTTATGTTATACTGGTTTTATGATCACTGGTACAGCTCTTATTCGTGTTTATGGCACTGAAACTCTATCTGAATTCATTGGGTTATCTTTATCAAATATCCAAATGTCATTTTTTCATTTAAATTCCAACATTTTTTTATTGGATTGAAAAGTTTGAAAACAACATCGGCCCCAAATTAAGGGAGGGTCTATCCAAGTTATAATCTATGAATCAATCATATTTTGGATTGATGTGCTGCTCTAACATTTTTCAACATAAGGGATAGACAGACGTCTGAGTGAACACAGTGCAGTCAAGTGTAGGTGGTAACTATGATGTATTGGAGGAGAGAAATAGTTGAACCAGACAGCATTTTTATTCCAGAGGAAGAACTTGACATGACTCACAGTATGCAGTGTTAAGGAGTGTTATTTCAAGCTCTTACTGCAGTGCACTGTGTGCTTATACAGGAAGGATTTACTAGACCTGTGGGCTACGACTGATCCCTCATTTTTTTTAATGTCAGTACGCTTTGTAAGGATGCATTAATTGAAAACTAATCTTTTTTTTGCCATTGAAATAAAGAACAGGTTCACAGTTTTTAAAGTCTATCTAAAAGTATAGACCTTTATTTAGACAACAGTGGGGTTGCAAAATAAAGAACAGATTTGGCTTGCTGTAATCACTCCTCCTTTCATGCTAAAGAGATCCGTTCCCCAATCTGGGGATTAAATCCACAGTCCTCTTTCTATGTAAAAAGATATTCCAACACATTTGAAGCTCTTTGTGTTTCTTTACCTCCACTGCGGCTCAGAAAGGAAAGGCTGTCCATGGAAACACAAAGAGGGGAAATTTTACTAAAAAGAATATATTTTGTACAGAAGTAGGACTGTGGATTATGTCCCCTGTCACTTATCTTTTTAAATACCCTTTAAATAAGGGTCCTATTTTTTTTTAATATATTTTGGAGGCTAAATGACTAATAGATAAAAAGTTCCAGTTTATTTTTTTTAAAGCTGTCAGCCAGGATCAGACTGAATCACTTCAACCTTATACCTGTGAGGAAATGTGCCCTATCAATGTAAGACATATTTCTGTGTTTTTTGGCACTGTACATGGTGGCATCATTCACTGATCCGAAGAAGTTTAATTTCAGGCCGCAGTAGAAAGCTCTACTGTGGAGTGTTTGGGAAAATGAAGCTTGTGTGGACGCAACCACCACTTGACTGAGAAATGTAGTTGAAGTAGTAAGGCCATCGCTTGTTGCACCACTTCTGCCCAAATTACAAGCAATGGCAAATGAAACTGAGCGGATCATGCTGAAGTCGGAGGTAACAAACAATGAAATCCATTGCTTTTACCAGAGTACTAAAAACACACATTACGTGTATAGACATTACAACCTGCAATTACCATTCCAGTTTTAGCTTTATGTGGTAGCCAACAGGCTCAAGCAGTTAAATACAAACCTCTATAGTTTTGGTGCAATTCTGCCACACAGACCAATCACAGTTGTTTTTAGCTATAATTAGCTTCAACAAAAGCATCGCAATCCTCAGACAAATGTTCACATGACGTCATACCGAAGTAAAAACACTTGCACAAACATAACAGGTGTTGTTATGAACAGCCTTGTTCAGAAATTACAATGAAGGCCAAGGTAGAATGTAAAATGTAGGCATAGGCACGTACTTTGATCCACATACTAAACTGTGACTGAACTACCAGAGAACATGCCAGTTTTCATGCCAATCTCAGTGATTAGGGAAGTACACTGGCCTTTAAAAGCTTGAGATTGCATCAGTAAACCCTGGTGATTAATTTAAGAGTGAAATTACAGCCTCAGTCGAGTGGGTTCAAACATAAACAAGACCAGAGCGTCTGTGGGGTTGTTAATATTGATTCAGTCTAAATAATTGAACAGAAACTTGGTACTTCTGCTCTTAATGGAGATATTTCTTTAGATTAAAAAAGTACCATTTTTAGAAATATTTTTGTCTTTGAAGCCTCTGGAACTGTAGTAAATGCACGTCTGATGTCAAAGCTGAGAGTCTCATTAGGTATGCACAATAATCCGACTGAAAATGAACCTTTAGAACCGTTTTTGATTGACTGGGAGTAAACAGCTGACAAGCTGCCATGTGACTTTTCCTATGATTGGATCACAGAATTATTTCTATATTAAATATCAGAGTGAAACCGGAACACAGGAAAGTTTACACAAACTTAAATTAACATTGAATATGGACCGAAACTAGTTTCAAATAGTTAAATGCTTACTTTTATGTCCATAAAATTCTATATTACATAGTTAGAAGACTGGTGCATATTTGGGTTTCTAGAGGCTTTAAATGACATCAAAGTCCAGAGACAGAGAGATCAGTTGGCTCAAAAGCACGGGCCTGAGTATGGGCTATCCAGGTTATTCATGAGATCCCCTTCACTCATTGAAATATTCTTCCAACACTGCCCACCTGCAGCTCTAACGCTCAATATGTTGGTGAAATGGCCAAGAGCACATCACAACCAAATGCAGTCTGCTATTCATGAGCTGTGAATGGGGAGATGAGTAGCACTTAACAATGATGGGTTAGCTTCCCACACACACTGAGAGCACTTGCACTCCTCCTACGTTCAAGTACGTTAACACACACACAAGCAGACACACATTAGACACTGTGACAGGTATCGTCACATCAGAGGTCCCTAACAAGCCCCCGCACACGAAGATCTGAGATCATTTAATTGGTGACTTAAAATTAAAGAATCTGCACCAATGAAGCCATCTTAGGGGAGAAGGAAAGCAGAGGCGTCACACCTGTCTCATGATGAATCACAGGGTGGCCCCGAGGGCGTTCTCTTGCCGCACCAATGAGCTCAGAGTATTGGGCAGCAGAGGTAATAGGGGCATAGGAAATAATTGAGAAATAGCAGGGTGAGAAAGAGAGCAGGAGATAAAAAGACATACAGAAGGATGGAGGGAAGAGAGAGAGAAGGACAGAGAAAATGAAAATCACTCACTTGGAGCAGAGCCTTCTTAATTACTCTCCCCACATCCTGTCTCCACTCGGGTATGTCGGGGTTGAACTCGTCCAGATTAGGGGAGAAAGATAAAAGTAGAGATTTGAAGAATTCTGTTGAGGAGAGTCAGGGGAGAATCGGCCATTAATTCACGCAGATCCGGGGGCATTATTCTCAGAGAGCAGTGCCAACTGTCATTTTGCTCAAGTTGAGTTTCAGGTAGTTAACACTTGATGAAAAGAAGAGGCTTTCTCATATCCCCTGCACTTCCCTTTGGCGAAATGTACCAGATGCACTTCTAGATAATTAGAAAATGTCACAGCTTTACGCCAGACCATCCGTTGGTAATAAATCAGTGCTTTTTAAAGATACTTGCTGCCGCATCACTTTGTTCAAATGAAGACATATTCTTTAGTGGCTCTAACAGTGATGTGATATATTTTACTCAAGTAGGGACCGTTTTATTTCAGAGACAGCAGAGACAGAAGATTATGTATTCTGAAGTATTTAACTGCTTTACATAAAACTGAATTCTTCAAACACTTATTAAACTAAAGAGATGCCAGCAGAGCAGACTTGTTAACAGTTGCTCTGAGCTCCAGGACACAATAAGAAACTACATACTGACCTTTGACGGCTATGGTCTTGGTATCCTGCAGTATGGTGTTGGCAGCAGCCACTTGGACTGTGATGGTGTGCATCCCTTCACTGGAGAAGGTGTATGAGATACTCCCATCCAAAGTGATCACCGGCTGCAAGCACAAAATGTACAAAACTGTCACAGTATGTCCTCCAGGTACCCTGTAACTTTCCCTCCTTTCCCTGTCTTAGCACCGTTTCCCGTTTGATTCAGTCCTGCAGTTGCCTGACCTTCCTCATCCCCCACGGCGCTACTTCCCTCTTCCGCCTCCCTCCATGAATAGTGGGTTATTTCCTTTGTTTGTTTGCCAGGTCATTCAAGTTGCGATGTACTTTGTTGGTGTCTTGCCTGTTGTTCTGTCCTTGGATTTTTTCTTCACTTGAACCTGGATCTGCTTACCAACCACCTACTTGAAACTGGTTTGCCTGCCTGCCTTCATCCCAGAGACTGCCTGTGAGCTATCTATTAAATGCACCAGTCCTAAAGTTTCCATCTGCATTGGGGTCCATCCCCTGCTGCCTGCACATCCAACCCTAACAGAAAATAATGTCACCATAATACAGCATGCAGCCAATTTTTCTCCAGTACAAAATGCTGTTCTCCACTAAACATTTCTGGCTGTTATTCCTTCCTTGGGGTGGTGCCCAAGGTTGACTTTGGTTTCAGTATCCAACAGGGGTTATTGATGGATTATCCAGGATTTGTTTGAGAGCACTAAGAAGTCAAATTAAAGATGTGTTAAGGTCAACCGAAGATTGACTTAAAAATTAGTCAGGGCTCTCCTTAAGTATTAAGGGATTAGAGATATTTGAAATATCAGCTCTCGGAGTGGCAATGTTGGTCCGTCTGTGTATCATGTTGGCCCACACTCATATATTATAAGCTATTAATTGGATTGCCATTAAACATTGTACTGATGTTCATGGTTCCCAAAGGATGAAGTCTACTGACATTAGCAATAGAGATGTAGCCTTAACTGCATTATTGCACTGCGCCGCTACTGACAAGCCAACTGCAGGGGGTGGCAAAATTGCCAAAACTTTGTTATGTATATCTTTCCTGGTTTCCTGTTTTACATATAAATGTATGTATATCGGGGCAGCTGCTCTGCTACCTATTATATAGCTGTCAAACCCCCCCCCCCACCTACCTAACATTAGATAGTGGAGCAGCCCAGATGAATGCCGATGACAGTCAGAGTTGGTGATCCCCATAATTTTTCCTGAACCATCACAATAAAGTAACAGTTTGTGGCCTTACAATATCTCAGCATCAACAAGAACATAAGACAGAACTAAATTCAGATGAGACATTGCTGACCCATGAGGCCCCGTGTCCCCAAAGCGCCTCATTCTGGCAGAAAAGCTCTGGCAGGGCGCTGGGGAGCGCTGGGATGAAGCGCGTGTGCGGTTAGAGAAAAAATGCTGCATGCAGTGAGAGAAAAAAACATGCCAGTTTCTATGACAACACTATGTTTAACTTACTATGTAGGGTGATAAAAGCACAACACTTAGCAGCAACATTTAGTGTCTGATCTGCTCCCACAAATGGGCTTGTCGGTCTCTATTGTGATACTGTTTGTTTGTCATATGAACAGCTCCGGGTAGACAGAAACGGCCAAAACAAGTTGCTCCTCCATGTTTGGTGGTAACCAGGGTGACTAGCGGTGCCCCATCTGATTGGTTGCCTGAAAAAAGCGGCAGTGACGACACCAGCGCCTTTCTAAAAAGTAAAGAGCCTTTAAACTCAAAGCTCTCGGAGCGGCTGCACAAAAAAGACGGAGCACTCTGAAGAAAGACGCTGGGTGCAGCACTTTTCTAGGTAGCTGCATACATACTGTCCTTATTGGGAACAACTGAAGAAAGACAGTGGCACTCAGAAAAAGGTGCTATGTGGACACGGGGCCTTAGATTAAAACCATCGTTTGGGAAGATTCACTGTGCTGGCTCCCTTCTGTGATGCCCTGACCACATACAGTTCTGACATACAATTATCAGCTTGTTACCCGTGTCTAAACACAGCCTCACAGTAGCTAGCTGGCTGTACACTCGAGTGTCTTTCAGACACAAGCAGTTGCTGCCGCCGCCTCCAGTGTTTCAATGTAAACATGACAGCAGACGTGTCAGTGAGGTCGGCGGCAGTAGCAAGCAGAGGGAGGCCGGCTGCTGCTCTCGTCGGGGTTCATGATGGCTCAACTTTCACAACTTGCTGCTGAATCCCACTATGTGACCATGGCAACACCAGAAACCACAGTGAGAGAAATGCTCCAGGAACTGATTTTATGAGCGTATGTATAATTTCAAGTTACTTGAATAATACATCCCCTCACCAGCAGACATCATACTGATCATGCAGGTATGGGAATAGCATCAGATTCAAAGTCTGATTAGCCTGTCAGGGACAATATCAATATTTATGATAACAGTTAGCAGTTGTTGTATTAATCATGTCATATTGCTAACCTTTTCCTCTACTGCTACAACTGCTCTACTCATCTGAGTTAAGAGGTTACCAGGGAATGACAGCGCTGTGGAAGTAATTTCCTGCATCTGCGTCAGATGGGTTTTGCCACTGCCTCGCCCTTTTGAGAGACTAGCAGCAAGTCCTGAGTCTGTTAAATAGGAGAAGGGTCTGTGGGTCTGTTAAATCCTTAAATGGGAGAAGTGAACCTGAGCATAGGTTTATGAGATTCTTTCACCCCAAAGACAGACGGATTAGGAGAAATTAAACTTTGTTCGAGCCCTGTCTCTGTCTAAGCAACTCTTGATAGATATGGCAACCAATATCTCCTCTCGCTGAACCATCAGTGGTGCCAACTTCTCGTTTCAGATGCCGATACCAGATAAACTAAATTTGAAGGGATTTACATGTGAGACAACAAATAAAACGTATACATAACTTGTTATTTAGGATAATAACAGCCCTCTTAGGATAGGGGAAGTATACCATTTGTTACCTCTGGGGTTGTCTATAATGTGTCATCTTTGTTTTAGGGAAGCTGGCTTATACACGGTGGGCAGCAGCAGCCTGTGGTGTACAGGAGCAGGAGTTCGAAAGCGTCCAGTCTTGAGAAGAGGTTAAAAGTGATTGAGGCAAACCTTTGACACCACCCTGATAATGTCCAGATAGTTTAGTTTAATAAACCATGTGTTGAAGTGAAGAGCTGAGACTTCCACTGAAGCCACTGGTCTGCACTTCACTATGTGTATGCTTTCAAAGTCAGATACATTTCTCACACACATACTGTGTTGCCAGTTGAAAAAAATGTGATGATAAAGGTTAGCTTTTCTACAGAACCTACCTGATATGAACCTAAACGTAATACTTAGACTGTAATAATGGGCCTTGTGCTAGAAGGATTACCTCTGTATTGTTGCCCAGCCACCAAAAGTATGTGACGGTGCGTGAGTGGCTGGGTAAGACCACTGCTGTGATGTTCACCTCCTTGTTCCGTATGACCACGAAGGGAGCGAGAAGCTGAACATGTTCCACTGGACCTGAGAAAGAAATGTCACAGAGGGCTTAAAATAACACATGGCTACTTCTCTAATGAGACACTGTTCATTAAAGTAAGAAAAAGCCAGTTGGCAGGATCGCAGACTCAGAGTGCAGGAGGAGAAATACTCAAAACACCATCACTTCAATATGACAGCATAGTGTGCTCAGGCTTTCTCCCACAGATCTGCACCTCAGGTGGAATGATGAATTGTCCAAAGGTGTGCATGTAAGTGTGACCGTGTTCCTCTGTGTGTGATAAACTGGCGACCTTTCCATGGTGTTTCCTATCATTTCAGCTAGTGCATTCTGGGATAGGATCCATCCCCACACCCTGAACGGAATATTAAATTGAATGGAAAATATAAAGCTAGATGGATGCAAACATTTCAGGACACACCACATTTTAAACCCCAAAACTGTTTTATTCAGAGAGGAACTCTCAATTTATTAACACCTCTGCAATTGTATGAACTGATATTTTAATGAATCTAAAATGTTTAGAATCTGGTTTCTGTGTAAACTTCTCATTCACTGTGAATGTTAATAGTGACTTACTAAATCAGACAGTTGTAATGTAATTTGAAACTGGATTAAAGTGAAGACAGAAAATGAAACAGTAACATTTTGTGTAGGGGTCATGCCAATAATCTGGTATAATACATTATCAGATGTAAAAATGCATTTACGGCATGACAGGGAGGGCGCGTCACCGCTCCTGTGTGGGGTTTTTTAGTCGGAAAATGTAGCAGGCGGAACTATGTTTTAACGTCGGACAACCCAGACTCATTTTCGGGTGGCACAGTACACAAACGCGTTGCCCTGGTGATTTCCATGACAGGTTTCACATTCAGACACATACAGAGAAAAAGTCTAGCATTGCCAATGGACAAATATATTACAGGGGCGAAAACAAAAACAGCTGACGCGTCACATACCAACAAGACGACGTCGGCCGACGTTAACGCTGACTAACTAAATCCAAGAAGTTAGGAAAATATGACGACGCTTATCTTGCTCTTGGATTTACAGTGAATATGGTCGGAGATGAAGAGAGACCTGTCTGTGTTATATGTCTGAAAAGTCTGGCAGCTGCAGCAAAAATCTGTTTGTTCTTTTTCTTAGCACAGATTGAACTTCTGAAAAAGTTATTTAACATTTTATTATATTTCTATTTGAAAAAGTCTGATGGAGCAATTGAACTTGAAGTTGTTGGGTTTTTTTTGCACAACAAATTACTCAGAGAAAAGTGAAAAGAATGGTCACGATCTTGACGTTCTTTCAATAAAAGTTAAATGGATGGAAAAAGTTTGAGAACCACTGCCTTAGAGCAAGGTTTATATGAGTGGAGGACATATTTGTTATAAGAGCAAGAAACAGATTTTAAGTTGATGGTCAGCTGTTCCATGACATTTTGAAATATGCCGTTAATTTGAAAAGTTGGCTATTTGCAACCTTTCCTAAACTTGCATTGCACTGTTTTGGTTTCTTCAGACACTGTCGTTATTTATTTGTACTTTAGCTCAACTTGAGCTTGCATGCTCATTTACAGCATCAACCTGCTTCACTCTCTCTGAAACATCAACACCCGTCAGATCGCCCAGTGCTACCTCAGTCTTGTACCCTTGCCCACTGTGTTTGGATGGATGGAAAGGGAAATATGAGGTTGTGTGTCCTACACCTTACTTACAAATCAGGTGCTTACAAACAGCACGGTCATACTTAAATGCAACTGTTAAGTGAGTCAGGCAGACTTTCCCAATTAGAGAGTCTGAGCCGCACGCTGACAGGTGTGCTCGGATTGCCTAATAGGTTAGACACATACAGTGAGCTTCTTTAATAAAGTGCAGATTGTGATAGAAAATGAAAGACCGTTATACTTTATATTTGTGACATTTTCACGCCCTCTGATTCCAATCTATATTTATATGTATCAAGTTGTGACAGTTATGATTGATAATGATCACTGTAAGTTGGCAGTGTCTTTTTTAATCTCAACTTCATGTGTAGGAGAGAGAAAAGTTGTCAAATGGATCATTTCTGTCTGTGGTGCTTTTGAATAGATGACAGCAGCCATCGCTTCCTCCGGGAGAAACACGGTTTAAAATAGGTGCTGCATTAATGCACATTTTGGTTTGATACATTGATAATGAACTGTTTTAGCTGAAAAATGTTCCATAGAAAGAACAAGTTTGATTCAGCAGATTGCGTTTTACGATCCAGAATCCTCAGCAAGTGTAGGAGGAGGAGGACCCTGAACAGTCTGTTCTGATCACATGATGTTTTGCCAAATGCAAACCCTGTAACCTGTGTCCACAGACGCTGTCACAAGGAGCGTTAGCTTAACCTCACATGCAAAGAAAGATCAAGAATTGATATTTCTGTAAGTTGACTAAAAACTACATGTATAGCTGTGTAGCTCTCATCCACACATTGCCTTTTTGTGGGCACTTTGCTATGCCATTTCACATAGAAGAAGCTAGTTAGCCTGCTAGCTTTGCTAACTGGTGATTTCTAATCTCATTCTTTTATACCACCAGACTCCATTTACAAAAATATTTACCTTACCTTGCAGAACATTATTGGTCTACAAATTTCTCAAGTGGAATTTGGTTCTGTAATGTTGTCAGACACTTTGAATACCAGTTGAAGAAAAATGTCATTTTAATCCTTTTAGATCACATCCCCGGTAATATTGTGCATCTGTTTGACAATATAGGCCAAAAGAAATACAGAAAATCCATTTCTTCGTATTCTTATATCAAAATCCGATCTTTTTTTCTTCCGGTAAAACTAAATTTCACGCGTGCTTACGTAAGTTAGCACCAAACAATTTCAACCAATCAATCTGCAACATTAAGCTGCAGAGGACCAAGAACGCTCGTTCAGTTAGCTAGCTACTGCTGTCTACGCCCACTTCTCAGCGATCAAATCAAATCCCTCTAATGATATGTCCCACCTGCACGTCCTGCTACTCTTAAAATGCCGTTTCAGCTCAACTTTTAAGGAAACACTACAGAGGTCTGAAGTTCAATGCCAAAGTGCTTCAAGTCTTTGTTGACTTTTCTTTATTAGCAATATCCATGAATTCAGCCCTTACCTGGTCCTGAACTGAACTGAGTTGTGAGGGAATGCTTTGCACTCATGTTTTTTATAAAAACATCCCCTCATTAAATGGTAAATGGGCCAATTTCACATTTCTTTCAAAACACAATAGCTGTTGGCATTTAGTATGAAATAAAATAAATTATCGGGACACATAGTCATTCCAGTCTATCCTGACCAATTATTTGTTAGCACATTTGATTTATAGACCAGTAAGACTGCACATTTAGTCCCCATAAAAGGATGGCTTAAGTCATTAAAAATGAATATTTCTGATGCTTCTGTCAGTATAAAGTGGTGACAACAATATTCCCTTGTGTTAAAAGGTCCTTGCAGATCTGTAACTAAGGGGATGGCACCGTAAACAAGGCCCAATCAAACACTGAGATTATATCGATGGCGTTATGTGTTTCTGACATGATGCGAGCCTCCTTACTAAAACCTAATAGGAGCTGACAGGGGGGCCAGGTTGCCTTACACTAATCTCAGGGATGAAGTTTCCTGCTGCGGACACATGTAATACGCTACTTCACGGGAAAACTCCAACGAAAGGGTTATGTAGTGTGGCAGTCTGGGGTGTTTCGTCTCGCAGAGACTGTTCACTCTCATCCTCTTTAACCAGAACTAATCTTTATCCCCACTTTCAGATGCTCTGTGTGTGTGTGCGCACATGTGTGTGTGTATTAAATATGCTCAGCTAAAAAGTCCCTGAAGAAGTTTTTAGCTTTTTCCCTGAAAGCATCACCGACATTGTAAATAAATCCATGTAAAATTATTCAAAAATCACAACACAGTGGTTGACACATCAAGGTGTTGAGAAGTTAAATAAAAATTGATTAAACAAATCGATGAAAGGCTAACTAACATGATATTTTTGCACTTTGATCAGAGCTGAAAAGCATGACTGTCCTATAATTTGTGAGTGTTCCGCTGCGTAAAATCTCCTTCATTTTAAAATAGGCCATTGTTATTGGTGTTGCATCCTCAGATAACTGCCGATTAGCTGCAGTGGCCTTAAAGGCCCACTTCTAAGTCTCTGTTTCCCACAGTGAAACTTGCATAAGCAAGTTGGTTGTGACCTTCCTCCAAAAACTTGTTTATCACAGCTGCTATATTATATAACAGGTCAGTGCAGTTCACCTCAGATGAGCTGAGCGCAGATCAACTGTGTGGCTGTCATTCAGTTAAACATATTTCAGCACCTGGAGCTAGGCAACACAAAAATATATACGACTGAGAAGTTCACATTCCTGCTTTAGGTTCAATGTTTGTCTCTCTTACGAAACATTGGTGGGAACACAAAACAAAAATGTAATTTTCTGAATGTAGAAGTAGATTTGGAAGTGCACAAAGCCGGGGTGTAGCTGTTTATGTACTAATGGCTTTAAGAAACATATATATATATATATATACTCTCAATTCTCAATTGCAAGTAATCGTGGACCTCCTAGATTATACAGATGCAGTCTAACGCAACAGTTATGTAACAAATCTTCCCTTCATGAAGGTTATTGTGTTATTAATTTGTTGAAACTATTTGTTTAACTCTATGATGGTTTGGTGCTGTTTAACTATACTGAGCTATACAGAAAGATTTACAATTTTAACCCTGGAACAAAAGAATTTGCTTTTTAATTAAAATACATTCATTTTAACTACATTTACCTGATAACAACTTTATATACAATAAATTAAAAAGATTTTTCAGGGGAATTCACCAATTAACAATATGGTGGCAAATACTGTACATTTTGGGCTGTAATGAAAATAGATCTTTTCAGTGTAGATTCCCAGCTAGAAATTTTTTGTTCTAAGAACGCTCTGAGAATGTTACGTGCAATGTTTTGAGCAGGAAGTTTTTCTTTGGTTCCCAGAATGTTCCTTTTAATAGCAGGAGAACGTTCTCTGACAACATTTTCAGAAAGTTGCAGTGAGAATGTTCAAATCACATTTCAGGAACGTTTTATAAATGACGTTCTGATAGTTCAGGCCTCAATAAAATCCTGAAAATATCTTCAGAATGTTGCAGTTAAAACGTTTTGTCTTAGTTTAAGTTTTAACGTTAGAAGAACTTTATTTGAAATGATAAACATCCTTAAAATGTTCTTTGAATATTAGATTAAAACGTTTTCTTTCAGACGTAATTAGAACTTGTAGGTTATGTTAGACAATGTTAGGGGAACGTTCTCGGCTAGCTGGGTTGGTACTCAGAAGGCTGCTCTCTTAAACAATAGGAATGGTAAACCGTTCCTATTGGGACAGCTGTCTGCCAAGCTGTGATGTTCTGCCACATGCAGCAGTTGGTTAAATATTTTCAAACCTAAAAAATAAAGTAAGTATCGCTTTCGGACTGTGAACAGTCCCAACGAATGTAACATGTAATGCAGAGCTGCCTGTATGTAGCCTGAAAGGCAAATCGGAAGCAATATGTCTGTAGCATGATGCACCACCGGATGCTGCTTGTTAAGACCTTGTGTTGGCCTCTCCTGTTAACTAAAAGCAACTCAGATAAGAAGTCTTCTCTGAGCTGACTTTTGTGGCAGATGAGCGAGAGCTCGATTTTCAGGGAGCAGCACTTACATGTGACATGCAGAAAGAGTGTGGTGCTGTCATAACCCAGCGTGTTCTCTGCCAGCGCTGTGACACGGAATATTCCTGCAGACTTGTAGATGTGTTTGATCCCCTCCTCGGTCCAGCTCAGGTTGGAGTAGGACACAGCTGTGCCGTCGCCGAAATCCAACTGGATGTTGGTCCGCAAAGAGTCACCCTGAAACACAGCACGGGAGGGATTCAGTCAGAAGGACTGACATCACATTTTCACATGAAACCATCCATTGGAAATGCCAAGCAAAATCGTCTGATGGCTGCTTTTCGAGGAGAACGCTAAAATGCAGCAAACAAACCACTGAGGCCACTGAAAATGATAATGTACCCCGTACAATCTGCAGAACAGTGAGTTGTCTGATGATGCAGAAATGTGGCCCTATATAAGATATGTAGAATAATATAGGAGTGCTGTAGGTCAGACAATGTGTACCACATTATTCATCCATATAACAGTTTGGCCTTAAACTGGGTCCTGTCTCAGCTACTAGCTCACACTCTAGCTGAGGGTGAAACTAACACTTCTGTGGCCTAACCATGAGTGTGATGATGGAGCAGCATGGTGCAAACTGCTAAAGTAGATTGTTACTGTAGTTTGTTATAAGAAGGAATAAGATCTGCAGTTGAGTCAGGTGTCATTCCTAGCCAATTGCACCCCTTGTGAGAGCAGAAGACAGAATGTTAAGGAGTCAGAAGGAGAGAGTCGAGATATCTGAGGAGAAAACTGTTCTTCTCTGGAAGGCTGAGAGTGTCACGGCACAAATTTACAGCAAACCAAATATTAATAAGCAGCACAACAAATATTAATATACAGCACCCAGAATATCAATATACAGAGCCAAATATACAGCCCTCACAATATGCTTCTGAGGGCGGACAACTTGCCTGTTTGAGATGAGATTGCACAGGGAGACACGGAAATTTTCTGTCAGCTAAAAACATAATTCTTACAATAAAATACATCACATAACAATATGTAATGTGAGAGGTTTTACAGTCAGGCATTTAAAGAGACAGGCTAACTATTCCAATAGTGGAGTAGTTAGCAGCTCAAGAGCCATACGTTTGCATGGGGAGGTGGTAGGGACCAAAACAGGGCTAAAAGACAGTAAATGTCTGTGTTCATCAGGTTGCCAGAAACAAAACCCCAAATTACTGATAAAATTGGCAAAAACTGCTGTATGTGCAAATTAGCTTTTTTTCGACAAGTTCGCAGCTGTGGCTCAGAGGCAGAGCGGGCTGTCTTTCAACCTGAAGGTTGGGGTTTCGATCCCCGGCTCCTGAAGTCTACGTATGGAAGTGTCCTTGGGCATGACACTAAACCCTATATTGCTCCCGGTGGCATAGCCAACTATGTGTGAATGTGACTGATTGACAGTTGGGTACTGTAGGCAGCAGCCTCTGCCATCAGTGGCTGAATGTGTGTGTGAATGGGTGAATGTGACATGTAGTGTAAAAAGCTACTTTGAGTGGTCGCCAGACTAGAAAAGCGCTATATAAGTACTGTCCATATACTATTTACCATTTAAACCCCTGATTTCTAAGTAAATCCACTGTGAGAGGCTAACTACCCAAGAGCCTTCGACCAGTAAAGAATCAAAAATTTGTCAACAACTCTTGCAGCTCTCTTGGAGTGAGCCTGAATCATAATACACAGAACGGTTAGGGAAATTGTTGCTAAATGACTTTGGGAAAAGTGTCCTTGGGCAAGACACTGAACCCAAAATTGCTCCTGAATGCATAGCCCTCAGTGTGTGAATGTGAGTAGTTAGTACTGATGGGTAGATTTGCACTTTGCATAGCAGCCTCTGCCATCAGTGTGTGAATGTGTGTGAGAGGGTGAATAATAATAATAACTGAGCCTTATATAGCGCCTTTCATGGGACCCAAGGCCGCTTTACAGAGTAAATAATCAACAAACAACAGATAGGCAGAAAGAGGTAAAAAAAAACAAACAAACAGGGGAATGATAGTCCAGAGGCCGTGGTGAACAGATGGATTTTGGGGGTGCTTTTGAAAATGTGACACGTGGTGTAAAAGTGCTATGAGTAGTCTGAGGACTAGGAAAGCACTGTATACGTGCAGTCAATTTACCGTTTTCCATTGCAACAAATCTGATATGTCAATTTTGCACTCACAGCTGGTTTCTGCTGCCCCTAATTTGCCAAATCAGCTACTGCAGGTGTAATGACACGAAAGTTTGAGTGAAAATGCAATTAGGCGAGTAGTTATATTACTTTTCCCCTAGAAATCTACCATCCACCTCACTCTGGGAAAAAAAATAGCACATTAAATTGGCATTTTGATGCGACTCCAAATGTGTGCGACATGAAAAATGATTATGATGTGAAAATTAACATATCAGGCTTTTGGCGGGATTGAGAGAGCTCCTGCTCTCAGCTGGTATGAACGCATACTTGTTGCAAAACCTTTTTCAGGGGCCTTTCACAAACCCTCAATGATTTGAAATCTTTTGATTGGTTATTAATATGAATGGAACACATTTTGATTGTAACTTCAAAAGCTTGACATTTTGTTTTAATTGAACTTAATATACAAGGTCTGTCAGAAAGCATCACCGGATTCATGACCCCATTCACTTTAAAACTAACAAACAAGAGACATAATACAAAGTTGACCCGAGGGGCGATCGTTGTACCTTGCTGGTGTACAGCTCACATGGAATATAAACAAAAACAATGTTTCACTATTTCAAATGTTTGGGTCATTCCAGGAAAAGTCATAACATTTCAAGTTGAAAAAACAGTTTCTCTGCTGTTAAACATGGTGGCGGTCATATTTCACCCATAAGACAACACAAGGGTTAAATGTAATTGCACCCATTCCTTTTGGGTGAACGCACAAAAAGCACCACAGATCAGGTGAGATTAAACTGGCAGTGATGGATCAGTATTAAAAACATTTAAAAATAAGTCAAGTCTTTGAAGTCAAGTCCTTAAAGTAAGCTGCTGATAGTCCATCAGGGCCTTTGTAATAGTTGTAATTAGTAAAGACAGTTTTCTGATCTATCAGTTTGATTTCTCTTCACTTGAATGAAACGGTGGCATGTGCTTACATTTAACAAACGCATGTTTATTTGTATCAGTTTATAATTAACACTATATGATTAGAGCACTTAAGTACAATTACACAGTGAGTTAATTAAAACTGTTCTTTCAATTACTTCTCCATACTGCAAATAGAAATGTGTGAAGGTTACTGGTGGTTTCAGAAGTTTTGTCTGAGTAGTTTGTCTGAAAACAATTTTTTCATGAAATAGGCAGTAATGCACTTTGTTCTGCACAAATTTAGCAAATACCAATTTGCAAAAACAAACTGTTTGGTAAACAAAAATAAATTAAGAGTGAAAAAAGTTTGTTGAAGAATTCCTTGAAGAAAGCTTAATTAATGGGGTGTTAATTCATGAGTGAAATAATTAGTTTTCCTATTTGACCTGTAATCTGTTTTCAGTTAGTGTTCTGTTCCCTGAAATATACAATTATAAAATCATGACTTATTATCAAAACTGTACATGTACACACAAAATTCCGTTTGCTTCATAAAGAGGGAGAGAGAGAAATAGAAATGCGTGTCAGTACGCGTGTGCACATGTGCGTCTGTGCACATGCACTCCACCCCACCATGTTTGCCTTTGCATGGTGTGCGAGTCTTCAGCTGCTCGCACGGTGTCCTCTGGGAATCACATCTGGCATTATCTGAGGATCAGCACACAGCACGAGTGTTGGTGGCTCCAGCTGCCACGGCCACCGAATCTGCTCTCATCCCGCAGGCCTGGGAAGGCAAACTCCCAGCCTCCCCTCGGCACATTGTAGCGCAATGCTACAGGGATCTTCATTTGTAACACTGCATTAGCATGCAAGCTATGCCAAAACGCACAATAAAACAAAATAAATACAACTATTGTTCCTTCTCTTGCCTGCTCTTTTGCTCCTTCTATCCCTCGCTACCTGACTCCCTTTTTGTGTGCTTCCAAGTGTGAAAACATGGGAGGGATTGTTGAGGCTTTTGGGGATATTTCATGTCACTTTGCCTGGAAAATGATATCTTCGATAAGTGGCTGGAGAGAATAGAGAACAGGGACGAACAGGGTTTGACAGTGTAGGCATTGTTAAGAGCTGTAATGAGCTGGCATGCAAACAGGACTCTGGCTTGGTGGCGCCGATGTCACTCAGCTCTTCTCTGTCTCTGCTGTCCATTCTGTTTCACGCTTGCTCTCTATTTCAGCCACAATGGGATTGACTAATCTGCATGAGACTGATGCTGGCCCCTCTCTCTAAATGTCACTCTTTGTGTGCGTGTATCTCCCAGGGCCGAGCAGATCCAAACACATCATGGCGGGAGCCTTGAGGCTGGAACATCAGTGTTGGTTCGCAATGAAAGCGCAGTTGTACGGGTTGACAAGGGTTTGGACACACGGGGCCACCATTTGTTCAGGTGCGTGTCAAACCTGAAACCACAATGTCAACATGATGTGTGACAACAAAAGACACCGCTGCTGAGAGTTATTTTAGAAAGTCATTTTTGGTGCTTTAACAGGTGGCACAGCAGAGTCCCTGTTGTTTTTCTGCAGGGAGGGTTAATGTAGGCCAATGGTCCTCAACTGGTGGATAGGGACCCAAAGGTGGGTCGCGGAGCTGTTTTCAGTGGGTCATGGATGTGTGCTTGGAAAAAAAAAAGTTGTGGCCAAAAGTCTATGCTGTGCTTTTATTTTGAAGGACATGGGTTTCCTATGACGTGCGTGCAGTAGAGTAGTTTAGTTACACTCCATGTATCCACTGACTGGACAATCCCAGTTACATTCTTGAAACTTGATGAGCCTGACACTACAGCAGTTTTTAGCATATTTCTGTAGAGGGAATATCTTCCACTGATGCACTGCCAACTATTATACTGTTGTGTTATGGGAAGTTGACATACTGTGATGTTGCGTTCTGTCTCAGGTCCAAACTGCACCATTTCTCATTAAATACATTTAAGTGGTTGAAAAATCTGAAATTTGGATCACGATCTGTAACTAATAGCTGTCAGCTGTTTTCAGCAAACATTTCAACATTATTATAGTGTTTTACAAATTCAATATTTAAATTGATTTCACCTTTTCATTGAAAACAATATTTCTCTAAGAGGCAAGGCAAGTTTATTGATATAGCACATTTCAGCAACAAGGCAATTCAAAGTGCTTTAGAACAACAAAAGCAAAGAAACGCGTCATAAAAACAGAGATTTACAATCATTATTTATGTTATTCATACAAATAGAAAAGTATACTGAAAAAAGTTTAAAATTTGAAGTATTTAATACATTTTGATTTATAAATTGAATGTGTGCTCTGCCAAACACATGAAAACAAAGAGGTGAAACCGCTCATCTAAACAGAATATTAACTCTGTTAATGTTCTGTTGTTTGTTGATATTAACTTCCAGCAACACAAATCACTCTGGGATGAGCGATAGATCTTTTTGTTGTTGTTGTAAATAATTCAAATTCATTCACTTAAGAAGTAAATATGTAAGTATGATTAACAGTTTTCATAAAGAAAACTTTAAATATGGGACACTTTTTACTCCAGTTTACACCTCTGTCAACATGTGTATGGGAGGCTACTTAATGATAACCCTGTGTTTAGTATTGTTACCATGACGATGCCCTTACATCTGAAGTGGATTGTTGCTGCCTTATGGTTAGACTTTTAAGTCTAGCTCAAACCTAGAGGAGCAATATGAGCTCTCTGTTCTGTTCTATTCTCTGACACAAACATGTTTGATGTGACTATGAAAGCAAATTAGACTTTTGTTGTTTTTTGTTTACACTGTTTGATTTTGGAGGGCCCTTTCTATATTTCAGACCTGCTAGCACTGTGCGAGCTGTTCGCTGAGATCCTGGGGGACAGAGTGTTTGATGTGAGGGTCCCGAAGCTCTGGAACGACCTGCCTGTGGAGATCAGGTCAGCTGAGTCAGTGATCCCTTTGAAAATCCCTTCTTAAAACTTCTTTACCGGCCAGCCTTTCTAGATTTTACATGAATTTAATTATTTCAATATTTTAAAACAATAGATTTTATATATTTTTATATACAATTTTATGTCTTTAAGAGTTATATCTTTGAAATTATTTGTTATTTTTAATATTTGCCTTTGCTTATGATTTCATGACCTGCCTGTTTTTTTTTGCTGCCTTTGAAAGTTGGATTTTGAAAAGTGCTCTATGAATAAAGGTTAGAGCGGATCGTCTCCTTATTGGTAGATCAGTGTTTCGATATCCGGCTTCTGCAGTGTCGAAGTGTCCTTGGGTAAGACACGGAAGCCCACATTGCTCCTGTTGGCAAAGCCACCAGGGTAAGAATGTGTGTGAATGTGATTAGATCAGTACTGATAGGATGCCCGGCACTTTGCATAGCAGCCTCTGAAGGGTGAACGTGATCTCTGCATAATTTAAGTCCATTTACCATTTATTGCACAGAATGAAAAAGTTGTAAATTAATGGCAGGCCCAGGAAAATGTTTTACTTTTACCTGGACTCGCATTCATATGGTGGCCAAAAACACACCAAATAAATGCAAAGGTTTTTTCCGTATGTGTAGAATGTAATTCATTCTTTATTGATTGCTAATTATTAGTACATAAAAGCTGTGTTAACAGCTTGTTCTGCTGCCCTGAAGTGACCAAAAAGAAGAGAATATAATTAATGAATGCACTTAATATAGGTTTAGGTTTGACATATTGTTGATTTCCCAAAAAAAAGTTTCCCTGGACAATCATTTTTTAATCTAAGAGCAACGATTACTTGACATAAAAGGAAAACCTCTTCTAACAGAAGAAGGTAGTTCAATGGCTGTGCCTCATGGGAAATAAGAGTAAAACGGTCTTTACTTTTCATCTAATGTTTTGTTTGCTCATACCCAGACATCTAATATTATGGTGCACACAGTTTGAAAATGAACACGGCAAATATTTTAGTTAATATTTTAGCTGAGAATCCTCAGCAGTCGCGCCTGTCGTGTTCGATCACAATGTTCGTCTGCCGGAGATTCCATCTCGCTTTTCCATTGGGGCAGTTTCACAAAAAAGATAACATGAGCAAGAACAACTGTGGAACATTTTCTCCTAAATGTGACGAGAGTGTGAAACAGAGAAGTGGCTGATAAAAATTCTAACTGACAAAAACATTATGAGGCAGATCACAGGGATTATTATCAACCAAAAAGGAACCAAAGTAATGTAGAGATGGCCACACAGATGGGAACAGGCAATGGAATACATTTATTTCCAGCCAAACACTAAGTGACGACAATTCAGTAGTTTTAAATATAGCCTTTAAAGTTTTCATGCCTTTAGGGGACAATTAAAGAGCTATAATAAAACCTAAAACAACTGCTACAAATATGTCTCTAATGAAAAACCAAAAATGAAGCGTCCTATCACCAGCGTCTTCCTTCCAACTAAAGCACTGTGCTGGCAAAGCTTAAGTCTGTTCAGCATCGTTTGTGAAAGTGAAGCCAAATCTGACTACTGACCACACTGAACCACGGAGAACCAGTGCATCCATTGGCAGGAAGCCAATGCTCATTTGGTGTAACCATCTGATCCGAGCAGTTGACTTTTTTCATTTAAAAATGTATCAATCACAAAAACAAAATGTGATTCACATAAAGTATGCAATTTTTCATGCAGCAACATGTAGGGCGATACGAGGGTTTTAAAAATGCTAAAGCACAACTTATGCTTTAGGCACCATTGCTTTAAACCTGCACTCTTTCTTATGGCCAGCAGGAGGCAACTTCACTGTTTGCAAAAAAAGAAGTATTGTATACAACTAGAATAGAAGAATAAATGGCCCTATTCCTCTTGCTGCATTACCTCAGTAAACATTTCCCCAACAAGGTTATGCTCTCAATCGCTAGTTTCATGTCTTCTGTAACAAAGCAGGATGTTTATTATGTAAGTTCTGACTCCATTTAGAGCAATAATGTCAAAGATTTTCGTTTGTTCAGTCAATATCTATCGCCGAATGAGATAACACAATGCTGATTGAGCCTATGGCCTACTGACGAAAGCCTTTGTATTTGCAATATTGCAGACTGGGTGTCTGTGGCGACTTTGGTGGAAAAAAATCACAAGCAGCGCCCAGTTAGTAACGCGTTTTCCATCAGCCAGCAGTGGTTGGTCTGTCAGAGAGGGTAGGCGGAGCTAAGCAGCTGCTTTTCCTGTCTCTGCAAGTGTTGCGAGTAAACAGTAATCTACTATGGCTGAACAAACAAAGAAAAGATGGATGACTACAGATACAACTTCAAAAAGAAGTGAAAATCCAAAGAAAAAGAAACAAACTCGACGCTCAGATGAAGCAAACAGTCTGAAAAGGAAAGCGACCGTCAGCGAGGAAAATCAAGAGTTACAACCGGAGCCAGCCGTGGATGTCACACATGCAACACTGTCTAGATATCTGGGAAGTGTGCTCCTTCAACTGAACAAAACAGAATTCTTAAAGATTACAACTTTAAAGTAAAATAGACAATAAAGCAGGGCATGCTTTACAGTGTTGCCACCTTTGATTGAGAAGTTGCTACCACAGAAACCTGAAAAAAGTCATTAAGCATTGAGTTGTAGTTGAGTCAGCATTTCTTTAAAGTAAATTCCCCATGCGCCTTGCTAACTAATGTAACATTAGCCTTAGCTGATAATTTAGCATTTGCTAACCACCTGCGACCCTCTTCAAAAAAGAGCTACAAAAAAATGTTTTCCATAAGTGGCTACACTCCAGGATTCAGAACAGACAAATGGGTGAAGACACAGTGGCTACATCCACTTCTTTTGTAAAGTCTATGATGTTACAGCAAAAGAGCCGCAATTCGCAACAAAAGAGGCCAGCATTTTTACCATGTGGAGTTAGAGTACTTTAGGACACTCATTTTAATGTGGTCTTTCTTTTACGTAAGGTTATATTTTAGACTTTTCTTGGCTGGGAGCAGGAAAGTAACTATTCCTCTTAATAAATAAAAAATAAGATCCAGCCTTTAAATATTCACGATGTCTATTTGTTTGTTACTGTAGAATGTAAACACCTCTACAGGTTGTCACGAAAACTCATTCCCAAAGACAGAGTTTAGGATATGACCTCATGAACTCTGCCAGCTTGGTAATATTTATTCACAATGCAGCATTGAATGAGCTATAATGTTACATTGTTAGGGCTGCAAAGTGCATATTTTGGATGCAGCCCCAGACTCAAGTGTCAGCTTTTGTACACCTCTTTGGAGAGTCTTACAGATAGTGTTCACTGCAGTTACCGGGGAACTTTACCGGCGAGCCAGAGGTGCAACAATAACCTGTTCCCTGCAGTCAGTTTGCTGACATCGCGCTATTTGTACAATGTCATCATCAGTTATCTGAATGTGTTGCCGTGCAGTTTCTTTATATTTTGGGCAAAGATGATCCTGCATTTCAGAAGCGTCATTTAAACAAGATTCACTAAATATTAAACTTGTGCATGAAAATTGTCTCAATGCTCTACATCAATGTGAGGTCTCTTTCCACCGCCACACTCCTATACGGCAAATACTGTAAACACCAAACCGTTTGAACTGGCAGGCAGAGAAAGAAAACATTACACATTCCCTGCGTCTTCTTGCTTTGATGCCAAATATAGAACAGCAGTTCAATTCCTCGTGAATTGTTTGAGCTCGATGTCATTGAGGCACAAGCCAATGGCTTCTCTGCCAACCACTTAGCAAAAGTCAGTCACTCCTACAAAGCCCATCTGTAACATTATTGTGTTGTATAAGAGCTTTCACAACAAACACAAAACCACCTGGAAAATGTACCATGGCGTTGTGTTGATCGTATTATATCACCCTCAAAAAAGTAATTTTTTAAGATTTCTTCTTTAAATTTGGAGGTTCGCCAAAAAGTCTTTTAACTATTAAATATTTAAGAGCTTTTGCTCTCCCCAAGAAATACAGCCATTGCCGGCTTCATGAATATAAATTAAACTCTGGATTCATCTTGAGAATTTTCAAAGAGGGCTGATGCCACAAGGATTCTGTAACCCACCCTTCTTTTATCACATCGTTTTGCTACCCCCCACCACCACCCCCCAATCTATCAGACAATCCTCCTCATAATGAAAGAAACAAGCCTTTACTTCTCAACTCATCACACAGTAATATGACCACTGTGCATGGACAAAACCTGGGGGGACATACACTCACCTTGAGCTGTTGCAGTGGCAGGAAAACACTCCTGTTGCTGATGCCCCAAAGCCTGCTGTTAATATCAGTGGAGCAGATTCTGCCTGGGAACGTTGTGAGGCAATTTCCTTGTGATAGAGCGGCCTGGCAGGCCTGGCTCTAAACACAGCGCATCTCACTCACTAACAGGGTCTCCAGTGAGGTATTTTACTTTTGCTTCTGGCTCAGAACTCTTGCTTTGTGTGGGCGATCAGGAGCCATTTGACTCTATTAAACTTAGGAGAGTGTTTAGAACAAGGCTTTCCTGGGAATCATCAGACCCACTAAAATTCTAACATGCGTGCTTCAGGCTTCTCTAAGCCACAATTTACCAACTTTTCATAGGCAAAATAATATGCCTTTAAACAGCTCCATGCTACTACTGTGGTTTTAATCCTTATTGTGCTGCTGTATTAATTCCATTTTCATGTTTTTAAACTTAGTATTATCATTTTTTTTTGCAAATAATGAAATGAAAAGATGCAGATTTGGCCATGTGTCCTTACTGTCAACAACGTGTGACTTTCTACATACCCTGAAACAGCAACTCAGCGGAGACAGAGCGACGAGCAGCTGAAAAGGAAGGCTGTTGGTTGGCGTCCATCACAGAAATCCTGGTACTGAGCTAAGCTGAGCCTGATGTAGCTAACTGGTCATTACACTATGGACTGGTCAGCCTATTGACAAGTTATTACAGACACAGTTCCTAGAGATGACCCAAAAGATTACCAAGCTGAGTTTGCCTCTGGATGATTTTGTGAACCCAGACCTGACAATGTTTGGTTTGACAACATATCTATCATAGGGCGAGTAATCATGGTTTGTGATGTACTTATGCAAATAAACACAAACGGTCCTGCTGTCAAACCCTGCCAAATAATCAGGGAACAAAATGACACGCTTTGGGTCTGAACACAGCTCTAGACAGAACAGAAATCAAAGAGACTGGAAATGTTTGTCCTTACGGAGGGGATCCAAACCTGGTGAGTGCTGACATCTTAGTGAGGTGTGCTTACAAATAGGGAGGGAGAGATTATAGTTCCCTTAATGACAAAATATTAATGTTATTGAAAAAAAATGTAATGCTGCAGTTATGTTTCCATAAAACAAAAATCTGTAATGTGAAAGTGGTCGGTCATTGTGACAAACCCACAGAGGATTGTAAACGGACTCTGCAGATCCAAGTTAAAGGAGAAGGAGTATGGGAATTTATTAGGTGGCCAACACGGCCCCAATTTCATGCCAATTTGGCACCATGTTTGCTGGATGTATAAGTAGAACACTTGCTAAATTGTAAATAACCTGTACACTGTTAATATGGTATCTGTCAAAGGGTTTCTCTCCCCCCAGGCTTTAAGAAAAAAATCAACAGAATAAACCAGTGCATGAGGGGAACGCGTATCCTGCAAGAGAAGTAACAGAGCCATGCAGGTTGTGTTCTCACCTCATCCAGATGTACCAGGAAGGTTACGTTGTTGCCCAGGTTAGCGGTGAGCTTGCCATCTCTGGTGGTCAGCAGGAGTCCTTTAGGAGGTCTGTTGGGGCACTGCTGCTTCCTGGCCGTGTACATTTCTTTAACTCCTTTCGTGCAGTTGTTCAACACCACTTTACGGTACCTTTGGAAGATCCAGGAATGAAATTTCCTTCATTTTATACTTCTGTTATTCTTCTTTTGTTAAACATACTCAAGTCATTCCTTTATTTCTTGAACCAATCCCCTGGATGCTTCATGTGCTTGTGGTTTAGAAACAATTTTGTGAACTCAGCAGAGTGTTGCGGTAGTACAGCTGTTGTGCCTCCCAATTGCAAAGAGACTCGATGACAACTGACAGCACAAGCTGTGTCAGAGGCCGAGACACCTTTCAAAGCTTCATCACAGCAGTGAAAACACTCCAAGTATGATTAAGCTCTGCAAGGTTTTGGTCCTCTGGATACCTCAGACTAACGCAGAGGACACATCTTTCTGGCACAAGGGAATAATGGCATTTATGTCAATGATTACACCACAGATACAAAAACGTAGTTTACAGAAGTTTTTATAGCAGTGACTAAATGTACATGTTGTTCTGTGGTGGAGGTAACTTTAACTTCAGGACTTGAGTTATGTATCTAATGTAAGTTCAGTTGAGTTGAGTGATCACTTTGTAAACTGAAAGTAGGAATAATTTGATCAATAGGGAAGTGACTGGAAATCTTCCAATCCAAGTACACCATAACGCAAAGGGTTGTCTAAGTCCCTAAACCACAGTAATTAAGAAAACTATTTAAATAGTGTTATAGATTTTTTAAAAATACATTAAAAATTGAACATGTTGTTGCTAAAGGAACCCACTAACACTGAGGGTGCTTTCACACCGGGCAGCTTTAGTCCGGACTTTCAGACTTTACTTGGAAAGTCTGGTTCGTTTGGACAGGTGAGAACTCTGGTGCGGACCAAACAACTGGACCATGGTCCGCTAGAAAAGATGGGACTTGGTCCGTTTACGAATAAGCCACGGTCCGGTTCGATTCAGGTGAGAACGTAAAGGGACTTAAAGTAGGAACAGATACAGGAAACAAACCAAAACACTGTGCAGTGTGGGTTCCCAGCTAGAAATGGTTTGTTCTGAGAACGTTCTGTGAACGTTACATACAATGTTTTTAATAGCAGGAGAGCTGCAGTGAGAATGATCAAATCACATTTCAGGAACGTTTTATAAATGACGTTCTGATAGTTCAGGCCGTTCTAACATCCTGAAAAGATCCTCAGAATGTTGCAGTTCAAACGTTTTGTCTTAGTTTAAGTTTTAACGTTAGAAGAACTTTATTTGAAATGATAAACATCCTTTAAACTTTCTTTGAATATTAGATTAAAACATTTTCTTTCAAGTGTAATTAGAAGTTGTAGGTAATGTTAGCCAGTGTTATGGGAATGTTCCCTGCTAGCTGGGTTGTTAACGGGTGCTGACACTGGCAGAGATAGACATGCAGCCAGGCAGCAAGATGAGCAGAGGGCAGACGAGGAAATAGAAATATGGGCTGACCGCAAATGTCACAAATGCTTGTGGAAACGCACAAGAACACAGAGGTGTTAAAACTGTTTAGTGAAAAACTAAAGGAGCTGATCGTCCACTATCATGTTGAGTGTGATTGAGGAGTCTGCTCTCCCTCTCTGTTTACTTCAGGGAGTTTGCCCATGTGGAAATTCTGACCAATCAGAGAGCAGTTTCCTCGCGCATCAACACTTTTGGTCCACTGGTTAAAGCTGCCGTGTGAACACAAACCAAACTTGAGGCAAAATGTAACATTGTTACAATTTGGTCTTTAAATCAGACCAAACAAACAGACTTTAACAATTTTTAAACTAAATTTGTAATTTTTTTGAGATATTTTGAAATAGACACTGTGCATAGAAGCAATGCACATGATTATATAACTTTAGCAGCATTAATATGAATTTGAAATCTCACTCACCCTGTGCTGTTGAAGTAGTTTTGACCTTGGCTGCAGCTTCTGGAGACAGTGGATGGATTGAACCAGAAGGACGGCCGGCAGTTCCCGTCGCCGCGCCGCTCGTACCCATAATCACTGTTGGACGACAAAGCATATCCACACAGCACCTGATCAATATCAGCATGTGAAGAGGGACATATTGCCATAGTGTTTCACATCCCTATCTTTTTATTACCGGTGACCAGGGGCCTGCCCAGCACAGAGACGCATCATTATTATATATTGATTAAGGCTTCTGCTGACAAATGCAAGACAGTGTGTATGGAATCACACTCTGGAGGGGGGGGTTGTTACCTCCGAGGATGACTAACTCTCACTCGCTTGCTAGCGTTTCCAATCACAACATGATTTACATCTAACACAGCAAGGTAAGCAAGTGTCCACTCTAATAATGCTCCTGACTTTGATTTATCAATTAATCACCAAGCCACATCAAATAAACAAAACCAACAAGCCAGTGACTGACTAGTCCAGCTTGATTCTGTGGTCACTGCAGTGTGAATGGTTCATTAACGAGCTGTCAAGGCACATTGGTTGCAGGTGGATGTAGACAAAGAGGTTAAAGGTTAGAATGGCTTTGGAGAACTTGTGTATCGCCGTGCTAAAGCTAAGTTGACTTTAATAGGTGATATGTTGTTGTTACTGGGAAACCATTAATGTTGGGAGGAATCTGTTTTAAACACAAAAACAGCAGCTATGTTATATGATGCCTGTTTTACGCAAAAGCTTTCTTTTGCCACAAAAAAGAAACTTTTCATTATTTAAGTTTGAGTAAGGAAAACATTTTTCTATAAATAACCTTTTCATTCATTGAACTGCTTTTCAACAGCATGAATGTTGTAAAAGAATAGGGCAGCTTTTGTGTCAGTATGGTACATATGAAGCTGGATGGCAGGTGATTAGCTTAGCTTAGCAAAAAGACGAGAAGTAAAGGGGCTAAGTAGAACAATTAACTTAAATATAAGAGCTTTCACATTTTCGTAATTACACTAGAAACAAGAACTCGTTTTAGCAGCTGGGGGTGGCTTTTTTGTCATTGTTTTCAATGCGAGGGACACTTTTTGCTTTTGCGGCGGGCCTTCTGTCAGTTTACAATATAACGCTTAGGTTAATAACAGCTAATGATTTGGTGGTTGCCTTAACAACATTAGGAAAAAAAAGGCGCAGCGAGCTGCTCTTTTAACAAGGCTTCAACAAAAAAGGCAGTGTGTTGCGCCTCGTGTTTTACAGCCTGCAAAACGCACTCAGCCTGATCGGGCTCTAAGAAGCATTATTAGCTATTTAAGCTAGAAAGTTATAGGCTAGCTGTTTCTACCATTTTAAGTCAATGTGCAAAGCTAAGCTAACCGCGTCCTTGTAGGCTACATCTTCACATGGTCTGCGCAAAGGGGGCACAAATCTCTATTGTTTTCTGCAAGTAGTTAAATACTCAATATGTTTCTTACAATGAGAAACTGCAAAAACACGTTCAGGACAAAAGCCTTTGTTAATTTTAAGTAGCATCATTATGTAGTTACACATACGCACATCAGCAAATCACAAAGTTTCAAATGTCCTCATTTAGTTCAAAATATATCTGATGAAATAACTACCAAGTAGTACTGCAAGCTTTTAACTACTTGACTTGACACTGTCCAAAATTACAGTCGGTACTTTAAAGAGTTGAGCTTCGTAAAGCCCAATTATATTTAGCTGGTCTTATTGCGATATGGGCCTATAACAGACACATAGATATCGGTATCTGTTTTTACACATGCAAAATTGGATATGTACATTTTTTTTACTGTACATGTAATGCAGAGAACAATGCTTAGGGTGATTTAGAAATGATGTCATCATGTATTTTGCTGGCTCCATGGTTTACAATACTCTCAGCACTGTCTGCAGCACATGGGGCAGAGGGGCATCACAGTTGAGTGGACGGTGGTCACAGTAGAATTGGTTGACGATGTGTAATATGTTATATATTCTTTAATAAAGCTATTTGTTAAGAAGGACACCTCAGTACGTAATTTCTGTTTTTATTCCAAGTAAAAAAAAATTCACATCAGCAATAATCCATTATTATTCATTCTCTAGAACAGGTATCTGTATCAGTCTCAAACGCTCTGACTCTAGTCACGCTATGATTGATATCCACATTTAATCTTCAGTGAAACACTCTAATGATAGAATTGCACTGTTTGCAGGAAGGTCTCCAGCATTGTTTCACACAAGCCTGACAAGTGTGTGCTTAAGCTCATTATGTGTCAGACAGACTCTTCACACCTCAAATTACGTAAAAGGATCAAAGCTTTTTTTCTGCATAATGGTTTTTAATATTGTCATTTTTGAATTGTAAGCATGCGGCAGATAATTCCCTGCAGAGAAGAGACGGAGCAAGACAGGCAGAAATCAGACTCAGACACAGAAAGAAAATAAAACAAACTTTACACTCAGTCAATGGGAACCAATTAGCACTCACTCTCTGACCTTCTACAAACACTATTTACATAACCGCTGTATGTTGGGGATGGCTTTTTTTCTGCTCCCTGTCATTACAAGATAAAAAATATAACCATTTAGGATTTGCATACAAATTGAAACTATTTACACCCCCGCATCCCCACCCCCCAACCCCTCCCACATCGTCTCAGCAGAATTATGAGCATAGCGAGCTCACAGAACGACGCCGCAGAGAAAGACATTGTGAGAAAATTGCATACAACGATCCCAAACTTATCAGATTATTGGAAAAACATACAGTGAATGGAGTCAGTTGATGAGACACATGAAAAGCATATGCTATGGATTCCACTTAAAGGGCTTTAAATTGGCAAACAAGGATGAAGAGCGGAAAAAGTGTTTACAGAGAACTCTGTTACGCATGCTGCATGCGTCTGCACTGTTAAATCATTCGGCATGACACACCCTGCGAAGGAATAAATCACCCTTTTTTTTTTTTTTTTTTTTTTTTACATGTGACCATCTTCAGTTTGTAATTTTGTCCTGCTGGAAAACAAACCAGTTCATTGCTCTGCTGTGAAAAAAAAATACCCACCTGAGTATTTATACTCGAGCAAACATCCATAAAGCTAATTCTCCAAACATGTCGGTTGCCTCTCTGCGGGTTTAGTAACAAATGTGGTTATTATAAAACAATTAGGCTAAGGAAGTGTCTGTAAACACTGTGGTCTTAAAGGACCAGCTTTAGCACTACAATTTCTTATATGTGCTTTTTGTTTGTTTTTAAAGTTACAGGGTTGAAGTAATGTGAGATTAAGGGCTGCGCAATTAATCTTATTTAATCCTGATCACGATTTTGGCCTCTGACAATTAAATAAACATGATTTGACAGTGATACTGATGTTTTTAAATACATGCTCTGCCCGTCTCATCTTGAATCAAGCGTTCCCTAAACAAACAGCCAAAAGGCCAAAAGGAATAACATCGCTCCCTATCCATGTCCAGCGTCAAGTCAGACATCCATAACAGTGATGCCCCCCCTTAACCATGATGATGATTTGTCCCCCCCAATATCACTGTAGACATACCAATTTCAATAATACTTCAACTTGTGTTCATTATAGACACTTAATAGAACGTTTTCAAGTTTCAAAAGATTTGGACACCCCTGCTCTTTGCCTCACAATGGTTTGATCCACTTCCTCCCACCACTCTCAGCCAACAGTAAGGAGAGCAGTGGGAGCCGGCCAATTCAGTGCGTGTGTGGTAATCTCTAATCAGAGCCTTGTTGGTGGCTGGCCTCCTAACCGACCGGTATCTACCGGACCCAATCACAGCAAGGATTTCGGTGTCTCATTTCGGTGCCACTTCTATCTAAACTTAAAGCTGTCGATCGTAATATTTGCCTTACGGTGCTCCGAAACTGACGTTATAGGCAACAAAAGCATCACCACACCTCATGTTATTAGTACTGTAAGTCTGTTTATATTGTTGGGTTCAAATTATTGTGCTTCATTGCACTGCTTGAGTCAATGAAAGCGCAAGAGGCAGCGGAGCTTGGTATCGATGGTTGTAAATACAAATACCTGCATACATACTGAACTGATAAGAAACTATAAATATTATTATGAGCAGTAGCGTAATGATTTAAACATTTCAGACAACCCTTCAGTTTACTACCTATCAATTGTCCATCCATCCATCCATCCATTATCATCTGTTTACCCGGGGCCGGGTAGCGGTGGCAGCAGGCTCAGCAAGATGACCCAGGCGTCCCTCTCCCCAGTATCGTTTTCCAGCTCCTCCTGGGGGATTCTGAGGAGTTCTCCTCCCAGTTGGACGTGACCGGAAAACCTCAAAAGGGAGGCGCCCAGGAGGCATCCTAACCAGATGCCCGAACCACCTCAACTGGCTCCTTTCTATGCGAAGGAGAAGCGGATCTACTCCGAGCTCCCCCCGGATCTCCGAGCTCCGTACCCTCTCTCTAAGGCTGAGCCCAGACACCCTCCGAAGGAAACTCATTTCGGCCACTTGTATCCGCAATCTCATTCTTTCGGTCACTACCATAATCTTGTGACCTTAGGTGAGGATTGGAACGTAGCAAAATGCAAAATGTCAAGGAGAAATAGAGAGGCAGAAGATGCACCAAATTCAGGTAAAGAACCTGATTTTAAGTCTTAGTTTGATGCAACATTTGTACATGAGCCCGAATACAGCACAAAGTGTTACTCAAAGTGTCGCTCTGTTTATTGAAATTTGAAAGTACAATTAAAAAATGTCCCTCAAATCAGTAAATTATCGTGATCTCACTATTGATCAATATAATCGTGATTATCTTGTGTTGTAAAGTTATGGTTAGATCAAGAGTTTGAGTCTAAGTGGACTGAAGAGGGTATTTATTGGAAGTAGGGGTGCAAGTGATCGCAAAACTCATTTTGCCCTCCAGTACATGAACTTTAAAACCTTTTTTACACTGCAAAAGTAATCTTGATGCATCTCGATGTATTGCATCCTCAATGTTCTACATTACGGCAGATTGATACTTTTTCAATTCATACAAGCAGTGTCATCATTTTAAAAAGCCTATATTTATGTAGAAAATGATTTCATAAATCCTTCCACAACAGTTACCATCAAAAGACTACAGCTGGCTGTGGGAAAAAGTTAGTAACGTGAAGCAACCGATTGTTATCACTCGCAACCGCAGGCTGGTACAAGCAAAATAAAGGCAGACCCGGTGATAAAGACCCCCAACGTGGGAGCCGTGTTGAATACAAAGCAGCCAGTGTACAGGGACATATATGCACTATATAGCCTGTTTCTGCTTAAAAGGCTGCGCACACCTTGTTTAAAAAACATTAAAGGGGACTGGCCTTCTTTAACATTTGTACAGAAGATTTGGAAAATATATGTACATGCACCACTTAATTGCTGCTATTACGGCTGGTGTAGCACTGCAGTTAAGTTAGTATCATGTTGGATAGTGGACAGGAGTGCTGTGCTGATATCAAATATCAAACCTAAAACTAACTTTATTACTTTGTGTTACAGCAACTTTGTTTGCATTTTCACTGCTACTCTGCCTTGAGATTTGAGGATATATTGTGTCAAAAAGCCTAAAAAAACAACAATAAGACTATATCACACAATGAGCATTACATTTTGCAATTAATCCAGCTCACATGCACGCAGAAGTGTGGGGGAAGATCCCTACGCCTCCAAAATTGCTTCAACTTTGACAAACAGGAGCTTTGACTTGAAGTAAATTACCTCCTGAGTCACATTTGCATTGTTCCTAACACCAACATTTGGCAGCTACCCAGGAGCAAACAATTAAAACACTAACATATTGAAATCCTTAAAAGATTAATGAAAAAACACTTCCTCTGAAAGGACATTGCTGTTAATGAAGCTCTCCTTCAGCACACAATGGGGAGAAACATAATCTCCCTTGACAATTATGAAGAAAGGAGTTATTGTACAAAGGCACACATCCTCTTACCATTCAAAGTCATGAGCTCGGCAAATACACGACTCAGCTGAGAGGATTCTGGAGTAGTCCTTTCCCAGCATGCAGTAGTTCCCAGGCCTGCGCTTCATGTAAATCTGTTTCTGTCCCATCACGCACGGCTCGCCCTGTTGACACAGTAACAACTGTGAGTGGTATTTTTCTTTTCACGGCACAAACTTAACAAGGTCAGTTTACTTTCTTGCCTGGTTGTGCAGGTGCCAGGTTTGATAGTCTTCCTCCGTGCATTTCCTGCTATAGATGGACTTGTAGTCTATCTTGATGAGCTGCCATTCAGAGCGGTGGCTGAAGTGTCCGAAAAAGCTGCAGAAATAATTGACAGTTACTGTAAATCAAAAGTCTTGGACAACTTATGACATGATTAAAAATGATGTGAAGTAACATAGTATATCTATAAATGTAACTATAAATTGGTCTTTTGGGTGCAATTTCTGCAGATTTAGCAACCATTTATTTAAAACAAACAAAAGGCAGGGCAGGTTACCAATCTAAGTGTTAATCATAAACTACTTATTGGATTAAAATTGTACGTAAAAATATGTGATAAACCCTAACATTGTTAGAAGATTAAGCCAGAGATTGCAAACATTTTTCCACCATGACCCTTCATAAAAAGTGAACCAGCTCCTAACGAGCAGTAGCACCAGAACTAGAACTAGATCCAGGTTCATGTTGGTCGAAAAAGGGTATAAGTTCACTTTATAATGCTCTCATGTTTCCGCTCTGATAATCATCTGAGCTTCAACAACAACAAATTATCCAACATGTCAAAATGAAGCAAAGATTGTTTGTCTGAACTTTTTTTCTGCTCTCCTTTTGCATGAATCATCTCACAACTCAAATTTACATTTTGCTGACAATGTGGATTTTGAATTCCTACTGAAGTTGTAAGGGGGCGTATTTCGATGGTGTCAGTATTAGTGATGCTGTGGGTGTTAAGACATAGTTGGGGGTGGTTTGGTCCATGTCAATCAAATCTCACAAAAACACACCCACACACTCTGGATGTGAAATCTTTGAGTGTAAAAGTCAAAAATCTAATATATCTATATGTATTAATAAAAAAATAATAATAAACCGTCGAGCTAAAGATGATTTTAATCTTTGAACGTAGCTTATTTCCACATGATTAATTAATTAACAGTTAATTTTATAAATAATTGTACAGATTTGAAGCCATGATTGCAGAGGCTTTAATGGCAGCAGTCCCATGAACAGGTGATTCCACACTTATCCAACCCTTCATCAGGTGACCTAATATCCACAAGGGCCCGACTAACAGCCTACACAACCCTCTACCTGCCACTCACAAATGTGGCTTAATAAAGGCTAAATACCACCGAGCTTTGAATGGACGCCTTGCTTTAAAGGTCCCTCATCGCTTTTCTGCTGAGAAAAAATACCCCGGAGGGCTGAATTGAAGAGAGAAAATTGCCATTCACCTTTCACTCAGCCCACACCACCCTCTTTAAAGGACAGACAAATCAACACCTTTTTACGTGTCATTCAGGCCTTTTTGGGATTTTCTGGACTTACGTCATGATTTGGTTCTCGGCCCCGGCCTCCACCAACACTCCATCCACGAACAGAGGCACGGAGGAGAAGCTGTGCTGGGTCCACTGCCTCCCTTCGTCAAAGCTGACCCTGTGTGTGTGTCAGAATGCATTTCCATCACAAGCCCAGCAACAGTGATGGCACGGAAACAGACACTCTCTATTAGAGCCCGGTCATGGAGGGGGGTTTAGGTGGGGATCAGGATGGCTGGTTTGTCTCAAAAGACGGGTCTCAGAGTCTCAGTGCAATTAGCTAATGTAGCTTTGAGTAAATATGAAAAAGCCAAATATTAAAGGGATATTTAAAAGGCAGTCTGTGTGGTTATCAAAGCAAAGATGCCCAAAACTGCTTCAGATGTCAGAAAAGAAAAGAGCGACATCTTTGGTCCTGGGTGAAGTCTACACAGGGGTGAAAAAAACAAGACCAGAATAGAACTGTTTCATGTCTAAGTACAAAACTGCAGAGCGAGGAGGCGGCAGCAAAGGAAAAATTGGACAGCTTTCATCATCGGGGCCCGGGCTCTATTGATTCTGACAACTTATCAACATCGGTGCTGAAGTGAGAACAACTATGAGTACCTGAGTGTGACACGGCCTGTGCGAGGAAGAAAGAAAAGCCTCCCGTGTTGACTCCAAAAACCCCCCACTGCCTTCATTTGGCTAAAAGCACTGACAACAGTAAAAGCGTTGACATGCAGCTATTATGAGATTCAGGCTGGGGAAGTGTTTAACTGAACACTGGCTTAGAGAGCTACACTGTTCCATAGCTGCTGTACAGTGTCTGTGGAGATACGCAGGCTTCTTTCTATCTGTCATTTCTTTTCACTTCCTCTACCATCACACTTAAATTGGTTGTGAGACAAAAACCCAGCAGGCTACACTTCACTGGCTCTAAAACTAATTTCAGAATTGTTGCAAAAGCGACTGGAGAACAGATCTGGTCTCACTTGGATTAGCCCGCACTGAGGCAAAACAAGGCCCCCGTTTGGCAGGGGGAAGCCAATGTGTTAATGAAAACACTAAAAGGGAGGAGGGGGGGCTCAGACTGCAGGCTGTTAATGATAAGTGGCTTGGGAAAAAAAGTCTCAAATTTATCTTTGCAAAGGCCACAGTCAAAGTGCATCGCTAAATGGATCAAGTTTCACATATTATATAGGCCTACGTGCTAATATTTTTGGACTTTAAGCTAAGAATAGCTGAGTAAAATTGAAAAAGGCAATTTAAAAAAGTAAGAGTGTCCAGAAAAGTTCCTTAAATGGACGTACCACAAGTGTCTGGTTGGCACAGATGGCTGCTTGACAGCGATGAGAGCCCCTCCTTTGTCCAGAAACCACACGTTGTGCTCCTCTTCGAAAATCTGAACAGACACATTCAGAAAGTAATTTTACAGTACGAAAAAAAGTCAAGGGCAAAATAGACTTTCAAGATAAACAGAGATGAGCAATGGACCATTTTCACTCATGGAATTTACTCACCATTAAAGAAATAATCTCGAAGATTTCCATTAAAATAAATGTCTGTTAAGTCACTATCTACTGCCGGATGAGGTAAGACAATGGTGATTGAGCCTGTGGCCCACTGATGAAAGCCTTTGCATTTGCAGTATTACAGACAGGGTGACTGTGGCGACTTTCATGGGAAAAAACACAAGTGGTGCCCAGTTAGTGAATTGGTCGGCCAGGGAGGGTAGGCGGAGCTAAGCGGCTGCTTTTCAGGTCTCTGAAAGTGTTGCGAGTAAACAGTAATCTACTGTTGCTGAACAAACAAAGAAAAGGTCGATGACGACAGATACATCTTCAAAAATTAGTGAAAATCCAAAGAAAAAGAAACAAATTGGACGCCCAGATGAAGACAAACTAAAAAGGAAAGCAACCGTCAGCGAGGGGGGGGTGGCGGCGACTACACCGGTAGCAAAAAAAATTAAATATGGCAGTCTACCAGAAAATGACCTTCTCAATTGTTTTATTACTTTTGGTAATTTGCCTAATATGGTTAGTGTCCGAATACCTGAGGCTTTCAAGTCTCCTTCAATACAGCATGATGTTCGTTTTGTTAATTACGCCCTCATTTAGAGTGAAAGTGACGATAAAGCAAGTTGACTGAGACTGAGAACCGTCGCAGACATGTTGCTCGGGTGTGGTTAATGATGACTTACAAGTCGCTACCATAGCAACCTATAGCTGAACAATATATAGAGTGATGCATAAAGTCCTAGTTGTACTATCAGCACTATGGAAGGCCTCTTGCTCAAGCTTTTTTGGTCAGAACTAACTGTTGTATAATAAAATATACATTTGTAAAGTTGTTAGCTGTTAAATCAACGTTTTCAATGTTTACAACTTTAGTCTGATCTAAGTGGCTAAACAACAGCAGTGTTTATGACTTATAAACAGGTGAAAAAAAGCATTTGCCAGAAATCTCACTTAGAACACACATAGTTCATCATGGTTTTTTGAATGTCAGCAGGAGGGGAACGGAACATTTTGCAGGGTGAAAAAGAAAAGCTTCTCCGGGGAAATTTTTAAATATTACTTGTTTATCTGTGAAAACAAGCAAAAAAAAAGGTGCAAAGTAGCAAAGTGTGGGCTTTATAACGAGACAAATTTACATTTTTTAAGTTGTTAAGCTGTGACGTCAATGTTTTCGTCCCGTTTTACACTTTTATTATGATCAAAATTGTTTTCCTCTTCTCTGTTTATGACTTAGAAACAGGTGATTTTTTTCCCCCTTGCCAGCATACATAACAGAAAAAAGCTGCCAAGTAGCAAAGTGTGGGCTGTATAACAAGACAGCCTAATACAATATACATTGTGAAAGCCGGTAGCTGTTATGTCAATCCTTCAAACTGTTGCACAAATCTGTCAGTTGGTGTAAATCTCGGTGTGGAGCTCACCTGTCTCCAGCTATTGCCAGCATCAGATGATATGAACATGCCAACATTGTTGTAGGACAGCTCGGCTCCAATGTTTCCTGCAGTGAAAAAAAAATGCCGACAGAATAAGTGACACAACAAAACTGTGTGAGATCCCACAGATAAAGGGCCATATGTGTTTTTAATACATGCTGCCAATCACGCCATGACTGTGATTTATTAATCTATTCCTCTGGCTTCATTCCCAGATCAGCTCGCCGTCTCGCGACTCACTGGAACAGTACAGAGAAGCGCCTAGGTTAATTTCTATGGATGCCTGCATCGTTCAGGCATCATAATGTGAGATGTGGAGGAGTGCGGTCGCTCCGTCGCTCTGACAACACAATGCCTCCGAAGCTTTTTTTCCTGTGTGTGTGCATGGACTGAACTAGCTCCGTCTTTTGTTGATCCTCCTCTCCACGATCTTGGCCTCGGCTCAGTAAATAGGCATGTGTTTGATCTGGATGGTGTTTGTCATGTTGGTGAGATGATCTCTGCACCAGCTGACGTCTTAAAAGGCGCAGCGGGCAAAGTGAATCACAGTGCCAAAGCAAAGGCTCGGCCAGTAATACACACACACATACACACAGTCACACACATACAAAGACAAACTGTGCAAGTATGGCAGCGGAGATGTATGTTTATTCAGCATTCTCACACACCAAAGACAAAACAGACAGATCCAAAGACAAACACACACACATGGAAACACACAGAAACTCACACAGCAGACTTTTTATGCTGGAACTCAACTGGTGCTATCACGTCTTAACTCATCTCTCTTTCTTTGCTTCAACTCTTTGAAATGCGTGTACACTAGCAGGAAGACGGACACAGCACTACACAAACTGTTGATGTTCTCACATATGCTGTATACTGTATGATTGGCATAAAAACAGGCGGACATGTTACACACAACAAGTTTGCCTGTGGAAAAATAGGAGATCCTGCAGAGCAATGAGAAGCTCGCTGCATTACCTCGTCTATAGGGCTTACTGGGAGGACAACTGTACAACTATTCATCCAACATTTCCTAATGTGGCATACAAAGATTTATTTCAAAGTAAAGGGTACAAAGTGTTGCTGAAGTAGAAATGTTTCACTGATGTACCACTATTTATCAAAGTGGTTATACTGTGCACATCTTGTGTTGAGTCTTTTGTCTCACCTGTGGCGACGATTATCCCCGGTGCAGAGCTCTTGGTAGAGATTGTTCCTGACAGGTACGGGTTCTCTGACATTTGCAGCTGGAGGTGGAGTGAACAGAAAGGCTGCAGAAGCAGAGACGACATAGGTTAACACATACGTGAATATTGATGTTAAAACTATTATTCATTGAAGACCCGACTCCAGTGTTTTTTATGCGTTTCCATGATATTCTGTACGCTTTCAAGAGATTTCCTGACAATGTTGATCTGCCACACTGTTTGCCAAATATTTATTTGACATATTACCTTTTTGTGCTCAGAGTAAAAACATGTAAGCTGTTGCTTAAACTGAATTAGGACGTATGATTACAGTAGATGCTACAAGTCATACATCATCCTCCAAGTTTGAGCACTGTGGACCTTTTCCCTCGGATTTCGTCCCTCTGCTTTTCCTGAACCTTAAGTTTATGGAGTTTCCGGACAGACAGATTGGTTGCCATAAGTTAGTTAGCTCGGTAAGTGCACAGACTGTAAGCTTAGAGAATCAGGGGAGTTTTAGTGTGCACACCACTAGCACAGGAGCTTTGGACGCTAGGAGGAGGAGGCGTTCAGGCCCATGGAGGGGGTGACCCAGTGGGAAAGGCTTGCTGGGAGCTGGGAGGGTAATGAGTGCTGGACCCAGGCGAGGGGAAATGTAACCGGATTTAGCAGCCTCCCAATGTGGAATACAAAACCAATTTGTTTTACAGCAGCCCAGACCAGGACTTTGACCACAGAAACAATGAGAGTTACAGTGGTGTCATTCCTGGGATGAAAGGAGCCAAACCCAACAAGAATCACATTAGCACTGTCTGTTTATTTTCTGTTTCCAAAAGAGTCTCAATCATAAATCACTGACTGAAGTTAGAATTCAAGCTTGGATATATTAAATCAATATACATATTGATAGATTGATATACTGCATTACATCTGCACTACATGTGATGCAAAGACTTATTCTCACTGAAATTGTAAAGTTTTCCCTTTAGGTAAAAAATGACGGTAATTATCGGGTCAGAATAAAATTAGAGGATGAAAACAAAACCATCAAAAACAAGCTTTAATCATTCGTCTCACAAAGAGCACCAACTGTGCCTTCATAAGTTTTGCTAATTGGATTTAATCTGTCATTAATACAAAGAGCGATGAAATTTGCATTAAAGTATGACGCCAAGTCTCCAGGGCATGCACAAAACAGAAGACAATTACATTTGTTCAGAGAGCAGAAAAAAGCGTGTCTGCTTTCATCTTTGCAGCAGACAGCGTGTCACTGGTGTAAGGACATCAAGGGCAGCGGGACTGAACAGGGTAATCAAAAGGAATCTACGGCAGTAATTAAAATGTCACATGAATGCGCAATCACAGGGAACCTGTAAGCCACACCGCACGGCCCCGAGATCACCTCTTAAACAGCACGAAGTCCCCCCTCGTGTCTCAAACATGATTCCTTCTAACAGTCATCAGCTTAGTTTGAGTAGCAGGGAGGCTGCCTAATGAGGAAGGAGAAACTGGCAACACATCCACTATATCTGCATCTGCCGGGGCAGCACCTTATCTGCCTTCTTATGAAAGCATAATTAGCAAATTCATCTTTATCATACACTAATATCAGGTTTACATAAATAACAGAAAGCCTATATAAGTTTATTTCCATACAATAGGGACAATTACATGAATTCAGTTGTGTTGCCATGACATTCTTCTGCTGCTCTTATGTAAAGAACATTTGTCAAGCTACTGAAGATACAAATACACCCTGTACAGAGGCTACAGCCCTTGATGCACTGATCGCAGGCTCGACTCCCGGTCTGCCGATCATTTGGTGCACGTCATCCCACACTCTCTACTCCCCACATTTCCTGTCTCTCTTCAGCTGTCCTATCAAATAAAGGCAAAAGCCAAAAAAATAAAAATTCCATGTGAAACTAACAGTCAATGTTGACTTTTTTTATTTTTGAAATAGTTGACTTTTTAAGTTTTGCAACATCCATGAATAAAGTAATTCTCATATCTATGTTGGTACTTAATTAAACCCAAACCCTGCAGTTTGGTGCCTAAATGTATCCAGAGTGCAGCGTTTCACATCACAAACACGTGTTATTATTGTTGCATGTCTTCAACTTATGTGTATAATGTAAAACTGACATTATAAGGGGGCCTAGATGATCATATTTTGAAGTGTCATATTTAATGAGTTGGGACAGAGAATGTGTTGGTTTTTACTGTGAAACAACAACAGTCTGTTTTTTTCCCTTCTGAAGATGATATAAAGAATATTAGAATATTATATTCATATATATTATATAATATATTCTTCTGTCAGAAAGACAGTTTTAAACATTACATGAATCACATGATTCATCACTGAATCTCAAGGCAAGCCATTATGAAGGGGAGAGCTGACAATAACAGAATTTTTACTGGGAAAAAAAACAACAAAAAATCTAACTGTCAACATCCGCGATAAATCAGTCATTGTTATTTATAGCTAAAAGTGATATCTAAAATACTAATGAAGCTATTAGTCATACATTTTAAATAATTTATAAATAGTTTATAAATATGACAGTGAGACGAATTCTATATTGTCATTTTCTTTCACACAGTTTCACATTTTCATCCATTTTTTTCAAAACATTTTGAGCTACAGAAACACACAGTATCTTACCAGTATGCAGTGAATGTCGTTTCCATCCAGGTCGCTTGCAGGAGCCTGCAGGAGCCTCCAGTCGCGGCCTTTATTGTAGGTAATAAATGTCTTGACCTGGTTGTCTTGCCTCTTGTTAGCAATCAGCATGCCTTTAATTCCTGCCACCTGATGGACACAGACACATAGCGGGTTAAATGTTAGGTTCACCCTGGGAGCATTTTATATTATCTATCCCTCAACAGTTAAGCTCTCCATTGCAGATGAAGAAGCATACCCAGTGCCCTCATCAGAAAGGGCATTCTGGGGATCGAGGCAGCAATCTTCACGACACTGGCTCAGTTAAATGCAAATTGTGTGCTTATCCTCTCTTGCTGCGGCTGACAGTCTGTTAGACACCATCAGCAGAGTTGGCTGCATTTTCTTTTACCGTGCTAAGTGCTATCTGTAATTGTATCCTTGCGCGACTCAGCAATCCTGACAGTACAAAATGATGACCAGCCAGAAGTGACACCTTGTCTGTTTTCTTACAGTCTCTCTAAATCTCACAAGAAACGCATACAAACACGAACACACACACACACACACACACACTAAAAGAAACTTATACGAGTCTCTCCAAAATTCCTCCCTGCTAGCTGTCTCTCAGGTATTACACATATCCCTCAAACCAACCAAAGTGTGATATGCAATGGAAAGGACAGTCACTGTGAATGGTTGCCATAGTTAGGGGCTCCAGTTGGATGTGTTTCCCTCCCTGCGGGGGCTCGCCTGTGTAAGTGGCACTAATAGGCAGTGCATCTGACATTGTCATAGAAACATGGTGCTCAGGATGGATGCAGCTAACGAGGGTCCCTCCATCCTTATCCAACCAGACCTGTCAATCATTGTGGTAATTATTTATTGCCTCCGCCTCCTCTATCACTCACACACACACACCTGCGCACAAACAAGAACCAGCATACATTTCTCTCAATCCATCACTCACACCACCCACACTCTACTTTCTTCCCGTCTTCAAGTGAAGGACGCAGACATAGATCTGTTCTCCACAGCACAGATTACTCTCAGCGCTGCCGCATCAAAGGAATACTTAGACTTTTGGGGAAATTTGCTCATTTGCCGCCTCGTGCGATGATGATAAAAAGCAGTTCAGCAACTTGCTGCGTGCCAAGTGAGCAGATAGAAAAAAGAAAAAGAATAGATTGTGCTGCAGCATGTGATCAAAGACAGTGAACACGCAGTGAAGCATAAGTCATAACTTTGACCATGACGTACAACTGTGCAAAAGTATTTCTTTCATATGTATTTTATTACACAGCTTAGAACGACTCTGATCTGGCAGTGATGAAATTCTAATGTCTGTAATTTCTGTTTAACATGCAGCTGCTATTGACACAGCTTAGATTAAAACTCCAGTAAATTTAATGTCAGCATTTTAACTGTAATAAAAAGAAATAAAAACAGAAGTGAGAGAGAGAGAGAGGGAGAGAGAGAGAGACACAGAGAGAGAGAGGAATACATGGTAAATGACTTTATTGCCATTGTTAGGCCAGGTACTGGAGAGAGAGAGAGAGAAGAGGAAAACAACACAGAAAAGGCAAGAGAGATAGCAAGAGCAGCATCAGTGTTTGAAAACAGTTTGATAGAAAGGAGTTTGACAGTGACGAGACAGCTCTCCTGTGCTGTGGTCATTCATGCATGCTTTTCACTGTTTCTCACGTAATTGTCAATGAAACTGTTTCGTTTCATGTGAATGATAAAACCGAGAGTTAACTCTTGCTACGGCTGTCAACGGTTGTTCTAAAACCGAATTGTAGTAAAAAACAGACATTCACATATTAATATTCGATATGAAAACAATCAGCCCTTCCGCTGCTGTCTCGGGGATGTCCTCTTGTGCTCTCTCTTGGTTACGGAGCGTCTTTGAATGAACACAACGTCAATTTATAAGCTTATAATTAACTTTAGTTTAGCTGAAACCAGCGACTACAACAACCATGGGATGTGTGGTAATGATGGTGGAGAATTGTGTGTTGATTTTTTTAACACGTTTAAATAAAAATACATGTCACAGCACAGCTCGCTCAGAGTGCTGAATGTCCGTCCTACCGTGCCCTAATCATTGTACTTTTTGCAAGGTGAAGGAAGCCTATGTCGATCTTTTAAAAGACGTGCATGTTTAAATAGCTTGCATGTTAGTTTGCCTCTCGTTGTATAGGTATGTCATGTGGTAGACATATTGCACAAAATTCGAATAGTTCAAACCTGTGTTTATTTAGAAGAAATAACTCTTGCTATGGACACAGTTCCAAACGTAGAACCTTTCGTTGTTTAACAGAATAAATAAAATCGATTTAAAATCATTAAATAAATATTTCTTTTTAAATGAGTGATTTCTTTCGTAAGTAAAGCTCGAGCGTAAGTTCAGTCAACAATATTGTGCATGTTGGTTCTGTTGTCCATATCTCATACCATTCTACTCTCACTCCCCTCACGCATGCACGCATGCATTCATGCACTCATCAGCTGTTCTCATTACCTGGTCACATCTGTCCAATAGTACTGCAGCACACTCTCAGTGTTAGCCTATCATATTGTTGCTGTCTTTTTAAATATGGCTGTTCTCTGCAATCAATCAGTCAATCAATCAAACTTTATTTGTATGACACTTTCCATACATTTAAAATGCAGCACAAAGTGCTTTACATAGACAGAAAATAAAAACAAATCAGCCCCCCCCCAACAATTCATGCACAAGGGTAAATAAAAACAGGAACTGAGGACACGCTATCATGAATTCCTAATGCGTAAACGCTGGAGGTACGATAAAAATGTTGACTCAAATAAGCTGAATAAAATGGTGAATAAATAAATAATAATAAAGAAAAACTAGAGTAAAGTTATAAAGCACTAAAATAAGATAATAACACACTAAACGAATATAAAGAATTACTAAAACAGACTACATAAATAAATAAATAAATAAAGTTAAATAAAGTAAAATTCCATTAAAATCCAGACTAAATAGGTGGGTCTTTAGTTTGCTTTTGAAAATGTTGACGCTCTGTGCTGACCCTCCCCCTCCCCATCACCGCCCATTATTCATCATCAGCTTCATCATCTCATGTGCCTCAGATGACATCATCAGCCAACACCTCCACCATCGGTGTCCGGACTCCATGGGGGGATATATCTATCTGCTGCTCAGGGCCGACAGCCTTTGATCACCACATCTCCCCGTAGAGTCCAGGTGACATCTGACCATGATTCATAACCACATCATCTTTGTAAAATAAATGTTCTTCCTTACTTTGTTTACTGGTCTGTAATACGCAGCTACAGAGTCCAGCATTCAGAAGCACTTGCATTCTTTCCAAACAAACATCTCCATTTGCTGAGAGTGTAGCACTTTGTCCTATTATCATACAATAGGGATCACAGAGGGAGGGGGACATGGTTGGTCAGCATTTCCTGCACACGGAAGCTCTGTGCATGACCCCTTTTCTTTTCGCATTTCAGACAAATCTAAATCTACCTCATATACTCATAGATAAAAAGAAAATGCAACCGTTGTGGTTCACTGCATCATCTGACATTACTACAACTATATACATTTAATTTACTGTACCTGTGAGGAGATGCTCCCAAAACAGTTGTTCTCTACAGTTATTTTACGTCACTATAAAGCTGCAAACATTATTTCCAAATCAATTGATCTGTCACTTCTTTTCTACACTGTTATTATTACCCTGGTTTTATTGCATGGTCTTTTACTTTTAATATTCCACTTGAGTGCCTGGAGTTTGATTATTTATGCAACATCCTGCATATTATTTCCTCTTTTAAATGCGTGTCCTCCACGTAGCACACACAGGGGTGTAACCTGGGGACGGCTGTTTTTAGTATGAGTCTCACAGTCTATAAAACAAACATATTCAAAAATGAAGTGAGTCGTCTTAATGATAATGAAGTAAAGAAAAAGTCAGGTGCTCTTTAAGAGTTTTAATAGTTTAAATAGTTTCATTCCACTCAGGGAGTCTTTAAACACGTCACTTTATCCATTATTTAATAAAGAACTTTTATATCTCTAATCAGAGGTGCCTCGAATTCCCTTTCAGACTGCATTACCATTAACTTCTACTATGAGTGAGCAAGGGCGTCTTCTTATATTAATGATAAAAAAACTAATTTAAGAAGCTGGAACCACAGAGTGTTTGGTATTCCTGTTTGATAAATGATCTAAATGATTAATCCATTTTAAGAATTGTAATTTTGACAGTCTAATGCTTTAATGAACAGCGTGGGCACCACATGGAACACAGCAAAGACCTAAAAGCATCTCACAAAGTAGTTATGGCACACATGTACACAACAAGGGTTGTATTTTTACACATGATCCGTCCGTCTGTCAAATCAAAGTCCAATATGCTCCTTTTAGCGACGCTTCCTGTTGCCAGATATCTGGCTCCTTAAAGCTTGGTTAGGCAGTTAATACTATCTAAATAAAACAGAATCTATGGCTGTCAAAGAACTATAATAATTCTGTCCACCAGCACACACTCTGTCCATGCATTGCACATTACTGTGGTCTTCCTCATGCTTAAGCTAGTTGGCTAAGAGGGAGCTTAACACCAACTGTTCAGCCGACTGTAAGCACATGTTTAGTCATGAGGCTGCTGATACTGCTGTTGGTTCAGTCGTAGTCTTTAAATTAATAATCTCAAAGATTTTCTTGTGAATAAATGTCGGTTAAGTCACTATCTATCTCCGAATGAGGTAACACAATTCTTATTGAGCCGACGGCCCACTGATGAAAGCCTTTGCATTTACAGTATATAGTATTATTACACACTGGGTGTCTGTGGCGACATTTGCAGAAAAAAAATCCCAAGCGGCGCCCAGTTAGTGACGCGTTTTCCATCACCCAGCAGGTGTTGGTCTGCCAGAGAGGGTAGGCGGAACTAAGCGCCTGCTTTTCCGGTCTTCTCAAGCATTGTGAGTAAACAGTAATCTACTATGGCTGAACAAACAAAGAAAAGAGCGACTACAGATATAACTTCAAAAATGAGTGAAAATCCAAAGAAACAGAAACAAATTGGACGCTCAGATGAAGCAAACAGTGTAAAAAGGAAAGCGACCGTCAGCGAGGAAAATCAAGAGTTTCAACCGTGGACGTCTGGTTAACTTGGGACATATGCGCATGCGCGTGCATCGTAACTCTTATTTTGCATATAACTTCTGCATTGAACTTTGTTCTGGCAATTATATCTAATTCTGGCATTTATATTAAAATCACCATAGATCCACTTCTCAGCATTTAATCTTGAATCTTTATCTATTTAGGCATATTGGCAACACAGCAATTAGCTTGATTAATATAAAAGTCAGTCAACTTCAAAGAGCAGATTGCATTCAACAGGCGTTCAAAATGAAAGCAACAAATAGGCAAATATAGACTATGAACAAAGGTATATAATCTCTATAAAACTACAAGATGTGATAAAAACACAAGATGACAAGGAAAACAATTGATACGGTTGTCTATTAATAATACAAAGATAAATAATGACCATACTTTAACCTAAAAGTTTCACATATTAAATATAGTAAACGTTTACTAGATCAAAACATGGCTGCCAATCTAAAAACACTGCTATTCATTGAAGATGAAGCATCTTTATTGAACAACTGGGAATCTCCAATTTTTTAATGGGAAGTAATTAAGTGTTCAACGATATATTATGTGGGCTCATTTCGTTGAAACACTGCTTTGTGAGTTTAAGTGTGCTGGCAGGAAAAGCACACATGTAGGGCCACATCATCCTGAGCACCAGCATCATCTAGATCATCCAACACCCTCCACTGACAACACTCCACTTCACGTCTTCAATCAATCACCCAGAGCTGTTTGTGGCGAGGCGAGGGGGACAGAAATTATTTTTGATACCATTAACCCCAGCCAATCAGAGTGATAATTGTCGGAGAGCCACCTGCTAAACGACCTGGCAGACTGATGGGAAGTTTAGCGGGTGATGCAAATTCCGAATGTCAACAGAAAATTAGTTTGCACAACAAAGGGCTCATGATTACAGAAATTGCCCTTATCCAATCTGATTGACAATAAAATAATCCTTCTAATTTAGGAGATAATTGTGCAATTTTCGGTGTGGAAATAGCATAATTGATTTGAGGGAGGAGGATGCAGGAGAACAGAGGCCCTCTGGGAAGAGACAAGACTTCTAAGGGGAAGAACAAAACAACTTTCACATACTTTGCTGTCTCCCCCCTGGTCTGACTGGAGCTGTGTCTTCTCTTTGGAACATTAGGTCTGTGAAGTGCAGTTTGTCAGAGTCTAACAGCAATAAATGGAATGAGTTCCACAGCATATATCTTCCCTTGTGTAATGGGTCTGATATATCAGAGACAGAGCTGTATCATCTATCTCTTGTTTAGGTTCTGATCAAGAACAGAGCTGTGACCACATGACAAACAGGATTAAAACGCCTTATCATCTTATGCTGCATGCGGAAATGCCTTAACTACTGTTGCATGGTAATGTGAGCTGCACACACACACACACACTCTATCAGAGCCACACACACACACACACACACACACACACACACACCACATACTGTGCAGGAGAGGTAATGGCATTGTTAATTACCATACCACTGCCACTGCTGCTGGCCAATATCTCACTTCCTTTACTCTCTCACTCACACCTGCCAGTGTAGGAGTGATAAACTGGGTTCAACAGGGAGAGGAGAAGGAGGGAATTCTACTTGCCTGCTATGAATGCTAATGCAAACATATACAGTGGCTATCCAGTAAGCTAACAAGGTCATTACAAGTCCATAGGTGCATGGCTGTGAGCCCCATTAAGCATGTTCTTCATACTATATGTCTGCTGTCAGGAAGATGGACGAGCACTGCCTGCAAGGCAAACCTGTAAGACAAGTAGCTGCTACACAAACTCTACAGCAAGTCTGTGTGAGGAAAGCACACAACAGAAAACAGATCAACTGCAGCTGCTCTCTTTAAGTAACGTTGGCAAAATTGTAACTGATCAATATTTTTTCTGTTAACGATTGCTTTGTGTTATGTTAAATGAGCTGCTAGAAGTGTCAAAAGCCACAGGGAAATATCAACTGTTATCATTATGTTAATTCTTTTGCACTTTTCAGTTCCCAGTTTTATCATTTTTAGCTCATCTACCACAGTTCCACCTGCAGCAGGCAGCTGGTTCAAGCACTTCTTATCTTTGTACATTGTTCAACTCTACATGCTAGTTTGTCTGTGGCCATCTTCGTTTCTCGGAGCCAAAATGGACCACATCTAGCGACTTATCAGTCACAGGTAGCAACGCCCTAAAGCTTACCGTGGCTCTATCCTCGATTTCATTCTAAATGGGACCATAAATTTACGAGAGGAACATCATGCTGCATTGAAGAAAACTTAGAACTAATGATCAGGGCCATAAACACAGCACAATGTTTACTGTGATAATAAAGCAAACCCACATTTCAAACTCGATACAAACAGTTTGTATCGCGGGCTTTCCGTTAAAAAAATCTTTATGTCATTGTAAAAGTAATGTAGTATGATTAGTGTATAACCCATGCCCCCCTCCTAGTCATCAAACACAAATGCTTTTTATCACTTCAGAGGAACTGCTCCAGCCATCGACACGTGGGAGGTCAGGTGATGTATAAGAAAGACTGATATAGTCCACTATGGGTGGCATGTCAGGGCCAATAAATGGTTTAAACCAGTGGTTCCCAACCTTTTTGACTGCACGGACCAGAGGGTAGCTATAATATTTCTGACGGACCGTTAGGAAAGAGCAGATATGACACAGATCTGTGTGTTTCTCATGCTCTGTAGCCTACCTGTCTCAATAACGTTGCGATCTGTCCCTGTTTCCGCGCACAGTTAAAGTATAAACTTTGTCTGTCATGCTGGCATATGTCCGTATGTTTTGTAGTTCATATATGTCACTGATAACACAGAGCTGTAGAGGGGCATCAGGCTTCTGATTCATATCACGTCACGTGATGCGAAGCCAGGGTTGCCAGGTCTGCCATTTTCCAGCTGAATTGGGCTACTTTTGAAGTGCTTTGCTGCAGGCGCAAGGTCCCGTGTAGTTGCACACGCTGCCTGGGAACCCCTGGTTTAAATGCAGGAATTTAACCCAGGAGGGTAACAAAATAGGTCTTATCTCTTACGTCAGACTTAGCGATGACCGACTTCTTTATTGGAATTTACACCGAGTGCACCAAGCCGAACTGACACCGGTCGTAGCTGCGCATGGTCTCATGATGCATGTCCACATGAACACTCAAAAAGCGGTGACTGTTACCAAGCAACACATGTCTCCACTCGCTAACTTTTCTCATCAAATGATTGACAGAAGATATGGATAACAAAAGAAGTTTACAGATAGTGGAGGAAACATAAATAATCAAGTATGCCATTGTCCGATGTACATTTATCATGTCTCCCTCTGTCTGTTCTGAAAGGCCCTACTGGTACAAAATCTGAGCTCAGTCAGCACCTGCAGGGCGAGGACAGTGCCGCGTATCTTTCTGTCCGACACATGCTGCAGCTGAGGTGAGAGCTCTTTGATGAATTCAAACAGGAACAAAAACGAAACCTTTCGTTCAATGTACTGTCCGACCACGGATGACTCTTTCAATGCCCTTTTATTTATCCTGTAAAACAACAAAATGCGCTGCCATGTGTTTTTCTGCTAGGTTTTGTGACTGTTACTTTTACCGTGGATTTAAGTCGGACTTTCTAAACTTACGCCTGCTCCATCCCAGGCGTAAAAGATACGCAAGATACACAGGGCTTAAGTCATGCTGGTGCACAGGGCGTAATTTTAAGTCCATCGTAAGTTTCAGCTCTAAGTCAGACGTAAGGTTACAATCAGGCTTACGCCCAGCTGGTGCACTCGGCTAACGGGCTTGAGTTCCACAGGAAGAAACAACAACGAGTTATTATTTGAACCCACAGGAAATGTTTCCCTAACCTTTTACATGTTTTTTTCCCCTAAACATGACCAAAGGAGACCTGAAACAGATGCTCTCATGTGTCTACATGAGATGGAAAAGGAGTGTTGGATGTCTGTAGGATTACACAGAAAAATTCAGCTAAGATATCAATCGACTGTTTTATGAGGGTAAGATGTTCAGAGCCATTGAAGGCATCATACAACCTTTTACAGTGGTAAACCAATGTTAATGGGCAAAGTCAGTGGACCCATTCAAAAGACCTGTAAACACCACATGGTATTCTACACTGAAAATTCAGCAGCAGCAAAGGAATAGTTGAATCACTGCTATCGATTGTATGGCCATTCTATGCACTGGGAAATAAAAATGTGGAGGTATTGCACATTGAAGCACAAGCTTCTATTAAAAAAAGTTTAGTCCCTGTAACTTCCCATAGATTCAATCAATGAAAACCTCACTGTATGTTCCCCCCCAGGTGTCCAATTTCATCCGGTGCCTACCTCGTACAGGTCCAGCATCTGGTTCCCTCCGATGCCCCTCGTGGTCTTGACATTTTCCATGGCCAAGGTGAAGTAGATCCCTCTGGTGTCAGACAGGTAGAGGTTATAGGTGTCGTTCTGGTTCCACTCCTGCACCGCCGCAAACACTTGCTTCTCATCAGTACTGACAATGTGTAAATCCTATCAGGGAGCAGGGAGAGATTAAGAGGAGTTATGACTGGAGGCGGGAAGGTGACGGATTAGAACATGCTGACCCTGTGGGACTGGTCATGAGATCAATGCTGTGGTGTGAATATAAATGGTTGACGACATACTGTAAAGTGTAGCTCACCCCGAAGTGCTGTACCATTACTAAGAGTCTGACTGAGTGTGAGCGTTGAAAGGTTAAAAAAAGGGCTAGTAACATGCCTGTGGCTTAATGCAGGGTCTTCTAACTAAAAGAATGGCTGTAGAAAGAATCAAATCCAATCTCTTATGGAGTCTTTTTTACATTAACCCTGCTATTCTTAAAGATATATAGTTTTGTGAGTAATAGTGTGTTAAAAGTAAAGCCCCACCAATATTGGTCCAGCTCATTTGGCCGATGTCATCAGTATCAGTATTCTCAGGTATAAACCAATATGAAAACGTTTTGTATAATCCAGAAAACGATGCTTCGTGTGATTTAGAAATGGCACCATCGTTTAGTATAACAAGCAGGTGTAACCAGGTTAAAATCTTTATTTTTATGTATGAAATTCCACCTCAACCTGAGATATATTGAATAAACTTGGCTTTTTTATGGTTAAGACATGTAGCCCACTGAAGCTGAAGTGTTAATACCTGTACTGTCACTTTAACCCTCCTGTCGTGTTTGTTTCTCCCCCTTACTTGGGTGTTCCCTGTCAAATTTGACGAGCACTAAAATTGCTCTGTTGACAATATAAAACGCAGCAGTGTGTAAATATAAGTCCCTCTAGATTGTGAACATGCAGCAGAGTAGTGTTACTTGACTGCATGTTACAGATGTCAGTGGCAGCTAGTGATCCAGGTCCATCCTTCAATCAGCACAACAGAACGCATCGCAGATAACACTCAAGTAATGGGTAGATCTAGAACTGCTGCAGGCCAGGCACGCCCGTTGAACAGAGCACGGTCAGAATCCAGCATTTAGAATACTGTCAGCACGGTCTGCCATACATTAACCTCACAGCAAAGCAGTATGTGGTCTGCACTTGAAAGTTCAGCTTATGAAAGCAGCCTTCTGCGGAGCCCTGCTTTGTCATATCGCTGCAAAATCAATGCAGAAAACATCTACTTTCATCCCAGCTGAAACATTCACTATATTTGCTGTCATTTCACTAACAGGCATATTTTTCCCTTTTAAAATATTTATGGGTATCAATGAAGAATGTAGTAAAAAGTGAAAAGATTTGTAAGGCTTATGTTGCTGCAACTTACCTTTGGCAGGGAGTATTTGGGGAGTTTTGTTTGAATAAACGATTCTCTTTTGTAGGACACATAATAGGTGGCTCTTCCTGATGTAGGAACCTGCAACACAAACAGTACTGTTTATTTTCATGTATTGAATAAAACATACTGCATAGTGCGCGCTCCCATTAAGTGATGCTTTGGTTTTATTATAGCTGTGTTTGAGCAACATTATACTCGTCTTTCATTTCCTCTGCTGGAGCTCTGCTGTTTAAAAAATGCAGAGGACACCTTCTATCAAGGCCTCCTGTCTAACCTCATTACTGACACCATATCATATTTTCTGCAATCAATTAAAGTGGTGGGTGATAGCACACATCAATCTCTGTCTCTCTCGCTCTTTGTCGTGCTGGATACACAGGATTTGTTTTCTATTTTTTGGGACTTGGCCATTTATAGCAATCTCCTGGCTCGCATTCAGAGGATGCTGCCCTCTCTAGGTGTCAATGCACTAGGTGGTTTCAAAGTGGACTTTGGTAAATATCTCTTAGGACAATCGATAGTCTCATTATTCTTTGTCAAGAGAAATCTTTAAGTTGCCTAACCAAGCCTCATCTGACAGCTAGTGAGGGAAAAAAAGGTGTCCTTAATGGTCTAGACCCTTTGCAAACACTCCAAGCTGTTAGATGTTAGCTTATGCAACAAGACAACGCAGGGCTGGTGGGCCTTGAAGCCTTGTCATTAGCCTGGAGGCCACGGAAGCCAAACACTTTATACACATACAAACACATAGAGACACGCAGAGTAAAGTGATCCTGCAGCTCGATAACCCACTTTTCCCTCCTGTCAATAACAATACGAAACTCATTAGAGGCAAACCTTCAAATCAAACTTGTGGCTCTCTGCTGAGGAGAAGCGTTATCAGTATTAATGTTGTATGACAGGGCTGATTCTTTTTCTGATCTTATAAGTGCTCAGAATGGCCCAGGAGAGAGAGAACGAGCTCGGAGAGGAAATATAGCGGGCTAGCGTTGAGCACTACGGAACAGTCCCACATGCAATCGAGTGAAGGAGCAGGAGATCGATGGCGGGGTAACCAGAGGCAGTTTGAACTTTAAGAGGAATTGGTATGATTGATTTTTTTTCTTCCCATCCCTTTCAGGATCTTTCGTCTGTGACGCATACGTGTTTAAATGTAGAGGTGCTAGAATTGAAGGGGAGGTTTGGGTTGAGCGCTCATGAGTTTACTTGAGAGACTTCAGAGAGGTCAAAGAGGATTGAAGGTTCTTCGGAGAACAACTCTGTTTCTTTTCTAATGTGCTGCCAAGGCCAGGGAGGGTTCTGGAGGTAGGACTTGCCTGTAGGTGGCTCAGGTAGGTAGGTCTCAGAAAAATCCCATTTCTCCTCTGAGTAAAACCTTTAGTGGGATTAAACAGCTCGGAGAGCACCACTATAACTACAACTACAACTGCTACGAAAAACAACAACAAAAGGAAGCATTGTGTAGTCATACTGTTCAGGGCACGATGACCTGTGGCAAGTCAAATGCTACATGTTAAGTGGCCACCAAGTTTTATCCCATACTGCCTTGGCTAAAACAATGTTACATTTCCAGAAACATATGAGCAGAAAAGCTTGGTGTAGTGAAGGAAAACTCAGCAGATGGAGATTGCACACTCGTACAGTAACATGACACCTTGTCCCCTTATTATGTATATGTACTATAAAAAAAAAAAAAATCCTCTGTGCCACTGAGTAGCATCTGCAAGTGCTACAGCTTTAAAATGATGTGTGGAAGTCCTGTCAGATGGGAGAAACTGTGGTAATTAAATTTGCACATTTTCTGACAGGCATCTTACGCAGCTCAAGATGTTTGTAATGTTCTTATTAGAGTTATGTTATGTATTTCTACTGAAATACATATCAATTAAATACATTTTCATTCTGTTTAAGTCGTCTTTTATTGTAATGCCGTAGTTAAAGAAGCAGTTCGCCCCTGGAAAAAGCCATTGTCAAACAAAGCTGGCGTTTTCTGTAATCGATAGAGGCAATAATATTTTAAATTGATGCCATAGCTGTGGAGAAAGTTGTATAAACAGCTTGTTGTTTCACCCATTCTACATTCCTACAACACCCAGCGTGCATTGCGCCCCTCCCTCTGAAAGGAACGGCCCAGCGAGAGACGCTGGAGTGAAATACTACCGTTTTCGCTGCAGGCAATGGCTCAGAGCGGAACACAATCCGAAATACGAAGAGATTATACCGATGGATCGTCTAAAAAAACTTTGGGTCTGCAGTCCACATTTCCAACCTGACGATTTTGAACGAGACATGACCAAATGTGGAATGTCTGGGAGGGAAAACAAGAGAGCAGGCAGCGTTTCAAGGCACCCCACGGAACAAATGATTACATTTTACAGTATGTGGTTTTTTCAACTAAACACTGCAGAGATCGGAGGCGGGCGTCCTAGATTGAGGAAGTGTAGTTTAGCAAGCTAGTTTAGCGAGGTTTTCCAGGGCCCATTGGAGAAGCGGATCCTCCAAAGGCACTGAGCGAAATTGCATCTTTTTCCGACCATGATGGCATTAGCTCCCCATGATAGCATGATAGCACTGAGGTTGAAAATCGGCGAACTGGCCCTTTAAGGAAAGCTTTGTGAAAGCTGTGTTAAATTAGTTTTGTTTTTACAGTTACAGTTCACATTTGGGGCCACCAAATGTCTACTTTGGACGCCAAACTGAAGGACTATGGGCCTTTCTCAAACCACCCCTACACCCTTCCACTCAGTTTGCGTGCTCATGCGGTGGGTCCGCCACATATAGTGCCGTCCCAAACCTCTGTGGAGTGGGAGCTGATTGATAGCCCCTCCTACAGCGAGTCTGCACTGATGCTGACTTACTGACCAGGCGCAACGCCGGGTTATGTTTGTCATGAAAGACGCTCAGAAAAATTACAGTTCTATGTTATTACCTGTACAAACATACATTTCTTTAATCACAATAAACATCTAATAGTATGCAGACGTTTAGATGTGAAAGTTTAAATTATGTTCAGGATCTAAACATGTTAACTAATGTTTTAGTTACGCTACTTGGACATTTCCACTCTTCCTCTCAGTAAAAGCTACTTGTTTATTTGATTGTGAAGTGATTTATTAACTCAGCAGCCTATTAACATGAGTGTGAAAACAATACTTTGTGTGCAAAAAAAACCTTTTTGTGCCATTAAAGAAGCTAGTGACAAAGTATGTTTTCCTCATTATGTGACGTTTCTTTAATGACTCTGTCTCACAGTTTATTTATGTTGTCCGTTATTTTTTTGTGACATGAAACCATGGCTACATAGAGTTCCTGTTTCTGCATGAGTGAGGGGAGTTTGTCCCAAAGCTTGCTGCTGTATCTGATCCCTACATCTTAGTTCACTCTGTGACGGTGGCAGTGGGGAGGGTCCAGTTAGAGAAAGGCCTTCGGGAACAGTGCTCAAAAATAATAGCATCCATCCCTGCTATATGTACAATGCCTTGAATATATTATTAATTCATACTTTTAATCACACATAAGCACATTTGTAAAGCACATTCAGCACTGAAAAGGGTTTCAGGTTTGCAAAGGCTGATGTCAGACTGTAAGATGTTTGTGTGGGGGTGTGGAGGATTTTATAAACGATGGTAGCGAGGGAACAGGGATGATTTTTGGAAGATCTACTCTCTCGAGCAGGAGAGCAGAGGGCTGTATCAGTTCAGCAGCAGCCACTTCGAAAATAGTGAAGTTTATCTGAGGACTGTTGATCCGGGGAAGGTGATGCCAGCAAGGTGCATACCATAATGTGTGCTGGTCTTATAGCTGCCTTTGGAAGAAGATTCGTTTCGAACAGGTGAAGAGGTGAGCAGAACAATGCAAGCAGATACTTTTTGGTCCCTGAGCGCAGGTGCTGCAAACACCTTCAGCAGACATAATCACAACAGTTTTTGTAGGTAAATTTGAATAAAATCAGCGTTGTGGTAGACTAGCTGTGTAATTATGCTGACTTTCCCTTTTGACTTTTAAATGTATGAAACCTCATTTGCACAATGTCAAAGTAAATAATACTCACACTGCGGAGGAAATTAAAATACAACCCATAAATTGCATCTGCGTTACTTGAAATTCAGAACATTACCATTTCAGATTTTTCTGTCGCACGAATCATGATTAAAATGACACACTGGGCAGTGGCCAGGATGAATTTTAAAAGTAGTGTGGCTTCACAAGAAAAAAAAAAGCTCAGTTCAGGTAAGAGTAAATGGATTTTTAAATGTTTCACAATCAATTCTAAAATAGATACCGTACATGGAACCTTTGCATATACACATATTTGGTTTGTGTTGCAGTCGAGTTTAAAATAGCACCAAAAGCAACAATATGCTTTCATTACAAAAGCTTAAATGGTATTTTTAATATGAATGCTTCATTTAAATATGATGTCAGTAGCTCATGGCAACTTGTTCACACTTAGTTTCAGCTTCTTTTGGCAATTTGTTTTGGTTTCTGGTCAAGAAATATTCACAATGAAGCCTCACTGTTTTGTTTGCTGTTTGCTTGACCAGTACGAAATAGCGGAGAGTCAGCAGAAATGTGTTAGCAAGCTTATGGCCCAGATGTATTCTATGGAGCTAGTGGAGAAAGACAGACACAGAAGGTAACGCACTGATCGCAGGCTCGACTCCCGGCCTGCCGATCCGTTTGGTGCATGTCAACCACCACTCTCTACTCCCCACATTTCCTGTCTCACTTCATCTGTCCTATCTAATAAAGGCAAATGCCAAAAATAATCTTAAGAAGGTAAGTGAATACAGAAGGTACTGGAAACAAATACTGGACATACTTATTCATGTGGCCAGAAACATAACCAACTAGAAGCTCATATTGTTCCATCTTTTTAATGTTTAAGTAAGCTCATCAAAAATCTGCAAGGAGCTAGCAGAGTAATTTGGAGATAGAGGTTAAGAAAACCAGAAAAACAGAAACATGAAACTGCAGTATTTTGAATGGCCAGAATCATATCCAACTGAAAGCTCATGTTGTTCTTTGTCCTTTTAGATTAAAGAGGTTAAAGATTTCAGTTTCGTTCTCTTTGGTGCCTTAATGGCGCTAAACGGTTAATACAGGAGTACACTTCCTAATTTAACCAGACGTCTACAGTTCGCTCCCTTTGTTATGGTTGTAACTCTTGATTTACTCGCAACACTTGCAAAAAACAGACACCCAGTCCATAATAATACTATATAGTGCAAATGCAAAGGCTTTCATCAGTGGGCCATAGGCTCAATCACCATTGTGTTACCTCATTCGGCGATAGATAGTGACTTAACAGACATTTATTTACAAGAAAATCACTTTGAGTAAACACAGAGCCTGTGTTTCTGTCACTTTGTCAAGTCTTTAACATTCCAATTGAAATAACTCATCTTAGGAAATCATAACACTTCATTGTAAGTCATGAGAAATAACATGAAAGCTCATTAACTTCACACCCACATCTCATAAAAAATAATTAAGGTGGTTATAGTGACTCCTCAATATGTAAGACACATTTAACTCAGGGTTAATGACTTCCACATAGCAAAGCCCATCATGTGCCATAGTAACTAAATAAGACTGTTTAGTGACCCACCTGGATGAATATGTAGTCATATTACAGCACAACGGAGCAGATGTCTATATATTCTTTAGGTTAAAGAGGGCCCCTCTTTTAGGATAATTTTGGGGCCATTTTCGCCCTTATTTACAGGACAGCTGAAGAGTGTGTGGGATGACATGTAGCAAAAGGGCCGTGGGCCAGAGTCGAGCCGGCAGCCGCTGCATCAAGGTCGGTAGCATTTTTACACGGGGTGCATGCTCTACCCACTGAGCTAAACCCCAAGTAAGCCCCTTTTTTTTTTTTTTTTTTTTTTTCTTTTTTTTTTTACATGTTAGCCAAAAGTTCTTGACGCTGGCTTTAACTTGTGTTTCTGTGATTTTGTTTAGTCTTTCAGTTAGGGATGCACGATATTGAATCTTTTGCCCATATCTGATATGCCGATATTTTCCAACGCTTTTTGCCGATTACGATACCAATATATTAGGCAATATGTTTTTTTCCACCTAATTGCAGAGAACATCAAGTCTCCCCTGTAGTGGAATTGATATCGTGCCTACTCTTATTGTAGTGGCCCAAAACTGCCATACCACAGACATCTTGCACCCTTCTTCACGCTTGACGGAAGAGGCATGGTGCAGGCAGTGCGCGCGCACATTCGCGCCGAGTTAATGTCGTAGCATTACGTCAAGGTTTTTTAGGGAATCATCGAGCATTAAGGCATAATTAAGGCGTTGTTTTATCGGTGGAAAATATCTGCAGAAAAATGACATCTGCCAATGCAGATAACGTGCCGATAATATCGTGCACCCCTACTTTCAGTAGTTTAGTTAGAAGAAGGTTAGAAAGCTTAAAAAAGTCAGGGATCAACTCAAAACTAATGAATTCCACAACCACATTTCATACAAAATAAATAAGCAAGTTATAGTTGCTCCCAGATATATATAACACACATCTCACTTGGGATTGATAACGTATTTATAACATCATCCATCATTGAGCACGTTGTAAGTGGGGCTGACTGTTCAGAGCCCTACCTGTATGAATATGTAGTCATCTTGAACCACCAAAGAGCTGATGTCGATGTATCCGGGGAATGGGTAGTTCCTGTTAGCTTCTGTGCACATCTGGGCTCTGCATGTGACATACTGCACATCTGTCACATGAAAAGACACACACAAAACATGAGAGCTTTAATAAGAAGATTATAGTTAGTACTCGTAAAGTGCATCCTAATATATAGAACTGTAGCAATGCCGTATCTGTAACAAGCGAGTACTTGAGGGCATCTACAAATGGTATTCGATTCTTTCCAATTATATTGATATTTATATATTAATGACTCTTACGTGTGTAAGCGCCATGAAAAAAAATAAACAAGTGTGTGAGTAGGATTGTACTTCACCTGTCTCTGCGGTCTGACATTTCTCTGACTAATTCTCTTCTCCTACCAGCACAGAATTTATTCATATTATGAGTAGCTCAAACAAGCATCTCTGCCTGTCAATCATACCCCGGTAATATGAGAAAAAAGCAAGGCTTATATCTCAGAGTGACACTATTTCGACATCACAGGCTGGCATAAACAGTTTCACCTATGTCACCTATAGACGACCTGTGTGGTTCTGCCATTCAGAGTTATGGGGCTGACATTCAGCGAGTGAAAGGGAAGCACAGAAAGGCCATATTAATCAAGAATCATGCACCGGGTTTATTGGTGGGGCGAGCCAGTGCTGTTTCCCCAGGGACGCCTGCTTTTCTCCAGGAGGAATTCATTCCTATAGAGGCCTGTTCATTACTCCTCTTTGATGTGTGCGTGTGTGTGTGTGTGTAGGAGACACTTACTTCCATCTGGTGTATGAGCCTCCATGTGGACCAGATCTGGCTCCTTGTCGAGGCCCGAGACAGACCTTTGAGAGAGTGACAGACCATGGAAGAATACATAATCATAATGACAATGAATTGAAAGGGATGTAAAGGACACGAAGAAGGAAAAAAAGATCTGAGACTTGTCAGTGCAGAGGGACGGTGAAAGAGGCAACGGTAAAAAAGGACAAGGATCCTGAGGCAGCACTCCACTCAGAGCCGTTTCTTAAAGTCACTGTGGAGAATTTATAATATTAAGTAAGCTATATAAAGTTTCCATCCTGGTGTCACATACATGGAATGCCCTTTAACAATTAAAAAAATACAAATACACAGGTAACAGTATAAGTGAATACAATAAGTGACAGTACCTCTCACAGCCATACAGAGCTTCAAGTCATTTGTCTGCTCTTAAGAACAGAACTGTATAGCAAAGGAGATTCAGGATGATCAAACTGAAGAAAAAATGTTACAAGCAACATTGATTTTTTTAAGATCATGATTCAAAAAGGAATCAAATAGACCTGATGTAGGACGAGAGGAATGCCTTTCTAACTAGTTGTTAACGTTACGAAATTGCTGATAGGTTGGGTTTAATCTCTATATTAATGCAGAATGTGTAGGCAAGGGACAAGATAAGACTGGTATCAGAAGCATTCCGGTTTCTGTTTGTAGTCTGAGAAGTAGTGACAATGATGTTTAAGGGGGTTTGGTTATGTGCAGGAAAACAGTCCAGATGGAGAGCAAAAGAGGCGGAATGCACTGGCTGAAAGGCAACCTCAGAACTCATCTGATTAAAAATGACTAATAATTCAATGTTGACTTTTGTTGTCACTGGTGTCTTGGTTGAACTTCCTGTCTTCGTTTGTCCCATCCACCACCCTGACAGCCAAACAAAGTGGAATCATTGCTTTTTACACGACATTAGCAGACATTATAAAGGATACTTGTGTCCACCACTACAAAGAATCCTACTTGAATCTCCTTTGGCATTGATTTCATGCTGCCCACATTACGTGCCACCGCCAGCTAATGCATATTAAGACGTATTAGTCATTTCCTGTATTTCTGTGAGACCACACTGAAAGTTGCCCCCGTATTCGAAGTGCCAAATTATGGCAACCACATGCACAGCAACTCTAGGCACGTTCCCTTCCAGCACAATGGAGCAATACAAAGATACAAATCCTTTCTCCTCATCATCGCCCGGGTCGGTGCAGGGTCACCCCACTGTCTGACTGTGACTATCTCTGGGTAAAATCTTGCTTTCATGTTCATTTCTCTGCGCGTGGATTAGACCGGATGGACGCAGCTTTCCCATTGTGGCGATATTTCATATCCCTTGGAGGCTGATGAAGCCATTGTCCAAATACAGCCAACTGGAGGCCTGCCGAGTCATTGCTCGAGGCCCATCCAGATGTCCTTGAAGGGGCTTTCGCCGGGAAGGGCGAAGCCAACGATGGATTGTGCACATTATTTAGGATTATACCACAATGGCATGGAAGAAGCTCCAGATTTATGCAAGTTACAGTGGATATAGCCAGCGGCAATCCCAGGCACACCCCAGTCACCTCAGGAAGGGGGTTAGGAGCAATGAGCTGGAATAGATCCGGGCCTACGTTTGTGATGAGTGTGCACTTTCAAACGCAGTAGGTACACTGCAGGGGGAGTGAGCAGCAGACGTGACAGGATGAGAAGTGACAGGGACGTCCCGGATCCATTATTAGTCATAGCTCTCCGTACTGTACCGAAGATTATGTATCTGCGTGTAGGCATCTGTTCAACACCAGCCACCTCTACATCGACAACTGATGTGAAAATAATATATAGTATTTATGTGCAATATGCCTGATATGAGCAGGGCTCGTGTGAGAAATGAAGTGGAATGCGACATTCCCTCGGACGCTGAATGCAGAGCGTGTTCTTGAGGAGGAGAATCATCTCTTGCCTGATTGTATCAAGGGGTAGAAAATGCGCAGGATTTTCAGCAACATCACCAGTCAGTCACACACCTTGTTCTAACCCATCAGTATCACTTGTTCAGTGGCGCAGAACACGAGCAACAGTTTCTGCATTTCTGAGTAAACAAAACTTAAGAGAGGAGGAATGGAGGGGGATATAAAAAGATAAAAGCGAAGATGTGAGAGGGGATGACTCACCAGTAGAATCGGTTCGGCGTGACGTGTTCGTGGATGAGCTGCCATTTTCGCCCAAAGTCCACAGAGCTGTACAACTGTGGGGATACCAGAGAAAAAGAGACACTTGTTAGCAAGACGAATGCTTGTCCCAACAGTCGTGCAGCTTCTAATTAGACCGGCTGATTTAGAAGTTGTAACAGTGACGAGTGAGCCTGAGAGTGAGACGTGGCTGAATAATTCCAGGGTCGAGTTTCGCCCATTGCCATAAAGCATCATCGAGAGAGATGGGCTGACAGAACGCTGAACAGCTATCATCATTACCAACTGTCCATTTGAGCTAACATATTATCACTGATAAACGCATCTCTATTTCCCTCTCGTCTTACAAATTAGAGCTATAGGTTCCAATTAACATGGGAATAACAAATGCAAACTGAAATAGAAATGACACTAATGTGACCACTTTTGGCTTGATCAGCAAATAATTTGGTTTGATTCAGTAGGTTTCAAATGTTTCTTTAGCACCCAATAAAAACCCACAGTCCTGAGGAATGAGCGCACATTAGTTCGGGGAATGATATATAGCACAGTTGACGTGAAGGTGTAAAGTATGTAGCCAGTGGCCCCATTTCGATGCACTAATTACATTTTCTAGTGCTCGGGCAAACAATTAATAACCCAGGTGCTTTTACCAACACTCTATTGATTGATTTTGTAGAAGCAGCTCCCTTCCACCTCGCTGTGCATTGTTCTTTCCTCACAGCGCGGTGGCCCCAGTTGAGCTCTATGCTAATGTTCCTACGTGTTGTCTTTCATCTAAGCAAATCTCACACTAACTCAGATAAAAGAATGCACATTTGTCACCAGATGCAAATTTATTTGTCAGCTACGCATGGGGAAATCTATCTCTGTCAGCAGGTGTGTTTCCATTTAAAAACGACACCAGTGTTCTCAAAACATGTTCAGCAAGGGTGCCCTACATACGCAGATTGTAGCAGTTATCTGCTTCCAATTTGGTGGGATTCTTTGGCTTACATCGGGCTGTCAAACCTCCATCATATAATCAGCAGTTGAAAGCCACGTGTCTGTTAGGAGTGCCTGACAATGATGAGCGGTGGCGGGAGACCAAAGCATCTTCTCTGTATCCAGTTGTGGCATGGATCTGGTGTCAGCTTGGAGCCATTTGTCCAAACTGTTATGAAATTGAACAGAGTGTAATATACACCACCCATAGGTGTCTACTCTAAAGAAAATTATATTCCTTATTCTTCTAACTTCAGCAACAAAAGGTTCCCCACTGGAGCCGTTGGGTGGGTGTAACGGGGCGACAGGCAGGGCCCCTCATCACTTTGGACAGTGACATATGACGCCAGCAGGCAGACTCAGCCTCTCCTCCCTCCATTCATCAGTTCAATGACATCTTAAATTTTAAAGCTTCAGAGCTGTCACAAACTAAGCTTCATAGTTTCCCACTCACTTCAATAAATCAAAAACGTGGCCAGCCAGCTGCCACGCCAACGATGGAGTCGGTGACAGCAGAGGGAGCCGACAAAGGACAGGAGTCTCGAACAGTGACTGAGGAATGTCAGAGAGCACGTTAAAACTCTGTCTGTCCATTCTGATGGATTAAGAAAACATTTAGGATGCTCTGACTTGTGCAGATGGAGGTAATGTCGGACCTTCAGCTGACATTGTTGCCATCCTTGTTTCCAGTCTGCCAAGGGACCTTTGTTGTATCTTTCTCTCCCTAATCTCCTGACATCACTCCTTTACCTGGTGCACTAATAAATAGAATCTTACACCCTGTTACATTATGTCTATGCTGGTAATGTAAGCTGATTCTTTCATCCTTCACCCATAATTCTTATAAAGAAGTAATAGCAATTTGCACCACCCCAATACAGCCACAACTCAATATTGCAGTGTAAAGTTGTAATTGTAATAGCCTTAAGCAGGCTTAAGGGGCGGTGGGGGGTTGGGTTGACAGATGTTTTGGATGCCTAAATTTCCCTCGGGATCAATAAAGTATCTCTCTCTCTCTCTCCCTCCCTCTCTCAGTCTATCTATCTAGTAACAGATTTAAGCACAAAATTTCTTGGCGAGACAATAAAATAACAATTACAACCAAAGAGCTCAAACAACTCATAAAAAGAGATAAGTTACTGTTATTTGTAGATTGGTGTTTTTTGTGTTTATATGCTTTGAGCATAAGAATTTACCAGTAGTGACTTGGTACAGGTAGTCTATATTACTGTCACTATATTACTGCGTGAGTGTCGATGGTTGGATTCACTGATCGCTACAAGCCAAAATGTGACAGTTGATTTGACAGTGAACAAGGCGGTGAGTAGAGCTTCTGAATGTAATGGAGAGCCCTTGCAGCTCATTGCGAGTGACCTTGAAACAGATGAGACCTGTAACACAGTAACTGTGGAAGGATGACAGATGTAGCCTCAGAATACATAAATTTAAATGCATCACAAAAATGACTGAATGAGGGCACAAGCTGTACACACAATTCAAAGAAAACTACAAAATGTTATTTTCACTTAGCTTTACCTTTGTATACTATGTATACTAATTAGTATACGACTTTATACTATCTCCCCCCTCATTTTTATTTCCTTCCATTTTTTTTACACTGAATTTTTGTATTTATAATAATAATAATATCATTTTTAATAATTATAAAATACATAATTATTTATCATTGCATTGCTACATTTCATTGTTTTGCAAAGCACCTTAACGTTGTAATCTCAAATATTTCAGTTTTGTTCTCTGTACCTATGATGATAAAGGGTAATTGTCGGAGCACACTTCCCAGATATCCAGACAGTGCTGCATGTGTGACGTCCACGGTTGGCTCCGGTTGTAACTCTTGATTTTCCTGGCTGACGGTAGCTTTCCTCTTTAGACTGTTTGCCTTCATCTGAGCGTCAAGTTTGTTTCTTTTTCTTTGGATTTTCACTTATTTCTGAAGTTGTATCTGTAGTCATCGATCTATTCTTTGTTTGTTCAGCCATAGTAGATTACTGTTTACCAGAAAAGCAGCTGCTTAGCTCCGCCTACCCTCTCTGGCAGACCAACCACTGCAGGCTGATGGAAAACGCGTCACTAACTGGGCGCCGCTTGTGATTTTTTCCGTGAAAGTTGCACCAGACACCCAGTCTGTAATAATACTATATACTGCAAATGCAAAGGCTTACATCAGTGGGGCATAGGCTCAATCACCATAGTGTTATCTCAGTCAGCGATAGATAGTCACTTAACAGACATTTAATTAAATGAAAAACTTTGAGATGATCACTTTAAATCGTCATTTTGCAGTCAATAAAGTTGGATTGAATACAATGTCCCTTACCACGGCTGGAATAAAACATGACATGAAACAGTGACAACTCTCAGAAGGATATTTGTAGTTGTGTATTACATGTGAACTACATAATAGTGATTACTATCAGTATTATTATATGTACAACATTTCTTAAAATAGCTGAGTAAAACATGCAACACAGCCAAAACTCAAGTGTAAAAACAAACATATCCAAGGGTTCGTAGAGGCCACTCCACAGAATGAGTCAGCTTATGTATCTCAGGAATAATTCATGTGAATTGAGAAACACACTCAAACACTGTTTACACATAAGGTGTGTCATAGCCCAAAGAATGTCTCACTCTGTGCTTAAGATCAGAGCTTAGGCCTTTGAGGGCCGTGTCTCACAAGAAATCCATTCCTGGCAGCTCGGGCTTTATCACATTTAGCCATCAAACACTTTAAAGCATGCTGCAGGCATACAGGCATAATAAACAGGTTCTGTTCCACTACTCTTAGTTTAGGAGTTACGCAGTGGTATTGGATTTCAGTGTACTTATATGGGGAATAAATCGTAAGGTTTATGTATTGGTATTTGTTTTTCTTCTTGTTGCCTTAACTTGTGATTTACAGGAAACAAATTTACATGAGGAGGTGAGGCAAATCAAATACAGACGGAGTTTAAATGAGAAATGAATTGATTCAAACACTGGTCCCTCACAGGAGAGGTTACACATCAAATACTGAAAGATGAATTTCATGAAGCCTTTTCATGCCTTTTTTTCCTTCTTAGGGGTGTGTGGAAATGCTTGGGGGAAATGTACATTATTGCACTTGCTTTTGCTATCCGTCTGCTTAAAGACTGGTGTAAGTGCACTTTGGCTCAAGATGAAATCCAGATAAAAGATGAACGACTGCTCTACAGTGGCTGTCTACCCTTGAAATCAATTAGAAAAGAGTCACAGTGCTAGTGGTGCAGGGACATGTCCCCTGTGGACAGAATGACATGAGTTTTCATACTGCTCACACACGACACAACAGCTGACCCTGCTGCTTGTTTTCTGCTACAAACTAAAACAAGCTACGGCTACTGTTATCATCTACCAAATGTTCAGATTGTCACACAGAACTGGCTAAGATGATAATGATGTCTTTTCCTGACACTCGCCTTGAGCTGTGAAAAAGCCTGCAGTGAAAAAGATGCTTAAAGTGAGAGAGACAGAGAAACAAACCATTATTCTCACAGGATAAAATGTGGTGGTCCTGTGCAACCAATTAGCGACAGGAAGCCCATGCGGGACAGTTTTTTGACCCCGCACATGCCCCGTTCCCACAGGATTTCCAACCATTACCAGAAACACCATGCTTCTCCCGCCCGCTCCCACTGAGATTCTGATCACTCTTTCCCGTAACAATGTTCTCTATTGACAGCCTGTCTGTTCCATTCTGCAATAAAAACAAGCTATTATGGATTTTGCCGGAGGCAGCGGGAAGAATCTGGATAAAAATGTTGAAGATTGTCTCCCTGCTTCTCCAGTGGCTTGTGTTGTTTCACATAGCAACAGATACAGACACTGAAATGCCACGCTTCACAGTGGCAGTGATGATGTTTTTGAAGAATCAGATTTGTAATATAATCTAGTTAAATGAAAATGTTGTCTCATTGCAAGTTTGATTGCCTTAATTTATCAATGATGATGAAGTATTCATATTTTCTCACTTATCTGGAGAGATGGATTTTTATTTGTCTAGGCTTTAAGATACCTGTCTCCAACTCAATATTACAGGGATAAATGGGATTCAATAAGTGGTGCACACATACTTAATAATTTATATTAAAAAAATTCAACAGCAAAGTCTGTTTCCAAAAGCAGTGTATCTGTAACTCCAGATAATTGAGACCTCACCATCAGCCATGCACAGGACCAATTATTTCAGGTACCTCAAAGTCAAATAAAACCTGTTACCTTTTTTTTTATAGCAGACAACACCTGGCTGTGTGTAAAGGCCAGTTCAGATCAATGATTCGCAACGAGACTGGATGCAACTGCCAAAAGAATCCCCTGACATCTGATCGCAAACGTTCTAAAACTGGGCTGTTGACATCAAATCAATGCAACGCACACAGAAACAGCTGACTGTCTCCATAGCAACGACGCACTGACATACCCCACTACTTCTGCGTTAATACTATAACGTTAGTACTAGGCCTAGGTTACATGAATTATCTAGCTGGATTTCTGTTATCATTATAAAAAGAAATAGATGACAGTGACATGCTCACAATGTTAGCTGTAACACTGATTAATAAACTTCGAAGACAGAGAGTTTGCCTACGCCAAATTATGCTGTTTCCTGATTGGCTGAAGTGAAACAGGTACATCATTCAGTTCTACAACTGCATTTGGAGATTTGACAAGTCAAGTCTTCTGCAACTCGACGCAACGTCTTCAGACGCTCTGCAACTAACCAGTTCACACCGCCGCAAATTTCTCTGCAACATTCTAAAACTGTTTTGTTTTGTTGCGAATCATTGATCTGAACTGGGTTTAAGAGGACTTGAAACTATAGCGATTTAGACTGTAAACACTTTATGAAAATATTTACTAAGGCAGTGGTTCTCAGACTTTTTCTGTCATGCCCCCCTTTGGAGAAAGAAACATTTCCAGGCCCCCCCGCCCCAACAACATTGTCACAAATGGGTCAAGTTTAACTTTTATTGAAAGAAAGTTTCAAGATCGTGACCATTCTTTTCACTTTTCTCTGAGTAATTTGCTGTGCAAAAAAATTGCTCCATCAGACTTTTTCAAATAGAAATATAATAAAATGTGCAATAACTTTTTCAGAACAATAACAATAAAGTTCAATCTGTGCTAAGAAAAAGAACAAACAGATTTTTGCTGCAGCTGCCAGACTTTTCAGACATATAACACAGACAGGTCTCTCTTCATCTCCGACCATATTCGCTGTAAATCGAAGAGCAAGATAAGCGTTGTCATATTTTCTTGACTTCTTGGATTTTGGTGGTTGGTCAGCGTTAACGTCGGCCGACGTCGTCTTGTTGGTATCTGACGCGTGAGCTGTTTTTGTTTTAGCTCCTGTGATATATTTGTCCATTGGCAATGCTAGACTTTATTTTCTGTGTGTGTCTGAATGTGAAATCTGTCATGGAAATCACCAGGGCAACGCGTTTGTGTACAGTGCCACCCGAAAATGAGTTGGGGTTGTCCGACGTCAAAACATAGTTCCGCCTGCTACATTTTCCAACTGAAAAAACCCCACACAGGCGCGGTGACGTGCCCCCCCTGTCATGCCGCCGTGCCCCCCCGGGGAGGCACGCCCCATAGTTTGAGAATCACTGTACTAAGGTCATAAATGAAGCTAGAAATAGACTTATTTACTCAGTGACTTGTATACAACTGTACCTCTTTTTGCAAACAGTGAAGTCGCCCTCTGCTGGCCGTTACAAGTAATGCAAGTTTAGGGCACTTCCTTTTCAGACCCAGAGGCTTCTTCAACGTTAGTCCATTCCACTACTTTAGCAGCCACAAGTGACCATATTTGAATGAGAGTCATTCTGAGTGAAATCATTCCGATTGAAGATATCAGGTCAACTGTTTACATGGGGTGTGATCCATTATGATCTGGTGTTTACATGCGCTGACACATTAATCGGAACAACTGTGTGACATGCGCATATTAAGCATTCGGTCTATATCAGCTCAAGATGGAGATCTGTAGTCAGTTCAAGGCAGTAGTTGTTGTGTTGCTGTTAAGCAAGCAACAGCATGACACCAACATATGTTTACTGCTACTGGAAGCAATGGAGAGAAGACGGGCACAAGAAGCTGAAGGTCAGCAGCAAAGATTGGTGGGAGAGAGTTGTGCTCTTTATGGAATTTATTGATCTTGAATAGAAGCAAAAACTTTGGAATGACTCGCGGGTTGCTTGACACGTTTCTGACCTTTCTTCCTTCTAGCCATCCAATAATACTGAGGTCTCTTAAAGTTTTAATTTCGAGGTTGCGCAGTTTAACTTGGAAACGTTCATCACCACGCGTTTTGTCAAGACGGAGGGCATGCGCAGAAGAACACACTCAGGACGTGATCGGGTCAAATCGTAAAATTTGTCATTTGATCTGTTCATAAAATGGTTTAAACCACGACCTCTGCAACCGATGGAAGTTTCCATCGGTTTGGGCCTTTTTCCTTCTGACTGGGGTTTTTATATGGGGCATTTTTATTTGGTTTGGGCTTTTAAACTGATTATAATTGGAATATTAGGTTCCATGACCCAGCCATTGACAAGATAGCCATGTCCCAAAGCATACACTGCTTTATCGTCCATTTTACTGTAAAATAGACCTTAATTGAAAAAATGAACATTAAGCTGGATTGAAGGACACTTGAAAGTAAGTAGTGAGAACACAAACTTATTAGAACATTTTTCAACAAGGTCATAAGGTCATGAGAAGAAGGGTCATTTCTCATTGACTTGTATACATTTGGAGTTGCCCCTGTGCTTGAAAGTTTAAAGCACTTTTGCATTGTCTTCAGTTTTAAGCCGCTTTCCCACTGGCCAAAAAACCCACTAACACCCGCTAACACCCGGCTTTTTTGCTTAGTGGGAAAGGTTACAATCAGCATTCAGATCGGGTCAAATGACTCTGCAGTAGACCCGTTGGTAGACCTCGGCTCCGATCGGCATTGATGGGAACACAAGACCTGGGTCGACACGCTAATCTCCTACACCTCTCCGGCACGGTGCTATGCTCTGTAACTTCTGCGACTCCTCGTCATCTCATCAACAAATTTTGCCCGTCTCCGTCCGAGTAGCGCTCGAACATCGTTTCAAATTTGTCGCGCCGAGTCTGATAAATAGACTGAACATGTAATAGATACAATAAAGACCTAACCACTGTAACAGCTTCACTGTTTACTAACCCTGTTTTGAGCGCGTTTTTGACAGACGGTGACACAGAAAAAAAGGGACCGACAGGAGTATACTTCACTGGCAATGGGACACAATCAGCCTCTATAAGCGGGTCTTCCTGGGTCTGAAAAACCCGTGTCAACAAGCTAAATTTGGATGGGAAAGGGATATTACAGTCTGTGCTTACTGAAAAGATTTTCTGATCAAATCTGGCCGCAATAATCTGAAAAATAGGAATTTAATGGCTCCAGTTAACTTTTAACAGAAAAAACGAACAAAATAGTCAGCCTGAAATGTTAATGTATTGACTAAATGACTGTCAGGCAGAACTATATTGGACTAAAATGCATTTAGTAATTTAATTAGAGTTATACACTAGTCTAAAAGACCAAACTACCAGTGTTCCAGCTCTGAACCTTCTACTTTTTATTGCTTATCAGGGTGCCAATAATGCAGCATCCCTCATGCCTCATTCAGAGTTTGCGAGACGAGTCAAATTTTCATTTTGATTAGCCATGTGAAAAAATAGAGAGGAATCTTTAGAGGACTTCCTCTCCCCAAGACATTTTGTACTCCGTCTGAAAATACGGCTCCTATTCCGTCATGGCTTCTGCCCTGATGCTGGAATAATGTGTGTAAACTTGAATACCATCTTTGCTCTGACACACTGCAGTTACAGAAAGCAAAGTAAAGGTTTTCTCCCTTTATACATTTACACAGTTCCTTCTGCAGCACTACAGCGGCAACTTTGTGCCACCCAGAAAAGCTTTGTGCATGAACATCAAAGCACAGACGGCTCCAGCTGCACATAAAAGTTCTCAGAAAAAGAGTCAAGACTTGGGAGTTATGGAAATGATAACTGCTGCATTATAGGCCCCTGTGTCCCACACAATTACTATAAGTCACTTTTATAACTTCTAATTAACTCTCCTATAAATTCTTGATGCATCTATGTACAGTGCTCTAAATCAAAATGCTTCTGTTGGCATCGCCTTGGCGTTTCCCATATGGGAGGGCAGAGGAAGACCGGTTTTATACCCCACAATTTATGGAGCCTGCAAAGTACGCAGCAGTAAGGATGCTCCTATGGAGGGAGCTATAGGAAAGGTCTGTGCAAAGGAATGGATGGCTCTAAGTGAGAGTCCATAAGAAGAGGAGAGTCTAGAGTGAAGCATTCTCATTGGTTGTTGTTGTAACAGTACACAAAAAATCATTACCTTCAAACGGTCTGAACACTCTTCTTTTCTGATTGATATTACATTTTTTAACCATAGCGCAGAAATTAAGCCTCTTTAAACCCAATATACAGAGTTTGAACTGTTCATGAAACAGTCCTATAACCAGCGAGAAGATTGGCTGTTTCTATATAATCATTTTTTATTCCTGTCATGGCTGTCATCGGGCCGGGTTCCAACAAAGGTTTTCATAGCACACAAACCGAAAAAGCGTATTTTTTACACATTTCAATGCAAACTTTGACAGTGAATGGTGTGTCAGCCAGTTAAAAGCAGGAGGAGAATTTACTTTAGAGCATACACACACGCACACAGGGTAGTATCAGCAAAGGTTTAAAACAAAAAGAGCCGGGAATGGACTGAAGAACAGAAAAGCTGAAATTTAAAATGAGCATGAGCACGGTCAGATGAGACAAACTGAATGTCATTACTGAATGGTCCCTCTTTCTCTAAGAAAGGTACGTAATATGCTTTCTCTTTTTTATATAAAATGCATTGCAAGACTTGCCTATAAACATCCATGGAGGTCAGAGTGGACAATCGCTGCAAAACAACTGGCAGGATAAACTGCTTATGAACGGTACTAAAACAATGTACACAAAGTTTGTCTGTCCTCGTTTTAGTTATTAATCTTACATAAGCACAAACAGCTGTTCGCAGGATGAGTAGCCCTGAGGCGATGTAAAAGAAAAGTCACGAAAGAAAGAAACGGCTGCTTTCTTTCGCCGGTACCAAAACAAAAGCACACTGATCTTTATGACACTTGGTGTACCACTTGTCCAAAATCGACATGAAAGTTCTTCATAGCTGCTCCTCAAACACAAGCAACTCGATCTGTGTCAGACAGGTCATTTCTTTTGTCTTCCTCTCAGTTGTCTCCATGATTCACCGCAACCTCCTGTGATCAGCCAGCTCATTGGTATGCATTTACATTCGCAAGGCGCTTTGCTCTGACCATTCATACTGTAATGTGGATGTGGATTGGGTTTCATAAAGGGAACATTGCTGGCAGGTGTCCATTATGGGTTTTCTCAGTCTTACAGTTTAGTATGGATTATACGGACTCTTGTATAACTGAAACTAGGGACTCACGATATTTAATTGTACGCTGATATCCAATATGTCGATATTTTCTCACCCCTTTTTGCCAAATTCGATACCAATGTATTAGGCACATGTTTAAATACTTCAAATTAAATCTTTCCGAATGGATCATGTGAAACTAACACCTGGATCCCACAGGATCTGTGTCTGGCACGTTCCGTCTGCGCCGCGGTTCTGGTCCTTCAGACGGTGGGAGCCCTCGCCCACAGGAAGCGTGTCTGATCCGCAGCACAGTGGAGCGCTGGCCCAGCTGGATTTGCGAGATCACAAGATCGCGGGAGAAATATTATATCGCACGAGAATTGCGAAATCACGCGTTAACATCAATGTTAAACAGAGCAACACAAAAACAACAGTTCAGTTTGCACCGCCGAGGTTGATTATCTGCTCATTTGGAGATCATTACGTGATTTTTGTGCTTCTACCATGGCTGAGTACACTACTTAATTAAAAGTGTTTTCAGATTCAAGGTTTCAGTGTGTTGTTGTTATGAAAACGGAAAAAAACAGGAGTCTGTACCGGTCTGTACATGGTGTTTTAATTTGAAATGACCAGATGCTGTATGCTGTTTTCGGTGTGACTTCCTGTTTGGAACGATCTGCTCTGTTCAGCTTGATGGTGCTTGAAGCGGCCTCCATCAAAAATAGATCCGATTTGTATCTTTAGCAGAGCAGAGCGGAGAGACGCTTCTGGGACGCGCTGGAGACGGACCGCGGCACGTGCTGTGGAATCACGATCATTGACTTGAATGGGCGTGATCGATTCTGGAGGTCGTGGCACACACGGAACGCGCCGGAGACGGATCCTGTGGAATTTGTGGGTAAGTGCATTGTACAACTGTACAGTGATTTAAGCCAACTGAAATAACAGAGAAATAGTGTACTCTTTTTCCACAGTGTTGAATAAATAAGACTAATGGGCTATAAAAACTTCCCCAGACTTCAAGCTTGACGGAAGAGGTGTGGTGCACACAGTGCAACATGCACAATCGTGCAGAGTTAATGTCGTAGCATTACGTCAAGCTTTTTTAGGGAATCTTTGAGCATTTAGGCATAATTAATGCGTTAAAATGCGGAAAATATCGGCCATCATTTTCAAGCCATAATCTGCAGATACTGATAACGTGCCAATAATATCATGCATCCCTAACTGAAACCCAAGGAGAGTGAAAACCGCAAGTTCCTAAAGCTGAAAGACAAATTAAACCTTTTTTGAAAGAAGAATCCCAACAGAAGGTCCACTTATTAACTTTTAGAGATTCATAAGAAGTATGACTCATTGGCCAAAACTACCCCTTCCACATCAAGAATCAGCCTTCAAGTACCACTTATTTTGTATCTTACATAATCATAAACACAGGAGCCTAATATACTCTGATTATGCAATCAAGTCCCTTTGAAAGATGAAAGCTCTCATATGAATTAATGGTGTGTCATTTGTAATTTTATGCTTATAACACAGTAATTGACCTCAGTGACACGCTATTAAACTAACACTGTAAATTGATGTTACTAGGACCATTAAGATGATAATACAATCATTTCTATGGCTAATCACAGATGGCCTTCATGTGTTCATGACCTATTCTCTCTTTATAAATGATCAGAGAATATTCAGGGCAGTATTATTCATCTTCCGCACACTGTGTTCTACCCAAGGTCTTGTTATCTCAGCCTAGATGTGCTTCTCTATGAGTCAAGGAACGGATCTCTCAATGAGTAATTTCCTGTTTATTTAAAATATATTTCTCCTAGTAAAGAGTGTCTTGCAACATGAGGGTTTTTAGTCACTTGTTGCTTGAATATACTCAACAAATTAAAGTCTATCCCATATGATTATCAGTGTCAGACACTAATGTGTGCCCAGCCAAGTCTAACAAATATATCCCCTGTGGCTTTGTGCTCACTTTCATAATGCACCGCCTCTTCTGGGCTCCCTCAGTGATTCCTTGTTCTGCTATCGTGTTACCTTTTAGCAACGTAACAAATGATAGCAGGCAGCACACCTGCCTGGCAGCAACACAGGAACTGTTTGTACTCTCAGATGACAGTGAGACGGGTACTTCAGTTCCTTATTCTGCTCAGCTGACCCATCACGGTAACAGCATGTGCTTCGGAAAAAAAACAGCCACCTATTTCTGTCATATTTGGCATTGTTGTTCGGGGTCCACTGAAAAATCTCACAGTGCTTTTAACCCGCACCTGTTGTGTATTTCACTACAGCAACCAGGAGCACCCACCATTTCTAATCCCTTCTAGTGTATCAAAACATCAAAAACAAAGTCCAAGATTTGTTTTGCACATACTTCAAGCTGTCATCAGTCATCGGAACTGGACTTTCGGACCATTAGCCACAGGCATTTTTCACAGGCTCTGATGGCTAATGGTCCCCGTCTTTCACTGATGGAAGCCGTAGGTTTTGTTGTGAGGAACATCCTTACCCACCGTGCATTGTGGAATACAAAGACATTGTGGGTTCAAGTTTTTTGCTTGAAATCATATCACATTTGGTGAACAGCTGGACCAACCTGGATGCTGTCTCGGAGATGTAGGGCAGGGTTGTAAGCGCAACATTCTGGACCCAGTACATAGGCATCCATGGCTATTCGTTCTAGTCTCTTAGTGGGTCAGACATCCCTGAAGCAGAGGGTAAAAAGTTGGAGGACTGATATGGTCTCTGTCTCTTTTCCACATATACCTTAAAATTGGGTGCATAAGATGCACTTTTAATACATTTTTTTAATCTAAAAAGTGGGCTGCATCCGATATGCCGGTGCAACAAATTTACTAGTATAAAATGCATAGAGAGATATGTTATAGTTATGGTATTTTACCCAGACGATGGCACTATCCGGTTGTTAAGTGGTGACTCCACATCTCCACATTAAACTGTTTCCAGGTCCAAGCCGCTGAATTATCTCCTATTTACAATATGCCGCAGGGCTGCTTTGTGTTTTCCTCTCTCTTTTAACTTGATTGTTGCTAACGCTTCGTCACGAACATGCGCCGTCACCATTGATCGCCATTGCAGCCGCCACCCTCACAACAATCAACATTACTGTGGGCCGCCAGCTACCGCTAGCTACAGCGCCGGTAGCTAGCAGGATTGCAAACTCGACATGGCAAAAACAGATGGGAGGCTGTAATTTGTGTTTTGAATGTATTTTAAATGAAAATAGATTGAAATTGTGTTAAAAAACGTTTTTATTAATAAATAGCTATAGAAAAACTGGGAGACTCCCAAAAACAGACTGCGACTTATATTCTGGATTTTACGGTACATTCAGTGCACATTTGTCATACAATATTTCCAAAGACACCTACTGCCACATTATTAATTTTTGATCTTATAATTTGATGTGTGGGATTAACTTTGGGACATTTCTCTTGTATTTGGAAATCCATGCGTAATCTACTGAAGGATCTGTTTTGTTGTCACACAGGCAAACACAGAGAAAAGTTGAGGATAACACATTTGTTGTTAACAAATGGTCATTTCAGGTTTTTATTAGAAATGTTTGCTTTTAAGAAAGTAACATTTTTAGTGCTATTTGTTTTGGTTGTTGTATTATTAAAATGTTTTGGCTCAAACTCTGTGAAAAGCTCTAAATGCCACATGTTAAGTACCAAATTAAAAATGAAGTTGTGCTTTTTAAAATGTTAACAACTTGTGTTTTTCAATGTCTTTAAAGATAGAGCTGTTTGTTTGGATCGAGTGGAAAATGCTCATTTAATTGAGGGTTCTCTATGAACAGCAGCCACATCATAGAATTATCCTGGGTGCCCTTCTGTATAGGTCAAAATGTACATAAACCGCCGGCACATAATCTGTGCATAATATAAAGTAACTCGCTTCAACGTGGGCCTTCAGGAAATCATTTTCTCCACTTAGCCATAATTATGCTATGAATAGCTTCACCCATATGCATGAGATGGAGCCCTATTATCTCCATTGTGCTAGCAAGTGTACTGTCTGTATTGTCCTGATCATGTGTTTCAAATTAAAGTCCATTAAAGAACCCCGGGAGGGCGTGCCCGCTGCAGCCCGATGGAGCACGTCGGAGCTGTCGCAGCTCAGGACAAGGGAGCTGAGCACTAAAGATACCTGCCATCTGGAGAGTCATTGAGTTGAGAAATGCACTGCAGCAGCTAAGCAGCCTTTTTGGCTCGAGCTCAACACCACCTTTCAGACGAGGGCAGGAAAGGGCTGCAAGTGGATCCGTTCAGACAGAAACGCCGTGACAGATTTATAGGAAGTGTTTTGGTTTGTGGGAAGGATTAGGATCTGCAATTTTACGTGGTTATCACACCATGACCGATTTTAATGCACCTGCATTCAGGGCATTTGTTTTTTTACGTATGCATGCCCTGTCCTCATATACTATACTATACATCTATACTATACATCTATACCAAAAGGGAAAGAAAACTATGTTTTATTCATTTATTGTTTTATGATGTCACCACATGTACCAGTTGAACGCTGCATTCCTCTGTTTTCTTAGAATTCTCTGTATAAACTTGTGTTGTCCAAAAATAGACTTGCAATGGTCAACATCGATCAGTTTAGATGCTAACTGGCGTCTTTATTCTTCATTCAAACAATGATTTTTGACTGAAAAGGATTGTTTTAGTGATGTCAGCTGGACTATGAGGAAAAAAGAATGCCATATGCTCTTTTTGCTACAGTAGACTGAACCATAGTAAATGAGGTCTACAGTAGAGGTCTTCACAGGTCCACTGGAACCCTAAGACCCAGGACCCGTATGGGTTTGGGTCCACGTTTTATCTGGACAACCAGTTCCGCGTTGGGACTCATTCTATAACCCCGTGTTCCAGGTCTGTTCAACATTATGTGTAATACTCTAGTGGATCCGTAATTAGAAAGCGCTGGTCATGATGAAAGAGAAAGGGCAAGCAAAGTGCAGCTTCGACGGGGACAACAGGGATGATAGCAAACTAGAAATGCAGCCGTGGCAAAGAGTTATCGTTATCATTGTTCAAAACGACAAATAGTTAAAGTTATCTTTATTTGCTAGATGCAACAAAACGGCAATGCTGCTTCTAAATGAGCTGCGCATTTGTCACCATTCTGCGTGACAGCAAGTGGGCTTTTAATCTGAAATAACTAGTGGATTAGCATTGCCGTTTCTATCAACAGGACATGGGTACCAGGAAACCTGGAAGCATTTTATGAACTTTCTTGGCGAGGAGGATGGATTATACGCACAAGCAGGCACAGGGGAGAAGGCTACGTCACATTAGGTACGACAACAAGTTTTGTTTTGACAACTGACGGTAACTTGTTAACCGCAATCAGCTGTGACGTCGGTGCTGATCGGGTCTGTTTTCGCCCAGCCAGGGTCGGGTCTGACATTCCACGCTTCTGCACGGGTCCAGGTCCCAGCTTTCAAATAATAGATGGATCCTGTTCGGTGTTGCACATTTCCGGGCCTCTTTGGGTTTGTGTTACCGTGTGACTTTACAACATGCATTTTGTATTTGTCGATATCAAAGGTTTAAATAAAGAATGATATTAGCAGGCACAAAGGTTATCAGCAGAGGATTACAATGACAGAGAAAGAGCCTGAAAGTAAAGCACACAGGGATGTTCACTCACTGCTTCCTATTAAATATGGTTTGAATTAAAAGAGCTTATCTAAAAAGGACTCTACAACACCAGAATCTATAGCCACAGACAACAATATCAGCCATATTAGGAATCTTAGGAAATGGGAAATGCAAATTCCTTTTTATGGAGTCAATGCAAATGAAAAGGAATAAAAGAAAGTAGGAAAAAGGAGTAATCCTGAATAATGTCTTCCCCCTCTCTCCCTGAATACTTTATTGAGTCTGACGTCCCTATTGCATTTCTCAAAACGTTTAGCCAGGATGCAATTCAGCTAGAAATAATTAACAGCATAAATTTGCATCATTAGGGCAGATTAAGTCAAACAATGTTTGCATGTTGAAGGACTGAAGGGACTGTCTGAGAGGATGTTCCTTTCACATTTGAGGTAGGCCGTTGGCTTCCTATGGGGGCATGTAGAGGAGAATATCACTTCTTTGTCTGGGAAACAGATGTGCAGACACATATTTAGGAAGAAAAACAGTATTGGAGCAGATATGTATGTTTGTGTATGCTAGTGTGTTCGTGTTAGAGCAACAGCAATGGAAAAGAATGGCAATTACCGGCAGCAGGTCGAGTGTTTTAGTTGTCCCCTGAGCCTCTTCCAGTCACAACCTTAGCTGCCAAAGTAACTTGCTCATTTTCCTCGACAGAGCATTTCCCATTTTCCAGGCTCACCCCGCTGACTGCTAGCACAGCGCTCCAAAATCTAAGGCCCTGACAGACCCGGACAGCTTATCCAGATTGTGCCTTCACCTGTTCCTCTCTATCTCCGCAGCAGTATTCACAGGGGAAAAAAACAAAAAGGAAAAGAAATGAAGCAAAAAAAGAACTTTTGTAAAATAATCCCCCCCTGAAATATTTGTCCAATTGTGTTCAGTTTTGAAAAGTAGAACTGTGTCAATCTTTTCAGGGCAAGTGGCAAAAAGACATCCCACACTATTTCCACCAACACAGACACTTAGGACAGATTGTAACCGAGGTCCAGCGCCAGTCGTGGGGGTTGAGGAGAGACTACTTTTTTTTCCAATTTCAGTCCAAAAGTAGCAGCTTCCATCTGCTCTTCAGCACGCATTTATTTTGTCTGCTGTCTGTATCATCCTCCTCTGTCTCTGCATCTTCTTTTCCTTCCCTCAGTCTAACATTTCTCTGGGACACATAAAAATCTTAAAGGGCCAGTTCGCCAATTTTCAACCTCAGTCCTATCATGCTATTATGGAGAGCTAACGCCATTATGGTAGGGGAAAAAATGCAGTTCCGCTCTGTGCCTTTGGAGGACGCTATCTGCTTCTCTGATGGGCCCTGGAAAACCTCCGCCAGTCTACGTAAAGCGCGTCATCTGGCGGAGGCCAGAGAGCTTGCTAAACCACACTTCCTCAGTCTAGGACGCCCGCCTTTGATCTCATGTCTCGTTCAATATCATAAGATTTGAAATATACACAGCAGACGCAAAGATTTATTAGACTCTTATTAGACAATTCTGTCCCGCTCTGAGCCATTGCCTGCAGCGGAATGGTAGTATTTCACTCCAGCATCTCTCGCTGGGTGTTGTAGGAATGTAGAATGGGTGAAACCACAAGCTGTTTCTACAACTATCTCCACAGCTATGGCACCAATTTCAAATATTATTGCTTCAATTGATTACAGAGAACACCAGCTTTGACTGACAGTGGCTTTTTCCAGGTGCGGTAAGATGGCGCGGTTTCCCATCTGCTTCCATACAATCTGACTTCTTTCTGCAATCAGTGGAGTCACACCCTGCAGGCCATCAGGTGTAGGTCACTTCCACATTGGCTTCATTGTTCAGACCCCAAGGCTCGGTCCACTTCTTATATCCAGTCTAACAATGAACGTCCTGCTTCATGGATCCTTGCCTTGTTTGCCGTGGTAAAGACAAGTTTCCTCAACCTTGTTATGGACAATAAAATTTTCCTCATTTCTGAGGTTTCTAACAATAACCTGTTTTGATTTTTTCTCCTCACAGACGTGAACATCTGTGCACTTGAACCCCGAACCTACCAAGGTCAGAGTCATGCAAAAGAAGCCCCCTGATAGACTGCATAATTTCTTCAGGGAACAAGCGCCCTCAACATTACCTGAACTGAAAATGACTCAGTCAACTTAACTCAGTCATCACCATTAGTCAAGTGGAAGAGTAATTTAACTCCTCCCCATTACACATAAGACAACAATATGGCACGGGACGTCATTAGGTGCAGGAGGGGGAAAAGTGATGAAGAGCTCACTGAAATGAGATTGGATTTAAACAAGTGCCGCGCGTGTCCTGGGGGCCTTACACGGATGCTCTTTGAGCGGATAGGTGGAGGCTGCATAATGATGAGACACTTAGTTTCCCTACTGTTCAGATTTATGGGCTCCGAGGCCTGTTACGATCATTAGGGGGATCGTGAAAGCAAAAGGGAAATGGGGTTGAGACTATATGGGCTGGGGAGGAGCTGGAAATTGCAGAGAATTTTTTTCTGGTAACACAGCACTTTTGAACTATAAATCTTTGATCCTCTCCTCCCTATTTGTGCAATGGCATTTTATAATGGAAGACTCCCTATAATTTCACACTCCAATTAGTAAATTACTAATGTTCCGATATGCAAGACTAGGGGAGGTTATAAACAAACAGGTCACATCCTGAGGGAACCTGGTTAACGGAAGAAAAAGTATACTTTACACACGGTAATGAAAATAAGTGGCTTTTGTTTGATTGTGTTCGAGATTACTCAAAGAACCCCAAATGAACTACAGCAGCGGTGAAAAAAGGAGACGTAAAAGAAAAATACCCCGTGAAACAACAATCTAATGATTGTTTTTATCTCTGCATAATGCCTGCAAATAGAGCAGAGGAAACTTCAGTGAGTTGGATCTCTGGCAAAGGCTTTACAAGCATCAGCAGAAAAAGTGAATGAACAGCAGTCATTAGGCGTTTGGAGCATGTTGAATAATTCATATTGCATAATCACCTTAAATCAACAGAAATATTTACTTCTGTGTTACCTGGGGTTGATTTAGCATTTTCTTCATATAATCTGTCATGTGTTAGCAGCAAGACTTTAGTTCCCACACTTTAGCATTTAACACGAAACTAAACCAAATATGAAGCATTTAAAGACACTCCAGGAATCATCACATCACAACAAGCAAAAGTAGTCATACAAACTCTGCCCTCTGCTAATAAAAATGAGAATATCTTGTTCACAAATTTGTTGTTCATGTGTCTTTATTCAGAAATGTTCTAGACATAGAGTGTATTTAGCAAAAGTTAATTAAATGTTCAGAAGAAAACCTGTTTCAGTGTCGCTCTTGAGGGGCTTCCAGTGCTACTAAGACCACAAATCCATAGGAATTAAAGCTGAAGTAGGTAAGATGGAGAAGAGAGCGGACTTTGCTTCAAAATTTGTAAGGTTAACAACCTCCAGGTCCCAGTCAGTCCTGCCTCCAAAGCCTCTCCTTGCAGAGGAGGCTGTCATGCACGTGCAGGCTAGTAACCACGGCAACTGAAGAAGCCAGATATACAACATAGCGGACACACCGGTAAGAACATGAAACAACCGCAGCTGTTGTATTACACCACTAACACTATCGAAGCAGATACACATCAAACCAGCGGAAAGCAGTGTTTATGCTGTGAACGGTAATCTACAGCTAATTCTATTTAGCAAAACCACCAGCACTTACTTTGCTGACAGAGTTTGTGGAATAAACAGAGCCACTAAGCAGTTTCTCACTGATATGAGCATTTAGCGGTGAGAGCACAGGCACACAGAACTATGAAGAGAAAGTCTGAAACGGTCACACTGCCTGGGCACTTCATAAACATATTTTCAGCCACTCCGCCATGAAACAACGCTTAACAGCAGCCGCATTGGGAACAAGCTAACGTTAGCCCGACTGCAACACAAACGTAACACAGCGTCACAGAAACCGCAGAAACCAAATACAGCAGAAATGAAGCTGGGGTAATTACCTATCAAGCAGAACTGTGGCTAACTCAGCTTCGCTTTCTAATCCTTTCAGCTCCCTCTCTCCACCTCGGAAATGCCGCTCTGATGTTTCCTCTGATTTCCTCTTTAGCTAACTTTTCCTCATGTGTCCTCTTCGGTGTAACAGTCTTTGTAGTGCAAGCCATAGTTGGCAATAGAGGGATGGGAAGTTTTTTAATTCCTGGTGGTTGTTTTTAAGCTTTTTGTGGACACAAACCGGCTGAAACTGCACACACTGAAGAAATTGAGCTCGACCGTGTGAGCATGCACGATGTTTTTTTACAGATTATCTCTCTCATGTACTACTGCATGTTAAAAGTGACAGTTTGAGCAAATATGACAAAAAGTTAGTTTTAATAACGTTACCTACTGAGCCTTTAAAAGTTGTTATTTCTTAAACTCGAGTGGATCTTACACAATGTGAATCGTGCTAACAGGAGCGACACGAGCCTTCCAGTCAAGATTCGGTAAATTATGTTTGTGCCCCCTTGCTGCCCTGTGTTTCTTCACACTGACAGGCTTACTCGTGGGATGACAGTGACTAAAATAAATATCTTAATTATCTGTAGCTCAAAAACAAACACCTTGACTCCTTGCTGAGACAGAACAGCTCAGAAAAGACCCTGCATCCATTTTGCTGCCAGCTGCCACAGAGACAACTGGAGTCATTGATATAAATTGTCACATCTCCCCCCCCCACAGAGCATAAATATGCAAACCATTCAAGTGCTTTTCCTTACCTCTGTCAGTGTGATAAAGAGAAGGGGTTTGATTCCAAGGAATGATTTTAAGCTAGTGTGTCACATTAGGTGTTGGCTCAGCTGAGGCATTAGCGGGGCGGGCGATGAGGGAATACATCGAGGCCTGTTTGAAAACTGATAAACAAGCTGATAAACAGATCAACTAATATTTATTCATCTGTTGTCGCACCAATGGAGGATGTCAGCGAAGCCTCTATCACAGACAGGAATTAGTTATTTAATAAGAAATCAAGCATGATCCATCAATCTTCATTTGCTCTCATTTATTGGTTCATTTCCTCCCCTCTGTTCCATCGCACCTACATTTCTCCCACCCCCACCTGCCTCCCACACACCTCACAGGCACATACCTGCCATCAGCCCCCTCACCTTCAGCCTCTTTTCTCAATCCCCTGCACCTGACAGCTTTGTTTCTCCTCTGTGAAGAGCAAAGCGTGGACTGACAGGCCCACACAGCTCGAGAGGAGCCGCAGCCATGTAAGCAAAGTGTAAAGGTTATGACGGCTGATGAAATATCAAAGGCTCCTCCTTCAGCTGCAGAATTCTAAACATCTTCAGAGGACACAGGATGTTTTCCAAGGACAGAGAGCTTTAGACCATTATCCCTGAGGGAAGAAGACAACATTCATCTGATCTGTGAATACAATAAAGAAATCCAACAGTGTAATGCCCTCCAGCATGCAAGGTAAATACTGCTTAATGCAAGTTTACATTAATGCATCGTCTAGAACTGCTTCTACCTATCTGCAATGCACCTGATTCCAATGCCACTGCTTGCGGGTGGTGGGTCTACAGGGTCCTCTATTGAACTGTCCTGGTGAAGCGGAAGCTGAGCTGGAGGGGAAAGCTTCCGATTAACCAGTTAATGTACCCTCCAGCAATCTATATAAAGAGATGTCTGCTGCAGTAATCTGACGTTTGGTGTCCCAAGCGCTCTGACTATCTGTTTTTTTCTTGTATGTGTTGACAGCACAAAAAGTGGGCTACATTGGTTGTAATGCTTTCCCTGAACCCATTAGTTATATTTTGTCGAGAATTGTATTACTCTATAAAAACAGACATCTGTGAGTGCAGATAATAATCTGGTGGTCCTCTCTCGACTTTCTCGTCTGAAGTTGGTGGTCAGACTGTGAACACTAAGCGGTGCACCCAAAAAGAAGCTTTGTGTTCCAACCTTCACCTAAGGTCATAAACATTAGGAAGTGAAAGACATCGCCAAAAAGAATTTACTCCACAGAGTTGGCTTAGCCTTACTGAGGGGGGTAAGGAGCTGAGACATCCAGAGGGAGGTCGGACTACAGACCCTGCTCCTTCAAAGCTGAGGTAGTTCAAGGATCTGATAAGGATGCACCCTGGGTGCCCTTACAGGGAATCTACACAGGCAACGTATTTTGAATTGATTTTTGACAAGCGTGTGCCAGGACAGCATCGCTCCAATGTTCAATGCTGCAATCTCTCCAGCTGCCGCATATGCTGCGCGGGAGGCTGGCGTAATACGTTTCACACGTCAAGTGTTTTTCCCCGCTGCTGCGCGTCAGTGAAGCGTAGAAAGCCAATGACTGCTATGTAAATACATGCTGACAACCAAGGAATCCATGTTAAACAATGTGATCTCTTCATTTTGGCCAACTTCGATTTCAGTTTCCTATTGAAGTTATTGATCGGCTAGATGAGCAGGAGTGACTGTGAGACTCGTCTTTGCTGTAGTCGCAGCCGGTGTAGATTGGAAAATAGATTCTGCCGTGGCGCTTACGTGTCGCACACATTCCTCTGATGCTACAGTGTCGGTGTAGATTTCCAGTGACTTTTTAGGTTCTCTTGCACGGTCAACTGGTATGGGAGCCTGGGTGTAAACCAAGAACATGTGAGTGGGATAACCTTTCTCATCTGGAATTGGAACGCCTTGGGGTCCACCAGGAGGAGTTGAAACCGTTGTTGTAAAGAGTGACGTCTGGACTACTCAAACTATGCAGCCCCAGATAAGTGTAAGAAAATGGATGGAAGGTTGGAAAAACTGCCTCTTTGCTTCCTCAGACCTGGGGTCTCATTTACAAAAGAGTGGGCAGAATCCATCCTAAAACTGTACGTACAGAGAAAACCCTGTTTGGCATTTTGAAACCATGTGCTTGCACACCTGCATGCAAGTTCTAAATCACAATCCACCTGGAAATGTGCACACGTGAGTTAGCCTCTTATTCCGCCCGCGACAGTCCCACATTACACCATGAACGGTCAATGCAAAGCACCTCATGAATAGAAATGCATACAAATGAGCCGGCTGTTCACAGGAGGTTGTTTGCTGTGAATTACAGAAACGACCGAGAGGAAGCCGAAGGATATAAACTGTCTGACACAGATCAGGTGCTTGTGACTGAGGTGGAGTTCAGGAAGCAGTTGTTTGGAGCACACAGCGGGGGGGGCACCAACAAAAGAAAAATCCGCGAGTGACATGTTGTTAGAGCATTCACGTAGTTCACCAGTGAATCCATCAGCAGCATTGCGCACGAGCGTCTCCGCTGTATGAATATGTTTACAGAAACCACATCAATTACTTCACATTCTGACTGAATGTTTGCGTAAATCAGAGATCTCAGACATTATTTGATAAGAGTTTGAGCAATGAAACGTGAGTTTATTCATTTATATCAGTTCTGTTATGATAAACTTGGCCTGTAGTATGTTTGTGACTGATTAACAGGATAGTGTATGTAATGACTTTGCGAGAGCTGTCACTGGCTTTATTTGTAGACTTTGCATATTAACACAATCAATGTGTGCAGGTGGTGGGAATATTCTATTAGAGGGAACAGGTGAAGGCTGAGTGTGTGACACCGCAAAGTCTCTAGTGTGCACTGAGCACCTGACGGCACAGTCGTGATCGTTGCAATTAATTAAGTCACAATGTCTTTATTTAACTAAAAATCATACTATACACAGTATCAGAAGAAAGTAATAAAAAACTATTGAGGCTCTGCTCTTCAACTCTTTAACGCTTCCTGATGTTATTTTGGATTTCTACATCTGACGTTCTGTTTTCATCATTCACACAACTTTTTCCTGAACACTCTCTGTGTAGAAAATGTGTGCAGATTTTCCCAGCCCTTTAGTTTCAGGGTTCAAGATTTAGAGTAAGTGGAAACGGGGTTAAGGAGTAGGTTGAAAGTTCACCGTTGACTTTGGAAGGTTGACAAAACATATACTTGTTTTGGAACCTTCTACCAATGTCAAGAATGAGACACAATTCAACTTAAAGGTTTAATCAGAGAGTTTTGTGACCTGGAGCTAAGAGACAATTTGGCTAGATAGCGTTTGATATTCAAGTTAAAGTTTAAATGTGAGGATGAGCTACCATCTGTAAGCACTCATCAGTAAACCTACAACCTACCTCCCGTAACCTTTACAGTTTTGAAACTACATTTTGATTATGGTTCCCTCTTAAATACAGGGTCACAATTTTAACAATGCCAAATGAATCATTTCATTTTGGTACCCTTAGGAGTGCAGGGCCCATGGGTAGCTCCCACTTTGCCTGCTTGGTAATGTTACAATTTCATTTAGCAGACGCTTTTGTCCAAAGCGACGTACATCTGAGAGTAAATACAACACAAGCAACGATCAAGACAGGAGGGAACAAAGTCAGTAAGAGCCAACAAACAGCTTCAAGTGCGATCGGACACTGGTGCAAACAGGCAGTGTATAGGGTGTTTCTTTTTTTTGTTTTATAATAATAATCATCATCATCATCATCAGCAACATCAACAAGATCAGTATAGTTATCATCATCATCGTGAAAATCCTAGTCAGCATAAACTACATCCTCGATGTCATCATCAATAGCATCAATATCATTAAGGTCAGAGGTGTTCATAAAGAGCTGGGTCTTTAGTTTCTTCTCAAAGGTGAAAGGGACTCTGCGGAGCGAAGCCTGAAGGAGTTTGGTAGCTCGTTCCACCACCGGGGGATTACTGAGGAGAAGAGTCTAGTTAGCGACTGGGCGTTGTGGGCGGGACGGACTGTAGACCTGGATAAGGGGGCGTTCAGGTAGGCAGGAGCCGTTTTTATTGCTGTTTTGTAAGCGAGCAACAGGGTTTTGAATTTGATGTGAGCGGTGACTGGGAGCCAGTGGAGGGATATGAGCAGTGGAGTGACGTGCCGTTTTGGGTTGACTGCAGAGCAGTCGCGCTGCTGCGTTCTGGATCATCTGCAGAGGTTTGAATGTGCATGCAGGAAGGCCTGCCAGTAGGGAATTGCAGTAATCACTGCGTGATATCACGAGAGCCTGTACCAGCAGTTGTGTCGCATGTAATGCAGCCTTGCATGGCAGCTGAAAGCAGCTTTTACCAGATTCCATGTTTCTGTATATAGAGCACAAACCACAGACAACTGTCCAATAAGTGTTCTGTTCAAATAAAATCAATGCTAATCTAAGATAAATCTTCAGCAAAAGCTTCCATCTATATAGGAGAAAAGTTTCTACTTGTTTCTGCTGATACAGTCAATCGTCAGCTTGGCAGTAGACCTCCATCTGCTGTTTTGACAACTGAGTGACAATACATATCTGCTATTCCATCAGAACGTGCTACTCCATCTGTTGTGCCTCTCCTTGCCATGTAGCTGCCAGTGCTTCACTGTATCCATAATTTCCCTTTGATTTCAGAACACCTTTCCCTGTTTCATCATGCCAGGCGCCACACAATCACAAGCTGACATTCCCTGATGAGTCAGGCCATGCTTGACCTCTTGTCAACTTCTTGCTACTTTGTTTCCTTTAAGTTGAAAAGTTCAAATGCAAACTTTTCATATGTGGGGCTCCCAATATCTCAGCCTAAAAACTATGTTGTTTTGTTTGGAATATGCTGAATGAATATACTTTCACAAAACTGATTAAGACCCCATCTAAGCTGCCCATGTTGTTCTTTTTCTTTTCAAAGCTAAGCATAATTCTACTGCCTGGAATTAACCTGCCAAAGACAGGTCCCTCTCTGACCATTTAGTCATGATCTATTGTATTATTACTGTGTGACTCTGAACCATCCATCACCTGACTAATGACATTAATCCTCTGTCTGTAGCTGGCTGCCAACTCAGGGCCACGGAGAGCTTTGGTTGAGTCCCATATGAGTTGGGGTTCAGACTCAGTAATATAGCTGCTGTAGCCACTGAGTCACCAGCTTGCAGTTAAAGCAGCCTCAGCCTAAATGGATTGCCACTCCTCCAGTGGAAATACAAACACACAAATTAAATGTTTGCCTGGACCCAGGGCCTGTTGTGCACCATCTTAGGGTAATGCAATTGTGGTGCAGTGTGAATATGCACTACATTTCCATGCGGATGACTCTTTATGAGGTTAGAGCTGAACCAATAAAGCCCCTGTCCTTGTTAAACTCAATGCTTGCAGTGTGGAAATATACCCTGGTGGCTCTCTTTGTTTCTCTAAAGTGCAACTTTGGTTATTTGCTGCTTTGGGTTCAAAGGAAATGTAAGGATGGGGAATTCCACTGTGTCAGTGCTCAGCTTGTGTTTCTGCAGGCTGGTCTGAATGCAGCAGACCAGCAGGAAATATAAAATGCACCTTGTGATTATGTGTGCCCACATGTGGGAGACCGCCGTTCAGAGGTGGCAGGCACATTTTAAAAACATGAGCATGGAACACAAACATGTCATTCATAGATCCTCCATTCTACACTGGATTTTAAAAGCTGCATTTAACCAGTTTTAAAAGTCAATCAATAGCTGTGTCTCAATCCAGGGGCTGCAGCCTTCGAAGGCCACATTTGAAGGCTGACTGCATCGAATTCAAAGGCTCTTTCAGATGCGGCTGACAAATGCGTTTTCCATTTCCCGGGCCCAACGTACCCGACATGTATTGCAACCAATTCAAACGAAATTTAAAATGTAAAGGTTTTTGGTTTTATCTCAATCAAATAGCTAGCGTTACACATGTTTAAGAAAAGGAAAGGGCTCTTGAAACAAATTATCTTTTAAATAATAGGTTAACTTACTCAACGTTAGTTATGCTAGCAAGTTAGCCCGTTGGCTACCTGTTGCTAGGAGTGGCGTTTGATGACGCAAGGGTAGACCAAACCGTCTCATGTCAGTTCGGCTTAATGGTCTACGCAGGCTATGAATGGAGCATCCACCGTGGACCGCCTCCTTTGCAGGCTGCAGCCCGTGGGTTGGGACACAGCTATTGTCACTGAAAGTACTACTCTGCAGTGAAAACAGTTGTATAATGCCGTCTGCATGATGTCATTAGGGTTATTTTCAAACTGGAAATTCCAGTATGTTTTTGGCCCACACAAAGCATTTTTCCCTTTTAAAACAGGCCGATGTTGTCCAGATGTTTGTCCACAGTTCTTGTGAGAAATGTCCATAAGATTGTGGCCACTGTTCAGATTATACCTGCTAAACAGAAGCCTGTTACCATTGTTATTGTGAGCCTGTAAGACTACAAAAGCACAGCTGTAGGCTGTAGCAAACAAAGCCTAAGAAGCGTTGTTGGCTCTGAAAGCAGTCTGATAAAAGATGCTTTGAAGTTGCATGATGGGAGTTTTTTTTGTGTAGCTTGACCATCAGGGACAAACCAGGACACTGCTGTACCAATTTACCAATCAGTCACTCACAAAATAACGCATATGCAACACTTGAAAGCTGGAGTACTCTCTAAGAACAACTCATGGAATAGTCAAAGTCATAATGATAGTAATAAAGGCAATAATTATTAACGACAGATTGAAGCTGGAAAAATATTCCTGTCTGTAATGGGTCAGATACTCTCATTAGGTAATAGCTGATTGCAAACAATGTTTGATTATGGTGTACAGCACTGTAGTCCTCGTCTCTGACGCAATTATTGGATGAGTTAATCACTACACAGTCCATTAGAGAGTCACGGCCTTGCTTCTCAAGTTTGCCGAGGCGTAAGCAGCAGTATTCATCAGTGTTTACAAAAGACACAGAAGCAAATGTTCTCTGCAGTAAAATGCTAAAATAAAATATCTGCCAACACACAATCAGAAATATTATAGTTGTAGTCAGAAAAAGGGCAAGAGGGTGAGAAAATGTTACAAAACAGCCTGTTCCTGTCTGGGCTTTGGTCAAAAAAACAACAACAACACTATTTTGGGCAAGATACCCTTACACCCAGTCCACTGGGAACTCAGACAGTTCACAGGGAATAAAGTAAGACAACTCCTATTTATTCGATGTGTGGAGCTGCTTCCCTTTACTGTTCTTCTGTGTCAGCCTGTTTACATAACTCACTCACTTGGCAGCGGCAACATTGGCCTTATTCTCAGCGGCCAACTTGGGACTACATCAATGAGTAATTGTCTCCACAAAACCCTCACAGTAAAGAGATAAGAGACTGGAAAGGTCACTAAGAGTTCTAAATCTCAAAATACCTCCATTTACTCCAGGAGGTGGACTGACCTGAATGTTAATTTTTTTAAAAAGCAGAAGTCATAAAAGAGAAACACGAATTACAACAAATACTTCACTCACGCCTATTTGTCCTGACATGGATTCTGATGCCTCACTAAAGAGTTTCACTCTTGCTTTTAAAGTTGGGTCCTCAGGGCTGCACTTAACCACAGTTAAGCACCGACTTACACATGATTAAATTCAGAGTGACCTAGTCTGAAAACTATTAGCCGGTTACAAGCTGAAAATGAGAATATTAAAGCTTCTCGCTGCTGGCTCAACAGTGGAGATGAAGTGTCTAGGCTGCAGGGGTAATCAGGTCAAATTAAGCGAACAATAATATCAGTGTAAACCTCTTTTAACTAACTAGATGAAGAACATATTCTTTTTCTGTAATAACAGCCGGGGGAGACGGTTGCAGTATGTGGATGACACATGAAGGAGGGAAATGAAAAGGTGGTAATCATGCCTGGGCCTTTTGCTTTAGACGCCGAGTAGTCCTGATTATTCAAATTATAACCACATTAGTCACAGCCTCATAATAACTGTAATCTTCATTTCATGCACTGACCTGGACTACCTTGTTAATGGTGATTTGCCAAACCCAAGTCCCAGCCGCCGCCGCCTTCTTGAACTTTCTACTCTGCTGCTTGATGTATATCCAGCCTTCATGACTGAGGTGTATTTAATCAGTGAGATCAATAGCTCTTACCATCATTGATCTTGGGAGTCTATTTCATGGGCCAGCCAGGCACACCTCATATTTTGTATACGCTGTAATTTTTATAGATAATGTAGGCTGCTGAAGGCTGTTTTTAATTAACATTAGGAAAAACTGTTTTGAAGTTATGTAAAAGCTGTGACTGATGAGGAGATTTTACTCCTTGCAATCCATCAGAATAATTTCATGTTTTGCCCAGAACCTCGTCTGAAGGCTCACAGCACCTCTCTTTCAACTACACTCCTACCCAGTCTTCACAGGGATTTAAACTTCTTGAACCTGGCTACTGTGTTCACCTTAATAGTCACTCCTGCAGTCTAAAATAGCAGCAGCCAAATTTCCATGCTGACTTTTAATGCTGCTGCAAAGTAGTGAAGCTCAAATTAAAGTTATGATCCATGAGACTTTTTTGCCTCCTGTGTCTGAATGGTTCTAGTGCAAAAATAAGATATAGAGGTGGATGTGACACTGCAGGGGAGGAAATGGTTCTGTTGAAAGCAAATCATAAATCAAACCATAAAACCTAATTAACAAGACTTGTTACAGCCTATAAATATGATAAATATCTTAAATGTGATGAAGGATGGCCTTAATATGTTAAACATAATCTGCATGTCGCTGAGAATATGTCTATTTATATTGTTTGATTTAATTAAAAATTGTGAATTGAGAAAGACCTATTGACCCTTGATCAATATGTAGTTGTAGCTACAACACATCAATGCCAATGCCAAGTACACATGAAGAAGAAGAAGGAAGCCTTTCCACAATGTTTTAAGTGTGTGACATGGCCACAGTTTGGTTATATTTAGGCAACAAAGCCTGGTTAGATAGTTTAAGGCTCAAATACGTATTAACGTCTGTAAAGTTACCTGCCTACATTATTTTAAGTTATGTTGATGATGTAACTTTAGGTTACATACAGAAGATGACTGAACACAGAAAACCCAATTCTTAGTGTGTGGGAGAAGAAGAAAAAACTACATTTGTGAAACAATTACAGCCGCGTGGTGGTCAGTGTTCTCGCCTCACGACTAGAAGGGTCCTGGTTGGATTCCTGTGCATGCATGGGTTCTCTCCGGGTATTCCGACTTCCTCCCACAGTCCAAAGACATGCTTGTTAGGTTCATTGATTACTCTTAGGGCGGGCTCACACCAGCCTCATTTAGTCCGATTGAACCGAACCCTGGAGCACTTGCCCCCTCGGTGCGGTTCTTTGAGGTTGGTGTGACCGCCAGAATCGAACTCTGGTGCGGACCAAACACCCGGACCATGGTCTGTTAGAAAAGACAGGACTGGGTCCGTTTCCAAATGACCCCTGGTCCAGTTTGATTCGGGTGAGAACATAAACAGACTTAAAGCAGGACCTAATATAGGAAGCAAACCTAAACTGCAAAACTGTGCATTGCGGGTTGCTAACGGGTGCTTACACTGGCAGAGACAGGCAGCAAGATGAGGAGAGGACAGACGTGGGGGGGGATATGGGCTGACCAAACAATTTCACACACGAACACGGAGGTGTTCAAACTGTTCAGTGAAAAACTAAAGGAGAGTGGAACAGATCGAGGTGTGGGATAATGTCGGATAAAAGTTTAAAAAAATGTGGACAACAAAATATTAAAGTCGGCGATCATGTTGAGTGTGGTTGAGGAGTCTGCTGTCCCTCTTTCTTCATGTCAGGGAGTTTTCCCACGTGGAAGTTCTGACCAATCAGAGAGCAGTTTCCTCGCGGATCAAAACTTTTGTTCCGCTGGTAAAAGCTGCCGTGTGAACACAAACCAAACTCGAGGCAAAATGCAACTTTGTAACGATTTGGTCTTTGATTCGGATCAAGCGCTTCAGACTCTTCAGCGTTACATTAACGCACACTGGACTTTTAGATTGTCTGTACACTGCACTATTTTTATTTTTAACTTTCACTTTATACTGTAAGCTTTTGCACTCACTAATATCCTGCACATCTGTACAGTTTTTAATCACACCTGTTGTACATATTTAGTATTATACGTATTGCTTTTTATATTTTTATTCTTATTGCCTATTTTTATCTTATTCTATTTAAGTCTTTTACTTATTTTTATTCTAGCTCTGTGTTAATTGTTCTGCACCAAAACCACCAAAACAAATTCCTTGTATGTGTAAACCTACTTGGCAATAAACCTGATTCTGGACAAACAGACTTTAGGTGTGAAAACGCCCTAAAACTGCCCGTAGGTGTGAACATCAGCGTCAAAGGTCGTCTGTCTCTATGTGTCAGCCCTGTGACTGACCGGTCAGTGATTGACTTACGTACATACATCACATTAAGTAACTAACTTTAAATTACGTAGCTGACAAAAAATAAATAACTCAATGCCAACTTCTGATATCACATACGACTCAAACCAAGCCTTATACTATGTGTGTATTGGTGTGTTCACCACAAAAATGGATCCTACTTGACTTGTTATTGGCATTGTTTTCCACAGACACATGAACATGTTACGTTTAACCAAATGCAGTGTTAAAAAATGTGTGGCTATTTCACTTATTTTGAGACCAAACTGTTAGTTGTTCCATGCATGCAGGATTACATCTCAGACCATGTTAACATCTCACATTGACACATGTTTGGGTGTCTTATCATAAGTGGGCATCTCTAAGAACAGGTATCGGGGCCAGTGTGAACAAGAATTGCCAAAGCACTTGTTAAAAACCAGTGATAGTGGATAACCTGAAATAGTATAAATCCGAACCTCTGCCGAGTACAAGCCTGACATTGGCTCACGCAGTTACAACCTTTCCAAAGGTGTGTCGTTGACAGGTTCAATATATCGACCACTGTTCACCAATCATCACTCTCCTGCACCGTGCCCCCCCCTGCAGGGCGGTTTCTGTGGCTCTCAGGTCAGAGTCATTGACCTTAATGGTAGACTTTAGCTGGGTACAATCTCTTGCACTGTGTGAAGAAGGTGCACAGAGCTCCATGCTGAGTGACAGCCCAGTGAAGGTGACACAATGGAGAAGACGAGAGAGGAACAGGGGGAAATGGGAGGCTGTGCATCACTTTTAGAGACTGATGTTTTTTAGGTGATGTAGTGTACACCATTACGCCTGAAATAAAAGCTCTAATTCAAATACTGTACCAGCCAGGTCTCAGATAATAACTGAGTCTGTGCTCTGTTCAGGTAAAAGAGGGCCTGTACAAAATAAAGCCAGGGAAAGTAAACACATTACTGATACCTTTGCTGTAATGGCTTGCATGGCGCATTCAGCAGTTTGTACATTTCCATCTGTGTAACAACTGACTGGTACCTCTCTGAGAAATCATTTGGATTGGCTTTTTCGATGTTAAGTAACCTCCTAAACTATTCCTGCAAATGTGTTTTTTCCCCAGTAATGTTCTAAGAAGCTTCCTTCAGCATGGTCACTTTTGCTTTCCTTCTGGCTAGACGAGCAATTCGGATCAAGTGGAAGGATGCTGCCCCGCCCACACGTAGTCAGTGGCTCCGAGGCATAATGTTCTGCCTTAACTTGGAGATGGTACGCTTCTCTGTCGGTGGCTCTGACTAGAAAATCTATAAGACCTGGGGAAACTTTTTGACATACTTTCATAACACCCAAATGACAGAAGATTTGTTTAGATAATACCCCTGACGTGAAAAATAACACCTGACTAAATGGAATTAGCAATTTGGTTATATCTCTTTGTTTCAAGATAATGTGCCTTATAACTATTTCAGACAATTAAGGGAAAGGGGGAAGGGAGGCAGGGGGATGGGGTTGAGGGGGGTAAGGCTACCTCACTATACTGCAGCTACTACTGCTATTGTGTGCTATCATTTTTATATAAGAATACATTGATGTACGTTTGACAATGTGAGATGTGCCTGTCCAACCCTGGGAAAACTTGCAGAAACTTTCAATACAAAGATTTTGAATTTTTGAAGAACAAACAATCGTGTAATGTGGCATTAATTATGGTGAGGATGGGAACATCAATTAGTACAGTTCCAATCAATAATTCTAAGTAAAAGTGAAAGCACAGCAGGTCACAAAAATGTAAAGTACATGTACAATTGAACATACATGACAAATAAAGTTTCCAACAATACATTTACCGTAACATCTGGAATATAAGTCGCACTGGAATATAAGACGCAGTCTATTTTTGGTGGGGATCCCAGAAGCAAAAGCTATCTATTAATAAGGACGTGTTAATTCAACAATATTTCAATTTATTTTAATTTGAAACACATTCAAAAACACAGAAATTACAGCCTACCATCTGTTTTCACCATGTCGAGTTTGAAATCCTGCAAGCTACCTTTGCGGTACCGGAGTGGCAGCCTAACGGTTACGCTGATTGTTGTGACAGTGGCGGCTACAATGGCGTTCATGATGGTGCATGTCCGTGACGAAGCGTAAGCAACTTAGTAAGTTATCCTCGCTTAAAAGAGAGAGGGAAACAACGCTGCGGCATGTTGTAAAAAAGGAGATGTTGTAGCGCCTCGGAACAGTTTGATGCAGAGATGCGAAGTCACCACTTAACCAAATAGCACCATCATCTTGGTAACATAACGTAACACAATAAAATACCTCTTTCTGCATTTTACACTGGTATATTGGTCGCACAGGTATATAAGAGGCAGCCTTCTTTTTAGATTAAAAAAATGTATCAAAGTATGCCGAATTTTACTGTAACATTCACCCAAGTTTAAATGTCGCCTGTATTTTTAAAACAATTTGAATTTAACAGGGTGTTTACATACAGTATGTTGTGGATTTATAGTACTGCATATGTGAAAAAAACTGTACAAATCCTTCAGTGTCTTAAGAGGGAGCTGTGTGACATCCGATGCTGACGCAGGTGACATCACTTGAGGAAAATTTGTGTCTGGTTTATACAATTTTAAATGGTTTGGGCCCTACCCCTCTACGTGACTTTGTGTATACTCGCTTAGTACATTCTATTAGATCCTCTACAAATGATTGTACTATACCATTTCGCCGCACTGCTTTTGGACAATCAGCTTTTTCCGTTAAAGCCACAAATCAGTGGAACAACCTGGCTGATGATGTGAGGAGCTGCAGCTCTATCAGCATCTTCAAAACCAACTTAAAAAGTCTGTTAAAAGCTGCTCAGCTCTGTACTCATTGACCTCGCTTCCCATCTTATGGTCTTTATGGCTTGACTTTATTTGACAAGCATGCATTTATGATGTGCTGCTTCTGGTGTGTTCTTTCTTGTGTAAATGTGTTGTATGCTTTACTCTGTACTGTTTTTTGTTTCGTGTTGACCTGCCAAGGGACTACAGATGCAAATTAACTATAATCTGGTACGGTGCATCAAATGGTGACATTTATGTTTTAAACTGTACATGGTCCCATTTAAATAAAATAAATTAAATTAAATTAAAATTGTCAGTTAGGGCGGAGGACTACAATTTCATACTGTATCTAATGATCTGAAATGTGGCACGGTTCTCTCCTTATTTTACAAATTGACGGTATTTAAGGAGCTTCATATTCAGCACGTGAATCATACTTTACATCAGGTAATTTACTAAAATGATGAAAATGACTGGCGCTTTTGAATATGTAATTTGTGCAGCACAAAGGAAGAAATGGCTCTTAATATGTCACATGCAGCTTATTGTGATACAGACAGAAAAGACACACGACATCAAGCACAATCTCACCTTCTGGTCGTGACTGTAGGCTAAGGCCCAGTCCTCCTCAGCGGGGTGGAATAAGAGGCTCAGCACATAGAACGTGAGGCGGTACTTCTGGTAACTGGCTCCCTCATCAGAGCTGATGAGCACGCTGCTCTCAAACTCGGGATCTGTCAACACCATAATCTGAGAGAGCCGAGAGAAGGGGGGGGGCACACATGTGAGGGATAGGGTTTTTTGAAGACGAGGGAGGGGAGGATTTGAAGGGCGAGTTGGAGTAAATGGGTGGAAAGATGGGGAGATGAGAGAAGGTAGAAGAGGGTGTTAGAGGCAGGAGCAGCGTCAGCAGAACAGGGCCTAGCTTTTTGGCACGTCAGGCCTCTGCTTGGCAAACATCTCTTCTCCATATCCGACTTCATTTCGTGAATGACTCCATAGCCATGTTTCTGTGATTCCTCCTGTGCACTCTGAGGCGAACACTTTCATCATCTCTCACTTAAAATAAGATCAAGATTGTTCCCAGCAACTAGAGGGTGTAAACCACAAAAAGACCAAAGAGAACGCTTTGAGCACACAGGTGGGTTGGCACATCCTGGAAGCATTTGATTAATAAAGAAGAGAAACGGGATGGAGCTTATAGTCTAATTACAATTAAGTCCTGTGCAAACAGGGGCTTGTGCAGCCATGCATGAATCTGCATATACAGTATGTTATTTTTCCTTATCAGACAGTTCTTTAGCATGTCATTTCCTAACAATTCTCCTTCCAGGGAAATTGTAATTTCAAATTTAACAGCACCACACTGGTAGAAACCCCTAATTTCATGCTTGGAATATTTCTACCAGAGCTATCACAGTTATTACTAAATTCAATAAGAACAGGAATTCCACAATGCATATTTCTTTCTGCTAATGACATTTAGAGTCTTTGTGGAAGCTGATAAAAAAGGAAATTTGTCCTTGACTAAAGAAACAGTGTTTGAATAGGTGTGCAATATATTTTCAGAGCATTGTATTCTTTGACTCAGACTATTGAATACATGTATTCATTATGACCAATTCAAATGTTACAACTATTCATCCACCGGGTCATTCAACTGGATTTTTCTGCACTGTGGTAGGCTAAATGTTTTTAACAGGGTTTTACATGATTAAGTAAACCAAGAGACTAGATATATTGTATCCTTTTAAGATTAGAATCAAAATAAAGGTTGACCTTCAACAGTGTTCAGATGTACCATATGTATCATAATTGGGATAATTTAAACAACTGTATGATTATGAACAAAAATTATAACTAAAACTATAAACAGTTAAAATGCTGCTCTATAAATGGATACTGTAGTGCAAGATTGCCTCTTAAGGTGGTCAACAAATTAAGTGAACGTTATTCTGATGTTAAATGTCAACATTTTTTATGTACATTTACATTTGCTTTAACTTTCAAAGAAAGTGTAATTCAGGCGGGATTATGTTTCACTCCCAAAACTTTTGCTGATGAAAGGTAGTTGTATATGAAGGCAATGTCTAGTAGAAATGGCAGCCCATTGTAGTCATCAGCATAAGAGATGCAGATATAACTTTCCTTTAGCTGTTGTCGTGGACCAAGAAGTCAAGGCACAAAGCTACACAGGTTTTAAGTTAGGAAAAAAATCTGTCTTTTTATAGGAAAAAAAAAAAAGGAGTTTGACCATAGCAAATAGCTGAATCAGGCTAATTAAAAGAGTTATAGTGCCCATTAAAAGAGGTCAACATAACACTAACAAAACTAGATTTGAACTCAACCAACAAACGTTAGAGACATCAAACTGGGGTTTGAACCAGTGACCTTTTAACTGTGAGGCAACAGCACTAACCACTGCACCACTGTGCAGCCAAGTCATCATACAATATAACTAAAACCCAATACCCTAAAAACTCCCCCATACTGTCAGAGCACTTGGTATGGTCCTCCCACATAAAGCCAGACTCCACCCTCAGACATATCTTTTGGCAAACCAGGAAGGAGACACAGCAGTCAGGTAACTCAAATGAAAAGAGAAAATAATTAATATTACTTAATTAAACCAACGACAAAGAAATGTTACTTTAGTGTTAACTTAATAAATAAACAATACTACTCAACTGTACCGTGCTTATAAACAAACCCTTAACCAGACAAATGTTGTGTGTAATATGTTGAATGTGTTAAATGCCCGCAAATGAAAATAACTTAATGGATAATAATGTGAGTGTTAAAGACAACCTATTGCTGTGTGGCTTTGGCCATCAAAGCTATGATTGAGTCTAAAAGCAACGGCTGACAGCTGTTACAGTCTTAGCTAGCAGCTAGCTTTATCTGGTGGTAAACAAGTGGTGTACAGTGGAGTGTGTGCAAGCTGTTCACTACACCGCTGCCTCGAGCTGAAAAAAAAAGGTTAAGAAGAACAATCTCTTTCACATTAGGAATAATTATTTGTTTTATTATGTAAACATGGTTTAGGTTTAAATTTGTATCGATTAGTCTTGATCTTTTTTATCAGGATGAAAGAACATGTTACAAGGCTTGCGTGGTGGAATTCTGGGTAGTTGCAGAGCTCGTGGCACAAATGGATGTGTTCTCTCTCGTCAATTCAATTTGGATTGGAAAAACAGCAGCACATTTGTCACTGACAGAAATGTTAGCCCTCTTTCCACAGCTTTAACCGGGAACCCTCCCTGGTGGTGATTTAGATAAATTGTTTTTCATTAAGCACCAATAAACAGGCGGCAAATTCTCAACCTGGATTTCTCATTGGCCCGCACTCGCCGATCTCGCCATTCATTACCTGTCACTGTGTAATGCCAAGGCCTCCTGATATCTGCCAGTGTCTTTGGGGCTTGTCAGATGTAATTTGCCCTTTTTAAGCAGTAATCATATTCTATAATATTATAGTAAGCAGCAGTCTATTATGAATAGGAAATTACATTTTGCCCTGACTTATTTTGAGTCTGCTGTCAGAGCTTTCAGTTAAATACAAAAGCAGAAATGCCTTGAAGAAGGGGAAGTAGATATCGTATTTTCCATTTTAAAATCCACCCTTGCTCTCTGTGTAAGCGTGTTATGCATTCTTTATGTAATCCTTCAACTGCAGTGCTTTCTAGCTCATGTTTTCTCAAACTTCACATCACAGATGTGCTCTTCTAAAACTGGAATATGGCCCAGAAAGCATTGTCACATTCACATTACTCATTTACCAGCATATAAGTGTGAATACAGCCACATTATTCCCCAACCTTACACATTATCGTAACGAGCCAGTTTCTGTCTGACGCCTCTGCGATTAGAAAGAACCCACCGCCGATTCAAAGCCAATACAAAGGCGGGAAAAGGAGCGGTGGCCAATTCCTTCTCCTGCCATCTAAAACAATCAGCCACACACAATAATTACTCACTTCCAAAATCACAGTGACCGATAGCATTAGCAAAGGGGTGATTAAGATTTCCCTCACAGCAGCCTCTCAGCCTGTGTGAGGAGGGTAACAATACTAAATCGATAGAGGTTGGGGCGATAACCGCTGTGTTTTATCAACCTGATGTTGAGCTGTGCATAAGCTGGAGTGCAGAGATAGAAGCGGGTAGTTGTCGGATCATGAGGTAAGTGGAGGTATGGATCAGAGAGGGAGGGAGAGACACTCTGCAGCAAATGAATCACGTCACGCCAGATCAATTGAGCTTAGTCTGTCTTTGACGGGAGGCTTTAGCAGAGAGTTGTCGCGGCAATATGCTCATTAACCATGGATCAGGACTTAATCACCCACATTTAGCTATCATGTTTTCACTGTCTCGCTTCCCCAATGGCATTTTAAATGTGCATGTCTTTATTTTCAAATTAACCTAATCCTCCAGCCGTTCAATCAAACTGCTCAAGCTCTAAGCGCACACCGAGCTCGGAGAAATGACATCAAAATATAGCCGGGAAGATTCATGGGAGGTGTCATTTCTGCAGGCTTTGCACTAAATGTCATTACTATCATTCAAATCTATAATGTGACATTGCTAAAGGTCACAGCTTCAACTTTTGCCCGGACAATGTAACGGGAAAATATTCTACATATGCTCCCAGGAGAGTCGCAGTGGACATACGATTCCTTTATTGAGGTTGATAGGAATACCACAAAGAGCAGCAGACGATTACATCTAACGGTGAGCGATCGGGCTTCCACACTGCTCTTTTTCTGGCAAACAAGGCCGCTCAGATTCATGGAGGCAACACGGGAATGGAGCCAGGCCAACTTTCATCCATCTAGGGGATGGCAAATGGAAATAATTAGATCAGGGATAAGGTGCAGAGGGGGAATCGGCCCATGGGCAGAGCCAGAGATCAACCATTAGAGTAAAATATTCTCCTGAGACTTTTACAACTTCTGACCAGAAGCGAATCGAAAATAATTAATCTTTATTGTCCACCAGGGTAATGTCTCACATGCACCATAAATGCAAGCAGTAGAATATGGCTTTGGTGGGGTTCCATTTACATAGATTGATTTAAGAAATATAAAATATCTTAAATATGTTTTAGTAAATCACAAGATCTGTATTGTTTTCTTATTCAAAGTTAGCTGAGAGCGGCCATGTTTCTTTAATACTTGTCAGTCATTGTGACTGTGTTTTAAAATATGGCAAAGCATTAACTTATAAATATAGGATCCCAAGTTCACCTTCGTGTGTGTATGTTTTATTCCAACATTATGCTCGGAAAATATCAGAACACTAAAGAGTATTTCTACCTTGAAAGGCCGTAACAGTCATGACATATTATAGACAGTGTATTATTTAAGTGTTCTTACTTTTGCAGATTCCTGTCACTGTTCAGAAGAAACATTTTGTTTCTTAACACAAACAATTACAAACAAAAGCTGCTTTCTACGTGTGTTTTCCTGAGGCTTTGCAGTTTCTCATGTTTTCCTGTGATGTTAAGATTGATTGGCCATGGGCTGTATCTGCTCTAATGCACTGAAATACACTTTGGTGATGTTTTTTTTATGTATTGTATCCAATGATCCAATGAAGAATTAATTTGTCTCTATTTAACATAAGGGAAATAAGAGATGTTATCCTATTCAATCTAAACTCTGCTGGTTCTGTGGTGAAATAACTACATGTTTACAAATATCAGACTAAACATTTATGGTACTGATGTTTTGACCATCATTTCTGAGACTATATTGGATTACTCATGTTTGCAATAAAGATCCACTTACATCTAGATGTTGTAATGATTTCTGGAATTGTACGCAAATAATGAGTGAACAGTCAGAATGATCACGATGGCTACTTTAGAAGTATTGCTATCTGCCCGCCGATAGGTAAGGGATAATGTATAGTGAGCAGGTCTCACCCTCCTACTCGATTACAACCTGCTCACTATACATTATCATACGACTTTTTACTTACAAAATCAATTATTTGACAATATAATGATTTGGAAATGATTTTATTCATTTAAAAAGGATTGTGTTTCCAATTTAAAATAGTCCATTACGCTCACAGTGAGAGCTGCGTCCATAGCAACTGTAGCCTTCTTACAATGAGCTAAGCTTACTGTTATTACTCAGTGGTAGAGTCGGTCGTCTTTCGATCAGAAGGTCGGAGGTTTGATCCCCAGCTCCCTCAGTCTACATGTTCAAGTGTCCTTGGGCAAGACACTGAACCCCAAATCGGCATAGCCTACGGGTATGAATGTAATAACTGATTGACAGTTGGGCATTTAGGTAGCAGCCTCTGCCATCAGTGTATGACTGTGTGTGTGTGTGTGTGTGTGTGTGAATGGGTGAATGTGACATGTAGTGTAAAAGCAGTCTCGAGTGGTCGCAATGACTAGAAAAGTGCTATATAAGTACAGTCCATTTACCATAAATTCCCACAGATGGTGAATAAGGAATCAGCGCAGCACCTGATTGAGGTTTTCTGTCTCGTCACTGTCAGAGTCTGTTGACTCCATTCACCATCTTTCTGTGTTGTGTTTAATGTTTTTTTTTATATATGCCGTCTTCAGTGTTTAAGATCTCTCTCTCTAATAGCCTTCAGTTTTTGTCTTTTAACCTTTATTACTTTCTCTCCGCGGTTTTGTCTCTTTTCTTTTTTCCCTCTGTAAACAGGCCGACGTCAAATTGACCTGACTTCATTCGGTGGATTGATATGATTACAGTTAGTCCTCCGGATTGTGTGATTAGAGTCGCATCCCTAGCAACGGTCTGTTCTTCATAACAACAGTCTGTTATTATGAAATAACAGTCATTGGAATGCCGTAATTAACCAATCATAATCAAGTATTTAACTAAGCTGTGTTATAACAACCTTTAGAATATAATACTGCCCGTCCAAAGATTCAGATGTTGATACTTTTGCCTCACTCCTTACTGTAGCAATACCCAAATCCACCTTCTACTATATCATGCCTGAATGATTAAGTGTCCTGTCTGTCTTCTTAATAAAATATTCATTAAGAGCTTCACCTGCCAATTCCAACCAGAGATGGCTGCCTGCTATCCCATATCCAAATAATCTCATCTCCCTGGATTCCAACTGATTCTGAATGCATCCACTCTCTGAAGAAGTGCCCTGAGAATCCACACTTTTTGTATTTGTCTTTTAGTTTTTTCTTCTGTCTCTTTCTAAGGGTTGGGGACGGGTCTGGGCTTAGAAACAAGACAAAAAATGGGGGAAACTATTTTAAAACACCAATTTTTTATTTTATTTAGCCCTGTAAAGTAGTGTAAAAATATATAAAACAAAACTGTACTGTTATTAACATCCTGTACATTGTGTCATAACAGTGTGAATTCTACTTTTCCATCTGCATTCCAGCTGAATTAACAAAAAGAAAAGGATGTCAGATCAGCAACAAAAGGACCTAAGGGACGATTCCTGCGATGCCCTTGATGTGGAATTAAATTTCCTCCACATAAAAAAGGCAGGAGTGAGTCATAAGCAGTAATCAGCATCGGCTATGATCTGTTCCTCACCCTGACGTGGTTTAGCTCAACAGTGAGGGATCCCATTAACTCCCACGCCATACAAACGGATTCAGGGTCAGTACCTTGGCTCGGCCTTGGGAAAGTGAGTCTGATGAACCCGAGCACCTTCACAACTCTGAGCACGTCCCCATCACACGCAGGAGTCCACCTTTATTTTCTGCGAGTCTGTTTGAGTTATATTTGTGCAATAATTATGGGACATGGCAGGTCGACCTGAACAAAATGATTATTTTCAAGGATAACATGTTACTTTCTAACATTTTGCAACACCTGTCAAATAGCAGGAAAAATGTCTCAACTCTCATAACGGTGGGCCAAGACGTTTCTTTTATGCTAATGTCCTTTGATTTTCTTGGTCCTTGAATCAGTGTTGACCTCTGTCTTCCTCCGCAGCTTATTCATTTTTACTCATGTTCTGTGGGAAAATAGTCTGCACATTAAACATTGAAAATATTGGATTTGCAGACGTTATCTACAAACGGTAATTTGTCTTTTTATGATTTGCGGTTAAATGTTTTTTAAAGCAAGGCTTTGTAGGTAGCATGCTCTTGGGCGCCTCCACTGGCGACAATTGGTTTTTGCAGGAGCAACACTTCCCAAATTAACCAGAAATCTGCAATTGGTTCCCTTTGTCATGGTTTTGACTCTTGATTTTCCTTGCTTTTGTTTGAAGACTGTTTGCCTTTATCTGAGCATCAAATTTTGGAAGTTGTATCTGTAGTCATCGATCTTTTCTTTGTTTGTTCAGCCATAGTAGATTACTGTTTCCTCGCAATGCTTACAGAAACCGGAATTATAGCCACTTAGCTCCGCCTACCCTCTCTGGCAGACCAACCACAGCTGGGTGATGGAAAACGTGTCACTAACTGGGCGCTGCTTGTGATTTTTTCCTCGAAAGTCGCACCAGACACCCAGCCTGTAATACTGCAAATGCAAAGGCTTTCATCAGTGGGCCATAGGCTCAATCACCATTGTGTTAACTCATTCGGCGATAGATAGAGACTTCACTGACATTTATTTAAATGAAAAAGTTCGAGATTGTACTTTAAAGTGATATCACCGTTAATAAAGAGTAAATTGAACTTTGCCAGAAACATTGCTCCAAATGAATGATAATGTTGCATCGTACATACTGAATGTGTACATAAGAAATGTGTTGTTTCAAACACAGCTTCATTAGACAGTCTGACTTATGGAATGGAACCACAACCAAATATAAGATGTCTCTAAGTTGACTTTGTGTTCACATTAAAATATTGATCTGTTGCACGCTGGAACACATTGTGTGCAGGGCTTCACATTAACTTTTTTGCTCACCAGCCACTGTGGCTTGTGGTTTTCCAAAGTAACTTGACACTCATTTTTCTTTTTCTTTTAGAAATTATGTTTGATTTGATTAATATTGGCAATGGTGTGCTACAATTTACTTGATGAACTAGAAAGCCAATCTCGACCTGACCTCCACTTTTGGTTGAACTGTCTTTTGTTTTTCTTAGTCTCTTCTTTATTTTCGGTGTCATCAGGTTTTCTTTTCCATGCTGACCTGCTCTCCGGGCTTTGTTACACCTGTAATATGCCGCCCCATTTTGATTCTTCACAGGTGTGTCTTGTGTCGTCACTGGCGCACAAACACAAGGCAACACTGTGTGCAGGTAGTGCTCATGGGAGTTGTAGGTTCGCCACTAACCAAAGTGGCTAGTAAGAGTGAGTGAGTTGCCCACAGCTGCCAAATTCTACCCACATTTGGCGCATTTTGCTAATGTCAAGCCCTGATTGTAACCCATAGACATGTCCCCATACAGGATATAGCCATCATGACATCAAGAGAGAGTTTCCAAGCTACCATCCGGAAGCTTTTACTTTGGCGTTTTGGAATGATGTTGGTATTTTGGAGCCAGAAGTGACCATAGTTTGGGGGAAAGGTTGGATACTCATTGCTACATTACTATCATGATTAAAAGATCTCCACAATAAACTAGCCTAACCCTAAAGCACATTATTTGTTATCCTCTCAGCATAACTTACTAAATAAACTTTTTTAGGACAATTTTTACTGGGGTAATAAATTAACAGAGAAGTAGAGTCATGTTCTGGTACACATATGATTGCACACACTGAATTTCCCCAAGAGAAAATGCAGGTTTAAGGCTTCACTTTTAAAAAAAGGCTGTCTACTTCTTAAATACAGTGTTTGATTGTAACCACAGCTCAAGTTACGTCTGGATCCCACAGGATCCGTGTCCGGCGCGTTCCGTCTACACCGCTGTTCTGGTCCGTCAGACGGTGCGAGCAAGATCGCGCGAGAATTGCGAAATCACGCGATAACATCAATGTTAAACAGCAACACACAAACAACAGTTCAGTTTGCACCTCCGAGTTTTTTTATCTGCTCATTTGGAGATCAATCTGTACACTACTTAATTAAAAGTGTTCTTTTTTCAAGATTTCAGTCTGTTGTTGTTGTGAAAACAGAAAAGTCTGTACCGGTCTATACATGGTGTTTTATTTTGAAATGACTGGATGCTGTATGCTGTTTTACAGTGTGACTTCCTGTTTGGAATGATCTGCTTTGGCCTCCGTCAAAAAATAGACCCAGCACGTATCTTTAGCGTAGCAGAGCGGAGAGACGCTTCTGGATGTGCCGTGCTGTGGAATCATGAGCATTGACTTGAATGGGCGCGATCGACTCCGGAGGTCGCAGTGCACACGGAATGCGCTGGAGACGGACCCTGTGGAATTTGAGGGTTACGCTGGTCATTCTCGACCATTAAAGGTCTTAGCAACAAAATCCCTGAAAGTATCCAATTAAGCAGGCAACCAATTACTCATACAAAATTAAACTCATTTTTCATGAACTTCATGTGTGAAAATACATTAAATTGTGGATAATTTTTAAAGTCCATGTAGAAAATGTGTAGGAGAATCGTTTACTTAGAAATTGCCCAAGCCTTTTAGTACTCGCCAATTATTGCCAGTTTTCTTCAGCCCTCAGCGACACACTGAAGAAGACACACTCTTTTGTGGATGAAGTATTGAAAATATTCAAATGCTGACATGAATGGCCACTGCTCACATTTCCACTCTATTGCCACTAATTGCCTCTAATTATCATGTTAAGCTTGCTGCAAAATCATAACGATAATGCCTCCTGCTCTGCGTTACAGATCAGGTTAATGCAGTGTAAACTACACCTCCTCCATGTGCATACAATTTGTTCTGATTAGCGTTGGAATGCTAATTCAAGAGCTGGGTATTTTTTGTATTATATGTTTTTTTAAAGATACAAGTCGACTAAGAACAAAAGGCCTTGGGCTGTCTGCTATGGAGACGAGACTCCTACATTAACTGAGCGGCTTACAGCACTCTGACCTCAGACTCGACAATTCCTCTTGCCTATTACATTGTTGCTCAGAGCACGAGAAGGGTTAAGTTCACTGCCTGATTCTGTGAGATGTGAATCCGTGTCGGGATTCAGACCGTTTCCTGTACATGAGTCTTTGCAGAATGTGATGCAGAAATGAGCATAATCTTTTCGGGGGTCATTTACCTCCACAATTCGATTCAGTTCATTTGAATTTTAATACCAGGAAGGTTAAGACGGTTCTTTAACTACAGTATTTTTCATTTAATTAAATTGACATAAAACTGAAACAGATGGGAGAAAAAAAAAACCAAACCATCTGATCAGTTAACGAAAATTCTTTGAAAAATGGAAAGTAATTGACAGAATTCTCGGGCAGATTAAAGTCGTTGGCAGATGGTTGGCAGCTGGCAATGCTCGCACTTTTTTGTTGCTTTAAGTCCTGAAGATTTCACTTCTGGTGGTTGCCAGACATCTTTCTGCAGATAGAACTCATGCCTGGATAGTTTCCCGTGTTAAATACAATTTCTTTTATTCAGAAATTGTACTTTTGTAGGAAGGCAATGCCATAAATGAACACAACCTCCACAGTGCCCACTGATGAGCTGCTTACTGTGGAGAATTCCCTTTACATAGACTTGACGCTGTTGTTGTTCTTGAATTGATCATGTTAAAGAGACCACAGCATCCCGGCCCTGGCCTCTCTACATTGGCTTCCTGTTGCTTTTAGAATTGATTTTAAGATTTTACTGATCACTTTTAAAGCACACATGGGTCTGGCTTAAAGCAAAAGGGGATCGTGCCTTTGCCGCCAGGGCCCCTCGGCTTTGGAACGACCTGCCACAAAATCAGTGACATCTTTTAAATCTCTTCTTAAAACTCACTTTTATAGACTTGCTTTTATGTCATCGTCCTCTTCTTCTTATTATCGGCTATTAATCGTCTTTCTAAAAAAAAAATGTATTCCACATTATTCTTACTTTTACATCTTTTATTGTTTTTAATGTCATTTTATTGCTTCTATTCCTTAAATCTCCTTTGTTGCTTTAGTGCCTTTACTTCCTTCTATTGCTTCTATTGCTTTTAGCTCTTTTATTGTTTGTATTGCCTTTACTAGTTTTTATCTCTTATCACTTTTACAGCTTTCTTTTCTTTATTTCCTCTCTTTTATCTCTCTTAGTTATTTTACTTCTATTCTACTTCTTCCTGATTCTTCCTGCTTAGTCCCCTTGGTCTTGTGTATGGCCATGTTGTGTGGGTTCTCCTTTTGCCTCTTGGCTCTTGTGTTTTGCCTGTTTTCGTGCCTAGGTTGTTTTATGATTTGCTTGTTCTGCTTGGTTGTCAAAGCACTTTGTAAACTTTTGTTTTTAAAGGTGCTATATAAATAAAGTTATTATTATTATGATGTTGAAATGTACATTACAAAGGGATAATGCTTGATGAGGTGTCCATTATCAGGATTATGGACCACAGAACTAAGCAGATGGTTCCGACCTCCATGTTGTCCATTATTTCCTAACCATGGACCAGATGTGTCGTAGGAGTAAGAGAAAGTACTGTTACTTGACTGAAATTGTACTCAAGTAACAGTTAAAGTACTAAATGACACCAATACAGGAAATTGCTCAGGGAAGAGGGGGGTGGGGGTGATTTTGCTAAGTTGTTTCTTATAAATTTAGTTTAATCTGTATCAGTCAAAAGTGCGATGTAATGTCTAGTTTGTGATCAAATTTAATAAAGGTTAAATTGTAAATATATGTTTTGAAACTTGTGTTAGTGTCTCTGTTTGACTGTTTGAATGGGAGGCAGAGACTAATGCTGTGTTCAAAATGCCATACTACCGATTTGGCCTATGCAGTATGCAAACAAAAGCAAAATGCCAAAAATGCCCGGATGTCGTACTGATTTGGAAAAAAATCATCCGAATGCATCGGACCAGTCTACCTCGCCTACTGTATCCCACAATGCAAAGCGCTGAGACGTCACAGCGGCAGTTGAAATGACGGACAGCAGCAGCATTTCAGCAGAAGGGGGCGCTTTAGCTAAAGAAGCAGCGGTTTTTGTTTACTTCTGCCCAGCATAGCTTACTGCAGAATGAATTTGAAAAGCTCCTCCAAACTACAGACTACCGACCAAACGCAGTATGCATTATATTGCCTGTAGTATATAGTATATAGTACAGCATTTCGAACACAGCCTGTGGTTAAGTGTCACTTCTGCTCAGCTGCTGCACCTGTGAGGCTCCTTTGTTAGCCTGCAGTCTGCTGCATGTTTGGTGAGAGATGTTGGACTTCTTGTACACTGTTTTGGGATTTAAGTAAAATTCAGAGCTCTGGAACCAAAAACCCTGCCTGTCTGATGCCCTCATTTCCACCACCACGCTTTACACCTTCATTGCTGCAGGTTTCCATCCCTAAAACAATCTTTACCATCCCATCAGCTTCTAATGCAATGGAGATGTTGTTCACCCCTGCAGTAAAAATCTTAGATCGGACTTTACAAAGCATGCTCAATAATTTCTAACAGTGAACAGACAGCGTCACCAAACTGCTGTTCCTAGTTGTTCTCCTTTGTCAGGAATTAATGGACATCCAACAGATCAGAATCGAATATTCAGCCAGACAAGCTGAAATCATCAAGACTCAAGGGGAACTATAAGTAAAGATCCATCTCCTATTAAGGCCTGTCTCAAAACTGCAGTGGAGGGACATAAAGGCCACTCTTTCAGAAGCACACGAACCTTTTGAACATTCAAACACAGGTTGAAAGAATGAGCCGGTGAACACATGAACTGAAAAACAAACTACATGCAACATCTCACCTTTCTCTTATTAGTGGGGCAGACGTACAGGTAGCTCAGGACAGTCTTGGATCCGACTTTGTCATTCATTCTCTCATATGTGGAGCCGTAGTCAGTAGATCTGAAATGGAGGAGATAAAGGGAGAATGCACTCAGAGGCAGGCAAATACTATGGTAGATAAAAGCACAGTGCTGACAATCTAATGGGTAAACAAACAGACTAAAGACTGCTGGGACTTTGCAGGATTCATGTCAAACGATGTTTATTTTGCAGTCATGAAAAAGGAAGCAATATCACACCCTATCACACCCTACAGGAAACACAACAAGTAAACAGAGGCTGCAATGGTATATACAGTTACTCTGTGCGGGAGGGGAACCTCTGGCATTAGAACAAGGGAAGGTTAACCAATCATCTATAGCTGCCGACAAAAACGAACCATTGGAAAATGTCTGGGGACCCAGAACTGTTAATAATTAATTCTCTCCTGATAACTACTATGAAATAAAATATGACGAGAGCAAAAACATGTGGATGTTCCCGAACCCATGGGCTTTAATAATTTAACAGTGGGAATGAGCCTGTTAGCCAGCCTAGTCCCTAGAAACTCCACATGAATCCATCATCACTAGTAACTACCAAATCTGCTTTCAAGTAGAATATTACAGCATTTGCAGGACTTCACTCGCTTTTCCTTTTTCTAATGTGAAAGCTGCATTCATGTGCCCAGGATTTTCAAATATTTCTCTCAGCGGGGACAGAAGCACCCACCCACAGCCGTGGCAGAACTCCCATTTGGATTTGCAGACTACTTCACGGCGTTATGAGGAAAGTGGAGATGATACCTATTTCAGCGTTCTTTCCTTTTTTGGATAAAGCCGGCTGCTTGTGCTCCTTCAGTGGGGAATTAGGGTTTCAGTGAAATTGCAAAGAGTTTCCTGTCATTCAGATGTATTCCTGAATGCCTCTGAGAGACACAGTAGTTGCTACGATTACAAAGCACAATAATGAATCAGACAGACAGCATATTAAAGTGAAGTAGGTGTGGAAGTCCTGCGCTGACAATGATCCTGATTCAGAGCAGGGGCGATGAACTACACTGATGGCCTTTGTATAACACTGCCGCAGCCTCCTGAGAGGAGCCTTCATAAATAACACCCAAACATATGTTGTTTTTGGCATGACACGGGCGAGCTCTACTGCCAGATCTGCCTTCATCATCTAGTCACCCTAATGCATATGCTCAGATGTCATAAAAGCAGAGTTATGACATGTTTGGCGTGGACATGAGGGAGATGTCAGCTCTTGGATGTTGGCCGAGATTAAGTGTGACCCTCTCCAACACTCACACCCTGCACAAGAGAGCTAATCAATATGAGAAGGAAAATGAGCTGATTTTATTAGAGGAGGTGGCAGAATGACAAAGAAAGTTATCCATCCACATCATACTTTTTGGATCGCTTTCTGAAGGGTAATGAATTAGGAAATGTTTAAGGTGGGCAGTGGCAAGGCTACAGGAGGCCCAGTGGTTACACTGAACTGTATCTGAAAGGCAATAGTTTGATTCCCAACATGGTTTGGTCCTTCAAAAGACTCGATACTGTCTGCTTTTCTGTTGAAGAGATAATACGAAAACGTGTATTAGCTTTGCAAATGTTGTGTGAACGGCTCTTTTGTTGTGGACGACGGGAACCGAGTTGTAGGTGAGAGCCGTTCTCTTTATAGTTGTGCCCAATTCACTGACAAGGCAGAGGATATGGCGTCACCTTCAACTTCAACCTTCAAATTGAAATTATATAGGTGGGATGTTTAAATTTGAATCTGATCCAAATCTTACCCTATCGTTGTCCAAGTGATTATTTCGCAGATAAACCTATTAATCTCTGCATGATAAATGGCTCTGGGATAGGAATGGAGCCATAAGATCCTTCAAAGAGCTGTAATTCCCAACACTAGTTTTGAGGCCTAATTATTTCACACAATCAATTTAGTTGGGATATTTGGGTATCTTTCTATCTGGGCCCCCTGTTTTTTCTTGACATTTGTTTGTTAGATAATACATCTAAAAAGGTTTGGAAGTTGCTGCATATAACAGCTGTGAGTCAATCAATACCAACACACTGAACCATTTAGGCAATGGTAAACCACTAACTCTTGTGTTCAAAGAGATGAAATTGTGGCAGCTTTGATGTCGTGGGGCGGCTGTGGCTCAGTGGTAGAGTCGGTCGTCTCTCAATCAGAAGGTTGGCGATTCGATCCCTGACTGCTACAGGCACATGTCGAAGTGTCGTTGGGCAAGACACTGAACCCCGAATTGCTCCCCAAGGCATGGCCATCGGGTATGAATGGGCATAGATGGGCACTTAGGCCTTTGCCATCAATGGGTGAATGTGACATGTAGTGTAAAAGCAGCTTTGAATGGTAGAAGACGAGAAAAGCGCTATATAAGTGCAGTCCATTTACGTTAGCAATGTGACTGCTGTATCTGCCATTTCTCAGGCTAAACATTTTTCAGGCTAAACTCAATCAAACCAAGAAAGTTTGGAAATCAAGAGACTTTATAAACTTGGATCTAGAGCTAGTAGAGTCTAGAGAACAGCTGGATAATGTATACTTTGTCAACAGTATAATAAATAGTGTCTCTGTGATGCTTATAATATTCTTTGTCAGAGGTGAAACAGTTATCTTCTCAGACCTGTACTTTTTCACTGTACAGTAAAGAGCATATTTATTAAACTAAGTTATTATAGCAGCACAGTTGATGTCAATCATTGGCTTTAATTTTTAGTATAGTATATCTTCATTTTCCCCGTTTTCTTTCGGCTGACTGAAAGTCTTTGTTGTCAGCTCAGAGAGCATTTCCAGCCACTTTCGGCCTGCCCTTGCCCCGCTAATCATATTAAGTCTTCAGGAGCTGACAAGTCCAATTTGACCTTAGCCGTATTCTTAAGCATCCTCTGTAAAGCAGAGAGGATTATCCGTGCTAATATTTTAATAGTACATCAATTACGGCTGCGCCTGATTTCACTAAAAGAAGCTCTAATGCTTCTATTGTTATAAAAAGTGCCAAGCACTGGACAGAAACTTAAAGATCGTGGTCGACTTCTTTGATTTAGGTTTGTCTTTGTTGGTTGGCTCTCCATTTAAAAGTTGATTTTCAGAATGTATGTTACTCTTAAGGATTAAAACAACTTGGATGTGAAAATCCACTTCCACACATGCCCTGCCTTACATTTTCCCCTGTTTGCAAATTGCAGTGGAAATAAACCCATGAGTGTAAAAACCTGTTACACTCCAGTACACCGACACCCGTTTTGTGTTGGCTGCATCACCTGCCACCTTTTGCGCAGCGGCAACAATAGGCAGGATGTAGCATTTATTCTGTCTGACAGCCTGTTCGCTGACGGTCAGACAGGTCGGTGTGTGGAGGGAAGCATTTCTGCCTATTTGCTCTTTGCAAAACACATGCAGGTGTCGTGTGTCACCACTGTGTGACGCTTTAGTTTGCTGTCAATGTCTTACAGCAGAACACTCAGTTTGGAAGCTTCACTAACTCAGCCCATAGAGCTCTGTTTGAAAGTGAAGCTTTACTCAGTGGTTGCTTATTCTAACCTTGGTGCTATGGACATAAACATAGCCTTTAATCAGGAGCCCTTTTCCCCTTGAATTCACATTTAAGCATGTACCTCACGATTTACAGTCATCAAACATTAACTGTCAATGCAGGAAGTAGTGTGAGCGTGATGAGCGGAGGCAGACATGTATATCTTTTCCTCATATTTATCACAGTCAGAAATAATTCATCCCTGGGGGGAAAGTTGGTAACATTACAGTTGCTACCAATCAAGAAATACTTAAAAACATGTGCACAATTTACATAATCTTATGCATTATACTTACAGGAACTGTGAGTTTGGAAAAACAGAATAAATATGTAGAAATGTAGAAAAATATGAACCTTACACTACAGTGTACAACAGTTTAATTAATAATAACATTCATGCAGAAGTTTTGCTCAAATAACTGCACAGTTAAATCACACAGAATAATGCACTGTTAATCAATTGCTTTAGTTACATAAACCTAACCCTTAGCAACAGTATATTCTCCATAACAGTCTTTCCAAAGCTGAGTCATATCATAGGTACCATGCACAAATATGGTAGAAAAACTAAAACCATGTTGTCACTGACCCTAATGCAAACTTTTGACTTATTGGACTTGTCCTGCAACAGGTTTGTGCATCAGCTAAAAGACCTTTTGGCTCATTTAAATCACCAAAATGATTAAATTAATGTTTACACTGCCGCCTGGTTAGCATTTAACACCTCAAAATTAATGTGACACCAGTGGAAGTATTTAGGTACCTAGTAGTAGTGAATGAAAAGTATCAATACAGCAAATTAAAGCTAATCCATTAAAAGTCCTACATAAGAAATGAGAAGTTCTAATCAGAGAAGTAACAATGCTGTCAGATAAATTTAGCTCTGAATTTGTCGTGGAGTAAAAGTAAAAAGTAATCAAATTAAAATATAAGATTTAAGTAAGTGCCTCAAAGCTGTGTGAAAGTAACGTACTTAATGACGTACTTACTTACACAGGAGGACCCAAATGCAGACCGTCATGGCAATATAAGTAGTTTTTAATGCACAAGGCTTATAGTACATGATGAAGGCAAGGGCTCAAACCAAGGAACGGTCCAATACATGCCAATCCAATGGGCAGGTAGAATATCAGACAATAAAATCATGCAAGGTCCAGAAGAGCAAAGCAATGGTCCAACAATCTTGTGGGTTAAACTCAGAGAAAGAAAACTTTGCACAAGGTACAAGGACCCTTTGGCACAGGGAGGCAGAAACACACAGGCTGATACACTGCAGGGTGAAGCTAATCAGGTACAGGTGAAACCAATCAGGGCGGGGCAGACAATCACACAGGCAGGGAACAAACAAGAATTCAGAATGAAGGGTTGAAAATGAGTGTGACTGGGAATCTACACCAACACTGTAGTGTCACACAAGCAACACGTAAGCGTCACAGCAGCATCTATTTTTCCAGATCCACACCGGCTGTGACCACAGAAGAGATGAGTCTCAAAGTTAGCCAATGGTAGTTGTGATTCCTGGCCACAAATAGGGGTGTCTTTGTATACACACAAAGGTGTCAAGTCATTTTATCAGGATGCTTGGCACAATAACAACAATGTTTCTCAGTATAAAACTATGAATAGACTTATTTCTTAATTGTGCAAACATTCTGTATTTATGTAGGATGTAGAAGTCATTGAATTAATAGGATTGGTTTACCCAGATGTTGAGGAAATGTACAGATTCATTGCTCTTTCAGATTAATCTGTCAATCAATAATTTCAATAGGAAACTGAAATCGAAGTTGGCCAAAATGAAGAGATCACATTGTTTAACATGGATTCCTTAGTTGTGGACATGCATTTACACAGAAGTCAATGGCTTCCTATGCTTCACTGACGCACAGCAGCGGGGAGAAATAGACTTGATGCGTAAAAACGAACGGAGCAGCAGAAACAAATACATCTTAATGTTCACTTTGCAGAGAAACAAACCGCTCAAAACTATCATGCAATGACTGTGTTAATATCTTTTTACAGTCACAACTTTCCCACCAGCTAAGTCCATTGGACAATTGTTGGCCTCTTTTGTCTGGTCATCATGTGCAAAAAAACGAAGAGGCAAAGTGGCACAGAGAAAAAAAAGAACAAAGTGAAGAATCTAAAGATTTGTGGCTGCCTTGAGTCGTCTATTTGAGGCAAAACAGCAGACTACTTTTAGCAAAAGGCGACCTGTTTCCCTTTCTGTTCAGACGGGCAGTTTGTGATCCTTACTGTGGAATCATTGGCTGTTTTTGGCTTGTGGGAAAGATAAAAGCTGGAAATACTTTTTGTGACTATCAGTGAAAGAGATTAAGGCAGATTTGAATCAGGAAGTTGCATTAGACTCTCTGGAGTGAAAGATTCCCTCAGTAAGTCTTTGACCATGAAACAGACTTAGCACACTGGCAATATTACAGAATGTTCTTGGAAGGGTTGTATTTAAAGAGCATAATCAATTGCAGAACATAATAAAGCTTTCCCCAATCACCCTCTTCTCTGCAAACTGTCTTTATAGTTGTTGAAAAAATAGATTTGCGAAAGCAAAAAATAGGACTCAAAATGAAACAAATTCCAAAATGTCTAAATGGCATCTGCTGTATCTACACAGGCACAAAGTGGAGGTTTCCATTTGTTTCATTTGTGAAGCCCTCCATTAATTCAAGAGCCAGAAAGAGAGATACAGAGCAGTGCATTTCAGTGTGTGAACATCAAATGATTGGGAAAAAGGCACACCGAAATTGCATTAGGGAATGTTTGTGAGGCTTTGCCAGATGGCTGCCAGTAAAGCAGAACAACTCAGCGTTGGTGTACAACACTGTTGACCATGCTCTTGGGAATGAGAGAGAGAAGGAGAGAGAAACAGAGCTATTCACTTCAAAGACTGAAGGATGCAAACTCTAAGCAAATCATCTTAGTTTCTCAAGCTTGCACAAACAACACAAATCACCCCGAAGCATGCAGGAATTACAGAGAAAAGAACTCTGTTGCAATATTGCTCCAAGAAAAACAAAAGGTTACTGATCTCCCACTCTCCTCACTGTAAAGCTGACATTGGCTTGTTTGCTGCTGAACAGAAACGGTTTTGAATGCATGCTAGTGCATATGAAACAGCAAAGAGACACAATGACAACAGAAAACACCAAATCAATATTCATCAGCGGTCCAAAGATGAAGGCATCATCAGGTGGCTGTGGAAGTCGAACCGAAGCAGCAACAGCTCAATTGTCTGTCACGCGGAGTCACGGGAGGCTCAGAAAGCGAGAGAGGAAAGGTTTCTTAGCGAAAACCCTGCGGCAAAATCAAGCCTGAAGACTCTGAACACTCGCTGAGTGATGCGCTTGAAAAACACTCTCTGCACTGGTGAACCGGAGAGTTCTATGCAGTGCTGAGGGGTCAGAGGTAGAGACGCCTGAATGCGTTGCAGACATTTCCACTGCAATTGTCTGAATTGTTGCAGTCTTCTGTTCCAGGAACACACTCTGGGGGGATGACAAAGCCAATTCTGCTCCAGCCACAGGTCCTCGACACAGGCCTGCTCTTTTGAAGGAATCCAGGGAACTTTGGTTGAACAGGAAAGGAACTAAACAGAGCTGTCGCTGGAACAAAAACGCCTGAGAGCTTGATGACAAAGTATTAGAGACCGGGATCTGGCCAGTTGAAAGCCTTCTTATTAACCTTTCTTTACCCAGCAAAGGGCTAGCTGAACATTTTAAACTCTCTCTTTACAGAACCTTGCTTTGAATTAATTTGTTGATATTTACTGAGCTCAAAGAAAAAGATTCTGTTACAATTCTGGTCCTTTCTGTGTGCAGTTTGGGTGTTTTTCTGTGAATTTGTGTGGGTTTTTTCCCGGCTGCTCTGCTGTCCTCCCACTGCAAAGACATGCAACTCAGCTAAATTTGAACCTCCTCAGTAAGCACTGATTTGCTCATTTGCAGGTCAAATGACGAATATGAACTAGGTGAAAGCTGGGCTACAGTTTGTAGACAAAGAAAGTTTTGGTTACATATAACTTTTTCTTCGTCTTGTGCAAGTGTTCTTGTTCTTTCTGCAATATCTGGACTTATGCTTAAGGTTTTGGAAATGCTGTGGTTAGAGCAAATAAATTACAGCTTAACAGTTGTTAGGGAAACTTAAAACACACAGATTAGGAAAGATTGTGGTTCAACACGGGGGAAGTCGTCTCCTTCATAAATGTCAGATGTTCTTTACAAGACAGGATGGATTTAATCGTGTCCCATTTTGGATCTGGTTCCTGTTGGGTAAAAAACCCAGATTCATTCATCTCTTATCAAATCTTCATGATCTTTCTTAGCTTGTCTCTTTTGTATTTCTGTAATCTATATTTACATTATGTAGAATCTGTAGGCAGGGACATGGATTTCCGGGACAGCAAGTGTTTTGGTTTCCATTGGTCGTACGCCTGTAGTCCAAGTAATATTGACCAATCACGTATCAGCAGGCTGCGGCGTATGCAGGAAAAACAGTCTGTGTGGAGAGCAAAAGCAGGCGGAACGTAACGGGCTATTAATGACATCCTGGCTCCCGTCAGCAGCTATCTGACGATGATTTAGCTTCTTATTTATCTCTATAAACAGACATCGGCATGCTAACAGCTAACAATCTGTTCAAGATCTAAATTTCAACTTCAGATAAATTCCCTTAATGCTTGACAAGAAAGCCGCTCAGCGTTCAGATTTCCAGACTTCCTCAAATGCATCAGAAATGATCGATCCGACCTCCGTTCAACAAACCAGCATTTTAAGAGCTGTTTTCTTCTCCTCTTTAGGACAGACCTGACAAAGCTTCATTCTGACTTTTCACTAATCTGCATCATGATGTGGAAATTTCAGCCAAGGTAAGACCTGTTAATTAAAGTCCATCACAAGAAAATTGGGGTCTTTTTCTGTAAACAATGCAGCACGCGGAAAAGGAAGTCATTTATTGCTAACCTCTGACTAAACTAGGCACGCCCTTCAGGTTCACCGTTGTGCCCAGAGGCTATATTGTCGTCAGACTATACACTGTTAGCCCAGGCTAGTTGACTTGTTGTCTTAAACCGCTTTAGTTTTTACACACGGTAAAACTAATGACAATTAGTTTCAGAAACAAAGAACCTTAATTAGATGCAGCAACAAAAACAAGCTTACATTAGTCTTCACTCAAAATCATTAGTTCAGTTAAATTAAACATTATTAAACACTGCGTAAAATCATATGTTAATATTAGTAATGTCTTTTCTTGGGTTTCAATTTATTAAATTATGATTTTACTGTTCTTGCAGCAAATACATTCTACATCATAAAGAGTGGAAGGGAAGACAATTAACTATATAGTCCAATGCCTCACTGTAATGTAGCATCTTGGCCTCGGTCATGGTGCAAACAAACCTATGCAGCTGAAGCACAGCCCTCCGCTGAGGAGCTAACAGCGTTTTCCCTCCCAGCAAAAGGTAAAAAATTAGTCGGGACAGGGATGATGAATGCCACAGAGCAGTGACACAAATTTGTGATGAAAGCTCTGCAACATTTCAGCGCAGCAGAATCTCCATGGATTAGGTGCCCTACTGAGTGAAAAAAGGAATAAGGAAAAAAAACACCTTCATTCCCCACCAAACACGTTCCCTGAAAGATTTGATGAGATATGCTATCAAACGCAATCTCTATACAATCACACTTCATACTGCACTGGAAGAATGATACAATCTTCCAAGAATCTCTTCTAAAGGAGCATTTAGGTGGTTCTTGTCTCACATGCTGGCTAAACCCCTTGCTAGGAGACCTCGTGTTTGACCTTACTTTACCTTTTCAGTCTTCTGCATTTCAACATGTAATTAGTACCTGTTTTGCATTGAAATACAGTTATTTAAATATTATCGACAACAGTTTTAGGTTACCTACATGTCTAAAGGCCCAGTTTATACCCACAGTAAATGTCTAGACAACTAGACAAGCTGCAGATCAATGCTCAGTGAGTCAGAACTGCCCATAGTGGGCATTGTAATGTGTTTGTCTGTGTGAGGCCCTGCAGCGACTGGTGACCTGTCCATGGTGTTTCCCTGCCATTCTGTCTAAGGCACAAAGAGAAAGGTTTCAGCCTCCATGTGAGGCTGAGCAAGAGCAAGTGGGCAGAGAAAATGAAGGGATGGATGAGTTGCCCGGGGCAATTAGTCTGTTACTTGCAGCCTGTGTACTGCTTCATTCCACCAATGGATTATTAAGTGCTCTAATCCCAAACACTAAGCCGGCACTCGAGACAACATTCAGGCAGAAACTCTGTTGTCATAGTTTACTGTTACGGCAAGTGCAGCTGACTTTGGAATAATGGTTCCTTTCAGAGCAGCTTCCCTCTCCAATTGTTTCGTGCTAGACGGGGAAACAAAGTCAGTCACATCTGTGTTGTTCAGTGTTATCTGTACACACATGACAACATACTAGAGAACTTTAATATGTTTTTAGAGGCATGTTAAAGGGGGAATTCTGGCATTTTAAAATTCAGCCCTGTTTTCACATAGTCTGGTTTCTAAAAGGAAAGAGAAATAATATGATTGTTCCAGTAGATTGATTAATTCCCCAAACACTATATATCTATATATTTTCCTACAACAGACTATAACATAATGCAAATATTAAAATAGAATAATATCAGAGTATAATAATATTATATATACTGCAACAAGGATCAAACATACAGCATCACACACTCCCAAAATAGCAGCATTTTCAGTGCAGTGACATCTACTGATAATGAGCTCTGGAGACTTGTCTGGAACTTGCCATTTAAAGCCCCTATGTGCATAACTTACATGTAATTATAGAATATTTCAGGAATATTACTTCTGTTTGTAGAACAAAACAACTAACCCCAGTTAAATATAGTGCATCTGTAACCCTCAAATTCCACAGGATCCGTCTCCGGTGTGTTCCTTGTGTGCCTCGACCTCCGGAGTCGATCTCGCCCATTCAAGTCAATGATCGTGATTCCACAGCACGCGCAGCAGTCCGTCCCCAGCGCTTCCCAGAAGTGTCTCTCCGCTCTGCACCGCTAAAGATATTACTATTTTTGATGGAGGCCGCTTCAAGTACGCGTCAAGCTGAGCAGAGCAGATCGTTCCAAACAGGAAGTCACACACGAAAACAGCATACAGCATCCGGTCATTTCAAAATAAAACAGCATGTACAGACCGGTACAGACTCCCGTTTATTTCCATTTTCATAACAACAACACACTGAAATCTTGAAAAAAGAACATTTTTAATCAAGCAGTGTACTCAGCCATGGTAGAAGCACAAAAATCACGGAATTATCTCCAAATGAGCAGATAATCAACCTCAGAGGCAAACTGAACTGTTGTTCGTGTGTTGCTCTGTTTAACATTATTGCGCGATTTCGCGAATCCAGCTGCTTGGGCCGCTGCGCTGCGCATCAGACACGCTTCCTGTGGGTGAGGGCTTGCGCCGTCTAACACGGATCCTGTGGAATCCAGGTGTGAGTTTGTCTGCCTGCCTTATGGATTCTGTCACTAGGAGGCGCAACAAGGTCCCATCCTTCATGAAGGAGCTTTAAATAGATGTTTTAATGGGTAGTAAGTGTTAGCATGGTATTGTGCTGTTTTTTATTTTAACAAGGTATATATTTCAAGGTCAAAAAAGCAGCATCATATGAAACTAATTTTACAGAGAAAACCCAATTAAAACTTTCAATCTGTATTCCAGTCCCTTTTATGCATCAGATGCACTGATTCAAGGCCCAGGAGAAAACCCGAGAGTTTCTCTGCATCTAAACTAACATTATGAAAAGAAAGACAAGTGCATTTATGGACAGATTATTTGTATTCTGAAAACACCTCCACATGAAACAGGCTTCCATATCTTCATGATTATTTTTCCAAAGAAAGAGAGAATATTTATTGGTACAAAAATATAAACACTGCAGATGTTAAGTTTAAGAAAGAAGCTCCAATAGCCTAATTTCACTTTCCAAAACCTGCACGTTCTGCTCCATGTCACCGACTGCAAATACACAGATTTCCACTTCTATGAGCAGAAATTATTCTTTGAGTCAGGAGAGAAAATATATTGAAACTTTGACGACACTGAAAACAGACGGTGACATTACATGAGATCTAAAAGAGGAAAAAAAAACCATGAAGATTGTCTTGCTGCATGTCTTGAGCCGAGGCAGGAAAACATCCAGCAGGTTTAATAATCACTGCTACCATCAGCAGAGCATATCTCAGCAAGGAGAGTCATAATGTGCAAGCTGTCAAGGAGTTTATCTGTGGAATATACACTCACCCTGAGCCGCACTCTTGTGAAAACTTACACACAGACGGAAGCGTACACACACAATCCTGCTCAAAGGTGGCACGCGCGCACACACACATCTGCTTGTATCTGTCCATGATTTAACCTAAGGCAACTGCTGCACAATCTCTCCCTTAATGCAGAATCCACTGAAGCATAATTGAAAATGACTTTGGAGAATCGACACATTAAGATTGGGAGATAATGTATTAGCAGGTGTTTATGCGGGACAGTGCAGTGTTGTCTGCGCAACACACGTGGGAGCAGAGGACGGTGAAGCATGAAAAAAATAATGGAACCTCAAAAGACTGAGCACTGTACGGCAAAGTCTGCCTTTCTTTCAATAGATTAAGAAATGTGTTTATGCGCATATCCGCCTGTGCGCGCGTGTGTGTGTGTTAATGTATGTGTCTGTGTTAGTGGGAGATAGAGAAAGGAAAATAGAAAACCAACCCATGTGTGAAACAAACAGAAAGAGGAAATGTGCCCGCAGATCGTGCTGCAATCCATGCTGCTCCATATACAAAGAGAAAATGAGAGAGGATCCTGCAGTGTAAAACTGAGGATTTCACATAGCAAACGTGTGCAGGAGGAGTGTGATACAAGCAAGCCAGAACAGGATATAAACATTTATTAAAATGTGAAATTCCTGTGCTGACATCAGACCTCACCAAAAATAACCCTGGCCGCATCATTGCACGGCGCCTGACGAATGCAGCGCTGAGAAAATACCTTACAGGAACAAGCGGAGTGGGACAGAAGTGCTGACATTCAAAGATCGCTCTTAGTGACAACATTTGTCGTGTTTCCCCCTCTCACAGCCCGTGTTCTCCATTCAACCTTGACAGCTGCTACGCAAGTGTCTTTGCTTCATCCCCTTCCTCGGCTCGCCACGCTCAAGTATGCTTTTTCAAGAATAAATCTTTAAATAAAGTATCAAACTTTAAAATTCTCCCAGACATGATGATGTTTTATGAGGTCTAGAAGGACATTTCTGGTGTTACAAAAGAAACATCTGTTTTTGATATCCACCTTGTTTTCACAGAGGTCGTCGGCTGCAGACCTGAGCCATATTGTCTCATGACATCGTCACCTTCCCCACTCTGAGTTTCCCCCGCAGTCGATCACAGATGTCATGGTACAGTGTGTGATTTAAATCTTAGTCAGAGTGCAGACTCAAGAGCAAAAAAAGCCCCCAGTGTATCTTTCAACCCTACAAAGCTGGCGGGCAAAGAACAACCAGAAATGACTTCCATTCATTATTCATACGGTGAGAAGGTCTGAGAAAACAGCAATTTGATGGCTAGATTATTGTAGAGAGTAAAGCTGGAGAGTGGCAGCGCACCATAGCGGCCGGTAGGTTCCAGTTTGTGCTCAAACAAGGTCTCTGGAGTGTTGTTAGTGATGATAACTGACATGTCCGGGTCACGACGAAGAGGAAGTCCAAGTGCTTGAAAGGGGACTCGAAGTAGGGGAGCTCTGGAGACACTTGTCAAAGCAAGTAGATAAAAAACACGTCTAGTCTTTTCTTTATCTTAGAAAACTGGAAATGTACATCAATTACTTTGATGCTTTTCAGTTTAGCTCCAGCTGCTCGCAATAAACTAGAGCATTTTTTAACTCTAACATGGAAAACCAAAATAAAATGATTTAACTTTCATCTGCAGTTTGTGCTCGACAATATGGTCCTTAAAGTAATAATCTGGAAGATTTTCATTTAAATAAATGTCTGTTAAGTCACTATCTATCGCCAAATGAGGTAACACAATGGTGATTGAGCCTATGGCCCACTGATGAAAGCCTTTGCATTTGCAGTATTACAGACTGGGTGTCTGGTGTGACATTCACGGCACAAATTACAAGCGGCGCCCAATTAGACGCGTTTTCCATCAGCCAGCAGTGGTTGGTCTGCCAGAGAGGGTAGGCGGAGCTAAGCGGCTGCTTTTCCGGTCTCTGCAAGTGTTGCGAGTAAACAGTAATCTACTATGGCTGAAAAAACAAAGACAAGATGGATGACTACAGATACAACCTTGAAAATAAGTGAAAACTCAAAGAAAAAGAAACAAATTAGACGCTCAGATGAAGGCAAACTGAAAAGGAAGAGTCAAGAGTTACAACCGGAGCCAACCGTGGTCGTTACACATGCAGCACTGTTTGGATATCTGGGAAGTGTTCTCCCTCAATTACCATTTATCGCCATAAGGTGCCGCCAATGAAACTGAGATCTTTGAGATTACAATTTTAAATGTGCTGCAGTTTTTTGAAAATCCTCAGTCTCAGAGGGTTTTACAGTGTTGAGGTAGGCTGGGTAGCCACATAGTCCTTTCGGTTGCTCCACATGTTGCAAACTGAAATATAACTTGGAAAAGTGGAAAAGTTAAGTGGAACAGGGAATAGACGAATGATAAGTGCCAAGACCATGAAAACAGGAAAAAACAGGCTAAAGGAGACATTTAAAGCCACGCCATTTTAATCATTCAACTAACAGCATTATTTAGTGATGCATTTTGTTTACTTGCTTGTGACATTTGCTCACATCTTGTCTCTTTTGGTGCCTCAAACTGCAGGAAAATAATTACATTAGAATTAATTTGAAGCAAATTCATCAGTGATATGGCATGAAGTGTGAATATACTCCGACCTGAAGCTTTTCCCCTGCCCCATCTCCTTGTCCACCTTTCACACATGATGGCCTCAAACTCCTCGACCCCTTGGCATTTAGATCTGCCTGTAATATGCTGACTACGTCTGCAAATAAACAGACATCGCTTGCAATTTAGAAACAAACATAAGCACTGAGACAAACAGACAATGAAAAATGTTTCTATTTTAATGTGTTTCACTGACTGCAGGGACCGCCCTGGATCCTCTTCTCAGCTGTGTCGTAATGGATGAGGCAGGGTTGCAAACAAACTTGATTTATATCTGCTATAATTCCTGTGGAGCTATGCACATCATGCACGGTGTTTGCAGAATCCAAATTTTAATTTCAATTTTAAATCATTCCCTCCTTTTCTGTCTGAGCAGAAGTCTCTTGCTGGGGATGAACAACTCTCATATGCGAGCGTTTAGCAGAGCACCAGCTGTTTCTCTGGTGGAGACTTGGTAAAGTACGAAAGATAAAAGCCAGGCAGGAGTGTAAGAAGTCTGAGCACGCTCTGTGAGTCTTTTGTTTGATCGTCTGCTCATTTGGCGGCGAGCATCCTGTTGCTGCAGCACAGGGTAAATACACGTTTTGTTTTCACTTCCAAAGAGAAGGGGGGAAAGTGTTTTATAGAAGGTGAGGGGGAGCAATCCTTCACGACTCTGCAGTGCATTTATCTGGTACCTTTCTTCTCTCTGATAAGCCGCTCCAGAGCCAATCATGTGGAACTTATAACTCAGACATGTGAAAGTGAAGTTTTACAGAGGTAAGTAAGTAGAGGGGGGATATGAATAATAAACTTTCTCCCACCTTTTCTAACTTTGTCAACGTGCTGCACACATTCATACGGTGTTCAGTTGTCCTCGCAGCCTCTCTCAGTGATGGCAGCAACTCGTTCGTAGGGTACATCGGTCGATTAATCATTTAATAATGAATTACTCGTAGAATGCCTGCACTCTATTTTGACTATTGGAAATTAAAGTTGAACTTTAATTAAAATATTATTATTACTAAAATAACCTAGGTATTTATCGGGGCACCACCCTATTTTGATAGAACAGGGAAAACTTAGAATAAGTTACCAAATTATTTAAATTCCATCTCATAATCAGAAGATTGCTACAGAATTGAGTTCGTTTCGCGGTGTACAGAGGCTGAGTACTTCACACATACAAAACAAGTATTCTTTATAAATTAAGAATTTATTAACTAACTATATTAACTAGCAAAAAAAAGAGAGCTGTTGTCTTCTGTTCTGGGAACACAGGGCTAGAACAGCTTGAAGTTTACTTGGAGCAATGTCTACTCACAAGGTCTTCAGCGCGGCAAGGCGCACACAGGCTCTGTGCCTTCCCTTTTAAACTTAAAAGATAAGGAAAGGAAGTCCGGAGAGGAGGGTGTGGCGGTGCAACTCGTCGGCTGCCGGGGCGAAGAGGATGCAGGGAAACGAAGGGTGGAAAAGAGGAATAAGCAAGAGGGCAAGGTCTTGGGGTGTCGTCTCTTATTTAAAGGGTATCTTCTTTTGAGGGTGGTGTCTGGTGCAACCACTCCTTATGTCCAAAACTTTCTTATCAAAGAAACTATTTCTTCCTAAACTTAAAGTAGTTAATCTCATCTATATAACCCCCCCCATATTCGATACCTCTGGACTCTCAGCTGCGTGTAGACTCCAAACATCGCTGGGTTATGATACACAGAATGAGATTAAATAAACAGTTCATGAAAGTAATAGTTAACTCAACAATGAACACATGGTGAACACACATTTATATGTGAATATATATGTGTGGATATGTGCATATACACACATGTATATATATATGTGTGTGTGTGTGTGTGTTTACAGACTATTAAACCAAATAAGAGTCACAGTGATGAATCAACATTCTCTCTGTCCTGGGTTAGCTCTCTTTCACCCCTCCCTTCTCCTCTCTGTGTGAGGGAGAGGGGGGAAAGCAGATAAGTGACCCACAAACTCTTTCAATCCCCAGGGATCTGAGGTGTGACTCATCCCTGTTGTCCACAGTCCTTGGTTACTTATCCTCAACATACTATTCTAAATGCAAATATTTAAACAACGTCAATCATCACAAGGTTTACATGTGTGGAATTTTGAAAGCAATGGGCGAGAGGGTTGTAAACTCTTCCTCTGATTCCTTTAGAGTCCACTTTGATCCAGAGCAGAGCCAGTGGTCTAGCTATCCTTCTGCTGGGGTCAAAGGACCAGGTCAGGCCTGGATCAGGCCTATCCTAATGCCATGCTACACGTTCGTAATATCAACATATATCTATGAGCCCGTGGCCAATTGCAAGCAGAACATGCACCTAGCTAAAGCACCCACGCAACCAGCCACGTCACCAGCCACCGCGGTCCAGCTCCACGCTGCAGGCCACTCGTGTCACAATGTTGTCCTCCATGGGAATATTTATGTCATTTCAGATAAGCAGTGGAGTCAAAGCCTGCAGGCTACTCACTGCTGTGGTCAAACATGGGACAATTCGTCATATGTTTGGGGCATTTACAAGCCTGCATGCTTGTGAATCCATTACAGACAAATGTATTATGTACATAGAAAAACAGATGTCTTGTAACTTTTAAACAGCAAATAATCGATTCAATATTCCTAAATGTAAAGAAAAGAAGAATCACTGTAACATCCGGATGGCTGATGACACTTTAAAGGGATGCAAAACCAACGCCGAATGATCCAGCTTATAAGTGTTCTTATAAGTGTTCTTATAAGTGTTCTTTTAAGTGTTCTTATAAGTGTTCTTATAAGTGGATTGACCCTATCTGCAGCAGCATGTAGCCTAGCTTCTGTGCCGGCACTCCGGACGGTTTCTCAACACCGGGCCGTGCTGACCTGCATCCACTGTATGTAGTACACTTACTATTTGTAAGTATCCCATAGAACCCCACTTCAAACAAAACGAACTATCCCTTTAAAATAATTACCACAACACACAAACAAACCAGAGCTGCCTCAAAGAGAGAGATGCCCTTGAATAGCCGCGGTATATATTCCACATTGCCTCCGGATTTAAGCCTCATGATGAAATTAACTACTTGCTGTTATGACAGCAGGCAAATGAGTACAAGCTGCAGGAAAAGAGGAAAGAGTCCAGGAGTGTGTAATTAAAAAGGTAATAATTTAAATATTGGGAGAAAGGATCAATATGAATGACCTTTTTAATAACAGCAAGGGTGATTTATGCTTCAACTCGGAGGTAAAGCGCGGAGGGTTGAACAAAAAGGTTGCTGTAATTCCCGTGAAATGTGTTTTAAAGCAGCATGAATTTAATAAATGTTTTTTCCACTGTGTCTGTAAATCGGTGGTAAATTTATGATGCACACAGCCACGCTTGTTACTGTGTTGGCTTTGTCAAGTCAAGTCAGTGTTTGTATGTAATGCCAGAAAAGAACAGAAGTTAACACAGGGCACCTTTCATACAGACTGCTACTCTATAATTTGTGTTTACTGCAGTTTGACAGCTTCATGAATAATCCTGTTTGACAAATCTTTGGCCGGCTTCTGTTGGGCACTTGTGATCTTTGAAACTGCTTGTATTGTGCTAACATGAAAACCGCTGACCGGCACCAGCCGTTTATGTGAATGTCAAAACAACTTGGCATGTACATAAGTGAAGTTCAAACTGCTTCTTTTGTTGTCGTTCCCATTGTATCAGCCAGCTCCTGCAGTTATATGATGTTGTATGATTCTATAGTGCCAAGTGCATAATTCCAATGTTACCTGTGAATGTAGGAATGTGGGAGTATTTTAAGAAAGAAAGTTGAAGTGTGGATGTCAGGTTGGTGGGAGAGCACGCATCCTGTTTGGCATTTCTCTTTAACCCTAACTTAAAACTGCATTCAATCAGTCATTGAACTGTCTGTTTGGTGACTTGGTGACATAATATACAACTCTTTTTTTTGCATCATTAAATACTTTTCTACCATGTGATGTTCACCAGTACATCAGTAAGTTTGTCTGTCTGCTGTTTGGTGCAGATAGTTTGCGGTTTGTGTATTGCAGCTCTTTAAATGAAAACAGCTGCTTCATAGTTGTTGAGTTAATGAGACTGAACCAAAAGTGATCCATTGTTGATATAAAATATGATATTGGCTGGAGTTGCAGTTGGCACATGCAGATAGAGCTGTAATTAACAATCATACCATCCGCTGTTTCTCTTCCATTTAAACGGGGCCTACAGCAGCTGCATCATACTTGCCATTTCCAGAGCTCTTTTACTGGAGAGCTCTTGAAAAGTTTGGGCGAGTCCAGGCCGGTGAGGTTTTAGAAGGAAATACCAAGCCCAATTGCAAAAGGTCACAGACATCAGGTGGGTCTCTTAGAGAGAGCCAGGCCCTTATTATAGGCACTGACCTGTGAAATATCACATAGCCTGTGAGCATGCTCAGCAAAATGATGCAATTTGAGAGGATGTCACTCCTCACCCCCAGGTGACCCCATCCTGGCTCAGCGGGGAGAGCTGGAGTCTGCAGCCGGGGAGTGATAACGCAGAGCTATCTCCGCTTTCTCTCCCCGAGTCTCTCTCTCTCTCTCTCTTTAATGGACTCCTGTTTTTAGGGAAGGGAATCCCCTCCAAAAAGAAGTTCCCCTTTAAAAGAGAGGAGGTGGGAGTTGACATGTTTGTTTTTTACTCCTAAGTTTGTCTCATCCTTGGTCTGCAGCAAAAATACATTCTAAAGGGACCTCTTCCAGCTTCCTGTGTATTGTAGTTATAAAACGGGGTTAGCTGCCTTATAAAAAATAATGTTCTCATAATTTACATCAATGTATACAGCACTTACAGAACCAGGTTTTAAAAACAAACATAAAAATAAGAACATATCTTTTATCATAATAAAAATAAATGTATGAATACAATAAAAATATGTTTGTAACAGACATTAACTACCTGACTAAAAATGAAATGATATGTTATGTCTGGTGGTTTTGTATTCTGGCAGAAATAATAAAATGCTATGAACATAAAAACAGAAGCTCTTTCATGACTTTGATCATTCCTTTACTGCAGTTGCCAAGAATTGAAGGATGGTTATTTCTATGGCAGTCGCATGGAAGCTTTATTAATGTTTGTAGAAACAGTCTTTGTCTGAGTCAATACAAAATTCCTTAGAATGCCAATGAACACAATCACATCACACAGGTATTTTTCCCGGGAGAAGAGCAATGGGTCTGATGTCGGCTCCTGAATAGCATCACTTCTGTACTGTGATTTAATGGCAGTGGACAACAGAATTTTGTTTGGTCTTTGATGAAGAACGTAGTTATTGATGTGCAACATTTACTTTGGTATTGCAGATTTGATACAAAGCTGTGATAGAAGCATGGATCAAAACAAATCACTTGAATCAGCATCAGTTGGATCTGATGACTATTAGATTGAAAATGACTGAAATCTGGGGATGTGGAGTATAAACGAGTTTGCCAGTCTGGTAAGCTCAATACTAATCTTTGTTAGTGACTTGAAAATATATTAGCTGCTGCAACATAAGCGGTCAATATGTCAACAAACTGAGCTCAAAGTCAAGTTATATTTTGAGAAATGTAGCGGCCAAGTTTTGACAAAGAAGAAAAACGTATTGAATATAAATTAAGGGCACCAATTTAGCTCAGCGGTTTAATCACACGACCCATGTACAGGGGTTATAGTCCTCAATGCGGTGGCCCCAGGTTCAACTCCCACCCTTGGCCCTTTGCCGTGCATCATCCCCCACTCTCTTCCCCAGTGACGCTATTCACTGTCCTCTCACTCAATGAAGGCATCAAAGGAAAAACAAAAAAAAGAAAAACTTCAAGAATCACACAGTGTTACAGAAGTGCAGGACTAAATGAATGAATACTTTTTTAGCTGCAATTATGTATGTAGTTCTTTGCTTCCACAAAGTCTTATAACAGGCCGATTTCTAAGGGAGCATTCACACCTAAAGTCTGTTCGTTGATCAAAAAGTTCCAGTACTTTTAATCGACATTGTTCCAGAGATCGATCAGTTCCACTCTCCTTTAGTTTTTCAGTGAACAGTTTGAACACCTTCGTGTTCTTGTGCGTTTCAACAAGCATGTGTGAAATTGTTTGGTCAACCGATATTTCTATTTCCTCATTGCTCCCCAACGTCTGTCCTCTACTCATCTCACTGCGTGTCTCTGCAAATGTCAGCACCCGTTAACATACAATGCACAGTTTTATGGTTTGTTTCCTGTATTTGGTCCTACTTTAAGTCAGTTTACGTTCTCACCAGAGGAGCGTGGTTTGTTTGGAAAGGGACCAAGACCCGTCTTTTCTAGCGGACCATGGTCCGGTTGTTTGACTTTTATTCCGCTGTTCACACCACCCAAACGAACCGCACCGAGGGGACAAACACTCCAGGGTTCGGTTCAATTGGACTAAACAAGGCTGGTGTGAGCCCGCCCTAAGTCCCTATATGGGTCAGCTTCCAGAAACACCATCCCATTATGCAGCCAAGAGTGCATTTTTCCAGACTCCTCCCTGCCTGATAAATGCCCACATTCCCCTTTTTTGGTCATAGAGATAAAAATAATACCAGATGAAATTTTTAGTGGTTGTAATCTTTGCTTGAAAAAGCTTATCCAGAGGCACAGATGACATTATACAACCATTGCCCTAGTCTAAGTATCACTCCCCATGACGCGTAAAATGACATTCAAATTGTTGGAGCTCCCCTTTAACTTATTGATATCCATTTTCCAGAGCTGAAGCTACTCCATAATCTGCCACCAGTAAGCGGGTTACTGTTTCCAAACACTTCATAAGCCCTGTCATTTTCAGAAAGTTACCATCATAATGATTAATTCATCATTACAACTCTAATCAGCATTTTAATAGGGGACAAAAAAAGAGTGAAGAGAATGCTCTTTTTTTTATTATCAGATCAGCGTTCATTTGCTGAAGGCGAGAGGAAGAGCAATTAAATCAAAATAATTAGACTCAAACGCCCGATCATTTGGTGTGAAACTTAGACAAACTAAGACTTCAGCGATGTTCCCCGAAGGAAAGAATGAATCGTCAGAAAGCTGGTGCGTGTTTGTGGTGATGTGGCGGTGTCATCATTTAGAACTTCAAAAGGAGAGAGATGCTCGTTCTCACAGATATTGATTCACCTTTCTCACACCACGGCGATAGCATCATAATAATTAAACTGACACCTGATTCCACTGCATGCCCTGCAGGTAAAACATGGAAAGCCTTACTCCAAAGTTACATTGTTAAATCCACACAACCTGAATAAGATTAAAGCTTTTAAAATCCAATGCTAATTCATTTTTAAGTGTCCTGTAACATCTTTCACAAGGCAAAACACACGAGGCAATTCTCTAGCATGAGGTGTTGCCAGATTTAAATGACACTTAGTCGCCTGTTTAAAGCCTCAAACACATTTACCTCATTTCAATAAACCCAAATTTGGTTGGAGGCTGCTGACCTTAGTGCCTCACCAATCTCAATGACAGTAATTGGAGAGATGAGAAGCTGATTCATTTAAATACAGCTCAATTTCGTGGAAGTGACCAAAATTATGAAAAAAAGTTACCCGAACAGCCTAAAACCATTTAAAGTTCAATAAAACGTAACATGATTGGACGGTGTCCTGCCAAATCTGACAAAGACTGCTTATATGATGTGCCTTTCTCACTGCTTATAGTATATATAGCTGCCTGTTTTGTCATATCAACAGTAATGACATGAGCGGCAACGTACTTCAGGCCAGTGACGGTGGTGGACTGGAGGCAAAGATTAACACCAACTCCTTAATGGACTGTAAGCAAATGTTTAGAAACGATGCTGCTGTTGGTTCAGCGGCAGTCTGTCAGATCTGCCAATCAAACCCCCAGAGGCTCAACTGGGCTGTGAAGCAATTTTGGCATAGTGGCCACAGGGTTTCACAACTTCTGCGTTCATCACACATCACGACGCAATCATTGGAAAGGAGCAGCAGGAAAACACTGAACAAACCTTTGAAGGCGTCACAAACCCCTGAAAGGACTCTTTGTTTACATACAGTCCATTAGCATTAGGAATGTCTGTGACAGCAGTATTATAACATGACTGTATCCCATGTATGTGTGCGGAGAGACAACAGGTGAGGTTGGCTTCAGTGTAAGTTTGGATTCAAATCAAGTTTCATCTGTTGCTGGTTCAAACTGAGCACACACTGAACAGTCAAATAGGTAATGTATTGCTACATTTCTTCAACACAGTTGTGGCATCATGAGTGTTTCGTGGCCTTTCTTGTTTTTCTCCTGGTGGACATAACTTCCATAAATAAAGCCTCGTGTTCAGGAATTGGCCATGTTGGTTTACCATATTTGGAAGAGATGGTGTTGCTGGAGAGGAGCGAGGGGTTGGCAAACGCCAAGTTATCAAAGCTAACAGTAGCCTCTACACCCGTGGCTGATTCATCAGTGACGTTCTTTTTGTGGTGGTGACTGCAGTTGGGTATTTATCAGACCAAATAAGTAGCGGACTCAACACTTACTCAACGGGTGAGCGAGCAGCAGGTGAACGACATGGGAAACTTAAAATAGCTTCTTCTAGTCACTACGGTCCGCGGTTATCTCTCTGGGGAATAGCCAACAACTCCTGACTCCTATATACCCGCTGATGATTAAATAAATGTTTGATAAACACTGACCAGGCAAACAAGCTAGGTACGGCTAGCGCAGCATACCTACCAAATATATCAATACAATAATACTAGAGTTTAACTCACTGAAAAGCTGGAGCTCAGACTTCTTACACGGCCAGATAGTTCCATAAATCACAACATAAGCCAGATTATGTCCCATTTGTGCATGAAAAAATCTCCAAAGGCTCCAACAACACAACTGAGGTTACGTTCAGTGACCGTGTGTCTGTGTAGACAGCCTGCAGTATCCACCTGTCACTCTGGTCACACCTGGCCCCTATTATTTAAGGCTTGATATATTAATAATACTGTCCCTTTTTATTTACATTTTTATTATAGTTTTTTTTCTCTTTTTCTCAATTCTCAATTTGATAATTGTTTTTGATCAAAGTTAAGAGAATGTATGTTTGATAGTTTCATAGGGAACCCACTAGGGAGCCCCTTGAGGGTTCTCTGGGTTTCCCCCTGCATGTCTCCTTTGTAAAAAAAAAAAAAAAATATGTGCTAAATAAATCAAATCAAATCAAAAACAGCTGAGTTATACACAATAACAGCTTTCTTGAATAGTAAAATTAGCTATTTATAACAAAACCGTTTTTTGCACCAGGCTGTAAACAAACAAAAACGCTCATTTTAACATCTCCCGTAATGTCTTGGCTTCTGAAGCCTCAACTCGAGGAACTGCATTTTTTTGCACTTCAGCATTGACCCTATTTTTCAACACATCTTTCTGATGGCCACTTTTCCTCTGGTTGCAAAAAGAATTCAGATAGGGTGTTAACTCTGCCAGAAAAATGTCCCAACTTCTTACATGATCATTACCTCAGGAGATAGTTTTCTGAATATTCCTCAGTGTATGGTCTCTAGTTTCAAGTCTTCTTCAATACAGCATGATGCTCTGTTGTAAATTATGGTCACCTTTTGAATGAAATAGAAGATAGAGCCGGACAGTGAAAGTCACATAGTGTTCATCACAGCTGTGTCCCTTTCTGTCTCCAGTGAGGAGAGCAGAAAGCATTCACAATGATCACCAGGTGTTCTCAGTTCAGTTTGAGAATTGGCTGCTTCATATAATTAAGCCTTCAGTTAATTGTGTGAATGTCTAAATTATAGAGGTTTGAACATTAAATCATAATGAACATTAGCTCATGTGTACTGTAGTGGTGCAGAATGACAGCTCATCTTCACACGTTCCGGCTCAGTAATTCATTCTTGGAGAAGAACTTTATAGGTTCTCTGAGTAAAGCTCAGACAAAGTACTGCTGCATCGGCTGGTTTTGCAAAAAGTACAAGCATAGGATATGTCAAATTCATTGAGCGATAGGAGGGAAATACAACCTGACTTTGTTGTTTGCATTAATTTTCCCACGTTGGAATACCTGCAAATGAGTACAGGGCTTGTCATATTCGATCAGATTTCCTCCACAGAGGGACAATACTCCAGAGGCCAGATGAGAGAAGCTGAGCAACTTTGAAGAACTGTTTTGCTGACTTGATTTATTGTCAACAATGAACAGCTCGCCTTTGTTTCCTTCCTCTCAACTATGCACATATCAAGGCTCCTTTGAAAATTATGCACGGACAGACTGATCAGCTTTCATTGTTTTAAGGTCAGGATGTTCATTAAAATTGACAGACTGACTGGGCGATACTTTGAGGTGTTGCCACTGCCTTGACCTTTGCAGGAAGGCAGCTTTAGACTTGCCATTTGGGACGTCTTCCAGTGAAGTGATAAACATTCCCCACGACTGCTCGTCTTCAATCCTTATCAGAGCTGTGATCTCAATTAGCTGGCAACAGACAGACGAGTTACGGACCGGCGCTGACATGAGTCAGCCGGGTTGCTCAGCACCACCACAGTTGAGCTGATTCAAGAAAATGGCTGCTTCAATAAATAGCTTTCCTTTTATCTTTTTGATTTTTCATACTTCCTTCCAACACGCTCCTCTACTTCTAGCATTTCTATCTCCGATGCAGCCGAAGTTACTGTTAACAAAAAGGCTAATCTGATTATTTATATCTGTTTTTAATATACACGATATTGCTTCTCTTTAGACAGTGACATACTGGAACGTCGAGCTTAGACGGACAGCTGCTTCCCTCACTGTAGGTTTACGGGTGAGTGACAGGGCTGGGAGTGCTGCCAATAATGCTGATCCTCAAGCAGAGTGATGTCCCTGTCCTCACATCATGGATAAGTTACTTCACCTGATTACATCTTCCCTACAGAGTTAAACTGTCAGGCACATTTAACTGTGATGACAGTTCCAGGGTTTGTGTGAGTCCAATCATCACTCTTGAGCCAAAATTAGCTGTAGGCCAACAGCAGAGGGTAGCACTCAGACACACCATTGAAGTCTCTGGCTTGCCCTTGCTGAAATCGGCAGAGTAAGAGTTTATACAGGTACTAATTTGGGTTGTATTTTGTGGGTGTTCAAAACACTTTAAAAGTTCTCAGATCCTGACATTGCCCTGACCTGCACTACACTTTGTGCATTCCTGTTGTATTTTATGTCACTGGTAAAGGACTTGTGTGGTAGCTTTGGAGCATGCAGCCTGATTGTCGACCTGCGATGGAAACCACTGACAAGCTGTCTGCTTGTCCGACCACCGCTTGTCTGCATACGTGGCTAGAACTAGTCTTAGTTAACTGCTAACCAAATGAGCCTTAAACCCAGTCCTCGACGACCATCATGCCTTCTCTCTTTGACATCTTGCAATATTCCCTTATCCTTGAAACATGGACAGCATATTTGATGTTGGGGAATGAGATAAGTAAATAAAATGTCAGTATTATAAATAATTAGTAGCAGCAGTTTAATCAGACAAAGCTTCAAAAATGACCAAGCTTGGCCAGCTAGATTTACACCAACTGGCTATCCTAGCACAAAAACAAAAGCATTTTCCCATGGTGCAAAAGTCAATGTAAACATATGAATGATGGAAATCTGAAAATGTGTTTATTCTGGGTCATATCCCCGTAGTAGGCCAGATTTCCTCCACCGTGTGACTTGCCACATGCAGTGAACCTGCCTGTCACCAGAGACTGATAGGCAGGCGCTCCGCAGCTAAATATAAACACTGTAAGTTGGTGTCCATCTGAGGTAATCAAGTCTAGCTGAGTGGAGGTTGACCTAGTTAACAGGTCATCACACTGGGCACTGGTCAACCTCAAGTAGCTGGAAGCTGCAGCACAGTTAAGCCAGACAAACGTCTTGCAGAAATGAACTGAGCTGTGTTTAGCTCTGGATGTTGAATGGATGAGCTCTGGACAGTGATGGTACCAGCAATAGTACAATGGCAAATTGAATGACTCAGCTGCTGTCAGGTCTAGCTGTATCAGAGCCTAGCCTTAGTTCAGGCAGAAATCAGTGTGTGCCCAGTAATAGAATTATATAGGACTGAACAGGGCGCCATCTTGAAAGCAGTATCCATTTTTCCTTTATACGTCCAGGATGTCAACGCTGATCGCTGCTTTGGCTCTCCCAATCCTTGCCTCATTCTTATGTTATCAATCTTGAGATAAGCTCAAACTTTGTGCATCTTTTGTCAAGGGGGCTCCTCTCCAAACAGAATCTCTATTCCTTCATTGCTGCATCGACTATTTGAGCTCTCTTAAAGAGCAGCGCCTTCAGAGGCACCATTGAATATAACATAAGGGGGCACCATCTCTAGATGCCTTGATCACGGAGTATGAAGTGAGACATGTAGTTTGAGAACTAGAACTTTGCTTATGATGAATTCATTTTGTTTTGAGAGTAACGCAAGTTTGTCCTTGTACAAGTTTAATCCAGCTCCATTCAGTTTGCATTATGATGGTTTTCACCTCTCCTGTAGGCTACAGCATGTCCTCTCTCTGCCATCTGTGGTGGTTTCAACAGGGATATGTCTAGGGGACTTTTATGTAACTGTAGGGATCATCAAAGTGTACCAGGACACACTGTAGGATCCCTTTCTCTAAAGATGATTTTAGTTGTATAACAGGATAAACATGGGAGGAAAGGTAGCTAAAGTTTGAGAGGACAGACGGTGCAGACAGTTTATAAATGCAGCATGTGGAGGCTTATCACGAAGCAATCATTGAATTATTTAAGAAACTACACAATTTTATGATCCATAGTGTTTGCAGTAAAATCAACTGCGTTCTTACCTCTGACTTTCAGTCTGCGTTTTCTTTGCACTTATTCAAAAACCAAAACATGCTCTGTTTTTGCCTCAGGGTCCGAATTACAGAGAAGCTGTCTAAATGCCAAAAGTGGCTAGCAGTCACTTTCGCACCACTTATCAAACTACTACTTCAAGCTGGGCAGAGTAAGCAAGCTCGAGAAGTGCAAAGGAGTTTGAGCAAAGGACTGTCATCTCCAAAATATCCCATAAAAACATACAAACGATGTGCTGTTTCACTCTTGTTTCTTTCTCTTTACGCAAATAGAGCTGCTGGCATACAAACTAAAATTGCTCACTATATTATACAGAACTGCAACAATGTAGAGGGAGGCTGGTTAAAAGCACGAATTAAAGGAAAAGTTTGGTATTTTTAAACCTGGGCCCTATTTGTACAAATGTGTGTGTCAAAATGACTCATAGGAACCAAATCAGTTCCAGTAGATGGCCTCGGCCGTAGCCGCGATTCTGAACCTCTCCTTTAAAGATGGATAAGTGCCATTTATCATTTGTCCACTATGGATATGTATTTTCCAAATCATTCCCAGGTCTGGAGAACACAGTCTAAAATGTCACACTGTTTCCATGACCATGAGAATCCTGTCACAAGGATGAGCTTTTACCTGTTAGTCAGTGACTGGAATTTGTGTCAATAAAGAGATTTTACCTTGTTTTTTTATGCATTACTTATCATGGTGTATCAGACTAGAATGCAGGTGTAGGTATCAGATGTGCTCAGCTGCCAGATCAGCTCGGGATCCTGCGGTTACAGGTGACGTAACACATTATGATTGGCTGAACGTCGGAAAGTCTACAGATGCCGTGAGGTCGCGCCTCAAATTTTTAAAGGAGAGAAGATCTCGAAAGAAAACAAAAGGAGTAAAGGTCTGAAAATATGTCTCCTTGTACCTTATTGTTCTTAAATCAAAATGTCCTTGGTTTAAAATGTGACAGTCTGCAGCGCAAACACACGGCTGTCAGATCGGCTCGGGGTCGAGCAGTTACAGATGGGTCACTGTCCACAATAAATATATTAAACATATAAAAAATATCTATCTGGTATTGTATTATTAAAACATCTATATCTATAAAAAGATGTATTCTTTGGCATTTAAATAGTTCTAATAAATATTCGACCCAGACTGCAGCAAGACATTTACGCATAGCACAGAATTGCCATTAAATTAGACGGCCCTGAGCCGATCTGGCAGCTGAGCACAACTTGTACGTGTTCCACTGTCAAAATTTAAACAATTCTGTGCTATGCGGAAGAAGACGATCTAATTTTGATTTAAGAGTTAGAACAAGAAGACATATTTCTGCTCCATAAGGTACAAGTAGCTTTACTTACAGTCCTTCACTCCTTTTGTTTTCTTTCGAGATCGTCTTCTTCTTCTCTCATTTAAATTTTGACAGTCTGCGGCACAACCTCACAGTATCCGTACACTTTCTGACGTTACTTTCTGGTACCTACACAGGTAAAGCACCTCACAGCATGTCAGTGCTTTCCTATAACACATTAACACGCTGACAAGTTAAAGGCAGTAAAGAGCGTTATTTCAAGTGTCCTATTTTATCCAAAGATCCGGGCAATGAATTATACCTTAATATTATTTAAACATACTGTATTCCCCCACTCCCGGACAAAGAGAGATAGAGAGAGAGCGCATGCGTATGGACTGCCGATGTGAAACAAAAACCATACATGGGATCATAAAGCCTGATACATGACTCTCAGGTGTATCACCACAGCCTGGAGTCTCTGTTAACAGGACTGAGGACTATTAAGTAGTAGTTGGATAATGTTAGGGAAAAAATTATTTTAAACAAATTCCACACCCAGTTTTCCATTCCTGCATAGCACATAATGTTTACGGCCATAATAGTGGATTACAATCATTATAGTGGAAAATGTATTGTGACAAGTCTCAGCAGTTTTTGAAACATCGGGTCCCTGATTTCTAACTGAAGCAGACAGAGGCTCGTCATTTTGAGATTCCAACAGTCTATTTTGCTCGTTGAAATTACAACTTTAGCCATTTTTTTTTCTCTCAGATATAACACAATACACTTAGATTTGAAAATGGGTTACATGCAGTTTCAACTCATCAGGGATGTTTTACCCATCCCTCTGCTATTGTATTTTTACTCTTTACAAGCACTCTTGTTGTTTCACCAGTGAGCGTGCATGTGTATGTGTGTTTATTCAATTCCCAGAACGAGTGAGGAAGGGGAGTACATGAGACAATGTGCCAAAAACAAGAGCATTGCAAACAGCCTCCGCCCTGAGTGCCCTGTCTGACCGTGCATGACACCAGAACACACTGTTCACAGCAGCAGAGGAGCTGGTGAGGAAAGGGTACAGAGTGATTACAGACAGGAGGGAAAAGGCTCAACAGGAAAACAAACGAGCTAGCAAAACAGAGACAGTGTTTACCACAATGAATCAGGTAAGTGATACACTGTTAGTTGTCACACTGTAAAAACATAACCAGCCCGATTAATAAGCAGAAGCATCAAGCCACTCCCAGGATCATCATACAGGGCTAATTCCACCTTTTGGCACTCCCAGCAGCATTGCAGGATTCAAAGACCTCTACACATAAATATTTTATCAATAAATATCTCCTGTGTACTCACCTCCAAAGAGTGCTCTCTGTGACGCTGCCAATATGGAAGTCGTACAGCTTGGTTAGAATCAGGATCACCTGTGAAAAGAAGAGAGATTTGGTCTTTTAATGAGGTGATAAAAGTGAGCGGTGAATCCTCCGCAGACAAACAGCAAACACCAAAGACCTTAGTTTAATTGCTCCTTTTGATCCTGGTCTTATCCCAGATCAAGTATCAAAGCATCTCACAAGTGATGTTACAGTGGAACATAAGATCAACAGATGGATAAGTACAGCTGCACTGGACTGTCTGAAGCTCCAAAGGTCATGAGCTTTGGGTTAAGACAAAAACCTCAATGTGATCAACGACTGTGAACAAAAGAAAGTCTATAATTATCTGTGGGTGCTGCGCCTCATCCTTGAGTCAATACTTATATATCACAGTTAGATGATGAGATCATAACCACTAATTTCTGTATTCAATTAAAGTTCTTATGAAATTTAAATAGATTTTTGAGCTTTTGCTATGATACACGTCTTGAGCTAATTCCAACTAACTGCAGATACTGGGCAAACAAAAGACCTATTGTGGGTATTCTTAACGGTTTGGGAAACATAAAATGTTAATTACTCATCCTGCACTTGAGGGTATTTACTATAAATGCCAATCAGTGTCCACCACAAGTCCTTCCCTCGCTTCCTGTTTTTCAAGGAAACATGTAAATATGCAAGATCAAATAGCCCTGCACTAGTCGTTTCATTGAACTTTAAAGACAAGGTGCAGAGCTCAAAGTGAAATCTGAAAGGAGTTCAGAGTACAGACACCGTCTCAACTGGATGCCTCCCCCATGAAAACACTTTGATGTTGGGCAATATCCAACTGTGCAAGACCCCAGGGCAGACCAAGAACACGCCAGAGGGGTGTCCATATCAGACAGGTCTGACCTTCTTGCTACCTTGTACTGCCATCGTGATCTAGACCTGGAAAGTGCCTGGGAAGATCTTCCCTGTCTAGGGTGGTGAACAAAGTTTAATTATCCTTAGGCTGTAAACCTAGATCATGTTTTGGAGGGTTACCAGAAGTCTGGGGCAATATCCCATATATTATTTGTAGAAGTGGTCGCACCCATTTTGATGTTTTAAATCATCTTGTTTGGTTTTTTGGCCCTCACCCTATTGTTTCTGTGGAGCCAAAGGGATCATATTTGGACAACAGGGTGGATACGCATTAATACATCTTTATCCGGGTTGACAGGTTGCCATGGGAGCAAATTGTCAATCACTTACAAGCACAACCTAAAACATGCCCTGCTGTTGTCTATTTTAATCTAAATGGAATAAAACTTCACAAAATCACATCATGTTGTATTTAAGAAGACTTGAAGCAAGCGATAGAGCCCATAAAACCATTGGGAAAATGCTCACTTGGGTGATAAATGAAGTGAGAAGAAGGATATTTTCTCATAGACTTGAATTCAATCAAAACTCTTCTTGAAACGAGTAGAGTTGCCGCCTGCTGGCCATTAGAAATAATGCAGGTTAATAATAATGCTGGTTTTTACAGTGCAGGAGCAGCAGATACATTTTGCAGGCAGATTTATATTGTGCATTATAAAGTTGTTGTTAATCTACATTTCATGTTTATTGCAACGTGTGAGCTTAACTTACTTCTGTCTAGAGCTTAATTGAACATAAGACAATTAATCAACTTAACGGTGGTGTTCTCTGTAATCGATAGAAGCAATAATATTTCAAATTGGCGCAATAGCTGTGGAGAAAGTGTCACACCGCGGTGAGGTTTGTCTCGTTCTGGGTTTTTTTGTCTCGTGACTTCCTGTTTTATTTTGAAAATTAACTCTCCTCTCGTTTCAGGTCACTTGCCCTTCATCATGTGTCACCGGTCTGATTGTCTCCCCTGAGTCCTGATCGTGTCCACCTGTTCCCCATTACCCTCATGTGTTTTATAGTCTGTGTCTCCCTTTGTCTTGTGCCAAAGTGTCTCGTCCTTGTCGTGCACCACAGCCAGTTTGCCACAGTCCATGTCGTGTTTCAGCCGTGTTATTCTCACGCCACCTAAGCCAGTTTTTTTGCCTCCTTGCGAGTGATTTTTTGTTTGTACATTTCATAGTTTAGTGCCTAGTTTAATTCTGTTTTATAGCCGTTTTGCCATCCTCCCTTGGAGCGATCTTTTGTTCTTATTAAAGAGCCTCCGATTTTGAGGAGTGCGTTTTATTTTGGTCCGTTTTCTTACGGAGTTTGGTTTTCCTCCTTCGGGAGTGATTTTGAGTTTTTTCATAGTCTTTTGCGTGCATTGCGCCCCTCCCTCTGAAAGGAACGACCCAGCGAGAGACGCTGGAGTGAAATACTACCCTTTTAGCTGCAGGCAATGGCTCAGAGCGGTACAGAATCAGAAATGCGACGAGATTATACCGGTGGATCGTCTAAAACATCTTCGGGTCTGCAGTCTACATTTCAAACCTGATGACTTTGAATGAGACATGACTCAGTTATAAATGTGAAATGTCTGGAAGGGAAAACAGGAGAGCAGGCAGCGTTTCAAGGAAACTCACAGAATAAATGATTACATTTTTCAGTATGTTGTTTTCTCAACTAAACACTGCAGACATCAGAGGCGGCGTCCTGGACTGAGGAAGTGTAGCCTAGCAAGCTCCCAAGCCTACACCAGATGACGCCTTTTACGTAGACTGGCGGAGGTTTTCCAGGGCCCATTGGAGAAGCGGATCCTCCAAAGGCACAGAGCGAAATTGCATTTTTTTCCTACCATAATGGCATTAGCTCCGCATAATAGCATGATAGGACTGAGGTTGAAAATCAGCAAAGTGGCCCTTTAATCAAAATAATTATTGTCTGTCTTTATCTAAAACAAAAAGTGCATCCTTCATGTGACAGAATAACTCATTTCCTTAACTGTAAACTTACACTACATGGTTCTAGTAATTGATAGGCATGTTGGGAGGTAGTGCTTTGCATAATCAACACAGTGTAACCAGCGCTGTCTATGCCACTTTCAAACTTAGTGTCTCTCTTGATGGAGCATACTACCATCTTCTCCCCGTGGAAAAGCCTGATCCAACAGTCTCTGTGTTCCCAGCTTTGGTCTCTGCTCTTTTGGAGAGATAATCAGCAGGCGGGGCACTTTGATAAGCACTGTGAAGTCTTCAGAGCGAATCACAAGACATGAAGGCCAAGTCTGCTGTGACAGGATCAGTGGTCAGCTGTGATACTCCACTCCAGAGTGGAGGTGCACAGAGACAGCTGGGGAAGTTATGAGGTAAGAGGTACAAAAAAAACACCCTTAAATACACTTAACCATCTGGTAAAATACACGACTGATATTCATCTCTGCTTACAGAATGAAGTCAGGGATGCATGAAAAAATCAGTCAACCAAATGTGAAAACACAGGAAAGTGTGCACACACAATTATTTAGCATTTATCACAAACATGACCTGACCTCCCTGGGGGAAACATACTTTTACATAATAGATGCTATTTTCATCCATCTGCTGTACTGTTTCCCCTCCCTGACAAAATGACCGCTGCTCCTCCTCATTAGCATCACTCGTTAGCATTCCCCTCCCCGAAACAAGCTTGTTTAAATCAACCCGACAAGCTTGACTTGAGTCACTTGGCTGGGAGGGGATGCAGGGGGTGTGGCTTTGTCTCCTCTGACAGGGATCAGCAATCAAGGCTAGATGAGAAGAAACTGATTCTCTGTACAGTTTGGAAAAGAACCAGTGCCCTGGCAGTCTCAACCTCGTCGAGGACTCGAGAAGCCCAGAGGCCTGCAGACTTCAGAGACCTTTCCACCTCTGGCTGAGCCTCACTGTCCCCATAAGCCCTTTGAGCATGCCGGCCGCTCACTGGGGACCCTTGGATGGTTCTTGTAGGGAAGATGTGCCACATGCCCAAGGGATCGTCATTCTAAGACTGTGAACATACGGTTCAGGCCAAGCAAGCCTGCTGTGCCAGGGAGAGATCAATGTTGACTATGATGAAAATTGATTCTTGCTATGCAACTGCACCACATAGAATACTGGATCAATGTGTGATTGTGTGTTCGTCTGTGTATCTGGATGCATATTTGTTGGAAGAGCGTACTGTATGTGCTTAAATGGCCACTGTAGAAACATTTGTGTGTGTGTGTGTGTGTGTGTGTGTGTGTGCTCCTATGGGCTTTCAGCTGTCAGAGATGTTTGGTCTCCTCTCCCCGGATGGCGACAACACACACACACACACATACACACACGAGTCGTCTCATCCCCACACGACAGTCTGACTCTGAAATTCACAACCAGAACAACCAGAACACCAGCTGGAAAACGGAATATACAAAAACTACTATTCAAGTGCTTCTTCAGAGGACGTCAAAATGCTCAAAAATATCTCTTCAGTCAACCATAAAAGCCTTTGCATTGAATTCCGTGCATTAAGCCTCAGACGTGAATGGAAAAGACTTTCAAGCGATTCAAGGACCACCACACAGATGTCCTCTTCTTGTTTCTTTACGTGCTTGTTTACAAATAGTCATGGTTGTTGTTGTTCAGCAGACAGTGGGTGTAGTGGAAGAAAAGTGTGACATGGTGCCTGCATTTCACGTACACTCTCCCCTCCTGCATCCCCAGTTGACTTGCAATTATGAAATCAAAATGTCACTCACATTGCACTTGCTTTACCCTTGTTGTCTCAGCAATTAACCAACTGTTGTGAAAACACATTATTAGCCTAACTAAATGTCCCCCTGTCATCAAAGACCAAGTCAGAGTGCCGAATACAATTTCGAATGTTGTTCCTCTCATGCTAATGACAGTGCTAAAGAGAAAAAAGTCTGTATTTTCATTGCAGAGCAATAGTTTAATTGTGATAAAGATGTGAAGAGTTTCACCTTCACTGTTAGTAAAAGGTAAATGGCAGCTTAGCAAGGAAATTTAATTCCACTTAATTTATCCACTATTCATTTGTAGAAAGCTATTGAATCATGTTGATTGAATTCATAATTTTAAAAAGCAGGGCCAGTGCTCGTCACAGTCCCTTTGCTTCTGGTGCAAACCAAGAATTAAAAACATATTTCATTACAGCACTAAACATAAGCTCGAGTTCTTCTACTACAACTGATTAGAACATCATATACTAAATAATGCTAATGTTAGTGAAAAACAAATATCCCTTTCCCACCTAAATTTAGCGTGTTGACACACGGTTTCAGACCCGGAAAGACCTGCTTATAAATGCTGATTGTCTCTTTTCCCATTGCCAGTGAAGTATACTCCTGTCGGTCTCTTTTCTGCTACTTCACAAACGTGCCGGAGACATGGTTAGTAAACAGTGAAGGTGTTACGTTGGTTAGGTCTTTATTGTATCTATTACTCATCCAGTCTGTTTATCAAACTCGGCGCCGACAAATTTGGAACGATGTTCGAGCGCTGCTCGGACGGAGACGGGCGGAATTTGTAGCTGAGATGACAAGGAGTCGCAGAAGTTACCGACGGAGCATTGCATCGCGCCGGAGAGGGGGCCGGAGATTAGCGTGTTGACCCGGGTTTTGTGTTCCCATCAATGCCAATTGCCGCCGAGGCAATAATTACCCAGATCTACTGCAGAGTCATTTGATCCGGGTCTGAATGCCGATTGTAACCTTTTCCCATGAAGCAAAAAAGCCGGGTGTAAGCGGGTTTTTTGACCAGTGGAAAAGCTAACCCGCCTCAATGATTTACAGTAATTAACGTTAGCCCAGCATCCTCCAGTGTCAGACCCTGAATCCAGAACATGTTTGTTCTCTGCGGGTGAAAATCTGACTAACCTGAGCATTCATTTCTGTTTCCTGCACAATTAAATAAATGACACAGGATTTTGAATGTTTTCGTCACAAACTCTGTGATTTATACTTTTGGCATTAAAGCAACTTGTGAAAGAAAAATAAAAGATTCAAAATGTTATTCCATATCTGTAGCAGACGAAGACACTTTGTATTTCACCTCAGAAAAAACATATAAAGACATGGACTTTGTACACTTCATCCTGAACAAAGTTCTCTCTGTGCCTTTGATTGCAAAATGTCATGGTTCCCCAGTATTGACAGACTAACACACAACTGACAACAAGCTTTTAGTAGTGTGCAAACAAACGTCAGGCTAGTCAACACCAAAATGGCAGCTGGAACTGATCATTATCTAGAAGTGATTAAGCCTCTCAGTAGCATGTCAACAGCTGAGCAATTACTCTGTCAATTGGCGAGAGCTATTTATGAGACACATTGTCAACTGGTGGCAACAGAGCAACCAGTTGACATGAAGGCAAGGCAGAAAAACGCTGAATCCTTTCACACAATCTGGCATGACCGTGAAAGAAAAAAGGAGCGATTGACTTAATAGTAAGTGGATAAATACACAGTGAGATGTTTTTGTGAATAATTGTATGAACCACGGTGGAGACAAATAGAGAGTTACAAAGAGGCTAACAACAATAGGGGCCACCTGACATGAACGAAACAACTGTCATTTGTTGCCTTTGTTTGCCTGCTAGCAACAAAGAGGGCTGGACTCCAAGTGTCTGTCTGTTTACCATTTTGGTCAAAGCGCTGTTTAACCCGTGCTGTACGAATAATGACACACTCACTAACAGAACAACTTAATAGCAGATAGGCATTATAGTCTTCAAGATTAAAGCTGAACTCATCAATATTTATTTTTACAATGGATCAAAATAACGTGTCACTGTTCAGCCCCTCATCATGGAAGGAATTGCCTTCCGTTCACTTCCCTGAAGGTGGTGATACACAACTTTTATATAAACATCAACAGGCAACATAAACATCAACAAGCAACATGATGAGACACGGGGCAACAGGCCTATGGGCAACGAGGCTCTCTATAGTCCTCCCTTCCAGTCACAACTACGGCGTCACCATAGCAACTCGTATGACCGCAATTTAAGCTAGCTCAAACGATTTACCACACATTCACTTACCAGAGTAATGTTTTATCAGTATGCGTTCCTTCACCTCGGTCCACTCACTTGGATGGCCGCCATTGTTCAGAAAATGCTTCAGGCCAGAGAGATCACATGACCCAAAATCTGGGCTGTGATTGGAGCATTTGTGATGTCATTCTGTTTGTTGACCACAAGAGGTCGCTGCTGATCTGACATTTCCAGATCAAAGGAGGTTGACGCTGTGTTTGTCGCTGTGCAGCGGCAATGACACATCATACAGATGTGGATAATTGTGGACTTTGCCTGTCAGCTTGTCTTTAAAACTCTGTTGTCCCTGCTGCTGTGTTGACCCTGTCACGTGAACCTCTGCCTCTACACTGCCTCTACTGTTCATGCGCATGCTGCATCTTGTCTCTGCGTAGCACAGGACGTGCACAGCCAGCCCTCCAAACAGACTCAGGAACGCAGAGTTAAAAGCATGCATATCTAAGAATGCTTGGGAACAAGTTCTACAGATGGCAATTGACGAAGGAATCTGGACTAAGATTTTAAAAACAGTTCATTCCTCCTCGATGTGCGCTCGACACTCTTTACTTCAATTTAAAGTGGTTCATCGCGCCCATCTCCCTAAATCCAAATTAGCTAAAATATATCCCCAAATCGACCTCACGTGTGACGGATGTAAGTCCAACACTAATCCACATGTTCTGGTTATGTCCTAACTTGGAAGGATTCTGGAAAGCTATTTTTGATGCCCCTTTTTGATGCCCTCTCTACTATGCTAACAGTTATTGATCCAAACCCCCTCATGTCGCTTTTTGGAGTGGTTCCTGAGGGGATTACCTGCGGGGGGCCGAAAGGTTGTAGCTTTTACCACGTTCTTGGCTCGCCGCCTGATACATTTGAAATGAAAGGACGCTGCCCCACCTTCAGTTTCTCATTGAATAAGAGATGTACTAAATAACTTGAAACTTGAAAAAATGAGATGCACACTGCATGGTTCTGAAAAGAAATTCAATGTGTGGAGATCTTTCCTGACATTTTCTGACAAACCTTCCACACAGGTGAATGAATCAATGCTGAAATTACATCCTGACCCTTGACACATACTCTACATGGCCTAATCATGTTGCCTCTGGTCAATTATTTTTTTTATTTATAACAGCATTTCTACATCAGATTGCCTTTGTTACTATCTCATTTCTTAACTGTTTGAGTGACAGCTAGGGGTAGGGGATTGCCGGGTGTGGGATGGGTAATGTGTTTTGTTCATGTGAAAATGCTAAAATTCAATAAAAAGAACTTTGAAAGAAAAGCAAGTATATCTCCAGCTTAATACCTGCTGCTTTCACACATCGGCTCACTCTGACTTCACACAGACACAGGAAAAAGTAAGCTCAAAGTCAGGGTGAATGGACTCGGCTGTTTGAGTTCACACATACGGTACACCCCTCCTGGACAATGTAGGGACATTTTCAGGATGGACCAACCCATGGAAAATTACCATCATTAGTACCATTATCAATTCATCCCTTTGAAAAAATAGAAAGGGTTTGTGATTCTGGCCTCTCGGATCATTGCTAAATAATCACTGAAGAGTTATTATTACATTCTACCTGTATGAAATTATTTCTGTCCTAACGTATTTTCATACCTAAAGACCTTAATGCTGTTTGTAACATGATTACTATGATACCCATACTGCATTTGACATGTTAATTAAATAAAATCATTTAATCTCAGCATCATTATTCTTACATTGCATTTAATTTTTATGTTTTAATATTATTATGTTAATTTGTAACCATCGTGATTATCTTTTTACTTTACATATTTATTAATATACAGCATACTTCACTTACAAGGAAAATATCACTATATGCACACACATCATCACCCACTCATACCTTACTTTTTAAAATGAGTCATATTATTTATTTCTCTGCTTTGTTATAGAAATGCAAGGCATACGCTTCTCCCAGCTTATATCATCACATACATTACTGAAACTGTCTCTAACATTGCCGTTCTTGTCAAGTTGTTTTTGTCACCTTTTATGTCGTGCAATCACACCAATACTGAAAGAAGTGAGTTTGTCACATGGTTATCGATTGACGTGCTCCACAGGATCTTAGCCTCGAAAATAAGCCAATGTACAATATCTCTAATGTCACGCCTCTACTTCAGTCTTTAATAATGTGATGATTTTGAGCAGAAGAAAAGGATTGCACTTGGTACACTGGAGCCTGGTGCGTTGCCTGGCTGCGACACACACTGTTGAAAAGCTTCTCTGCTACATGAAGGCCATCAGCGGATTCAGGGAAGTGAGGCAGGATGTAGAATGAGTAGTGTTTGCGTGTGTAAATGCAGTCCACCAGGGTTTGTTGTAGCAGTTGGCGTGTTGTATTCCCATCAAGGCCTCACCAGGGAGACGACTGCAGGACTGTGCTCCTTCTGGACATCCCTCACTCCGCTTCCTAGCAGCGCCCTCCTTCTCTTTCTCTCTCTGTCACTCAGCTGCTTCTCGCTCACTCTCACGCTCTGTGTCTCCATCTCTCTGGATCTGAATCACTTCCTCCCTTCTTTAATTCCCATCCTCCCCTCTATGCCTCCCTGGAGTGAAGTTTCTCTCATTTATTGCATCCGTCATTTGTCTGTCGTTCCCGCGTTCCCTCTTTCCTTGCCGGCCACATCTCACCCCGCCATTACCTTACCAACTCTGAGTGTTCCTCCAGACCAAAGCCACTTTATCTCTGTTTATCTGGGCTTGTCTTTTTCCACTTCCTTCTTTACTGGTCTCCCTTGGTTTTCTTTATCTTCCTGTCTTCCTCTTATCTCTTTTTTTTCAGTTGTTTTTCAGATTCCCTTCGTAATGTGCCCCAACCTCTGCTCTTCACCTCCACTCTGCCATTCTTCCTCTGGTTATCTCTTCCTAATGCTCTTCCCTTGCTCCCTACTTTCACTTTACTGCTTTCTTTAGTTCTCTCCTCTCCCTCTCCACCACTTTTCTCTGTTTTGGCCTTTTGAAGCAGTCAGGCATGGACTCTGGGCTCTGTAGCTGACAGAATCCCTGATTATAATCATTTTTAAACAAAGCTGTTGTTGAACTTCAACATGGGTTTTAATAAGAGTGCTCCTTAAAGGGACCAGTCACCTTTGTGTTTACTTACGGCTAATAAAAGCTACTGTAAAAACAATCCTTTAAAGTTGCACTTGTCAACATTTTTTTACATAAACAAAGACCCAAAAGACTTTGCGTTATGTCATACAGTATACTCTTAGTGATGAACTCATTCTTTACCATGTGTAAATGGCCCTCTTACAGGTGGCAGTAGCATGTATTAGCTAGAGCCTTCATGCCTTTTGCAGTGGAAAACAGGGTGACAAAAATTTCAACTAAAATAAAAAACCTATTCCACTCTGATCATAAAATGGGCATTCATTCAAACTAATTAATGTGCATTAAAACTTATCGAAGGTTCAAAAGTATTTAAAAGTATTATTTTCCATATTTCTACATTCAGAATTGCTTTAGTTCAATATGTTCTGTGTGTTGTTTTTTCTTAAGAATATTTTTTTGTTTTTGTATGCCTTTATTTTAGAGAGAGGACAGTGGATAGTCGAGGAAATGGGGAAGAGAGAGTGGGGATGACATGGGACAAAGGGAGGCATCAAGGACTATAGCCTCTGTATATGGTCACCGATTTAACCGCTGAGGTCAACCAGCACCCATGTTTTGTGTGTTTATATATAAAGCAAAATCCCACCCTGAAGGGGTTCAACCGTGATAACAACCTGCTCACCGTACATTATCCCACTTATTACACGGCTTTTTACTAACAAAATCAATAATTTGACACTTAATATTGATGCGGAAATGATTTTATCAATTTAAAAATGATTATCTTTATGTTTTCCATTTAAAATGGTCTCTTATACTCATAGTGAGAGCTATGTCCATAGCAACAGTTAACTCTAGCCTTAAAAAGAGCTAAGCTAGCTGTTTTTACTCACATTGAATGGAACCATTTCCTCTGATAGTGAAGTAACACAAGGTAACAGGACCACAGGAATCAGAGCAGCACCTGAGGTTTTCTGTGTCATCACTGTCAGTCTGTTGACATTTTCTTCTTCATTCACCGTCTTTAAACTCCGCTGTATCCCATGCTGTGTTCTGTTTAATGTTTACTTCATGTGCCGTCTTCACTTCTGTAGATCGTTCTGTCATAGCCTTGACTTTTAACCTTTATTGCTTTCTCTCTGCTGTTTAGTAATTTCTTTTCCCCCATTGGTGAACAGGCCCACGTCAAATTTACCGGGGTTCTCTCAGTGGATTGATTGTGTGATTAGAGCCAAGTCCCTAGCAACGGTCTGTTCTTCATAGCAATGGTCTGTTATCGAGAAATAGCAGACCTCAGAATGTCGTAATTAATCCGTAATCAGAATCAAGTATTAACATAGCCGTGTAATTATACTGCTTAGTGACTGATATAACCTTTAAGCTCAGGTTTTACAGATTCTAGATTTGATTTGAAAACATTCGAAGAAATGAAATCACAATAAACAAAAATACCAAGGTAGGTACTGGAGGACCTTTTCTATTGCAGGGTTCTAAGGACAAAAACTCGATTTAAAGTGAGCACACAAAAACTTTCCTTCTTTAGCATTATGAGTGTAAGAATGTTACTCTGCATCAGTCTGCTGCTGAAGCTAAATCGCCAAAGTAACAACAAGCTAAACTCGTCTAGACGTGGAACTTTTTATTATGAAAATAATTTCTTTTTTACTTAAGGACCCATACAGCATTGCTTTTTTCTTTACAGTTTATCTTTACAAGCAATGGATATTATTTCAGGGCCAAGGTCCTTCATTGAATTGTGCTATCATTGAACAACAAGTTTGTGCTTGAGCAGGAGACATTGCATTCAAAAGAGAGCTGAAGGATCGATACAAGGTGAGGAGAAGGTCAATTGATAAAGCAATCAAGTGGCCTGCATGGCAGCAGTGAGATTGTGAGTTTTATCACCTCAGCTGGACTTGTAGACGGAGGGAGGAATAACCTTTACAGCACACTGAGATAAGCGTCGTATTACACTGTGCATTCCCTGCCCCCCAAAAAAGTTTTGGGTGCTTCCATTTCACGCGAGCACACTATATCCTCCCTCAGCTTCAAAGGCTCATGATAGAAACGTTACCATAACAACCTCTGTCTGTAAAGCAGCTGCAAATGCTCACAGAGCCGCTCGTTCTGGGTCCACAGTTTCTCGAAGTCAAGAGAAACCCGCTGCTATCTTCTTCAGACAGGATTTATAATTTGTCAAAAGTAAGGATATTCTGGCACGGCTGATATGAAAATGAAACGTACCAAAAGTCAAAAGGAATTGGAAAGGGATTTCTTTAACTTCTACTACTTTCTGCTGCACTACCATGAGCTGGCTGTATGTATGCACAGCTTGATGCTGAGCTGCTGTGGGTAACATTTGCTGCCATTTTGAATGATAGCGGTAGGCTGGAGGATGATTCATCTAAAAATAAAAGCAGTGACAGTCCTTCAGATTCAAATCTGTATTTCTCAAGGTTTTTCTGGCATGTCTTCCCTCCTCCTGCAGCACATCTGCAATGCTTCCTGCATGAAGCCCATTTCACAGTGCAAGGTAAGACATCGGCCTCATTCCAACACCTAATTAGGCTTAACTAACTCTAAAAATATTTGCAGATTCAAAAGGAACTCTACATCGTCCTGAACAAACAAAGGGAAAAATTCAGCTCCTCCAGTCTTTGGTTAATGGGAGAATAAAGTCAACGTTCCTATTAATAGTCTCCATTTGCATCTGGCTATTTTAGGCATTTCAAGAGCATGCAGGACACATGTTTTCCTATTTGCCCATTATTTCCTTTCCCATGGTGCATCTGTCTCCCAGGCCAGCTCCTGAGGAAGTCAAGCGAAGCAAACACTATCTGGCTGGCTGTGGAGCCTGCACCGGGGGTTAGAGCTTATCACAGCGCAGGCAAGGGTGCAATAAAAACAAAGACTGTCCAGACTCCTTCGCTTTAGCCCATCATGCTTTATAACACAGAGGCAGATAGAAGAAAGGGAAGCGCTGGCATTTCATCGACACAGAGACTTGCCAGACGTGCCAGTGAAACAAAAACACTCCCACAATCTAATGAACTAAGGCTGATTATAGGAAAGAAAAAAAACACAACAGTAAAAAAAAAGAAAGATTTTTGAAGCAGTCCAGTTTTCTTTGTTCTCCTGCTTCTATTATTCCACATCTTATTAAATAAATGGAGGGTTAATTCAGTAGGTGCCTGCAGTGACAAACTGGGAGATGTTCAAAGAATTTCCATGTCTCAGAGGGAACTATTTTTATAAGAACGAAGCCCTGCATGTTCACTAATTAGAAAACAGGGGCAGTGGCTGCAGTGTAAATGCGAGGCAGCCGATACCTCGTGTTGAAAAATGGACTGCGGCACAGAAAAAGCTCAGAATGTCACTAATAAGATGCCGTGGGAAATAGCCTTTAAGTACGTGCAGCATTGTTTGTTTCAACATGTTCTCTCTGTTAATGATAGCTGCAGTCTAAAAAGACGTAAACAAGGTACAAAGCCCGTCCCTGTCTGAGAGGAAAACTATAAAGAAATGAGCGATCACACTGCATGCAGTGCTTGTATGATAAATGTGCCACAGATGTCACTACTTTTTGTATTTTTATAACTTCATTCTCTTTATGTTTTTTTTTTCTTTTTGGAAGATGTGATTGTGTTGAGTCACAATTAGGAGGTGTCAAACAAAAAGGGAGAGGCCCAGGTGCAGACTATGGTGATTTATTAAATAAAAATTTTAAAAATCTTCTTAACAAGAAAAAGACCAAACGGGCAAAAATCCACAAGGCAATTTAAAAGTCTTAATACCACCAAAAAAGGGAAACAAAAAGGCAGAACAAAGAGTCTTACTGTAAAGAAGGTAGGGAAACAAAGGTCCAACAAAAATCCAATAAAACAGGCGAGAAACACAGGCGGAGCCACGAAGAACACGAGGAACAAGGTTACAGGATGAAGGACAACGAACCAGCACAGAGACATGGGAAGACAAGGACTAAATGCCCTGGGGAGGTGAGACGAATCGGGCACAGGTGAGACAATCAAGGGAGCAGGTGAAAACACTAAGGGCAGGGCACATAATCAAACAGGCGGGAAAACACAGAAAGGCAGGAAGTTAAAGACATACATGGGGCGAAAACTACAAAATAAAACAGGAAACACTAAAGCCAAACTCAAGACTGTGACAGTAAAAAGAACAGGAAATGATTTCTAAAAAATGAAATACATAACTAACGAAATAATGACGGGAACACAAACTAAACACAAAATTAAATAATGACAACACATGACATGTTAGTGACTTCGAAACTAAATACAAAACCAATGGCAAATGGGTCAAGAGATGCCATTACAATAATGTTTCTTATTGTTAACTACGGTCAGTGCTGGAATTTAGTATGTGTCAAAACTAATACGTCAATTTTAAAGGTGTAATCTCGAACATTTTCAAGTCACTATCTGTCGCTCAACGAGGTAAAACAAGGGTGATTGAGTCTGTGGCCCACTGATGAAAGCCTTTGCATTTGCAGAAGTACAGAATGGGTGTCTGGTGCGACTTTCGTGGAAAGAATCACAAGCGAAGCCCAGTTAGTGACGTATTTTCCATCACCCAGCAGTGGTTGGTCTGCCAGAGAGGGTAGTCGGAGCTAAGCGGCTGCTTTTCCGGTCTCTGCAAGTGTTGTGAGTAAATAGTAATCTACTATGGCTGAACAAACAAAGAAAAGATCATGACTACAGATACAACTTCAAAAATAAGTGAAAATCCAAAGAAAAAGAAACAAATTGGACGCTCAGATGAAGGCAAACAGTCTAAAAAGGAAAGCGACCGCCACCGAGGACAATCAGGAGTTACAACCGTAACAAAGGGAGCCGACTGTAGACTGCTGGTAAAATTAGGAAGTGTACTCCCTCCGTAACTGTTTATCACCATTAGAGGCACCAAAGACAACAAAACTGAAATCTTCAAGATTATATCTCTAAATAAAATTGGTAAATGAACTTCACTTACATAATGCTTTTCTATTCTTCCGACCACTCAAAGCACTTTTACACTGCATGTCACTTTCACCCTTTCACACACTGATGGCAAAGGCCTAACTGCCAATCTCCAGTCAGGATCTATAGGCATTCATACGCCGATAGTGATGCTTTCAGGAGCAATTTGGTGTTCAGTGTCTTACCCAAGGACACTTCGACATGTGACTGTAGCAGTCAGGGATCGAACCCCCAACCTTCCGATTGACAGACGATCGACTCTACCACTGAGCCTCAGCTGCCCCAATTTCGGACATTTTTATGCTGCGTCATTGTACACTGAGCAATGCAGGAGTAAAAGCAAGCAGGCTGTTAACTTTACACTGTATCTGGTTGTACTAGCAGCCAAATTAAACCAATGAAATGAGTACAATGTTGCTGAGTTTGTACTGCCGACTGTGACCAAAAAGGAATAAATAAGAATTTGAAAGCAAGATGACATCGCTGGGATTACTTTATCAGACTTTCAGCACCACAGATGTTCTCTTGTAAATTTGACAGTGTGGCCCTTTAACAGATAATTCAGGATAAATCCGATCCTTTCCACTAAAGTGATAAAATGCTGGGGGAGCGGAAACTCTGTAAAATGTTCTTATATAATGTATGATTGTCTTTGATATTCTGCGGGGTGTTCCAAGTTTTGGATGAGTTTTCTTCTTGTGGACGAGACGATGAGGAAGAGGATGTAATTTTAAAGTTCCAGAAGAAATGCCAAAGAGAGAGAAAAAAAAAAGGACTTGAGAAGTTTTCACCTGACAGAGGCATTATGCATTTCTTGCCAGAGGGAACCAGGTGGACGGATGGTCTGCGGCTCACAAGTGACAGACACCCGACTGTGAAATGTGCGAGTGGGAAATATAAGTATACCCAAGTTTTTGGCAAGAAAATTGACATTTTTTTGCGAATTAGTGTGAAAAACAAATTTGCAGGTGGAAGGCAACACAGGAGAGATGATGGTGTCAGTGCAGGGAGTCGAAGTCAGGGTGGGAGGTGTCACCCGCCCACAGCTATTAGAGTTATTGTGAAATTTCTACCTTTTTTCCTTGATGTTTTTTTTCTAATATAGAGAGAAAAGATGGCGCTCCATTATCACAATGAAGACTGCTAGCTTTGATTTTCAAAAAGCGTGAATCACCCTGACAGCTGAAGGTCTGAACACATCCTCAAGCACAAGCTCCCATTATTCTAATCAGAGTCATCTTCCACTGCAACGAGCCTGAATATGGTTTTCTACAGGCACATCATTTCTGATTAGAGCGACATATTGCTCTTTATTCAGCAAACGAGCGACAGGAATTAGTTGGAGTCTGTCATTTACATCATCACATTATTTTTTTTACACCGTTTCTCTGAGCTCTGGTAATTTTCCCTCTGTGGTGTCAGCAGGAGAGGAGGAGGAGAAGAGAAGAGACGGGAGGCAGAGAGCTTTTACTGCGGGCGTGCTCGTATGTCATTGGGAATCTTCTCTGAGGTGACACTATATGGAGGCAGCGGGACAGCTGATTAACACCAGGCTCTCAAACTCTTAAGTACTTTTCCCCCTCGCTCTGTGTCCTGTCTCTGGATGGTACATTCTGCTGGCCAACGCAGGTGATCCTGGCTCGACACCGCAGACACACTAAAAGCAGCAGAAGTGAGCCGGGTGTAATTAAAATTGCAACATGTTGTCCTTTCAGGGACATTATGTTATCCATCAGGCACTTGATCCATCGCCTCGGCTCGACACGAGGCAGCCCGCTGATGGCTCAGGGGCTGCTTACACCGACATCTGCTGTGACAACGCTGGGTTAGCAGACACCAGAGCGTGCTGCTGAAGCCACCCCGCCGCCCCATCCATTACTGTAATACCTCCACCTGACTTATCGACTGTGTTTGGGGAGTCATTTGGGGTCAGACTAGTATAGTGACGAAACTTTGTGAGGATGGAAAGATTTTCTTGTCTTTGCTCCATCACTTTTATTTTCTCATGAGTCACACTTTCTCTAATGCAGAGGGGAGAAGAAGTGAAACTTTCTGGATTCAGAGAACAACAAGAGTTTCCTGCCAGGTTAGCAGCTCTATGAGGCTGTACTTAGGCACAGTGGTGCTTTGATTCAAATTTAGTGGCTCACAAGGGTATAGCTGCATCTTTAAGGATCTATTTTAGTGTGGTAGTCAGAGAAAAGGATTGGTTGTAAAATACATTCGACTACAGTTGTCACTGAGGAAACAGAAACCTGTAACTCTGGTGATTAATTCTCATTTTTTAGGGGTGCAAAATTAGCTCTAAAAATGAAGTGCTGCTGAGAATGTTTTGTTATCATGATATTGCACATCTGTCAGCCTCTTGGTGGTGCTGTCGGAAAAGTCAGTGGAACAGCAAAGTCTTAAGTCTTCACCCTCTTGGCACCATTGATATCTGCGCCAAATTTAATGGCGTCCATCCAGCAGCTGTTGGGATGACTCAGTCCGGACCAAAGAGGTGGAGCGACCAAAGTCCCGAGAGCAGTGCGCCTCGCAAGGCTGAAAAGAAAAGATCCGCTTTTATATTCAAGATGATAATGCAAAGGACGTCAGAGATCAGATAAGGCCCTAAATAATCATCTGGTTGGAAAATCTGTAAAAGTAAAGGGATGTCTGTAACTAATGGAAAAATGACAGATGGTAAGATGTACTGTGATATTTAAATATTGAGTTAGGACTGAACTGACAGCTCATACGGATTCCCTCTAAATCTGTTTAATGACAAATATCTCATCTTCTCCTGTTCTTAGACATTATTCCAAGATAGCCACTGAAGTAGGAAAAAGTAGGCTCCATTCGTGAAATCAGCTCATCAAACTGCACACTTCCATAGAAAGCACAGCCTGTCACTGCGGTTAAGTTGCAGAGAAACCAGGCCCGCCAACGCACTCGGACTGGAGCTTCAGAGAAGCCTGCACGTCTCAGCTCATCATCCGGTGCCACGTGGTCATGGGCAGTGGGCATCGCTCTGTGCCAGCAATAGTAGCCCGGCAAGCAAAGCATTTGGTGCCATGTGTCGTATGGCATGATTCATTTTGACATGCCCAACGTCCAGCGTCCTCACAGCCAAGGCCGTTTAAGTGAGTCATATCTGAGAGTCGGCTCAGAGTCCTGAGTGACGCTGTGGTCTGCAGGTCCCCAAACAAAACCCTGCATGAACATTTTTTTGATCAGACTGTGAAGAGATAGAGATGAACCACAGGATGCACGGCCCCTTATAATGAGACCTATGCACCTTTTACAAGACTGGATTATGCACTCGATGGGGTTAAAGGGGTCTCAATAGAATGATTGTGTTCTTCTCTCCCCATCATGGCTACCTTTAATTATTGGAAACATTTAATAGAAAATAGGACTTGATTGTAGTTAATGGACTACTGGAAAAACAATACAAAGCACAATAATTTCATGAGTTTGCTGCAGCTAGTTCAAATGCAGGGAAAAAGCATTGCAGGTCTGTTTTAAGGCTGCAGAATCCATTATAATTAAAGCACACCAACGTTTGTTCACATACTGAGAAGAAAACGCAGGTGTTATTGGAGTTTAATCTATGCTTCCATGAATAGTAAAATATAAAATGAAAATTACAAAGCTCCTTTATGAGCTGCTGTCATTTACATGTTGTGGCATGTGACTGCATGATTACATAAATGCTTTCATAATGGCTCTACAATGCTAAAATCTATTTGCTCTGACTATCCCATGCAGCGTGCATCACCTTTTTGTGCCCTAACATCCTAAATGTGATTTACACTTCTGCACTGACACGCACATAACTAGTTTGTAGCCAGCTGCTTCAATCTTTTGGCCTCAAAGCGAAGCGAATACTTGAATGGTGGTGCCAGTCTCTGTGAGCACTGGTAAGTAATATATAGCTCCATAACTCCTACATGATCCTCCTCAGTCTCATTTACTATCGTTGAAGTACAAGCTGGAAAATGCCCAACACAGCGGTGATCAAATGGTAACAACGGCATTAATCAGGTTTCACACATTAGCATCCAACTCCATTCAAAGCCTCATTGTTGTGCAAGTCAAACAACAATAACAAGGCAGCAAGCATACAATGCAGAACATGATGCCTTGTATAATATTTCACAGGAGCAACATGGCATTACGATCCCGTGTTCTTATTTGGTCTTGACCAACCGAGAGATGATATCAATGATTTCGTGACCAGTCCTTGGGTCTTGCCAAAACAAGCACAACTCCATCTCTTGAAAAAACGTCGCCCCACTTAAAACCAAATGTGTAATTTCCTCACAAGACATCTGATTGTGTCTGTTCCTGATTGATTTTCTTAGCTGAGAAATCAATTATCCTCAAAGCATTTAGGGGCACGCTTTTCCCGCCAAATAAAAAAAATAACTATTTGCAAAATCATGCGTGACAGGTCTTGAATGGCTGCTATACAAGTTCAGTGCTCACATGAGGGAATAAAAAAAGACGCCTTTACTTATCAAGTCAAGCTTCGGTGCAGCTGTGAGAGACTTCCCGTAAACCAATTAGAAGAAGAAAAGGTCATACAGTCGCCTTGGAGAAAAAAAAGAGATAAAAGCCTGATTGGATTGGTTCATGCTCTAAATTTGACCATCACACTTTTCACTAATTTATTCGATTGAGCATCGAAGCAGAGAGAAGATGAGAGCATATGCATGTGTCATTCTGTCTACCCGTGCTGCTGATAAAAAGAAGCAAACTGATCAAAATGGATTGCAAGCGCACGGATCGCTCTGCTCGTGTGGTGCCGAATGTGCCCAAAAAGATGAAGAACGATCACAATCTATAATGAAGTTTGGTAAGAATAACAACAACATGAGACATGAGTGGCTTATCAGTGGAAACAAGGAAAAAGAGGAGTCAGCTGCATGGAAAATTCCAGGCTGTAATATAAACCTGATGTAGCTGCACACAGAGAACATTATGCCTCATGTTTTAAAGTAGCACAGTGGCTGATATACAGCTCAGACTAACATGTACCCTGAGTGTTCACCAGATACACTTACAGACTTACCTTGATTAGATTAATTATGTGAAACGGTTGCAGCATGCAGACAGTGCTTGACGAGGCCGTTTCAGGGTATTTTGGTGCCCTGGGCCAAACAGCCAGACATCCTTGAGGCAATTCATCTTTTAATCACAATATTCTATGAAAATTACAATACTCTCATACATTTTGATTTTGCATTCGGCCTGGATGCACTGGGACGCATCATCAGTGATGTGACCTGGGGTCATCAGGTGTTTCGGGTCTTTCAGCATCAGACACCCTCGCCCAGGCGACCCAGCCGGGGTTGATCAGGCCCCGACTTAGGTCCCAGTAGCAACCACCCACAGATCAGCCGTCTTTATCCAAAGCCATCTGCTAGCTCTTTCTGCGTCTTCGCTCACTGAACGAATTGCCCCCTTTTTTTCCTCCAGCTGAACTGCCAGTCGGTTGAGGACTTTGCTGAATGAACGTCCTGCAAAGCCTCTACAGCCCACCTCTATGAGCTCGTAGTGTCTTCCAGCCCCCTTCTGACACTTTTCCACCAGTTTCTGGTATTTTGCCTGCTTCCTCAAGTTGGCCTCTTCCATGCGCTCTTCCCAATTTGTTGTGATGTGCTGTGGGAACTTTAGCTGCTTTCCCAAGTTGACATTCAGCTGCCAGTCAGAGGCCGTGTAGAGGACGCCTGTCCTCATTTTTGGTTGTGGACGGGGTGTTTCTCTGGGCTTTGATGAAGGCCATGGTTTTCCTCGGCTTAGTTTAACTTGAAGTAATAATAAAATGATCACTGAATGACTTAAGAGAGATAACAGCGATATTATATTTGGTTATTTGAAGTAAAAAAAAGTTTTAAATTTAAAGCTCAAAATCCAAATAATGTTATGAGTTATTTTCTTCTGCTCTTCTGCTGATTTTTCTCCAGCATTTGGTAAGCTGGCACAAGGTGAACCCTGATCATTCATATAAGAATCGGTAAACTGCACAGTCCCTGATTTTAACGAGTTATGTTCTCAGCGTAAAAAGCTCAAAAATCACTCTGCGTCTCCTGTTGTTGTGGGTGCTTAATCCACTTTGTTGCCTTGAATGCAGAAAGAAAATAAAGGATTTGCTATTGATGCAGAGAATTAGGACCATTAGGTCTCATTAAGAGACTCGATCAGAGCCTGCTTGTGTGCTCTTTCTTTTTTTTTTTTGCTTTTCTTCAGGCTTGCTAGGGAGATAGTGAAGGCCTGGAGTGATCGTTACAAACAGAAGCACATTTATTCTTTCTGTCAGCCGCTGAGACACAGTGGATGCTGCCAATGAATCTCTAATTTCTGAAGCCACTGAGACGGGAAAATTCTCCCAACAAAAAAAGCACCTAGCAAAGCATCGCTTGTGTTTCTTCTGCTGTTGCTGCTGTTGTTGTTGTTTTTGCACCATGGGAAGAAAAAGATAGAGAGGGAGATCAAGGAGAAATAGGTGGGAGCTGAGTATCCATTTGATCTTTTTATATTTCCAAATTGATCAGCATCCCAGAAACGGTTCTGAATCCTAAATAAGATGTATGTGCATGTGAAGCTGTATCTATTCGAGGCGATAAACACACCAACACAGCTTTATGTCGCCTTTTTTATTTGTTATAAAGAGCCCGCATGTCTTTTGCATCCTCCTCTTTTGTGCTTCGTCTAAGCCTTAAAAGTGGAACTTCACTGTGTGCTGCACTATTAAACTTGCTTTTCAGCTGCCTCTCTTGGCTGCTGTTCTCGTTATATCTACAGCTGCATTGCTAAGCTATAAATAGGGATCCTCAGAAAAGCGGGGTAATAAAAGTGTCAGGATTTTGCGATGAAGAATGATGCCTTTGCTGTTAAGTTTCTCCATTGGGCTGATGTATCATTGAGGTTGAGCTCTCATTATCAACTCGCAAGATTACAGGCCCTAACTCTCTCAGAGGAGAGAACTGTCTGCACTTCTTGGATCAGGTGTAATTCTGCAGCACAGAGACTCAGTGGCAGCTGAATAGGGACATATCTATCCTCTGCTCCTTCTCTGACTGCCCTCCTCCTCATTCTCAGCTCTCTTTACTCTCCCACTCCCTCCCGCATTTCTCCCTGCCGTCTTTCCCCTCTTGGCCATTTTCCTGCCCCCGATCTCTATCGCCTTCATTTCTTTCATGCTGTCTTAAAGTTCAAGGCTTTCATTGACTTTGCTGACTCTCGGCAGACTCTGCGGACGGCTGCAGTTGAGTCTACCGATCCCGAAGCTGACATCGTTTCTCAATTAAATCTGGCACTTTAGCTGCAGCGTGTGGTGGCTTTGGTGGTCAATTAAAAGAGGGATTTTGTCCTTTATAGAAGAGTATCGAGGTGGATAAAGGTACCGAGCTGCTGTTTTGCTCGGATATCAGTTGAGTCTTTTTTTCTTTTCATTGCAACTTGATTACACAGGTAGCATACACAACAACAGCCTGACAACAACGGTGAATCAGCTGTGATAACAGCTAGATTCACAGTTCATACGGGAGCCCACTTCAGCACATAACAGGCAAGTGTGTGTCTGTCTAAGCTGTATGGAAAACAGTGCAATATTTTATGTACTGCAATATTTCTCACTAATAATTACCAGGACAAACAATAAATTGTATCCCAGCTGACAAATTATCAGCTGTTACTGATTCCGTCCATTTTGGAAAGGCAAAGCTCAGCATCAAGCCCTCTCTCATGCCAGATAATGGAAGCAGGTGGGGATGGAGGTCCAGTCAGCCCATTCACTCTCCAACAACAAACCACAACAAGGCCTTGATGCAGAATTCAAAATAAAGTGCTTGTTGTTTCGCCAAATTAAAATCTGGACTTCAATCATCTTGTTTTGACTGGAATGTGATTTTGTTAAGCTGCAAATCATTCATGTTTAAAATGTGACCTGGAGTCGGTGCACTTAATGTGCGTCTCGACAGCAGGAGCCAGGGTCTAAATTTAGCTCCAGGGTAGCTGACTTACCCCCTGAAAAGTCCCTGCTCAGTGGGTAGTACTTTCCAAAGGATACTTTCAGGGCGGGGCCTGCGGTGCTGATCATTTCTGATTGGTCAAGTACTCAGTTTTATTTCACCCACTAGGGCAGCACAATATTGGAAAAAAAACATACATAGTAGCAATATCTTTTTGTTTGTTTTGCAATATTTATTGCCATATTAAAAAATACAGGAAATTATACCAGATTAATGCAGTGTGTTTTCATGTCCATATAAACAATTAATAATCATATTTCTTATTATTTGGGACTTTAAGTCTATTTTTCTTTAACATAAGAAATCCTCCCTTTTACTTAAGACACCCTTATGAAACAGTATGACAGTTCAGTAGGAGCGAAGTTTCTTTATAAAATTAATACAAATAGACCTGTGGACTGCTGTTGTGTTATTTATACGGGATGTCATCAACCGTTTCTAATGGTGCTGAAATCTAAGTTTAATCAGCGTGATCTGCACCGTGACAGTAACTTTATGAAAAGAAAACTAATGTCGGCACACAACCTGCGGACATAACTGTAAACACTCCGCGGCACGTCCATTTATGTAGTTCACTGTTCGGACGTTCAGCGGAGTGTTTACTCCCGCAGCACACACATGGCGTGAGGTTGTGTGCCGACAGGAAGTAAGAGACGTGAGCTTTCGTGCTCAATCCATTTGCAATGCGATAAAGCACGATCAAACACAGTACAAGTTGAATCTCCTTCATGCTAACAGGCTAACTGTAGCGTCGCACAAATGATGATACATTCTTCTTCTCTGAGACATAATGCCGGTTGGTAAACCAGCTTAAAGGCGAATTACCGCCACCTACTGGACTGGTGGTGTAGTGCAGTTACAGTTACAGTCCTCTATACGTCATTGGCCTGATCTGCATAATCTTCCCGGGACTTTAGGCCTCCGTGGAAAAACAGACAACAATGGGCCACAGGAAGCACTTAGTTCCTTGAAGAAAAGTTCCTGGAGCTAAAAGTTCCTGGAACTTTTGGTCGTAAAGCGCCTTAAGAGTGTCTTCTAAGTTATTGAGTGTGAAAACATGCATGAAGCCACACACACACACGTTAACAGTGATGCACAGGGAAAGGCTTGTCATATATGCACACACCAAAAATCTATATTGATTTCACAGTTGACAAACCCGGCCTCCAAACCAGAATATCATGTGTGAAAAAAAAAAGACATAGCAGTCTGCACTTCACGCATTTTATATTCAACGACTAAAAATAAGAGCTACTAAACTGGCTGTCAGCCCAAAGGGGGGTTGCTGAGTTATGGTAAACACAAGAGAGCTATGTGTTCGAGAGAAAACAAACAAAACATTTAATATAGCGGGTGTTCAAAAGGAACTGAGAGCCATGAATCCTCATGTCTTTATATGACAGAGGAGGAAGCTGGAAGTGTTGCTTGTTTTCTTATAAATCCTAGGTAAAAGGAGTTTATGTTCTTTGTAAAAAATCAATTAAACAAAGCCGGTGGACCATGAGAGCTAAGAAGGGCGCATTTGAAACTTGCATCATGTTTTGGAAATGTGTTCTGTCCTGCCATGAACTGAAACAGGACTGCAATTCCCCCGAAAATCAATGCTTCATTTACGCTTTCATTTCTGATACTCTCCACCGTGCGTGAACTGCTCGACTCTGCAATGCTGCAGAGTGCATTTGTAATCCAATCTAACCCGCTTTTATACACTGATATATTCTAAAGAAAGAGAGGGATATTTTTTTCGTATATTCATTCACTTGATGATTTCTATATAAAATAAATGACTCAAATATGACTGTACTTCAAGCAATGTATCATATAATGCTACCAGGTTTTTGTACCTTTGTATATAACCTTTTCACTCTGACGCTATAGTAAATTGAAAAGCTTTACACTGTCTCTGATTATATTTTCCAGAAGCAAAGCAAACAATAACAGATTGCATCTAAAAAACATCCTCCAGTGTTCAGCCATCACAGTGCATCAGTCAAGCAAAACCTTTTAAAGCATTACAATCACAGTATCCCCTGATTTGAAGACAAAACAACCTCCATTCTCATCCGCCAAGTTCACAGATGCATTAGTTCACAATTTAGGTATTTTATACAGTGAGGTTAACATTTGGAGTTTGAATTAGACTAGTGTCGGGGAGTTTGGTATAGAAACATGGATGTAGTCTTTAGGTGTCAAAAGTGAAGCCAATGCAGAAGTGCCTCCAACCTGCATTCGTTCAATTATCCAGCAGGGGACTCCACTGGCTTCAAAAAGAAGTTTTACTGTAAGTCTACCAGAAAACACAACGTCTTACCTCCTTTTTATTACCTCTGTAAACATGTTCCTAATAAGTTTATGGTCTAAATCGCTTCTTTCAAGTCTTCTTCAATACAGCATGATGTTCATTTTGTATATGATTGTCCCATTAAGTGTATAATGGACAAAAAACAGTCTCAATGCCAAACTCGAGGCTTCAAAACAAAGTCTGCAAGCCAATGGGTGAATTCACCCGTGGACACATCCACTTCTTATACACAGTCAATACAGATATTCATTCCCCCCACAATACACAGATTAATGAATCAGCTAATGTCCTGGAGAACATTATTCCTGCTACTCACCAGCATGTTAACATTGTAGTTGTGAGCAGGTTATAATGCTCACAACGACAATATCCATCAACATTTAAGGGAGTTAAAGATTCGTACATGATAGTTGGTACAACCCATCCACAGAACAGGTTACAGAAAAAATATCCAATATCAGCATTGAAATTCAATGTGAAATCTCAGACTATAAAAGACTGTTTAATATTCCTGTTTAATAGAATTATTAAAGTGTACTTTTTTAAAATTTTTATTCTAGATGTAACAACAACAAAGTTAAGCAGCATATAAATAATCGCCCTTTGACTCAAAACTTACACTGGAGTGGATGCATGTATTTTTAGTCACAGAATAAAAAGACTTAAAATGTATTAAAATGTTTTCTCAACAGAATAAAACCTTCTCCTTTCTGGTTTCTAAAAATAAAACTATATATGATAGATATAGAGGTACTTTTGTGTATGCTTTGCCCTGTGCAGTGTTGCCTGACTGAAAATACAGCAATATCGTACTGCAGCTTTAAAATTATCGTATTTTTCAAAAACTTGCATATAAAAAAAAAAAATGTATCCATCCACTGAAGAGGACACCATGCATCAAATAGTTTATTGCTATGTTTCTGGAAAAAAATGCTCCTAAGTGGTGTTTGGCTGACCACATACTTTTGGTCATGTGGTGTCGGCAGAAGCCGCACCTCATTAGGTAATTCCCTAAAAAGCCTGAAGCCTCCCATAGTTCCAGCTGGGCCGATATTCAACAACACATAATACACTTGATAAATTAAAATGGCAGGGTGCCCACAAAGTAACCCTTTAACGAAATATTCCACAGCCCACAAACAGTACTGGGAAAAATATTACAACCTCCCCAAAAGTTATTGATGATCATAAATCAAATAAAAACATAACCCTTGATACTAGAGTGAACCGGTAAGACATCCTTCTTTGTACTGTACAAATATATATGTAATCCCCTTCCTTTGCAATAAAGAATGCTTGCCATAAATTACATTTCATCTGAGAGCAGTACAGTTTTAACTTATTTCAACAAATGATAGTCTTCAGTTCAGTATGAGCTGCATACAGTGAGTTCATTTGCTCTTCTATTTGTTAATTTATGCGTGCTTCTTTTCATTTTGATAAATTTAGACCACAAACCAGCATCTCTTGGCTTTTTGCTCTGAGTGCAACTTGTTAGAGGTCATTATCTACAGTATTTACATATAAATCTTGCTCTTGTTTGAAGTGTTTTATTTGTTAGAGAAAATGAGTTATATTTAGGCTCTAAGCGGGCTCTGTTGGAGGAGTCTGTCAGGGGTTGGAGCAGCCAGTGACCTTTCCAACAGCCAACACTCACGGCAGCCTCCAGTCACCTCCTCAACCTTAACTTGGCGTGTTAAGACTCCGCTGAAGGCTCCCTGACACCCACCAGCTCCAGCACATCTCTCTTTGGATGCACATGATGCACACACAATACACACTTGTTTGTTACACAATAAAAACCACAAAAGCTGTTTGAAGATGCTGCCAACCTTACATACGCGGCCACATTCCTTCAGAGGCTGGCTTTCTCTTCCTCCCTTTCTCCTCTATCACTCCCCTTTTCACACAGTCACACACAAACACACTCAGTGGATCAATCTCCTCCGATTGGATTGATGGCCTGCAAGCCTTCTGCTGACTAAGGCGATGCCAAATATGGTGAGTTACTGGGGAAATTATGCTTAGCTGCCACTCTATCTGGGATGGTGATCCACTTTGTCAATCCTGATCTTTAGCTGCTGTCACCGCAGCACCACCCAGCTTGCCTCTGTGACCCGACGCTGCTTATGGAGACAGAGCAGATGTCACCACAGGCGTGATAAATGCATCCCAAGGAGTTCAGTTGTTGCTTATATACTGATCAATATTGCTGAACGCCAAAGAGGAATGCTATTTTTCCTAGATGAAATTTTAGTCTCAGTTAGTCGCAGGAAATGAAAGCACATGGATATTGATTATTGGAAGTAAAACAGCCGGCATTGTCCACTTTTTTTTGGCAGGAACAGTCAAAGAAATAGGAAATATATAACACAAGTGCCTGTGTGTGGTCTGGGGTTAAAGAAACAAAGCTGCAGTGAATTTCTCTTTCCCTTCATGCCCGGTCATTTCCATATGTCCCCCTTGCTCTCCTGCCCATCCATCACATTTCACTCTGGGCAAGACAGCTGTCTGGGGCTGAAGCATATTCACAGTTCAGCAGTCCATCAAATTGCACCAAATACAGTAATTCTTCAGTCAAGCTGGAGCGGGGAGGCGAGTCGTGTTGGTGAACCCAATCAACTTTAACCCTTCTAACACCATGCCGTTTTATGGCATTTGTGTTTAACATGTAGGTCCTGTAAAAAGCCATGTGTCATTAGCTAAGTGTGTAAGAATTCTGCAGGAAACACTTTAGTTTTCACTACATACATAAATAGTTGCTTTTAATACACAGACATGAAGATATAATCTAAGAGATTTTCACAAATAAATATCTGTTAAGTCACTATCTATCGCCAAGTGAGGTAACACAATGGTGATTGAGGCTATGGCCCACTGATGAAAGCCTTTGCATTTGCGGCTCCCAGTTAGTGACGTGTTTTCCATCAGCCAGCAGTGGTTGGTCTGCCAGAGAAGGTAGGCGGAGCTAAGCGGCTGTTTTCCGGGTCTCAGCAAGTGTTGCGAGTAAACAGTAATCTACTTTGGCTGAACAAACAAAGAAAAGATCGATGACTACAGATACACCTTCAAAAATAAGTGAAAATCCAAAGAAAAAGAAACAAAGTGGACGCTCAGATGAAGGCAAACAGTCTAAAAAGGAAAGCGACCGTCAGCGAGGTAAATCAAGAGTTACAACCGTGACAAAGGGAGCCAAATGTAAACGGCTGGTTATCTGGGAAGTGTACTCCCTTATCACCATTAGGTGCCGCCAAATAGAACAAAACAGAGAAATCGAAATTATATACACTACCAGTCAAAAGTTTAGACACACTGTCCCATTCACTTGTATGAAAAAATGTGTCCAAGCTTTTGACTGGTAGTGTATACCTTGAAAAAAAGTGTGAGAACAGGCATAGGCTTGAGAATGGGGTAAAACAAATGAGTTATAGGTCTATAAATCTAAAGCCCCTTTTACCCTGAAACCAGTGTCCTATTTGAGTCGGACAATGGTGGTTCAACTAAAACTGTAATTTTTCACAGAAAAGGAATCTTCATTTAGTACTGACTCATCTATATGATCTAAAACAGTCCTAACTTTTGTTTAACCAATAAATTGCTGTCATGGGGCAACCAAATTCATTATCTTACTACAGTGTTTAATAGACAAAAATAGTATCAAAAGTAAGATGTGTCTTTCTTTAATTTGCTTCCCTGAGACCAGATCTTTACAACACCAGGCCCAGGCCGCCACAATCAACACTAAATAACAGTTTCTCATATCTGCTTAAAATGGGCAGCCTATTGGTGCAAATATACTACCAACATGAAAACAATACTCAAGAATATTTTTCTCAATATCTTAGTGCTTCAAATTAGAATCCCTTGCTACTGCAATCATCTTGACATAAAGAAACCCTGCAAAAAAAAGAAAAATTGTATTCTGTGCCTAAAGTCAATTATCCGGACACACTTGCAAATCGAGGTTGATATTTTGCTTTAAATAAAAAAAAAGGAATTCCCGGGTTAAAAGATTTCTAATCCAAATTTATGAAAATCAGTTAGAAAATTTCAGAAACAAGTTGTATCTTTTCAAGATAATCATTTTCAGAACAGAAAATATTCTAATAACACATTTCTTGTCTGACAGAAGATTCAGCATATTTTGACTTAATTTAATCGATTTCATCTTACTACTAACCTCTCCTCATAACATAATGACAGACCTTATTTCTGATACATAAGAAATAACACTTTTCACCTTTTTACAAGAATACAAACTGAATAAGACTTTAGATGAAATCACTTTTAACCGGAAGCAAAAAATGATGTGCTTGATAAACTGTAATTATTAGCTGACTTGCTAATTCAGTCAGTTAATTTGTTACTCTCCCAAGCGTTCCGTTTTTGAACGAAAATGTCTCCGATAGCTGAAAGAAAGAACGTCACCGCAACATTCCACAAGGTCGCAGAGGACGTGAGATAACAGGCTCTTGAGATCCAAAGGGAAATCAAATGTAAAGGCGCAGAGATGATTGAAGAGAAGCTTGATTTCTCTACTTCGCTGGTGGAGGAAGGTCCAATAAAGAGATGCCACAGAGGATGGTCCGTGATTCAATTTAGCATTCATTCTTTAAGATGCATTTCTAGTGGTAGAACGCCTTACACATTAAAGGAGATAGAGGCTTGAATCCAGTATGTTGAATACTTTTAAGGGTAAAATCCATTTTGTTTAGCAGTTCTTACTCTAAGACCACCACTTTTACCTAGAAGACAGCAGGCCTGCTGAATCATATTCAAAATGTCACTTTAAAACATGAGGTACAACCATTTCATTCCCTGTAAATAGAGCTGAACTTGTGTGAGAGGTTTATTGTGCTGAGCTCTTTCTATCCCCTTTCCTTCCCCTTTGAGAGGTTTATGACTTTTTGGAAAGGCTAGGATTCGAATGGGCCTTTGTTCTCTCTCGGGCATGTTGATTCTTCACTTGAGAGTGCCTTGTTAACCCACTCAGCCAGCACACGAGTGCACTTTACTTAATGCATGGAGGTGGCACCTAGCCAGCTGCTGCACATTTTTTATATTATGGCAGGCTTCACTCAAATCCCCTCTATTAAAAGGCTGCCAGCTTCCACTCCAGCAATTACTCATTATGTTGTGATCAACCTGTGGCGATCTTCTTCACCGTGGCTTGTCCCTCTTTTCTCCCTGAAGACAGATTAAAGCATCCACAGGAGTGCATATGAAAGGCAACTTATGTGATGGATCCCCTACCTCTATTCTTATTTGGTGGAATTGTTTGCCGGTCCCAGTTACCCTGTGAGCTGCGTTGTCAGGGGCAATAGCTCCTGGTAGTTCCCTGAAGACAAATTGGTCCAAGGTTAGGGGCTGGAGAATTCATAGACCCCTACTGCTTGTGTTGGAAGACTGAACTCCCCTTGGAGTCAGGGGAGCTCACAGGTGAGCATCTAGTGGTAAGTGCTCTTTACTTATTGGCCTTGTCTGGCTCTGCCTAGAGAAACAGTATATCCCTGCTGCTTTGTGTGCACACCACTGACAAGGAAGTGTGTAAAGCCCAGTGCATAGCCAGTCAGGTGGCAGGCACCGGTGGAAGCCTTTATGGATTGACTCGTGGCTTGAAATGGTAAATGGGCTACACTTGTACAGTGCCTGTCTCGTCTTCCCATCACTCTAAAAGCTTTACAGTAAATATTGAATTCACCCTTGTTATACACTGATATGGCAGTGGCTGCTAACCTCCCCATCAAGATCTAATCCAACTTACTCATTCATACCCTCACACACTGGTGGCTACACCTTCCAGAGCAATGTGGTCTCAGTATCTTGCTGAAGGACACTTCGTCATGCAGACCGGAAAAGCCAGGGATTGAACTGCCGATCCTCCAAAAAGTGGGTGGCCTGCTCTTTCTCTTTAGTCAAAGTTAACCCATGGGGCGCTGTTTAGCTCAATTGGTAGAGCAGGCACCCCATGTACAGAGACTACAGTCCTCGTCGCACTGATCGCAGGCTCGACTCCCGGTCTGCCGATCATTTGTTGCATGTCATCCCCCACTCTCTACTCCCAACATTTCCTGTCTATCTTCAGCTGTCCTATAAATAAAGCCAAAGTCAAAAAAATAATCATAAAAAAAAGTTAACCCATAAAAAATGACTATTACAATGGTAGAATGATGTGGGACTCCTGTGTTTGGGAATGTCCAGATATTCAAACTACAGAGCAGTTTTATTATCTACAGGTAGACACAATGAGAAAAGCATGTACTGCTTTGTTGAGAAGGGGAAGGTATACCCAAGGCTGATGGACAGAAATGGTCATTACCATTTTCTTTACAGCATTAAGAAGCTAAGGAGATTAAAGTTGGAGTTAGGTTGCACAATGCAACACTCTGACCTTGTTGTGGAATAGAGGGCTAGGTCTTTTCTCTGCCAACAGTACTGGAGGCAGCCTGTCTATTCAAGATGTACTTAGAAGCTTTGTGAATGGGTCTCTGTCAAAGACGAGCTTGAATTAGGACCATGCTCCTTTGTATCATACGATTGAGTTAAATAGGACTATACAATTTATCAGGAGGAAGCTCTGTGGAGAAATCTCAAACTAAGTCTCATTGGTAAATGACCCCAAGGTAGACCAAGAATACACTAAAAGGAGTACATATCCTGTCAACCCAGGGAATGCATTGGGATCCCCCAGGAAGAGCTGGAGGGCCTGGGCTACTTTGCTTGTCCTGCAGCCACGACACAGACCCAGATATTCTGTGGAAATAGAAGAGTGAATGGCTTTTTTTTAACCTATTTTTATTTTCCCTTTCATACATTTCGAAACTTGAGCACCTGCTCAAACTGAAGGCCTTGAGTAAACTCCGGTATATACTGAAAGAAAGCCATTTATAGTCCTAAACAACAATTTCAATCACTTCCATTTATTAGAGCTAGACAGGAAGAGAAGAGAAAAGTCACATCAAAGCAGACAAAAACAACATTTCTCAGAATAAATACGTACAGTTTCAATACCAGGAGGGAGAGGTCTCATTGTGAAATAAAATGCTACTTGTCATGCAAAAAAAACAAACAAGAGACAGCAGTCTGGACAATGAATACAGATTACATATCAAATATTAGCACAGTTAATTAACTCAGAATCATGGTCGGGTAAACAGAGCAGCAGTTTTGGTATATCAGCCCCCTGGCTTTGAATGAATGTGTCAAACTGACAGTAATTTCCTACCATTTCAAATTTAATGGAAATATTTGAAACTGGCACCGGCAATGACTGGAATTACAAGTCCTTTCATAGAAAGGAGATCGTGCTGGAAATGAAACGCCGGCACTGTGACACCGCCGGAGACTTTAACTTTCAGCTGAAGTTTGCAAAGTTAACCAACTTTCCTCCCAGTAGTTTACACGACTTATATACATTCAGAATTAAAGTCTCAATCTCATGCACTATAATATATGATATATAAGAAGTTGTAACTCACAGAAGTTCACACATGTGAACAATGATTAACACAAAAACATATTGATATATTTATGTTTATTGATATATTTATGTTTATATATCCCTCCTCACCTTTTTTTTTGCGACAGATTGCCGGCTGCGTGAATTGGACAAATATCCTGAAACAGTTAGGAGGGAAGTCACAGATGTCACGGCAGGAATGGTTTCACAAATGTGCAAAACACATTGGACGTCTTAAAATAGATTTCCCTTAAAATGCATTTGTTGTGAAAGTACAAACATTATTAAAACCTGTAACATTTTTATGTGAAATAATAAGTGTTTTCACAGTAAGTTTTGCGTATTTGCAAATTGCCGTGTGATTGTGTAAATATGACAAATAAAAGTTTGTGGGTTGTAAAATATTTCTGGTTCATTACACATTGTTGGATTTTCCTCTGTGAGTTACAACTATTAAAGTCCAATCAAAACTTCCATAGGCAAACAGTCCGCATTAAGAGAGCTAGCGAGTCACTCCCTGTAATGTTTTATTAATGCAGCCTCTGTGCCTGAGGGGTAAATGTTTCTTTTGTAGTGCCACACATCCACTTTAAGAAATCAATCATTCTGCTCACTAATGGCAGATCATCTGCACTGGCAGACTAGCAACATCTTTTCAAATCCCCCTGTCCCTGAGCTTTTGCACTCTGATCAGACACTGAAGATTAAAGGAGAAAAGCATTGACGGAGCTGAACCTTTACTTTCCTGTAAGGTAGCAGCAGGGGTGATGGGAAACACAGAATTTCCAGCATATCTTTTTAAGGAGATGTTGTATTTCATATTATTTCACTTGAGCATTCTGGACTTATGTTCATCATTTTTATGAATATGCAATACGCATTTCACATTTGAGTAATGAGCAGAAAAAGAAACCTCTCAACACAAAAAATAAGAAAAAATTCAAACAAAAGAAGAGCTGACCGTGAGCCGCCTCCCAAAAATCCCCTCTATACTAATCTTTACCTTAAAGTAATAATCTTGAAGATTTTCATGTAAATAAATGTCTGTTAAATCACTATCTATCGCCGACTGAGGTAAAACTATGGTGATTGAGCCTATGGAAACAAAGAAAAGATCGATGACTACAGAAACAACTTCAAAAATAAGTGGAAATCCAAAGAAAAAAGACACAAATTGGACGCTCAGATGAAGGCAAACTGTCTAAAAAGTTACAACCGTGACAAAGGGAGGAAGTAGTGGACGTCTGGTTAAATTGGAGAGTATCCCTTGCATTTACTGTAGATCACCATTAGGAGGCACCCAAGAGAACAATCCTGAAGTCTTCGAGATTGTCAGTTTAATGTTTGCAAACTAACATTACAATTAGCTAGGAATTATGCCTTTTCCTCTCAAATTGTCTAACACTATGAAATGGTGATGTCAGCTAAGAAGTGGTTGAATGCTAGTGTTAGCTGTTGTCACACGGTACCTAACAACTTATATCGTTTTAACTTTAAATCCAGCCTGTTGTCCCTCCAGATTTTAACTTTCTTTTCTCTTTAAACCTGCTGCTCAGTCAGAAAGCTATAAAATGAAAGCAGTTTGTCTGATTCCCCTGGTTTATAAGTTTTGTAAAAACCTGGAACACAGCAGTTTAACTTTAAAATAACATCTGAGCGTTCCAACATGAGCTGAAGTTAGAGGAAATTGGCCGCAGAGAGAATATGGTGACCTCCAGTAACAGACATGATGGCTTAGCAGTTTCCATTCAACAACATAGCCAATTGTGATTGTTTGAATGCATGAACGAGACAGGGATACGTCCTCTGGGAGTGACACTGCGGGTCTTTGAGGGAGGAAACTCTGCCCCTGCGATACCTGTACACTTGCAGCCTTCCAACTTGATTGTTATGGATGGTGTGATTAGACTTAACAGTTGGGGACACTTTGGAGTACATCCAAGCAGAAAGCACAAAGAAAAATGAAAAACATGTTAAAATGTGACGTGAAACTAAAAAAGGCAAGAACTTTCAGGCATCCACGGGAGGACTTAGATGAGCAGCCAGCAGCCCATTTCCTGGGTGTGAGGAAGATGCCTGGCAGGAAATGCCAAATGCATTTTGAAGACTCTACACAAGCCACATCTCCAGTCATAATAATACATTACAGCACAATTTTACAGCGCAATTTTACAGGTTTTGTACTTTGATGAGCATTGCAGGACACTGCATATGTGGTGCTTAGAAGGTTTGTGCAGCGCCACTTGTTTTATCACATTTTAATTTAGACATCAGTTAACAGTCTCTCTGTTTTCCCTGATACATACATTACATTATTTTATCAAAGAGCAAATTCTTGACATCATTACAATGAAATAAAACTCTTATCTTTGTTAGATTTGTCATACAACAACTTTTATCTGTGCTCTTATCTGCCTTTTTTGCTTGGATAAATTCCATCTATTTTTAGACTTTCAGTTCCTGTTCAAATCCCACTGCCCTCCTGCTGATTGTTTTTTTAATTCAATATCTCTGTCTAATTCTCTGGTGCATGGAGGTGTGCAGGCACCATAGCAACATAAAAAAAAAAAATCTTGGTAATTTGCCTATATTGAGATTTAGCACTGAAACCATCTCTGTTGCAGAAGGCGAAAAACCTGTCGGGCAGACTTTCCTGGCTCCATTCATGCACCAAACAACGGTGTAGGAAATGCGGAACAGCCACAGAGCTAACCTTGAACACAGCTGCGACTGTGGGAAGCTGATGGAGGAGCGGAGGAGTGGAAGAGGAAGAGGTCATGAACTGCCCCTCTGGTACTAAATGGATAATTCAACTCTATTCCACTAAAACACCTACTGGAGCCAGGAGGCAGTAGAGTTTGTACAATACCTCATGCCATCAACAACATAACAAGCTCCATCACCTCTTGGAATAAAGGAATGAAATGGCAGGCAACCCCTCCACATAAACACCTCCTACCCCCACTTTCTTTTCTATTACTTATTTCTACCGTTCCCTGCCTGTAGCTCGATACAATCCATCATCTTCTGCGGCGGCTGACTCTCCTCAGGTTGAGCAGTGAGTGCTTAGTGCACCATATGGTTTCCTTAACAAAACATTTCTCCTCATGGAATCCGACTCGCTCTGCCTATGTTCTTTTGACCTCTTGTTATTAATAGACAAGATACTGAGCAAATCACTTAGGGAAATGTTTGTATGTTACCACACATTAAAAAAAATGTCAGAGAAGGCTGCATGAACAGAAGGTGATAATATGGTCTTTCCATATGCCTCTCACTGTGTTTTCATTTAGCTTTCATAGCGCCTTACATTTACTCTTGCTTATATGAATATTCTGTTCTCCATGGCTGTGGCATTTACACCCCAACTGTTATGTGCAATTATAGGCTCGCATGTATATGGATTTGGTCTCAATGATAAATAAATATGTAAAAGTGTTGCTCGAGAAATGAACTCCTTCTCCAGCCAAGGAAGGACGAGCAAGAAGCAGCTCTTTATTGATAGACATGTTCTCATGAGAGCAGATTCTGTTTGTGTAGGATTGCTGTTTAGGCTGCTGATGTAATCATGAACTGCATCTTATCATATGAACATGTGTACGTGACTTTAAGCACTAACACATTACTGAGTGACAAGTTGCAAGTTATTAGGCTCCTTAAGATTATTGAAGAAATAACAATTTGAAATTCACTTATTACATAACAATTAGAGGGGAGTGACTTGTTGCTGTCTTACCTGCAGTGGGATAAAATGTTGATGTAATTGATAAGTCACAAAGTGCTTCACAAAATATTACAATAATAGTAATATATTACAATAATAGCAATAACAGTGAACAGAGGAAAAAAATACAAACATGCAAAATTACATGAGATGATCGAAAGCCAATTTAAAAAGGTGAGTCTTACGCTGCTTTTTTAAAGCGTCATTAGAAACTGCAGAGCGTCTTTGCATAGGCAGAGTGTTACAAAGTGTTGGAGCTACAAATTCAAAGGCACAATCACCTTTAGATTTCAGTCGCACACGAGGGACGACAAGTAGACCGTAGTCAGAAGACCTGAGGGATATACAAGTGATGTGGGGATGGAGCAGGTCAGAGATGTATGCAGGTGCTTGATCATGCAGGTTTTAGAAATGAAAACAAGGACCTTGAAATTAATTTTGAATTTAAGTCAATGTAAGAGAAATAAGATGGGTGTAATGTGACTTGACCTGCTGGACCTAGTCAACAGCCTTGCAGCAGCGTTCTGGACCATTTGTAGACGGTGGAGGGAGGACTTACTGAGGCAGGTGAACCGGGAGTTGCAGTGGAGCATGAATAAACATCTCTAACTCAGTTTGTGAGTTTTTAGTTTGACAATGTTTCTTAAAGGAAAGAAATATGAGCGGGTTAATGCCCTAATGTGTTGTTCAAAGAGCATCGTTTTACAGCAGAAGAAAGGGATTCAATACACTTGGCAACCGTGGAAGCAATGTCATCAGAGGCAATGATAAGGACCTCTGTCTTTATTGTATTTATTTGAAGGCAGATGTCGTTCATTTGATCCTTAATGGCAGTCAGACAGTTGTGGAAAAGTTTTTCAGTGTCATGAGGCTTAAAAGATACATACAGCTGAATGTCATCTGCATAACAGTGATATGAGATTCCTTGGAATTTGCTGATAACATGGCCTAGTGGAAGCGTAAGCCTTTAAAGTAACTCCAAAGTTGTCTTAAGGCGTAAGCGTCACAGCAGCAACTATTTTGCAATCTACACCGGCTGTGACTACAACAAAGGTGAGTCTCAAAGTCAGCCATAATTGTGATTCCTGGCCATAAACACGGGTGGCAGTGACGCCAAAAAGTGTGCAGTCTGCCGGAAACAGTAGAAGAGGACCACTTTGTAACTGACCTGTAGGCTTACTTCTTAATTATACATAAATTCTGTATTTTTGTAGGATGTAGAAGTCAAATGAGAATGAATAAATAGGATTGGTTTATCCAGACATCTTGGTAACATCTGTTTATGTGTTTAGTACAATTTAAAAAACAACTATTTTTACCACCCATGAGGTTTATTTTCTCAGTTTCACCTTAGGTCTCTGGATTTAGTGGACACCCTGCAGCCAATCAGAATTGAGTATTCATCCAGACCATGGTATACTAGACATTTAAAGCAGCTATTAACTTCTGCTGTTGACTTCTATTGTTAACTCTGACTCTTGTTGAACAACCACATGTATGTTCTCTCTCTTTACATAGACATAGGGCGACTGTGTTGTACTTTGATATGAATTGAATGAATTTGACGACATTTGAAGGTCACTGTGTTTCTCTATCAGGCTTCAGAGCATCTACTGTATTATGAACAGATGCATAGTCGAGCATACAGCTCATCCCATATTCCTACCTAAGGATGCACACGGATTAGTCACACTGCCATTTATCTTTAATTGTTGTGTGTTGTTTTATCCTATTTTAATGGAAGGATTATTTTGTACTTTGAGCTGGCTGCATTTGTTTTCTCTGACAATACGTGTTTATCCCCAGCTTACTGATAGACGCAGTCCCAGATAATGATGGGTTGCACTTGTCTGCATAGCTTGTGTATTGCACTGTAACAAAATCTTGATAACAACTCAACATTTCTCAAGTGCTGGTATCATCAAAAGTGACACGATCTGCAGCAGCAACAATCAATACCCCAGGTTTCTTACATGTAAACTCAATATCTCTCACACAACCTAAATGCCACTGATTCTCCAAACTGAACACACAGCAGCTAAAATGTGCAGGAAAAAAGCCGACATAGGCGCGAAGGCAGTCAGACGGTGAAAGCGCCAAAACATTAATTTAGGAAAATCATTAAAACCACCTTCAAAGACCTTATCGAGGCAACTTGTTTCACGGCTGCCTCAAAGGGGTAAACATATTCTGTCAGCAGCGAAACAGTTTTGTTCAGACGTTCACTTTTGTTGTAAAGTCAAATGAAGGATAAAGAAACAATCCGTCTCATGTAGCTCATTAGAGGAGAGATGAGCCGGGCGCTCCCAGCAGAGTAAGACCCATCAGCTGTCAAACACCTGCTTTCCATGTCTGCGAGACAGGCAGACAGGGAGCCTCACAAAGCTGAGTGCAAACAGTCGGTGCCACTGTAAAACATCCAAAGCAACATCAAGAGGAATACGCCGCATCATTACGACTGGAGCCCATTCCACAAGTACACGACAATACGATAGCAGCTCAGAGCCTTTGGTGTGATTCAAAGCGTCGTCACCGCTGTGAAAACAGAGACAAACACCTGATGAAGGCCTGATTTTAATACAGTACAAATGTGCTACGATGCTTCTCTCTGATTTAAATATCTTATTTTTGGAATGACATGCATTCCTGCTTCTCCGCAGATTTTTTCCCTCTTCGTTAACCCCAGAAAAGGTCAGGCTGAATTCATTAAATCTACTCATCTATGCTGGAGGTGTTGAGATGAACTGTCCATCAAGCTAACGCCTGTCCCCTGAGAGCTTTAAGGGATATCCCACCGCCTAGTCTTTTTGACCAACTGCGCTGATCATTTTCAGGTCAGGGTAGTTTGGATAAAAGAAACCGAGGCAACAGGCCTCAAGGCTGCCGTCAAATTAGAACAGAGAGCTTTTCTAATCCTCTGATTTTTCATCAGGTGAAATACATACATCAATTTAACTAGGTAATTATGCATTCACATTTTAATATTCATAATAAATTAAATCACCTGTGTAACAAGTATGTGAGCACTGACAGCTTTTACTAAATAGAAATCAACATTTTACTTTTGAACAGAAGGAAAATAATATGAAACAAACTGACTTCTTCCACAGTCTGATCAGTCTGAGGTTGAATACAGGTGAGTAGGGACTTTCTTATATGTAAGGACTTTAAATGTATATTTATAGCACATCACAAAGTGGAAATCTCTGGGACGGAAAAAAGAGGCCTAAGCATACGTACCGAAAAACATCAGTTCTGGCCACTTTAGCCTGGCTCAAAATGCAAATGCTAGAAGAAACTGTACAGGGGAGGGGGGGATTTGGATATAATTATTCTGTTTGGATAAAGCTCAGAGTCACGCATAATCTCGCATCTCCAACGTGTGTGGTGTTAGCCCCTTTTGCAGAAATTTTTACATTCACATTTCTGACAAATAATGTGAGTATTAACAGATCAGCCAAGAAGTCTGTACACAAGTTTATTCAGTAAGTGAAATTCTAGTACTAGATGTGTGCAAGTGAAAAGCGAGCAAACGACATCAATCTCTTAGTAACTTTAGTCTGATAAATAAAAAAAACTCCAATCAGCTGCCTTAAAATAGAAAATCTAATTCTTTGGGACTTGTGACTTGAAAAAAAAAAAAAAGAAAAGATAGCTACAGAAACAAAGCAGAACACAAACTTCAGAAGTGTGGTCCACAAACCAATGGATAATCTGTGGTTATGTACATTTTTTTCATATAATTTTTCGACTTCAACATACAAATTGTCACCCTTTCAGGTCTCGGGCTCTAACAGAAAAAAGACTTACGAGCTTACACTCCAACCAACAATTTAACTGATGTCATATTTCAGTTAATGGAATTCAACTGGCACTGATTTCTTTCAGGACCACTTGGTTTGTTTGTATATCTAGATCCCCATTAGCTTCAGCATGGCAGAAGCTATTCTTCCTGGGATTTTATGATGTGACAATACCAAATACACTTTATACACCACATCTAACAAAATAAATATTGACACGAAAACACCAGACATCATTATTTCATATATCAAAGTAAAAAAAAAAAAGCCCCTTGACACACAGCACAAGATTAATAGATATTAATGATTGACATTTCTCTGTAAGTAATGGCCCTTAAGTGATTTTTTAAAACAGTATATAATATTTAGTTGTGCTATATCAAACCGTAATGAGTTCCATTCTTGCATTGCCCTGTGTATTACTGAACGCGGACCTGATGTGCTTTTACATTTTGGTAACCTAAAACAGCCTCCAGTAGCGAATCTTGTTGGGTCGTGGTGTGCATCTGTACTGACGGACAGTTTTTTGTACAATTTAAATGGAGTCTTTGTTGTAATGACATTCCTCAAGAAATGAATTAATGAATACAACAATCTATTTTTAACTATGACCAAGAGAGAGAGTCACGCATTTGTTTTTAACCCACAATATAGAGCTACACATGCTGCTGTGTTTGGGACCAATTGCAACTTTTTTATTTTACTTATAAATAAAAAATACTGGACCAAACCACAGAGCAGGAATCCAGATGAGAAAAAATCAAGGCCTGAATGACTTGTTTGTTTGTTTGGTCAGAGTTTCCCATTTTTGTTAACAGTCGTTAAATGAACTGAACTCTTCAAACTTGATTTATAGCTAAAGATTTGGCTGTTGTTTTACGACCTTACACTGCTTGTATTCAAACTGAATCTACGACTCCTTTCAGCACTTAATTTTCAACAGAAAACTTCACTCAGCCTTTACACTAAAATCGATACTTGAACTGAAATGTCTAATTGATTCTCTATTAACTTTCTACTTTAATTAAACTTGTTTCGTGTTTATTAATATCAGCATCATTAGGGGTTTTCAAATGTTTAAACTGAAAACATTCTGCATCAAGTACACACGGTCAAGTTGAAAGATAATGCACTTGCACAAAGAATATTATTAAACAATGCTTTCAGATGAACAAAGATTCCCCACTGAAAAAAACCCTAATATAATCTGGAATGCACCACAGAGCAGAACATTTGTGAAACATAAACTTCATTCATGATTGAACCTTAGCTGTCAATTTAAACCCCTGTGACCAACAACAGAAACTCTTCTCCCTCCCTTGACTTTAACTCTTCATAAACAATTTACTCCAACTGCTCTGTGTGCTGAAACTGAACAGACACTTTCAGTTCATGCATTTAAACAAGCAGATATTTATTTCAGGACTTCCACTTCTAATAGCATTACAGGCTCAGTTTAACAGAGACACTGTGACTCACATTTCAACTCCGTTCAATGCAAGACTTTTTTTCCCCCCCTTGAAACTTGACTCAGAATTTACACTTAAGTGACAACTTATTCTAGTGTCTGGTTGAACTTGCTTTATTATTAAAACTTGAATTGCACTCAGCATTTCAAATATTTCAAGTTCCAAACACAATATTTCCACCCGGAGCTCATTTTCTGCAGGAAACGCAGCCTTTTCTTGTTAAATATTCATATTTCACTCTTGTGTTGGTGTAACTGTTTTCTGATTAATGTCTGCCATCATCAGAAAGAAAAACACAGCATTTTTACTCTCACCCTTTTTTTCCGAAGGATTCTATTAGAATAAGGCACTCAGATTGATAGTTAATTCAGATTCCCCCCCAAGTCTGTGTAGTCTTCGACACAGCACAAATGAGCAGAGCCTTTGTGATATATAGCCTATATCCACCCACCCTCCACCTCCTGCAAAATGACTGAGTTTCACCGAGGGAAACTTAAAATCCAGCATTGTCATTGACAGTGAGAAAACGCAGAAAGTACAATTAATCTGTATTACGCCTCACTTCTGGCTAAATTCAACCCTTAAATCACACACAGCTTCGCTTAAGAGGAAAGCTCATTTTGTCAGAGGAGTAAATGATCTTCTCGCTCCCCTGCTTTTCCCTTGTTTCACCAAGCAAGACACTCACTCTTAATCTCTTCATGAAATGAGACTATAAACAATGAGAAATTCACCAGACATCTCCTATTCCATTCCACTGGAAAAGGTTGAAGTTAGCCTTGGGCAAAGCTGTTAGTGCTTCATGCTCCAGCAATCTGGCAACTACTTCTGTTGGGGAACCTTCGTGCAAGGGTGAGAGAGGTTGTGTATCTTGCCAGGCGGCATGATATGTTTTTCTTTTTCTGTCTTTTGTATTTTCTCTCTCTCGTGCGCTTTTGTTTTGAAAATCAATCCTTGGTTTGGTGGTGCTCAGAGGAGAGAAAGGGGACTGAGGTTGTTTTAGTTCTGTCACGGACACGACTCATTCTTTGTGACTGATCCTGTGTTCAAGCTCCACAAATTGAATTTAAATTTAGCTTGAATTTAGGAATGACGGGGATATTTAATCCACACCTGTTCACATCAAAGCAGCTGGTTCATGAACAAGATGACACACAAGTAAATGGACTGTACTAACAGAGCTTTTCTATATTCAGCGTCCTTCATGTGGGCTAGATGAGCTGGGGATTGAACGGCAGATCTTCCAATTCGTGAATAACCCGCTGTATCATGTGAGCACCTTAAATGGTTGTGCATTCCCATCATGTAGCATTTTTCAGTCTTTTCCCTGTGTTTATCTTCTTCATCCAATGCGCGATAGGGCTTGCACATTTTTTAGAAAGGCAGCACTGATAGTTGCAACAGAATAAATGCCGGACTTTTCCAATGTGACCTCACCCACTGCTTTGTGGACTACCTTTAAAATCCTTGAGATGGGCATAGTGGCTGTTGCCATCCTGTTGATCATATTCACATTGGAGTTGGTGTAGCTAGAGAGGAGTGAGGGGTTAGCAAACGCTCAATTTTCAGTTATGTCAAGGCTAATTCATGAGCTTGCTAAATTAGACACTACAGTGTTTCATAGGGAATTACATTCTATGTGTGGTGGTAGCTGACCAGAGTTTTACTTATTAGACTAAAGAAGCTACGAGAGCTTGAAACACATACCAAACATCTTGGTTTGGAAAGTGAACAGCAGGCAAACATTAAGGTTCCTTAAAAGATTTAGTCATCAAATCACTATGGCAACCATGCATGGGACACCAGAAATAAATCAATGCATGAGAAACAGAAAGAAAGAAAGAAATTGTCAGAATTGGATAGATAAAAGCTAAATAAATATTCGATAAGTGGCACCAAAATGAGACACCGGAATCCTTGATGTGATTGGGTCTGGTAGATACCGGTCGCCCTAACCCAACCCTAATCTTGAGTGGTAGAAGTAAAGAAATGGCTAACAGGTTTTTAGTTTGAAACATTTGCTGAGGCCAGCCACCAGCTAGACACTCTGTCAGAAAATCCTACACATGTACTGAATTGGCCAGTTCCCACTGCTCTGCTGACTGTTGGCTGAGAGTGGTTGGAGGGAGTGGATCGAACCATTGTGATGCAAATCTGTCCAAATCTTTTGAAACTTGAAAACGTGCTATTAAGTGTCTATAATCAACACAAGTCCTTTCATTGTGTATCATTAATATTATTGAAATTACATAGTGCTGCTGTCGGGCAGAACCTCGTATCTCCATATTTCATCATTTACATTTTTTTTTTTCATAAATGAATGCTATTGGCTTAACGTCTGCAGATATCATGAAACATACAGGTAACTGACTTTATAGACAGGCACATGTGACAATGCAGTGTTTTAAGTATTTACAAACACATGTTGTTGTTTTTTTCCATTTCCTGAAAAGTAGTGGTTTTGGAGATACAAGGTTTCTGCGCGATAGCAGTGATAGGTTTGTCTACAGTGATACTGGGGAGGTCAAATCATATTTTTCCCCTTTGGATTTACGCCCCTACTGGCATCCATCTGTTACTCAATGTGGCCATGCCCCTGGTTATTAGACAAAATAAATGTGTATTAACTCCAGTTCACACAGCATAGCCCACATCTCCACCAACAACCCCACCTGCATCAACAATGAAGCTGTGGAGATGGTGGAGTGCTTCAAATATCTTTGACTGATCCTGGACAAGAAACCATTGCCGTCCGTAAACTCAAGTCACTTTCTGTTCTGCCCCCCACCTTCTGCTGCTGCTCTACAAAAGCATAATACAGCCCATTCTCCTCTACTGCTCCCTCTTTTTCTTTAACATGTTAACTGTCGCTAATAAGAACAAACTCATACGCATAACACTTCCAAAATAATTGGTCTCCCCACCCCCAACCTCACAGACCTCAACAGCAAAGCCATAACACACAGAGCCCATGTCATTGACCCCGGACACCCCCTCGGCTCATCCTTCACACTGCTTCCATCAGGCCGCAGATATGGTAAATGGTAAATGGTAAATGGACTGTACTTATATAGTGCTTTTCTAGTCTTTGCGACCACTCAAAGCTGCTTTTACACTACATATCACATTCACCCATTCACACACTGATGGCAGAGGCTGCTATGTAAAGTGCCCAACTGTCAATCAGATATCACATTCATACCCGTTGGCTATGCCACCGGGAGCAATTTGGGGTTCAGTGTCTTGCCCAAGGACACTTCGACATGTAGCCTGACGGAGCTGGGGATCGAACCTCCGACCTTCCGATTGAAAGACGACCGACTCTACCACTGGGCCACAGCCGCCCCCGATACAGGCTTCTAACAGGACACACTGTGGCAGGAGTTTTGTTCCCTCCGCCATAGCATCATTAAACACCACCCGGTAACTGAAGGGAGGGAAAATGCTGCTATGTGTCATGTCATTATGTTATGTTCCTTTTGTACGTGGTATTTATGTAATCTATATGTGTCCGGCATGCACTGTGCACTGTGGCAACAAATTTCCTGCAAAGGACAATAAAGAATCTAATGTGATCTAATCTTGTGTATGATCTTTAATATTATTGAAATGTGTGACTTGTATTAAAATTCCCCCTCGTCCAGTTGACATGAAAGGGAAATTAGGTGTATGAGACCGAAATGTTTTTTGTACCAGGCTGCAAACATGTTTAATTGTGCTGTAATGTTGGACGTTATCACACGGGGCTCCATATGGATTGGCTCTGTTTTTGAGCCAGCCTCAAGTGGCCCTTTCAGAAAGTGCAGTTTTTGACACTTCCACATTGTCTTTCCATACTGTATGCAGCCATCTTCTTATTGTAATCTCTGTCATCAGGTCTCCTGCAGAGGCACATTAACTTCTTTTATGTCAGGGTCTGTGTCCTGGGCCATTTTACTGCTTGACCAGATGCCTCCTATCGCACCGGCTGAACCTCTTTAGCACATTTCTGCCTCCCTCTATCTGCCTCTGTCCTCTGATAAAAGTCTCCTATCATGCTGGTCGCAGAGTCCTCCTGTTCTCCTCTGCAAACCACCAGAGGGTATCCTCTAACTCTGCACTGTCCTAGCACATTAAATCAAGTATATGTCCTCTTTGAGCAGACTTTGCCTTATGCTATCCCTCCCTCTTTCAAAGTGGGAGTCTTATAGAAATTCAATGAATGTCACCACGTTTTTTTCCCCAGCAAAACAACTAAGCAAGGGCAGAAAACCAGCTAAACACCTCAATTTGATCTGCCAGCTGAAATTCTCAGACCAACTCATGAGTTACCTTCTAATTGCTAACTTACTACCACTTAACAGCCGAAATCGGATTTACATAGAGCCTTTGAAGATAAGAGCAGGGAATAAGTGGGGTCACTTTATATTCAGCACGGCAAGAAACTCAACCAGTTTCAAAAGAAAGTTGTTAAGTCTTAAGATTATATTAATATTAAAGTTATCAAGACATTATGTAGAGATGGTTTTTCGCCCCTTTCAATGTCAACAGCCATTAACAGTTTCTGATGTTTTGCAGACACATGAAGAACTTTGACCCTGACTGTTCCAACATGTCTGTACACCTCTAACAGCTACAACTAAAACTGATTTTCATACCAGTCTGGTGATTCCCCCCAGACAGTCAGACACCATCCGTTGCTACAAATCCTTAATCACACAGAATTACCACATCTGTACACCAAGTCAAGTTGCAGTTTACATCTGTCAGTGTTCATTGGAATTGTGGCTGGAAGAAGGGAAGATATGTTTTGAAATCCTTGACCTACGACCTTTGACCACCAAAATCTAATCCTAGTATACCTGTTCACAAGAATGGGACAGGAATAAAGGCCAAGTTTCCAGGATATTATGAAGTCATAGTGAAGTTGACCTTTGATCTTTTGGGTTGATAAAAATGCCCTCACTTCATCATTTTACCCCAAAGACTGTATAAAAAGATGGACGACATGACAGCTCCCTAAAAGTGAGGCCAAAACATTTTGAGCGCCCCCTGCTGACTGGCTGCAGTATAGGTCATAAAGCCCGCCTCCTCCATGTTAACAGATGGGACATGAGTCAAACTATAAAATCAAAATACACGCCAAATACATTTTTTTCAAACATGGTTTCTGTCATTATAGTTAGTTCTTATCATGCTGATTTATATCCAAGTGTTCATTTTTCTGACAAGTTTATTTTTTCTTAGTTATTTGATGCTGTCAAAATGATGATTAACAGCCAATCAGTTCTGGATTAGCAGAGTGGAGGACGAACGGCGAGAGGAAACGTAACAAAAACAACAGTCACTGAAGTTTCCATACCTGTGAACATTAACCTCAGACCAACACAAAGAAGCTGTTCTGCTGTTAAACACGCCGGGGAGCAAGATCCTTGCTGTTTTTTTGGTAAGTTAAGTGTGTGTTTTGGTTAGGGGAAGTGGCTATGGCGGCGCCACCCACCGATCTGCGCAGACCCTGGCGCCAAGTGACGTCACCATCGCAAGATGGCAGCGCCTATCACAGGGGCTATTTTGGCATCACTTTCCAATGTTCAATGAGAGCAGACGGAGAAGCGTCGTCCATCTATATATACAGTCATTGTTTTACCTCAAATTTGTTTGAAATTGTTCTAAACTTTGCATGTGAATTAAATGCTTGACTTATGCCCAAAAAAGTTTCTTTTTTTTGAAAGATCACAATAAACTTAACCTTTGACCTATTACCACCAAAAAGTTGTTCAAGTGGACATTTGTGCCAAATTTGGAGACTTTCCTTTCAGGTGTTCCTAAGACATCCTCTTAACAGAAATGGGATGGATGACTGACAGACAAAAGGACAACCTGCAAATGAAAGCCTCTGGCCATGACTGTCGACTCCACAGAGACATAAAAATGCAGGTGAAATCTTTACTAAATATGCACACCTCTGTCTACCAAAACATCCCACTTTAAGAACTTGCTGTTCTCTACTGCAAAAAGTACTCAGGACTCCATCATCCTTAATCCCTGATAAGTGTTCCCTGCAGCCTGTGTACAGTTTGTTGTGTGTGATAATGTAATACTGATGCCTGTTTAATGTTTATTATGACTGCTAATGCCGTGAACTGAGCTCAAGCTCTCCTCTGTTTCTATCCAACTTAAAAAAGATGGTGTTTTAATTAGCTTAATGCTAATATTTGTCCACCAGCTTGCTACTAACTTTGTCTTGCTGTTTGATCCTCGACAAGTGGCATACAGTGGGGTTTATCACAGTGGGGGAAGTGCTCATGTCTTATACTGAAGGAAATTAGAATATCACTTAAAGCAACAACAATCAAAATATATTTAAGTGCCAAAAGTAACAGCCGTAGCGGTGTATATATTAACCCCTTCCAGAAACTATGTACTGTATTGATGCAATTATCAGTTCATTCATGTGTGCATCACTTTAATTTATTTTATTTTTTTTGCCTTTATTTAAACCAGGTTTGTCCCATTGAGATCAAAGATCACTTTAACAAGGGAGACCTGGCTTAGAAAAGCAGCAACAAGGTTTCAACAATTAAAACGTATCAACATAAAGGCACATGGATTTACTGACATTACAAATGATTAGATAAAACATTTACACGCAGACAACCTGGACTCAATAGATGTTACCATTCCTTTAAACTCATTGTGTGGGACTATGTTTTGCAGTTTAAGTTCAGTCTGTAGTTTTTTCCATGCAGTCGGAGCAGAGAATCTAAAGGCTCTCTTTCCCAATTCGGTTTTGTCTTTGAGCAGAGGCACTCATGTACAATACATCACCAGGATCAACGATAGATAAAAAGGTAGACTCCACCAGTTTCCGTTTAACATGGAAAGAAGAACAAGACTTGTTTCGAAAGTAAAATCCAAGTAAGAGCTTCAGCTTTTTTGAAACATACTGAATATGCTCCTTGGAAGACAAGTGTCCATCAATTAGATAATTAAAAGTGGATACCATTGTCAACCAGCTTGCACCTGGTAGCTTGCAAATGATTAAATCATTAGTCAATTAATACTGGTGAATAATACAGCAGGAATTATTTGTTGACCATACTTTGTTTGGGTAGAACTAAAGCGTAGCAGAAAATTACACGAGCTGTAGGCTATTTGAGTACACACTTGAGTTACCTTCCATCACAGTTTGTCACAGCTTTCTGCTGAGGGAAGCTGTCTGCTGCAGCTGATTATGAGCAGTTAGAAACAAGAAGTTGTGAGTCTCAACCGTGAAAAGTGAATGAACTTTAAGACTTGGCTCAAAGAGGCCAAAAAGCCCTGCAGGGTAATGTGTAACCAAAGCGTATGTTACTAGTGGCTTCATCACCACAAGTGACTTTCTACTCACTATGCATTCATTCATTGTTCATAAAGAAAATACGTAGAAGTGCAGCTTTTAAATTGAAGTAAAGTGAGTTACGATTATATTTTCAAACTGTACACGTGATTCACAGGATGTAGCAACAGACGGTAGGAGTGTTTCCTCGTGCAACTGAAGCATACAATCTGTAAAAATTAACAATCTCAGAACTCGTAGAGGAAAACTGAAGGGAAACAAAAGTAAAATAAGTGAGTAATTAATCTAATCCACCCGTTATTCATTTATCTTCTGTAAGAGTTATCACATGATGCATTTTATTTTCTGGAGGGAGTGCAGGATATTTAGCACAGAGTAGCAAGACAGCAGCAGAGTACGCGTCTAATGAAGCAAAAACTACACAGATATCCATTTGTGTTTCATTTTAATGAAATGACTAAACAGTGCCTTGGGGCCTGGGTGTCAGCAGAGCAGTAAAGAATGCATTATATTGACAAAAAAGGCTTCTGTGTCTCTGCTCATCACACCCCATGTAGCTGCAGTATGTCACTGATTTAAAGTATTTTTTTAATCCAATGTGATGAAATTGTTCTCAATATCCTGCCCTGAGGTTGCTCAATAAAAAATATTTGGGAAGCCCTTTGTTCTTCATTATTGTCTGTTTTCTTCAAAGACAAGCTTGATGAGCAACCGTGCATTCGGTTGAAATACCGTGCAACACCTTGCCAAAAGAGCTTCCACTTTGAAAGACAGTAACACATACAAGCAAGTGTCTGCCAACACCTCTTTTATATTCTGTAATGTCATAATAAAAGTATTACATTGGAGTTCAGAGGTATTTCTAGTGCTAATATCATAATATAAAATGTATCATGAACTTTAGACAACTTCTTCACTTTCCTCCCTCTGTCTTTATCTCTCTCCATCTTCCAGCTTATTCTTCCGCTCCGATTTCTGATTCAGTTGACACACCATCACAGGCACCAACTTTTTGTCATTTCCTATATTGTCCTTATCCTCAACAGACCTTCTTGACTTCCTCATCTTCTTGCCAACTTTACTTTCCTTCCCCTCTCTGTGTCACTTGTACTTCCTGGGTCCCAGACTGCTGCTGCCGCTTCGCATTCTAATGATAACTGGGGAGACGTAGAGACACCCCAAACAGGGTCCTTCAGCGTTGATTGCCTTGAACCTAACTCTCCTCCTATCATCTGCCTTGTTTCCACAATACCTTGGCAAAGTTCCATAGTTTCCCCAAACTGTTTCACAATCTGTTCTCACCGATGCAGTTCTCTCCCCCATCGCCTGCTTCATTTCTCCAGCCCACCAAACACTCTTTTGTTCCTCTGTCTGAGGATGATTTTGCCTCGCGTTTCAACAGAGCAATGACTATTATTCAAATTCTTAAGCTTAGATTAAAAAGGTTCTTCCTTGAAATTCTTTGCAGGACTTTTGTAACGGACTTAACTTAAATGGATTTAACCTTTTAGCCACCAGTGTGAAACCAGACTCCAGAAGAGTGTACAAAATGTTAAAATATTCCCAATAGAGGGTCACATAATTCTGCCTTATGGTGCTGTATTAAGCTTGTATTACTGTGCAGATATTGGCTTGGACAAAAAGTTACTGCAAGGAAACTTATCGTTTTTGACTTCTGAACTTTTCCTAAACTTAACAGAGCAGTGTAAATGCCCAAACTAGGGATGCATGATATTATCGGCACATAATCAGTATCTGCAGATAATGGCTTGAAAATAACATATCGGCATCGGCAGATATGTAATTTTTCCACTGATAGTTTACCTCTGATAAAACAACGCTTTAATTATACTTAAATGCTTGATGATTCCTTAAAAAAGCTTGACGTAATGCTACAGCATTACCTCTGCACGAGTGTGCGTGCACACTGCATGCACCGCGCCTCTTCCGTCAAGTGTGAAGAAGGGTGCAAGATGTCCGCGGTACAGCAGTTTTTCAAAGTTGCCGAAATGGACAGCGAGGTTGATTTCATTTTATGTATTTGTTCTGTGCAATATCTAAAATTTGCCCTAGTTGTGGCTATTGTCAGGATTGTCTCAGAGAGAGCATCATCCAAGTTGTATGAAAGTAATAGTTTTATTTTAAAAGAAAATGTTACATACAAATTAATTTTGTACATCCACTGTTTAAGTACTTTTCTTATATTGCCCAGTGAATGTGTAAATTTTAAAAAGCACTGTATTATGTTATTGCCACTACAGGGGAGACTTGATGTTCTGTGCAATTAGGTGGAAAAAAAACATGTGCCTAATATATCGGTATCGATATCCGCAATCAGCAAAAAGGGTTGGAAAATTTCGGCATATAGGATATCGGCAAAAAATCCAATCGTGCATTCCTAGCCGAAACCTAACTAACTGCAGTCGTTTCAGAATGATAACAATGTACATGGTAAGGGTTAGAATGAGGTCCTGGATTTAGTCTAAATGTCAAGTCAACTTTGACAGTCTGTTTTACTTGGTCAGAAACAAGTGGAAGTCCTGTGTACGACCTACTGGCTTTCATAGCCAAACATTGCATGACAGGGTGGGTTGGGCCGTACTCTTTTAGAAAAAAATACATAAGACAGCAGTGCTTTGAGCTAAATGCTATATTAAAATGGCAGCATGCTAACTGCAAAAGTAGTAACCTGCCAATGTTTAGCAGGAGTAAAGTTAACAAGGTTTACCGTGGTAAAATAACATACTTTAGTTTTGCATGTTATGCTAATGTTTGCTAATAAGTACAAAAAACAAAGTACCGCTAAGGCTGATGGAAATGTCTGTAGTTTTGGATGAACAGACATTTTTACCTAATGATTGTATAAGAGACAAAAACATTGTATTTACTTTCTGAATAGCCAGCTATCGGTAATACTTAGAATATACTACTTTGATAACTTAGGGTTTGCCAATCAGCCTCTGATCCAAACTGATGTTGTTCCACATGATTTCCATCACTGGTTACATTTACAGTCTGGTTAAATACATGAGATTAGAAGGTTCATCCAAACTGCTTTTTGACATTAGCAGAGGAACAGTCATGATGACATTGGAGCTGTTTGTTTAGTAATTCCCTGTGGACGTCTTAAATCTAATTAAGTTCAGTTCTGCACTCCCCAAACATTGCCGTGACATTTCTTCCCTTGTCACATTACTGTGCTTTCTGGGATTTCATCTCCTCCTAGAGAAAACACAGATGGCACATTGGAACTGATGTGTTCAGGACTAAATGGGCCATGAACATTCCGGCCTGACCTCCTGCAAGAGTGCACATCCCTAAAAGAGAAAAATGCATGTCACCTTTGTGGAAGCTTTTGCAAAGCTTTCTTCCCCTCCTCCTTTGTCTCTCTCTGTGAGGCAGTCAAGGGTTCAATTTATAAACTTGCAGCAGTTCTCATCAGTGCAACTTTCTGTGAGCCAGGAAGCTTTGTGCCAGCATGACTTCAAGTTCTAATAGTCAATGTAATTTGCTGTTGCATATTGTGACTCCACAGGGAGACTTCAAAATGGACATATGGACAGAGGCTTTGAGACTGTGAAAGTCAGTGCAATTAGTTCATTTCCTTATTGAGGCCATCAACAGCTTGTCAGCATGGCATTTCATTGCCACGTTCTCAGCAGGATAAGACTAACAACAAGTGCTGGAGAGGCAATAACAGCACCTGTCATTTCAGCAGTTCTGACATGCTGGCTAAAGGCTAAATGCATTTTTTGTAACATACTGAGAACATGATCACACAGGAACTTTTTACCCCAAATTTCAGTACAGAGCAAAAAGGATGGACACAGGCCTGACAGAAAGAGCTGCAGTGCTCCTGCACCCCATTTCCCCAAAATAACATATCCACACAAATGTAAGTGCAGCAGAATGCAATCCAGATAAGAGCTCCATCAACAGTGTGAGGAAATTGTTTTAATGAATATAGTCGTCCTAATATCTGCTGGAGAAAATTAAAACCTGATAATTATTTGTAACTTTGTTTAAGGGAAAGATCATAGTGTTGGCAAAAGTGTTTTTTCCAGGAAATTATGATGTCACAGTAAAGTTCACATCATTTTATCTTATGGGACACTTACAGAATTATTAAATAATTAATGCATGGACTCTTGAGATATGGCAAAGCATCTTTTTTGAGAGATCACAGTGAATGTATTCGACTGAGATCTTGCCTTCAAAAGAATAGGACAGACAGAAAATGGCCAAACAAATAACTGGAGAACATCATTTCCTCTGTTGCCGGGGGGAGGCATGAAAAGCTGAACCGTGTGGTGCCCACAACCTCCATCTACTGTCCGTCTACACATGTGAATGATAATCTTCCTTGTGATTTAATTTGACACACTCAGTATAATTCTGTACACTCACAATGTCTGCTGATTCACTTAAGTGTCTATCAACATGCAAGCTGACCTTTGTAACAGTTCATTGTTCACAGTCAGTGGAAGACCATAACAAACACTTTGACAGGGGGATCATTTCATGGCTCCTCATCTGCACAGTTAAGCATACAGTAGATGAATATTACATGCTTGACTACATCTCTTCAACTAAGTGCGTTGATGTGTTCAGCTGTTACACTGTTTGGATTTTGCATAACAAGCCCTGCACAAAAAAACTGAGATTTTACCGTTTAATTGATTCAATGATTGTCTCCATCGGTGAACGCAGTCAGAGCAGCACATAATTAGTCCAACTCAAAGACCATCGATAAAGATGTACAGGATAACTGTGTCAAATAAAACATAAAAATGATAAATGCTTGTTTTCATGGAATAACTTGTTGGTCTATTTTTCAACGAGGGCTTCAAGCCAAAAAGACTACACAGAGTCTTTTCAGTCATCTGATCTTGTGCATACAAAGTGGCCATTGTGCAAATTTATTTTCATTCTGGCTTTTGCCATGCCAATTTTTTTTTTCCATCTAAATATAAACTGTAAAATCCAATAGATTTACCACGGCTGTTTTCTCTCGCTGTACTGTCTGTCCGTGTCCTTGCTCTTATCTCCTACAGACGTCCCTCACTGTTCAAAGGTCAAAACCTCACCCACATGTACTGTATAGTTCACTCCTGAAGAAACTATGCCATACCTTGACTTGATGAAAAGATAGCAGAACATATGGAAACTATATGGATAACTGTCCAAACTACAATGTAACAATGTTAAAATTTAATTTAGCCGAAGCTTTTGTCCAAAGCGACGAACACCTGAGAGTTAATACAACACAAACAACGATCAAGACAGGAGGGAACGAAGTCAGTAAGTGCCAACAAACAGCTTTAAGTCTGATCAGACAGGTGCCAACAGGCGTAAAGAGGTACTTTTTTATCATCATCATCAACAACATCAACAAGGTCAATATCATTATCATTACGATTATCCTCATCAATATCAACAACAACCTCAATATCATAATAATCCATATCAGTAAGTGCAGAGGTGTTCAGAAAGAGATGGGTCTTTAGCTTCTTCTTAAAGGTGAAAGGGACTCTGCAGACCGAATGGAGTTTGGTAGCTCGTTCCACCACCTGGGGACTACTGAGGAGAAGCGTCTAGTTAGCGACTCAGGGCCCTGGTGTGATGGGAGCACCAGGTGCCTAAACCTGGAGCAGCTTCAGAAGGAGTTTCTACCGGTGTTCTCAAGGACACCAAAATGAAGCAAGGCATGGGGCAATGGTTAATGAACCATGAAATAGCTGGGATGGCTTGGAAAGGGTCTCAAAAACCACTATGGGCTGGGATGGAGTTTGTGTTTTTCCAGTCAGTCAGTATTGACAGGTTAAGCCTTCACCACTCTAGCTTGGTCTGAACAAAGATATAATCATTGGACAACCCAACGTATCCTTGTCAGGGTTAAAATAGGACATTTTCCAAATTAAGCGACGTGAATGTGTCTTCAATCCATTTGTTTGATTTGTACTAAGTTTGTTTTTGTTAAAGCTTTTTTCATGATGTAAATAGAATGTATTTGTAGCGCTTTTTTTAATCTTCTGATCACTCAGAGGTAGAGGTGATCTTCTTTTAATCAAAAGCTTAGTGGTTCGATTCTTGGCTGCTGCAGTCGACATGTGGAACATGAGGAGCTCTCAGGCAGTGTCCCGAGTCCACCTGGCAGTGGATGGGGCAGCACTCCCCCCAAGAACCCCCCTTATTTATCTTTCCCCTTTGTTTTTCTTTTTTGTTTTGTTTTTTCTCATTTTCTTTTTCCTTAAATATTTTGTATCTATTTGTTTGATTATTTATTCATTGTATTCATTTATTTATTTTAATTATTTTTTATTTATTTACTTATTTTATTTGTACTTATTTATATATTTCATCCTTTTTCTTCCATTATGACTAGATTTGTACTAGAAATATCTTTGATATTGATTGATCTTTACTGACATCACCATTATTATTTCAACTTACCACTACTAATTACCACTGATCCTCTCACCCTACCCAACCTGACTGAAGGCCACTGTACACAGGCACACACGCACGTGCACATGCACATGCACGCACACACTTACACACACACGCATGCATGCATGCACGCACTCATACACACACAACAAATGACCACACAACACCACAATAACATCATTTGTATTATATAATGTTAAATGGCCTGCGTTCTGTGTTCCCTGCCCTGTAAGTAGTTTTTGTTTTGTTTGTTGTTGTTTGTTCATGTAGTGTCTGGCATATGGCAATAATAAAGAATAAATGAATAAATAACATATGGAAATGTCCTTGGGGAAGACACTGAACCCCAAATTGTTCCTGAGTGCATAATCAGAAGTGTGTAACTAAGAGCGAATGGTTAGAACCTGAGTGGACGTTGGCACTTTGCAGACTCTGCCATCAGTGTATGAATGCCGGTGAAATGGTTAATGTGACATGCGTCATGAGCAATTTGGGAGCTGGGGATCGAACCACCAACCTTTTGTTCTTCTTTGTTTAAGCAATTACCGCAGTCTTTTCCTATAAAAGTGGCTGTGACGAGATACAACAATGTGCTTGAGTCAAAAAGTGATGTTTTTTTACCTCATTCAATTAACAACACAAAACAGACACAGCCGCTACACAAAAGGGTAACAGCGATTCAAAAGGTGTGCTGATAATTGTCCTCACCTAGACAACAAAAGCATTTGATGAAATGATGATTTCAAAACCCTTGTAAGACAGCTTGAGAGGAAGAGGGCTTGAGTGCTCAGAATAGAACCAGGTGAAGGTTGATTTTATGTTGAGAATAAAGGCAACGTAAAGTGACTAGGTTTAAGCCAAGCTTCTTCTCTTTTGACTCGCATAGAATAAAATCAAAATATAATTTTACTCAGGCCCATTATTTGCAAGGAGGCGTATCCATCCCAAGCTCGCTGGTGTCCACGGATGGGCACCCTATCTATCCTGTGAAAGCTTCCTAACAAGATCGGGGATTGAGTCATCCGCATTGTGAAAGAGGGATTCCTTATTTCAGGAACCAATTAATGGCAGCAGCTTGAATAGCTCTCCATGGGAACTTGCAAACGCAACACTTTCGACACAGCATGACAGTTAAAGCACATCACTCACAGGCTTGATCAAAGCACAGATGCTAAAGTGTGCGGCGTGGTCTTTTGCACACTGATGTGCAGGGATATTTTTAGCCTCCTGAGAAGATAGTCTGAATGATTAGTGCGATGAAGAGAAAGGATGAGGAACCTATACAGTTAACTGATTTGACAATGAGGCTTAATATTAATAAGAGAGATTGGAAAACTTGGTGTCACACTTTCATGTTATAATTAAATCTTCACATTTTTTTCTGGATGTTAATCAGTCCCTGTGTCCACCATTCAAGTCTTGATTTAAATATACAATTACTAGTTTTGACCAGCCATTTATTGCCATCCAAAGGCTGAAGCCTAATCACTTTGGTAATCCCCTAGTAACAACAACAATTTCTATTTGTCCAATATTTTGGTGTAAGACCAAATCTTCTAAACTAGTGACGAACATGTTGGCTCAGATAACTCCAGCATGTTAGCATTTCCACTGAGAACATGTGAGCATGATGACTTCAGAAATTAACTTTTGTCTCAAGTAAAAAGTTACAGGGCTGCTAGCATGGCTGTCAACTCTTAGGGGGGAATTCACTAAAGGATTGCGTGGCTTTTGCATACGAAAAAAACAGACTCCGCCTCATTCTCCAAGCACATGCGTTGAATGCACCTCAAAGTGCGCTGCAGAGCAAACAGCATCTCTGTGCTCCAGTGCAGTTTGCGCATATTTAAATGAGTCATTATGCAAACATTCGGGGCAAATTTGGCCCCTCTCTATGCAAATTAGCATCATCGCAAAAAGCACCTACTTCACAAGCACCAGCGCTAACAGCACCAGCACAGCGGAGTGAAAATATACCGCCTGCAGAGTCCTGGTGGTAACTGCGGCACACCTTTTATAAGGGCTGTCACCAATAATGACGACAATTTTACCTTATGTGTGATCAAAAAAATGTATTGTATTGCATTTAAAAACAATCTGTTAATAATGTTTTGTCATTATTATCATAATTGGGAGACCAATCAGTCCGGGGCTCTGCAAGACTCAACCCCGGCACACGGGTACACTTTGGAGCCGTTACGCAGGACAGGAATTATTCTGTGGACGAGCTGCTGTTGCACGCATGTTTAAAAAATGAAGCTCCGTTACAGATAGTTAAAGGAGTAAACACCTGTCGAGTCTGGACTGAGCTGCCTCCTCCTCTCCCTGCTCATCATCATCTGTGCATGGAGTTGAGATTCGTCACTGTGCGCTCAGCTGAGAGCGCAGCACTGTGCAGCACAGACCGGAGGTGCAGACAGCTCCTCTCCACAATCAGACACAAAACAAGAGCAAACTGCACGGATCTGCAAAACTTTATGTCCATGTTTGTGCTTTAATATCATCAGATGCAGCAGATAGCGGGGGCAAAGGATGCGCAATTTATGGTGCTATCAGCAGCCGTAATTCATGCTTAGAGAATTCCCCCCTTAGGCTTGTTAATGCTTTATATTAGATTATGTGCAACCTAGGCCAAAAGGTAATGTAACTGCTATGTATATCTTTGCGAATAAACCTATTGGTGGTGCTAAATAACTGCCTCTTTGATTCAGCTATTGAAAATGGCCAAAGATTCAACAGCCATGTGTTTGTATTAATGTTTTAGCTTTGTGAAGTTGTATCCGTAGGGTTATTTCTTACCATTCCACTGAACAGAGCTGGTTAAAATGTATAAGGATTTCATTTTAAATATTATATAGAATCACATCATCTGCATATATGATTTTATGCTTTTTCTTCTTCGTCCAGTTTCCTTTGTGATTATTATTTAATATTTATTCTACAGTAATGGTGCTTTAGACAGAAATACCCAAAATGTATTTTTTCAGATTGCATATGAATAAGCACTGTAATAATCCCATAATAATAACCATACTAATGTTGGATTAGCTGTACCAGGGATGTTTTATCCAAAAATAAGTCAGCCAGCATATTAGTATTTAATGAGACTGCTTTTTGTAAGATGCATGATTCAGTCCCTCACTGCTGTCAGCTGGCACAAAAGATGGAATACTATATATGCGCCCATGAACATATCACTGGGTCTTCTTGGCTATTTGTCTCTCTCTGGTTCTTCCTCTCACCAGTCAGTTTGTCTCATCTACATTTTGTGCATGTTTTGTGCTCCTTTGCGTTTCTGTCACAGGACAGTCTCATTTATGTATTTGTGTTTTGGAACTTAGAATTACTTGTTGTAATTCAAAAGTAATCTGGAGACACCAAACATTCATAGATAGCCGGATTGTTAGATTCTTAACACTTGCCTTATTATTGCCACATAAAAGCATTTAATTAAAATCTCTTGAAAACTGAAGAAACAGCTGTGGGAAACTGAATATATTACAATATGGCTGATAACTTCTCCTGAGAAGAAAAGGAAAAATACATGTAGCTGAACAGCTCTCTCTCTCTCTCTCTCTCTCAAATTGTAGCTCCTTGACACAAATTGAACGAAATAAACAACTTAACAAGTTAAGGCATAAATATCTGTGAGTACACAAATGCAATCAGGGAATTTGTATCATCTGACTGCCTAAGAACCATTATATGAAAGACTAAGCAGACAGAGCTTTAATATATGGTTAAAGTTAAGTGGTGCCTAAGTGTTTCGACAAGTCTTCATCTGTTGTGTTTCGCTGGATGCATGGTAAAGGAGCATCTAATGCTCTGAAAGGAAGAGCATTTGGCAGTGTACTGTGGTGTTTTCATGCATATTTCTAACTCAACTCTTTTCAACTACAAATAAACTATTTGTCTTTTTTAAGAGGAGGAGCAATTGAAACAAAATACTCTCTCATTCACTAAAGCACTGAAAATACATGTCTGATCACTCTTCACTTATAAACATGTTTTTAGGGGACATTAACACCAGTGCAGCAGAAATCACAACCCAGCCTCATAAGCCTCCAAGCACTTACACGTCCACGACATTTATTTGCATCATGTTTCCCACCATGAAGCATTTGTTCTATACAATGAAATGTATTATAATGACTACATGGTCCTCTGCTTTCTTAGAAGTCAACGTAAATCCACATGAAACAAAACATGGTTCAGATGAGAATAGGTGGACGTAAACCAAGTAAGAAGGTGAAGTGTAAGTGCCCTGAACTATTGATCCTACCTGCATGAAATGGGATCTTTTCTATTGGATGAGGATATTTTTATTGTCATTCCGTAACATGTTATACATAAAAAGGAAAAAGGTGGGGTACTCAGGTCCCAGTGCTGGTAAATGTCCCTGATGGTGGTGTGCATATTTGGTAAGCACATTTATTGGACACAATCCTTAATGATATTAGATTCTATTATAATTAGATATTAGATTAGATCACAACGAACTACAGTTTTGTGTCTAACCAGAGGTGCAAGTTGCGGTAAAGTACATATACTGTGTATACATAGTATATATATATATATATATATATATAACTGACATGCGCGCAGTGTTTGAAGGGCAGCAGATTCACTTAGGAGTAAGCTCGGAAGCTGAAATGTCCCATCACACACACAACTGGTACAAATGTGGAGGCTCTAGCTCAACCTGAAGTGTCCGAAAAAGGGGTCCCAAGTGGCCGACATCTGCAATGTAAAAGTATAGCAAATTGAGAGTTGGGCCTTTAGGGACATTGGGGCTCACAGAATGCCTTAGGAGTGAGCGAGGAGGCTGACATTTTCTGGTTTGACAGGGTCCTATCCCATGAACAACTGGACTGATTTTCGTCCTGGGTCCACCGGAAGTGTCCGGGGGAAAAAAAGTGTATATAAAATATGTATATATACATAATAATAATAATAACCTCTATTTATGGAGCACTTTTCAAAATCAAAGTTACAAACTGCTTTACAAAGGCAGCAAAGCAAAACGAACAGGTCTTTAAAATAACAATTAATTTAACAAATATATAAAATTAATTTAAAGAATATGTACACAAACACACACATATATATGCATTTCCAAATGCATTTCCAGGCCGAACTTTCTTAAAATATTGCATTTTCCACTGAAAATAAAAGGAATGTGTGCCATGTTTTTTTGTTTCAGCAAAGGGAAACCCGTCAGTCATGTGACGGGACGCAGGACCATAGAAAAGAAAAAGGGGAAAATACGTAGGCATGTCACAATTTTAGAGCCGTTATTATGAAACTGATATGTTTTGCACTGTGGATCAACGTAGCTATTGTACATTTTGATGTGATACTTGGTTGGAACTGAGACTGCCTTGCCTGGGGGATATTTAGCAAACACTACTAGTGATATTTAGAATCCATATAACACTCTCACTGATACCATGTATCAACAAAGGCCTGATATTATCTGAATTTTAAAGAATGATCTGCTCATTTTAAATGTACTGGTCAAGTTATGACCTGAGCCAAACAGAGTGTTGTATTCGACCACTTATGACATTCAACCACGCACACAGACAAACCCGGTACACCACCTCTGCCAACTTAGTTATGACTGCTGAGTGACGTCATTTGTGATTCATCATTGGGAATTTTACCCAGTTGTAATACCAAAGAACATTGTCAATGAAAGATCTTTAATTGGTGAACCACAGGCTCAGTCGTCATTGTGTGAACTCATTCAGCAAGAGATGGTGACTTAACATCTTTGAGAAAATAACTGATATTGTTTATTTACATGGGACAGGGCACATTTATTACCACTGACATTTGACCACATCAATACAACTCTCCTTCAGACAGTAAATATTGCAAAACTAATTTTTGCAGGACAATAACTGAACACATCCCCATCCACTTCAAAGGTCAGTTATATCACTTACTACAACAGCACTGAACTTTGATACTGTAAAGTTCAAATGGACCAAATGTGAGCACAAATTTAGAAAAGAAAGATTGTTGAAAAACTGCATTACACGATCGCGCTCAGGGACACATGCCTGATTATTAAAACTGATGGTAAAAGATAATACATTAAGAGCAAATTAATAGGCATTTTAGAAGACGAATGAGACAATTCTAGCAAATGGGTAATGGCTCATTATATTGTGGGGCGATTATTCAGCAGAATTCAATTTAAGGGAATTCAGCCCGGGGAGTCATTACGTTCAATGTGAGTCCTCTGTGTGCAATTGCACGGCCATGCATGATGAGAAAAATACCTGAATGCAATGAGGTGACTGGAGGGTCAAACAGGGTCAACCCAGAGAGACATAAGGTTTTCTGCTTTACCACAGCAATACGTTCATGTGCAAACCAGCAGAATGTATTTGAGTATAATGAAAATTCAGTTAATGTTTTCATCTATTGCATTTGCCTTGCTAACTAGCTGGATTGCTAGTACTGGAGGAAACATGAATTCAACCTTGAGGCAGCCAAGATGAAGTGTTTTGCATTTACTAATGACCAGCTGGAGTCAGACTTAAGCTCAAAGTAAAAGCAGTGATGAGGGCCTCTTCGTTCAAATCCATATCTTTTCATTATCTCTGTGAGGAGTTGGCATGGTTTTTAATTATGACCCCAAAGACACGTTTCACCTGAAGACTAAATTAAGCAACAATTAGAAACAAAGAAATGGCTTTATGAAGGACAAGTTGATTAAAGTAAGATAAACATCCTTCAAGAGAATGAAAACCATGTGTACTCTTTCAGGCTGGTGGTTAATTCATTTATATCCAACCCTTGAACTCCTTTATATACTGAATTGCAAATCTCTTGGTAGGTAATGATGATTCTCGAGAGTTTTAACTGTGGCTTCACTTAGAACGAACCAAAAGAGTTACTAGCTTTAAAAGTGCCAGAAATTAAAAGATAAGCTATTCTAACTTAGTTGAGCGGGTTTATGATCTATGGCTAATAAAGAGAGAGTTACCTTTACAGCTATGATTCTGAAATGTGTGTCTCTCTGCTGAAACTGCATGGGAAGATCTGAAGCCGTCATGCAGACGGTACTAATTTGTTTCAGAGCTTTATTCTCTTTCATACATCTTTTGAGTTTCTCAGCTTCTATTTTGGTAAAGAAGGAGTATGCCTGTTATGTGGTGCTCAGTGACAAGCTTCTCTAAATGTACACCAAAAAAGGCCCGCTCGATTACGGTGAGATTTCTGCCAAATATAGAAAAAGAAATTTTGTCATGATTAATGTATAATGACAGCAGCTATGATTAACAACTATCTGACACTGCTGCCAGGGGCCCGACATAACCCCACCTCATGGGACAAAAGCTGCTCCAATGGGTGTCAAATCCGACTTTATTCTCTGGTTCCTTTGTTTTCTGACTGGAGGAAACCAAGTGGACAGAATTAATGGCCAGTTAAGCTCCACTCGAACCATCTCCAACTCCTGGTTTGGTGCTTTGAGCAACATCCACCCCAATCCTCTCCACAAAAGCATCAGTCTGTGCAGTAAGATCATTGGATTGGACCTGGAACCGCTGACAAGTATTGTTGGAAAAAATTTCTTAGAACCATCTTGAAGGTGAAAATGAACTATATTATCAGACTGAAGAACTTATAATCTGTGTGAAAAAAAATATATCAAGTAGAATGTTTGAAATCAATGTGCTTTATGCTAAAAAATTATGTGTTTACTGATTTTAAAAATTCACTCTGACCTCGACCTAACCGTGTCACAAGTCAGATGTTTTCTAATAGCAGGGTTTTTTACATAAAACACCGAAACTTGACATTTAATGGATAAAAGGTCATTTTCGTTGACAAAAATAATCAGAGAATAGACGTAATATAAAAAAATGGGAGTTTTTGTGCATCTGTGAGCCCGCACCAGGCGGGGCGTCCTTGGGGAACATAAGATCATGCTCTGTGAGTGCCTATTCAGTCTCTATTGCCCGGGCTTAGATTCTGGTTGTATTGTGGTTCTGTTTTTGGACTCAATAAACCTTGTTGCATCAGATCCTGCTTTTTCTCATCTCATTTTTAAATGACTTCAGTAACTTTTTAAAAGGTTTTTGTATCCAGATTTTAGATATGTATAGAGTTTAAATTGTCAGTGTTTGGAGAGGCCCAGGCCTCATCTGGCCCTTAGTCTGAGGCCTTTTCTGACACGACAGTATCTACATCAGAAGGACTGAAGTCCTTTCAAAACGCCTGAGCTAGGCTGAGTGCTTGATCCTTTAATTAATTTAATTATTTTATAATGTTTAGGCTAACTTTCTGATTCAACATTTTAAACAGCCTGCATGTAACCATGGACACAGCTGATTGCCTCTTTGAATCTGCACAGATGGAAACCAAGCTCAACTGGAACAAAACTAATCTACAAGACTGTTAAATGCAATCATACGTTACCAAAGGATGTGAAATCTACAACAGCAACGTTTTGTAATTGTGTCGGGAATATGCAGATTCTCTCCTACGAGTGTTAAATACCTGAAAATCAAGTTGAGCTAAATGACAATTGGCAAAGCTCCTTGAGTGTAATACCCACGGATCAGACCGAATTAAAAGGGGATTTTCCAACAACACTCCGTGAAAGAATTCTTCTCATCACCACTTTCATCTGCGTCTGTGTGTGTACAGTCTGTCTGTTCTGCTCTGCAATCAAAGCATGAAAACGAAGCTCATCCTCAGAGTAGAGGAGCACTTTTTACAAACTGAGGGACAACCGTTGCCAGCTTTGTCTCGCCTTCCAGCCAAGAATGCTAATTGGGCTATTTAAAGGCTGTCCATCCCTGGCACAAAAAGGAAACAGTCCGTTGGTTGAGAGGGCACTAATAAACTGTAAACATGCCTTTTTCCACCTCAAAAACATCGCTCGTCTCCGTACATCACTCTCTTTCTCTGCTGCCGAAACTCTGATCCATGCTTTCATCACATCCAGAATCGACTCCCCGAACAGCATTCGATATGGTTCATCCTCCCAAGTCCTCAATAAACTCCAACACATCCAGAAGTCTGCCGCCCGCCTCCTCACTCACCTCCAGAACCTCCACTGGCTCCCTCTTAACGCATCCAGTTCAAAGTCCTTCTTCTCACCCACAAAGCCCTCCATAACCAGGCCCCTCCATACCGCACAGACCTGCTCCATCGCTACACTCCCTCCCGCAGCCTCCGCTCCTCTGATGCAAACCTCCTCTCTCCACCCCTCAGAGCCAAGCACCCAACCTGGGGGGGGGACAGAGCTTTCTCCATAGCTGCCCCCTCCCTCTGGAACCCTCTACCCCAACACATCCAGGACTGTACCGACCTGAATTCCTTCAAATCACTGATCAAGACCCACCTTTTTTAGAGCTCCCTTTAATCTTTGATGCTGAATCTTTTTTCATTGTTTTAATTGTTTGTTTCCTTTTATTGTGTTTCCTTTATTGTGAAAATGTATGTTAAGTACCATCGAGTATTTTGAAAAGCGCTATTATCATCATTATTATTATTATTATTATTATTATTATTATCATCTATCAAGCCAGGTACGGGAGCGCAGACACAGACACCTGCTAATTACTTTAGCTAACATGTAAAGAAAAAAAGAATTGTATAATGCTAGACAGGTGCACAGACTTTTTGCATGGTCTATAAGTACAATAAAGCACACAGCATTCCATAATATTTGTCTAGTATTTTCATGGAAATTCCCTAAACTTGGCTGAGAGGTTCATTTCAATAAGTGAACTAGCTGAGCTGACACCACCCTCTGACAGGGCTGCTTAGCCCAGGACTAGGCCTCTGAACATGAGGCATACACAGAGATGTGGACTTGAGACTTGGTGACTTGGACTTGGTTCAACTCGAGTCACTGTTTTGATGACTTGCGACTTGATTTGACAAAAAATAAATGACTTGAGACTCGACTTGGACTTGAGTCATGATGACTCGGATGACTTGAGCGTGTTCATAAGTTTGGATGTTAGTTGTTAAATATAAAATGATAAAGTTCAATGTTGTCAAGTTTCTGTTTGACTGTCAAGTATGTATGCAGCGCAAACTGGGAATCATGATTGGATGACTCAAAAAGCTTCTCAGTATGTGAATGTCATGACTGGATGGATGTCAAACTCCTCGCTATGGCAACACACATCAAAGCCCCCCACTACCTGATGTTTTTTCCCCAAAGAGAAGCCTCATCAGTCGTACTCGTTACTACTCAATGCTGTCTCAGACCGGACCATCATCATGGCTTCGTCTGTGCCAAGATAATACAGATACAATTCATTGTCATACTTTTTTAACAGGTTATATAACTTGGCCAATAATATCATTATTGGACGAGCTACTATTACCTTGTCTTTTCTCTTTATAAAGACCAGATACTAGAGATAAGAGTGCTGGAGCTTAGGTGGAAAAAAAAGTGACTTGACTTGGGACTTGATTTGCCTAAACTAAGGACTCGACTCGACTTGACATAACCTGTGACTTGACTTGACTTGCCCAAGAAAAAAAGGCTCGAGACTTACTTGGGACTTGAGCAAAGATGACTTGGTCACAACACTGGGCATACATTCCACCAACTTAAGTACCCCACACCTCCAAAACCATTTTTATACCAGGCTGTAAACATGTTTAATTGTGCTGTAAAGCTGGTATTTTAATATTGGGGCCAATGCGGGAATTAACTTGCCATTGCAGCCAGCCACAAAGGGCTACCCGAAAAAGCAGTTTTTGGCGCTTCCCCATCTGCAGTTATTTGAACAGATGATAAACTGATGGATACCATATAACATCAAATAAAATAAATCAACTGTTTGTTGCTGAAACAATTGCTTGATTTATGAGTTGGAGCAGGAAAGACACTGATGCATGCCTTCTGACTCACATCGGGCCACACGCTGCTAAAGACAGGGTGACATGATGGGAGAGGAAACACTCTCACTGCGGGAAGCATGGTACAATTAATGAACTTACGACATTATATATTTATTTACAAGTCATTAGGATTCAGGGCCCGAGGAGTCACATCCTCTCTCTGCCAAGGCTCTCTGAGGAGCATTCATTCTGTTTGGTCTACATAACAAAGAGAAAAATTAAAAGCTGGCATAGAAGCCCTCAAGCTTGAAGCACACAAAGCTTTAAGTTTGCTCTGTTGACGAAGAAGCTTTAAGCAGGGAGAGGGAATTCTGTGACTGAATGTTTATAGATTTAATTAAATTACAAGACGAGACAAAAAAGCCCACAGGCAAAGCGCTATAGTGTTTAACACAAACTGGATATGGCTATTGTTTGGAGCGAACAATCAGCTGGAATTTCTTTTTGAGGTTGAATACTGCTTTATATTCTGCACAATATGCTGACTCGTAATGGTATCAGTGGGTTTATTAAGTAATGGCTGCGCTGAAGAACAATTCTCAATAGTGTGATCTGAGAAAAGAAATAGCAAGCGTAAGAGAAACAGAGAGGGGTTGTAAAGAATGTGTGAGTCTGTGTGTGTGTGTGTGCTTGTGTGTGTGTGTTCCTATTCGGGTATTTGTTTAATTAATGTTTTCATGTGACTGCTACATTCATTATGTGTGTAATGTATGCAGTAGGTGTGCAAACCATCCATCTACACCCCCTCCTCCCTGCTCCTCTCACAAGCCAGAGGTGATGAACTGGCATGGAAGACTGCCATCATTACGTTACATCATCAATTAGTCTCATCAATTAATTTGGTGACATAACATGCCCCCTGACGACACTGAGAGCTCATTCTCACTGTGCCCTTGCCCGTATGTATCCCCTGTGACAATAGCCACAGTGTTGCCAAGCCCTGATATTGCCGTGTGGAAGGTCGTGCTAAACGAAGGGGCTCCAAGTGCTGACGCTTTTCACATCTTACAACACAATGCCCCCCACCCCCTCCCCCTTCCAAATACAACAGGTCTGCAGCAGAGTGCTGCCTCTAAAACCATGACCTTTTTCACATGGTGTAAATGTCAGTGAGCATGTGAACTTGCAGCATGAAATGAGTGGAAGTGGTTGAAATTATCGAAATGGAAAACAGCATGAAGAGATAACTAGAAGACGAGGTCAGGATTCAAGGTAAAGAAGCTACTGCAGAATTCAGAGGACTTCAGATGGAACCGCAAACCATATTATATCACTCGTGATACATAACTCATTTTAACACTGGCTACCAGTGTTACTATGTATGCTATGTCTCTGACCTCTTTGTACTGTTTGCTGGGGCGGCTGTGGCTCAGTGGTAGAGTCAGTTGTCTCTCATGCAGAAGGTCGGTGGTTTGATCCCAATCTCCCTTAGTGTACATGTTGTAGTGTCCTTGGGCATGACACTGAACCAAATTGCTCCAGGTGTGTGAATGGGATTAGTACTGATTGTCAGCTGGGCACTTTACACAGCAGCTCTTTTGGGGTGTTCTGGTCTGCAGTGGTCAGTACCAAGAGTGGTCCAAGGAAGGAAAGCAGGTGAACAGGTGACAGGGTCATGGGCGGCCAAGGCTCATTGATGAACAGGGGGAGCAAAGACTGGCCTGTGTGGTCCGATCCAAAAGAAGAGCTATTGTAGCTCAAACTGTCGAAAGTTAATGCTGGTTCTGATAGAAAGGTGACAGAATCCACAGTGCATTGCAGTTTGTTGTGTATGGGGCTGCGCAACTGCAGACCGGTCAGGGTGCCCATGCTGACCCCTGTCCACAGCTGAAAGCACCTGCAATGGGCCTGTGAGCATCAGAACTGGACCAGGGAGCAATGGAAGAAGGCGGCCTGATGATGAATCATGTTTTCTTTGACATTATGTGGATGGCTTGCCCTAATGGCAGTACCCTCTTTCAGCAGGATAATGTGCCCTGCCACACTGCAAACATGGTTCAGGAATGATTTGAGGAACAGGACGATGAGTTCAAGGTGTTGACTTGGCCTCCAAATTCCCCAGATCTCAATGCAATCGAGCATCTGTGGGATGTGCTGGACAAACAAGTCCATGGGGCCCCACCTCGCAACTTACAAGACTGAAAAGATCTGCTGCTAATGTCTTAGTGCCAGATACCTCAGCACACCTTCTGAGGTCTAGTGGAGTCCATGCCTCGTCGGGGCAGGGCTGTTTTGGTGGTCCTACAAAATATTAGGTAGGTGGTCATAGTGTTCGGTGAATAGTTATAGGAATAGTGGCATTATGATTTAGAAGAGGGAAACAAATTTGGGCTTATACAGCCAAAATTTTCCACACTGGGGCATGCCCCTGGACACCCTTAGTTGGTTTTCCTTTTACTATAGATGTTCGGGTTAAAGATGGTGGCTTGGTGCACCCTTTGTCCCTCCCCCTGTTAAATATAAACAAATCAATTACTCTTTACAGTGTAAGAGGGATGGGATGGTCACATGTAGAGAAAATTTCAAAAACCAATCCATATATCAACAAGATGGCTGCCATGCCTCCCTGGCACATGCTGCCTACATTCATCAACATGCCTTGGGAATCATCACCTAGCATTAGCCAAACCCTTAAATGCAAAGCAAACAAAGAATGACATGTATTATTTTGGTCATGTTGTCTTTGTGAGAGGCAAACACATCCACAACAAATCCAGTTAGTGCATGACACGCTCAACATGAATAAAACAGCATGGAGCCTGAAACAGATTGGAAAAAAGACCAGAATCATAATATGATGATGAAAGGAACTGAAGCTAGAATACCCTGCCAACAACAAATACAAAATCCCCTCTGCTTCATGCATATTTACTGTTAGAAATATATATTTAGAAAACAGCTGTTATTACCTATAATCTTTACACAACTGGCTAGAAAAAGAATCAGCAATTTGTTCAGTTCATGTAAAATGAAATGAAAGTACATACTCCTACGCATTTTTTCTGATATTAGTTTGAACCTTCACCCCTTGTAAAGCTCCCAGAGGGCAACTGGCCAGGTGTTGCAGGGTTTACTGGGTCAGCACGACACTGCAGGGACAGCTGTGAGTGGGAACTGAGGCAGAAATAGGTCAATGTTGAGAGAGGATGGCAAATTGGCGGTGACACTGAACCCCCACTGGAGAATGAGAATGTGGGGAAACAGAGATGCACTGTATAATTCATGAGATACCACAAGTATCCATCCCAAAAGTTTACAAATGTGAGGAATTGTATTTACTTGCGTGTCCAGACATTAAGCGTAGAATATAAATGAAGTAGTTCAAGAGTTCGTGGCTCACAGGCACAGGGGCCTCCTGCTGTGGCTGAACTCTTAATGCACCGAGGTTAGCAAGTTAGGAAGGCAGCATCCAAGGCAGCGAGAGCTGGAAACCTATAGAGCAGTGTGTGCCAGCCTTTGTGCTAAGGGATCCAACAGCTCATTAAAATGAGCTCAGACAAACCAGCTTAAGTAAATCTTGAATGAATGCATTTTTTTGGTATGTTGACCTTTAATAACTAACAGTGAAGAGAAAAAGGGAGAGTTTCTTTTGTTGCTTTGTATGCATCTTTGATCACTACTCATCATGTTGTTTCATTGAAATGAACTTTAAATTTGCATGTGGGTGTCTAATATACAGATATAGACATTTTTAAGTGGCAATGTTTACGCTCGGTGTCTTTATTTCTAATAGGTTTGGTCAAGTTGCATTTGTACGACCAATCTGAGTGGCATGTCTCTGCAATGACTGATTTGGAACCACAATAATGTTAATATTTGGGGGCAACTTTTCGTGGCCATGGTAATTATTATGCGAGAAAGGTTGAAGTCAGGTGACGCTAAGTAGTAACCTGTAGTTTTGGTGTGTCGACCTAACCTGACCTAACTGTGACCGTTTTTTAAGGAAAGCAACAGATGAAATATATGTCTGTATGTGTTTGAGGACTAGCTGACCTTTCAACCAGCTATTTATTACTTTTACCTACAGACTGAGATATATCTACTGGTGTGCAAACTACTTCTTACTGTATGCAGTCTTCATTGCCACACATTGCATTAAGGGGTTGCAACAATATGCATAGTCAGTCTGTCAAAGGTGTTAGTAATAGTGAGAGAGAATGCACTACAAAAGATCAGCCATCAGACTGAAATTGTCCTATTTGTGTTTCTTTTCCTCTTAAACCTGCACTAATGACGGTTTTGGCCACTGAGGGTGCGCAGGCAAGCTGTGGACACTAAATTGGGACATCAACACCTCTGAAGTTAAAATGGGCACACTTGTTAGCAAACCGTTTCTTATTTACACATCCAGCAGGTACAGAGCTGCATTATAATAGATTCAGACTCCTTTTTGGTCTATTTTTTGTCTCTACCAACTCCTGAGGGGAAATATCTGACTCTTTGGCTGCTAAATGCTAACAGAGTACTGGGGATTTTTGGAGCCTTTTGCTAACACCTTCCGGCTTCAGCCCAAAAACAATGTGGTGTTGTAGGCCAGATAGCTGAAAAATAGGATGAAAGCCACTAAAAAGCTCCATTAAATGTAGCAGATTTGCAGATTCAGGTTCATCAGAGTGACCCCGTCACTGTTTATCACATTGTTATTTGTCAGTATAGAAACATGAATTCTAGCCCCTTTAAAAAACATGTTGAACTGAATGATAATTTCCTCTTTAAAATGATCCAAGAAACTCTACAATATTTCCATGAACCTTCTAGCTGGAGGCTTTTCTGACCCAGCATGCATTGTGCACCACACAGGGTTCACCATCGACAGGTCGCCAACTTGTCTGAGCACTTCCTTTCTTTGCTGCTTTCTCTCCATTAAAACATTCAGACAAGTGCAAAGCTTCGGAAACTGTGATATTGTCGAGCCCAAAAGGCTGCGCGTCCCTCTCTCCACAAAATAATATAAATTTCCAAGTGAGTCTGCAGATCAAGTCAGCCATAAGCAGTTAAGCCGATGCTTAGCAGAAAGAACAAAAACAACATAAGCACAATGTAAAATTAATGAATAGTAGCACAACAAAAGCTTTCTTCCCAAACGTATTATGTTATGTTTATTGGGAGGAAATAAAGAGTTTAAACCCCCCAAAATACACATATTTGCTTTCTTCCAGTGAGCTGAGAGAGCCTGCGCTTGAATAGGTCCTCTGAAGATGAGAGTTTTAGCATAATAAAGTGTTTATCTGCTTTTGTCTAATCTCTCTTAAACCCTGTTCGCTCAAAGAGGGAACTTTAGATGTGAATATTCATGTCGGCATGTATAGGCAGACATGGTGATCTGCTTATAAGCCAATATATAACCAAGATACGGTTAGAAGTGCAAGTGTGTTTTCAGTCAGAGGTGCAGAAAACAGAAAATCGTCTGAACAGAGTCACCTGTGGTGTTCCCGGTCAAAAATGGCCGCCAAAGGAAATGAATGGGTAACACTAGATTATGTACATCCATCGGATAGAAAACATCCCCATTCACACCCACACATCCACACATTCCCCCACAAAGACAACACATTTCAGACGCAGCAATTTTTGAACCAGGTGAAGAGGAGATTGAAGTTGAACCAGAGAGAGAGGAGGAGGTCTATTCTTTGTATATTCACTGCAGTTATTCATGTTAACCACTAGTTTATTTATAGCTTTAAAAGGTATTAAATCAAATTTGGTGATGATTAACATTTTTTGTGTTTATGTAAGAGCAGTTAAAACAGACCGGTCAAATTTGACCGAGCACACCAAAGGATGGGGGAGAAACGAACACGACAGGAGGGTTAAACCAAAATAGAAATTTTTTGCATTAAATTTCTTAACTTTTGACATTATTTGCCCCCCATTTTTCAAACATTATAGATAGATTATCTCTACAATAGCCTGTCCTGTATATGCATGAAGCTTGAAGAGTTTTATATCCCTGTAATCTGTAGAACCCATTGATCTCAAACTGTTCTAAATGTAGAAATATGAACATTACAAGTATTTTAGGAGCGTAGTGCAAAGGTGTAGAATTATCTTAAATGCTTCTTATTCCTGAAACCCATAAAACCTTAAGTTAAAAAGTTGTGCTCTGAACTAACTAACATTATCTGAACGTGTCTGTGTTTGATCAGAGTTCCACAAAGTGCAGTCTTTGGTACACAACCGAAAAGCTTGACAGTGTAGAAAAACAACATTATACTTCCCGAGTCGTGGGGGGGTGCGTGAAATCTTAAACATGATGCTTAGAGAAATGAGAAAATAATTAAAAGTTATCTTTCCATATTACAGCAGTGGGTTTGTGGGGCTCTGAGTGATGAGAAAATGTACAGTATCTTTGGGGATGTAATTTAGTACCATGTCCAATAGCCCAGCTACATGTAAATTGACTGTTGTTAATTAAAACGGTTGCATGGTATTTCCTCATATGGGCTCCACCACTTAAGAAGTAAAAAGTGGAAAGATAAAGGTAGACCTTGAACAAATTACTAAGCGAGACAGAGCGGAAGACATCATGAGGGAGACGGGGAGACGGAGTGGGAGGGGGCGAGTTTGATTAGACAGGCTCGGAGAGGGGCTTCGTTCGGCGTGAGGGCCGTTAATTACCGCTACAGTTCAAAACAATCTCCCTCTCCCGCTGAGTTCCTCCCTTCCCTTACACCATCAGCCACATGCTCTGTCACATGGCAGCTCCTTCATCAGGGCTCGGGGGCCCGCGTTACGCATCGCATCCTCATCACCCCAGATTGATGCAGATCACTCTCTCACCCTGTCATTAGCTCTCATAGTCCAGCAGCCACAATCAAAGCACTGTCATCGCTGTTGTAGGAAGTGCCAAGTTACTGAGTTAATTCCTCAACACTGTAATGTACCTGTAAATGGGGGCTGTTTGTAGAATACATTACAGGACTTGCTTGGCCTTGTAGGATTCCTGTATATCCTGCTGAAACATGAAGGCGCTCTGGACCTTGACATAACCATGCATTTTTTACTTACTTGATGTTGCATTGGATTTTAAGTGTCAACATAAATCATTTTCAAAGCATTTTCTACTGAACATCATGTCCTCTAACCTTAGGTCAAATAAGACTGTCAGCTCCATCATAAAGAATCCATCACTCAATCTCAAACTTTTTGACTACAAGGTCTTCAATCTCATTTGGTTTGAAAGAGGAGATGTCACAAGAGTGTCTCTTTTCTTTGACGCTGATCATCAACTCTATTAACTTTACTTTGCTTGATATTTACAACAAGTATTAAGGGAAAATATATTAAACCTGCACTCTTTCAAACGTCTAGGAGGGAGGATCTTCAAAAAGAAGTCACGTTGTAAAGAAGTCAACCAGAAAAAAAGCAAAAACAGTAAAGCGGAGATTGTCTTAAGCGGGGTACACGCTACAAGATAAACAAGCTGATTTTGGGCCTGATCTCCTTCTGACAAAAGTTAGCAAGGTCACGATTATCTAATGGTTCTACTGTTTATCTTCCAGATGGTCCTGTGGTCTGAGGGATGTTAAGAGTGATCTCACTTCCCCCGATCTGTTCGGAAGAACGTCATGGCCGCACCAATTTTAAATCATAAATATTAAACATGTTCAATATTTATGATCCGATATTCTGTTGTGTGGGGGGAACCCCGAGTACAGCCGAGCACGCGCTCAGTGGATTGTCACGTGGAAAGAAACAATTGCCAATTGGGATGCAAACTGACTGAAGAAGGAATTCTTCCTGCCCATTGTCTGCCATGTTTGTTTACTGTAACATCCCGTTTGACCGCCAGAGATTTAATGAGATTTTCAGTCAAATTCTGGTCGTTGATGAATGAATCTGTTAGTGTGTGTGCTGTTTGGGTCATATTGTTGCTCTCCACACACTATAGGAACGAAACTCTTCAATCTATCATTATAAGTCGTCATGTGTGGGCTCTCTCATATTTTCAACATCTGTTGAGGGCCAGCCTTCAAGATGTGGCTACCTTGTGATTGACGGGTTGCCAGTACAGGGAACTGTCAACCAGAGCACAAAAGGTAACATATATACGGTCACTTCTGGCTCCAAGATGGTCCAAATTTCAAATTCCATGTGTGTCACCTGCAGTTCTAGGAAACACCTGATGAGTTCAATATCTTCAGTACATTGTCTACTATAAATAAGTCTTCCCAACCTACACAAGCTCTCTTACATCTGTGCTTAGGGCATACAAAAGTTTAATTTTCTGAGCTCATTGTGCTACTTCTTCCAGAATCAATCTGCTATGACAACTTTCTGATAGAGTATATGAGAACTGTCAAACAAAGTAATAGTGATGCTGATGTTTTGTTCCAGGGGAAAAGATAAATGGCAACAGAACTCACACAGTGGTTTCATATCTGTGCCAGGGAGGCAGCCATCTTCCTGGAACCGGACCCTTTTAATGCAGTACTCTAATTGATCAGCATTCATCCCTCATCCACGCTGGATTTACTGAGACACGGCCCATGGCTGCCACAGCGCTGCCAGACCTTAAGAGAAATGGCCGGAGGAGCTCCTCCATCCACCATTCACACCGGGAGGTTCCAGACGCCATCACCACACAGGCTGTTTACTAATCAAGATTTACACCGTTTGTTTGTGTATGTCTATAAATCACCTGTGAGTGCATGTGAATGACCATGAATCTAAAACAGGAGTAGATCTGTAATTGCCTCCCACAGGGCTGAGGCAAATATATACCATGGTTGTACCTCCTCGGGTTTAATATTAGACTACAGGGAACAAATGCTTTGTGTTTAATTGCTAGATAACCATGGCTTCTGGGGAGATTTTTGTATTTAGGCAGTCTTTATAGGGAGAAGTGATCAACCCGAGTGCCAGAGGCAAGGCTGTGGATTCATCAACAACATATTCAATGCCATGTTGGAAAAAAGCTAATTTATTTCAAGTCCCTGTTGAGAGATGAGACGTGTTTTCTAGCTTAGTGATGAAATGATCCAACAACTAAACTAAATGCGCCCCTAAAGACACTTTTTCACATTAAAATGTCCTCTGATGAGGGTGAAATGTCAAATTCCCTAAGGTAAATTCCCTAAGGTTTCCCCAGTGCCTTTCTGGTATGGATGGAAAGGAATATTATATGTGTCGAATGGAGGAAGAGATATCCTCCCAAGGTCACAAAGTGAGACCGAGATATCTGTAATAGACAGAAGGACCCTTAGAGGAGAGAAGGAGGTGCAGGGGCTGGGGAGATGGTTTAAGTTCCTGTCCTCGGGGAAATCTCCATCCATCTGGGGAGTCACAGGGAGCGCAGCCAATTCACATGCTCTAACAGGCCCTTAATTTGGGGAAACATATGCCACTGCTTAGGCCCTTTGCAATCAGTTCACATGGCAGAAATGGGTTGTTATGGTGAACATCAGCCGATGGACTAGATGAGGCATAAATAATGCACTTTATAGTGATGTACATACACTCTCTCCAAGTCGTGCTCTCTTTTGTTTTTTCTCTAATCCCTATGCCTGTATTTAGACTATTTCCTGTGACACTAAGAAATATTGCATTTTTCACATTACAGTATGGAAATGTTTTGCCCACACGACGATCTGGGCTCATATACTGTAATCCATGACATGAAATGCACCTTGTTTTATTATGGGGATAGTGCAAATTAAACTCATATAGCATTACTGAGCCTAATCCCCATCTATTGCTGTGAATAAAGCCTGCAGGCAAATCCACAGGATCAGTGGTGATGGGAGATCTCAGATGTCTTACTGATGTAAAAGTAGAAATATCAAAAGTCCTTCATGAAAACATTTTCTTTCTTTGTTACTTACATCACCAGTCTCACACTAACTTTTTCTGTCTGGCATTCGGTGCTGGGCAAGTAACAATCTCGAACTTTTAAGTCACTATCGCCAGATGAGGTAACACAATGGTGACTGAGCCTATGGCCCACTGATGAAAGCCTTTGCATTTGCAGTATATTATTATGGATTGTTATGGATTATTATGGATGTCATTGGCGAAATTCGCGGAAAAAATCACAAGTGGCGCCCAGATAGTGACATGTTTTCCATCACCCAGCAGTGGTTGGTCTGCCAGAGAGGGTAGGCGGAGCTAAATGGCTGCACTTCCGGTTTCTGCAACCATTGCAAGGAAACGGTAATCTACTATGGCGACTATCAACTACAAAAATAAGTGAAAATCCAAAGAAAAAGAAACAAATTCGATGCTCAGATTAAGTCAAACACTTTACTAACAATGGCGAGGAAAATCAAGAGTTAGAACCATGACAAAGGGGGCAAAGGGTACCGCAAATCTGGTAATTCTCTGTGGGTGGGTCGTTAGGAGCAAACCCCATAGATGGTATTGTCTGACCTCCTTACTTCTTTTGTATCGTCATCGAATGTTTAACTCTTAGACCATAACTCTCCTGATTGTTATAGTTAATTTCCCAGTTTGAGACGCTTTATTGAAAAAAATGTCTCACATGTTTTCTTGTGTAAAGACATTTAACATTTCTGGCTCTTTTTTTACGATCTGCGAAGGAACCAGAAACTGCAGCTGTCATATAAATGAATGTAGCACATTTATTTGGCATGTGCAGTATTTCGTTCTAAAGCGCAACAGAGTATGAAATAGCAGAAAATGGGAAAACTCAAGCAAAGCACAAGCACCTTACAGTACACCATGAAGAAAGGTCAAAATAAAGGAATGGTTATGTGTTATTAGGGCTCCCTGCAGGGGTGAAACAATCTTGGCCACTGCACTCGGACACAAGTCCTTTCTCTTTGTATAAACATATTTCCCAGAGGTCCCGGCACAGTCAGCATCCGCCCAAGCTCTGTCTGCTGCTTACTGGCCTGAATAGCGGTAACATCTTAACGCTGATTATTCACACCCAGCCACAGCGGCGATAGCGCCACAGTGTCAAGCTTGCACTTTACTCTTTTCCAGTCGCTCCGAGCCTTAACTCGATCCTTCTGCAGCACACCACCGCGGTGAGAGAAGTTTTCTACTACAGTGGCAGCCCCAGAGGGAGAGCGGAAAAATGTGGAGTGGGCTCTTTCAGTAATTTCAGTCCCAGCCCCCACCATGCACATCAGAGCCTGAGGAGCAGATACGGTCCGAATTGTGAATCCACCCACACTGCATGTCACTCTCTATAACACAGAAACTGTGAGCATGCTATCTTTGCCGACCACACATACATGTGCACACACCTACTCATAGTCTTGCAGAAACATAACGTTGCACACAAAGAAAAGCAAAACCAAAAAAAAGGGAGTCAAGGATGGAATTAATACACTGCAGATAACAACAGGTATCGGATATTCCTACTTTGGCTTTGCACTTATTTCTCAGTCACGCTACCGCTGTAATTATCTATAATCTCGCCTCGAAGTTGCGTCTAAGGTTGCAGTATGAGTGGGAGCTTGGCATGCTGGCATGCTCTTTGTCTGCCTCCTGACAGAACACTTTCCACTCGGCTGAATTACCCACTCCATGATGACTCGATGCAGCAGAGCAAAAAATGATGCTCCCCAGACTCCTGTGTATTCAGATTCAAATGGATTCCTTAGCCCCCCCTCATGCTGCAGACCAGAGCGGCGGCGGCAGCGGCAGGAATACAGCCTGTTATGGATCAAGGCTCTTTGATATACAGCTGATAAGAAAAATCGACTATGACTGGATTTTTTAAGAAAAGATTGACTGTGTTTGACAGAGTGAGTCTATCTATTTGTGCATGTATATAGTATACTGGGGTATGTGCATCAGTGTAAACACTCATTGATTTTGTAGAAAAACTGCTGCAAAATGTTAAATAGGCGACCAACAGGCTTATTCCACTTAAAAGCAAAAATGTGAGCCTGCTTTGGCGCTGTTTGATTGCCATTAAGTCTCTGTTCTGAACATATTTGGGGATGCGCTGCAGTTCATTTCAGAATATTACCATCACTGGAAGGAATAAAATTACACTTTAACTGTGCTGAGAAATGAAATTGCTCTATTACCAAGTGGAATAACAGGAAAGATTTTAATTTAGATTATTTTAATTTCCATGCACAACTGGGTTTGCAGCGCTTGTACGAACTCACATTTTTATGAAACTGTTTTATTTCAGTTGTGTTGCGACTCTCCCCTCTTTGTGTCGTTGATTAGCTCCACCTGTCACCTGTCACCAGGCACTGCCCGTCACTCTGTGAGAGGGCGGTGGGGGGGTGGTGACCACACTTCCTCTGACCTTTGAACTTGTGTTGACAACTCAGCCGCATCAAGTTGCCGGAGAGACTCATGCGTGTCCAAGCTGACATAGTGATGACATGAGAAGTGATGTATTGGAAGGCTTCTGCATTGACGGTCCATTGGAAGGAAGATAAGACCTGGCAGACAGCGTAAAAAATACATCAATATTCTTTTGCTATTTATGTAAATTGTCAATATGGAGGGAAAACACATTTAATTATGGATAGAAAGCTCAGAGATATTACCTTTAAAGATAATATCAACTAACACTGTAAGCTCTCCACAGCATCTGTGATCCGTGTGATGAACTCGTTTTTGCTATGAAACAAGGGATCCTTGTTCTATGTCTTATACAACCTTCTTCATGTCTGACTGTGTCTCTTTCTCCTTTCCTGTCACTCATGTGACAGGAAGTAAAGCACAAAGGTCTCAAAATAAACAAACAGCCCAAAGACACTCAAGTGGGAGATTTCACATCTGGGGCCCCACTGGTCAAGGACGGAATCACAACAGCACTTTTTTTCCTGTTCTGCTGCATCTGCACATCTAATCAGATACTGCCTCAATAAAAAAATGTAATTTATTGAAATTTATTTGTGGCTTTTAGAGGCGGGGCTGCAAAAGCCACAAGTTTCATTCTCGATTAATCTCATCTAAAACTTTCCTGTGTGCCTAAGAGGGCTTCTTTATCCAACAGCTGTACAAAACCACAATACAATACTTGAATAATATAAATTATCAATATGTAATCTATTACATCAATCCATTATCTACACCAGCCAATCCCAGCTTTCATTGGGTGAGAGGCGGGGTTACACCCTGGACTGATCCCAGTCAATCACAGGGCTGACACACAGAGATAAACAACGTTTCACGCTCACATTCACACATAAGGGTAATTTAGAGACATCAATTAACCTAACGAGCATGTCTTTGGAATGTGGGAGGAAGCACCCGGAGCATGCACAGGGGAACATGCAAACTCCACACAGAAAGCCCCCCACGTCCAAACCAGGATTCGAACCAGGAACCTTCTAGCTGTGAGGCGACGTTGCTAATGCAATATTCAATATATACTGAGAATAATAATATATATTCAATCAATCATTTTTTGCATAAAAAATGACCTACAAGTTTGTTGGTTTATAAAAATGGTTTGTTGTAGGTAAACTCAGGCTGATGGTGGCGCTCAAGGAAAGGCTCTCCTCGATGAGTCCTAAATAACCGACAAAATTTTAAGACGATTTGTGGAGACGTGCTCCGAACAAAAGTGTCGGGCGGAAAAAGAGAAACTGAGCAACACTGTCGTGACCAGCAGGGCAAAAATGATAAAGGTTAGCTGACACACTTTCTTTAGGGAAAATGAATGACAGTGAATTCATATGCCACCCTGTGACCACTGCATCCTGAGGCACAGCAGCAAGATTTGGCTCCACATAAATTCCCTCTCCCAGTGATGGCTAAAACTAAAGCTCCTTAAATGCAGAGATAGGCCGCAGAAGCGAAGAATCTTTACTAGCCGGATTATCTCTCTTGTAGCAGCCCGCTCTACAAATACTTTTCTATCTGGTAAACCATGTAGCTCTAAATTCAATTAGGGCCACATAAACATTTTCATGTGTGGCAAGTGAGCTGTGAAAGGGCAGCGCACAGGCTCAGGCTGCAGCTGGGAGAGACGAGTAGGGCCTGATCTGCTTCTGAGGAACTGAGGAGGGAAAAGATTTGAGATGCTGCAGGAGATGTGCTGTAATATTTAGTATGCACAGAACTCGCAGCTTAGTGAGAGTCCAAGAGAGCGGCTGTGTCTCTTTATCACTCGGAGTACGTCTGCAGCTGTCATGTTTCCATCCATCTATCTGACTCTGTATGCCTCCCCTCTGCCTTCTCTCATCACACACAAACACTGACAGACAAACACAAACCTAACACCATATCTATTGATTTCTATCAATCACAGAATCCTTTTAATCTAGCATGAAAAGCATTTTTCTTTGCAGGGTTTGCCCGGCAGCATCCATCCAACTACACTCTGCATTTACAACAAGCAGCATATTCATCATTTAGTATCTATGTGCACTGAAGCTGTACGGGCCACGATGTGGCTACGGCTCTAAAATAAGGGTAATGAATACTCAGTGGTCTCTCCCTCTCGCTCTACTTCTCCCCGTGTCCTCTTGTCCTGCAGCTCAAATTACACTTCATTATTCTTTAGGCTACCCACTCCCTCTAGTGATGGACAAAGGCACTGCCTAAGGAGCAGCCGGCAGGCAGGCAGGCGGCAAATGTGGGACCACGGGAATGACAGGAAGAGTCAGCCTCCCTCGCTGCAGGCAGGATGCCGTGCCAGGGCTGCCGGTGGGAAGCACAGCGGTGGACTGAGAGGAACACTTGTGTGACAAGAACACACAAAACAGTCACTACCACATAAAAATGAGTGACGGGGGTGCAAGCTCTGTTTCGGTTAATGTGGTGGGCTGAAGCACTAAGAGGCACAGTCATACAATAAGGATGGAAGAACAGGCAGACGCACACAAACACACTTGATTAAACTGCTTTCCGCTGTGAAAAAGCATGTTCATTTGTATTTAAGTGGCGCAACGTGATAATTACCTGGGCTGGGTTTCTTCAGAGCTGCATGCTACTCTGTGGGTTCCCAACAAGGCCTAGTTTCCCTCGGCCCCCCGCTCCCCTCATCCATCTCACTGGTCTGGATGATGTAGCGATGCCTTCACTTGCAGCCCTACCTCGGCGAATGTTAATAATCATACACAGCCTCCACTTTCCCATCTACATTCCCTGCACTTATCAGGGGGAAATCGTCTACCAAAGATAAACACTGAGCATGAAAAGAACCCGGGTCTCCAGCTTTAATAACCCATCAGTTATTATATCAGTCTCTGTGTCCGTGTGTTCAGAACAGAGAGGATTAGCCCACTTAGAATTAGGCTGCATCTATAGATACATAATGAATATAATAGCTCACTCCAGAGCTGCATGCACCGACCAAATTACAAGGTGAGTGAGAATTCAACGTGCTGAACTCAATAGAATTCATTAAATAAAGTTGCTAGAGAGCACTCTCCATGCAACAAATCATTGCTTCTGTGTGAGTGGTCTCATTTAAATACCATTATGTCCTTACACTGACATGCTTAAAATCAGATGGGGACTGGAATGAGATCTATCCCCTTCAAGATAATTGATACCGCCAGAGTCTGGGCAGACCACACGATGAAAATGGGGCATTATTCATAATTCATCAAATTTTACATAACTGACTTACTTTTGAAGATTACACAATAACATATTCATTGTTCAAGGGAGAGCCACGGCCACCACGGACTTCACATGCAGTGTTAGATTCAAGCCCAGTCTGGATGAGAATCTCCCCCCATGAGTTTAATCTGAGACATGCTACGCAGTCTGTTGACAAATTACTGGACTGCCACTGTGTGTGTTTGGTGTTGAATCCCGGTGTTTCCAGAATAAACATTATCTCACCGATGTTGGCATTTTACAGGTTTCTTCCTTTTTTCATGTCGTGATTCTTCTCAACTCCCTGATGAAAAGGTCAAGCCTAAGCTAATGCTCCTGCTATCACATTGTGACAGCTCTGGGAGAATGTGTGATAATTAAAAGGGCTTTGGCATATGGCTACCATTGCTTGCATGCTGTGTGAGTCAATGGGAGCTATTTCTGCCTAGTGGGAAAAGGAAACAACAATATTTTGGATGGGTATGCACCAGTGCACTTTTAGCAAACAGCATGAAGAGCTAATGCAGCCACTTAAGACCTGGCTACATGTGTTAGCAAACCAAAAAGCTACTTAGAGGGGATTTAGAACTGTTTGGAAACAGTCTGAATTAAATATTGACATCTGTATGTGACCATGTTATGTCATAGCTATTCTAATGCCTGTCACTGGGTCTGATACAGATGAAGTGATTTAAGGTACATGAGAGCCAAAGGTTACTATGCCCCAAAATTTCAGTTAGTTTTATAGCTAGGTAAAGTTCTCTTTTTCAGCACCTAATGATGAAGTACACTTCCAAATTAAACCAGACGTCCACAGTTGGCTCAGGTTGTAGCTCTTGATTTTCCAGGCTGACGGTCGCTTTTCCTTTTTAGACTGTTTGCCTTCATCTGAGCGTCAAATTTGTTTCTTTTTCTTTGGATTTTCACTTATTTTTCAAGTTGTATCTGTAGTCATCCATCTTTTCTTAGTTTGTTCAGCCATAGTAGATTACTGTTTACTGGCACTTGCAGAGACCGGAAAAGCAGCCGCTTAGCTCCACCTACCCTCTCTGGCAGACCAACCACTGCTGGGTGATGGAAAACGCGTCACTAACTGGGTACAAAGGCTTTCATCAGTGGGCCGTAGGCTCAATCACCATTGTGTTACCTCATTGGGCGATAGATAGTGACTGAACAGACATTTATTTAAATGAAAATCTTTGGATACTTTTTACAGGGCAGGATCAGCAAACAATTAAAAAGCAGAGAATCAAATGAAGAACAAAAACAGTGATACAGCAACATTAGCTCTGGTAAAGAGCATTTTTCAACAGGCAGAGAGAAACGCAGGACTCTCGAGGATTCAAAACATTTCCTGAATTTTCACAATTCATCCTCAACAGATTTTTTCATGTGTATTTGGTTAATGAAATTCATGGTGATTCATAGCTGTGTTCAGTCCATGAAGGTCACTGTGGATATGATTTAAACCAACTGAATCTGTTAGCTGTAGGCTAAGCGAGATGTGAACGGTCCTCAAACAAAGTGTCCCCGCGCTCATAATACAGTTATTTTGTTACATAACCACAAACAGCTGAAAGAAAAACAGTATTAAAAATAATTTGTATCTTTCTTTTCCTTGCTTCCCAAACAAACCTGCCAAAGATTATCACGGCAGTGCTTCTGTTGAATGGAGCTGCCAAAGTCAACACAAAATGAAAACTCGCTGCAGCTGCTTTTAAAGCTAGCAGACATGACATTAGCATTACCTCTTGTTTCCATCCACCTGGTAGAATGAAAAAAATTCTACTTTTTGCTGTGAAAGAAATATCTGGATGTGGAACAAATATTCTCCTCTTTAAAGGCTGGCTGCGATCTTTCATTTATTGTTGTACGCTAAAATGGCTGCTTTTGAGAAATGATGAGAGGAGATTTTCATTTAAATATAGTCACTATCTCAGAATGAGGTATACAATGGTGATTGAGCCTATGGCCCACTGATGAAAGCCTTTGCATTTGCAGTATTACACACTGGGTGTCTGTGGCAACTTTCACAGAAAAGTCACAGTGGTTGGTCTGCCAGAGAGGGTAGGTGGAGCTAAGCGGCTGCTTTTCCGGTCTCTGCAAGCGTTGCGAGTAAACAGTAATCTACTATGGCTGAACAAACAAAGAAAAGATGGATGACTACAGATACAACTTCAAAAATAAGTGAAAATCCAAAGAAAAAGAAACAAATTGGACGCTCAGATGAAGGCAAACAGTGTGAAAAGGAAAGCGACCGCCAGTCAGGAAAATCAGGAGTTACACCCGGAGCCAGCCGTGGACGTCACACATCCAACACTGTCTGGATATCTGGGAAGTGTGCTCCTACAATTGCCGTTTATTGCCACAGGTGGCGCCAAAGAGAACGAAACTGAGATCTTTGAGATTAGCACTTTAACAATGTTACTTACAATATTCTCTCTCAGCCCTGGAACTCAAACCATTTTGATGGCTCAGAAAACATTTAAATAACAGAATTGATATCATAAACCTGCAACTTTTAGTCAACCACTGACTTAAACTCATGATTACAAATCTACTCGAAAAATCTGTAGTCGAGGGAAGCTCTGTACATTTCCCTGCTGATGCTAATTTGTTGGAGGTAAACAACATTTCTCGGGTATTTCAAATAATAATGTCTCAGAACTATAATATAGCATAGATATATAATTATCTATGCCATTACATAGAGCATCTTTAGATGCAACATTAACATATGATTGCTCTTTGATGAAAGCCTAATATCCCTTTATAAGTGGATGATTTAAAAGCTATTAACAAACTGAAGGATTCTCCTCCATCTGTTGGGACAATATTAAGGTGCCGCGAAAGAGAAGGAAACTGAGATCTTCGGGAGAACAACTTTAAGTCATTAGATGAATTGCTAATCTGAAATATATTGATAAATGAATGTTTATTCCTCACGCCACCAGAAAATACAGCACCCTGAAAAGTCTGACTTTTACTCGCCTTATTTTCACTGTAGCCTGAAGGCACATGACACACCAGGAATGATACTGAGCACCATTGATTGTAAAGGCCCACTATCAGTCTCTCTATGACAGGACTGGGGCAGCACAGTGGCTACCTTCACTGAGAATTATTGGGATTTAGACGGTTTAAGCTCCTACTCTGGGGCTAGGAATGTACTCAGAGGTGCCAGGTTTGTGATGACTTCATGTACTTTGATCAACAAATGACACAGCAAATACAAGCGAATATTCAAGAGGCACTCTTCGCTGAAAGTACGACAAAATAAAAGGTGATAAAGCTTTACATTAGAAAAAAACAAGCCCTTGTATATGCTGCTTTTTATGTGCTGCTCTCAGCGCGACGGGCCACACTGCAGAAAATCACTGTGCTGTTGATGTAGGCAAAAAGAGGCTGCACCACGTTAAAAGTGTCAGGCTAAAGGTATTTATTTAGTTACACGCCTGTTACCACTCATTACTCAACATTACTGCTCGTATTCAGCACAACCTCAACTAAAGACGCTGTGAATAAAGTGCGCGAACAAACAGAGAAAGTGGGAAAAGGAGCGATGAGATAAGTGGGGCCACTTGGGGATGTTTTTGTTACAGCAGCAAGAAAAAGACAAATTATTTAGCTGTGGAGGTAAATGTAAAGTGGAGGAGACATCAGCACTTTATTTTTCATTATAGGCTTACTGTGTATGATTTACTTACATTTGCACAATCTTTTTGCTACATTGTTGTATTTCTTTTATATATTTGCAGAAAAGAAATAAATCAGTGGGGAAATGAATGGACTGAACTTTTTAAGCTCAGACGCCTCGCTTTGTCAGGCAAAGCTGACGACTCACTTCACCGTGCTTCTCCTGGTCTTTTACATGTTAATGGCAGCTTGCATCCAAAAACACACTTCAAAATATACAGTATGCATAGGCTAGTGCATACACACATCCCCTACACTCACAAACAGCCTTCCTCAAACATCTCAGCCATTGATCACCATATATGTGACAGCCGGAAGCAACTGCGGTCTCGTTTGCAGAATGTTTGCACTTCTACCTGGCAGCAAACAGGAGCGAGTTACGTGGAAGAATAAATCTCTCTTTCATCTCTATACTGAAAACAGACAGACGCTGACCAGCAACAGAAAGCAACAGCCTCATTCCTCTGTGCATATGTGCGTAAGGTAAACAACTTGATTACAGGTGGCAGCAGCTTGTTGTCTGTTGGATGAAGGCGCCAACTCTCAAAGATCCTTGAACGCAAGTATCAGCTGAAACAACATATCAGAGAGCATTTGGCAGATAGTTTGCTTGTGGTTCTCAAACAAAGTGTCCAGAAAAATAGAAACCCTGTAATGAAACCAACGACAACAGTGCTATTAACGGGCGGCTGCGGCTTAGTGGATCGGAAGGATGGTGTCTTGGGCAAGGCACTGAACCCGGAATTGCTCCTGAAGACAGAGCCATCGGGTATGAATGCATAGATCTGATGGAGATTTAGGCCTTTGTCATCAGTGTGTGAATGTGACGGGATGTAGTATAAAAGCGCTTTGAGTGGTTGGAAGCCTAGCAAAGTGCTATATAAGTGAAGTCCATTTACCAAAAAAAGCTATCTCTGTTCAACAACATTCTTCTATCCACCCCTCCATCCATTTTCCTCTGCTTATCCAGGGCCACAGGCTAGGCAAGTTGGTCTAGACTTCCCTCTCCTCAGCAAAGTTTCCAGCTCCTCCTGGGCTGTCCCCAGGCGTTCTTGGGCCAGATGAGATATGGAGCCCCTCCAGCATGTTCAGGGTCTACCGGGGGGTCTCTTACCAGTATTATATGCCCGGAAAACCTCCAGAGACAGGTGCCCAGGAGGCATCCTAATCAGATGCCATGAACAACCTCAGCTGGCTCATTTTGATGCAAAGGAACAGCAACTCCCAGCTCCCTCCAGATGTCTGAGCTCCTCATCCTATCACTAAGGCAAAGCCCAACCACACTGCAGGGGAAACTCATTTATTCTTTTGGTCACTACCCAAAACTCATTACCAATAGAGGGTGGTTGGTAAGATGAACTGGTAAATCGGCTCAGCTCCCCACTAACCACAATGGTCCAGTTCAGCACCCACTCCAACCCATTTATCGATCTAATTTTACTCTCCTTCGTCACAAAAATCCTGAGATACTTGAACTTCTTTATCTGTCCTTCGAGACGTATCATCTCTATTGGTTTAAAGATACGCAACATCTTCTCATCCACGATCATCTCGTCCTCATCCAGGCCCCTCTGTGGCGTCTCAAGCACACTATATCTGTCTTTCAACTGTTACCTCACTTCCCACTTGCTGGATGGCCGGAGCAGTTCTGTGGGTCCAAGTTGGCTCAGGATTGGCTGCATTAATTTCCACAGTTATGAGTAAGAGCAGTGAATAGGAACAGTCTGAACCAGTCTACATTTTGTGGTCATGTCAGACTAAATGTTACAGGCACCTGTCATCACACTGCAGTCCAATAAATACACCATCACCCTGTACAGCCTCAGAGCTTAAAATAGTAATGATCCAACATGTGACTCAAGTCGCAACAAAAACCGACATCAGGCAGTTGTAAGTGCATTGCATTACAACATACTGCACACTTGTTAATGCAGCACAATAATGGGGCCTGGGAGGGGATTCATTGCAGTGTTGATCTCACCTCTATTCATTGACTACCTAAAGGCATCGTGAGCAATACCTTTAGCTTGGCCTATGTTACTCTTTCACTGTACAGCAGGAGCATGTGAAAGCATTGTACTTTCTTTTCCAGTGCAAGCTCCACCCTCGCAGAAAACACCTATAAAAGAGCAGGAGGATGAATAATTCATTGATATCCATGACCACTCACACTCTCTCCTTTATAAGGCAGACCTATATTAGTGCCGTACCCGTCAGGCAGTTCAAACAACTCTTACGGCGTCATTAAAATTTTAAAAGCCGCTCGGCGTGGGACCTGGGTAAATAAGAGACAATTATTGTGTTTGATAGAAATGTAATGCGGACCTGTTTCAAGAGAAGTAAGTGCAAACCTTGCTGGAAGGAAAATGACTTATAGTCGGGGATGATTTATTTAAAGGGCACTTTTCAAGCTGAGTTCCACGCCAGATACTACGGGCGGTCAGAAGTTCAGTCACGTATAGTGGCTGCTTAGGTATTTTGTGCAGCTTGAGAGGGGCATTAAGGGGAAATGGAAATCCAAAATCATGAGCATCTATCTCCCGCCGCCATCAATGAAAGATGCTAATACAATCCGTTTGGTAATGGGGGGATGTTTAAGCAGGTTATTACCATTAAAATCCACATAGGAATAAAGAAGCGGACCTGATGGTAAAGTTAATGCAGCGTGGACCCATTTTACAGCCACTTTCAATCTCTCATAGATAAACCAGTAGATCACTTTAATTAGACAATGTGTTAATTGACTGCAGGTCCTGGGGTGTGATGTGTCAACATTAGTCTCCATCAATGACAACCTCCTCTAGGCACGACACCACTCACCCCAACAGAGAGAGAGATGCGATACTGAAAATGATTGAGGGCATGTGCGTGTGTCTGTTCGCTTGTGTGTATTTTTCTACATACTGTACATGTGCGCATGCGTGCAACTTTGTTTCTGCAGGTTTGCATGTGAACCAGTATGTCTCCGGGTGCCTGGGATTTTGTCTGACCTAGTATAGACGTATCAATGCGTGGGAGGGACAGTGCCTGCTGAAGGAGGACAGAGAGAAAGAAGAAGAAGAAAAAAAAGTGGATCGAGGGTGAGGCAGAGAGAGAGTGAGAGAAACACAACGTGCGGTCTAGCGCTTCGCTGTGGTCTCACATTATTACATGCTCATCGCCTGGCCGCTCTCCTTGTGTTTGGGAAATGGCAAGGGACATCAACATTACAAGGTATCGCACTTGGCTCTGAAAAAAAAAAGGTGGATAAGGTCAAGATGCACTGTGCCTCTGGGACTTGGAAGATTCAAAGCTCGATATTCTTTTAGTCGATCCATAGGTGTTTCAAACTGTGCACAGCCAGAGGACGGCAGTGGGAAGGAGATCGGCTGCACTGGTAGGTGTTACCCCACATTCTCTGGTGGGAAAAAGCATTTAATAGAATAGAAATGAAACTAAATTAAATCTGACACTGGGGTCTACAGTGTAATTAACACACATACTTACACACACACTTCTCTCTGCCTCACACTCTTACACACACATGGATAATGTCAGCACCCTTGTACTGCCGAACAGGATCAGTGGCCAAGCGTATGATTATACTCAAGTCTCTGAAGTCGTAGCGAGGTGGCTTCCATCAGCGCCTCAGTTAACGTAGCAATCATACAGGAAACATAATGAGGCCATTAGTTTTGGTGAACGCAGCCTTAAAGCCTCTTGTCCGACCGGCTGGGTTTTCGTCTCTGCACGTGCTCATACAGCTTCAAAGCTTTTAGCAGCTTGATGTGATCCGAAATCTGCGGTGCTGCAGCTGCAGGTGCAATGCGCCCTGATTGGATGGCTTCTTGAATGGCTTCCTTAATGTGGAAGCGTTACTGTGCCCGAGTCCGAAGGAGAGTTCTAACATTATGTGACACTTTCCAGTGCATCTGGTGACCTTAACAAGGAGTTATAAGACGATACATTGTGCTGACCTAGTTCGCTTCAGGTAAGTCCATGCAGACGTCAGGATAAGATGTTTTGTGTTATATCAAATCAGATGGTTGGCTGTTCTGTCCTTCCCAAATAAAACCCCATGAATAGAAACAAATACTGCTTTTTATTCTGCATTTTTTTTAAAAATCAATGTTACAATTTCATGTCACAATCACATAAATGTGTCCCACTAATTTGACCTGCCATTAATTAATCTGATAATCCTACACATGGAAATTTTAAGCCGAGACGAGCAGTGTCGGCATTTGTTGTCGTAACGTCCTTTCAAAATACTTTGCATTGCATCAGGAGGTCAGGAGTGAGAATGCCCACTGTACAGGAACCGCAGCCTAGAGTTTAGCTCTGGAGGCCAGTCAAGATGGATTCTCCATTCATGTTTTGTGGCACATGGCTCCTTGCCACGGAATCATACTTCCAATGAAAAGAAGAAAAAAACAGGGGACAGGAAACAAATTTGTAGGCACTAATTAGTGGAGGAGGGGGAGGGGGAGGGGGGAGCAGAGATCGAGGGATATGCGAGATAAGGCTCGCTGGAAGGGCTACATTATTTATGACATTCTCGTTTTCTTCCCCTCTTTCTTCCTCCAGAGCAGAGGGCCACCACGGTGGCGGGGGAGAGGGGAGAAAAGAAACAAGTTTATAATGTATTACCATCAGTAATTTAGGCTGAGAGGTGAGATGGGCTGAGGGAAAGTGAGCAGCAACAAGACCTGCCTCTACATCCTAAATCATACCCCGCTCGCTGCAGAGACTGCGGTTGGGAATGCTACACACGGCTCTGTCCTTGTTGTCGGGTCTCCGGGCTCTTTCTACAGCATTGGTGGTGCATATAATGACTGCAACATGCAAATAGCAGCCAGTCAGGTTGATAAAGTATCCTACAACATTTTTGCAGTATGTTGGACTCTTTAAAAACAGAAATCATTTATCAACTCCTGTTTTCAAATTCTACATCCTGCAGAAATGTGCTTGTCCAGTGTTTAGCTTAGATATGCACGGAACACGTGTTCGTACTTGCTGCATGACATTTTGACTTGAAATGCCACTCATGAGAGTCTGCATGTGTTCCTCTGGCGCTCAAGAGGGAATTTGGGAATTTCAAACACACACGGCTCTATTGATGACATGCCAGATATGACTGACCTGTCTCTGTGTGAGTTCTCGTGGCTTTAAAGACCACTCGAGTCGAGCCCATACTCGCTTCGTCTTATGCTAATGCCCCAACGGATGAAGGGACATCAAAGACAGCATCCTGTGTGGCGGTACATGAAAATAAAATAACACTAAGGAGTGAAAACTTGCTGTTGATCAGCCAAAACGCTGGCGCCCTGTCCTGAGTTATCGATATGTTGACATTTATGGTCACTTAATGGAAGGTATTCATTGTGATTATGCTGCTTGGAGGAAATCTAAAGGTTCCCTTAGAAGAAAGGGAGTTGAAGAAGAGATGAATGTTTCAAGATCCCTCTAAAAGAGGCGCTGCTAAAGCTATCCATTTTGTATTCATGCTGTCAGTCACGATTCCATTATGCTCATGACTGCAGAAGGTGTCTCAGAAATACTTTAGGAAAAAACTTCTCACTTTGCTTTCTGGATGCTTCACTGGAATTATGCCAAAGAATATCATAAATGGCAGTTAGTCCCAACATTGCTACCTCCATATTCTCAGTTGATATCTAAGGTTAAGGCTTTGACAGAAGCTGCATAAGCCGGAGGTGCAGACATGAGGAGACATGTGACGACAGTCAGAGGGAAAGAAAGGGGGGAACGTGGGGGCAGAAACAGCAAGCTGGACAGGTAGAGAGAGACAGAGAGAGTGCATTAGCTTTGTGTACACGCCTCAGAGGACACGCCATTCCCTCCCCAGGGAAGCCACAGCAGCGTCAAGTCCTCCCAGAGGTAGTCACAGCACAAGACACGGCCAACCAATCTGGCTGAAAAAAGACTGAGAGAGAAAGTCTCCAGACCAAAGATGTTGTGAATTTATGGTCAGTGTCAGGGCTGGTCAGCCACAAACAGCGCACTGATCTAAGATAATCAAATGAACAGGTAGGAGTTCTGTGTTATGACCAGTCTCTCGGTTTAAAAGCACAAAACAGAATAAAAATGCTCCACAAAAAAAACCCCAATCAGAATAAACAGACCCAAACCGATCAAAATTTCAATCGGTTCCAGAGGGGTGGTTTAAACCTTTTTCTAAACCGATTAAAAGAATTACAGCACAAAGGATTTAACATGATTATTTGCTGGCTTAGTTCCCTCCATCTTCATGTAAATGTGTGGGGAGGTTTGTTCCTCTTCTAAATCTTTGAATTTACAGGGGCCTGTGTGTATGACCGCCACGTACAGGACTGGTGACGTATGTTGTTGAAAACATAGTTGCTGTAAAAGCCGTCCCATGTTTGTGATCAACACAACAATGGCAACCTCCGCACTGAACGGAAAAATAGACATCTGTCCTCAGGGAGCGGATAAAAAACGTGCCAAGGAGATATTGGCTGCTGGGTTGGTGCTGAAGGATAGTCCTTGAAGAAGACGAATACAAGATGTATTCATCAGTTCTGTGCATGTCAAACAGCTGTTCCCTTAAAACATCAGGCTGTGTGAGAATTTTAAAAAGTGTCAATGCAGCTACTTCTGGCCAGTGTTTTTGACTTACACTTTGTACACAAAACCTTCCAAAACCTAACCAAAGGTTGCTTACATGTTTTATTATCTCGTGATTTTTGTTGCCTTTACTTGATAGCTGAAAGTGTGTGAACAGAGAGGGCTCTTTGAGTGAAAGACAAGGCTGCAACGCATTTCCCCCACTGGAATAGAACCAGTCATATTTCTTGCTGTGTGTTGTAGATCTTAACAGTTAGACCGAAAGGAAACCTCGGGTGAGAAACACTTTGGTACAGTCTGATGATAAAAAAAAGGGCCCACCAAGCGTACAATGAGCAGCAATTAAACAAGATTAAGATGGCTGAAAGAGCAAGTTAGCCACTCATACAGCTGGTCATCCAGTCAGCCACTCACTCTTACTTTAACTACTTCTGCACTTACGTTAGAGGACTTCAAACTCAGTCTCTTTGTCCTACCACTCCATTCATCACAAGAACAAGCACCAACGGCCAATGAAGATTAAGTAGCAGATCTCCTCTCTTGAGGATGCTCTCGAGGCCAGGCCTGATTTCCCTTTCTGTGCCGCAAAGGAAGAAGACTTTGAAAAACAGAGGCCTCAATCTTCAAGATAATAAAGATTTAAAGCTGAGGGGCAGCAGCTCAAAATAACCTCTTCACCCTCTCTCCGTCCAGCACACACTCATGCAGTCACACGCTCACGCATACGCAGATACATACACTCACAAACATGCTCCCCACACACCGCCTCAGTCTTCACTGCGGGTTAAAAAACAAGTTCATGCACCGTGTGGTAATCAGCTCAGACAAGACTGAATATGTGGGATTTTTTTTCAAATGGAATAAAGCGGGATGAACAGCCACAACAACAAATTAAGCTTGTAAAACCACAAAGAAGGGCCCATCGGCTCCCTGTGAGTTTACATGGTTGTATAAATGACTTTGATTCATTTTGTCTCATTATTCTCTCTCCATGAGGACCCTGTTGTGTAAGAGGGGCAGGGTCCACATCCTGTTTGTATGGAGAACAAGCTTGGTCAGTGTCATTTCAGAATAAATGGTACAGCAAGAACTATTTACTGCTGCTGTAAAGATGTACACGTTGTGGCAGCAGGACGCCCCTGCCTTTGACCTTTACAGTTACGTTGTGACACCTAAAGGACTGCATGTTGTCCTTCTGCATCCAGAGGGCAAGGTTGCCTCGAAAGGCAACAACTCTGATGATAAATCATAAATCCCATAGTTGTACATTTAGCATCTCCTGGTCTTGAATTATATTTTTGAATGTAGTCATTTCAGAAATTAAGGAAATAAGTGTTTTGAAATTAATGACACATTAAATGTTTAGAGTAAAAGCAAACAAAAAAGAAGAAAAAGATTTGGGCCTAATTGCCTTGTTTTATGTCGGTGAGGTCATGGTCTTTTAATTCAATGCAGCATTTAATTCTTGTTCATTCTGATGACATGAAAAATGTCATCAGGCCCCATTGTTTCAAGGAGGCACACATCTCTTGCTTAGATAGGGATAAGAGCCTACATCCAAACACTGAACACCCCCCTTTGGAAAGTCTGTGGTAATGCATCGATGGTTGACACCCTTTTATTTGCAATAATCCCACTGCTGGTTACCTTTATATAAAGAAAATGTCTTAAACATTAAATAAGTGTTACCTTCAGTAAATCAAAAAAATCATAAGGGCACAGGCAGCTGTACAGAGGCGAAATTCATAATCTAAAGAATTTAAGGGCTTATTGAAGATTGAGCAATAATTTATGACTCCCTCCTTCCCCAATCAATTAGTTTGGATGAAAAACCCTCGCATCATTTGGGAGGAATGAATCATGCAGCGTATCTCACATTCGCTGCAAATAAATCATAAATATTTTTCCAACTTAGACTATAAATTCGAAACACTCAATATTTAACTCAAATTGCACGACTGTCTGACCATGCACAGGCAGACACGAGAGGGGGTTTTGGTCCGAAAGTAAAAACAGCAAAAGAAATGCTGGAACAGAGAGGGGGGCTTCGTGCGTAATGTCGATGGGAGTCAAAGGTCGCGGCCGAATGCGATTCACAGTCTCTGCACATATCTGGCATTTAGGGAACAGTGTGCGTCGGTGCGCATCTGTAGCTTCCAGTGCACCTGTTAACAGTGAACCTCAACTCGCGGCACGGCACAGCACAGAGTCTCCGCTCTGTGCGTCACGGAGTTTGTTCACCCAGCTGCTTAAAATACCCCGCACTCAGGGAAGAGTCCATGTGAAATGTGGAGTCGTGAAAAGCAACAGGGTTGTCAGTGGTGAAATAATGATAACAATTCATCATTACTTACGCTGCTGTTCTGTCCTGACCAGTAGACCACCGCGTGGTTATGAGCAGAGTCCCCCGTCAGAGCGAAAGTGCTGCTGGTGAGCTTCGGCTCATCCTGCCTGTTATTCCCTCTCCCGTCGTCCCTGTTCCATCTGAACTCAGACCTGCCCTTGTTGTTTCCGTCTAACAGCGAGCCTCGATCCTCCGGAGCGCCCGCGTCCACCCCGGTCCACGCGTTCTCGCTTAACTCAGCAAACTCAGGACCGCTTCTCTTCGCTCTCCGGAGCGCAACACCCTCACCCTTCCCTGGCTCTCCTGCCTCATTACTGCCGCGGTGACTTTCTTCCATGGACCCTTGCGCGTCTTGCTTTGCACTAACTCTATCCAAACTGACATGATGAGAGAACCGGGGGACATCCTCGATAGAAACGCCCGTCTCATTCTCGTCGTCCACTCCAGTATATTGGTCGGTAACCCCGACTTCTCTAAACTCTACTTGGATGTTTTTTAGGGTACCCGGCTCCTCTGTCGGGTCAGTGCGCATCCCCAGTTGTAATTCCTCCAGGTGAAGTTGAAGTGGCGACGGGCAAGATGCGCATGTTATCTCCGCCTTGGCATTTTGTAGGGTATGAGCGGCTATCATCAGCCAGATACCCAGAGATAAGTGCAAGCCTGGGCAGAAGCCAGCCCAAGTCTCCATCGCTGACAGAGAATTGGGGGGGTGAAGGACCGTTGGAGACCTTATCCGACACCTTAACTCCCTTTTTCTCAGGTCGATATGGAATAACTGACTCCTCTTTTGTCCGTCTGGTTGTTTGGGGTGGAGAAAAGTGCTCCTCAGCAAAACTGTTCACGTCCAAGGATCTTTGGTCGGGAAAGCCACCACACAGGAGGGAGGAGCTGTATAGCAGCCAGCTGCCGAGTGTGCGCCCGGAAGAGACAGTTAGAGAGGGAGAGAGAGAGGGGGAGTGTGTGTGAAGAGAGAGAGAGAGAGAGAGAGAGAGAGAGAGAGAGAGAGAGAGGAGCTGTCCGTGGTGCTGAGCCCGCTCCTATTCTAGATGTAGTGAGATTTAGCAGCGCAAAATAGTCTCCGTATGGACAGTTAAAGAAGTTTGAAACACAGACACACATTGTATGGTTACATGCTATTAAGAACATTAAATACAAAACACATTTTTATGAAAAGTAGGCTGTTATCTTCCATTTGTTTACATCTGTTACACTGTAAAAAAAGGATTTTTGAGAGTAGTAAATAAAATCCATGCAAATTGTGTAAATGATACTAAAAGTATTGTCAGCAAGTGAATTAATAAAAATGAGTAAAGTTTACCTGCATTATAAAAGTTTTCAACTGTAACAATTGCAACCTAAAATAACAATAAAATCCAACCAAAGATATCGGGCCTGTGCTGCAAGGTGCGCATGCGTACGTGTCTGTATATGACATGAAATGTAAATTAGTAGCCCTCTCTTGGCGGTTACACTGGCTGACTTTTCTGAATAGTAGTAAGTGAATTAACATGAACAGGCTAATGTTGTTGATTATAATTTTGTTTTATTGGAGCATCTTGAATTCTCGAATGGCTGCAGTGGTTAGCGCTGTTGCTAGAAGGGTCCTGGTTAAAATCCCGGTTCAGACGTAGCGGCCCTTTCTGTGTGGAGTTTGCATGTTCTCCCGGTGTATGCATGTGTTCCCTCCGGGTACTCTGGCTTCCTACCACAGTCCTTAGACATGCTCGTTAGGTTCATTGGTGACTCTAAATTGCCTGTGAGCATGAGCGTGAAAGGATGTCTGTCTTTAGGTGTCAAGAGTTATTTTTACTCATTTTTATTAAGTAATTAGTTGTGTAATCTACTGAGAAATGTTAAGTAGAATTTAACTAATTTATTTTAGTGTATCATGGTTGTTAAATGTAGGTAGTCTTCACTCAGAACATAAGGTAACATTTACTCAATCAAACAAAGTGCAAATTGTTACCTCAGATTTAATGAGTAGATTATATAGGTAGCTTTTTATAGTGTTCCCGGTACTGAATTCACGTCAAAGTTATATGTGAATGAATAAATAAAACTCCAACATTTTCACATCTTTGCAGACACATCTGAATGTCATATAATATGCAGTGAAATCTCCAAGAACTCTGTGGTGACACAACAGTTTCTTTGAGGGGAGGATCCACTTTTTGTGATGTTCTACAAACTGGAGCTACAACTGGAGAAATATTTAACCAACATGGCGGCCAGTATAATGAACCTTATCCTTAGAGCACAGATATAATGGTACCCAGATGGCGGCTATGTTAAAGAAAATAAAATAATAAAGAATATTAAACATTATTATACAGTACACTGTAAACTACTTAGTGCAGACCACCGTCTAGATGTTCTAATACGCTGCAGACAGTGCTGAAAGTTCTGTAAACTATGTAGTGAGAGTGTGCACTGCTGAATAACCTCTGTGATGACTGTTTGGAAATCATTCCAAGCAGTGTTATCACATAAGCCGACCTCGACCACCTGTTGGAGTTCCCACAGGAACCTCCCTGCGGCCTGACATCGTGCTCTGGTCTACCCCTACAAAGACGGTCATCATGGCTGAGCTGACCATCTCATGGGAAGAGGGAATGGAGGCTGCCTTCGAGAGAAAGAAGGAAAAGTATACAGAGCTGGCAGATGCGTGCTCACAAGCTGAGTAGAGGGCGTTCATCTCTCCAGTGGTAGTCGGCTGCAGAGGCTACACTGGAACATCCACCCAGTGGCTCCTAAAGCCTCTAGGGATCCAAGGCTCTGGACTGAAGAAGGCTGACAAAGACCTGGCAGAAGAGGCAGAACAGGTGAGCTTCTGTCTGTGGCTCCGCAGAAAGGACAAGGTGTGGGGAAAGCAAGGGTCCGAGGGCCAGCTGCAGCACCTACTGCTTCTGCACCACCTCGAGATGTTATAGGATTAAAGGAGCGAAACATCAGTGATTGGTGGCTCCCGGCTGATGACCCTGCAGCGGGCACAGTGGCACCGGCCAGCAGGTAGACCTACCTGTGCTTACATCTTGTGCTGTGAAGCAAAGATTCATACAGGTATTATTTGGGACTTTGTCAGGACCTGCTCGACAGGTAGAGAGATAACTTTTGTTGTGATTCTGTGTTAAATTGATTAAAATGATTACTGTAGACACACGATATAACAGTGATAGGCCCGTATCGCCCCATGATATCAGCCAACTGATATATATCAGCTTCTTTTCAAACACAAGAAAGATATGCATTCATATTTTTGTTGAACCATTTTCTGCATCAAAGATTTTTTTTGATGGCACAAAAATAAAAATAACAACTCAGACTATTTTAACTGTATCCTGTATTTACTGCTAACGGCCCTTCAGGCAGAAACCAGCAGCATCCACTGGACAATTATATTTAATATGTTGCTGGTGTCAATGGTTTGCTCATTCACAGCTAGCCAATCGCTCTCTCACACATAACTCAACATAATGCAAGAAAGAAGAAGAAGCAGGAGCTGCTCCTTGGCGGTGAGAAGATCTGGTCACTCTCACAGTGTGGGGGGGGGGGGGAAGCAGTGCACGAACACATGGAGCCCTCCGGGGGGGGGGTTAGAACATTCACTGATGGATTGGGAAGAATTGGCAGGGAGTTGCACCACTCCTAGGGGGAAATAAAGCAGCGCCTAGAGGCATGAGAGAGAGACAGAGAGGGAGGGCAGGGGGATGCCTGGGATACAGTGTCGCTGCGTTCTGCGCATCAAAATGTGGATGGGATGGAGATATAAAGCAGGAAATGTCTGTGCTGTGCATGTGGGTGTCGTGAGTGTGCAGGAAAGAGAGAGCTGGTATTTGTATGAATAAGTGTTTTGGTGTGTATCCGTAAGTGCAGCAGGGCTACTCATTAATGATACAGCATGTTGTGCCCTTGTCTATCAACCTGACTGCCCACAAATTGCCCGTCAGGGAACAGTCAGGGACGGTGTCTGAATTTCAACAAATCAGCAGTCATATTATTGTGAAAAGGACAGTTTTGTGGATTTGCAGCCCCAGCAGCAAAGCAACACAAGAGCTTCTTGTGTAAAAATATCAGTTGGTAGGAATCAGAGTAGCATTACATACTGAGTAATCCAATTCCTCTTTCTTAAACAGAGCAGACAAACACATTTCCCCCAGTGTCTTTATCTCAGGCTGGGGTTAGTTCTGTCGTATGCAGTTAGCATGTTCTCTCAGTGCCTGCATGAGTGGGTCCTCTCTGGGTGCTCTGGCTTCCGCCCACAGTCCACAGCCATTAGGTTAACTGTCCGTAGGTGTGAATGTGAGCATGAATGGTTGTCTGTCTTTATGTGTCAGCCCTGTGATTGACTGGACAGGGTGGCCAACGTCAGATGGGATTGTCTCCAGCCCCTCAGTGACTCTTCAATGGAAAAGTGGGTGAAGCGAATGGATGGATGGCTGAATGCAGTGTAGAGGCAATCAGCTGACCCTGCAGACGCTTTTGGTGTTAATTTTGTGTAATGATAAGAATGCAGGGTAAGAATAAGAAAGATTCATTTTCAGTTGCAGCAGGCAGCTGCTTTCAGAGGACAACTCTGATGCTACCTGCTCAGCAACACAATGCCTCAGACGTAGTTAGAGAGTAGCTAGTGAAGAGCATTTAGCAGCTAAAGATACAGATAGTTCCCTCAGGAGGTGGTAGAAACCACAGACAGAGCTAGAAGGGAGTGAATACAGAACTTGCCAGGTGACCAGAAATACGACTCAAAGTCAATGTTCATGTTGCTCAAACTGCTTGATGTGTAAATAAGATACTGTTTAGTTACAAGCTTACATTAACAACTTAAAAGGTGATGGTATGTCAATGGTGAGTCCAAACTTGTTTCAGCACGTGGTCAAAAATCTATTGTTGCTGGTTGTTGTAATGTTTTGTTTTGTTTTATTTCTGGACCCGCAAGGCCAGTGGCATCCATCCTGGGAGTCAAATTAGGGGGGCAACGGCCCAAACAATTTCCATTAGAAGAAATGGTCTGCAAATACAGAGTAATGTAAATTCAAAAACACAAAGTCCAAAGCAAATGCAATGATGGAAACACGCTGCAAATGAAAAAACGTGCTGCAAAAACCAAAACAGATCATCAGGTCATCATAGAGTACCGCTAGCTGCATCGCTAACAGAAGCTACAGTTAGCAGCGATTAATTTAGCAACGCGATCAGTTGATCTGGAGCCGTTTCTCAACAAAAGCTGTGATTTCTTTGCTCATGTTATAAAGCTGTGTTTCTGCACAGCAGTCCCTGGCACATGAACAACAGAGACACTCCGCTCCAGCAGCGTCTAACATTACAAAGTCTGATAAGTAACTGCGAGGTCTCCGTCACTCACTCCCATCAGTAATAAACTTGCTATACCAAGCACCCCCCGCCCCCTGCAGGCCTGCACCACTTCTACTGTGTTTGCATTGTTTCTGTATTTGCAGCACGTTTGATGTTAATGCATTTGTTTTGGACTTTTGCATGTGTTTTTGAATCTACGTCGTTTCTGAATTTGCAGTCCGTTTCTCATAATGGAAGTTGTTTGGCCATTGCAGCGTGATTGCCCTTGTCGGCAACAACAACCACTGTGATTGGTCATTGTTTAGGACAGTGATTCTCAAACTGTGGGGGGGCACGGCGGCATGACAGGGGGGGCGCGCCACCGCTTCTTTGTGTTTTTTTTTTGTTTGGAAAATGTACCAGGCGGAACTATGTTTTGACGTCGGACAACCCGGACTCATTTTCGGGTGGCACAGTACACAAACGCGTTGCCCTCGCATATATCAATGATTTCTGTCCCATCACATGTAGACTTCCACACTCTAATTGTACTCTTTTCTACACTGTATTAAGTTTTAATTCACAATCTACTTTAATCTGATCACTTTGCTCCTTTATCCTTCACTCCCCCAACACACCTGCACCTCTGCTCTCTGCACAGCTGCTTGCCCCGCCCTCTCTATCTGTCTATCTGACTGCTTTGTTGACTGCCCTCATCAGCCGTATGTTTAATTAAGTTACAAAAATTAAATATGTTCTCTTGCAATTCAAAACAGCACGTGAGCAGCGTGTGCACGAGGGACGTTATTAATGACGTGCGGACAGAGAGCGTCTGATGTCAGACCGTTAGAACACTGTGAGGAGTAAACTGGTCCCGCTGTTGTTTATTTGGTTGCCAAGACTTCACGTGTGATTGATGTCCTGTGACTCCTGTCACTGTTTCAGGGCCACCACTGCAAAATGTATGTAGCGGAAACACTGTTTTGTTTTTTTAGCACTGATTGAACTTTATTGTTTTTGTTCTGATAAAATTGCACATTTTATTATATTTCAATTTGAAAAAGTCTGATGGAGCAGTTGAAATATTCAGGGTTTTTTGCACAGCAAATTACTCAGAGAAAAGTGAAAAGAATGGTCACGATGTTGACATTCTCGCAATAAAAGTTAAACTTCACCCATTCGTGACATTTTGCAGGGGGGGGGGGCTGGAAATTTTTCTTTCTCCAAGGGGGGGCTGGACAGAAAAAGTTTGAGAAAGACATTTTCTTTCACACAGATTTTTCTCAGTTTTTTCTTTTGATTTACTGATCATATAAGCTGTATAGAACTATTTCAAGAAGGGAAAATCAATCTTCAGTTTTAATGGTCTCAAAGCACAATGGTCACAGACAGCACTTATTTGGCATGAATAAGAAGCTGAAGCCAGCAACCAAGAAGTTAGCTAAGCATTAAGCAAAAGTTACCGGTCCCGTTTATGGAGATGGCAAGAAAACAAATATATTAATGTCCTTAATGAGTCCCATGACCTTCCCTCACATTATAAATGGACTATGACCAAGCAGACGGTCACCAAAGACGGACCCACAGCAAATCAGATCAACACAGAGACAAGGACTGTATGCCAAGACTGAAATATTAGAGAGAGACATGTAATGAGATTTTAATGAAAGTGAATGAAACTTCTCATCTCTTGTGATGCCGCCATTCATCAATTACCATGGCTTACTAATGGAGTGGAAATTATTAATCCCTTTTAACGATAAATCAGATGAAATTTCTCAAATCAATCAACATCCAAGTAAGATGTATTTTGTATCTTGGAGGAGCACTGCACCAAAAAAGGAACTGGCACTTTTTTATGTCTAAAACATTCACAGCAATATGGGGCTGTCCGTAAGGGCAGGGTGCCCCCATGTTCAGGCCATCTTTTAACAGGGGGAAGGGTCCTTGAGCAAGACGCTTTAATCCTCTCTGAACTAAAGGTGCTGACCTGAAGCTGACCCTGGCCTCTGTCCTCCCTGCTCTGGGCCGGCTGAAACTTCAGTACAGAGATTATTAAAGTTTAAAGGATCACATAATATCAATTTACATAAAAACTTCAGTACAGAGCTAAACAAAGTTTAAAGTATCATATAATATGAAACTGCATTAAAAAACTTTAGTGCAGAGATGATCCAAGTTTAAAGTATTACATTATATTAAATTACATCAAATAAAATCTTCTCTGATATGGCCCTTCAGCAGGAAATGTTATATTTCCAATAACATTGTAAACTTGTTGGTAATGATGATTGTAAAACCAAGAATAAGTCTTTATATGTGTTCAAAGAAGATGTAAATTAAATATGCTTATAAGAGGCAACTTGATATGCCATTAAAAAGGGGAAAAAATGTGATTTTAAGGGCAAAGCCAAATCCTTTTGATTGATACTCAACATGTGGTAGTCATTCTCACAATTGTGGGATGCAATACCCAGGGTCAGACCTAGGTTGTTTAAAAAACATAAATAATAGTAACACAGGGCCTTAGTTGAGACTTTAAATGTTGTAAAATAGACACACTGTATGTTATTGTAATGTTGGAATTGCTGTTTTAAATCAACATATTATGTGTACGTCTTTATAATCACAATAAGTTCACAATAACTGGACTGCTTATGAGGCTAAAACTCAATCCAACGTTACAAATCATAACAGACAGAAACATGATGAGTAAATGGGGCCCTGCACTATATTACAGGGGGGCTTAAAGGGGTGGGAGTTTTATTACTTTTTGATATTGAACTGCCAAAAAGATGACATACAAAAGAACAGTCACAAACGACACGATGAGGAAACTTTAACTGGTAGAGTCCAAACGCTGATATGGCGTAATCGGCAAGTGTTACTATGGTTACCACTTGATCCTGCAAATATGTACACTGCACATATAGACGGATTATAGATTCCTTGCCGGCTCACAATCGGTAGATGAACATCAAATCTATTGTGTGATGGCTACAGCCACAAACAGGCCGGCTGTGGCCCGGTGGTAGAATCGGTCGTCTTTTCATTAAAAAGGTTGCTGGTTCAGTCCCCAGCTGCTGCAGCAGTCTCGGTGTCCTTGTGCAAGACACTGAACCCTAAATTGCTCCAGAAGGCACAGCCATCAGTGTGTGACTGTGCATGAATGGTAAGACCCTGCCATCGTGTATTTATATGTGTGTTAAAGGTTGAATGTGACATGCTGCGTAAAAGTGGTCTGAAGACTAAAAAAGCACTATATAAGTGCAGTCCATTTACCATTTACCAAAAGGCAAAATGAACCTAATCCACATGTTAGCAGCACCTTAGTTTGCTAGCTACTCATGGCAATTTGTCGGCAGTCAAACAAACCCAAAAGGATCAAGGATTCCTTGAACCTTAAATTGATTTACTTGAAGTGCACACAGTGTAACACTGTAGGGTAACACAGGCAATATTCTTTAACATTAATCACTTGTTTCTTTGTTTTTAAATTACCTGGTTGTTGGGGGAGGTCACTTCCTGGTTGGCAAAAGGTGTGACCAAGGGCTGAAGACTGTTAAATCCAGGAGCCAGCTCACCGGGCCAAACCAAGTGCTGTCATATCATGGGGGGATTTGGGTTTAGGTTGTTTTAAATGGAATTTAGTTGTATTTTGTGTCCATCTTCCAGCCCTCGTGTTATTTGGTTTGGCCAAACCACTATGTATGTGTTTTGTTTTTTTTAGTTCAGTTAACTTTGTTGACCACTCTTTTAGACCCATTCATTTAAAAATACTGTGTCCTTGTTGTCTCACTGCTCTGTCACATAATTGGTTCGCTTGGCATTCACACCACAAACAAACTCACCAAACAGCTTATGTGTGAAAGCCTATCCTAAGATCTGTTGGAGCTCTGCAGAATCCGAACAAATTCTCACAAAGAGTCAGCTCTCAAGTAAAACTATTCAGCAGCATAAGATATGGCTTCTGTGGGAGATCATCAGCAGGGTGAAAAAGCAAAGCACCTGGAAAAAAGAATCAGTCATCAGCAGTTTATGAAAACGTCACACCAACACCAGTCGCAGCATCAACTGGGAGGGAGGGATATGCAACATCCTATTAGGAGCGATGTCTAGTTACATTTTCAAAATAAATTTTGCCTTAAAAGCTGGTGCAGATAAAGTAAAGTAAGTAAACCTTGAATTTCCCAAATTTCATTACAAAGGAAAGTTAAGCTTTATAATCAGAAGGTCTTCAAGGGACAAGAGTGCACATTCAACATCCTCAATATATCATTTTATACCATATTACCATTTAATAACCATAAATCATCTACATCTAAGAATGTCACATATTGTCTTCCTGTGTATTAGGATAATAATGCATGTAATTGAAGCTGCTTGCTTGTGTTATTACTGAAATAAGAGTTCCTGGTGAACAGTGGCTCCCCCAGGAAGCTTACAAGCAACATGTCAGCCTTGACAGCATGAAGAACAAAGAATTCTGCGCTGCTGTAAGCCAACAAAGTGCTTTGAAAGCCAATGACTCACTCAGTCAAGGTTCAAAGGGGTACAAAGTGAAATGTGATCTCCAATGAGTAAATTATGTTTAACTGCGTTTCAGACTGATAAATGGTCTTCTTAAGACATCCTGCAGTATGTGTATTCAGGCGGGACATCTTCCAAACAGAGGCTCATTGTTTTAGCCTCCCAAAGGACTGCTGGAGGGAAAAGAATCAAACTTTCCCTGTGTGTGTTTCAAGAGTAAATAACATTTTTGTCACTTACAGGAACAATATGTTACATTGACAGCTAGCGTCTAAAAAGTACTGCAGTCCAAATTCAAAATATTGGAGAGCGTTGTCTCCCCCTGCCCCCTCCTCTCGAGGCTCTGATGTTTCCTGCTTCATCGTTCCGACTGTGGTCGGAAAGCACAGGGGAGACTTAACAGGCTGCCCCAGGGCCGCTAGCTTCTGGGCTAACTCCTGGGCTAACTCCTGTCACTTTACACACACAGCAGGAAGCAAGAATCGGGAGCGCAGCTTCTGTCTTGAGGAGTATGTTGCTTTATTACACACACCGCCTTACTGTGCAGTCGTTCTGTTATTTTCAGTTACCGATAGCACTCTCCGCTGATCCGCTCGGATCCCCGTTCACTCTCCTAACTCATGCACACACACTCTCTCACTCACTGGCTCCACCACCCACACTCACGCACTCAGCTATTCCCAAACAGAGCTACGCTTCTAGTACAACATGACGCTCACACTGGTTGCCACATTGAGGACCTACTTGAGCGCGAGACGTGCGCTTTTACAATGACAAGCAACGAGTCCTGTGCACCAATTTGTTTCATATCTGGCAACCTGGGGAGACAAAATAGGCAGTGGGCGGGATCGCGCAGGCCAAAACACACACAGACGTTCAGCACCGGGATGGAAATTTCAGGAGGAGAACATACTGGCTGCAGCATTGTTGTTGGAGAAGCCAATATTTCAAATTCAAAGCATGTTTCCTTAATCTCTGATGGCATATCATGGACATGTTATGATGAATTCCAGTAAATCTATATTGTTCCTTTAAGTGAACACTAAACTAAGAACTCCATTACAAGTATAAGTGCTACATCAATAATTCTCAACATGTATAAAATGATCAGGAATAATACTCAATGTACACAATGCCAAGAAATCTAATATAGCCTATAGCACATCACTAGATTATTTGAATCCATACATTAATGTTTATGCAGGAAGTTTCTCTTATAGTTGGTTAAAGTGGGAAAAAAACCTTTCATCTATTGAGCTGCAACTATTTTTTATTTTCATATTGGATTATGCTGCTGGTTGTTTTCTTGATCAATCCATGCAATCTATAACTTTTATAAGTTCAGCCAACCAGAAGTTGTTGAACCACGTGTTCCAGGGAATAAATTGTGTTCATGTTTATAAAAAATAAAGCAGATGGTTGGTTATGCCAGCCACCAGCTGTCCAAGAACTGCAGTCTTTGGTGTAAAAGCTATTATTATTGATTATCCACCCCCACTTACTCCTTCGTCGGGAAAACGTAAATTGAACAAACAACCAGTGCTGTCAACAGGCTATCTTGAAAAGAATAATGGTGATCCTGCTCAATAACAGCAATTGCACCAAGCGTTTTTTCCTCTTTTTTTTTTTACCAGTTTTAACTCAAAATTTGCAGTATTAAATCTTGGCACTATTTTGGTGGAAAAACAAATTAAATACGTCCTGATATGTTATTTAGCAACTTTTTTTTCCTTGGCAGGTATGTTAATTAACAAAATTTTTTCATTCTTTTTTGAAAATGTCGTAGTTGAAGGCCGATTGCACCACAGACGCGTGTCGAAGGCTATCCCAATTCAAAGGCTCCTTGAGATGCGGCCGACAAATGTGTCCTCCGTTTCCCGGGCCGTGAAGGATCCATCGGGTGCATCCCTTTGCGGCCAACCGTATCCCGAGATGCGTTGCGCGGTAATTCAAACAAGATGGCGGACTTTTAAATGGCAGAGGAATACACTTTAAAAGTTTTTGGTTTCAACTCACTCGAATAGCTGGCGTTACACATGTTTAAGAAAACGAAAGGGCCCTTGAAACAAATTATCTTTTAAATAATAGGTTAACTTAAGCGACGTTAGTTATGTTAACTGTTTAGCCCGCTAGCTACCTGTTGCTAGGCGACAGGAGCGGCATTTGGTGACACAAGGGTAGACCAGGCCGTCTCATTTCAGTTCGGCTTTAACGGTCTACGCAGGCTATGAATGGAGCATCCTCCGTGGACCGCCTCCTTCACACAGCTTGTGTCCTAGTCCTACAACAAACGGCCAATACTGCAATCGGACTATCTAAGAAGTAATGATAAGACTGCAGTAAGATGTTATGAGAGAAACAAACTATTTGAGGACTATTTCATCGCCTCTTGCAAACATATATGTGTATTAACATGAAATTTGGGTTTGAGTCTATACAGTAAATACTGTATGTGTGTGCAGCCTGAGCACTAATTTGGGGTATTCTTCATGGGAGGTCACACATGCTAAATCAATAAGACAGGGGACACGGTAAACACTCCAAAGCCTGGGGAATCAAGCACTGTCAGGAAACATGTGACATTTGAATGAGGCTCTTGTGGGGTTTCTGGCACATCAAGCTAAAAGGTCATGCTATGATAGAGAGTCCTTTGACAGGCGACTGTAATTGACCTTTTCCTTTGATAATAGGGCATGGATTGACATGTCCTTCTATAGGGGCCCCGGCTTCATTCAGTGCTGTACAAATGTAATTAGTCAAGTTGCTCGGGGAGTCATTAGGTACAGCTTAGAGGACGAGGTTGAGGAGTGGGGACAAAAAACACACAAGCATATTTCTTTGTATACACGATTGTAACGAATATGCCTTTAAAACTAAAAGAGACATCATTGTTGTGAAGGGTTGTTCTTTTTTTTGTCTAATGTCATGACTGTTAATGGGCTTGCTTTTGCCTCAAAATAATCTTTTTTAAACATTTATTATACAGCCAAAACATATTCTGCTGCAGGCCTCTTGTAAGACTAATGCAAGATAAATACAAACTTTAATTAACACAATTATTTTCCATCTTGAAGTTTCTCTGTAGTAAAACATTAATTGTACAGAGTGTCTGTTTGCACCCAGGTGAGAATAGTGACACTGTAGCAAGTTGGCTCTTTACACTGTGTATGAACACAGTCAGGGGGTGGTTATTGACGCATGGGGGAGTTAAGCGTTGGCCGTGGGTGATTATTGATGACTGTGAACTACACACGGTTTCTCTATGAGTATCACTCTGTCATATTTTTCTTTTTACTCCTGTAACCAAGCAACCTGTCATCACCCAACATACGCTAACCAGCTTTATTGAACTTGTGCTGTGTGAAAATGAATCACAGCAACTTTGTCACATCTATTAGTTTTCAAACTCTGAATGAGCTTCAAATTAGCCGTACATGCTGAGTCATGAAAGAGTTTATGGGTCTGCCTTCATGCAGTGACAGTCTGAGTCAGAGCTCTCCGTCCCGTCCTGTTTGTACCTCAGCCACACCTGCATTCTTTCTAATGCTAAATGGATTGTACTTACAGAGCTCTTTTCTAGTCTTCCGACCACCACTCAAAGCTGCTTTGCACCGGGAGCAAATTGGAGTTCATCGCTTGTCCATGGACATGTGACTGTAGCAGTTCCCTGCTGATTGCAGAAGGAGGTTCACCTGGTCTTGGGTGCTTAAAAACCCCAGACATGGCATCTGAAGAGAGAGGCTTTTGGAGTGCTGCCTCTAAGACTGGGATTTTGTGTTGTTGTGTTCTTTTGTTGGCCTTCAGTTAATAATTTGGTTGTTTAATTGTCATTTGCTATTCCCATGTATTTGAATGTCTTAAGGTGTTCACATGGTTGTATTTGGGTCAATTGAGTATAGGCCGCCTTAGTGTGGGGCGTAACATGCAGCATGATGATGATAAAGCCGTGTATGCTGTAGGACGGGGCTGCCTTTGATTGACAAGTTTGTAGCCATGAGTATCCAACATCTTGTTCAAATATAGTCACGTCTCAAAAATAAAGGAAAAAAAGATGGTGACAGCCAAAATGCCAAACTCAAGGCTTCAAACCAGTAGGCCACAAAGCAACAGGCCTACGGTCAACCATCTGTTTTACACTTCAGTCATTACCAGCCATGTAGCAGCTTTAGCTTTAGCTTTGTTTTATATGCTTACCTATAACTTCATGTGTATTTTTATGGTATGAGTATTTTTTCGCACGAAGGCACATAAAATTTAAAATTTAAAAATTTAAAATTTAAAATTTTCTTTAAATTTGCATGAATCGGTAGTTTTATTAGTTTCATTAATTAACAACAGAGCAAATGATAAAGTGTAATGTGAGAGGGGTGATATACACAGAGAGCTATCTTGCTTTGCAGTTGCCCTCACCTCTTCAAACTGTTTTAACGGTATCAGCCCAAAACCTTATTGTTTTATATTCTGACCCATCCCATAAACCTAGTTTCCAGCTACAGGCAGACGTTTTCAGCCCCACAAAAAAGTGTCCACTCAACAAACACCTCAACAAAGAGGTGTTGATGTGAACACATTTGCTCTCACTGTTTGACAAGAAGAGACACCATTTACAGGACTTTAATTTCACACTGCATGCTTGTTGAGACCAATACAACACTGCAGAATACAAATGTTGTTTTCTTCTCAAACTGAGGGCTTGAGTTCATTACCGATTCAGTGTCCTGGGCAGCTTTTGAGGGAACTGTCTGCAGCACCGAGATTGACATACAAGCTAATGAGAAGGCATATCAGTTGCAGCCTGTTTTGACTCCCAACTTGTTAAAGATGGCAGCTTGGAGAATGGCTTATTGCCTCAAAATAGGACAATCTAGGTAACCCTATAGCGTAATTTCTAGATTTATCTGGCATCTTATGGTTTTATGTGCTGCTCAGGTCCATTGACGTGTATAAAGAGCACGAAAGTCTGCTTAAGGTGGGAGTTCTGGGAAATGTGTCAAAAAACACTGGCCTGTCACACAAGAGTTCGAAACCAGTGGTCAATGTTAAAGATGTGATCTCGAAGTTTTGTTCTCTTTGGCGACAAACGGTAAATGCGGGAGGACACTTCACAATTTAACCAGATGTCTACGGTTGGCTCCCTTTGTTACGATTGTAACTCTTGATTTTCCTCGCTGGTGGTCGCTTTCCTTCAGTTAAAGTTGTAATCTCGAAGATCTCCGTTTTGTTCTCTTTGGCGGCACCTATGGCGATAAACTGTAATTGCAGGAGCACACTTCCCAGATATCCAAACAGTGTTGCATGTGTGATGTCCACACTGGGCTCCGGTTGTAACTCTCAACTCTGACGGTCGCTTTCCTTTTTAGACTGTTTGCCTTCATCTGAGCGTCCAATTTGTTTCTTTTTCTTTGGATTTTCACTTATTTTTGAAGTTGTATCTGTAGTCATTGATCTTTTCTTTGTTTGTTCAGCCATAGTAGATTACTGTTCACTCGCAACACTTGCAGAGACTGGAAAAGCATCCGCTTAGCACCACCTACCCTCTCTGGCAGACCAACCACTGCTGGGTGATGGAAAACGCGTCACTAACTGGCCGCTGCTTGTGATTTTTTCCACGAAAGTCGCCACAGACACCCAGTCTGTAATACTGCAAGTGCAAAGGCTTTCATCAGTGGGCCATAGGCTCAATCACCATTGTGTTACCGTGTCACCATTGTATTTGGCGATAGATAGAGACTTAACAGACATTTATGGACATGAAAATCTTTAAAATTGTCACTAAAGCTATGTAGTTTGTGAGATAAGTTAATTACATAACATACTAACTTTAACTCAACAATGTAGTTTTGGTGCAAACATAACTAACTCAACCGTAACATCAAGTCAGTTAATGTCCATTACTTACATGTCAAATGTAATGTCTCAGAAATGTTTATTACGGGACGTTGTTTTCTGAAGGGACACTACTGATGCTTTTCCAGACGATGAGATGAACTGAACTCATATTTTTTCAAAATTGATTTACTGATACAGATCAGTATTTTACCTACAGTGCTCTCATGCAACAGCTAGAATGAGTGTACTTGGATGTTACTGTAAAGGTTACTGTATGTGCTCTTTCATCTGTAAACATCCAACCCATTGTATAGAACTTCAGTTCATGCTGCGTTTCTTATCCGAGATCACTTAAATACGCCACATTGTGTCTCTCGCCTCTACGCTTATCACTTGATCGGTCGACCGCTAATTGCTTGTTCTTTGCACTATCACATCTGGCAGCCTAATTACTTGTACTGCGTGTGCGAGTTATTTTTCTTCAAGAGAAGCACAGGTGATAAATCTAGCTGTGAGCAGTGTGCTGTTATGTGACTAATTGTTGCAGCCTTGAAGCATCGCTTCAATGAACGTCATTTGTTAATGGGAAAGGATGCAAGGACTTAATATAAGCATAGATGTTTTGAAGTATTCCAGAGCCCTCCGTTTAGCTGCAGAAAGCTTGAGGGGCAGGGTGAATGGTTGCTGTATCGATTACTGCTTTAATTCCAAATAGAGACTGACAGTTCAGGCAGCTACTGGATCCTCCAATGGCTGAGTCAGTGCCTTGTCGCTGTCACCGCTGTGCTTGCCCGTGGCAGGTTTGTTCCCCTATCAGTGGATAAGGATATCCATCTTCACACCTCAGGGTTCTCAGAAGGCAGCAGCTCTCTTTATTGGCCAACTTTGCAGAATGTAAGCGGGGCATTTCAGGTCACCAGACTCTCTTCAGATGCATTATTTAGCCATACTACAGGGACCTTTTTTGGTGCTGGTGCAAGAAACGTGTTGGCAATGCTTTAAACTTTATCATGTCTTTTTCGTGTGTGCAATAAATGTTATGATTTAGCCACTGTGTCCTGACAGTATTTGGTGTAATAAATATGTTTCCTCCAGGCTTGCATTGTAGCAACAGAAAGTCAGAACTTTTCAATCCCTGCTTAAGGATCCTTGAACAGGTCACTGATGCTGAAAAAGATCTCAAATCATTTGGGACAAGAAGTTCTCTACGAGAAATAATGGAAAATATGTTAATGGTCCTCATTTTCTGTCAGGAAGATTGTCCCAGCCTCCTTACCGCTGCTAAGCCATACAACTTCCTTTATGTTCCATTCTATAAATACGAGTCGACTCCTTCCTGTTTTACGAATTTTTTGAAGAGGATTATTTCAAACCCTCGCTCAATGATCCAGATATGGACTGTATGAAACCAGCATGAAAGATAGAGATAAATAAATTAATGAAAAAAAAAACAACCGCAGAAGTTTTCGCTCTCTCTGTCGGCCCATCTCCCTCTGAAAAAGTTACTCCTCCGTATATTCTTTTTAAAACACTATTTTCTTGTCTTCTCCTTGAACATTGTTTCTTCTGTCCTGTCAAAATCAGTCATTTTTATTTTCTTGTATTTGTAGTTTTAAAACCCGCTCAACAGAGCAGCTAAACTTCACCCGCAATGCCAAGGAATACAGAAGTTTAAGTGTGAAGAAAACTAAAAAAAGAAATGGTCGTCTGGCATCAAGCTGAAGGAAATATTCAAATGATTGCATACACTTAAACTGACATTGTTTTTTTTATAGGTTAGACTCTTTTTAAGTGTCTAACATACGTTTGGCAGCAGACTCTATCCACGGCAGCATATAGCTTCCATGTTTGTTTCTTAGCTTCTCCAAACAGAGGCCGTGCTTCTTGCTTTCCACTGTAGGTTATGGCCTAACTATTGATAAGCGCTTCATACAACCCCACTTCAAAAGTTTAAACCACTCCTTTATGTAGGGGAAGAGGGACATTTTAGGCTATTTGCAGTAGTAATGATTTCAGATTCAAGTTGCAATGTAATCCTTCATTTTCAATTAATAATTTATACTATTTTGTTACACACATTACACACATCTTTGGCACATGACAGTTAAAGACTGTGTTTTACTGTATGTAAATATAAACACAGTGCCGATATGCAGTATGTTTCGATGTCCCCCGCCACATGAACATGCTCTGTTAAATGTTTTATGACGGGCTTGTTGTCGGCTCATGAAACATGTGCTTGTGTTCGGGGATTTCACAGTAGATGCATTCTTAACAGATGTTCTTGAAGTGTTTTAGTCTCGTTTGTCAGCTGCCCGGGCCTGAGAAAAACCCTGCTCCATGTGGTGAACAGGTCTGAGTGACTTACAAGTCAGGTCCATGAAATGCTGCGCTTAGAAAGAAAGAAAGAAAGAAAGACAGACAGACATGTTTCTGTCTGCACCTTCTGTTTGGATAAACAACAGAAAGTCTGGATGCACAGATGCTTTCTGCTTCTTTTGAGGAAATGGCTCTGTGGTTACAGGATGGGCGATACAAAACGTTTTAATTCGACATGATACTGATACTTTTTGTTACAATATTACGATACCGATCGTTTCCTTAACGGGTATGTGATTTCTCCAAATAATTGTCTTTTTTAATTGTATTTAAAGATCATTAGACTGAAAGGCAAATTGCATGCGACATACTGGCCATTAATAACACTTATTACTTTATTACTTTATTTATTACTTATTACAGCAAATACGAGTACAATTAAATCCAAATGTGTGTGCTCATAAGTGTAAAAAATGTACTAAAATTTACTATTGTTATGCTTTTATTCAGATTACCCTCATATAACATCAAATTTAAAATAAAATTGTGATGATGAAGTTGGCTGAAAACGTTATGAAGCAGTGTTTACTTTAGCAGCTATTTCGTCTTCGTCTTCAGACAAAAATGTTTTTTTAGTTTTACTCACATTTTAGTCATTTTTACCCTTTAGAGTTTTAGTCTAGTTTTAGTCGACGAAAACTCAGAACATTTTAGTCCAGTTTTAGTCAATAAAAAGTCACATTTTAGTCATTACTTTTAGTCATTTAAACAATCTGAAGCAGACAGCCGATGATCGAGCCTTTTTCTGTGAGCGTGCACAGAGCCTGAAGCAGTAAGCCTGAGTGACACCGAGAAATGATGCGTTCCATTTGTACTCGAAAGTCGGAATTAACGAGTTCCCAGTCAGAAATTTCAACTGGAACGCCCCCTGAGGTCGGATTTCTGACTCGGAAAGTCGGAGGAACCTCACCAACCCCGACCTCATATCTCCGTGCATCGACAGTAAATGAAAGCTGTAGTATGAACTGTTTATTATCACTGCTGTCTGTACACACAGTACTGTCCCATTTCTATCTGTGGACATGTTGTGGACCTCATATTTGTTCTGTAGTTGTCTGTATTCCAAGAGAGCAAGCACAATACCTGTTGTACTGGAACGCGATCAACTAGGGGGTGTCGCATTCCCAGTTCCGAATTTCCGACTTCAGAGGTAAATGGAACGCACCAAAAGTTCACAACCTGCTTCCTGATAGCCGTTACCCAGTTACAGGAATGCATTGCTTGTATTTTGACAGACAGATTAGACACACAGTGGGGAAAATATGCATTTTGAATGTCCGACAGCCACCACGAACATGTTAGTCCCGTCATGTGAAAATAAAACATACGTGTTGTCAGAGTTTCAACGATCTTGTCAACGTCTCGTCTTCATCATGAAAAATAGATCATTGACGAACATTTTTCTGCATTATTTTAGTTAACAGAATTAACACTGTTATGAAGTGATGCGGCTACCCACGTCTTTTTGATATATAATAATATTATCGATATTTTTCTAAGGAATCGATGCCAGATAAAAGTATCGATAAGACAGAATCGATCCGCCCATCCCTAGTTGCAGGAGGCAGCTGATTTTCTAAAGACAGACAAAACTTATTTTATAAGTGGGCAGTGACAGAACTGCACGCCGGTGTTTTGTACTTTATATGAAAGTATTTGAAAGCCGGCCTCCCTCACACACAGAACATGTTGTATGGAGTCATCATTTTGTTCCAATCTATCCAAATCTATTGAGAAAATCCCCCGTGTTAAAAAATGAAGAAACTATAACGCAAACGTCTGTTTGGTATAAAAGTATTTCCAGTAGATCTGGATGGCTGTTCAACAGATTTAAGTAATTCTGCCTCCAGGTTGTACGAAGCATTTTTATCAGCATTCTCTTACTCTTTCTCTTACTATTATAAAGTCACTGTGGTACATTAAGTACTCTTGGTAGTGGCCTAAGCACCAGCTGATGCATTGATAGGGACAAGATAAATTATTAAGTTAAAGACAAAGCACAACATGAATAGGAATACTCTGATTCTTACATCTGATCTTCTGAAATAAGCCAGGCAGCTACACTTACTGAGGCTCTTACTTTTTTATGTCCTCTGAATTTTTTAAAAGTGATGTTTTTAATTGCGCAAGCATCAGAATCGTCGCCACTTCTGTGCCCTTTCATTTACAATTCTCTCTTTCCTCCTTAAGAGATAGAAGAGGCAAACCGCTTTATTTCAGTGCCTCTGAATAATTGATGTGTAATGCTGTTGTGAAGTGGAAAGCACCTCATGGTGGCTGCTTGAGCGAGCAAGAGAGACACGGTGCACCTTTTCAAGCTTCCTCCTCCTGATTCAAGAACAGAGGGGAAGAAGGGGAGAGGGGGGGAGGTGGGGCAGACAAAGAAGAGAGGCCAGGAGCACACCCCCACCCCCACGGCCAGTGATATTATTGACATGTCTGGCAGCACTCTTCTGCAGGTTAAACAGAGGTTTGGGGAGTGAGAGCAGAAAAACAAAGACTAAGACAGGGGAGGTTCTAGGGTCAGCGGTGCTCAGCCCTGGAATCTTTCAATACATCATTTTTTGATCCACAAATATTGCGATAACCTGTATGATAAATTATTATTATTGATATTATTAATAGAATTTATAATATTTAATTATATTATATAATTTATAATTTATTCAGAATTTTCCCTCTGGTCATCAATAAAGGATTTCTGTGTCAGTCTGCACATTGCATTATGTGGCGGTGGCCTTGGTTGCTCTTTCACCCATGTGTTCGTGCTCGTGTGAAACCACAAGTCAACGATGGCGTGTTATTTTAGCTAAAACCATGATGTCTTTGTTAACGCAAGCGAGTAGTTGTGCTGCCTAAAACTAACAACAAGCATTTGCAGACTTCAAGCTTCCGTTTAATTATTGTTCAACAAGGAGACTATAAAGAAGGAGGTAACATTGTTTTAAGCAGCTGAGATTGCCGGTTCAAAATATTCAACTTTGACCTTTGCCCTCAAACAGAGCTCGACCTTCAGTTTCTTTATTAAAGTCATGTTTGTTTCATCCCTGATCCATCGCCCCTAACCACCCCAGTGGATTTAAAGTGCTAATCTCAAAGAGCTCCGTTTTGTTCTCTTTGGCAGCATTTATGGCGAGAAAATGGAATTGCGAGAGCACACTTCCCAGATATCCAGACAGTGTTGCATGTGTGACGTCCACGGTTGGCTCCGGTTGTAACTCTGAGCGTCGAGTTTGTTTCCTTTTCTTTGTATTTTCACTTATTTTTGAAGTTGTATCTGTAGTCATCCATCTTTTCTTTGTTTGTTCAGCCATAGTAGATTACTGTTTACTCGCAACACTTGCAGAGACCGGAAAAGCAGCCACTTAGCTCCGCCTACCCTCTTTGGTAGACCAACCAATTCTGGCTCATGGACAATGCGTCACTAACTGGGCGCCCCATGTGATGTTTTTTCCACGAAAGTCGCCACAGACACCCAGTCTGCAATTCTGCAAATGCAAAGGCTTTCATCAGTGGGCCATAGGCTCAATCACCATTGTGTTACCTCATTCAGCGACAGATAGTGATTAACAGACATTTATTTAAATGGAAATCTTCGATATTCGAGATTATTACTTTAATAATCTATTTACGACGTCACCAGACATCCGACAGGTTTTTTTATGTGGGGGGGACTGTCCATGAAACACGATTCGACATGATTACTGTTTCACAAATTGCTGTGATATGTGGTTGAACATATAGTTAGATTAGTACCTCTATGACAGTTTAAACAAAACATGAGGGCGTTATCTCTGTAAAGGTTTAACTTATGACAGAGCCGTTTGGATTGTATGACATTTTACACGTGCATCAAATAAAGGGGCAACTGAGAGCCAGTCGCTGTAACTTTAACCCTTTAGTTTCATCATTACCAGGGACAAGGTGGCATGTATAAGAGCATTCAGCTTTCTGGGAAGTTATATGTCCAGGAGTTTTTTTCTAAAGTTCTTTCTGCCTGAAAGAGCCTGCAGACACACATCACTTTTAAACACAGAATTAAGTGCCAAGTTGCATACTACGGTGAAGTTGCAAATATGAGTGAATATTCTTTTATGTTTACTTACATGAAAGCGGTCCACTAGAAACTCTTCTGGCCTGTTCTCAACAGCACGAGGGAGGAGGTCAATTGCTACACACGGCGACCGTTCCTTTTAAAACACATTGGTTTCTTTACATCTAGGATCTGGGTTTGGTCCAAAAAAAATCTATGCTTTGCTGAGAACATTTTCTGCATCACGACATGCTAGGAGCTGTTTGGACTAGTAGGAGCCCTGAGACCAAGATGGAGATTAAAGCCACAATCACTGCTGGGCCGAGGAAGCAGCTGGAGCCAGGGAGCGCGAATTTCCATTTTTCAATTTCTCATCATCCAATATTTTCACAGGCCAATTCATCTAAAAGCCCCCGCCCCCTCTGAAGAAGGGAGGAAAGCATTTGGTTCATGGCAGATCTTAAAACAAGCCTGTGTTTGTGTGCGTGCATTCACACAAGGATGGAATGGCAAGATATGCCTACTGTACGCATGTGAATGTGTGCACGTTGTGTAGCTGTAACTGATCTTTAAAGGAAGCAGCAAGTTGAGACGGGTTTGGAGTTTTGAAAAGAAAAAGTGGGGAAAAAAACGACATCTCAGAAATCTGCTCCAGCTATTCATATGCACGTATAAATATTAATGCAACTGTGCTGCCTACAAGCTTTTAAAGAGCTGTGAAACGTGGCACTGACACTTTTTATTGTCGACTCTCAACGCTTTTATGTGATTTGGACAGATACTGACACAAACTATCACAATCATGAACTTTGAAAAGGGGAATCTGCTCAGTTGTCTTTGGTTACGGTGGTAACAATAACTGACAGAACAGTGTGAGCAGATAAGAGTGAGATTAAAGTGCTCCCACTCACCACTCTCCCCTCCATTTAATGTCCAAACTTGAATCCAGTTGGTGATTGTTCTTTCATAAAGGAGAAGAGATTTTTGCCTGGTGTAAATGTCAAATGGTAAATTAGTGTATTGGTTCTGGACAGAAACACATAAATCCGATTGCCTTTTTTAACCTCTCGTGCAGTGAAAGGTCATCTGATTCTGGCTGTTGCGTAGCTATGTGTCAGTTGTAGTTGCATAGTTTTGCATCATTTGACGCACATAGCACACGCATGAGAAAGAAGAGGGGGAAATAGTCAGGGTGTGGAATATCACAAAAAGTAATGCTGAGACTTTGTATCTTTACCTTTACCTGAAACATGTCTTTACTCTTGTTTGCCGTCTTACACTTAAATTGAATATTTGCTCATTTTCATGTTGGTGTGCAATCAGTGTTGATGGTAAATGTAGTCTGTTAAAGACATAAATCCCTTAGTGTGTGCTTTATTGACTGAACTGTCTGTGCTGCATTTCTATATACAGCTCCAGAAAAAAAAAGAGCCCACTCCAAATGTTACTTAAATCAGCATCTCTCTCTACATGTCATGGCCAGCCCGATCCAGATCGGAACCTCACTGAAAACCTCCTGAATGTGATCAAGAGGAAGATGATCACAAGACAGCCGAAGCCGAGGTGGACCAAGAGTGGCCTAACGTCATCCAACAGCAATGTGAAAGTCTGCCGAGATGCATGAAAGCTGTAATTATAAACCGGATTATTCCACCAAATATTGATTTGTGAACCAGAGTTAAAACATTAGTATTCTGTTGTTTAAACACGAACATGGACTTGTTTTCTTTGCATTATTCAAAATCTGAAAAACATCTTTTTTTGCATCTTTTGGTTTTCTTAACCAGTCGTCATCTCTGCAAATAAAAGACCTAAATGAGAATATTTTATTTAGAAGTCGGGAGAAATGTTGTTTGCAAGGAAACATCATTTAAAAGAAACACAAACCTAAATAGAAGACCCAGAGAATAACTGTTTTTTGCTGCATCACAGCTCAATTCAGAGTAATAGCATTGTCTGTGGCAAAAAAATACAAATAATTAGATGTGATCAAAATTAAATAAGAGTATATTCTTATGTCAAAATCTGACATATTATTTTTGAGTTAAAATGTGCTTTTATTTAGCACAGTTAAATGCATCCTTGCTCATTTCCTTTGGTTTGCAGTTCAAGTGAAAGAAGCTAGAAATCCTAGCTGTAACCAGCAAAAACTACATCAGTGCACACATCAAATGACGGTGCTGGGAGAACAGCAGATCTTGCAGCTGCGTGGAGCTGGGCTTAAGAGACACACATTACATCAGCAACAACTGCATGGAAATCTGCAAACACTCGCACTATCAGGATGGTGCGCTTTCAACAATGTTATTTGAGCGTTTTGCATGTCGTCCACATGCAGGTCAAAGTTTTTTATGGCTTTTCCAAACAGAAAAACTTGTGCGCAGTAAAGAGAGTGCTTTCTTTAAGATGGCAAGAAATGGTAATAGTTTAAACAGAGTCAACAGCGGTTTTCAGATATCTTACCTTAAGCCATTCATAGAACTGTTCTCTTATGAATGTAGGAAAATACATACATAGAAATGAATGCTTCAGGTGTCTTTCATGAGCTTGTCTGTGGAGGTTCTCAGTCAGAGGTCATGGTAATTCGAAGCTAAATCCAAAAGGCAACAGGACTTGATTGAAAATCTTGAAGACTTTTCACCTCTCATCCAAAAGGCTGCTTCAGTTTTCAACTGACTGGTGGACGGAGCTAACCCTAGCCTTTTGGATTAAGCTTCGAATTACTTGTAAGCCCCTTTCACACATGTGCGCCAGATAAAATTTCCACACAATTTCCAGACATTCAGGTCCTGACACTTCCCTCACAGCTGGAGATGGTCTGTGTCCTACGTGTCCTGGCAACTTGAAATACTCTGGTTCAGGAGAGGGAAGGTGCCTGGGTAGAGCGTTCAAGATGAGGAGGAGGAGATTAATATCATACAACATGTATAAGAACGTTTCTGCAATGCAAACAGAAGAAGGGACAGAAAATAAGTTGATGTTGACTTTTGGTCTCATAAGGAACTCATACTCCAGTCCACTCCAGTGTAAAAAAACAAGCAAAGAAACATTGACTCTCATTGTTTCCGCTGAGCCCACATTCAGACATTACCTGCCACCGTCTAGGAATGCATCAGGCAACTGTTCATATTATGTATACTTGTGAGACCACCCTGTTGAGAAGTCTTCCTTAAATGGAAACCAATCTTGGATGTTTGACTTGGTTTGAACACAAACAACTACTGCGGGATGTGAGGGAAATGAGACATTAATGCCATCACATCACATTCTCTGGAGCGCTTTAGTTGATTTAAAAAAAAGTACCTTTGATGAAAACAACAGCTTCATTTCATATTAGCGCTTAACAGAAATCACACCACATCTCTGGAACAACATCCTCAGCAACGTCACACACGACACAACTGACAGTGGAAAGGAAACCATCACAGTTTGAGCAAAGACAATTTCCTGTTTTATTCATCGGAAAATCAGCAGCAAAAGCTGTCATCATATACTAGAGTACTTTTGTTTACTTTGTCAGTGATTTGCACAATAGAGGCCTGTAGCAAATAGTCTAGACACTGATTATTAGTCACCACTGATACAAAGGATGGGGCATAAGTGAATGATAGCGGTATTGTCACTCCTCTTCCCTGATATTGTTTGCCCTTCTAAAATTTAAGCAAACTCCTCCAGATCAGAAATTCTGAACTTTGTAGACAGAAACGATGACAATGAATGGGGATTACTAATGCTATCCAGTCCTCAATCTGTGACAGACTGCTGTGGCCAAATCACACTTTCCAATATCAGTGTTTGTGGAACTGATAGATTTAAAATGTGAGACTGTGATGAAGAAAACTTTAGAGCTTAACACACAATCTGCAGACAGTAGACAGTTTTTATTTCTGGCAGGAAGTCTCTCTGTCAACAGGTTCTTACTCCTAAATTGTGAAATATGGCAGTGGGGTCAGCTCCCCTTCGCTTCAATATATGTTGATCATAGGAACTCTTCTCGCATCAGTTTTGCACATGCTAGCTCTGCGGTCAAGTTAGCAACAATAACTTCCACATCTGGTAAAACTTGCTGAGAAATCATTAACATATTATCGGCCTTATTTACACGATCTAAGGCGCATGGTCTAAGAGTGATTTAGGGCGTGTCCGACAAACTTTTGCTAGTTAAGCGGCGCACAATTTGGATGCAAAGAGAGGTGCAAGGCGCAAAGACGTTAGCTTGCGTCCCTTGATTATTCATCGTCGTTTTGGGCGTAACATGAATCAAATCAATTACAGTGTCAGCTCTCATTCCCTTTAGGAGGACTGAGCCTCTGTATGTGGGATGTGCGATTTAACCGCTGAGCTAAGAAACATAGGATCCAAGAAAGGTCAGCTGTACATTTTTATTGACTTATTTTTGCTGTTGGATCACATGGCTGTATCCACTGCATGCATAATGGACACTGGGCAGTGTATTAATGTCTATCACATGTTGTTAAGTTTGAGGATTATAATAAATTGACCTCTGAGTTGCGTGTGTTAGTGTGTCTGTTTCTGCGTGTATTAAAGAGAGCGTGCATCAGAAGCAGCGTGCAGGATGAAAGCTTGGTGTCGGCTTGAGTTTGAGTTTGCCCATGCCATGCTCGAAGCAAGAATCTCCCTGAGGTGAAGCTAATGTGTGGAGAAAGCGGTGTGCTTGCCCACATCTTCCGGCATCACAAGATTGGCACCAAACCAAAAGCATCATCATGATTTAAGCCTGACCACAACTCATGTTAAGACCAACACGCCCATGGGACAACTGGGACAACAATGGCATTTACACGGCACTTTGCGCTGGGTATATAGGGCCCTATGACTTTGGGACCTGCATCAATCATTTACAAGTGGTTAACATTACACTTTGGTTATGTTTAGGGACCAAAACTGCTTGGATAGGTACTGTAGAAGTAAAAGAAGATAATAGTTTTGGTGTACCAAATTTTTGTTAAGTCAGTAGCTAACATATGTTACATAAACTACCCATGTATAGAACATAAAAGGTATGCAAGAGGACATATGAGCATCTAAAAATGACGCTAGAGGTGGACCTAAAGGGTCATTGACCAAGCTGCCATGTTTGAGCAGTTGAGAGTTAAAACAGGCTGCCTCTGTTCCTCTAGAAACTCACAGGTCTTATACTTTACTTTCTCCCCTCCATTCTCCATGTAACTAAGCAGCGCTAGCTAATTATTGTGCTAAGACAGTAGTTGTCAAGCAGTACACAGCTTTTGACATGGCCCCCTCTGCCTCATCTTCCTCAGACAGCCTAGTTAATTTACTGTTTTGGATTGTACCTTCGATCTGCCGTTAATGCAGCTGTTTGCAGGAGAGCACTATTCTCTTTATATCCAACAAAGAATTCCCTTTGTCTATGCATGCTGTACTGGGTCCAGATATATTTTAAATCATTGCTGGATATATCCCTTTAGCCCCCCAAAAAGGCTGGATCATTACAGGACTTTTTGGGGATGTAAATTTATTCAGGTTTGGAGCCACGTATTAACCAGTTAGCACGACTTTCCATTCAATTTCCCCCCTTGCATTACTGATTTTAATATGGTCTTTGATAACAAAGCTCTGTGAGAATGCACAGCAGGGATTTCATTGTGATGGAAAAGTGATGGATTCATTTTTACAGGCAGCTGAGGGATCAGTCTTAATTATCTCAGGTTTTGGACTTTGATCTGATTTCCTGTCCACGTCTCCTGGTGCCTGAGGTGTCCTCACACATCATATCGAATGTATTTGAAGTGTGTACTGTTGGGCATGTGCCTTTGTGAGCACCCCAAAGTCCTCAAAATGGCAGCAAAATGCTTTTAAAGGTAATAAAAACCTTTCAGGGCCAGAGTGCCGGTGGGTTCAAGGACCCCATTGAAATGATAATGATTATTGATATTATTTTGTGTCCAAAAGAATGGCATTTTTTGAGACGCAAAAGATGCTTAAAATCTCATTTGCAAAAATTGCACATGCAGTAGAAACGGTGAGTTGATATTTTTGGGGTGTTTAATATGTGTGTGGCAGAATATAACAACTGGCCTCCTAAAAATTTCAACAAAGGAGCTCCCGCATCACATCTTATCTAGATTTGTCGACATTTTGGATTGGACATGTAAATCTAAGCCCTAAAACATTTTACAACTGAATGTGTCCTAATGCGTCCATCCGATCCACATAAATGTATCTCACTATATAGAGGAGCCCTCGACAATGAAATGTCCTTGAAATATTGTACAGTAATTGGAGGTGAATTCAGGTGTATTTCCATGGTCTGGCCCTTTTATAACATTTTAAGTAAGTTGTAGTGAGAGGGAAAGATTTAGACTGATTTAGATTCAGGGAAAACAGGAACTGACTGGATCCTCATGGTCTGAAAGTGTGTATTTGATAGGAGGCAAGAGAATTTTATCAGCCCCTGGGCATCAATCTGATGTTAATAATTCCCTGTTAAACAATGCAAAGGCCAAATGGTTGTGTTTGATTAACAGAATGTCTTTATGCAAAACAGCACACAATGGTAATTACATGCAAATGACTTAGAAATACATTGGATAAGTGTATGAGGGCTCCTGGTCACTGCCGGAACTCAAGATTTGACTATATAGAGGAGCAGCATGTTTTGCTCCACACTTCCTGTCTGATGAGTGTAGCTCATTGTGAAAGCTGAGTGAACACACTGGGCTTTGTTTTAATATACACAACACATGTTGATTACAAGTGGGGCATGTGGGAAAGGGTGGTAACTATTTCCGACCATGACATCCATCTGCAGCAGCACCATACCACTTTCTCACTTTGTTCTGTTTAAGCATATGCTCCTACTTTGATGTATAATGATCCCCTCTGGTAGGACGCTGCTGCTTTTTAAGTGAGTATAGCAACCACAGACCTTTGCCCCGTCAAGCTCTGCTGTATGACCATATTTCAGGTTGCGTTAGCTTTTTGCTGAAGTTTGGGCCCTCCGCTGGCTCCCTCCAATCATGTTTAAACAATATCCGCGACTTTATAATGAAGCATGATGAAGCCTAAGTAATGAGGCGGCAGTGAAAGGCCCTTGTATAGCTTTTCCCAAGCCCTTTAACACGGGGCCTTGACCTTTTTAACTAGCAGAATTAATTGGGCTGGGCTAACCTTTTAGAGGCTAGCTGTGAAATAAGTCCAGCGTTCCCGGGTTGCCTCATTATTCCACACTAGCTTTGGAGTGCGAGTTCTCCTTTCCCCCTATAGTTTGGGGACGCAAAGCAGCCAGTCAGCGGCTCAGTTGGGGAATAAATTTCAGGTCAGTTCTAGCGAGCCCAATCTTCTCAGTCTGGTCCTTTAGACTGTACAGTCACATGGAAATTGTTTTCGGAGCAGAACAGCCACAGAGTTGTCCTATCTAGAAAAATCCTATTGAATAGCCTCCTTTTGAACCCACTTATCACAGTCGTAGAAAGCTTCAAATTTGGGGATAAGGAGCCACAAACCCCCAAAACTAAGCAATTGACCAGTGGATAAGAGGTTCACATTGCAGGTGCTGTACAAGGGCAAGAGGGAAGATCAAAAAGGGAACCATTTATTTTAACAATATCCAATATACAATAATGTGTAACATCTACTGCAAACCTCTGAGTTCAGTTAATGTTGAATGTCTTTGAAGGTAGTTACACATTTGCTTACACTGTTGTTGTTTTTTTACATGAAACAGCAAATGTTGTATGAAAGGGTAAAAGAGGCGTACATAATGAAAAAGGAAATCGTTTTTTTATATAATAAAGTTGAAATAAAATCATAAAATCTTCCTCTGATTTTTCTTTTCTTCTAACATGGCACTAATATTAAAAATGTGACTTCATTTTCTACACTAGACTTTATAGTTGACATTCATATTTTTCAACTTTATTCTTTTTTTCTAATGCTTGACCCTGATACTCTCTTAGGGCTCTTTAAGAATAGTCTTATGCTTAAAAAGTTCAATTGAAACTCAACTGAACATTTGTTGTATAAATCTGAAGGACACAGCTGTCAGTTGGAGTTGGCCTTTGACAAGGACATTTCATCATGTCATTCATGTCATCCTCTGTGATTTCTGAGGCCACGTCTCTCAAAGGGTTTCTGTCTTCAGGTTGGGAACAAGTTGCTCCCTCATGTAAAAGCTGTTATGTGGTTCTCCTACCAGGTTGTATTTACCAATTGATCGACATTCTCATGTTGATGGCCTCTGGGTAGTAGGACAAAGAATGAGATCATGGCTGGATCATGACAAGGCGTAGTCTTACCCTCAAATTCCACAGGATCCGTCTCTGACGCGTGTGACAAGCCGTGTGCGTCACGACCTCTGGAGTCAATCGCACCCATTCAAGTCAGTGCTAGTGATTCCACAGCAGAAGCGTCTCTTTGCTCTGCTCCGCAACAGATATGCGCCGGGTCTATTTTTGAGAGAGGCCGCTTCAAGCACGCGTAAAGCTGAACAGAGCAGATCGTTCCAAACAGGAAGTCACACACGAAAACAGCATACAGCATCCAGTCATTTCAAAATAAAACACCATGTACAGACCGGTAAACTGAACTGTTGTATGTGTGTTGCTCTGTTTAACGCATGATTTATCCAGCTGGGCCAGCGCTCCGCTACACTGTGGATCAGACACGCTTCCTGTGGGCGAGGGCTCGCGCCGTCTGACGGACCAGAACCGCGGCGCAGACGGAACGTGCCGGACACGGATCCTGTGGGATCCAGGCGTTAGACAATATACTAATATATTTTAATTTAAAACACATTGCTTTAGTTATGTTTAGGCCTAGCAGTGTTTTACAGCTAAAACTGAGACTTTAATATTCCTGGGAGGCTTTAAGTGTTTATGGGCAGATACTTATGAAATGATGACATGGAAGCCCACCCTCCCTTGCTTATTGTAGTGTAATCAATTAGTCACTGCGTTTATTAATACCCCAACTTTTGAAGCCTTTCCAGAAAAAGAAATATCAGCCCTGACTTGCAGCAGTTACCCCAACATGAAATTACACCCATTTCTTACCTTGCTGTCCATGCTAGCTGCTGTCATGCTGATTGATTTCACCTTTTATGATGTCACTACTGCCTGCATGTGCATTATTTGACTCCACTCTCCAGTGGTGTTAGCTGCCCTACATGGAGCGCTGTTGTTTTACACGAGAGAGTCGCAGTAAAATATGGCATGGATTATTTCTAATATAGCGCTTGGAAAGAAATAATTTTTAATGTAAAAATGCATTTGTTGCATCTTCACATTGAAAGTGGTGAGGGAATCTGATGAGGATTTCCCCTGATCCCTTTTCTGTAGAGGTATTCCAGGCACAGCGAACAGTGATTGGTCCATGAGGCAGACCCAGAGCATGCTGGAGGGATGATATGTCTCTTCTGGCAGGGGAAAGCTTTGGGATTCCTTAGGAGAAGCTGGTGGAGTAGCTTTTATTGCCTGCGACCACTGCAGCTCATACATAAGAATCAGGAAATAAAAGGATGTAAACTGGAACCCTTTTGTAATGGTGCACACATGCATTAATTTATGTAAGTCAGGGACACTTTTAAAATCAAACACTCTTCCCAGGCAGGCTTGAAGTTGCTTCTTTCCTCCTCAGAAAAGAGCAGCCTGGGTCAGGCTGACTTCACATTGTTGACAACCTAGAGTACATGGAAACAGGTCTTGGAGAACTGAAGCGACATTGTTGCTGTCACACAGAGCGATAAAAGAAAATATTTCTGCTGTCTGGAAGGAAAGAAAAGACACCTGGGTATGACCTTGAATTTTATCAGACTGCCTTGCGCAGAGTGAGTTGCCAAGATTTGTGAGGTTATTGAAAATATTCATGACAGCTCACTCAGTGGATCAGGACTGGAAATTAGCCAAGCGGATCAAAAATGCCTACAAGTCTGAGTCATTGTATCCATTTCAACATTTATGAAGATACAAATAAAAGAATGCATTTACTAAACTTATACTGTAAGTAAATGTACAGTTATACAGAAATTGTCTGTTCTCTTTCATAGTTCCTCAAAAACAGCAGCTCCGACAGTGTCCAAATTATTTAAAATATGACTCTGTAGTATGCCTTTAGGGATAGCGCCATTTCTGGACGCTGTGCAGTTGATGTTTAGGGTGATGATCGGGCATGATGGACGGGTCAAACAAAACAGGACTTTCATCCAGGAAACAGGATTTCTTTGCCATGTAAAAACAATACTCAATGTAAAGTAATAACCTCGAAGATTTTCGAGACCAGATTGCTCCTTTTCCAGTCTCTGCAAGTGTTGGAGGCATGTTGTTAATGTAATGTATCGAAACAATCCAAACCAACATGGTAACATTATAGAACGACAACCAGGTGCACTAGCAAGTTCTAACAAAACAACCACATATTTAGGCTTACGTTAAAGTAATGATGTTCAAGATTTTCATTTAAACCTCTGTTAAGTCACTATCTATGGGTAACACAATGGTCACTGAGCCTATGGCCCACTGATGAAAGCCTTTGCATTTACAGTATTACAGACTGGATGTCAGTGGCGACTTTTGCGGAAAAAATCACAAGCGGCGCCCAGTTAGTGACGCGTTTTCCATCACCCAGCAGTGGTTGGTCTGCCAGAGGGGGTAGGCGGAGCTAAGCGGCTGCTTTTCCGGTCTCTGCAAGTGTTGCAAGTAAACAGTAATCTACTATGGCTGAACAAACAAAGAAAAGATCGATGAATACAGATATAACTTCAAAAGTAAGTGAAAATCCAAAGAAAAAGAAACAAACTCGACGCTCAGATGAAGACAAAAAGGTCTGAAAAGGAAAGTGACCGTCAGCGAGGAAAATCAAGAGTTACAACCTGAGCCAACCGTGGACGTCACACATGCAGCACTGTCTGGATATCTGGGAAGTGTGCTCCCGCAATTATGGTTTATCGCGAATGGTGCCGCCAAAGAGAACGAAACTGAGATCTTCTAGTAAAACTTTAAATAAAGAAGTCAACTTCCTTTTAGGTCACTTAATGTATGTAAGGTTAAGTACTTCCATAAGTCACATATGTATGTTTGTAACCTTTGTCTGCATTCTATAACTCAATCAGTAACGTCACTAAGTATGTTTGTATATTATTTAAACCCAAACCATGATCTTCATAGTAAACCTTATCCTGTCATTTTGTACCTTAAACAAAAGGTTTTATTTACAAAGTAGAACTGATCACGGCTCATCTGTTAGTGCTAACTTAACTACTTATTGTATTTTGCAAGTCTAACTGGATGTTGCAAATATATTATTGCTAACTCACAACCTCACATGCAAAACTGAGAGGCATTCTGAGATGATGTTTTAAAGTGAGGGCCACTGACTTATACAACTTTCCCATCAAAATTAGCTGGTTGATGCGGGTTTTTCAGACCCGGGAAGACACGCTTATAAATGCCAATGATCTCTTTTGCCATTGCCAGTGGAGTATACTCCTTTTGGTCTCTTTTCTGCTGCGTCACCGTCTGACGTCACATACGGGCCAGAAACGGGGTTAGTAAACCGGGAAGATATTACAGTGGTTAGTTGCCAACGGAGCATAGCATCGCTCCAGAAAGGGGTAGGAGATGAGTGTGTTGACACAGGTTTTTTGACCAGTGGGAAAGGGGCTCTAGATGCTGTATTTAGAGAGTTGGGGGAGAACATGTTCCAAATTGAGATTCAGGCTAAAATCTATGAACATCTGAGATGTAGATCATTGATAAGACTGAATAACTGAGTATGTAACAATTTAAATTTTAATGCCATTAAGCTTATTTCATAACCAGGTCAAAAACACAACTCCCTGCTCACCAAGCAGTTAGGTCAGCTAATGTATTGTAATATAGTAACACAAGTTCATGAACGCTGTTTGACATCATCTAGTATTCTCTGAATCCCCCCCCTGCTCAACAGAGCGCTGCATGTGGGTTATATTGTCTGCACTGATCAATTCCACTGAGAGCAGGCCAACCCAAACAGGAAGCATCTGCTTTGTCTTGTGGCCAACCAAGTTGGTGCTGGACTGGAGCTTGTCCAGAGGTAAGTACTGAGTGCTGAACATCTATTTTTACATTTTGCATGACATTTAATGTTGGTCATGCCCGCAAGTGGTTTTCTTTTTGACCCAGAAAGAGAACAGTGCAGCTACAGTGAGGGGTGGACGCAGCAGAAAAATATTAGCTCAATATGTGGTACTTTCTGTCTCTCTTACAGAATGTCATTATTCAGTTCACATTGGAATTTAGAGATACAAAATTAAATACTATTGTTTTATGTTCTATATGCTTTGGTGGCTGCAGTGACTCAAATTATTGTACAGAGGGTGCAAAGTCAGTATGGATGGTGACTTTGAATTCTTTGTACCTATGGATCTGGGAATTGTTACAGCACCTGATTCTCTGAAATCAAAGCTCAAGATGTCCAGAGCTTGTCAGAGAAAGTCTCTCGTTACAGACCGCAGAAGATTTAGTTTTACTTTTCTTTGCGACATTTTGAAAAAAAAAAAAACCAATAACATATTTCTTAACTTCTTTGTGGTACAATATTTTTCTTAGGCAAAACGTTTGTTGGAGTGGCACCTTTAGCATGATAGTTGCCATTACAGTTGTAATCTGAGAAGGCCTCCCCGTGCACGATGCAGCTTAGTTCTGTAAGTTCTGCTCTGGCTGTTTAGGTTTTACTTTAGATTTAAATGTAAGCAGGAATATGCAAACAACCATCCCTGTGAGCACATATATGGAGCCCCCTGCTGCCCCCACATTTAACCAGTGTTTGTCACCGCTCGTTACATAACATAACCATATCTGCAATGAGCATAAAATGCAATTATGCAGAGACCAAAGGCTCGAGCTTTCTGCTGCCAAACAAAGAAATCTGGCTCTTAGGGTTTTTATTTATTATTATTATAATTTTTAACACAATGATCTCCGGAAGCCGTGTGTTGTCACATAACAGAATGTAATGACATCATGTACAAGGGATGAAGCTATTATATCTTGTATTTTACATAAAGATAAGTGGGATGTCTATTTTCATTTGGTTAAATAATTCATAATTCCCTTTGTGTTTTCTCTGACAAAGGATTATTGGTGATACATAGATCTATTACCTTACCCAGGCTCTGGAACTCTGGTCTTCATAAATGCATCATCAGTGTCTGCACAGTGGTGCCCCACTGCACGCAGCTGGTGCCCTTTTGATATTTTTTTGCCCTGCCCTCAGACGACCTTAGTCCGCCAGTGCTTGAGAGGGTATATCAGATCTTATGCTTTTGTCTTTGTTACAATACAGAAAATCATTATGACCTTTTAATGGTATTTAACATTCATGGGTATAATTAGATTTTCTGGTTTAATCCTCATAAGAGCATTAGTGTGCTGTGTGACCTGCATTTTTTCCATGACAGAAAGAAACTTGAAGCATTTGAGGACAGGCTCCACTTGTGATGAAACATCCAACAACATGTACTTTCATTTTTTGACACTTTCACTTGGGTGGCAATTTCCACGTCCCTGGAAGCTGGTAAAGTGGCAGTCTGCATTAACAGTGTGATGTTTAGTTCACAGGGTATTAACCAGGCTTATCCCTACAGTGTCTGATGAGCTCCTTATCCCCGCTAACCCGCCCAGTGAGGTTTTTTTCCCCTCCTAAAGCGGGAATTGCCCGTTTCATGAGGACCTGTGAAAAAGCTAAACCAGCAGTAACGGTATCAAACACAAACATGCATTTAGCTAAATATAGGAGTGGGATAGGAACTCGAAGCTCCCAGAAAGGTGGTTAATATGTTGATGCTCACTGAGTTCCTTTCAGCATGTGAACTAATTCTTCCTCGGTGTGTGCTTATTACTTTATTAGATGATTCATGCATGATTCATCCTGGAACGGCAGTATTTAGAGGTTGCATTCAGCCTGACTGGGTAATTGCACAGTAGATATTGTCTTTCCAAACAGAGAAAATGCTACGTTTTTTGCATCCTCTTAAAGCCCTAATGAGGATTTGTCATTTTTAATTACATCCTCAAGTGGCACAATGACATTCCCGCCTTCACTAAATTCCAAACGCCAACCAAACATTTGAATCAATCCACCTTCAAATTGTGGGTGCCAGCTTTAGTCAGTTCAATTCAGCTTGAAGAAAAATAAAAAAAACAATTCTACTTTATATGCTAAAGATTTAGTCTAGGTAAGAATGCCTTATCTATATGCAAATTATAAGTTATCAACTTCAATAACTGTTGAACGAGGTGTCTCCAAACATGCTATTGCCTTCATTTGTCAGGCTGCCAGGGCGGCCCAGTTTTTAATGCAAAGCATTCAATCTTGAGGGAGATGGCAGCAAACACAGACAAATAGTCCGTGAAAAAAAGCAGAGGATAGTTAAGAGCCCAAAATGCCAGAGATGATAATGAGTCTTGTTTGTGTTGCCCACTTCATCTTTATAGCAAATGATAAACCAACTAGTCAACAGCAAATGAAAAGCAGCTCTGTAATGTTAATTGAAACGATTTCCAGGCGCAGCACAGAGGGAAGGAGCAGTTAGAGAAAACAGAGAGCGTGTCCTTGAGAGGATTCTGAGAAGCAACACTGTCCAACAACTGTCTGCAAAGAAATAAATGGCAGGCATAATTTTAAAATAATGGCTGACATTTTCTTTAGATATCGTACCACTTCATATTGTACAAAAGTTATTTCATATGGCCCCGGGGCAGCTCCTTTTATCAGACTTATTGCTGCCACCAAAAAGGCAATGGCATCACTGAGCTCTGAGTTGAAATATGGAAATCACTCTGATACTTATTTCTGTTCAAAAGCACCATCAGGGCTCATACTGGGGCTGGGGCTGGGGGGAGGGGGTGTTTGGGGAATCTCTGAGTGCGGGCAGGATGATGGAGGCATGTGAGGGAGACCCAACCAAAGGTCTTTGTTTTGAAAAGCAAATTTACAAAAATTAAATGACTATATTCCCTCCCTTTTTCTACTTTGTAACCAACAATAAACAAGCAGGTGACCTTGTCATCAGCGCACATTTGATTACCTTGAAGATCCTGATCAGGGTGGTCTATAAAGAAATACAGAAGAGCAATTCTTCTGAGTGACTGAGAATTTATTTAAAGCACATTATTAGACTGACTTTTCCAGTCCCCAGATTCTTACCCAATTAAACCCAGGGATGTGTTAGACACCACTATTCACAACAAGCATCCAAATACCAAATAAGGGAATATCTTTTGAAGGAATAATGGTCATCAATGAGTGGAGTTCAGAGACGTGTAGAAGGCTGATTAACTGGCAGTTTGTGGTGGTGCAAAAGCTTACTGAGAAACTTATTTTCTTTACCCATTGTATATGTGCCCTTGGAGCAGTCTACTGACTTTACACTGCCACACTGCCTTGTTTATAAAAGGAACAACATTGTGAAAGAAATCTATTCATGTAAATATCATCCGTCATCTGGCACGAATCTATGCACATTTTTTTTTACTGTAAATAAGTTAACACCATAATAACGCGTTAACGCACGTTCCCTTTAACACCACTATTTATTTTGAGCTGCAATTAACGCACATGCATTCTATTTTTATGACCCTCTGCCCGCCCCGTAGTTTGAGAAATCAGGAAGCGTTGCAGCCGTAATGTTGTGGATAGCAAGCAGAAACAAACCTGCGTGAGCAGAAATGGATAAAGAAAAGGGTCTTTTAAATGGTTGCTAGCCCTGATAGATGGTTCTCTGGACAAGACAAAAGTTATTTGTATTTACTGTCGATGTGAACGGAGTTACCACCGGAGTACATCAAGTCTTAAATACCACTTGCTGGCCAAGCACACAGATGATGCAGAGAGCCCAGGTTGTGTACGCATGTAAGCAGTACCTTATTTTTCATTCTGTAGAATATTCTGGACAGTATTTGTCATTGTTTTGGAATGTTGCAATAATAATAAACATACGTTTGCATAAAGGAAGCTTATTTGTCCATTCCCATGTTGATAAGAGGATTAAAAACTTGAAAAATATCTCTTCAAGGTACATTTACAACAGAAACAAATTGTGCAATAAATTTGCGATTAATCGTTAACATTAGACAACCATGCGATTAAATATTTAAATCGATTGACAGCCCTACATGTTATACATTTCAGCACAGTTGCACTCCTCATATTTGCACGATTGTCTTTCACAGGCTTGTAGATACTAGTTTAATATTTAATGCTTGTACATAGAGAGCAAAGTTAAACCAGAGTCAAAGTCCTTGTATGTGTACATACGTGGCGAATATAGCTGATTCTGATTTAATCTCTCCTCTTTCACCTTACACACGTCTTCCTACATGAAGCATTCAGAATGCATATCTGTTCTTGCTGTGTTTACATTAAAACATGTTTTTTTGTATTTCCTTTGTTCAGTTAACAATTCTCTCGAGATTTAAGTTTAAACTCTTTTATGTTTTTTAGAAGGCATTTGTGGCTCTATTTTATTTGGAACACATTTTTCTTTATTGTGTTTTATGTAGTATTTTGGAATACGGAGCTCATTACTTGATATTATCTTTGAACCTTTGAAAATGTTTTCGGGTTTGTAGATTTTTTTTTTACATTGAGCCCACAATTGGAAAAGTGAGAAAACACAACTATTATTTGAAAATAAAAATAAAATAAATAATTTTCCAACCCTCTTGATGCTTTTGGTATGGAACAGCAGAACCATTATATTTACATGATAAAGAGCAGTATTGCACCTTAAAGTGAGCTCTATGTTAACATCCTATTACCTTTTCTCGGACATGCAGGTTCAATGTGAGGATGTAGGGACTGGGGCGCCAACATACGCCTGCTGAGAAGAGCCTGGCTACATTTTCTTCCATCTGTCTGCCCACAGAAACTCCATCTTTAAAGGCAAATTGTCACGGAAATCCAAAAGGGAAAGAGTCTCTTTGAATGTCAGGCAGTTGCATATATCTAATACACTTGAAGGCAAAACTGTTGAGATCCAGCGAGTCTGAGGCAGCTGATGTGAGCCTTAGAAGCCCCTAAGAGCTATAGTGCTTATCTGGTCCTCTCTCCCTCAGCAGACGGCCACTGTAAGAACGTCTCCTCCAATCGTCTGTGCTGCAAACGCTCTTATCTTCGCTCCACTGCATACCTTCTCCCTGCACTCACAAAATTGAGCCACAATTCATTTAACTGCATGTTAAAGCTTTCATCCAAAATGTGATATGTGATATATCCATTTGGAATAAAAGGTTCTTGATATATTTTCTATTCACACATATGATTGCGTCCCCTAAAAATATGACTACTTTACACGTAAAAGTCAGAGAATGGCAGATGACGTAAGGAATGTTTTAAAATAGCATCTTTATTCAATCTGTAAGGGAAGGTAGTTCACAATGTAAACACCCCTTTTTAAAGTTGAGAGTCTCATTTAGATTCCAAAGAAATCTGAGGGGAAAATAAACCTTCATAACTATGACAAAAACAAGATCAAACTGAAGCTAATTTCTCATAACTGTGATGTCGTGGCAAATCCCATTTTGATTGACATCTGACTGAATTTGCACACAAAAATGAAACGTGACAGGCAGTGTAGCTCTAAACAGGATATTTCAGTCACACTCATTTTAATTGGTCGCTGAATTGCGAGTTAACAATTGCTTTGCTATCCGTATTATAGTTAGCAGTAAGCATACCTATGCAACATTAGTTAACTAATGTTGATTTCAAACAATGACTGTGATGCTAAATTATGGCTCTGTAGTGTTAGCTAGTGCTATATTGTTACGAGTGGTGGCGAACGTTACTTTATAAAGTAACTAGTTACATTACTGTGTTACCTACTAACAAATGAAACCCCCTTTATGACTCGTTACGCATGTCGGTTATATTGTCAGGACAGCGTGTAGCCTACTGTACGTCTAACTTTGAATGTATTGACTCTACCCATAATCTGTAACTGTGCAGCCTAATGACAGGAATGACAGACACAGTATAACCTTCACAGCTCTTTATTATGCTTACAATCTGACAGTGAACTGGGCAGAGGCATACAGCAGTAGGCACAGCTGTTTCCATGACAACAATACAACACAGGCTCTTAGTCCCACCAGTGTTGTGGAGCTGTGTTTGGCTGCAGATGCTTGTTCACATTTGAAGTCGAGCTCTTCACAGCTGACGAGAAATTATCCTCCAGACACAACTTGCATTCCACTGTCATGTTCTTGTGTCTTTCACCCAAAGATTCAAACTAAAGGGAAGATTTCCATAAAGTAAACGCTGTCCATTCTGCCATTTCGCTAGTTGAATTAGCTAGCAATGCATGAGCCCTGACACATGTTTACCTTCAGCTGGTTCACAGCTAATTGCCAAGAAGTAGGAGAGAAACAGAAACAGTGCTTCAGGGATTTTCTTTTATTGTGGCGACAAAAGGAATAGGGAAATACAGCTTTTTTTGTCCAGTAACAGATTACTTTTTATTAAAATTAACTAAATAACACAGGCTGCACGGTGGCACAGTGGTTTTCCCCATCACCTCACAGCTGGAAGGTTCCTAGTTCAAATCACAATTTGGACGATGCAGGCCTTTCTGTGTGGAGTTTCCATGTTCTTCTCGTGCTCCAGCTTCCTACCACAGTCCAAAGACATGCCCGTTAGGTTCACTGGTGACTCTAAAATTGCCTGTAGGTTTGAATGTGAGCGTGAACGTTTGTCTGTCTCTATGTGTCAGCCCTGTGATTGACTGACCACCACTCCAGGGTGTACCGGGCCTCTCGCCCAATGACAGCCGGGATAGGCTCTAGCCCCCCCGTGAACCTGTGAGGATAAGCGGTATAGATAATGGATGAAAGGGATGGATGGATATCAAAGCATGACAATGAACAATCCAGACCCAACATAATTAAACTTAACAGAAACTTAAATAAGAATATTTTCTTTCTTCTCTTTTTCTTTACTTTTTATTTAATACTTTTCGATGTTTACAACTATAAACATACCCCATCATTACATGGTTGTAAGGCTGTTATAGATTTGGGTTTCTAGTGGCTGTAAAGAGCTTAATATAATACAAACAGTGATAAATAACCTCTCAGAAAGAAGAGAAGAGAAGAGCTCAAACAATGAAAATCAATAGCATAGAAAGATTAATGCTCTGAAGTATTACAGCAGCTTAAAGAATAACTTTGTTACAGTTGACTTAAACGCCCTGCATGCCTCGTGTAAGTGTTATTAACAAAGGTAGTGTTTATCACTGCGCTGTCCGGATAACGACACAAAGGGAAAAATGTGTTTCTGCTTGTAGCAGTGTTAGACACTACATCACTGTAACTGAGTGTATGCTGGCAGAGCAGGAAAAGATGTTCAATTTCTAAACTAGAGCTTGTGTTTGACATGCTAACTCATTTTGAACACTTTTTACAAATACACTCATACACCAACTGACAGGCACACCTCAGAGTAGGAATGCACTTTTTCATCATTTTGGGCAAACTTCTATAACAGTCACACAGAAAACACTTCTCGCAGTTATTTGTTTCTCTGTGCCTGCTTAAAAAAATATGGCCATCAGACAGATGTCAGCTGTAGGCATGGGAAAGACTGAATTGTACAATTCTGTGTGTCAAAGTGTCAGTGTTTTCAGTTAGCAGCTTAGCTTTCTGCACTGTAAAACTGTGCAATACTTAAATTCTTACAGTCTTGCCAACAATGAAGATCAAGTAAGTTTGGATGAGCCAAATGATTTGACAGTTTAAATACTAAAGCACTAATGATGATATATTTCCAAGACAATAGTCTGGAGTTAATGGGCAACCCAATGAATGAATAATAAAGTAACTGCACCATAATCAATTAATCACCTGCTTTAGGCTCACAGTGTTAGCGTCTTCAGCTTTGACCAATCCAGAATAAAATAAAATATGATGGTTACCTTAAAGTTATAACCTCGAAGATCTCCTTTTCTATTGCGGCACCTATGGCGATAAACTGTAATTGAGGGAGCACACAGATATCCAGACAGTGTTGCATGTGTGACGTCCACGTTGGCTCCGGTTGTAACTCTTGATTTTCCTCGCTGACGGTCGCTTTCCTTTTTAGACTGTTTGCCTTCATCTGAGCGTCGAGTTTGTTTCTTTTTCTTTGGATTTTCACTTATTTTTGAAGTTGTATCAATAGTCATCGATCTTTTCTTTGTTTGTTCCACCTACCCTCTCTGGCAGACCAACCACTGCTGGCTGATGGAAAACGCGTCACTAACTGGGCGCTGCTTGTGATTTTTTCCGCGAATGTCTCCACAGACACCCAGTCTGTAATACTGCAAATGCAAAGGCTTTCATCAGTGGGCCACAGGCTCAATCTCCATTGCGTTACCTCGGTCGGCGATAGATAGTGACTTAAAAGACATTTATTTACATGAAAATCTTCGAGATTGTTACTTTAAATTTCAAGAGGAATTTCAAGTGGACATATAACTAATATGGGCGAATATGAGCTAATATAAGATACAGAGCTTGGGAGCTGCAGCTGACTGCTGGCCTCCACACAAACCCCCCACAAACTTTTATTCCTGGTGCACTTCTGTATAAAAGGTGCAGAGAAGGATTGGGGCAGCCATATTATTTTGCCGTTAAGCCAGCAGTGGAGGTAGTAACAGGGAAGAATGACATTTGCGTAAATAAGAAGCCTGACAGGACAGCACTGTTTGTGTGACGCGGAGGCTGTTGTTTACTCGTCACGCCTCTTTTGCTCCCGTAGCCCGGGTATGCTGTAAAATCACAACCTGGGGCAGCACTTTTTGGTTCAGTGTCGAAAACAAAGCTGGCTTAACAGCGGAGCTTCTTTACAACATTATGCAGAACTTTTTTATATAATAAGGGAGACTAAGTTGTTGCCAATTGTTATGCTTTTGTGGCAGAAGAGAAAGTGAAGTATCTCACCGATTTGAACAGTACTCTTCCCATGGACCTGCAGAGCGTGGATCCTCTGGTCTGCAGTTTGATGCTGTTGATAAAAAACATTTTTGAAGGTTTTAGTGCAAATTTAAATCATTCTAATTTGTCAAAATTCAGGATGGAGCCCATGTCATGATTATCCAATAATTATCAATGAGGTTAGTATCAAATGATTTTATTTATAGTTGTTTACAAGCTTGGCTTTATTTCAGTTGTTAGCTCAAGAATACTTAAGCCACTTTATATCTCTTTCATGCTTCAGCTCTCAGTGCAGTCTGTTGTGTGTTGCTGCTCTCCCTCCAGCACAGAGGCCCGTGAAACAGAGAAAACGTCCCCTCTATGGCTCCCATGGGGGCAATCTCCAATTTGCTGCAATTTATATGAGCCTGTCCCCATAAATCTGTCTAATCGATGGGTTCAAAGTGTTTTTATTAAATAAAGCTTCTGCAAGATGTTGTGTCTCAAGAGAATATTTCCAGTACAATTCTATTTTAATGTTACGACATACTTTAAGTCCTCTGCAATTACACTTGAGATGCACATTTTTCAATAAAAGAAACTAAATGCTCGTAAGTCTGATCCATTTTCCCTTTAACTATATCAATATTTCATCATATATAACTGCTTTCTCGTGATAAACAGCCAGCTGTCTGCAAAAACACTTGAAATTACACCAAATTTATGACAATGCAGCTTATTTTTCTAAACTATATTTATATTAGCTCAAATATGGTTCTGGCTGTGTCTTGAGGCTGCTGCATTACTGGCTTAACAATTTTGAGCCTCAACACAAAGCATCAATTTTATTAAACACCACAGGAAATGTTTGCACACCTGCTCTATATATACTGTGCACAGTATGCGATAATTAAATGCAGAGAAACAAATAGGCATGAAAGATTCACTCATCACAACGAGCCAATAAACGTAATGGATGAATTGGTCTCCAGGGAGGGTCATGGTTAAACACCGACCTGAACATTAAGCCCACAGACCACAACGTGCTGCTGGGAGAGGAAACAAATCCTCTGTGCTCTCCCTGAAGAGATGTTTGATTTGAGGTTATACATTCAACGTTATTTTATTTAATGTCTAATGTCTCTTTTGCTTCTCTTTTTTTAACATCACCTGGGAACTTTCAAATCCTGCATTCTTCTAATGAATTATTCCAAACATATTGATCTAATTAAGGCTTATAATGGTGTGTTCATGTAGAACCCGAGCACTTACTTAATACCTTATGAGCTAACTGAGAAAACAGTTTTTCCTGTAAGCCTTCAATATTTTGACTTTTGCCCTCCTTCCATAGGGATATCTCTTCATTGAGGAAGCCCTATGATTTCCTTGAATTGACTTTATAGGACCCTATCTTGACATGAGCTGTAGTTTCCAAGGAAGGTTTCCTTTAAAGCACTACTGGATTACTATTTCCATAGAAATGGAGAAAGTCTTCAATAAGGACATTTTCAATTAATTCCAATTAACTGGGAACCATCTGTTACTAAAATGTAACCCTACAGTTATACTCAGTCTTCCTGCACATCCATTCAGTTAAGGATTGAAAAAATCCAATATCTCTGGGAGAAAAAAAAAAAATCGATAATTAATGAAGCTTGGAGGAACAGCTTGGTTGGCTCTGTCCAAGAGTAGATGCCTTTAAAAACCACAAACTTTCAATTTTACATTTTGTTTTTTGGTTCACATTAACATGTAACTGAGTAGAACTGGATTGTACATCCGTTATTCTTTTGGACAGTCACAGTATAACTATTCCTCCCTCTATCAGTCTTTATAGTAAGTTAAGCTACTGGATTTTTCGCCCTATATTTATAGTAAACACACATGTATTATGCATTGTTTTATTCATGAAAAGCAAACTACTTCTCACTCCCCACTCATTACATAAGGTGGATTGGTCATTGACTCGTAATATTGGTCAAGAAACATTTCACATTTTATGAATTTTAGATTTCTAACAACAATAAACCAAGATGAACATTGCAAAACACAAAAACAACTTGGTCAGCTTTAAGAATGATTGTGTTTGGGTTTGTGCTAACACACTAACATTTGTTATGTAACAGTAGAGGTGTAAGTTCGTTAAATAATGAGTGATGTCATGTAAGTCACGTAATTACATTGCATTGCCAACATACAATATGATGCAACTACCATGTTACATTAGGTAAACAACCAACCATATTTAACCTAACCAACATACTTACATAAGGTAACGAATATACCGTATTTTCAGTAAATAATGTTTATTTAATGTTTATTTCTATCGGGACAACTACACTACAGCATTTATAGCCTTAGCTAATTTGGAATTCCCCTCCCGAGATGGGCCTTTAAAACACATAAAACCAACAACAAATGCACAAGAGGCATAAAACCATAAAACAGATATGACAATACAGGACACAAAATATCCTACAATGAAACTTAATGTAAAACAGGAAGCACAAAAGCTCTTCAAAAACTGTTTTAGTTTGAGTTAAAAATGTTCCCAGTCAGGGTCCAGTTTGAGCTCTGCAGGTAAGGCATTCCACATCCATTTCACAGTCCAAGTAATAATTTACGAAAGGGCACCTTAGAATCTCCGTTAGATGCTTCACGAGTTACAGAGCCTGATAATCTCAGTGGTACCGCGAGGTCACTGAGCACCTGAGGAGCCTGATGATGTAAGCATTTATGGACGAGTTTAAGATTAGCAAATTTAATTAAATTATCAAAACTTACAACATATTTAATTTTTGTAGAACATCACAGTGATTGGATGTTATTGGCTTCCTGTCTCAGATCTTTATGGCTTTATTATATATCATCATCAGAGGCTTGATTGTTGAAGATGCTGCTTGTGACCAGGAGGTTACACAATAACATATGTGAAAAACTCATAGTGTGCATGAAGCTATTAGCAGCGAGGAATGTTAGGCAGTCTCTAATAAGCCTAAATATGAGTAAGTTTGCTTTGGCTATTATGCTCACCCTTTTCACATACTAATCAAATTTTAGGTGGGAATCTAATACAAGGCCGAGAAACTTTACTTCTGGAGCCTGCTCAATACATTGTCTATTAATCGTTAGGTTTAACTCATTGGCTTCTGATGAGGACCGAGCTTTGGAAGAAAAGCAAACAGACTCAGTTTTCTTGATGTTAAGTGTGAGACATGAACTATCAAACCAAGCTGCTATGAAGTGTAAATGATATGAAAGCTTTCAAGAAACTGACCGAGTGGTTCTACCAGATATATACAGGACTGTATCATCTGCATACATCTACGAACCGGCTCCAAGACATGACTTTGGTAAGTCATTTATGTACAAACTGAAAAAAGGAGGACCAAGAACCGCACCCTGTGGGACCCCCGTAAAATTTGAAAGTTTATGAATGAGGATGTCATGATTTAATGTATCGAATGCCATCTCAAGATCTAGGAAAAGTGCCACTACTACTTCACCTTCATCCAGCGAGGATTTCAGCTGTTCTAAAAAGAAACAATTTGCAGTCTCTGTGGAGTAATGCTGACGGAAGCCAAACTGTAGTGGGTGTAGATAACTGTTTGCTTCAACATACTTTGTCAATTGTTGGGCAAATTTTTCAAATGTTTTAGAAAATAAAGGTAAGATACTAATTGGCCTATAGTTGCATTCCTGATCAACTGCTCCAGATATAAAAATTTATATAAAAATAAAAAAATTGGGATCATTTTCGGCTCAGATGAAGGCAAACTAAAAAGGAAAGCGACCGTCAGCGAGGAAAATCAAGAGTTACAACCGGAGCCAACCGTGGACATCTGATTAAATTGGGAAGTTTACTCCCATAATTACCTTTTATCACCAAAGGTGCTGCCAGAGAGGACGAAACTGAGATCTTTGACAGTGAATCTTTAACTTAACCAACATACCTAAAAAAGGTAACGAATATTAAGTAACATACGCACATTGGCAACTAAAGCTCCATATGTAACTTACGTCAACACTGACTTTTGGTTTTACACAGGAATCAAACCGAATTCTCCTAAATGAAATTCTAATCTTTGTTGACACCAAAGCTGATGTTCTTGCTCTTCATACTGTGTCACCTGATTTCAACAACACATCAAAACAACAAGACACAGGACAGCGTCCACAAATGACCTTACCAGGGGCCGCTGCCCCAACTGTTGTTTTTGCCGAGTTTGAAGTCCGAACACACTGAATATACGGATTTCCTAAAATGTCAAACTTGTCCTCTAATGGCTCTGACATTTTTTCAAGTCATTCAGATTATAACAGTTATTTCAAGGAAATTTCTCTGGAAACCAACAACTTATAATAACCTTTAACCAAATATGCAAATTCTGCATCATTTCCTCAAAAGAAAAAAGAAACGAGAACTAATGAGTGGGTATTTACTCGGTGTACTTTCTCAGATCAAGGTGTGAAGGAGATAACATAGTTATTTTAAGGAAAACATTGAGACATTTTAAAATGGCACCTGAGGGTCAATTTCAATTTAAAAAAAAAGTAGCACATATTACGATGTTGTTTCCTTCTCTTTGCATCCCATGCCTTGGCTAAAGTTGAGAAAGGAAGTCCTCAGTGAGGTCACAGCAGATTGTGTCATTGAGGTAAGGCCAGCATTGTCCATTAACAAAGAGATAAGGGCACATTATTGTGTTTCCTCTTAATCTCTGTCTAAAGCTGCCCATAACAAACACACACAAACAAACACACAATGATGCACACCTATTCCTCAGCAACCAAGGGCATGAAATCAATCTCAATATTCATACATAGCTGGGCCAAGTTCACCGCTCAAAGTAAAACATGTTGTGACAGAAACCATCAAAGTAAAGCTCACATGACAATAACTGCGGCGCGAGCAGAGTAGGGTTCATTTTACCTGAGACATGTCCTCTTCATTCTACGCAGCCAGGCCCTGTAGGACTCAAGGTTACCCTCTATCACCAGGACAAATCATTACGGCGAGACGGGAAGACAAATCTACAGAGCCTGGTCCCTATTCCCCCTGCGTCACCAGCAGCTAACCTGTTTATTGGTATTCTAACAATCAGAGCACATGTGGTGTTGAAGCAGCGAGGCGAGCTGTTTTAGAACTTCTCTCTGCGCACAATTGGCTGTTCAGCACATTTATAACGTTAAAATATGCTTGGCAGCTCCCTGGTGTTGCTCTGTTCTGCACCACATGCACTGACTCGTGGCATATGCTAACAGGGCGATGTCCATCAAAACGCTCACTGTGCTCATGTCTCTCAGCCCTTTTGCAATATGCACAATGCAAAAGTTTCCCATTAGCTTTCTTTCCCAGTAATGAAATGCTGGATTGACAAAAAAAAGAAGCCTAGTTCCTGTTTTGTGAAATACCTGACTCTGACAGTGTGCATGGGTCTCATCTCAATGAATGCATATTGCACTAGTAGCGTCATACGTGCAGCCTTGTTGCGGAGGAGCACTTTACTGCAAAGAACAGAGAGAATATAAAAGAGGTTATTTTCTAAGGGTTTATTGAATCCCTTAACTTGATCTTTTCTCCCGTGCCGAAGCCTTTTGCAATTAACAGGTCATTTGTATTTCTTAATTGCCGGCTTGGCAGGTGGCTGAAGGCTGTTCATTTCCTCCTGAGAGCTGTGGCCGCACGCTCCCGGGCTGACGCCTCCATTGATTATAGAGGCTGATAGGACCGCGCCATCAGGGAGCCCGCTCTTTAAACGCAGCACACTGTTTGTTCCCCGGTGTGCTGGCCAGGCTCTGCTTTCGCTCAACTGGAAGGTTATGTGTGGGGCTCGTGTCGTGTGTGCTGTGTTCGAGGACATGCAGTCACACAATATAAGGTAGGAAAAACAAGTGAATGATGATCTGAGGTGAAAGACGGACAGCAGGAGAGTAAAATAAAAAGGTAGAAAAAAAACACTCTGCTGATGTCAGCTCCTCACACAAACGTTTTCCTTCCTCCTTTCTTGGCTTCATCCTACCTCCCGCTTTACTGCCCCACTGGAATAAATTCACAAAAATACAGTACTGTGCCAGCTGGTGACAGGTTTTTATCCGTCAGAGATACAGACAATATCTGCAACATGACACACAAGATCTTTGACGGATTCTATTTTGAGATATCTCAGGAAAATGACAAGATTTGACCCTGAAAATACCCAATCTGGATACCCACCTGTGAAAAATCCAGATGACATCCTACTGTTTAATCGAATAAACTTGTTTTTTTAAGTTGTTTTTTTTATTCCACACATCTTTAATGCACATGTGATTGTAACAGCTGAAGAACACAGGGAAAACTCAAAAACTTGAGAGATAAAAGTTCAAATGCTCAGTCTTTTAATCAGGCAAGGTTCGGTACACAGTCAGTCAGACCAGGCAAACAAAACAGGCGAGGATCAGGCAAAAGGCAAAAACAGGAATGGTACACGAGGATCAGGCAGACATGTGGGAACAAAGACGAACTGCAACTATAGGAAGGGGAAACACACAGACTTTATACACAAGGAGGGCAGGGCTAACGAGACACAGGTGAAAACAATTGGGGAAGGGTCAGGTAATCACAGAGGCAGGAAACACAAGGACAGGATCTGAAACGAGACGAGAGGCGAGTAATTGCAAAATAGCACAGGAAACAAACAAACCAAAATGCAAACAGAACTAGTGCACAGGACGAGACTTGACAAAGATGTTTGTAGAATAGTTTACTGTTCTGTAATATCCAAGAGGAGCCGACACCCAACTCTGCATTCTTGCTACAAGACCCCCTCATAATTGTAACAACGATTAAACATATGCTCACTACCATTTGCACTCGTAGATGCCATTGGAACTATTAGTATTGTATCAACCTATATCTTCAGTCCTATTTCATAGTGAGAAACAGAAAAACATTTCAATTTGAATGATGTTAATACCACTTATATACTTTAAAACAGAGGCTCATTTTATTCTAATTGCTTGTGGACTCAACTTGACAGCATTTATACTGTTCAAGTAATTGATCTTAAAAGAAAATTAACCGCAGCAAACAGCCGCAGGAACGGTTCATTGCGACCTGAGTGAAGATGTGTCACAGTCATGTCAGTTTCTATTGGTCCAAAGGTAACGTGGGTGAAAGTAATGGAAACAATATGCTTGTTTCATTGGCACAAATGTTCCTCATCTGTAAACATGCAGTTTTTAACGATACAGCACAATTTTATAATATATAGCATAAATGTATTATAATTATTTCGCGGACCCCCAGGGGCCCTAGGACCCCACTTTGAGAACCACTGTTCCAACCAATCAGTTATGCTTTTGTTTCATGTAATTATCATAAGGATCTGCAGATCAGTGAAAATGAAACAATCCCATTTCTTTGTATCTCTCACTACATGCAGTCGCCTGAAATCTGGTGATGCCCTGTGCCACATCGTCAGTCTCGTCTGATATATGAATCTGGTGTTTTCACAGATACGTTACATAAATCACATGCAGACAGTATCACTTTAAGCATCTGTGATGGATCAGATCTCCCTGCACCCTCCCCATAAACTCTATGGATTTGTGACGGTTCCATAAACTAGTTTATTTTCAGGCCATTCCGGATACAGGTCCCTTTTGCCCAGTGTCCGTTTTTAAACTCCTCCCTTCATCTTCTGTCTCTCCCTTGTATCCTTGTTTTCCTCTCCATTGCCTCTCTCGTCTTCTCTCCCATCCTCCAACCTGTTATTTTGCTAAAGCCATATTAATAGCAGGTGTGTGTGTTACCTTCTTCTGTTTGGCATCATGAACGTTATAAAGTATGGTATAGAAGTGGCAGATTTAGGTCAGCTGCTGTGGTAATGGTGAATCTGGGAAGAAAGGCATAGTGCTGCTTTTATTTAGAAGTTATACAGACAATCACAACTCAGAAATAATGTAACATAAACAGAAGACAAAAATTAATGAGTTCTCATTTGTACTTACAGCAGCAGGGAAGTGTGATTGGGGGAGCCATAGCGGGGGGCTGGATCGTTTACAGCAGGTGTAGAAATATGACTACAAAAGATGTTCTGTTATCTCTGATATATATTTAAATGCATGTTAATTAATATTATACATGATGAATTCAAAAATGCAATTCAAACAAAAAGTCAACATTTACACACAAATAACAGTCACCACATAGAGCGAAGTACAAAACACTTCAGCTGTGAGCAAACAGGACAGTAGCTCTGGCTAAAAGGGGATATGGTGAAGCAGATTCATCAATCACCAATACACAAGTCCTGCTACGTAACATTGGTCATTGGTAGCTACAATTATAAATATAAATGCAGCTCATTCAGACAGTTGTTCATGAATATCCTCAAAACTAGTCCAAAAAGGTTCGTCTTGTCTTCACTGAACTTATACTTTGTATTTTTTTCTCATCAATAGACAAATGACTTAAGGTGCTTTTTTGCCTTGACATGTTTCAACGGCTGTCTTCCTGCAGTCTTCCTCAGAAGAGTCATGTGATGTTGCTGTGACGTGTGACTCTTCTGAGTAAGACTGCAGGAAGACAGCAATCATGTCAAGGTAAAAAAGCACCTTAAATCATTTGTCTATTGATAAGAAAGTTAGTAAGTAATAATATCCTCAGCCCTGTTAGCAATTAGCATCCTCATTGTAGGAATTAGCCAACACCACCGACAGCCTTCACTGGTTTTTACAAGGTTACAATTTCATTTAGCAGACGCTTTTGTTCAAAGCGACGTACATCTGAGAGTTAATTATCTATGCATTCACGATGGCTTTGCCACTGGCAGCAATTTGGGGTTCAGTGTCTTGCCCAAGGACACATCGACATGTAGCAGTCAGGGATCAAACCCCCAACCTTCCGATTGAGAGACGACCACTTAGCCACAGTCGCCCACGATAAAAAAGGAAAGCGATCTATAATGAGTTAATAGCATTTACACACTCAAACAAACAAACTTGTTAAACAGTCACATCAAATGGTTACTAAAACTGGCAGGCAAACGTTATCCCACACATGCAAAATAAATAATAACCAACCAATCAAGTCACACAAGGGTTACCTTTTTTTCTAATTAATAAATGTTTTATTAGTCAAGTCACCAAAACTACTTTCATGTAAGTAATTTAGAGACACCAACTGAAGCTGTTTCATAACAAGCTAAAATAAACACACGACATACCTAAAGCTCTTGAGTTACTCTCCACCGCTAATTGACTACATTCCAGTTGAAAAAAACTCTCATGTCACATGAAGTAGAAGATATTGTATTTCATAGCTGTCCTGCTGGAGCTCAGCCTGTTTCCAGCTTTATAATACATCAGGTTGCTATTATAAAGTCAAAGTATTTGAGTCTTGCCTCGCGGTCATAGTAGGATGAATTTAGCTCAGTTTATTATAACCTGAATTGTTGGTGAACAATACCATAACCTTAGCAATACATTATTTATAGCAGCTTGTTATAGTGAACAAATGTAACCACATTCTGAATAAGTTCCTGTGCTGTTATTAAATACAAGTCAGCCCCAGTTTCAGCTTCAGCAGAAAGCGGGAGGGTTTCCTCCCTCCCTTGCCGAGAGGATTCAGCAGCGCTTCAGTTGTTCATCTCTGGAGTTGCTCCACTGCACAGCTCCATTTGTAGCATCAACTGTCTGAATGCACAGCTTGTTAGCGGCTCCAGGCCAGCGAGCGCGCTGCGGTGCAATGGGGACGCAAGCAGGGAAGCAGCAGGCCCACCGGCACCGCTGGCCCAGCCTTAATGGTCATCATAGCAGACAGGTTGGATACTGGTCGGGGAGAGAGCGAGAGGAAAGGGGAGAGGTGGTGAGAGATAAAGCAGAAAGAAAGCAGAGACAGCAACAGGAAGAGCAACTTTGATGATATTAAAAAAGAGAAAATCACAGCGTTTTCTGTCCAAATGTGTCTGCAGAAAAAACTGTCAAATTAATGTGGACAGAGAGCTTAAGGGTTCTGAAGAAATAGTGTTAAAGCTAGAGGATCAGAAAAGTGGGAAGTCTTTGTGTGTAGAGTTTGGGGATTTTCTGCATTGAGCCCAACTGTACCTGCACGAGAAACTAAAGACAGAGGTTGACACACAAGATGATGCATTTGAAGAACATTTCAAAAATGGGTGAAATATTGTGTTGAAATTCTTGTCCCGGAAATTAGAAAGCCAGGGGAAACCATTGGTCTAAAGCACTGTGAGTAATAAGCTGCCCAAAGTCCAACAAAGAAAAAAATCAATCAAAGGCAATAGTAGTAATGTAGTTATTTTTTATTTTGATTTTATTGTGGCTTAACTTGAGGCATTTACTGATGTTCCATCTTGTTGCAGTGCAGAAGCTACAAGCAGCCTTAGAGCCTGATCAGACAGAACGCGTTTTAGCAGCTGAGGGCTTTTCTGTCATAGTTTTCAATGAGAGCGGCGCGTTTTGCTGAAACGCTCTGAGTGCCTTGAGTTGACAAAACTTCAACTTAAAGCAGAAAAGCGCAAACATTGAAGAGAGATTTGTGGTGGCTGTTGCGGGATACCCGCAGCTTTACGATTTTACCAATCAGAAGTACCACGATGTCAACAAAAAACAACTGGCCTGCAGGCAAATAAGCGCTGTTCTTGAAATTTTGGCTAAGTTGTTTTGATTAATTTAAACTGTAGGCTACAAATAGTTAACTATTTCATAGCGTAACATTACAGTTTGTGGTTTGTGTTGGGCGACTGTTTCAACGTCGTGCTCTGCAAACTGCAAGATTTGAAAAAATTCATATTTGTTACCCTGAGCTGCTAAAACACGTTCTTTCTGATCGGGGCCTTAATTGTTTTGCTTCCGAATGAAGTCACTGCCATCCGACTGCTTCCTAAAGATCTAAGGGCCCTTGTAGGTTTAAGTTCTGAATCCTTTTTGAGCTCCAAAAGCAAAGGAGACAATTAGGAACAACACTGATTCTTTCTATGTAGTTTTTTTTCAATGCCTGTAACCGCTGCCACCAGGTCAGTGACAGACAGGTTATTTACAGCACGCAGAGTGGAAGCCACAGCAAAGATTCAGTGAGTGCCACACTTACAGTCAAAAGAAAGTAGGAGGAGATTTTACGTTAAAAAAAACACTTAGGCATGTAAAGGACTACATCAGCGAAGAGATCAGACGTACCACTTTGTGCTTTGTGAACTAGTAGCAGCACTTGAAATTCATATTCTGTAAGTAGCTGGAAGGCAGTGTAAAGATTTAATAACAGGACTATTGTGCACAGAATTATGTGTGCACTGTTGCTACAACCCAAATAAACAAACCAACATATCTGGAACAGTCACAAAATGATGCAGACTGCACCAGCAGATGCAACAACTTCATTTCAGTGAGAGAGTTAAAAGTAGTTTGAGGGACTCTTTGCTGCAGTTCCAAAACATGAGATGGATGACGTGCAATTGATCACACAATGTGACATGCCTAAAACTATGGTATTGTCTGTTACAGATTTCACCAGAGAATCTTTTATTACACTGAAACAGTGTGACATGCAATTTGCCTGCAGCCGTGCTCCAGTTGCACAGTCTTGAGTGGCTTTTAGCCTGAATACAATGTATCAGCATGTGTCAGCTATTACACGTCTGACAATCAGTGATTTATATGCCACTTTTGTCATTGTGTCCAGTTGGGGGGATATTAGGGCTGTACCGCACAGAATTTTCTCTGTAAAAGTGCCTTTGGCATTTTAATATGAAGCTATGACAATTTCTTCCTTTTTCTCAGCTCACAGACATTAAACTCCTACATCAGCCTACATGAGTCTCAAGTGCCAGCTGTCGACTGGACACTAAAATATTTCACCTGAAGACTACTCTCTCATTGTTTCACTTCATCTCATAGTCATTTTACAACTATATCACTGAACCTGACCAACAATTTCAGTCACTTACTGATGTCAGCGTGTTTTAGAGAAACAAAAGGATGTGAATAGGGATGCACGATATTATCTGCATGTTCTCCGTATCTGCGGGCTTGAAAATGACATATCGGCATCGGCTGATATGTCATTTTTCTGCAGATATTTTCCGCCGATAAAACAATGCTTTAATTCTGCCTAAATGCTTGATGATTCCCTAAAAAAGCTTGACAGCATTAACTCGGTGCGAGTGTGCCTCTTCCGTCAAGCGTGAAGAAGGGTGCAAGATGTCTGCGGTGTGGCAGTTTTTCAAAGTTTCCGAAACAGACAGCGAGGTTGCTACTTGCAATGGTTGCTAAGCATCAGTCATGTGAGGAGTTGTAAGAATTTTAAAGTTTTATTTGGAAAATATTAACATATCGGATATCGGCAAAAAATCCAATACCGTGCATCCCTAGTGTGAACCATGGAGAAGACTGCGCCAAGTTGCCGGTTACTTTAGTTTTGGATAGTAGGAGACCTCAGAGGATACATTGGCTGTAGCTAAAAAAAAAACCTTGTGGTGGACGAACAGTGAAGAAATCCTACAAATAGGCTAGCTGCAGCCAAGCCCCCAGACGCTCCCCTGTCTGCCGAAGAGTGTTGGAAAGAGTCTTTTGTTTTGAGTACGGAGACCTCAGTGGATAACTCGGCTTCTGGCAAAAACTTTGAGAACAACAAAAACTGAAGGGTCATTTTAAGACTTGGTTTGTAAAGTTTACAGGCTGTCCTGCATTTCTCTGTGCACAATGAAGCTGTTAATAAAGTAGCAAAAGTGCAGAGATTCAACTGACAAAATATGAATTGACTTTCGGTCTTCTTAACTGAGGAGTCAAATTGTCCACTTTTTCAGGGCAGCTCTAGTAAATATAAACTGACTTTTGTTATTTTGCAAGATAATTTCATTTCTCTACCTGCTGCTATGGCAGTGCAGCCTGCTGACCCTGTGTCCCCTCCAGAAGGGAATTCCATCTCTGAGGAATAAATATGAGGTCTATTATGAGAAAGGGTGAACAAAACATATTGGAGAGCCCGAATCAGGATGTATGAAATACAGAGCAAAGGATGCTACTGTTTACAGTCTGCAGGCTGGATCTCATCCACCTCCAGCAGGAATTAAACAAACACTAATGAGTAAATAGAAATGAAGTTTTGGAAAGAAATATGTACCCACAACAGCCTGCGGAGACAAAACCATGTTTTTAACGTTGTAATTAACATAAAGTTGCTCAGCCATGTTGAAATCTACACAGCACAGTAGGGGAAAGGGCGCAGTGGTTGCCAGCGTTTGTTTTCCGAGGAAGAGCGAGACAAAGCCGAAAACAAACAGCATCTGTTAACAAAAGCAAACTCTATGACCCACTTAGAGCCGGGCTCCGAAACCAAAGGTCCTCTCCTCCATGTTCCTCACGATCTACACTTCAAAGTTGCTCATTACTTCCATTTGAACCCGGCCGACAAGACTCTCAACTTGGCTTGTTTTCTTCTGCCGTGCTCACGTCGCCCCGTGTCCAGATGGAACTGACCGAGGAGCGGGCGTTTACACTTTCTGTGGGGGTTCAGACATCTGTGCCATGCTTTGAGTTCACTTTGAGCACGCTTTGTGGCTTAAGAGAGCTTTGATACTGAAAACAGCAGGCACAGAGCCACATTTACCAGTAGTATGTGGAGCAACTACGACACATTTATAAAATCAACCAATTAGCATGAAAATGGAACGAGGACAATAGTTGCCCTCCATGGCACTAAGTGCATAATTGAAAAATGACCCACCTGGAGATGCTCGCAGCATCCAGGTGGGGCTTACATCCACAAAAAACTCAAATAAATTAAGTCCTATTTAAAGAGCGCTGACAGGGCTGAGGTGTTGCCATGTTGCTGTTTTGTTGTGGAGACGAGAGAGAAAGCAGGAGATGGAGCAGGAGGGAGAGAGTGAGAGATGTAAAATGGAACAACTCCCAGGGGCAGGAGCATTCATGTTTGCAGGGAAAAACCTAAAAGGGATTGTTGAAGAAATATAACAGCCATTAGCTGTGCAGAAAGTGGCTGCTGACAATGAGGAAATCATTTTCCTTCAGAGAGTGACTGTCCCTCAAAAGTGAATGTAATGAGCCCTGTGGAGGAAAACAGTCCAGGGTCAGGGGAGTGTGTGTGTGTGTGTGTGTGTGTGTTCGTGTGTGACATGAGTGTCATGAAGAGGTTACAAACTGAATAGGAGGTCCTCAGCCCTGGTTAGTTCATTTAGCTCACTGAAACAGCCTCCAGGTACACAACGAAATGAGGAACAGTAACTGGCAAGCAGTTTACTCGCCCTGGAAATGATCTATTGTGGGTTCCACTGTGGCGTCTGTCTGCTGCAGCCCACCGACAAATTACAAAATAGTGTTCACGCTTTACGTGATTAATTTCCCCCTGATTGATGCTGCCTTAGAGGCTCACAAATACGGATAATTATGAGGAAAATTAGCTTCAACTGAATAATTTAATTGAACTAAAATGTCACCGAAACAATGTACAAGTGCACAAAATAAAAACAACCCTCGCTGAAGCACATGGCCCGCTCTGGCTCCAACACTGTGCAAAGTCTTTGTAGATCCTTGACCTGATTCAGATGATGGATTTCTTTCCAAGTTGCCTGGAATTGATTCTTCTTTGTGTCACAAACGGTCCACGTACCCAGGGGGGGCAAAAAAGGCGATAAAGTTAAACTGCAGGTAAACAAGGCTCAAGGCCACATAATAAAAAAAGCATAACGGAAGACATGGTGTCAAACAAGAGAGCCAAAAATACGCTATTTTACCAGGATGCAGTTCATTAAATCCTGCAACGCAAGTGTTTCGGGCCTGATGCCCTTACTCAATGGATCTCAGTGTTGCCACTTTAAAAAAAGCTGAAAAAAACAGTTGTTTATCAGAATTATATTTGCCATCACGCAAATAATACACCTACAGGGGACGCCATGCCTAATTGAAACAGCAAACAGACGTGACTTTTTATTTCTTGCTTCCGATTAAAGTTAAACGTCAGAATTTTGCTTTGCTCCTGGCACGGCTACAAGAGCAACAAGAAGGACTTTTACCGCACTCTTACTATATGCTTAAACTGGCTACATAACGTTTCACTGGGAAATATGTTCAACTAAATTGTGCTAAAATATATTGACATTTAGGTGGACTAGATTATGTCCAACAAACATGTAATCAGATTGGGGGTCAAAAATCTGAAAGTAAATCTAGTATTAAGTAAAATAAAGAAGGTTTATAGAACGTTATTCAACCCAAACTTTTTCCTGAGCCTGACCAAATGTTTCTTGTGCTGGGACCGAACCAAACTGCCGTTATTTATTAATTCTTTTGTTTGCTTTGTCAAACAGTCACAGTTTGGTTAGGTTTAGGCATCAACTGTACTTGGCTGAGTTAAAAAAAAAATAATGTCTAGCGCTAAAAAAATCTGTCAATGCTATAGTTTGCTTTCACAGGGGACACCGTGGTCTCCTCGATGCCTGGCGTCAGTTTTGGAATTTGGAGACACTTAGCTGCAGTGTTCACGAGTGAAAGAGAAACAGCTTCCCTGTGAGGTAAGGGAACTCTCCAGTGTGTGCTGCTACAGCCTGTAAACTGAAATGTTGTATTTTTGGACGTCTGTTGTCATAGAATTGTGGTTGAATGTTGCATTTGTGAATCTTTTTTATTTTATTTTTGGCCTTTGCCTTTATTGGATGGGACAGTGAAGATGGACAGGACATATGGGGAGGAGAGGGTGAGGATGACCAAAGTGGCAAATTCCAAGTCTAAGAAAAGTCACTTTGCTTCTGTATATGGGGCGCCTGAGCTAAGCCAGTGCCCCGCACCCTGGGAATAATTTTAAAATAAAATGTATGCACTCAAAGGACATTAGAAGTATCTGTTACAACTTTTAAAAGGCTTGTTTTTTATAGTTTAAGTGTTTGGGTACTTGTTGTGGACCAAACAGTCAAGGCACAAAGGAACACAGGTTTGAAGCTCAAAAAATCAGGATCTTTATTCAAAAAGAAGTTTAACAAAAGCAATATTGCTTAAACAAGCAAATTAAAAGAGGTCAACAGAACAAAACTCTACTGAAAAATAACTAGATGTGAACTCAACCAACGGACCTAACAAAATGAGACCTGAGGGGGACATTTATACAAGCTGACCAAACCAAGACTAAACGTGCAGGGGAGGACAACATACAACATAACTAAACCTGAATATAACGAAACCCTATCCCCCCATGCTGTCAGCGCACTTGGTATGGTCCTCCTCCATAAAGCCAGACTCTACCCACAGACACATCTTTTGGCCAAACCAGGAAGGAGACCCAGCAGCCAGGTAACTCAAACAAAGGAACAATGAATTAGTATAACTTAATCAAACCAATGACAAAGCTCTGTAAATTTAGTGTTTGCTTAATAAAGAAACCATGTACTATATAAAGTGCTATTAACCAAATTCTAAACCAAATAATTTGAGGGTGTTTTATGTATAACTGACTGCAAATGAAAATAAAGATTAAGTTAACATGTGATAATGATGTGTGTGTAAGACAACCTTTCACTGTGGGGCTGTGGCCATCACAGTCCTATTTATACAGTGGTAGGCACACAGTCTAAAGCACATGGCGCAAAGTTATTTAGGGCGTGTCCGGCGCACTTTTGCTAGTTACACCCCAGCTAGAAATGTTTTGTTCTAAGAACTTTGTGAGAATTGTATGTGCAATGTTTGTAATAGTAGGAGAACGTTCTCTGAAAACATTTTCAGAAAGTTGCAGTGAGAATGTTCAAATCACATTTCTTGGACGTTTTATAAATCACGTTCTGATAGTTCAGGCCGTACTAAAACATAGACATCATTGAAACGTTCTTTGAATATTAGATTAAAATGTTTCCTTTCAAGCGTAGTTAGAACTTGTAGGTAATGTTAGACAATGTTATGGGAACGTTCCCTGATAGCTGCGACGGCGCACAATCAGGGCGCAAACCAGAGAGCAATGCGCAAAGAGGTTGGCTTAAGTCATAGGTGTGTTTTCGGCATAACATGAATCAAACCAATCAGAGTGTCAGCTCTCATTCCTTTTAAGAGCCAGGTGTGCCTGCAGGCAGACGTCTTGCTATTTACAGTGTGGAAAATAGCAATGGCACTTGCGCTGCAGCGCTTTGTGCTGGGTATACAATAGGGCCCTTAGAGTTCATAATGGAGTAAAACATGTATCAAAATGCCTCTTTTAACCAACACTAGGTAAATGTAATATATCATTTTTTGTATGAACTTTGAGGGAAGTGTTACAGAAATGGTGTGAGGTTTGTCCTAGTTACATTGCAGTCATGATTTTTACACGAGGTCATTAAGGCCGACATGCAAGTTGCAATATACACAATGAAGTGCGTGTTTGTAGAGCTTGGCGAATAATTAAAATGCACAAGTATAACAGCGTAAGTGCATTATAACAGCTATTATACTATTGTTGTGCTCCTGTTTGAACTGAAGCACTGACGTTTACTGGCCCTCTAAAGGTTGTACGCAGTGGCCAGAGACTATATTAAGCTGACCGCATTAATACCACGGAGACAATTCCAAGTTAAATTTGCAAATCTTATTGATTTTAATTGTTCTTGCTTTTTAATGTTTTAATGGTTCTCAGTGTTTTTGCTGTTTTATTGATTATTTAAATGATTTCACTTCTCTTGCCCTTTTATCTGTTATCATTATGCATTTTCCTGTTTTATCCATCTCTCACCTAGCCTTCTCTAATGATTTTACTTCTATCTGCTCTGTTGTTGTCTGTACCTCGGCACCATTGTAAATGAGGGTTCTCCCCTGATGTGTTTTTCCGAGGATTTCAATAAATGATGATGATGATGATATAGAGCATCTGCATTAATATGCAACATATGTTTATAGATCTAAAAGGAGAATGAACCTAGATTTATCGGGTGACTCAGAACAAATGATAAAATTACCTCATGCTGGATGAGTATATGTGCATCTAACATGCTTGGTCATCAGGTAAATGATATGTAAATGTAGGTTTTTGTGCTGCCTCCAAGAGGACAAAAATCAATTAAATTAATGAATTCCAGGTTTGCTTAGATTTAAAAAGTTCAAACTTAGAAAAATGTAAAATAAAAATGTGTAAAGAAGAGACAGGCAGCCACAGTCCAAGCTTACCTTTGGATGCTGAAATTTGGCATTGTCTCAGTCATTTTTGGGTTCCCTTATAGCCAATAGTAGACTCTCACCACAGTCCAGGCTTGTCATCTGTGGGACGGGCGAGGACAATTTCTTCTCGTCACTCTCTTGATCTCCAGATGGGGAGCAGGCAGGCAATTCCTTTGTGCTGACAGGCATCGGCAGCTCCTCTGAAGAGGAAGAATCACACTTTGTAATGAGCTATCTCCCCCAAATAGGCTCAGGAGGACGGCAGAAAAGGTAGCAGCTCGAAGCTGACACAATGGTATGATGGGAATTAAAATACCCTGCGTATGAGAGGAACATCACAAGTATGATAATGTGTCTCTACTTCAATGTAGTAACTGTCACTACTACAGAATTTTACCTTCAACATTCAGTCAGGCAGTGAACTGTGACAGAGCCCGGATTACGTTCATTTTACACTGACAAATGTTCCATTAGAACTTTTTAGGTATTTAACTTAATGTACAGTTTGTATCAGAAATCTGATGCCAGGACTGTCTGTGTGGTTACACCTGTATATTGCACGCATGTTCCCAAGTACGCCTCCAAATATTAGATGTAGAAATGATGGTTGATTTCATTCAGCAGTAAACAAGTGAAGCCCACATGGGAGCATTTGTAAATTGACTAATTATTTATTGGGAAATACTAAGAGGTCCTCTCAAGTGGCACAGTAATTAGTTGTTCCATATTTATATTTTTTACAAATTCATTTTCACTTGGCTGGAGAATAATTAACTTTTTGGTGATTTTAATCATTAGGTTAAAATCTTAATCAGCAAAATGGACACTATGGCAACCTGCACATTTAATAATAACACGTTGTACAGTTTTATTAAAGGTTAAATGTATTCTGCAGGAATTTCAAATGCTGTAGACTTGGTGAAAGGGACATTTTATGTATTTAAAAGTGTTACAGGAAAGAAAATAAAAATATTCCACATCATCGTGGAAAGTATGAATTCCGTTTAAATTGACATTTGACATTTGAAGTACATTTTGTAATCATAAAGACCGCCTAATTTATTAATATTCATTTATTTATTTCGAGGATGTTTAAAAGTAACAACATAAAATATTCAGGCAAACAACGCAAATAGCAATAACGGCATACTTTCTATAAAGACTCATCATTTATAATGAGTCTTTGTTCAAAACAGGTGCAGGAGAAAGTAAGAAAAACTTCCAAATCTTGTCCGACCTCTTTTTTCTTTTAAAGCTCCTGTGAGGAACCTTCGGTTTGTGTTGATTCTGGCGCCCCCTGTGGACAAAGCCGTACCTCTTATCTCTTTGCTGATTTTGTCCTGTACATGCTTAAGTGGTGTTTTTTAACAACAAATCTCATCCTGCTTTCTTTAACAGCCACATGCATCACTCACTAATGGTCTGGTTTGGTTTTGTAGGTCATATAAAGTAATCAGAATTAATTTCAGTGTGTTTCATAACCAGATAAAAACTCCTCACACGAGCTTTAAACTATATCAGTTCAGTCGAGGCCGAAGCATTCAAAACAACAAAAATGCTACAAAATAATATAAATAACACTGTAGGGATGTTAGTCCAGTTTAGCCCTCTGTTCTTCCTAATCATCTGGTGGATGAATACAGTCTACAAAATATGATATAATATTTTCTGATGTATTTAACATCAATGAATTGGATTATAGAAAACTTTACTGTTTCTTGACAGAGAACAGTCCATGTTTTTGTTCTCCTGACTCAAAGTAGTCATATGGATATTAATCTAATCCGAATGTCATCTTCATCTGGACCAGCTGTTTGTAACTGACTTGCCCAGCTAACCCGCTGTGAGCTGATTGGCTGTTGCAAAATTTCCTTCAACACAAAACTGGTTTCTTCACAAAGCAGATCCTCTGTCTGAGTTGTTTTGCAGATTCAAACACGAGTGTGTGTTTGTGTGCATGTGTTTGTGAGCCCTGCCTTTAATGAAACACTGACAGAGCAGAGGAAAGAAGCAGTGTGCCCCTAATCAAAAACGATGGTAAATTCCATCACATTGCGCGTTTTACAGTTGATTCCACGTTTCTTATCAGTTTCCGTGATTCTGTCCATGTTTTCTGCATCATGAAAATCACTGAATAATATCTGACATTACAGCAATCTGATAATTGACAGTTGGTTTCTTTTTCTTTAACGCCATATGTTCATTGTATAAATATGTGCTTATTCAAATTGAAAATGTAGTAAAAATTTAACCTGGATTGATGCTTTAATTGAACTCATTTACATCATAAGAGACTAAAACACAAGGCCACAGAATCTACAGCACGTTGTAAGACGGATATCTTGAAGGTGAAGAACAAACTGCAGGATTGAATTTGATGATAAAATCCTCTTGATGGGAACATGTGAAGGAGCTCACACAGGGAGAACACCTTATCCTATCTACACGTTTCAATCTGCAGGACTTTGCTGTTAATTATGACAATCTGTGTTCCACATGTTAATCTTTTCTCTCAAATCATGCAGCGATTAGTGTCATTATGTGCACAATGAGTGTTTGGCTATGTCCAGTAAATTGTGCAGGACTCCCCTTTAAACCTTATCACCTATGGATATCTCACTGTTACTATTTTTGGTAGCTCGGGCACAGTACAGAAGCCTGGGTGGAATTACGATCAGGTAACTGAAACTATGGGCTCTCCAAAGATAGGTCAATGTGAAGAAGTTAAACCTATCCAAAGTGGTTATAAGCTGTAAATACAATGGAATATTGATGTAATAACCATAACAGAGACATGAAAGGCCAGCTACTGATGCTGAAGAGCAGGTTTAGGAGTTAGCTCTATCTGATAGAAGTAGAGTCGGTCACCTATTGGTTTGTGCACCACAGACTGGAAGCCTTACTGCGAATCTGCGGCGAGATTCCATACAAAGTCAATGCCGCCTGGTGCGAATGATGCAATACGAAACATCTATCATCAGCCTATCAACATTGAAATTCTCCTGACACCGTTGGTAACCACGGAGATAAGCCCCACTTCCTCTCCTCCATTCCGGAAGCGAAGGGCGAATATTCGCCTGTTATTTAAACGCAAATTTTGATCCGGCGGTCAAACTTGAATATTTGCTTCGCGTTTGGTGTGAACGCACAGTTACATTTGGAAATTTGGCCTTGTTTTTTGTTTTGTTTTGTTTTGTTTTTGGAGCCAGAAGAGACTATATTTGGGCCAGATGAGACGCCATTTGAAAGACAGTTTAAAGGGTCTTTCTCATTAGCTACTCTGATAAGGCTACTCTGGTCGTCACAGATAGAATCTCATTTTGTCAGAAGTCAACTGTCAACTGAGCCGGCTCATTAATCAGCATTGGGTAAAGACACTATAGCTTTCATAAATCAATTAATAATAATTTTATGAATGGAAGCTTAAGTGATAATAAACATTGGCAGACACACTACCACACATATTTTTTATTAGGATTAGGGCTGAGTATCAATAAGAATTTCTCAATTAAATTTGATTCAAAAGGTCCCGATTCGATTCGATTTCCGATCTGATTCAATTCGATATCGACTGTTGTTAGGGGTATTTCAATTGCAGTATTAAGGCACCTCTAATCTGGTGGATTATCAAAATGTTTAACGTTTACAATAAGAATTAACCCCAAAGAAGTTACATCATGTACTTTTTATTTATCCTGACAAACACACAGCAGTCAAAAAATTATTTACAATTTTATGAATTAGACAGCCAATGATTTTTTTTTCCAGTTTCAGATTTTTAGTCCATCATTTTTGTACATCTGGCTCATAGTTTTAATTAAACGAACTGGGGTTCAACTTGCACGTGATTTGGCCACGAGATCTCATAGCGCGAAGAAAAAAACCACACGAGAGATATGTGCAAAAAATTCTAGCATTTTTTCCCCCCTAAATATTTAGTTTTGAATACAGTAGTTAGAATCCCGATCCACACTTCATACCCATTGGTGGCGGTAGTGCACCATAATGTTGTTTGCCAAACGCCATAAAACACTACAAGAAGAGGAAGAAGAAGATGTTGGGAAAGGCGTACTGTATAACAACACGCCGAAAATACACTTGTGGCCAAAGCCGACGCTAACAGAGAGTAACATAATCATCAGAGCAAAACTAACTTACATATTCATGGACGCACACACAATACACGTTTACACGTTTGCAGTAAACAAGTCCGGGCATGTCTCCCTCACTGCCATGTTTCGGGGAGATGCGCTGAGTCATGCTGAGTTCAGGAGCGCACAGAAACGTGAGTTATCAGACACGTTTTTCCCCCATTTTTTAAAGATCTAGCTCGGGATTTATTAATCAAAACTGGCTTTTCATTTAAGAAACTAAATGATTACCTACTTATAATGTTCTGATATATTTAAACTCACAAAGAGAACCGGACAGGCCTTGTGTGTCGTGTCTCATAGAACTATGGGTTTGGTTGCACACGTCTGTCTTTGAACATTTTGCCTGGAATTAATAATATTTATCTGACTCTGCAAACAATGCCCAGTTTCTCCTTAAGAGGAAGTACCTCCTATATAACTTCACTAAATAAAATCCCAACATGGCTTATGGTTTAAAAGTTCTCCTTGAAAGGACAATGAGTGTCATAAAGACAGGCTTTAGGACTGTTTAATTGTAAGATTTAAAAAATCACAACATATTTTGTGTAAACAGTGAAGTCAGACAACTATTAAACCACGTAACAATGCAAATAATCATCCTTTTCTTCAGCTTCCCTTGACCTTATGGAGCTTCATGGTGAGATTCAGTTTGTTATTTAGTGAACCAGCCTGGCACTGTACCTCTGTGGTTGATTCTCAAAGTGTAGTTTTCTGCCACGGCAGAAAAAAGCTCTAAAAGCCAACTGTGTAGACACCAACAGCTAACAGACAGTTTTTGGATTGTTCCAGACTCAGATTTGGCTCTTTAAGATGAAGGTTTGTACTATCCATCCATCATTATATCCTGGTTCAACCTGAACTGATCGCCAGTCAATCACAGGGCTGACGCATAGATACAGACAGCCATTCACACTCACAGTCACACCTACGGACAAGTTGAGTTTCCATTTAGACCTACCTGGAGGGAACCTGTGCATGCACAGGGAGAACATGTGAACTCCACACAGAAAGGAACCTCCCAGCCAAGCCAAGATTCGAACCAGCAACCTCATAGCTATTTGGTGACAATGCTAACCACTGCACCACCATGCAGTCCAGGTTCGATTATTCGTAATTTCAGTGCTATATCAAACTCCTATATTAGCCAATAAACAGAGTTTACAAAAGCGCTTGCAGTCAATCAGACATGACTTTCTTAATGTTCTGAATTCTAAATCAATTCTAAATCAAAGGATTAAAGTTAGCGAGTGAGCTAAAAATAGCAGCAATTTGGCTCAAAGCCCAAGAAGCCTTGGTCCGTATTTACTGAAGAGGAGGAGACCTTTGTGGATAATTCAGCTCCAGGTGAAAGCCTTGTGACTGATGACAACTGAAGGGTCATTTTGAGACTCTTTGAAAGTTTGCAGCCTGCTAGCAAGACAGCTCCTGTAGTGCTCAGTGTACAGTGACGCAACTAAGAAAAAGAAGTGAAGAAGTTTGACAGAAAGATTGATGTAGATTTAAAGTCTTCTTGACGATTGATTTAAATCTTTGACATTAAGGGGGCACTCCTAGGATTTGGTTGATAATTTTGTTTGCTGTCCAGTGAAAACCCCGTAGGTATTCTATGAACATCCATCCATCCATTTTATACACCTCTTATCCTGTTCAGGGTTGCGGGGGGCTGTCACCGAGCTAGATTCTAATCATTTAAAAACAGAACATTATAGAAGCTAGAATGACTTCACACTGACCTGAGTGAACATGTCTGTTTAAAAAAAAAGGGTTGCCTTACAAACACACACACACAGTGCTGTCACTCTCTTTGCAGCTAGAAGATTCATCATTGGTGAAAACATCCCAGAGGTTAAAAAGTCCATCAGAGGCACTATTCTGTCTGAAGTACTCACGCTTGGCAACTTGCACGTTCAATGCGGCTCTGTGTCCAACTGGGAATTCCACCACTTAATGGAAGACTAGAAAGAGCCTGGGCCTGTTCGAATGCATTATTGTAGGCCGTTTCCTCTCATGTCATCGGAAGTACAGCTCTGTAGTTTTCAAGGAAAGGTGAACCACAGGTGTTTTCCCACTAACATTAACTTCATGTGACGTGTTGCCTGCATCCTGTTTATTTCATAGCTTTCTCAGAAAGGCCAGGAGAGTCAGCGCTTCACCGTTATGCACAGAGGAATCATTACATCAAAACACAAGTCTTTTTTTACCAGTCAGTTTTAAAACAAAACTACAAAACAAATTCAGCTATCACCTGAATAAATCCAATCGTTAGTTGTCCATCTATTCTACATACAAAGATTGTGAAGGTCACATCTGAAAAGGGCCAAGTGGGAACCTACCAACAACAAGAGTCCGACTCTCAACACTGGAAATCTTGCAAAACTCTTGCAGTCAAACGAGATTTTAGAGTAAACAAACATGGTGGACGACGGGCAGGAGGAATTGGCGATGATAGTTTTTACTGAAAATTCAGGAAGAAAAAAACTGTGGGTGAAGTGGTGGAAACTGGGTTGTACATGTTACTTTATGCTTCACGTTTGCTTTTGTTGCCATGGCTGCGGTTGTTGTGCTTCCTTCTTCAGTCGGCTTGCTTCCCCATTGGCTATTATTTCATTCCACTTGACAATCCACAGACTGCGCGCTCGGCTGTCCTCAGGATTCCCCCCACACAACAGGATAACAGATCGTAAATAGTGAACATGTTTAATATTTACGATTTCAAATCAGTGCGGCCCCGGCAGCCTTCCGACCAGATCGGGGGAAGTAAAATCACTCTTAATCAACACGCCACACCAACTTCTTATAAAACAGTACACAGCAAAACAAAAAATATCCACAGCATTGTAATTACTGTTTTCTACAGCGTTAGAGAGGGAAGAAGGAGAGGATAAGGGCAAGAAGAGGCATTAGATGATCAGAATATTCATCAGTAACCTGACCCACAGCAAGATCCACTCCTGATTCCCTGCCAGTCAGTAGTAGAGTGCATAAGTGATACACTGTCTCTACTCCTTGAAAAGCCAGTCCCTTTACAGCACTGTTGAAATGTTATTTTCAAAAGTTAAACCCAATGAATGTCTTGCCTCTTTTATCAGCTCTACTATGCTTTATTATTAAGCTATTAATTTGAGCCTACTGTTGGGCCGACAGTGCAATTAAGTGAATATATTGTTGCAGCTTTAAATAAAACAAACAGTTAATATCAGGTATAGTGGACTGCAAAATGCTGTTAATTCAGCCCCCTTGTGTTTTCCTCTGACTTCCTAATGAAATAAAAGAAGGGAAGCACCCCCCTGGTGCTGATGATGGGCTGCGTGTTGCCACAGTTTCTATGCAACTTGAGTTAATTCATACAAACCACAAATATACATGAAATATACTATATATATTACTTTTATTGTTTTATGCTGACATTATACCTAAAGGAACTAACCACTTCTCTGGGCTGCAGGGCTGTTGGTCTTCCTCTTCTTCTTGTCCTTGCTCTGTTCTTACTGCTGTTGAAGTGTTTGGATTTGGCGGCACACATTCCTATTCTATGAGTTTCTTGGGTTATCTGATAGCTGGTGAAATTCATTTCAAAATTGACCTTTTTTTCTTTTCATGCTGTCATATGTCACGAACCATCTTTTTCCCACACGACTTGGACTGCAGGTTCTTTTTTCTGCACAAGAGCTTGAATCGGCAACATGAATTTACTCGACTCCCAGTTCATAACGGCAAAGAAAACTGCAAATGCAAGGGCTTTCATCAGTGGGCCAAAGGCTAAATCACTATTTTATCAAATCGTTTGATGAGAGATGGTGATTCAAAAGCAAACATTTTTAACTGACAAAACTTTAGAGCTGGGGTATGATTGAGTTTCAGGAATCTTTACAACCATATCTGAATGTAAATTCAGTCATAGCTCATATGAATGGCCAATCACAATCTAACAAGTTATTTTGTTGGGTACTCTTTAAGGATCATAAATATCTATTACAGGTTAAATGGAAGGTATTTGATGTTTAAAATCTTGTTCAGAAAGTTGAAAATGCAAAATGAAAAGCTTCATGGTGTGTCCGAACTGGAAAGGGCGCTTCTCGATGATAGTGATTTCACCAAGAACGTGCAACTTGGACAACCAAATACCCCAAGCAAAGTTCTGGAATATGTCATGGACATGGTGGTTGTACTGTAATATGATGATCGCACTTGACAAAATGTCAGGACATCAACAAAATATCCACTCTGTTTCTTGGGCCTGTATCTACACCAAGTTGTTAGGCAATCTGAGCAGTATTTGTAGCAACATGTTCTCGTCCTTGGTCGTCAAATTTGGCGATGCATCTCGTACAGAAGTACAAGTAAGCCTCTGCTTTCGTATTGTTTAACAATGTGAAATGGTTAAAGGCGATAGTTCAGATTTTTGAAGTGGCGTTGTATGATGTACTTATCAATAGTAAGTGTACTGCGTACAGTGGATAACAGTCAGCATGGCCCCTGTTAGGAGAAGCCAGCCAGAGTTCCTAAACGGAAGCTAAGCAAAGCCCCTCTGCAGATGGGGTCACGAGTACCACATACTTTAGCCACTATAGGGTCCTACATATAAATAAACATTTTAGTTAAAGTGTATGCTGTATTTTAGTTTTTTGGCACCACTTCACAGTGACGTCAGACAGCCCTTCCCTCGGCACCGTCTCACTCCGCACAACGACACTGTATATCTGCAGCGCACGTTATCGGATCAGCTGTTTGGTAAGCGGTTTATAAGAGAGACAACAAATACAAGAAAATACAATATTATGGAAATGATTCGCGGTGGGGACTAGGGGACATTGTTTTCCTGCGCATGCTGTGTTTTATGCCGTGTGTCAGCTGTTTGTGTCAGAAAGTGCAGCGGCTGAAATCAAACTTCACTTTTCTGATGATATCACAGTCACTGCTTGTTTTTTTTTCGGACTGTTCAAACAAAGAGTGTCCTGGTTACCTTATAGTTTACACCGAGTTCTGTTGAGTGATATTGGCGTTAGAAAGCGGTGGCTAGCTCCACTGCATGCAAACACCAACACTCCACACCCAACACTGAGACAACTCCACTCGGGAAAGGGCTGTCTGACGTAAATGTGAAGCATCGACGAAAAATAAAATACAGCGTGCACTTTAACTAAAATGTTTATTTATATGTCGGACCTATAGTGAGTAAAGTATCTGGTACTCCTGACCTCATCTACAACGGTGCTTCGCTTAGCTTCTTTGTAGGAACTCGGCTTCTCCTAACTGGGACCGTTCTGACTGTTATGTACTGTATGTAGTACACTTACTATTGATTAGTACTTCATACAACCCCACTTCAAAAAATCTGAACTATCCCTTTAAGGCACAAAAACTACTTGGTTCAGTTGAGGAAAACGTCACGGTTTGGGTTGAAACGACTACTCAACTCTGACTTTTCGTTTCAGAAGGGACTCAAACTCTGGTTTCCTTTGCTGTAGTCTTGCATTGTTTGACCAATCCATCTCCCGATTGCCATTACAAGAAGACTTTTTTAGTCTTGCTGCTACATCACTTGAAACAGTTCCTTTAAGTGTCTTATATATCCACGAATTGGTTTCCATTGGAGTTAGTTTACTGTCTACCTTGTGTGTCTGTATGAGAGTAGTTTGGTATTGGACATTTTTGGATTGAGAATGAGCTGCTTGTGGATATATGTTGGTTTGGACAGCTGGCAAACAAGCTTAAAGACAAACAGACAGAAAGACTCACTAAATAGCAATGCAATCCTCGGGCACTTCTTCTAGAGGGCTAAACTGTAGATTTACTATTATATGTAAAGAAAACCTTCTCTGGACTTCAATGCAAATACTTAAAAATGGGCATGGTGCAAACAACATGTGTACTGTTTCTCACAAACACCTGTGAGCAAAACTCTATACAGTACAATGCTGTTGACTGCATCCACCTTCACTGGCACACAAACATACAAAGTGACTGCATGTTGTTCTCTGAGCAGCTGGCGCGGGCAGAGGCAGCTCTTTCAACTCTTCTCCACAGAGAAAGGGAGTTCACAGCAAAGTCTGTGAGGCTTTCCAGCAGTGACCTCTTGGAACAACTCTCCTCATCTCGTCTTTGAACTTGACAAAGACATGGTGGGGAAAAAAAGCTACAAGACTGCAATAGACTTTTTTGTAAAGGCATACAGTATATATATACATGACACAGCTATGTATCCAAGGTAGGATAAGGAGCACAACAAGTCAAAAGTGAGGTATGCTCTGTTAGGTGAACACAAGGCCAACCTTAAGGCAATCTGGAGGATGAATGCTATGCCTTTTTTTTGAGTCTATAAGTTTTTGGTGCAGACTTCTGGGCAGCAGCCTATTTTAAGGTTAAGACAGAAACTGCAAGCCACCCCCACACCTGAGAGGAGCAGCATGTTGTTAGGCGGGTAGGAAGCACAGTTAGCCAGCAAAAATAGTAACAACCAAAAGCAGCCACAGTGACTACCCTACAATTAATCCTGTGTACACCTCGACCTCTTTTCCAACTCGTGATGGTGCCCAAACTAAAACAAAGAGCTGTAACTGTTTCGTAAGTTCTAAGTTGGAATGACCCTTACTCACGGCAAACATGTCAAACATGTCAACAGGGCTTGGAGGGTTACTTTGAAAATGTATTCCGATACAGTTACTAATTACCTGTTAAAAACATAATCAGTAACCTAGTATCCAAGTATCACAAATTTAAAGCGACGTAACTGATAACTCTTAGTTACTTTAGGATTACTTCAACACTAAATCTGCAAATAAAGACAAGAGAAAAGACATTTCAATACTTTTGTCAAATGAATAACACTAATTATGCTCACATAAATTTACTTTGTTAAGTCTGCTATTCACAATACTTCACACTCAAACTAGCAAGTAAACTGCCATAAACTTATTCCAGGCTGGAGCTTGTGTTTTTACCCTCACCATCCTGGCCACGGCCATCACAAGAGTCACAAACTATTTTTCAGTAGTAGAAGAAGACGACTTAAACTGGGATTCTGTGCAGCTAACGTCAGCGGTTGGTCTTACCTGTAAATGTTTCTTTAAATTAGATATCGAGTCCTTGAGTAATCACAGCATTTTCACAGCCGGAAAGGCAGAACTGAAACTGTACTGCCATGTTGCTCCCATTTTCTCCTTTGAAGACAAAATGATGGCGAAATTTCCACCCAGTGACGGCATTTTTTTCACCACAGGCCATGGCAACCACAGACTGTTGATGGCAACTTTGGGGAGCAATGTTGTGCCACTTGTCAGTCATGAAGTGTTGTAACGTGTGCGTGCAGGTGCATGGTATTATCAGAGACGGTCAGACAGATAGTTTAGAAATGAGACGCCAGATGTTATAGAGCATCTTTGGTATTATATCGTCTTCATTTTAAAATGAATTTAAGAATTGTAATCTGCTAGTAATCCCCATTTTTAATTAAATATCTCTAATCTAATATCCTCTTTTTTTCTGTAACTGTAACAGAATACAGTTGCCTTTTTTTTGGTATCCTAATTATGTAACGCCGTTACTTGTATTCCGTTACTTTCTAAGGCTGCATGCCAAGACCCTGGCAGTGAGAAATGACCGTTCCTTTTTTTGAGAAGTCATACTTGTAAACGGTGGAAATTATATATGATTTTGCTGATTGGAATAATTATGTCAGTGACAGTGCATTTTAAAAGACCTACAACCCTCAGTTCACCCACACAGCTGTTTTCATTTTTTCAGACTGATTAGACCTCCTCTAATGACTGCATGAACAGTGCACCATTATAATTCTGTGGCCTTACAGCACTGTTTCCAACGGTCTACACTTATTTCTGCCTGAATGTGCCATTCAGTTCTAATCAAACCCTGGCATGTAAGCACTGTTTATAATGTTAATAGCTGGAAGCCACATATTCAAAGCTTCTTGTTATGACGAGTTATTACACAGCTTTCTTGAATACTCATTTGTAATTGGTCCATTCTGGCATTCTATGAAGCATTATTTATGAATAGTAGATGGTTGAATGACAGACTGTTACCACAGATACAGCTCTGATCATACACTCTGGAGACCATACCCAATCATATCACTCTACAATCTCAAGGTTATTGAAGAGGAAGGTATACTTTATTAACCCCTGCGGGGAAATTCAATGTTTTCACTCTGTTATTACAAACATGCTACACACACACAGGCCCGAAATACACACATGCACAAACAGGATTCTATGGACGTGCACTAATGGAGAGGTCTCAGAGTGAGGGGGCTGCACATGGACATGCGCCCCGAGCAGTTGGGGATCCGGTGCCTTTCTCAAAAGAAAAGGAACTGTCACCGCTACAGCTACCAGCTCCAATTCCATACTTGGTCTGTACTGGGACTTGAACCAGCCACCCTCCGGCTCCTAAGCCAAGTCCTTACAGTCTGAGCTAATGTTTACCCGACAAGAAAACCTATTATGTGGCTGACCAATCAGGTCACTGTGTGCTTTTGTGGGCAATGTGTTACAAGGACTGTCCTTATGAGGCCAATGAAAACATGTTTGAAAGCAGGTGCGCGCTGCGGACATAGGTGAGGACAGCGAATGAGCAGCCCTGCCTACTCCCCGAACAAAGTATCCAGACCCCGGTGGTCAGCGAAAAAAATCATCTGCCTGTTCACAGAAATATGTCCCTGAGTTCATTGAAACTGTTGCAGAAATGTATGTAGAAGAAAAAGCAAAAGAGGTTTCAATACACAAAGACCTCTGCTCTGTGTCGGGGTCCTGTACCATTCTTCCTGGATTTACTTCTGCAATAATGACCCCGTCGCTGTACATTATCCCTAACTGTTGTTTTCTTTGGCTTTTATTGTTATGACATTCTCTTTATCATCACATGCAGCGCACTTTCAGTCACCTTTGAGAAGCTCCAAGCTAAATCTGGTGCAGCTTCAGTCAGTGACACTGATGGCTCAGTACAATCATACTCCCATTTTAGGTGCGCCGAGGCACTTCTTGCAGCTCGGTCAGACGGAGAAGCTACTCTGTTTCAAAAAGTGTAAATGTAACGGAGCGGTGTTCTGAGTCATCTGTGACTGAATGCACATCAGTTTCTGCATTGAAGCTGCTCTTTATAGTGACCGATGCCATTGCCAGCCGTGACATGAAGGAGTTGATATGATTGGTTCATTCATGTGACATACACCTCCAGTGTGGGTGAGAAACTTGAAGAGACAAAAACACAAGATGCAAGTCCATACAGGCTGTGTTAGTGTGGGTCATGTAGGGGTAAACATCTCCTGAATTGTTGACTCCCTTAACAATTTAATCTGAGTAGTGAAGCAATGTAATAAAAATTGATCTGATAATTGATTAGGCAATAGATTCTGGGGCATTGAATGCTGTGTGTGCGCGCTACTTTTCTACTGTTGCCGCTGTGTGAAGATTTATTTGAAGCCGTTCTGCTCTGAAAGCATCATAGATGCTAAACAGGGAAACGCGGCCATGGCAAATGAGATTAGGCTAATTGTTTATTCCTTCGGGGTTTATACGAATAACATTACACACAAGGTTAATTATCTCAATAAAATACGCTAACATAATCGACAAAGATCATGTCTTTGATTAGCAAACAAGAGTTCCGTTGCTTTATTCCAATTAAACACATGATAAATGGCGTGTGACAATCTGCTGGCAACGCTCACTCTGTTTACACAGGAACCCTCTGAACCTCTTTTAAAAATCACAGTTTAGCAGTGACATACAGTATAAGTCACAGGCTTTACAACTGACAATAAAGTCACGGCTCATAAATCATTATGTCACGCTGCAGCTGTTCTGCTGGGTGCTGTGATAATGACTTATATTCTGACAGCAGGCGAAAAAAAAAAAACTGCTGGCCATTTACAACTGTTCATTAACATCTCAAAATGTAGTCAACCTTCTGCAGCAGCGCTCAAAAACAGATCAAATGTTCTGTCAGTCAACGTTTGTCAGTGGAGAAATGGAGGCACATGACAGTGCGGGAGGATACCTGGATGTCACACACTTCCAGCGCTTCCCTGAGTCATTAGCATCGGTTTGTCATGACAGCACCTGACACATGACAGGCAAAGGCCTTCTCCGCCTTTCATCCCAGGAGAGCACGTCTGACAAGCAGCTGAGTTGACTGACTCATACACTGACTAACTGGCTGACTGACAGACGATCCTGCAGTGGAGGGGCTGCGGTGTACACAGATGATGAGCAAAGAGGACAAACAAGCTGCGAGCTGGAAGTGAGGAGAAGAGTGGGAGAAATTGGTTACATGCCAAACGTGACAAGTTAACAGATAATACACTTTTGGTCTGTTACAGGTTACATCGGGGTAAATTCATGGTCTGTAATGGTGTAAAAATCTGAGGTAAAGTTAAAAGATCAAGGACGGAGTTAAAGAAAAGAACCGTACAACTGTACATGCTTACACGTGTTTAAATACTAGAAATATGTTTGTTTTACATAGTTAAATTAATTCTTTAAATTTCTATTTAAACTGCTGTACATCTGTGATCTGCAAATTGGTCTAAATCTGATAGCCAGGGATCGATTGCTTCTGCCTCCAACCACGTAACACGGGGAATTGTGGGAAAAGTTGCCTCTGAGGAAATCTCACCCTGTCCTTCTTGTGATTATTTCTCCCCTTTTTTAAGGTGTGCTGTTATTTTAAACGCTAACTTGGCTGTTAGAACTTGCTCACATGTCAGGACAGCGTTAAGGTGACATGTTGAGTAAGTTAAAGTTAGGCAGAGCCCCTGCTAAGTCACGGAGGAAACCCCGAAGCTGTGTTAACTGCAGCCACATTTTGTATGCAGTGTGAATTAACATTACACAGGTGGGAGTGTTTTTAGCACTTTAATTTGCAAAGTATGTTTCAAGCACTTTATTTTGGTAAGTTTTGGTATTATTTAGTGAGTTTAACTTAAGATAAATACTGTGTATTTTACTGTAACTATTATAGGATTTGTACTTTCCTACTCTGCTACACACCAAAACCATTTGTGACCCGAGTGACAACCCTCCACTTGCCTCTGCTCCGCTGCTCCACAAACCCCCTCCAAACTTGGAAAGGCAGAAATAGCAGCAGAGAGGGAGGAGAAACAAAGACGCTGAGAGACTAGTGGCGCTCTGTGCTAGCCTGCCAAGTGGCACCGTTGCCACTGCGCATGGAGTTAGGTGCCAAAGCTTGTCAAACACGGGGCCCCCATCCAATCCAATCCAGTGGCAGAGGGGAGGGCTGGCTGCCACTCAAGTCACCTATATAAGAGCCGTCACTCCTCACCGCTGCCAGGCCTTAAAAGCACCTGCTTTCGTAAAGGCCCCTTTGTGGTATAAAGACACAAATTATGTGTGCATGGTCACGTCAGAGGGAGGAGGGATTAGACTGTTCGAAGGGGCCATACGCTTTGTAACACGATGAAACATGAGCGCTGAACTTTCTCTCACATTGCTGCTAATTCCTTCCACACCGAACCGATATGTCAAGAGTGCTGCATTCGTCTCACGCTATAAATAAAAAGGAGACTTCTTGCTGAACCAGTAAATTTCACAGTGCACAAAGTTTATATGACAAATGTGTCTCATAATTGTAATTGGGGTTGCCTCGCTTGCAAAGGCGCTTTGTTCTGGGTATTTACTGGGAAACAGCACCTGAGGGATAAAAGAAGGAGAGATGCGTTCTCAGCGGGGCACAGAGTCCAGACAAGTGTGTTTGTTCTCGTGTGTGTGTGTGTGTGCAGATGTTTCTTAATTGGATTTGGCCTGAGTCTACCTGTGCATGACGTGTGTCTTGATTTGTTTTTGTGCGTGTGTGTGTGTGTGTGTGTGTGTGTGTGTGCGTGTGTGTCTGCGAGCTTGATTGCATGTATTTGCATAATCAACAATGTTACTCATTGTTAAGGCAAGAGACTATTAACAGTATCCACACGTTAACACCCCCTGTGCACACCCCCCCCCCCCCCCCCCCCCCAACCCCCAACCCCCAACCCCCAGATAAATAAGTGAGATGTCCAAGAGAGATCATTATCGGAGAGGCTCGAAATCGATCCATCCTAATTAATTACCTGCTTGATAGATAGGAGTGAGTCCCGTCACACTCCAACAGCCCAGGAGAAGAGGACCGGCTGTTCAAATCCCGCTAGTAATGCACACAACGGACAACTGTAGACAAATTGTAGGGACAAATGCATGACAGTATTGTCATTGATAGCAATCTAAAACTGTAGGTTATACATTATTTACTGTCAAATGATATGAAATATTAATCAGTCACCCAAATTAATTAAGGACAATTAGAAAACAAAAATAATCATCATTTGTCCATGTGCACAAATTAACAGAAGACACAAACAAGCAGTCGTGAGGGGCCTTTATCAGGCTGCACAAAGTGTTGAGCTCAGTGAAGCCTGTTGGACAAATGGACACGCCGACTGTATGGAGTGAAGGAACCTCCACACTCCCTCCAAAGCACACACACACGCAGGGAGCAAAGAATCCAATCACTTCTCATTTTCCCATTGAAAAGAAGACTCTTTCTCCTCTGTAATCCCGTCTGTGCAATGATCTCCGCCTTTCTTACCCCCTCACACTTCCTTATCCAAATACATGCACCTAAGAAGAGGATCAGCGGGCTCATCTACGAGCTATCTGGACGCCCAATGTCACATTTAAACCCTGCTAAGCTCTAATTACATAGTGTGTTACAGAGTGGCAGATGAAATATGGCCCTTCTGTAATATATCAGCAGGAAGAGAAGAGGAGTGCAAATGTGAGACATAAACCAGCTTAAATCAGTTGAGTGAAGCATGATATATCTGCTGGCCACATCCTCTCAGAGAGCCCTTGTGTGTGCGTGTGTGTGTGTGTGTGTGTGTGTGTGTGTGTGTGTGTGTGTGTGTTCTGTCTCTCTTCTGCGTCTGTCTTAGTTTCTGTTGAGACTCTCCTCACCCTTATACGCTCCATTTCACCCAGCTCACTCTTCCCTTCTTGGAAACAGTTCTATATTATTTTGCACTGAAAAGTTTGACTTGGCTAAAGTTTCTTTGCTGAGAATCTCAAAGATCATACAGAGTAAAAATGTAAATTTAAAGTATAATATAAATTCTCAACAGAACTTATATCCAAAGTAAATATTTTTCAAGCCTCTGGGTGGGTGTTTCCCTTCACAGATATACACTTACAATTAAAAGCTGGTAAGTTGGCAAAATATTTGCATCATCAATTCTGGTGCTTTCACACCTGAAGTCCGTTTGTTTGGTCCCAATCAAAGTCCAAATCGTTACAAAGTTACATTTTGCCTCAAGTTTGGTTTGTGTTCAGAAGGCAGCTTTTACCAGCGGACCAAAAGTTTTGATGTACGAGGAAACTGCTCTCTGATTGGTCAGAATTTCTACGTGGGTAAACTCCCTGAAGTAAACAGGGAGGGAGAGCAGACTCCTCCATCACACTCAACATGATCGGGACTTTAATGTTTTGATGTCTGAGTTTTTGTATTTTTAAGCGACATTGTTCCAAAGTTTGATCAGCTCCTTTAGTTTTTGAATACCTCCGTGTTCTTGTGCGTTTCCACAAGCATTGTTTGGTCAGCCCTTTTTTTTTTTTTTCTCGTCGCTCCCCCACGTCTGTCCTCTACTCATCTTGCTGCCTGGCTGTGTGTCTGTGTCAACATCCATTAACAATACACAATGCACAGCTTCCTGGTTTGCTTCCTATATCAGGTCCTACTTTAAGTCGGTTTATGTTCTCAACTGAATTGAACAGGACCCTGGTTCGTTTGGAAACGGACCGAGTCCCGTCTTTTTTGGTGGACCATGGTCTGGTAGTTTGGGCAACACCAGAGTTTGAATCCAAACGAACCAGACTTTCCTAGTAGAGTTCGAAAGTCCGGACCAAAGCTGACAGGTGTGAAAGCAACAGCCACAATTCACCCAATACCCCATTGTGGCATAACAACACTTTTATAGTGAAAAGCACTCCATTAGAAAATGAAGAATGTGAACAAAAAGGGATTATCTTACTGAAGCACCTTTTTACAGAGGATGCTATGATGTCCTTTGAACTGAAAAGCTAATTTGACCTGATCAATAAATACTTTTGGCTATAACTACAAATCAGATCACAACTTGCAATATTTCTTGGAGTACGCACCTTGCCACCCCCCTACCCCCTCCTGATCTTGGTTCAGAGCTAGCCATTCAATAAATACAGATATTCAAGTATTTTCTTTCAAGTAGTTCTGAAAGTACAGAGGAAGCCCCTTTCCACATTTCCAACGTAGTGGCGTTGGCCTTGTTCACCCGGGCTGTAGACAATTCAAGCATGACCACATCTAGGAAATATTCCAACCACTTTCTGCTGTACAATTTGTGCGGTGGCAGCCAGCGTTGTGCTACAGGTTTTTTGGCTGCAGTTAGTCCCTTCAGCCACAACTTGCGCTGCTTCCCACTAAGTTCAAATAGTGAATCATCATTGAGTAAAAGAGGGATTGGTTCATGAGGTATAGTATTGCCAGTTATCTTCGATAAAGTTGATGCCACTGTCTTACAAAAGTTATATACCTCGGGGGTGTCCCACATCATGTGTTTAAATGTTCCTGTTACATTAAGGGGACACAGGTCATAGTAAGGGCAGGCTGACTGTTTCATATGGAATCTCACAAGCGGTGTCTGGTAAGCCCTCTGACACATCTTTTCTTGTCACGTTTTATCTTCATGAAGACGCCATGAGACGAGTATACAGATATCTGTTTGGAATGTTTGTGGACAATACTCGTATCTAGCCTATGTTTATGTATGAATTGACTTATCCATTATTATGTACAACTATGTACATGTATGGGCAGATGTTGATGGTATAAGAGCAATTCATGGTATATACAGTACATACGTATGGACAAGAGTAGACGAGATTTACGGTGTTTGTCTTTTCTTTTTTCCCAGAGGATACAAATAAATGGAATATATATACTCAACCATCTCTTCCTTTGTAATTGTTTTTATTATTATAATGTTTTCTAAAATGGTCAATGGACTGTACTTACAGCACTTTTCTAGTCTTCATGTCACATTCACCCTTTCACACACTGATGGCAGCACCAAAGTGCCGATCTCCAGTCAGGATCTATTCATTCATACCCGATGGCTGTGCCTTCAGGAGCTATTTGGGGTTTAGTTTCTTGCCCAAGGACACTTTCATGTGACTGTAGCAGTCAGGGATCGAACCACCAACCTTCTAACTGAGAGACGACCGACTGTACCACTGAGCCACAGCCACCTCTTCCTTCTTATTTTGTAATTGATCGAATATTATGTCACTCTTATATTACTTTTTCTAAATGATTTTTTGTCCCCTGAGCATGACACCAACAAAAAGATTGAAAGGTGGTGTCACCAATCTGAAGCCTGGAAAGGTTAAAACGACCCAAGTTTCCCCTTTTCCTTTCAGCCCACACTGTGTTTATTACATAGAACTGAAAACAACTGTCTTATTATAACTTTTACCATTTGAAGGAGCTGTAATGCTGTCAAGTTAGATTGGATTCCACTCAGAAAGTCTCCCAAGAGAAGGAGACACAGCTTTGAGGTCTCGCCGAAGCGTGCACAGCAGCATCCTGCAAAACATCTTGGCAAAATATGGAGTTTAGAGGGAGTCTGGGTTGGGAAAGTCACCTGAAAAAATAAAGTCACCCTAATAAACTCTTTGTTAAACGTTACATTTGTCCCTAACCAAAATAGTTTCTGTGAAGGTTCTCAGTCATCCATCTGTACGTCATTACCTACAGAGGCTTTTACGTGTTTCTAGCTCCGCCCTCCAGTCAGTTTAGAAATGAAGAAGCCTTTCGAATAAGAGGTGAAACATCTTCAAGAACTTCAACCAAGTCCAGCTGCCTTTTGGATTAAGCTGAAAATAACCAACATAGTTATAGAACTTATGACATTTCTTTTGCTACTCAGTAAAGCTCAAAAATGGATGTGAGTGTGATATGGCATGATCTAACCCCCACACGGTATGTTTTTCCAACTGTGTGTGTGTGTGTGTGTGTGTGTGTGTGTGTGTGTGTGTGTGTGTGTGTGTGTGTGCGCGCGCGTGTGTGTGCGTGTGTGTGCGTGTGTGTGTTAGCGAGGGTGGGCTTCAGAAGGGACAAACAGGGTGAGTCTGGAGGTTCTGGAGAGGTTAGACAGGCAGACAGAGCGACCATGCTTCGGCGCCACACGGTGTATGACACGCTTGATCAACTCTCATTACAGCTGTGCTTGCAAAGCGAGCGCATAAACATGACCGCAGAGGTAGGATCACACACACACATACACCTGAACACACACAACGGCAGATGTAATAACCTGTGGACTCATTTGCATACATTTAACCGCAGACTTGTCAGCCTTCTGGCCTACACCTCCTGCCTTGCCTTCTAACACAAGAATTGGCTTCAAGCTGTGATCGCTCATCGTGCATCATCAGAATCACAGGAAGAACCACAACAAACACACACACACACACACACTTGTAGACACACAAAGAAACCAAGGACAAGTGAGGCAGAAATAAATCCAACATACATTTTAGAAACAAATACTTTGCTTTGATGATAAAATGTCTTGATAGTCAGAATATATATTTTCCTTCATGTTTATTCATGTTTTTTTTTAGATCTTCTGAAAAAACAAGCGTGTAAATGTTCTGTACGGAGGAGACATGCTCCACTGAGAGCAAGATGTAATCTTGATCCACGATTTTCACAGATGATGTAGTTTAAAATGTCAATTTGCACCCGTTATCAAGATAAACACGGAGAGCTCATGGTGTCATTAAGTGATTTAATTTCATGGTCTAATCAGTGAGGATTTCATGGACAACAGCAGATCCATATCTGAACACATAACGTCACAGGGTACCTGCGGAGAGTATTCATTGATTCCATTGATGTTCTGATTCAAGGACCTTCATTTTGAAGAGAGGGAGATGTACGAGAGAAAAATGTTGAGGGTAGAGCAGTAATGTCCTCTTGCTGGCAATCAATAGATGTGGAAAAAGGTGGAAGCTTATTACTGACTATAGTTAAAAGGTGGAAAAGGAAGCTGAGATATTTCAAACGCACATCTCTGTTTGCTTTTTTTTTTACTGAGAAATTTGACAGATCCTCAAAAAATCTAATCTTAAGGATCAGTTTCAAATCTCCCAAGTTTCTGGCTGAGCCTTTTGATGTGAGCATTAGCATTCAGGTGCTGGAGGTGTAATAATGTCAAAGGTCTCCGTCTGAGGTGCATGACTAATTTTAAAGAGGTGTGATTTCACTAAAAGAGATGGATGTGTCCTAATAGCTTCCAGTCAATTTGCTCAAAAGGGGCATTGATCTACACTACTGGTGGCCCCAAGTACTTGATTCCTCCATCACTCAGCACTGATGAATCTCCTGCTTGTGTCATCATTGACCCCCGGACTCTATAAGAAAACATCCGACCCCGGCACTGAACAGACACCACCATCCCTGACCCCTGAGGGAAATGGAAGATGAAAATCAAACACTGCATTCCTTCAGGGGGGATCAGAGCGCTCTGGTGCCGAGTGCACAGAGTGGCTTTTTTTTTTTTAGCTGTGAACATGTTTAATTTCACTCTAAAGTCTGGTACCTTGCTTTTGAAGCCGGCCTCAACTGGCCATTCAGATAACTGCAGCACTTTCACTTGGCTTCATTTTTCAGCCCCCGAAGTTGCCGCTTGTTGAAAACACACAAATTTCACTGTCAGCACACTTACAAACTTCCCTGAATATCCGATACTCTTCACCAGAGCCACCACCACGAAAGCTGAAGCATGAGGGACAAGAGATGAGACAAGCAAGGTAATGGAGGGACTGATGAGAAGGGAGAGTAGAGGCCAGGAAGCAGATGGAAAGGGGGGCTAGGGAGAAAACTGTCAGTCAGGGATTGTGGGAGGAAGGAAAAGAGAGAAATGAGGGGAGACTTATAGAAAGAGTTCTGCTTCTTTTTCCTTTCCCTGCAAGGTAGGGAGTTGGTAGCAGAAAGCCCTGCAGTTACAAACACCACCAAGAGTCAAATGAGGACAATGAGCTGGTTGTAAATCTTATAGACTTCAAGCACTTCAGAGCACTAGAAATATCTGTCATCTTGAAGGCCACAGCATTGCTTTTGCACTAGCTAATGTGCTACATGGTGTGCCAGTGCGAGCCTCCACAACGGCGTCAGTTTAGCTTGTGCTCAGCCTCTCAAATGTGATTCGAAATTTGAGTCAGGTCCTGGCCCGACTAACCTTGTGAACTTGGACTAACACTTTTGTTTTTTTCAGCTTGTATGGGACATAAACCTGATGAACCTCAGTAGGTAGAAACATTAAGGTAAGCCAAACGTCTGGATGATGAATTTGAGTATTGGACTTTCATTGTTTCAGCTCCGAACATGCTGTTTTATGATGATGGACACAATGTAAATGCCAAGATTATTACCCAAGTAACAATGCACATTTGAAAAAAGACAAACTAGATGTCCCGTTAACATTATCTTCCAAAGAGGCAAGTTGTAGTTAACATCAACCCATGTGTTTCTCAAAGAATGAAATCAGGTTAGAAGGAATCACGTTTATGAGAATGGGATCGCTGTGAGGTCAAAGTGATGTTGACCTTTAAACATGAAAATGTAATCGGTTTATTCTTGAGTCCAAGTTGATGTTTGTGCCAAATTTGAAGATATTCCCTCTTGGAGTTCCTCAGTTATCAGGTTCACAAGAGTCACGGTAACATCCTTTAGTGTAAAAAAATAACACTTTATTTCATCTTTTGAAAGAGCTGTGTGAAATAGTGTCATCGGAATTTGAAAACATGTATTTAAGGATAACAGTGAGCTTTACTTTGACCCGTGACCACCAAATTCGAAATACATTTGTCTATCTAATGGACTTTTGTATCAAAGTTTCATGCCTCCAACCAAAAGGAGGCTTAAAAAGAAGGAAAAGACTCCTAACAAACAAAGAAAAGATGGATGACTACAGATACAACTTCAAAAATAAGTGAAAATCCAAAGAAAAACAAACAAATTGGACGCTCAGATGAAGGCAAACAGATTGAAAAGGAAAGCGACCGTCAGCGAGGAAAATCAAGAGTTACAACTGGAGCCAGCCGTGGACGTCACACATGCAACACTGTCTGGATATCTGGGAAGTGTGCTCCCGCAATTACCGTTTATCGCCATAGGTGCCGAGAAAGATGTAAGCGCTACTTGCTAGTTTTGTACAGTCCTCTGGCTGTTTAGAGTCCTGTATGAATGCAATTAGTCCTGCACTCAACTTTGTCGACCTATAAAGTTGAAATGTTGAATGTATTATGTTATGTGTCATCAGCAATCACTTGGAGTTTTGTTGCTGGCATTTGGAAAAAAGTTTCCCCAATGACACCAAAATATCTGGCTCTGCAACAACTCAATGCTGTGCCTTGTTCACGAGCTAGATGCTACATTTGTATCCTGTTTGGTGCTGGTGTACAGTGGGAAAATCGTAAAACCAAAACACTGAGTTCAAAATACACAAATGTAATGAATCCCTGTAATCTGATGTGATGAAATTGTAGATGTAGTGACAGAGGACACAAATCAATTGCACAGAAAGATTATTTTCACTTCTTGAGGCAAAAAGAGCCCAACCTAGCAACCTAACATAAGGACCCAGTGTCCAGTTGCTGTACTAGTATGTCTGCTACACCTCAATTAACCTTCTGGCAGCTGGAACAGTAAAACAGCCTGAGCCTTGGCTTTCACTAACACTAGGAATCAGTATGTTTCTTTAACGGTGTGCTCACAGAGGCTTGCGGTTGACTCTACAGGGGGCCTGCATAGTGCAGCTTTAATGAAGTCAGTTTATACACCTTGGTATGTAATCATCAAAAAGAGTTCAATAAGGCCATGATTCATATATTGTCATCTAAAGTCTTAAAGTAATCTTGAAGACTTTCATGTAAATAAATGTCTGATAAATCACTATGTATTGCAGAGTGAGGTACCACAATGGTGATTGAGCCTATGGCCCACTGATGAAAGCCTTTGCATTTGCAATATTACAGACTGGATGTCTGTGGCGACATTCGAGGAAAAAATCACAAGCAGCGCCCAGCTAGTGACGCGTTTTCCATCACCCAGCAGTGGTTGGTCTGCCAGAGAGGGTAGGCGGAGCTAAGCGGCTGCTTTTCCCGTCTCTGCAAGTGTTGCGAGTAAACGGTAATCTACTATGGCTGAACAAACAAAGAAAAGATGGATGACTACAGATACAACTTCAAAAATAAGTGAAAATCCAAAGAAAAAGAAGCAAATTGGACGCTCAGATGAAGACAAACAGTCTGAAAAGGAAAGTGACTGTCAGCGAGGAAACTCAAGAGTTACAACCGGAGCCAACCGTGGATGTCTGGTTATCTGGGAAGTTTTACTCCTGCACTTGCCGTTTATCGCCACATGGTGCCACCAAATAGAACAAAACTGAGTTCTTCGAGATAAACACTTTAAACTAGAAGTTTGAAATGTCCTTATCACACAAGTCTCATCTTTAAATAACATTTAGATACCTAATATTTACATCATATATTATAAAAGTATGAACAAAAGTATGAACAAATTATAGCAAGAAAACCTACATTAAACCCCCCTTGTCACCACAGTCTAATAGTCCAACTTAATTAGGTATGAAAAGCCAGTAGTCGCACACATACTCTAGAAGCTAAACCCTTGACCTCAGATCTGAGCTTGGTGTCACAAGTGAGCTATAATGCTCAGGTGTTTGTCACATGAGACCCTTGTATCACTGATTAAATTTTTCCATGCTCGTAGCATAGCGTCATATTTTAAGTTGATATTTAGTTTTCTGGAGTCTCATGTCCCCGATTACTCAGCATCAATGGAAACAAGAAAGAAGTGCAAGAACAAGGAAAAAAGCTTTTCTTTCACTGATAGAACGGGCGGTATGCTTCATGAGCACAGCCGACAGAGGGAGAATAAAGTAGGAGAAAGCAGTGAGTCACCATGGGAGGCATAAATGAAATCCATCTTATCTCTTTCTAATTTAAGACAAAGGCATACCGGAGGTGTGAAATGAATGAATGTTTATGTGTAATCTCCTCGCTATTTCACACCTCTCATCTCTAATAGACCCAGCTGTTCTAATAAAGCTGTCTAGGCATGAGTGGGATTAGTATCCGGTACATTGCACACCTCAACGTCACATTCTAGCAAATGTTATGTATTGTCTGCTGGAGAGGTTTGGAGTCGTGCACAGCAGAGGGGACACCACAGAGGCCGGCTGGGGTGAACGGCCTGACATAAGCCCGGCTGGATCTGGTGCATCAAACCTCTGTGGCACAGCAATGGAGACAGCGCCCCAGCCTGTGTGCGGCGTCCAGAGAGGAAGCACTCTGCAATGGAAGCGCTGGCTTTTGGATGCCATTAATTTGCAGTGACAGTTTGGCTTTCGTCGGCCACAGTGCTGCATAAGAGAGGTCGACCTTAATGCTGCGCTTAGCCTCTTTTTTATGTGCTCGAAGAAAGGAGGGGAGGGAACTGTCTTGCTTTCCATACATTTGGTTAAACAGCAGCTGGCAGTCAGCCGTAATTATACACCTAAGCCTGTGCATTATTTATGCCACCTTTTAAAATCCATTAAAAGTCATTTGGTCTCCTCTAAAACCTGTCATTATCGATTGACTTTACTGTAATTGCTGCTTTAAGCCCTGAAAGATTTTCTGCCTGGTGATTAAGGATGTGGGCTCAGCTGCAAGGGTGTGCAGAGAACATACGCTAATCAAGGCGCTGTAAAACTCGCAAGCCCAAGTAGTATTTCACCTGGTGGTCAGCAGCTGAAGCAGCCTCTGATTGGAGTGGATGGAGGTTTAACAACTCAGATCCCTCAGACGCTCCTCCTCAGTGGATGATTTGTACACTAATAAGGCTGTGGGTTACTTCCACAGTCGCAGCTACGCAACTTCAATCCCATCAATCACTGCAAAAAGAAAATCGTGTTGTCACAGCGCTGATTTCACACGACTTGCTAAACTGAAACGAGGCAGCGTTTCTATGTGGAAACTTTTGTAATATTATTCGTAAAACACAACTGGGCGTTCAGTACTCTCCCTATTAAAAAGCTGCAGAAGTGCTTGAGTGAGAGAGAGTAATCAATACCGACATCATTAACATGGCCTTGCCAGAGCGGCTGTCTCAACATTCAGTGTTTAACATTTAACGTCATGAGCCATTGGAAATGTTTCTGGGGGGCTTATTAATTCAAAAGCAAGTCCAGCAGAGTGTGAGGCTACCCAGCAGCTCAGTGATTTAAAGCTAAATGGGCTCTCAATTGCTTTAGTGTGGTTTTTAACTGCGAAATGATCGAGTCCGGATTAAGTGCATTTCAAGGACAGTTGTAGGTGTATGGGATGGCAATTATAACAGGAATGAGAACACCAGAGCACTAAATAGTGTCTGTGTATAAAGGTGTAATGATATATCCACTGGCCACTATCCTTTAGCTTTGTAGAACTCATTCAAATCAGGAAATAATGGTTCTTAATTGGTTTTGGCTCTGATCACTGAGTATGGTTTTGATCTTGTGCAGTATTTGTGAAGTAGATGTAGAAGAAATTAGCCAGAGGTGGAGTCAGAAAGATGTTTTATCCATTTAACCTGCATAAAAAGGGTTCATTATATTAGCAAGAGGCGTTAATAGATGCCTGTGGCAGTATCCCCAGCAAGCAGGGAACGTTCCCCTAACACTGGCTAACATTACATACAAGTTCTAATTACGTTTGAAAGAAAACGTTTAAACATTCGTTGGAATTGGTGCACAATCTCGGGATACGGTGGGCCGCGAAGGATGCACCTGATGGATCCTTCGCAGCCAGGGAAACGGAGGACACATTGTCAGCCGCATCTCAAGGAGCCTTTGAATTGGGACAGGCTTCTACGTGCTTCTGTGACGCAATCGGCCTTTAAATACGGCCTTCGAAGGCTGCAGCCCCTGGATTGGCACACAGCTTGAGACATAATGTTTTAACTGCAACATTCTAAAGATATTTTCAGGATGTTATTAAGGCCTGGGATGTCGAAGGCCTTTTATAAAACATTTGCTCAACGTTACATAAAAACAAAGGTAGAACATGCTTACTGCAACATTCTGAGGATCTTTTCAGGATGTTAGTACGGCCTGAACTATCATCTTATATACTTACACAAGTTTTGTGTGATTTTAATGGGAAAATTCAGTACTCCAAACTCTCCACTGGTGGCAAAAAGTCCAATTGTATGTAAAGCCTACCTGAAAATGAGCCTACTTGTCCCTTGATTCATTACCTCAGTGAAGTTTATGATCTCAATCACTAGTTTCCAGTCTTCTTCAATACAGCGGGATCTGCAATCTCTGAATTATGGTCCCATTCAGAGTAAAAGAGACAACAAAGCTTGGTATGCTTGAGGCAAGCCCACCTGTGATTGGCAGACCTGCTAACCACGGTTGATGTGTAGAAATACACTCTCATCCAAATATGGTCACTTCTTGCTCCCAAAAACAAGTAGAAAATGAGCAAAAGGCCAAAATTGAGTCTGCAAAAATGTACACCTCATGGTGGTGCTAAATCAAAATTTAAGAGAATGCCAAAGTTCTTTAAATATGATACATTGTCTTGGAACCACAGGAATAGTAAGTGCCACAAGAGTGCAGAGCATTTACCAGGTACAGGTCATTCCAACCAAACCTGGCAACAACAAGCCACCTACAGCAGAAAAGGTCCTTGTAGAATTCATGACCTCAGTGTTTGTGAAATCCTGGTTACTGTTCTGAACTAACCTTTATTCTATATAATAGACAGTTTTACCTTGTCAGTCCTCTAACTATGAATTATGCTTGATAGGGAATATCCATCTTGCAACTATTTGCAGCGCTTAGACATTTGAAACAGTGACAAGAGGCTGTGGGTAGTTGGTGTTAAGGTCGCTTTGCATGAAAGAGTCACAAGCCAAACATTACGCTATAGAGTCACGTGTGACCCCTCACAGGCCTCATATGCATTGCCTCATATGTATCACCTCAGACTCTGTAATCTCACACGGCTCGTATTAGCAAACTTTCAATATCATCCTTCACCCTTCATTTCCCTTCATATTCCTCGTTTGGTTCAAACTGCTCTGCTCTACAACTGCGCATCAAACTGTGCTTTGTTTCAGGCAGTAAACACATCAGATGAGGCGTAATTGGGCACTGGTTGAGAGATGACAGCATATGTAGCAGCCACCTGAACAGAGTCCAGGCCAGGCCTGGGCTGGGGCTGGTCCGGTGGGGGGTCTACACAGCAGACTCCCCTGGTACCAGCAGATGGCTGAGAGGCTGACCAAGTATGGCGATTCAATCTGCTGCTATTATCCAAGGTGGGCCAACTTCCTCCTGCCAGCAGGTCGTCTCTTTCATCATGCGCTTGCTCTCCAAAACTAATGTCTCCTGTGTGTATCAGCTGTGATGTTATATAGCTCTGCTCTGCCGTGGGTGGAGAAAAATGAGTTGTGGTCACAATTTGGGGAATGGCACCTGACTGCAAATAAAAATGAACAATAAGTGAATCTGAGAGAGAACTTATGAGCCAGTCAACATGGACTACTTCCTCTCAAATATTTCCCTTTCTGTGTTTGGGAGGAGATAGAATCATATGTGCAATTTGGCTGCATGTGTATCCATTTCTTTGTTGGTGCCTGTATGACTGCATGTGTGCAAGTCTGTCTGCAAAGGCAGAGATTAAACAGAAAAATGAAAAACTGGGTATCCTGGCAATGCAAGGACAGAGATATAAATCACAATATCAGTAAACAAGTAACTGCAATCTCCCTACTGAAAGGAACAAGCCAGAACTGTCTTGGTTAGCCTTTAATTTCATGACTTAAGACCTTATAAGAGAGGAGCTTCCCATGGGAGGAGCCACAGAGGATACACACAGAAGCACAACCAGTTTGCGTCTGTAAGAGCCTGTAATGAGCAGCAGCCACATATCACTGCTTAATCTTCCATGCTGCAGTTTCTATTTGAAGCCATGACGGTAGGGTAAGGAAAAGGAAAGGTCAGCCGATTCTCCGCCTCATTGATGGTCTGATTTTCAGCCTAAGTTGCTTGTGTGTTCCCTCGTCTAATTTTATGATCTGAAGTGTCGTTTGCCACATGTCAGGAGCCCACACTGACAGCTGCTGATCATGAAGGTCATCTGCAGCTATATACTCAGAAAGCGACACATTCATACGCACAAAGCAGAGACACCTGTATATTGAGACAGACACTATAGTTGTACCGCTGAGCTATACAGCACTGCCTGTTCTGTCAGTTCCCTTTCTCCGCTCAGCACAGTCCTGCCCACTCAGTCGTCTCAGCCTCCTGCACAGTTCAAGTTCAAGTCCTCTTCTAGGAGGCTGAACCACTTACCTTTTAGAGCAATCTCACTTTTTCTGCACCTTTTCACTCCTATCTCTTCTTCAGAAGCTCATTGGACAACTTTCACTCCTTTTTCAAGCTTTATCTTGGACCCCGCCATGTTCAGTCTTTTCTCTGCCTCAGGGAACAAATGCAACGCGTCTTTTATCTGCCAATTCTGTTTTATTCGACATTTTCTCTTCATATGCTGGACATTATGCTGTTTGTTTGCATGATAGGAGAATTATTTGGAAAAAACAGGCTCTTATACTTTTGTGATTTGCATGACAGAACATTGTTGATGAGCATGACAGCATAGTGTTAATCTTTATAGAAAGATATCTACAAGCAAGTGCAGCTAACAATCTGTTCTTAGACATCATATCTCAACTCCATTCTCGCTTGTCAAGTTGCTAGTGTCATGACCCCGCTCAAAAGTCATAACAAAAAAGGGAAACCACACCACAGTAAACATTTTAACAATTCTTTATTAATTCAATCTTAACCAAATTAGACCAAATTAAATATCCAATATAAAAGATGTAGTTTTATTTAACAGATTGAATCAGATTAGGCCAATTTAGAAATAAATTAACCATTTACGCTGTGAGGTGTGGAAATCAGTAGTCAGTAGTGTGTGATGTGCATGAGAGGAGGATTTATATGTGGACAAGTGTTGTATAATGCAAACAAAGCAGCAAGGTAAGCTCAAACCACCAAAACCAAATACTGTGTGCCTGCTGAGAGGGCCGGAGAAGAGAAAGAAAGGGCTTTCAGCTGGAGCTTTAGTGAAAACGGGAGGGTGATGTGGATTTCTGGGAAGGCAAATGTTCTGCTTGAACTACGCTCGTGGTCTAAGTAATATTGACCAATCACCTATCAGCAGGCTGCGGCGTATGCAGGAAAAACAGTCCGTGAGGAGAGCAAAAGCTGGCAGAATGTAAAGTGCTGTTAATTACATCCCGGCTTCCATCAGCATCATCTGATGACAATTTAGCTTCTTATTAATCTCTATAAACAGGCTGCATGCTAACAGCTAACAATCTGTTCTCGATCTAAAATTTAACTTGAGATGAATTCCCTTGACGCTGTGTCACGAAAGCCGTTCAATGTTGAGATTTCCCGACTTCCTTGAATGCATCAGATCGATCCGACCTCCGTTCAACAAACGAGCATTTTAAAAGTTTCCTTCACCTCTTGAGGACAAAGCTTGAATTTTTACTTCTTACAAATCTACATCATCTTTCTGCAAAGGTAAGACCCGTTAATAACAAGTAAATCACAAGAAAATGTTTTCTCTTTCTGTAACAATGCAGCACACGGAAAAGGAAGTCTTGACGGTTAAGTCGATTATCACTTACCGCCCGACACGTTAACCGGTGTCCCCAGAGGCTGTAACGTCTCAGACTATAGCCGATGGGATCCGAGATTGGAGCATAAGTAACCTCAGGACACTGGGCCCAGGTGTGCTGAGTTACTCTAATTAGTTACCTCCAGGATGACACAGCAAGCACATGATGACACAGGGGCATCCCACTAGTCTGTAAACATGCAGAGCTTGGAAAAGGAAGTCATGGCTGAATTTGGTCGCTAACCACTTGAACACGGGATGCCCAAAAAAGGTGTTGAAGCTTTAGCTTCCCAAATTGATACCCTCTGAAACATGAGGTCATTGAAGAGTTTCTAACATTGATAGAGAAACAAGAGCTACACTAAGACTTTCCTTTATGTTTGTCTGAAAAAGAGACCACGTTTTGTTGCACCAAAATTATTATATTAATTCTAAAGCCAATTTCTGTAGTTTAAAGGGATTTCCTCCCAACGATGTGGTTGTCCTCTTAATGCTGGTGGCCTTAAAGGTCTTAGAAAATTATAAGGCTTCTGTTTTCATCTGCATTGACAGATAAATTATAACTGTCTCGCCAAAAGAGCCATTTCCATTTTACCCACATGCTCCTCGATGCGTGATATCACCCTTCTTCTGACAAGTAAATACACATGTGGCACTGCATGTTTAATGATATTATATATTTGTGCAGTTGAAACTGAAGTAGGTAAAAACACATAGAAGATCTAATTCATTTTGCCATCAACTATACTTAGCAATTGTAACAGCAGCAATTTACACTCTAAGCGTGTCCATACAAAAAATACAGATCAGAGAAAAACCCAGCAGCTACTCTGCCTCCTCTTTATATTTACATATTTATTTCCTCACATTTATTCCATTGTGCCTGAGCTGACAGTTTAATATGCCTCTGTTAGTCAAGACATACGCATGTGCATTAACATCTGGATAACCTACTGAATTTTATGTGTGGTCCCTGCCCTGTTCTCATCACCAGCAGGTAGTAATACAGTTTGAAAGACTTGAGTTTGGCATTATTGCTGTTGTCATGTTGGTTCTTTGGAGCCAGACTTGACCATTTTTGAAAGAGAGGGTGGACATTAAAGAAGCTCAATAGGTAAGTAGCAGACATCAGTAGCTGCTAATTAGTGCTAAATAAAATAATAGGAGATTTTCCCTCACCAAAAATGTAAGCACAGAGTTCTTTGACAGTTACTCAGTACAATCAAAGGCACAGCAAGCTATATTACTTGACATCTAAATAACTTTAAGCCATAATATAGTTAAGTTGGATAGAAATGTATAGAAGTGCGCCTGCGCCGACTGTGCGTTCAGCCTGTTACAGTTGTTCCCCGAATTTCCCCCCGGGGAATTGACTGTTCCAGGAACTTTTAGCTCCAGGAACTTCTCTTCAAGGAACTAAATGGTTCCATCCTGTTGTCTGCGTTTGCACAGTGGCCTAAAGTCCCGGGAAGCTTAAGCAAATCAGGCCAATGACGTATGAAGAAACTGTAAAAGTACCTGCACTACACCACCAGTCCAGTAGGTGGTGGTAATGCTCCTTTAAGCTGGTTTGCCAACCACCATTAAATCTCAAAGAAGAAGAAGGTATCATCATCTGTGTGACGCTACAGTTAGCCTTTTAGCATGAAGGAGATTCAACTTGTGCTGTGTTTGATCGTGCTTTATTGCATTGCAAATGGATTGAGCACGAGAGCTTGCGTCTCCTACTTCCTGTAGGCACACAACCTCACGCCTTGTAAACACACACATCTGCTCCGTGAACTACATAAACGGATCAAGGTGCGGACATGCCAGGGAGTGTTTACAGTTACGTCCGCAGCACACGCATGGCGTGAGGTTGTGTGCCGACAGGAAGTAGGAGACGTGAGTTTTCTTTTCATAAAGTTACTGTCATTGTGCAGATCACGCTGATTAAACTTAGATTTCAACACCATTAGAAACGGTCGATGACATCCCGTATAAATAACACACGGTAGTCCACAGGTCTATTTGTATTTATTTTATAAGGAAACGTGTCGCTCCAACTGAACTATCCATACTTTTTTTTTAAGGGTGTCTTAAGTAAAAGGGAGGATTTGTTATGTTAATGAAAAATAGACTTAAAAGTCCCAAATAATAAGAAATATGATTATTAATTGTTTATACGGACATGAAAACACACTGCATTAATCTATTATAATTTCCTGGGGTATTATTATTATATTTTGGCTTCATTTTAGTTTAACGAGGAGGCGGAGAAGCAACGTATGAACCACCTTTATATGCTGACAATGGTTTTAACACAGCAGTTGAGCAGCACATTGAGCAGCTAAACCACAGCATGCTGAATGTGTTGTTGTCATTTGCACTGTTGCATGTCATTGGATATGTTTGTAGTTAGTCATGGACGCTTGTAGCTGGTTTGATCCTGTCTTGGCATCATAAAACCTGGTAAAAATCACATAATTGACACTCACATTAAAACACTTACTTGGCACTTTGCATGCAGAGCAACACACAAAAGAAAAAAATGCCCAAATTGTGACTTTGTCTTTGGCAAAGGGCATCTGACCTGGTCTGAGCAGGCTGCTGGCAGATAATGCAATTCGGTGTCTTTCTGGGTGCCCAAATTGCCGAGCACTGCAGGATTGCTAATGACACAAACAGCTACACCTTCCTTCCCAATGTGATCACCACACCAGACCAGGGAAAACATTCTCTGTAGAGAAAAGGGTCATTTTGTCAGTGCATGGCTGTGCTAATGAATAAAAACATTGAAATGACTAATAGTGTCATCACATCAGAGCCATAACAGGAGGTATGCAGATCTACTTGTTTAGCAAAAGCGAGAGACACAACTTTAGAGACAACAGGACTGTGGTGATTATGAGTGGAGGTCGCAGAAGCCACCTTAGGCCGGACTCCCATATTACCCAAATTAACCCCTCCCGACGATGGAAGAGAATGTGAAATGGAAATGTGAGGCTTTTAAAGATCCAGTCTTGCACCTCCCAAACAGCTTGCAGACTTATCGGGGCCCCTTGTTAGATTCAAAAATGTTTTGACATTAAGAATTTAAAAGCTTGATGATTACATCACTGCTTTCCAGGGGGGGGGACCACAATAGCCTATGAGAGAGAAGTCTACAGAGAGACTGAGCTGCTTTCAAGCAAACACTTTTAAAATTCTAGCCCTGCGGCTACGTTAGCTGGCATACTTCTGTTAACAGAAAACTAACAGTTAAAATCTCACCCCCAGCTCTAGCTGAACAATCCGTGTTGACTGTGTCTCCCCAACCATCTCTCATCCAGACTTATTAAACCATCTATCTTTGTCTTCTCTATCACTGCAGAGCATCACTACAGAAGGTTGTCGGACCACGTCAGTCTCTTTTTCTTTACATCTCCCTTCCTGTGAGATTATGTGTGATCTTACCATATGACCTGAGTGGGTGCGCTCCTTGCTCAGGAACACATGATGATTCTTCTTTCCTTAGTGTGTGATGATCGGTTCTAAGCTTGGTCCCTATCAGAGAGGTGGCCCCCTGTGTTACAGTGATAATCGTGAAGATTTTCATTGAAATAAATGTCTGTTAAGTCAAGATATATCACCAAATGAGGTAACACAATGGTGACTGAGCCTATGGCCCACGGATTAAAGCCTTTGCATTTGCAGTATTACAGACTGGGTGTCTGTGGTGACTTTCATGGAAAAATATCACAAGTGGTGCCCAGTTAGTGACGTGTTTTCCATCAGCCAGCAGTGGTTGGTCTGCCAGAGAGGGTAGGCGGAGCTAAGCGGCTGCTTTTCCGGTCTCTGCAAGTGTGGTCTGTAAACAGTAATCTACTATGGCTGAACAAACAAAGAAAAGATCGATGACTACAGATACAACTTCAAAAATAAGTGAAAATCCATAGAAAAAGAAACAACAAGACGCTCAGATGAAGCAAACAGTCTGAAAAGGAAAGCGACCGTCAGCAAGGAAAATCAAGAGTTACAGCTGGAGCCAACCGTGGACGTTGCACATGCAACACTGGGAAGTGTGCTCCTACAATTACAGTTTACCGCCATAGGTGCTGCCAAAGAGAACAAAACTGAGATCTTTAATATTAGCACTTTAAAGTAGACTCTATGGTGAATCTTAGGGCAAAGAAGACACACAGTTAGAGTGTCCAGAATTTGGCATGTGTAACTTGTCTCTTCATTTAAGTTTTGGGAGCAGGTTTAAGTATACACTGTCTGGCACTTTCTGCCTGCTGGCATCAGCACCAGAATCTGACAAAACACAACAACGGTGGAATTCGCTGCAGCTTAGTGAGGTGGATTTGGTTGGCAGTGATGGGCAGCAGGAGCACAAGAGCTGCCATTTGGCTCTACCTGTCAGCTCGCAGCCGCTCTGTGTTGACCCCAATTGCAGGCAATGCTGTGGTGTTACTGTTATTGTATTCTTGTCACAGTTCTTATTACCAGCTGTGTATATAAAGGTAATGCAGGTCATAACTACCGTTCTCTGTGTGTGTAGAATTTCTCATTATTCATACATCAGTCGTCACCCACTGTGTATTTTGAAAGTGGAAATTATCTTTATTATTTTCTATTTTACACTTGAGGAGCTCGAGGAAATACATTTCACTATGAATGTACCCTTTGTGATTACATGTGATGATTTTGTCCCGCTTATGCAAAAGCTACAATTTATGATAATAGCATTGAACATGTATTACTCTGACCCATTCTTTATATTAGTGTCTGTGAGTGTGTCCGGTGTGTGTGTGTGTGTGTGCGTGTGGTGTTGAAAGCAAAAGAGTCAAAGGTTTGTCAGGGAACAGTGGATAAAAAGAGAATAATTATCACTTTAATGTATGAAAGATGTTCAGAAAAAAATCATATTCAGAACTTGAAAATCACATTTGTAGAAATGCAGCAAGCGTTTCTACCAAACAAAGACGGAACACAGTCTGGAGTTCATTAAATCAGTTGTGTAACCTGTTCATCTAACTTACAAACATAACAAATTGGATTTTCAACACTTTTTTCTCTATTTGTTTTTTCAATTATTGTGGAAATTAATGTCATGACTGCTGCTGCTGTCCCCTGCTACACGGAAGAGTGGCACTGAAAGCAAAGGGAAAATGTGTTTGTGAGTTTAAAAGTGCTTTTTAATCTACTTCTGTCTTTGACCATGACAGGCAGTTATTTATTTACAACTGTGCGCCATTTAATGTCAGAATCCAAACTCTGTTTGTTTCAGTTTGGAGATAAAGGCTGGACTGTGTCAGTCACTCTAATTCCTTAGTATTATTGTGGGCAAACATCAAGAGCACGGTTTTCCATTTGACATTGTATAATTAATATGGCCTCATCACAGAGCTAACAAAGCAAACAGTAGGTTATAAATTAGCAGCATTACAGATGAAAAAAAGTCCGTTTTAATTTCAGAGAAACTCATTCTTCAATTTTTGGCTTACCTAGGGCCTAAACGGTGCTTACTCCATATTAGCATTGCAATTGCCTGCATGCAAGCTTGTTTAGCTAAACCGTTGCCAACAGTGCCCGGGGTCCACATTTAATTAAGCTTGGTAATAAATTATCGAAGAACTCAGCTCAGAATGCCTTCACCTCCGGGCATGGGCAGGCTTGATATTCAGCATACCTATAAAGTTGTTTGCCACTATAACTACAGATGCTGCACAACCTTTTCCGCACACCGGCACTATTTTGAAAAGGCCCTTTTAATACGGTACGGCAAATTTTTTCAAGAGAAGCACTGAGCTCTCTAATGCCCTCCCTGAGATCACCCAAGGCATCAAAAAGAGTGAAAAAAGCTTTTTATTTAGCGTCTCAATGTTTTCATGATGTCTGAATTCTGAGTGTTAAAAAAAACAGGAAGCTGCAGGGGGGCGTTTTAAAACCCTGAACACTGGTACAATGTAGCCATCGTAATTCTTTATGGCTGAGCACTTAATTAGGTGATGGTGGTGAAGTAGTGGCGTTGGGGCCTAATTATTCATTTAAGTGAACTGGCCCGAACTCACTACTAGTCCGTGAGAAATGATTTATGGGAGCCCTGAAAAGCCCTTAGCGGGATGGGCGATAGAGGCGAGTGGGGAGGGAAAGCTGCCGGACATGGTGGCAGCAGTACTGTGAGCATAACAGAAGGCAAGGATACGGAGAAGGGATGAAAAAAAGAACAGGCACTCTGGGGCTGATGGGAAATACGGCTGCCTTAATATGCACCGCAGGACTTTAGCCACCCTGGGTTTGCTGAGCTTCGCGTTCCATTTCTGTGCCGGTGGTCAGACATACTAGAATAGCAAAAAAGACAAAGTGAAGGAGTTTCAGACAGGCATGCAGACAGAGACAGGGAAGGGTGGAGAGAGGTGGGACACAGAGAACAAGGCAGAGTGACACAAGTGCAAAACATGCAGGGCTATAAAAGAAACGAAGATAAAGGTCGGAAAAAGACAGAAAACAAGAAGATCAAAAAAAGTATGTGTCTGTGTTGGTGTGACAGAGTGAGAGAGATGCTTTGACTGGAAAAAAAAAAGTAGTAGGGAGGAAGGAAAAAACTGACGGGAGACATAGAGAGAGATGAAAGTCAGTGAAGACCTTGAGCTTTTTGTCCCCCCCTCCCTCTGATAATACTCTGGCACTGCTGGAGCTGCTCCACTGCCTCTGGATCTCACAGCCGTACCAAAAATGTGCCTCGGCTCCCCACATGCTTTTTTTGTGCTTGGAGTGGGAGGGTTGCAGAGTGAGGGAAATGTACGGAAAAGGAGCGAGTGAGTCGACAGTATGGAGCAGTCCTTTCAAAAATATGCCACAGGTCCTGCTGGCTGCTTCTTAACCAGCTCACCATCCCTGTAGATCTAAGTAAGGATGTTGTTGAAACAGACAGGACTCTGGAGTTTGAGGCTACGAAAACAAGGAGCATTATTGTCAACAGTCAGAGTGCTGTCACTCTTATTCTCACCAGGGTCTGCAGCTTACACAGATAACAGTAGAGGATTTAACAGTCACTATTCCCCCTTGACATTCCTAGCCAGCAGCCATAGATTTGACTGAAACGGCATCTTTCCTGCTCTTTTAGCTACTTGGTCAAAATTGCTGGCTTTTCAATGTCACCTAATTTGAATTATTCTTGGGTCTGAATGACTTAGTTGATTGCCCCAGCCAGGAGACGTGAAACAGGCTGTAGTGGCTGTAACTTAATCCCTCCCTCTCTCTGTTTTTTAAACTAGCATTTTTATATCTTTGTTGTTTGGAAGTGTAAGTTCTGATTCAACACAATAACACAAACTAACCGATCTAGCCAGGAAAAGACCAGCAAGTCTGTTGGCTTTGTAGCCATCTTTTCTGATATATTCTCAGGCAGATTAGAAATCATTCTGAGCCTGTCAAAGGTAAAAGCATGCATTTTTAGTGGACGTTCTTTGATCTGGGGCATTTGGCCTAAAGGGTATGTTGCAGCTGTAGCAGCCCGTCTCAAGGCTGCTGACTAAAGCAATCTACTGGTGTAATTCCCAAACTTTTTGTACCCAAAAGGCTTAAAATAGTAAAAGTGCAAATATGACATAATATTTAAGAATCTCATTAAGCATTTGCTCAAAACCTAATTTAAAAAACAGCTAATTTTGCTAATTTAGACCAGACTGTGGGGGGGTTAGCAGATCATTTTGAATGACATCTGCCTGGCTCATCTGTACAGTAATGGTGCATGTGACGATCAGTGCGTGGCAGCTCTTCCTCTCACAGTCCAAAGACATGCTCGTTAGGTTAAATTTAGGTACTCTTCACTAAACACATAGGGTAGAATTTACTCATTCAAATAAAATGCAAAGTACATGCAAATTGTTACCCCAATTTTAATGAGTAGATCCTATTGGTTGCTTTTTGAAGTGTGCACATACATCCATGCTATGAACGCAATGCTAAATGCTGTGTTGTGCTACCTAGTGTCATATTATTATGGCACTAGGTAGCACTAATCTATAATGTATCTTAATGGCTTTGAAAGGTACAGTAAATCCATGTGAACCATGGTTTCTCGTGGCACAAACTCAAAGTATAATGCAGTCTTTTGTTACTGTCTCCTTAAGGGGTATTTTGTCCACCCTGTGTGCCCACCTGAAGCAGTTTGTTGGGTTTTCTCTGGATCACCTTGGAAGTATTCCAACCAATTCCACAGAATTGTAATGTTAGATTTGTGCTTATGAACAAATAGCCGTCTACAGTGTAAAAGCACGGCCTCCAAAATGACCAAAGAGATCATTTTGACACAGAAACTCTGACTGGCTTCCCCACATACACTATATTGCCAAAAGTATTTGCTCATCTGCCTTTCCACGCATATGAATTTAGGTGACATCCCATTCTTAATCCATAGGGTTTAATATGACGTCGGCCCACCCTTTGCAGCTATAACAGCTTCAACTCTTCTGGGAAGGCTTTCCACAAGGTTTAGGAGTGTGTTTATGGGAATTTTTGACCATTCTTCCAGAAGCACATTTGTGAGGTCGGACACAGATGTTGGACGAGAAGGCCTGGCTCGCAGTCTCCGCTCTAATTCATCCCAAAGGTGTTCTATCGGGTTGAGGTCAGTACTCTGTGCAGGCCAGTCAAGTTCTTCCACACCAAACTCACTCATCCATGTCTTCATGGACCTTGCTTTGTACACTGGTGCACAGTCATATTGGAACAGGAAGGGGCCATCCCCAAACTGTTCCCACAAAGTTGGGAGCATGAAATTGTCCAAAATCTCTTGGTATGCTGAAGCATTCAGAGTTCCTTTCACTGGAACAAAGGGGCCAAGCCCAGCTCCTGAAAAACAACCCTACACCATAACCCCCCCTCCACTAAACTTTACACTTGGCACAATGCAGTCAGACAAGTACCGTTCTCCTGGCAACCGCCAAACCCAGACTTGTCCATCAGATTACCAGATGAACGCGTCTCCACTGCTCTAGAGTCCAGTGGCGGCGTGCTTTACACCACGGCATCCGACGCTTTGCATTGCACTTGGTGATGTATGGCTTGGATGCAGCTGCTCGGCCATATACTGTATATTTGTACATGCTTGAACATGTAAAAGAGACCAGGGGCTTCATGATGTAAAATGGTTCATAGTTGACAAAGAATGTTGCACATGTTTTGACTCTTCATTATTTAATTAATTTGTGAAACATTTGATGAATGTTTTTGCTATCTAAGTCCAAAAGGTAAGCTGAGGAAGCACAGAGAGACTTAATATCCTGCTTGTGTTTAAAAAGAACCTCAATAGTCACAGTTCTGGTGACACTTCTGGCCCTCACCAAAGTGGTCTTTTCCACCGAATTACATGCAGCAGGGAGGAATATAAGGCAGTTAATGGTTTTTGATGAAAGTTTGCTGTTGTTTTCTCATCGTGTCTCAGTTTTCAAAGGAATTCTTCAGTGGCTGGATTAAATACGCACCCCCTGCTGACTGGCTGCAGTATAGGTCATAAAGCCTGCCTCCTCCATGTTACCAGATGGGACATGAGTCAAATTATAAAATCTAAATACACGCTAATTATTATCCTTTTTTTTTTTTAAACATCATAATATGATGACAATACGTCATTATAGTTAATTATTATCAAGCTGATTTATGTACAAGTGTTCATTTTTTGGCGTAGAGTTTTAATTAGTTATTTGATGCTATCAAAGGGGGTGTAACGTCATGCCTGACAGCTGCTGCAGCATTCTGTTGGAGAGGAGGAACGGCGAGAGGAGACGTAACTAACACGAACACTACAGTCATCGAACTTTCCATAACTGTGAATATCTGCTTCAGACCAACACAAGAAGCTGTTCGGCTGCAGACTGAGCCCACCTGAGGGCTCCAACACACAAGTCAAATGTGTGTTTTGGATAGCAGTAGGGGCGGCTCCACCAGTGGATCCCTCTGGCTCCAAATAACTTCACCAGTGCAAAATGGCAGCAATATTTTGGCTTCACTTTTGTACAATGAGAGAAGGTGGAGAGATATCATCCATCTATACTGTCAATGGTTAGAACGCATGTGTAGAGAGTTTGGCATTGGAAACGATACACCGTCTGATCTAGTTGTATTGGTGTAAACAAGGTTGCAGACAGATGCATTGCAAGTCGTTACAAGTTTCACCTGAATCTTTGGTCTGCACAGGCCATTACATGCAGTATTACTAATATATCAGCTTCTGGACCAATCTGAGATAATAATAAAGATGCAAAAACATTGAGTGACTCTACCTATGACACTGCAGTGTGTCTGAAATCTCACTCTAGTGCTCCCTATTGAGTGCTTATTATACGATGAGTGTCAAATGAAAGAGGCACTGATATTGGACAAAGCATAACTGAATGCGAAGTGTTTCAATGTTTAAAACATAACCCCAAACCAAAGTTGATTCAATGTCATTTTAGAACATTAGAACTGTGAGTGCAGCAACAGTGTTCATTTAAAGTAGATTTTAACCAAACTGCAGCACTTCTGACCACAATTCATGTAGACTTTTGGTAGCGTGTTATCTGAACACGCAAACAATTTCAGCTTTTGTAGCAGCATACAAACACACTGTCTTACACCTGGATCCCACGGGATCCGTGTCCGGCCCGTTCCGTCTGCGCCGCAGTTCTGGTCCACAGCACAGTGGAGCGCTTGCCAAGCAGCTGGATTCGCGAGATCACAAGGTTGCGCGAGAATTGTGAAATCACGCGTTAACGTCAATAACAAACAACAGTTCAGTTTGCACCTCCGAGGTTGATTATCCGCTCAATTGTGTCATGTGTGACTTCCTGTTTGGAACGATCTGCTCTGTTGAGCTTGACGCGTGCTTGAAGCGCCCTCCGTCAGAAATAGACCCGGCGCGTATCTTTAGCGGAGCAGAGCGGAGAGACACTTCTGGGACGTGCGGTGCGTGCCGGGGGATCACGAGCATCAACTTGAATGGGCGCGATCGACTCCAGAGGCCGCGGCGGAGATGGAACGCGCCGGAGACGGGTCCTGTGGAATTTGAGGGTTAGCCATTCTTTATACTTCTGCTCTGAAGATTTTGGTTTTAGAAAGGTGATTACAGAGTTATGTCTTTGGCTATTAGACACATGAACCGTCCAGCACTTGGACAAATACAAACCTTGACAGGCCTGTCATGCCTAGTTATGCTTTTATAAGTTATGACTGGACAAAGGCCGTTTGGGGGTGGGAGTTAGAAAGTAGTCAATTAGCTAGTGTCACCTGCGAGCTCATGAAGCCCTGCCCTCCTTTAAAGTATCACTTAAAATTCAACATATCTTTGTACACCATGCGTGGCAAGGACAGCCTCCTATATCAAAGCCACAGTCTATTAAAAGTGTAATCAGGCATGCTGTGGTGGGACTGCAGGCCTGGTTTGACCCCATCAAGTCTTAATGAGGTCTACAGAGTCGTTAACCCGTACATTTAAATAACATGCATCAATATTAATAGGTTATTAATGACTCAAAGCAATTATGTATACAGGGAACTGGACAGAGGGGGCTGGACAGGGAGGGCAAGAGAAAGACAGTGAGATTTAAAAAGTGTGTGTGTGTGTGTGTGTGTGTGTGTGTGTGTGTGTGTGTGCCCAGTGATCAAGAGGGTTATTCTGTAAATTCTCAAATAAAAGCCAGTATTCAAATATTGGCCGGGATTCAAATGTATTGGTTTTGGGGACATGAACAAATAATGTTTACAGAGTAGATTTTCACAGCAGTCCTGTCCCACAGACAGACGTACTGCTCTTTCAGCTGTATTCAATGTGCTTTACTGGCATGACAGAAATAAGACAATGTTGTCAAAGCCTCAAGTGATTGTGAGATTTAAAGAAAGAAAGAAAATTAGCATGATTGCAGAAAACGGTGAACACATCGCAGAGAATACTTCCCCTCTGCGTGTTTTATGGGGCGGCTGTGGCTCAGTGGTAGAGTCGGTCGTCTTTCAATCAGAAGGTTGGTGGTTGGTCAGTCTACACTTTGAAATGTCCTTGGACAAGACACTGAGCCCCAAATTGCTTCCGATGGCATAGCCAACAGTGTGTGAATGTGATGACTGATTGACAGTTGGGCACTTTACGTGGCATCAGTGTATGAATGTGCGTGTGAATGGGTGAATGAGGCGTGTAGTGTAAAAGCACTTTGAGCGGTCGCAAGAAAAGGAAAACTATAAGTACAGTCCACTTACCATTTGTGAAAGACTGTTAAAGGTGTGAATGGTTGTGTGTATGTTAAAGGTGTTTTTGTGTATTTGTGTGGGTCTGAGTGCGCCGGTTTGTGTATACTGGCATTGTTGCTGTTTGCATGTGTCGTCGTTGTTGTTGTTGTGTGTGATTGTGTGTATGTATCAGTGCCTGGAGAGTGGAGGTTTGGGGTGGCTCTGTATTTAGCTCTTACATTAGTCCCCCCATCACACAATGAGTATGAGGTGCTGTAAAAGGCAGGGAATATTTCAAATAACCACAGAATTAAAATCTTTACAGGTTAGTAATAACAAAAATATATAAAGCAACATTAACACATCATTAACATATCAATAATATAAAGAAAGGAAACACTGAAGATACCTCACATTAAAAGCCTTTTCACTGAAAATAACTAAGAATTGGTCAACATGGCCCTGATGCAAAACTGGGTTGAAATGACCCAGTGCTAAACAGTTGTTGCAGTGTCAGTATAATGGTGGTCATTTTACCCGGGAGTCATGGGTAAACAGAAAGCTTGTTGTAATCCATTACGTCCAACCCAACCCCACTAATGATAAAATTACACAGTCATTACATCCCATTGATACTGAGTCAACTTAACCCATTATTATATATGTGGCACACTGATCTGCACTGAGATTTTCATTAATTTTTACCCAGCGATTATGAGAGTGCACCAGCGAAGTGAGGGATTATGGCTAAAGGCTCCTCTTGGTTACTAGTAATTGAGCTACAGACAGACAGCTACAGACCTGTACATTTTGTCCTTGAAGTTGATGTGTTAGAAGCAGGAAAATTGGGCAAGCATAAGCATGCAAGCGACTTTGACAAGGGCCAAACTGTGAAGGCTACTGACTGGGTCAGAGAATCTCCAAAGCTACAGCTCTTGTTGGATGTTCCAGTCTGCAGGGGTCAGTACCTGCCAAAAGTGGTCCAAGGAAGAAAAAATGGTCAACCTGCGACAGGGTCATGGGCCAAGGATCACTGCTGCGCATGAGGAGTGGGTTGCCTGAGTGGTCCGATCCAACAGAAGATCTACTGTGTCAAAACACACAGTGCATCACAGTTTGTTGCGAATGAGGCTGCGTAGACTGGTCAGGGTGCCCATGCTGACCCCTGTTTACCGCTGAAAGTGCCTACAATGGGCATGTGAGCATCAGAACTGGACCAGGGAGCAATGGAAGAAGGTGACCTGGTCTGATTAATCACATGTTCTTTTATCATATGTGTCACATGTTGCTTACCTGGGGAAGACATGCCATGCCACCAGGATTCACTATGGGAAGAAGGCAAGATGGTGAAGGCAGTGTGATGCTTTGGGCACTGTTGGGTCCTACCATTCATGTGGATGTTACTTTGACACGCACAACCTACGCAAACATTGTTGCAGACCAAGTACACCCCTTCATGGAAACGGCATTCCCTAATAGTTCAGGAATGCTTTGAGGAACACAACGAGTTCAAGGTGTTGACTTGGCCTCCAAATTCCCAAGATCTCAGTCCAGTCGAGCATCTGTGGGATGTGCTGAACAAACAAATCTGATCCAAATCTATCCAACTTACAGGATTTAAAGGATCTGCTGTTAACACTTTGGTGCCAGATATCTCAGCACACCTTCAGAGGTCTAGTTGAGTCTATGCCATGACGGGTCGGGGTTGCTTTGGCGGCAAAAGGGGTTCTACACAACATTAGGCAGGTGGTCATAATGTTATGGCCGGTATTTCCAGACAGCTTGTTTTTGTTATCACGAGGATGAGGATCAATTGGTTTACTTGACAAATGTATGTATGGTTAACCAGTAAGTAGAACTACCAGCTGTTCCCTACTGTGGTTTGGTGTGTTCAGCTTGACCACATTTTAGCTCAAATTATTATTATCCTTCAGTCGAATTCAGTCCGACTGACTGTTCTCACGTGCTTTGATATCGGGTCTCTTCTTTTGAAGATGTATCTATGCATGCCAGCTTACGATAGATTTTCCAAAGGTCTCTGTTCGGACATCTAATTATACATTTTGAGCTGCTGCTGCTGTGAAATGTTTTTTCAATAAAAAGGCAACATAGGCAAAGTACAACCAACTGTAAATTGATTTGATTGAATAATGATTTTTTTATTTTAATGGGGAAAAAGAGTGATGCATATAATATGACTGTAATGGTCAAATATATGGAGACAAACAGAAAACATGGAGGCACACTGGGAGCAATAGTGTTGAATTTAAACAAGACGGACGATATGAGTGTCTTAAAATTAATAAAACATGCTCACCAAACCACAGCTACTATTTCAAAATGTATTTAATGTGTTGACTGCATTTGTGACAGGGTGCCACTGACAGACGGTGACCATGAGGCGGTGGATCTTCACTTGAAGTAAACTCATATACATCATGACTGGGGGGCAAACAGCAGTGAGCCCATTGATATGCAGAGCCTTCACAGACATATCTATGCTAGCAACAGACAGAAAATAGCCTGTCTCTGGGTTGTGTATTCGTGCAGAAGTGTTCTGTCTTCACGACACGGAGGTGAGTGACAGAGTTGCTTGGTTTAGATCAGCCCGAGCCCAGAAGGTTCACAGGGGGGTGAACACTCCACAGAGGGAGAAAGCAGTGCAAAAATCCCAAAAGCTTGTCCTAAGCAAAGGCTTAATCCTTTTATGTGAGGCCTCTTTTCATGTTGTGACTGACAGATGCATGTGTGAACTCATACTGTAAGCAAATGTTTATTCGCAGGTTGCAGATCTGCAACATCAGAGCTTAAGTTGAAAGCAGCAGCACGTTGCAAAGTCCAAGAGAATAAATCTGTGTCAGATTATTTTTTAATCGTACTCAAAGTGATGCATAGGACTAACCTTTAAGAGCAGTTCTCAAGTGATCTCATTATTAATCACATGCATGCTCGGAGCAGGAACAGCCAATCAGACTCAGCAATGTAACCTACATTTCCTGCATGTTTTTCAAGTAATGTGTTGATAATAACAATCAACACATTACGTTTTTTATTTGCACCATTGAGGAAAAAAATTAACATCACAACGACATCATTGGAAAAAACAGCCTAGACTAAAAATACCCTCCTCTTTTAAACTTGTGGCTTTACATAATGTTCTGTTCTTCATTGTACATCTTTCAGTTTAATGTGAATTATAACAGCAAGACAATTCATTTTACAAAGGTGAGTTAAACGTTCTTATGGATGCAGTTCCAAATATGAAATCAATTTTAATTGGTACGTAAAAAGAAGGATTGTACACAGTGAGCAGGTAGTTAAAGCACGTCTCTTATCCCCTACTCTGGTCTTGTTTGCAAGATTTCTATAGAAATCAGAAAAACAGATCACCAGCTGTAATCTTTGTGTGTTAAATGTTAAAGTGATTGTAAAAGCACTTAATGTCAGAAACTACTGATCAAATATTTTCTTTATGTTACATTAAAAAACTCTTATTTATAACTGAGAAATATTGTAAGTTCTCTTCATGGGAGTCAATAGATACTTGTCTGTAATGGGATCTACACGATGTTGGGAGGTGCAGTTCCCTCAGCGACCCCACGGTGTCTTCTTTCATTACAGACGTGTGAAAGAGAAGTTTAGTCTTCTACTTCCATAAAGTTTGAGGGCTTGCAGGAAACTTATTAAAGGAAAAACTTGTTTTTCCATTTTTGGAGTCTAAGGCTGCTTCCATTAGTACTTACGGAAGCCCTAAGCGCACATGCATCCACACATTTTAATAATGAGTTATTTCTGTTCAGTTTTCTCAAGATCTCGAATTAACTTTCTCGTTAGATAATGACGCGGCACCATCTTAACGTCGGATGATCGTAAGAGTTGTAAAAGCACAAAACAATAGAAACAGGCTTAACTTAGTGAGGGCAATGGCAGCATGGCATGTCCTGGTCTGAAATATCACCAGACTGTTGTTTTGTTTTGTAGATCGCCGGAAAATGATCCCGTTATCTCGATAATGGGCCAAATTAATCCCTTTTAATTGGAAAACCAGCTTTGTTATCCCAAGATAACGAGAAAAACAAGTCGTTATCATGGGAAAACGGAGTATAATAAAATGTATGGATGCGTGTCCACTAAGGGCTTCCGTAGGTACTTGATAAGTATTGATAAATTACATTTGAGCAGGCTTTGGTTGTATGCAAGAAAAGAGTCCTCGTTGAGAACAAAAGAGGTCGACACATAAGCACTCCCAAAGACCACGGCTAACATCTTTTTTATTTATCTGTATAAACAGACATCTGCATAAGAGTGCATCCAACAATGTGGTCATAGATGTCGTCTCTCAACACCGTCTCAATGCTAACTTGACTGCTAACATAACCAGTGAAACAAGAGAAAGTCTTGGCTCAGATGTCTGATACCAATTATCTTAAAAACAGCTGTTTAAACATGACGACCAAATATATTGGTTGCCGCAGCCAAAGGCGAAATTATCGTAGTAAGCCATTGTTTTCCGGGATTTTTTACGCTCTCATATGGGTCAAGCTAATACAATTAATCCTACACTTCCCATAATGCCTGGATAATGCAACGTCTCACATAAAACACCATCAAACTACCTCATGAGCTGAAAAGTACTCCAAATAATGTGTCAACTTTTCACATAAGCAAAAGTGCCTTTCAGCTGTTTGATAAATGCAGAACCAGGAGAGTGATTAAAATTAGCTATTTTGGAACTTAACTCGAAGTCTGTGTAGGAGTATGTGAGCTCTTTCTGAGAAGCCCTATATGTATCTGTGTTCTGAATGAGATAAAATGGTGGTTTAAAGTCAGCACGAGTACAGGGAATTAGAATTATCTAGATGGGACGAAGCATGGATTCACATTTAGAATCTTGAAGAGATAACATAAGACGTGCTTAAGCAATATTTTGTAGTACCGAAATGGAATGCATTTTTAATGCAATAAGCAAAAGATGGCTCCGACATGTTAGATAGCAGCGTGGTGTTTAAGATGAGAGGACTGAGGCAGTCTTTGAATGTGCCATGAAAGCATAAATCTGTGCCTCCATGTTCAGGTTTTTCCCTCTGCAGTGTCCAGATGTTAATTGTCACAGCGAGCCACAAACACAACAATCAAAGCCCTTGTGTTGCAGCAGCCTTTTCCCTTTTTCACATGAAAACAGGCTACCTACTTTACACCTCAAACGGAAAAAGGACATATGGTCCTTGTAGATTTAGAGTCAGTTTTCACAATGTATGTTTCCTGCTGGACGAGGGAACAGAGCGAAGCTTTTCTCATTTCTCACTTTGTACATCCTTGATTCCTTTCCTCTTCTTGTCTCCTTGCACAAGCATCTTCTCTGAGGTTTGGGCGGAGAAGGCCAGGAAAAGTCCAAAGATCTGTCCGTCTTGTATACCATTATAACAGTTTGTGGGTAACATTTTGAGCTGATTGTTGTAAAGTCTTATTTATAGGAAACCTGGTGACATGCATCATCATTAAGAAAAATAAACGTCTATCTGCACAGTAATAGGGGCAGAATGCTGGAACCACAGTGCATTCAGAGCACAACACCGTGCCTGTAACCAATGAACGATAAAAAAAGTCTGTTTCCACCCTGTGACACTGTTTAGCTTTCATTTTGGAATGCTTTCTCTTTACTGCCAATGGGAACTTTTTGTTGCATCTTACTTTAGCCATCTCTGGCTCTACTGAAAGTGGTAGCGAGGTGCTACTAGCAACCGAAAGCAGAACTAAAACTAAATTATTTATTGATATTCAGAGGTGTTCATTCTCAAGGTGTCAAATACTGATGCTGCGTCAAGGACCTCAGCATCCTATTTAGACTGCAAATCAGTGTGAACTAAAAGTTGCATGATGTTGCATTTTTTAAATTCAGAACTGGGCTACTTGAATAGATGGTACTAAATCTGAATCCCAAACATGCGACCTGCATGCGACTTGTATTTGAAACACTCAAATCGGAATTGGTCCCCGTTGCCTTGGTAATACACACATTTCCAGGAATGATTATAAAGAAGAAGAAGAAGGAGAAGGAGAAACGAAGAAGACTTCCTTTTTACTGCTTGACCATGGAGGACAACGACATGCAGCAGTGGAGAGACGGCAGATTTAATTGCTATTTGAGGAGACGCCTCTTATCCAATCAAAACTAGAAGGCTCATACCGCAACCGAAGTGTGTTCGAAATGTTTCGAGAAACATTTGCTGCTCTTGTCTGTTTTGCCCATCTGTGATGGAGATGTCGCTTACTTGCACAAAAGTTAATGCACAACCAAAGTCCCAACGTCCGAGAGTCATCCATGTTTTACCAAAAACGAATGTCAGCAGATGTGACGCACGTGTCTTTTTTAAAATCATGTTCTGTTCACATTGATATCTTACCTGGGTCACATTTTCAAATAGATATGAACAGGGATCCCAAAAAATCAGATATGAGCCCCAAATCAGAATAGAGCATGAAAGCCTGCAGTATGAATGCAGCCTTAGACTCATAAGGTACCCCAAAGCCTCGGCAAAAGACACACAGGGCTGCCAACTTGCTGCAATGTTTAAGTTCAAAGAAACTGTTTAGTAAGATGGTAAAAAGACCAGGAGAATCCTTTAAGGGTAGAGGTCAGTGGTGATGGATGGTCCAAGTAACACATGACCTACACCAGTGATTCTCAAACTGTGGGGCGCGGTGGAATGACAGGGGGGGCGCGCCAACGTTTGGAAAATGTAGCAGGCGGAACTATGTTTTGACGTCGGACAACCCGGACTCATTTTCAGGTGGCACAGTACACAAACGCGTTGTCCTCGCATATGTCAATGATTTCTGTGAGAAGCACATCACATGTAGACTTCCACACTCTAACTGTACTCTTTTCTTCACTGTATTAAGTTTTAATTCATTCACAATCTACTTTAATCTGATCACTTTGCTTTCCTTCACTCCCCCAACACACCTGTACCTCTGCTCTCTGCACAGCTGCTGGCCCCGCCCCCCTCTATCTGTCTGTCTCTCTGTCTGCTTTGTTGACTACCCTCATCAGCCGTCTGTTTAATTAAGTTACAAAAGTTAAATATTTTCTCTCGCAATTCAAAACAGCACGTGAGCCGCGTGTGCACGAGGGACGTTATTAATGACGTAGCGATCAAAACGAGCGATCGATTGTTACCAAATGACATCTGCACCTTTTAGCTTTCAAGCTTTATAAACAGCGACAATCAATGCATTTACAGTAGGGACATACGGAGATATGCAATAGGATTGTTTAGATTAGACTGCGTAACAGAACTGCATATGATTGTGTGCGGACAGAGAGCGTTCGATGTCGGACCCTCTTTTACCCGTTAGAACCAACACTGTGAGGAGTAAACTGGCCCCGCTGTTGTTTATTTGGGTGCCATGAGTTCACGTGTGATTGATGTCCTGTGACTCCTGTCACTGTTTCAGGGCCGCCACAGCAAAATGTATGTAGTGGAAACACCGTTTTTTTTTAAGCACTGATTGAACTTTATTGTTATTGTTCTGAAAAAGTCATTGCACATTTTATTATATTTCTATTTGGAAAAAGTCTGATGGAGCAATTGAAATAGTTGGGTTTTTTTGCACAGCAAATTACTCAGAGAAAAGTGAAAAGAACGGTCACGATCTTGACTTTCTGTCAATAAAAGTTTAACTTCACCCATTTGTGACATTTTTTGGGGGGAGGGGGGTCAAGGGGGGGCCTGGACATTTTTTTTTCTCCAAGGGGGGGCTTGACAGAAAAAGTTTGAGAACCACTGATCTACACCAAGGGGACTGGAGATCTAGACCTGTGTGAAACCAAAATTAGACCGCATTATTGTTTAAACCTACCTACGTGTTTTACCTTAACATAACATAACCGCAGAGGTGGCAAAAGTACGAGTTCTAAACTACATCAGAGATGCCTTATTACATCCATTTCCAATAGATGTAGCCTTGGCCTGGAGAAGAGGTCATCATGATTATAATAATTCAAAGACGATTAAATTTAAACATTGTAGCTTAAAATAAAATAAAAGTATATACTGACAATAATGAACTTTGTTCTAGAGTTGTAACAACACCAGAATTTTGAACTTCAGCAATACACGATACCTCTTTTGATGGGCAAAACGAAAAAAGTCCTCGGCACACTAGGATAGAAAAAATATAAAGACTGAACCGAACTGAAGTCCCAAATGAGCACCTGGATCAGATTTGAAATCAGTCTTGGTGTTGGGAAGGCAGCGTGCAGAGAGCAAAATAAAAATAATTCCCCTCACATGCATTAAAACTACAGTAACAAGCCTGTTTTGAGAATGTCAGGAGTCAATTGACAGATTTTTGTGTTCAAATGTGGGGAATAAAAGTAAAAAGTTGTCAGAAAAATAAATAATCAAGCAAAGTACAGATACTTGAAAAATCTACTTAAGTACAGTAACGAAGTATTTGTACTTTGTTACTTCCCAGCTCTGCATAACCGTCTGGTTTTATTGCCTGAATCTAACTATACAGACATCTGACATTAGCCAAGTGTTAGACAGGAAGAATTTAAATGCTACCGTATGCATCTGTGTGGCAAAGCGATTATATTTGTACAATTTGTATTTGGTTCTAGTTCTTATTTTAATCCCTAATTCATGCCCAAAGATAAGCATACAGCAAGCTGCGTCTCTCCTCAAGATGCATTTTAAGACTTGAGATGTTCTTGGATATGATGCACTCAGATTGACTTCTGGGTCACAGGCAGGAGGACTGAGGAAAGAGGAAACACAAAATACAGCAATAAGAAAAGCCCAGAGAAGGTAGAACACCTTCAGGACCCTGCCATCACGATTTCTTCATGCCGTCCCTGTCTTTGTTGAGTCCACACAGTGAATAGAAACAGTGTCCAGAGCAACTGCATGAATACCTTTTCTAAAATCTCCTCATTTTTCCCAGCTCACATGCCTGCTGCTGGACATGAATGGAGATGGTTTGATGAGTGTGAGCATGGAACAGAAAAACAGCGGTGCTGAACCTGAAACAGCTCAGACATGTTTGTAAAGGACTGCTTCAGAGAGTATACTCTACCTTCACTGTGACCCAGCATTAATGTGAACATGCTGTGCGTGTGATTTGTCTTTATGGGGGTGCGGAGGCAATTGCCGGCTAAGTGACAGTGATCAATATGTATGTTATCAAGTCAAGGGTCTACTGGATGAATGGTATTGTTATCTGCCTAGGAAGAACAATATTCTCGCGGCAGTTATTCCAGGCACAGCGACTCGCTCTTTATTGGCTCATGAAAATCTGAGCTGTCAAACTGTCAAAAGTAAGCCTGCTTTCACTAATATATTTCCAAACTGACTGACTGCAGTTCTGCGCTGCAAGAGAGAGGGGGGGAGCAACAGAGAAAATTAAACCACTGCCAGAATATTGACTGCCACTTAGCAAGAGAAGAAAGAGAGCAAATGAAAAAAATAGGACACAATTTTTATTGCTGCATTGTAAATTAGTGAGACACAAACAGATGCAATCTCAATATGAGAGGGGTAAATACGACGGGCAGAGCGTGGGACCCCAGAGGACCAAAGGGCCGAGTAAAGCAATCACAATTATGGCTGTTTATAATCAGCATAATGCATCTGGATGCCTCTGCACTCCCAGCAGGGGGCTAGCGACATCTACAGGTTTCCATTTTGATTGATTCTAACAATGATGTTCTCATAGTAACCGTGGCAACAGTTGCATATCATGCATGACAACCCAGGTCCGCCTTTGTCCTTTAATAGTGGGTTAATGAGCGGCCCCGTCATCAGACTCGGAGACGGCAGAGACAGAAGGAGTGAGCGAGAGAGTCGTGTGAAGGCAAGAATCACAGGCGGACAGAACGAGGACCATTACCGCACACAGAAATCATCTCAATTCCATAACAGCGTTCAGCCTCAGAGTATCTTGGTAACAATAGCTGTCACCCGCACTCCCTCCCACAGTTCCATTATCTTTCTCCTGCTCGCAATATAAAGATTTCAACCACAGCTGTATCGCCGTCTGAACCACTGGAACACAGACTTGGCCGGGCACCAGCATGTGTGGGAGAGGGGCAAAGGAGCAAGGGCTGCTAGAAATACCATTACAGGAGGGACAAGTGTCCATTTCAAGCAGAGAGGAGAAGTGTGGAATTCTAAGAGCATGCTGGAAGGAAGAAAAAACTCATTTAAATGCTACAATAAAAGAAACAAGAGATTTTAATCTAAATTAAAGTCCAAACACTGTCAAATGGTTAGATGTCTCCTCTGTGCTGCTTGCAATGATCCTGTGCTTTGCTGCATTAGTGCGGTAATAAATGATACAGCAGTACAAAAGTAAAGTAGCACAGTGTGTGCAAAAGACCAATGTCTCTAGTCATTAAACAACACAGAGGACATGAAGTTACTATTTCTAAACTATAATCGATGTAACTACAAAACTAATTACCTTTAATGTGTTTGAGCAGACGTCAGCTGAAGTGAAAAAGTGAAAAAGGCAGCCTTTGCACAGCCACCAGAAAAGACAATTAATTCCTCATTACTTCTAGAAAATGTGAAAGAGCTGCTCGAGCTGTTACTGAAACGTCTGCACATATACATGTACGTAAAGTAAGTTGAGTGTGAAAGACAGCAAATGATTGAATCTGTAAAGAATTAGCTGTAAATGAGAAGTTGACGTCTTTAACGAATTATGAATTCAAGACCTCCAAGAGTTTCCACTAAAGGTGTGTTCACAGAGCAACATTAAAAAAAACAATATCCATCCATCGATCCATCATCTATACCGCCCATCCTGTTCATACTATCTTCATTGGTGTAAGGTAGTGAGGTATATCAAGTACTGTAATTGAACTGTTAAACTGTAACTGTTAGTACTACATCTATACAGTTTACTCCACTTCATGTATTGGACTACTTGAGTTAGTTACTTTTCAGATTCAGATTAACAATACAAAGTACAATTAGTAAATAGATCATGTGTTAATATTAATAAGGCGATCTCTGTTCAGCAGTATTAAAAGTGTATATAAAATATACATTAACATGAGTTCCACCTATCCACTGCAGTATTAAAGTGATAAAATATGAAAGTATGTAATAAAGATAAAATATAGATTGGAAATAGCATATATATACTTTTTTCCCCCGTGAAACCCTGTGCTGAGGCTTTGCTCGAATGTGGCGCAAGTAGCCTGAAGGGAGAGACGATGTCCCCCACAAGTGACATCAAGCTGTGACATGAAGCCTCGGGAACCGAGAGGATACAGGAAGCATGAGTGACACATGGCCATGAGGCGACAATGTCAAGTAGCTTCAATCATGCACCCCATATTTGTTAAACCATATTTTTTGTCTGATGACTTGTCTAACTCTCTCTCTCAGTCTCACAGACACACACTCAAAATACAACGGCAAATACAAAAGTGCCATTTAATAAAGTGCTGCCTAACTACCTTGACAGTGCTAGCAAGGATACATTTGGACACAGTGAATGACACAGTCTTTGGGGAATAATGTGATTCAGTCTCAGGAGAGCTTACCACTACCCTGAACTTTTTCAGTGCAACCAAAGCTTGTGAATTACTCTCATACCAGAACTTACCAAATCTAACAGAGTCGCCTGAATGATTTAAGACTGAGCTGCTCATTTGGAAGAATTACATTTTTCCTAAATTACATTTTCATTAGCTGTCTCTTTTTTCCTTTCACCTTGTCCTGGCAATAGTTGCTCTAAAAAATACACTGCATTCTAACTGCTCAGCACGATAGGCTGTGTAAAAAGATGAACGACATGACAGCTCTGTAAAAGTGAAGCCAAAACATTTCGAGCGCCCCCTGCTGACTGACTGCAGTATAGGTCATAAAGCCCGCCTCCTCCATGTTAACAGATGGGACATGAGTCAAACTATAAAATCAAAATACACGGCAAATACATTTTTCTCAAACATGGTTTCTGTCATTATACTTAGTTGTTATCATGCTGATTTACGTCCAAGTGTTCATTTTTCTGACAAGTTTATTTTTAATTAGTTATTTGATGCTGTCACCGATTGACAGCTCTGCTCCTGCAGCCGATCAGTTCTGGATTAGCAGAGTGGAGGACGAACGGCGAGAGGAAACATAACTAAAACAATCACTACAGTCACTGAAGTGTCATTACCTGTGAACGTTAACCTCAGACCAACACAAAGAAGCTGTTCTGCTGTTAAACCTACGTGCGGGATCTGTGCTGTTTTTTCAGTAAGTTAAGTGTGTGTTTTGATTAGCGGAAGTGTGACATCATCATCGCAAGATGGCAGCACCTATCACGGAGGCTATTTTGGCATCAATTCCGTACAATGAGAGCAAAGACATTTAAAACTGCAACTTTTGCTCTATTAAGGTATTTATACTGTATGTGTCAAACTTTCATTGAGCCTAGAAGAGATTTTAAAATACGTGAGGTCAAGTCTGTTGGACAAGCACGCCTCATACTGTAGTGTACTACATTACTGGGATTAGTTATTTTAAATATTTGCTGAATTCCAAGGCTTAAATTTGTCTTTACAGGAAAAAGTAATAACCACACTTCTGTAAGATATTACTTTGTAATGAATAATAGCTCATTTTACCCAGAGAAGTTTGTAACGAACCCACAGACAAAAAGATAAGGGAAAAACTGCAGTGAGTAAAATTTAAAACATGGATGACAAGTGGAAGATAAACCTGAATGTTTGACTGGGGGTTTAGAGAATTCTCAACCTCCTTTGCATTCCTTGTCCTTTCTATAACTTGCAGGATACAGACAAACCGATAAAAGCTTAGTTGATGTCAAAGGAAGCGTAACTCACAGGCAGCACACGTCCTCCTACAGCACTGAGGGATGGGTTAATATCCACAGTTGTTTTCCACATGTAGACCTTCTGACTCTCCATCTCGTGAATTAATGATAAAGCTAAAAGCATCATCAAATGATCAAAAGATGACAGAGGACATTTAGGCATTAAAACCGCCGTGTGATGTCAGTGTGTTTGTGTAATGGCTTGTGTTTGAGGGTAAAAGTTCACACAGAATGAGAAATGGAAATGTTTGTGATTTTTTTATTTCATTCAAGGGAAACACAAACACTGCTTTGTTTGATGTTGCCCATCAGCTTCATCATGTACTCCACTGCATTGCTTTTCCGAGAGGCACATGGGCTTCTCAAGTGGAGACAAACATACGATGCATGATCGGTGAAATTCATTGCTTATATTGCACATATGCTCCATTCTACTTTGACATTTGTTAAAGCTCCTGTGAGGAGTTCTGATGACTCTATATGACCTCCAGAAGCAAACTAGACCATCAGCGTCAAGACTGATTATTTCTATATAGTTCTTTTTAATACCTGAAACTGCTGGCGGGGGGTAGGTGTCAGACGAAGCAGTTAACTGCACGCTGCCTTTGTTTACAATTTCCAGGGCAAAACGTTCATATTTACGACTGTTAAAGAAAGCAGGATGATATTTTTAGTTTAAAACTACCACGGACAAAATCAGCAAAGAGATAAGACACACCGCTTTGTCCACAGGGGGCACCAAAAGTCTTTGCCGCACTTTTATTTTGAAGACTATGGGTATCCTTTGACGTGCGTGCAGTAGTAATGTAGTTCAGTCAGACAACTCACGTTGGTAATAGTTTGAAATGTTTATTGCAGCAGCAGAACATAATAATAACTTTTTTTAAAAGTTATATAGCACATTTAAAAACAGAATGTTTACAAAGTGCTTTGACAGATAAAGCAAAGGCAGCAACTCAGGAAGATTACAGAATACAAAACAGATTAAAGAACTTTCAACAATACGGCCAGACAGAGAGTATTGAAGAAATCTCATCAAAAGGCAAGAGCTCGAGTCAAACACCAAAGGTCAACAAGAATAAATGCAAGTAAAAGAATAAAAGACATTAAAGGCAGTTTGAGCACTAAACACTGCAAATTAAGAGATAAATAAAGAAATGAAAGCAATAAAAGGCCATAAAAGGTTATAAAAAAAAGACAATAAAAATAAAAAGACGACATCACATCAGAGGAAGAGAGATAAAAAAAAAGAAGAAAAAAGATTGGGATCAATCAAATTAATAAGAGATAAATAAATAAGTTAAAAAGTAGATAAATAAATAAAATAATTAAAATAAAATAAAAGCCACAAATGATGATAGGAATAGGAACAGATGAATGCATAAAAAGTATTTTCAAAATGCATTTAAAAAAGTAAACATCACATAAAAGCAAGTCTGTAAAACATAGCTTGTGTTTGGCGTCTAGGCTCTAACCTCATCACCCCTCGCAGATTTATTTTATATGCAGACATTTCAGGAGAGATGAGATGATATCTTAAAGCAGGGGTTTTCAAAGTAAGGCAAAGTGCGCTTCCCCTGAAATAACATGAAAGCAGCTGCACCCCCCCTCCACTCTAACCTCAAATGTTTTAATAATTACTCCACAATTCATTAACTAAACTGAAAACAGACTCAAACGTTTCACAACTAAAATCATACATTTTAACTGGAAATCTACACCGACACGTGCGCGACAGGTAAGCGTCACAGCAGCATCTATTTTGCAATCTACACCGGCTGCGTCTTTGACATGTGTCAAAGATTCCTGGCCATGTATGGGGGTGTGCAAAAATGTGCAGTCTCCCAGAAACAGTAGAAGAGGACAATTTTGCAACCAACTTGTAGACTTGTGTCTTAATTATGCATAAATTCTGTATTTGTGTAGGATGTAGAATCATATGAGGGTTAATAGGATTGGTAGGAAATGTACATATTCATTGCTCTTTCAAATTCGTCTTGCCTGCTCATCTAGCCGATCAATAACTGCAATAGGAAACTGAATTTGAGGTTGGCCAAAATGAAGAGATCACATAATTTAACATGGATTCCTTGGTTGTTGTTATGTATGTATTTACTTTGCATTAAATGGCTTTCTACGCTTCACTGACGTGCAGCAGCGGGGAAAAATAGACTTGAAGCGAACAGAACAGCAGCCGAAAATTTCGCATTATGCCCGTCTCCCGTGCAGCATCCGCGGCTGGTTGAGAGATTGCAGCATTGAATAACATTGGAGCGGTTCTGTCCCAGCACTGGCATGTCAAAAATATGCTTCAAATACGTTGCCTATGCAGATTCCCCAGTCTCTATAGACTGCTTCATCTCAATATGAGTTTACTTGGTCTCACACTGCTCACTCCATTTTGACCCACACATCACAGTTCGCTGACCAGTTTCGGGTTTTTTTTTTTTCTCACACTGCGCCTCACCTGAAGTCCTCACACTTTGAAAACCTGCTGTCTTTAACCCTCCTAGCCGGAGCTTTGCAGGTGGATGCTGGGGTAGTGCAGTACTGGTGCAGGGCAGCGGGGGCGATGACAGAGAGGAGGGAGAGACCGAAAATCTTAAATCAGCTTAAATAGACCGCCACATTGGGAGGAAATGTTTGTCAGGTGACTGTGGGGAGTGACGCATGTCAAGTGTGAAACCAGTGCAGCTCAAGTTGCCTGCTCCAGCTCGCAGGCATTGCCCCATTATATTCACACTCCATGTATCCACTGATTGGGTAATCCTAGCCACAGTTACATTTACGTTCTTGAAACTTGAGCCCGACAGTGGTTGCATTAATGTTGCACTTTTTATTTCTGTTGAAAAAAAGGCTGTTCATTGAATGAATTGTAGAGGGGATATGTTCTTCTTAGGCACTGGCACCTGCTTGTCATTTTGGCTAACTATCACACTGTTGTGTTTTGTGATGTTGACATACTGTCATGTTTCGTTCCATCTCGGGTCCAAACTGCACAGATTTTAATTAAAATATTTGACTGGTTAAAAAATGTGGGGGGGCAATCTGTCATTAAGGGGGTGCTCGTGGGTGTTGAGGCGATACCTACTACAAACATAACAAGACTAGCAATTTCTATTTACACAATATTGGAGAACATGCTGGACAACTGCTATTATTTTATTTATTTTTATTTTATTTTTTTGGTTATTGTCAATAAATCCCATGAAAGATCAATAAAAAAAATGTTTTACTACCAGGTATTGTTGTGTATCCACAGCCTGATAGCTTGTGGTTTTGTGCGACCAAACCCAACTGGCATACTTCAGACATGAAGTAGCAATGTTGTTGCACCAGGTAACATGTAAATGCTACAACCTGCACTAAAGAAGGTGTTTATTCATTCAGTCATGGGATTGCACTTCACTGTAAACAGCCATTGGAAACACCCCTCTTTACAGGCATAAAACCATAGAACCAAAGAGTCACAGAGATTGTTTTTCTCTTCTGTAAACTTGGCCATGGCGCAGCAAATTTTACTAATTACTCACTGCCTTCCCAATAGACCTTTGTGTTTGCTACTTTGTTAAATGTTATTGATGTTACACTACACTTCGTCGTGTTTAAACTCTTATCCTACCTGTATGTGTCTTTCTATTTTGTATTCTACACAGCTGCCTTTTCCTCTGACATCACGTTAAGGATGGGAAGAGTGGTGCTGTTACAACTCATGTAAACATAAGGTATTTAAAAAAGCATGACCATTTCACCACTTCTCAAACGCTTAGCAACTAAATAAGACTGTTTGAGGAACAACCCTGAGGGGCCATTGAACGTTTCAAGGTAAACCAACCTCCGTGATAACCCTTTCACTACCGTTAGAGAACAGTACAGTTTAGATCCGAGCTAACATTACTATTTAAAGATGTTTATTCTTAATGTTTTGTGATTGTTGCTAAGTGCAGAGAGAAAAGCACGTTCCCTCGCTGCCTCTCTACCCCACAAGCTTTGCTAATTGTGTTATTTGGGACACAGAACTAATTTGGACACCGCTGCCAATGAATTAAACCTTAGATCTCGCTTGTGATGAGTAAGAACTTCACCCCAAGGCCCCCGTGCTTTCCATCTCATTTTAGCACTGCAGTCGTCTACAATGAACAGCCCCGTGTTGAATACTCTGGATGGTAGCTGAGGCTGTTAAATGTAATGGGATGTGGTGGAAATAGGTATGTCTGCTCAGCACCTCTGAATGACAGCTTCATCCCAGACGAGCCGGATGACAGTAAACTCTCCTCCAGCCTGAAAAGAAGTGAGGACGGAGAATCAGGCAAAGAACTGCAGAGCTCAGCAATATAGTACATTTCTCAACCAGTTACATAACCTAAAGTACAGTTTATTGTGTTGATTTCCGTCTTCAGGCTGTGTAAAATTGCACAAAGAACTCTCCCATTTCTTCCTCACCATTCTTACCACTGTAATCCAGTGTGCTCAAGGAGGATCGGGCTAAAAGGAGTTTGTGTCCTTTGCATCCTTTTCCTTCATACGGTCTCAATAATAGGAACATGCTGAAGGGCAACACTTGTATGTGTGTGTGTGTGTGTGTGTGTGTGTGTGTCCATGCAGAGCCAGTGTGTGCTCAGATGTGGTAATACAGGAGGCTGATAGGGCATCATGCTCCATTTTTGATATCTTTCCCTTTTCATTATTTCTGTAGTGGTAGTCAAAATAAGGCTCCACTCCAATTCCCACCGCACACGGCAACCCGTCAATGGGTTCATGTCGCAACACAAAGATCTCATATGGGACTTTGCCCACACACATTCATACACACACGCCTTTTTCTTTGACATCCTTTCTCTCTCTCACCTCCCTGTTTCATGATCCTCATAGACTGTATCAGCTCAGCAATTCTCACTACGAAGCCAAAAGTATTGTAGTAACAAATCTCACGGCCTAATCTTGCCAGGGCTTATGTCAGGGATGTTGCGGCTCGTGTTTTCCAATCCAAGCAGCGAACAGTCGTGTGATTAAATTACTGAGGCAAATCGAATATGTGCAAAACTCTGAGGGAGGGTATGTGAACATGTTGCTCGGCCTTGTAGATAGTTGGGGGGTGCATGTGGATCCAAGCAAGTCCATCCACCTCTGCAGAACAGCTTTACCAGACAACATGTGTCAAGATCAGTGTGAGCGAAATAATAACCGACAAACCGAACAATGATCTTGGCAGAGGTGGATGTGTTAGCATTGATGCAATCTGCTGCAAGTGTGGCAACAGGGCGCGTAAAAGCCATGAGCGCAGCTGAAAGTGCTGCAACAAGCTCTGCATGTGAAGGAAAGGGGCTGTGATCTGCAGGGATCTCAAACATGATATGGGGATAAACTTACTGTTAGATAAAACCGTTCTTGTTACTTTTATTTAATTGTACAAAGGACAGAGAGAACACAACAGCAGGCATGACATCTAGTTACTGAGCATCAGTTTGCAGTTTCAACTTTTAGCTTGAGCACTCCACCATGCCTGCAAAGCAAGGCAAAAAGTGAAGTTTACTTTATTTTTGCAGAGAACTTCCCTGACCTACTGTAACCTTTGAAAACAGTTGGCAGCCTCAGTAAGAACCCAGGCTACAGCTCGTGTTCTGAGGCCAGAGTCTCGGTCAAGGGTAATACTAGCAGTATTTCTTATACACCTGACACAATAGATATTTTAAATATATATTAAGCTTTTTGAGACTTTTAAGCTGCACTAATCAATACTGATATATTAACAAAGGATGTAATGATTCAAAATAACAAAGCTAACTCTGCAGTTTCCTTCATTTCCACGACGTGTTTAAGCTTCTTTAAGGTCTTTTTGTTGTTGTTGTTGTTGTTTTATGGCCCACAACCTTACTGTTCAGTCTCACCTTTTCCATTAAACTTATTTCAAAAGAGACTTAGAAGTTGGGTCCAGTTTTTGACTTATGTTAAGTTTACATACCACTTATTCACAGAGGCAAAGTTGACACAGCTGCATTTGTTACTTTCCTGTGCATGAACATTTAGCGAGGAAAAATACCTTTTTGACAGCAAATGCAAAAAAATGTAGTTCCTGGAGTGGCCAATTCGGGATCGTTCAAAAAGCAAGTAAACACCCATCAGGTCCCATAAAAGGTCCAATCTTTACTGCAGGATTAATCTCTATTTATAGATTCTACATACAAATGTTGAATCCGTACGTAGGGACGTGGATTTCTGGGACGGCAAGTGTTCTGTTTGTACGCTTGTAGTCCGAGTAATATTGACCAATCACGGATCAGCAGGCTGCGGCGTATGTAGGAAAAACAGTCCGTGAGGAGAGCAAAAGCAGGTGGAGCGCAATCTGCCATAATGACATCCTGGCTCCCATCAGCATCATCTGATGACAATTTAGCTTCTTATTAATCTCTATAAACAGACATCTGCATGCTAACAGCTAACAATCTGTTCTCGATCTAAAATTTAACTTCAATGAATTCTCTTGACGCTTGACACGAAAGTCGTTCAGCGTTCAGATTTCCCGACTTCCTAGAATGCATCAGATTGATCTGACCTCCGTTCAAACGAGCGTTTTCAAAGTTTTCTTCTCCTCTTGAGGACAGACCTGACAAAGCTTGAATTTTTACTTCATACAAATCTGCATCATGATGTTGAAATTTAAGACCCGTTAACAACAAGTTAATCACAAGAAAACGGTATCTCTTTCTGTAACAATGCAGCACGTGGAAAAGGAAGTATTATGTAAGTTTTATGCCCTGCACGTTCACCGGCGTCCCCAGAGGCTGTGTCGTCTCAGACTATAGCCGATGGGAGCCGAGACTGCTGCAGAATTAAACATGTTTACAGACAGGTACAAACGTTTTACTTCTCTAAAGCTCATTTCTCCATTCATCACAACTTAACTTTAACTGTTAAATTACGTACCTATTGAAGTTAGTCTAGCATTGTAGTATTTATCTTAGAAGTCGCAGGTATAGCTTTCTGCAGTCACTGTACGTGGCCTGTTATTGTTTCTTATACACTGATATATGCGGCCCCTGAATGGGAGTCAGGATTGTTGTTGGCTTTTCCCTGCAAATAAGATGGTGGGCCATAGTGATGGCAACCGTTGGTTATGAAAGGTTATACGGTGCGTTAGTTAACTTACTGCTCGCTCTCCCACTTGTGGGCAAGTGTTCAGCAAGTCCGAAAATCTCTTGTAGCTGAAGTGTAACCAATAAACCATTCAGGTCAGGTACCACCACAAACAGAGTCTCATACCGTTGGAAACATGATGGTTATCTAGCTCATTCGCCAGCTAATGAATAAGCCACGGTCATGGACTGTACGGCTTTGATAACTTGCCGACAAACCATTGGGTGACGTCAGGGTGGTTACATCCATTATTCATACAGTCTATCCTCTGAACATAGTGACTTCTTACTCATTATAGGGATTTATTGCTACGAAATCTGAACCTGAACCCACAACCAAAACTTCTGCATCACTGCAGCAAGGTGAGGAGTTTAAGATTTAAAAAAGACTTTTACTTGCTGCCTATTTAGCACAGACACCAACTGCTTTCAGGCATATGATGAACATGAGAGCTTCACTGTGACCCATCGTGGGGCCCTCTGGTGGAGTGTTGACACAACCCACCAGAGGGGGAATGGGGGGTTATTCACTCACAATAACTTACAATACAAAATAATTCAAATGTGGAAACAATGACAGAATATAGAAGAAAATAAAGCCAAAAAAACAGTTGTATGCCCATGTGCGTCTTGCCCCGGAGCATGCTGCCGGGCTTCACTACACGGCTTCCCCTGGGACTTTACAATTCTTTTGGTAGAAGCACAGCAGCTTTATGTTTGTGTAACCTAATCCAGATGTTTCATATGCTGGTCACATTGATTGATTTCTCTTTAGGAGGTCAGAGACCTGTTCACAAATGATTGAGAATATAAAGAAAAAGATGCAAGACTTGTGCTGCCAACTCATGATCATGATTGGAATTCTTAAAATGAATGCGGTTTATTTATATTTTCATCACAGTCAAAACATGGAATAGATTTTCGATAACCTGTCAACACAAAAACCACCCATCTTCTTTTTCTGCAAGAATAAGACTTGTTTCTTTTTTTTTTTTAACAGAAGTCCAATGTCCTGAAAATGAAATCAATTTTAAAGCCGGCATTTGTAGCTTTGGATTTGTTTGTCTAAGTTCAAAGCGACCACTCTGTAAAGCACGATGACCCTCACAGAGGCACGCGGAATAAACAGGAGCTTTGTGAAAAGAAAAAGGTTAGGTGTGTGTCAGTAGCAGCTTTTAACATCTTTCACAACCTCCGCAGATCCAGGATTAGCTGATTATAAAGGTACACTATAGAGACGCCTGATTTATAGACCAAAGCCCTGAGAGCAGGCGTACAAAGGGTCTTTACTGAAGGTAAGGGCTCTACGCATAAACACACTGACGAGCATATTCTGAGTATACACTGTATATAAACACTGTACACCCACACAGCCTTTACGTTGTGACTCATTCCACAGAGGTCACTGCTGTAGACTCGGGTCAAACCACAAAAAAAATCAATTACAGTGCAACAGAAATGAGTCGACAAATTTGTACCTCCGCTGTTTCACACTGCTGTTTTAACTCGTTCCGCCTTTTAACTTAATTACTTACATTACAATAAAATTCCTTTAACAAATGTATCTCCTGGGTCCTAGCAGCAGCCCTGTTTCCACATCATATTAGGGCAATCTGTAAAGTGGTTTATTTGCTCGCCCCTCCATGTCCTTCAGTTGCTCCAGTTTCCTCCCACCTCACTCATGTTGCATGTAACTTTTTAATTTATCAAATAGTAGATCAACACAGGGCTGTGGTTAGCCCTGTCACCTCACTGTCAGAAGGTTCCTAGTTCAAATCATGGTTCAGACGTAGGGGGGCCTTTCTGTGTGGAGTTTGCATGTTCTCCCCATGCATGCATGGGTTCCCTCCGGGTACTCCAGCTTCCTCCCACAGTCCAAAGACATGCTTGTTCGGTTCGTTGGTGACTCTACAATTGTCCGTTGGTGTGTGTGTGTGAGTGTGAAAGGTTGTCTGTCTCTATGTGTCAGTTCTGTTATTGACTGGGAATCAGTCCAGGGTGTACCCCGCCTCTCACCCAATGACAGCTGGGATAGGCTCCAGGCTCCAGAGCTTTATCAGGATAATGGGTATAGATAATGGATGGATCAACACAATACTTATCATTTAAGTCATCAATCACTAATTTAATACATTTACTATCAAAACTGAGGATTTTCTCTGTTGAGTTAAACTGTAAATTACTTAAAAATGCAAGAAAATATTTTTTTATTGAAAACCTCTGTCTTCTGCTTAACGTACCTTAAACATGTAATCTCGAATATTTCAGTTTTGTCCTCCTTGGCGGCACTTTGCGGGAATACACTTCCCAATTTTACCAGATGTCCATGGTTGGCTCCGGTTGTAACTCTTGATTTTCCTTGCTGACGGTTGGCCTTCATCTGAGCGTCCAATTTGTTTCTTTTTCTTTGGATTTTCACTTATTTTTGAAGTTGTATCTGTAGTCATCAATCTTTTCTTTGTTTGTTCAGTCATAGTAGATTACTATTAACTCGCAACAATTGCAGAGACCGGAAAAGCAGCCGCTTAGCTCCGCCTACCCTCTCTGGCAGACCAACCACTGCTGGCTGATGGAAAACGTGTCACTAACTGGGCGCCGCTTGTGATTTATTCTGCGAAAATCGCACCAGGCAGCCAGTCTGTAAAACTGCAAATGCAAAGGCTTTCATCATTGGGCCATAGGCTCAATCACCAACATGTTACCTAATTCGGTGGTAGATAGTGACTTAACAGACATTTATTTAAATGAAAATCTTTGACATTTTATACTTTAATGTTGTGATTTTGGGGGTCAACATGTCACGTGTCCCCCCCTCAAAATCCATGCGTATGAGCAGAAGTATGCAGTTGTTAATTAACAATGTTTTTCATTATGTTGATAGGAAGCATAATCCAGGTGATATTACAGGCAGCCCATGAGATCATAGTTTGCATAATCCTTGCATCCTAACAGCTAGATCCTTCTTTCTCTTTCCAACAGAAAGCAGAGCTTCTGTCTGCTGAATCATCACATTGTGACCACGTCATTAGGTTACCTTACATTGGGTGTTAAAGATACATCCTGGCAGCGGAAGATTGCTGTTTGCATAATGCTGTTTAATTGATCTAATATTAAGACAAATGAAGTAAAAGGAACACTTACATAACTCACACAGGATTTAGATTCCTGAGTTATGAAGCATTTGAAGATACACCAAGAAATTATATCACAGTTGCCAAAAATACTCATGTAGGCACTGGAGGAACATTTCTACTGCAGAGTTCGAAGGTTAAATTAATTAAGAAATTCCCTATGAGACTGCAGCAAGGCCAGAAGATAGCAGAGAGGGTTTGTTATCATACACACTGTAATCTCTATTTAAAGATTCTACATAGAAATATAGAACCTGTAAGCAGGGATGTGGATTTTAGGGAAGTGTTCTGGTTTCCGTTTGTACAACGCTTGTAGTCCAAGTAATATTGACCAATCAAGTATCAGCAGGCTGCGGCATATGCAGGAAAAAAAGTCCATGTGTCCATGCTCCCATCAGAAGCTATCTGACGAGGATTTAGCTTCTTATTAATCTCTATAAACAGACATCTGCATGCTAACAGCTAACAATCTGTTCAAGATCAAAAATTCAATCAACTCCAATTAAACAAACAAGCGTTTTAAAAGTTTTCTTCTCCTCTTGAGGACAGACCTGACAAAGCTTCATTTTTACTTTTTACAAATCTGCATCATGATGTTGAAATTTCAGCAAAGGTAAGACCTGTTAATTTAAGAAAAACAGGTTATTTTTCTGTAAACAATGCAGCACGCGGAAAAGGAAGTTTGCTAACCGGTGTATTTTATGTTAGGTCCTTGGATTTGTCTTAATTGCTTTGATTATTATCATTATGTCCATTACATAACACATAGCATCACCTTATAGTCAAGTTGATAAAGCCTCTGTTTTAATCTGTTATTATAAAAATGAATGATTATTGCAGCTTTAAACCCACAATATCTGCTGACATTGTGAAGCAGCTTGGGATCATGGGAGTTGTTGTTTTTAGCCACTGTTTCCGCAGAAATTGCCAGTAAAAATCTGACGTCACATGGGCGTACCAAGGACATATCATTCCGATGAAATAGCTGCACGTTACATTTGCTAACAAAGGGTTAAGCTGGAGTAGGACTATGGCCAGCCTAACTTAGCATGAAGAAATTAATTAAGCGCTTAGAAATAGCCTTCTTTTTCTTAATTCTATTCAGTTGTCTAACATATACATTAAATAGATTTTAATAGATTTAATATACTGGAAGTGTGACTGTATTCTACAGAAAAATAGATGTATTTTAATGGGACTTGGTCAGCAGAAACTAAATATTAAATAACTCGGATCGGGATTTGGGGCAACAAATTTTGTCTTCACAACAACTGGGGGATTTTCAATAACCCCAAATTGAGAAAATCAGACTGAGTGCAGTGAGACAGAGATGTAAATGGGACTGTTTAAAATGAGCGAGGTGAGTCAGGGTAATGTGTTTGAGACCTCACTGCTCTGTAACTGTTCTCTTTCTTCATCGTCATGCTCCGGGGCTGAAACAGAGGTAAATGGATGAAATTGCGATTCAGACGGCAGTGGTGGCCCAATCAATTGCTTTTCCGATGCTTGCATTACCGCCCCGGCATTTTAAACACTTGTCTGTGCCTCTGTTCTTTTTCCAATGCGAGATGCTTCCGCCGAGCCTCCTCCCTCCTTCAAATGATGCATTGATGGTGTCAAAGCAGCCATATGCTAACCAATTGAGAGGCAAACCAGAGACGTATAATCTCACACTTAAAGTCAAATGCACCAGAGACTTTACAATATTCTTTTGAAGAGAACAAATGGGGATAATGGACAGCTCATTAGGCAAATACAGACAGAGAATCAAGCTATTACCCTCAGACATTTATTGCATGCCATTAGCTCAGAAAAATTCAACCATACATGTCCTCGAATAAGGCCCCAACTCTGACCTTGTTATTGATGCACCGAATCCCATTTAGTCAGATCCAATCATAATGAGGCCTAAATAAGAACAGATGCATATAAAAGCTTCTTTAAAAAATAAGAGTCTACGAGACATATGTGAACTTTTTGTAGCCCTCTCCCTCGTGAAGGAGCAGAAGAAATCGAGCTTGATGTGTTTGTGTTTACCGAGCATGCACCGTGCCTACATTATATGCCAGAGTATGAGCCTCCGGCCTTCAAGCTTAATCACTACCTTACACTGGAAGTCGGTATTCAGCCTTCAAAATGTATATACATCTATGTTTATTCTACTTCTGCGAACTTAAGTAAAACTTTGTGGTGGCAGCCTGCTGTGCACTGCAAGCTCTGCCCCCTGATCTGGTCCTTTCATCAGGCCTGGAGGAAGCAAACAGGAAAAGGAAACAGTTTTTAATGATATCTGCTTATATGTGAGACATATTTTGAACACAGCAAGAGGTCACAGTTGTTCACGCTGAGGGAAAAAAAGTTTCTTTCTATCATCATCATTCAATTTCTTACAAACAACGCAAAGAATGGAAGCTCTGAGGGAGTCTGAATCAGCCCTAAAACACATTTAAATACTGCCCATTAAGTGTTAGGGCTGCACAGCGGTGTAGAGGTTAGCACTGTTGCCTCACAGCAAGATAGTCCCTGGTTTGCAGGACCCACAGTCCAAAGACATACTCGTTAGGTTCATAGGTGACTTCAAATTGCCCGTAGGTTTGAGTGTGAGCGTGAAAAGTTGTCTGTGTCAACCCTGTGATTAACTGGCGATCAGTCCAGGGTGTACCACGGCAGCAACAGCTGGTATCAACAGGATAAGTGCTTTATTTAAAGGATGGACAGAATGTATTCTTATGTTTTGAGGGGATGACAGCATTTGCATTAAAGTGAAATATGTAGGATTAATTTCCCAGAAGAGTAAGATTAAATTATTAATAACAATCTCATGTCTGTGTGTTAAAGGAGCAGTTTGTAAGAGTTTGATTGCGACCAACAAACAACAACTCCCCCCATCCAAGTGTGAAGGAGAACCTGCAGTGGCCATGAAACTCGTACATTTTGGGCTACTGTAGGAACATGGCGTTGCTCCATGAGACGCTCTGCCTCTTTATCTTTAATGCTCGTTCAGGTGATTGTCCACTTATGAAAACATTTCTAAGAATATAAGATTTCATATTTGCCAATAATCTCCCAATCTTACACACTGAGCATGGGCAAGGACATGTCCGAGGTCAAGACGCGGTTATCTTAGCTTAGCACACAAATATTTGTCTAATAACCTAACTAATGCACGCCAATAACAAGTTGTTCTTTGTGTGTTTATAGACTTACAATATCATGCCTATTCTGGGTGGGAATGATACACCATTACTCCACCTTGTTGTTCTTTTTTAAAGGTAAAAAAAACAAAAAACAGAATGCTGCTAATCTGGCAGAGGCGGTAGGAACAAATCGATGTCTGTGGAAATGTGGGAGTCTGTAGGACAGGAAATTGCTGTGCACTTGTGCGAGACACCATTGCTGTTGTAAACATGTAATGCCTCTTTTGTAGCTGCTACGACGGCAAAATCACAATGATGTAAAAAATAACAGCGGCACACTTTACACCGAAACCTGTGCTCACTGACCATGTATTTCATGCTATTTCATTGGAATGATATGTCATTGGTACGCCCATGTTATGTCAGATAGATTTTTACTGCCAATTTCTGAGAGATGCCAAATGGATTTCAGCGGAAACGGTGGCTAAAAACAACAACTCCCATGATCCCAAGCTGCTTCACAATGCCAGCAGATATTTTGGAATTAAACCTGCAATAATCATTAATTTATATAGCTTTAACTACTTTATAGGGTGATGCTATGTTTTATGTGTTTAATGGACATAATGGTTCAAAGCAATGGAGGCAAACATCACAGAGACTGGCATACTATATGCAACAAGAGCAGGCTAGCTTAATGCATGTGGTACTGTACATTAAGAGTCCATGTATGTGCGTAAGCATCAATTTGTTTCTCAATATTCGACTATTTCTATGTCTAAACTTTTGAGGATGTTTTTTTGCACACATGTAAGTGAACAGGATGCATCCGGCTGTCTATGATATTTCGCATTTCCATTCAGGCAGAGAGTAAGTAGGCTGGCGCTTAATGAGCCGATTACTGGGAGCAGCATATGGCGTGTTCTGTATGGTTCTCTTGGCTCCACCATTAGCGCTGATGAGAGCTGGGAGAGATGTGGAGAGTGGGTGGGTCATCTTGGGGAGAAAATGTACAGATATGCGTGTACTTTGACACACAAAGCTGTTTACACGATGTCTTTAGGATGGAATGGAGAGAGGATGCAAAATCTCTGAGCTGCATTCCATCTCATGTTATTATGAGATTCCAACAAGTCCTCTTCAGCGGAGGGCAACATGTCCCACAGTCTGTAAAGAGGTGCTCTTTAATTAATGAGGAAATGCTTCTGGCAGTTCAGAAAGATGCATATTCAAGATAGAATAAAGGACTGAAAATGTGTCATTGACTTGTGTTTGTTTTTGAAAACACACCATGTTATAACCTTGCTCATTAAAATGAAAACTCCACTTCAGCAATGTCATACAGAAATCTGCCAAAGCCTCGTTGCAAACTGCTGGTGTTTACATGCAGTAATAATTGTATGGTATACAATGCGTGCTACCGAGGTATCAAAGAAAAGCAGCCTTTAGCATCCAATCAGAGTTGTCTTCTAGTGTTTTATGTGAGTGCGCTAAAAGTGAGTATGAAATACAGAGCCAGATGAATGTGCTTCGTGGCCCCGTAATAAGCTGACATACACTCATGTTGCCCAGAGCACCAAAAATTACCAGTATTTTTTACATTCAAATACTAACCTGCACATAGTTTTCTGTGTGTCAGGTAGATTGGCAGAATTTTATTTAACCAAGGTTTGATAAAAGTTATTATTAAAATGGTGAAATGATTATTTTTCAAAGGAAAGCATTAGTTGGAAAGCCAAACCCACAGATAATTATTATCCAACTCTGCAGGTCCCCTCAGCTTTATTAGCGTCTTTTAGCATCTCAGTGATTCATTGCCCTTTACTCCTTTACTTCTAGCAACAGGCAGAGAAAGTAACAGGCCAGCTGATGAATATGGTGGAGCATTTAGCAGCTTAAGAGTCTGATATTAAAATTATGATGTACCAGAGACCCAAACCTGTATTCAATGTATTTAAACAAATGTGGTATTAAATTGGGATGCACTTTAAAATCAGCATGTCAGTGTTTGTCTGCAGATAGATGCTTAAGCTTTAAAATAAAGACATTAACAGACATATTTAAATCTGCTTACAGGAGAGACTCAGTGGTCTCTGCACATAGGTGGGGCATGAGGATTAATCACTGTCTGCATCTGCAATCAGCCTTAATTAGGAAACATCACTATATTGGATAGCTGGGAAAGTCCAATTTCGTTCATCTTTAATATTTTTACATATTTTTATATGATGGCCGTCACCCACTCTTAAGGGAATTGGCTCCTTAGCTACATGCGTTGCATGCTCATGTGTGTAACTGTGGCTGAATGTGAGATGATTGGAGCAGTTACAATTCAAGATACCTGATGGTCTAAATCTGGCTTAACTAAACAGCTAGACTCGACTTTAAAAATGTAGGCAGTTCTCCATCCATCCATGCATACATATATCCAAACAGTATCTCGCTTGTCCTGTTCAGGGTGGCGGGGGGCTGGAGCCTATCCCAGCTGTCATTGGGTGGGAGTCTGGGTACACCCTGGACTGGTCACCAGTCAATCATAGGGTGGACACAGAGAAACAGACAAACTTCCACGCTCACATTCACACCTACAGGCAATTTTAGAGTCACCAGTGAACCTAACAAGCATGTCTTTGAACTGTAGGAGGAAGCCAGAGTACCTGGAGGGAACCCACACATGCACGGGGAGAACATGACAAACACAAACTCCACACAGAAAGGTTCACTTGGTCTGAGCAAGGATTCGAACTTTCAGGCTGTGAGGAGACAGCGCTAACCACTGCACCAGCGTGCAGCTCAAGACAGACTCATCTTGCTAAAGTATGATTCAGTTCTGACCTTAAAACTAGAACTTAATTTCTCATATTAATATTCTCCCAGATTTATATTCATTTAGGTCCGTTTCCCCTGCCAGTCAGAGATGTTTCCTTTGTTAACGTAAAGAGGATCATAACATGAAATCTTACATCAATATGTTTGTCTGTAGTCTGTTGCTGGCAGACAGAAGATCTCAAATCGATTACTTATAACCTTTTATAAGTACAGTTTATATGAACACATTATAAACATATTCATAGGTTAAACACATTCATGTAAATAATCAAAGCTTTCTCCTCCACAATCATGAGAGTATTAAAGCTTAAACTAGTCCAGGCTCAGCCCAGACAGCCCAGCAGCCTACGACAGAAATACACTCATCAACGTCACAAAAGGAAGCGCAGGGACTGGATTAAGTGCAGCAGACCCTGAGACAATCTCTGCCCACGGCAACTTCTGACCACTCAGCCAGACCGGTCAGACCACCGCAAGCGGGGCCATCGGCCCAGGAAGAGAGGGAGGGGGCCGGGCAAGAGCGAATCAGAATCAGACCATTTGTTGCCATGTAGGTCTGCATATTTTCCCTGCTTTATTCTTTCATAGTAATAAGCACAGGAGTAAATATAGGAAATAAACTAACCCAGCTTGGCCCTGAGAGAGTGTTTGAGCGATGCGTCCATGCGGCCCACATCGCTCTCCTCTGAGTCATCGAAATACAAAAATCAAATTCTGAAATTAGTTTTTTTATCTGATGTCCTCGGACTCGGAATAAACCCCAGCAATAAAGGTGCAGTCTGTTAAGCCAAAACACTGAGCTGAAAGAAAGTGAAGTTTGTCCAACCCAATGACTGTATATATAGATGGACAGCGCGTCTCCATCTGCTCCCATTGTATGAATGTGATGCCAAAATAGCCCCTGCGATAGGCGCTGCCATCTTGCGATGGTGACGTCATATGGAGCCAGAGTCTGCGCAGTAGAGAATGGTGGGTGGCGCCGCCATTGCATCTTCCGCTAACCAAAATGCACACTTTACTTACTGCAAGGATCTCGCTCACCAGCGTGTTTAACAGCAGAACAGCTTCTCTGTGTCTGTGTTGTTGTGTGTGGTCTGAGGTTAACATTCACCGATATGGGAACTTGTAGGGACTGTAGTGATAGTTATAGTTACATCTCCTCTCGTCATTCCTTCTCCACTCTGCTAATCTGGAACAGATCGGCTGCAGGAGGCGTATTGGTCAACTGAGCAATCATCCTTTTTACAGCATCAAATAACTAATAAAAAAAATTCTTGACAGAAAGTTGAACACTTGGATGTAAATCAGCAGGATAAGGGCATGGTCAAGACTTGCTGCAAAATTGCAGGCACCATGTTGAACGGCCTGACTGAGGTGTATGACCTATACTGCAGCCTGTCAGCAGGGGGCGATAGAGAGGTTTTGGCTTTGGTTGTCCATCTTTTTATACAGTCTATGGTCACAACACACAGCACCTTTTATATGAAACTTTTTCACTGAAAAAGTGTTCATGTCAAAATAAAACATGCAGCTTTGAACCTGTGAACCATGTCAGCATAGTTTGAACTGGAACATCAAAGGCATTACAATGTGATGTTGGCACTGGCCCTTCAAAGAGACACATAAGGGCCCTTACTATAACCCTTATTAATTGTTCATATTAAATAACAAAACTGTAACAATTAAATTACCACAAAGTAATTATCAGCCAAACATCCTGTGTCCATGGGGCCCACTTTCCTTCCTCCATTCTTGAATAAATCAATGACGCTCGAGAACAACAAGAAAGCCAGTTGTCATGTTTTTTTTTTGTCAACTTAATTAAAGTAATTACAACCCTTCACTAAGACTTCACTAATAAAGCCTGTGCTTAATTCTGAATCTGCATGTGCCAAGTGTGGCCATAACATCTCCAATGAGCACCCAGGAGAACTGTGAAATATCTAAACTTTAATAATAAAATAATCCAAAATGAGAAGCCTTTTTATTAGTGCATAATTCAGGCTCATTGATTATTTATCGAACGTCTGGGGGCCGACTGCAGTCTGAAAGGTTATATAGCAATTTTCCTGCTACAGAAATAACCCAGATGTAGGAAGGACGATAGAATTGTGATTTAAAAGAACCCACTGTGTGTTTGAGCTGGATGCTCTCTGTCTTTCTATCATGGCATCTTATTGATTACTCAATCTATGAGTTGTTTCTTATTCCTGTGATTTATCTTTCCTGAACACAAACCCATTCCTGTCTTATTCCAGAGCCGCAGTATCTCCGTCTTCCTCTAAATCATTTTTACTGCACTCCCCACCACATTATCCCATTTGCCTCTGTAATTTTTATGAGGAGTGAAACTCACAGTAATGATATACTGTGTGTGGAGTGTATTGATGTCAGTCATTTAAAAAATTGTGATGCTTTTTGAAACACACAAGCTCATACAAAAACACTTAAAAACTAAATACTAGATTCAAGAATTAGAGCCAAAAAAATAGAAATAAAAGATGAGAAATACACTAATGGAGAGAACTCTTCAGTGTTTCTCGTGTTCCTCTAAAGATAGCAGAGCAATGACCATGTCATTTAAAATGATCACAAAAATAAAATAAAAACAGCATTTCAAAACACACATTTTCATAATTTTGCTGCATTTGTCTCATATGAATGGTTTGCATATGACATCGAGGCATCTGTTGTTATTGCCATCCACACTGCATCTGAAGCTTTTGTTTAAAGTTGTAATCTCGAAGATCTCAGTTTTGGTTTCTTTGGCAGCACCTATGTCGATAAACGGTAATTGCTGGAGCACACTTCCCAGATATCCATACAGTGTTGCATGTGTGACGCCCACGGTTGGCTCTGGTTGTAACTCTTGATTTTCCTCGCTGACGGTCGCTTTCCTTTTCAGACTGTTTGCTTCATCTGAGCAACAAATTTGTTTCTTTTTCTTTGGATTTTCACTTATTTTTGAAGTTGTATCTGTAGTCATCCATCTTTTCTTTGTTTGTTCAGCCATAGATTACTGTTTCGTCCAGACACTTGCAGAGACCGGAAAAGCAGCCGCTTAGCTCCGCCTACCCTCTCTGACAGACCAGCCACTGCTGGCTGATGGAAAACGTGTCACTTACTGGGCGCCACTTGTGATTTTTTTCCATGAAAGTCGCCACAGACACCCAGTCTGTAATACTGCAAATGCAAAGGCTTTCATCAGTGGGCCATAGGCTCAATCACCATTGTGTTAGCTCATTCAGTGATAGATAGAGACTTAACAGACACTTGTTTATATGAAAATCTTCGAGATTATTAGGTATAATAAGTAGGATTTTCCTAGAAAATAAAATATAGACTTTTACAAATATAATATAATATAAATCATCACTTATGATGATTACCTTTGCTAGCGCAAAGGTAACCGGCGGGTAGCATGCTAGTGCAAAGGTAACCATGATGCTGTCGGTGTTAGCTCGGCGGGGTGGTTGTGTTTTCACACGAGAGAGTGAGAATGAGCTTCTGGTGATAATACATTTCATACATTCATCAGCGAGATGAATAGCCCAGGAGGAGGGGCCCAGTTTGAATGTGTTGTTGACAAAATGCAAGGAAAAATCCTACTTATTATACCTTTAACTTTATTCTTTAATTTGATATACATTTCTGACACACACTTTTGACTGACTCGGTTTAGTGTTTTGTACCCCAGCTCAAATGTATCTAACAATGTCTCGAAAGCCCTCACACTCAACTAGCTGTAATCTTAGCAACCAACAGGCTGGAGATGCTGTGATCACCACAAAAGTGCTGAATATTCGGGAACATTGTCTTGGCTGTTCTTGCTTGTGCTAGCATCAATGTTGCCCGCCCAGGTTGTGTCCTGCTATCTCACCAGGTTGGTGTTTAGATTTGTCGTGCTGCTCTTAATCTCTTTCCTACAAAGCATACAAACAGAAGCTCAGAGCCCAGTATGCAGGATTACCAGCATCACTCCAGCCTGTCTTCAGAAGTGGGCCAATGAGCGGCTCGTCTTTCATTCTGACTGACCCAGGAATCCGTGTGACTATGTAGTCCCATCTTTGACGTCAAGATCACAATGCAGGGGTTACGAACAAATATATTTGGTACGTATTGTGATAAACAAGGCATTAAATTGCTGAATTAATTAATTAAAACCAAACTTCCAATGTTATACATGTTTCAAGACAAGACAAAGACAAAAGACAAAATGAGTAACATCTACATTTGAATACTTACAATTTTTGATTCTGTTCAGACAAGTTGGATCCCTCCTTTTGATAATCTCAAGGCCGGGTGAACAATGCTTCAGGAAACAATATGCAAAGCATCAAGAAAAAAAAACACTTGATGGTCTGATCTTAGCTTTCTCAAACGGCTCTGTCTTTCAGTTTCTGACTGACTGTATATGTAAGCTAACGAATGTCTTAATATCTCTGAAGTTCAACCGTTTGTACTGTTAAATCTAAATATAACCACTGCTTCAGAAAAAAAGATGCCATCTACAGTACAGGGATTATAATCAGGGTTTACTGGCAGTGCACTGACACAACAAGCCCCAGGATCCAATAAAGAGACATTTTCAAACCCCAAAAAGCCTTCAGTCACCTTCGTCCCATCAAACCAACAACAGCCTTCAGCCTTCGTCCCCACACGACATTTGATCATATTTGTCCCTGCAGTGTTTCTTTACAAAGCACAATACATTTTTTTTTATGAAGCAGAAATGTTGGAAGAGACTGTACATCGAAATGGCAGATATAACACTGGCTGACCAAGGACGTTACACTTTTACTGTTTTTGGAAAAGCCGAGTTTTGTTGCAATAAGATGTTGGTTTGTAAAGCATATAGGTCAGTGAATGTGAATATTATACTGTATGCATTGAAAGCCTCTCAGCGTATGTTTTTGTGATATAGCATTTAGGTTTGTTGACATTGGTGCAGTCTATAACTTTTCTCTTTTTTGACTATAACTTACAAAAAGCAGAAAATCTAAGAGCGACAAACACAAGCTTGAAAAATGTATTTTTTCCTGTAAATATTTTAAACCCTTAGAACCCTTGACACCTCTGGTTAGAGTGCTCATTTTCCACAACTCTTTCTTATTCACTAGCTAGAAGCAGATCAATACTACTCTCTCTTAATACAATATCTTAACCTTGTAAAAATCATAATGGCATTTACTCATTATTGGCCATGTTAGCAGCACGACTCTCCAGGAAAAGTAATGTCTGTGTATCAGCTGAACTGTCCAGACTGAAATAGCTCAAAAACCATTGAATGTGTGTTGATACAGTTCACACTGTGATGTCTTGAAAGGACGGGAGCTTTTCTCTTGGAGCTTTGGAGGTGTGAGTGCAGGAAATGAAGACAGTGAAGAGTTGCTTTCCAACATAAAGACAATGCATTAAGTCTTGCTGTACAGGTAAACTTAAATATTGCATACAAAATCAAAAACAGGGATTTAACTCAAAGTTCTAGTCTGCTATTATGTTATCTTATCTTGTTAAACTGAAACATGCCCTGTCACTTCTGTTTCATCTCTGTTTCATCCCTTCCTGTTGGCCTTCCTCCTTCACTCAGGGAATCAGCTCATGTTTCTTCAGCTGGGCAGCAACCACTGATCTCGCTTTGTTGGACGATTGGTTCCCTTGATTATTCTGAGTAATCATTTGGGATTTTGCCTTTTGTTGACTTTTTATTTCTTAGTCTACATCTGGGTCCTCTCCATTTTTTATTTAGAGTTTAACATGTGACAACTTGTTTTTAACCTTATCATGAACGTAACTGTTCATATACTGTACTTGTCTATGCACTACGCTTGTTAGTGGAGGATACCTCTAGAGGGCACACCAGAGACCTCAGGCCATACGCAATTACTGGACATGGGTGATGAGGTCACGGCAGATGACGGCACGGTGGACACAACACACCGTCGGCACTGTCCCCACTGTTTCTCCAACACGGATGTCCGGGACTTGTTTCCATTTAGTTTTGCAGGTTTCCACGTCGACTTCTAAAATATAACTTATCTGGAGACAGCTATTTTGACAGGCATGTTTGTCACGGTGCAGTGGCAATGACACATCGTACAGATGTGGATAATTGTGGACTCTGCCAGTCAGCTTGTCTTCAAAACTTTCTGTTGTCCCTGCTGCTGTGTTGACCCTGTTACATGCCCTCTGCCTCCACACTGCCCCTACTGATCATGTGCATACTGCATCTCGCATACACGTAATTTTTGAGTACATGCACAGCTGACGCTCCAAACAGATGCAGGGAACATGTGTACACACAAATGTGTAGTTAAAAGCAAGTATATCTCCGGCTTAAGGTGTACTTTGTTGATTTTAAGGGGTTATGTATTTCTGTTAAAGTGTATTGTGTTCTTGTGTCTCTTGATAAGTGTACTGTGTTACTTTTTAAAGTGTAGAGTTTCCTAAACTGTAACATGTTATAAATGTCACAGATTTTCTCTTAAATTTCCTCATGACATCATCACATAGGCATGTGACAAATAAAGCAGTGTAAATCCCTTAGAAGTATCAACAGGATCAATCGACTCTGCTGGGAATTGTGCCTTAAAAACCAGTTTAGCACAAATTCAGTCAAACTTTTTCAAACACAAATAGCATAATAGAGATATAAGCATCACTAGAAAGCAGTGTCGCCAACTTGGCGACTTTTTTTGTCAAAAGCAACTAGCGACAAATCTAGTGACTTTTTCTGGTGTTATTGGAGACTTTTCTGGTGTTTTGGAGACTCTGACGTGAAAGCACGTATCGTTCTGCAATTACTGTCCTCAACGAGCAGCAGGTGCTGCCGTGAGCCCCTCCCCCGTCCCAAAGCACTCACAGGCGGTAAGTCTCTGAGCAGCCTCGTGCTGCAGTCCCAGCTGCAGTCAGAGCGGAGAGGAGACCCACACCACTCCGCGTCCACACTGCAAATGAAACGCGTGTGCGCAAAGCCGCCGCTGATCCCACCCTGGCTTACAGAACAGGATGTAAAGGTAAATGATTTATATTCTTACATTTACCATAACAGGACAAAATTGATTTATGAAATGTGGGTCTGTACAAAGCATAAGTCATGAAGTTATTTTGAGAAGTGATGTCCTATTTCAATGGCAAAATAAAACAAACCAAGAATCAAAAGAAGAAAGTTCATTTATAGTTCTAAACATATTTAGGGTGTTTTTTAACTTTTTACTCACTTTCTGTCTCTCCCACGACGTTATTCCTCTCTCCTAAAGCGTCCATTACAATTACATGCAAATTGACAATTATGCAAATTAGGTGATGACGTCATTTAGCGACTTCTAGTGACTTTTAGGGCAGCCAGGAGTTGGCAACACTGCTACAAAGAGTTATATGTCTTTCAACCTTACTATCACTTAAAAGTGTCATCCAGGTTCAGAAGTAAAATATAATTCACTGCTACTGTAGCTTAGCATCTCTCTTCAAAAACAATCTCCAGTCGCTGTCCTGTGGCTCTGAAGCTGTTGTCAGGGTGTCAAGTCAAGAGTCATTACTCTTTTAAAGACTGATTCAACCCTCAGGAAGGAAATACATAAATGACCCCATCAACACGATTACTATTGTCCCTGTATAAAAAGATCTCACCATGACAGCCGTGCGTGCTGGAGTGGCAGTCAAAAAGTGGGCGCGCGCCAGCCGACCTTACGTACACCAGATCCCCAAAGGAAGCCTGTTACAGTGACATACAACATCAAATTCAACATTGTGCTTTGTCAGGATAGGTCGGGTCACCTGTTGACACCAGCGTTTTTGTGTAACAAATGCATCTCTCAGTGTGTCACAACTTGAGATCTGTAGTCAGACAGCTGCGTTGTACTTGGTGCAGGGTTAGCCGGGTCACACAGGCCTTTAGGCTTCAGTGGGGGAGGCTGGCTCTGTGTTTAATGAGCTTGGAGCGGACCCAGACTTTGGTCTCTTTCATCCCTGTAGCAGTCAGTGCAGCCAGTTAGCTCACTGAAGCACGGAAAGACCCCTTTAACAACTACACACACACACACACACTCTGTCCTCTCTTTCTTCACATCTCTTCTCCGAGAGTCTTCCTGTCTCTGCACCTCTCTCTGTCTGTTCCTTTACCTGGTCCGGTTGTTTCTTCTGTCCGATCCGCTCAGCGTCAGCGTCCGCTATGATCGTGCGCACTTTTGCTACTTTGCCTTCTGGCTGTCAATGCCCGGCCTTGTTTCTTCCTCCGTTTGCTTCATTAGCTGTGGTTCCCTCCGTATCGGGACACTGGGAGAAAGAAAAGGGATGGACGCTCACACACACACACACACACACACAAACAGGATGTACACCATGGTTGTGTCTCCGAAATATGTCATACATGTAACTTGCCTTGTGGTGGAAAACTGAGGTAGTGCTTCTGAAGCTGTTGCAGGTTAGAACCAGCAGACCGGATGATCTGTTTGGGAAAGGTAATTACTCTTTCTTTCCTTAGCATTGACAAGCTCTTGACCGAAACACTTAATTGCCAGTGGAAATTCATTAGCTGCACAGATGCCAGCGGCTGTAGGAGCTGTTACAGGCTATGTGACTACGTGCAAGTCTGTGACTTAGCAGGCAGGCTGGATCAAAATGTTTAGCTTTAAAATAGTTTTCTCTTCAGTTCTCAGATAGATGCATGTGACATGGGTTTAACTTTTGCCGACACCGGTATCGAATTAAGTGAGAATGGGGAAAAAGTATTTGACAGAAGATGAAGGATCAAAGAGCAGAAGAGAAAAGTGAAGCAATTTCCTTCTGTCTAATAAGCACCAACCACTTTACTTTCATTCATTTTAGGGGGCGACAGGGGCAGACTGGTGATGAGAGGCTGTCATACTGACGGGCTTTTAAAGGGCTAAAGATCTTCGTTAGAGCCCAGATCAGGTGCCCCTCAAGCTGGCTGTGATCTCAGAGTGAGTTGGGTCCGCACTGGGGTCACAACTACCGTGTTTGGTAATACTTTGAAACCAAAGTAAAGTCCACTATTTGGATGAAAGGAAAAGTCTGCCTTTCTTTCACTTGACCACCATGTTTGCCACAGATCTCAAAATTTGGCAAATTATTGGAAAGCTTCTGGCTGAGATAAAGCACCTGTACCTACAGGCAGTGAATCACATCAGCAGATAAAATACTGAGGATGGGATGAAGGACTCATACTGACTGATGTCAGTACATCTCAGTATATGGGAGGTCAGGAATATTATTTATTTCACTGACATATTAGGCGTTTGTGCAACAAGATATCATTGCGTTTTTACGGAGACTATGCAGTCCAAACATAACTATTACTGCTCTTAAAACATCCAGCTGTATATACGTTTTAACATAGGAATGAAAACATAACATCGAATATAAAGAGCATTAATTTAATAATGAAACAGAACTGTTAAGATATTCTGATACACATAATAAATACATGCAGTAGAATTAATAACATCCTACTGCTCCCTTCCCTGTCTTCCCCCCGAGCAGCCCCTGAGTTCCCAATGCACTGTGGTGCAACACCACCTCACTGTTGGTTGCGTTACAACCACAAACTGTTGCCTGAATAACATAGATGTTGGAAAAATCTGCAGAACCTAGGACTATGTCAAATACCAGTGTTTCTAAAATCCCCCATTTCCTGCAATTTCTACACATTAAAGCCCCTCTGTGGGTTAATGCAAACACACTATGGTTCATAAAGTCTGTAAAAAATATGCCATTTCTTTGGATGGGAACCTGACCACTGCTAACATTAATGGAATAACAATAAAATTCCACAATAAGACTCACTGATCAGCCATAACATTATGGCCACTGACAGGTCCAGTGAGTAACGCTGATTATCTCGTTACAATGGCCCCTGTCAGTGGGTGGGATATGTGAGGCAGCAAGTGAACATTTTGTCTTTGAAGTTTATGTGTTAGAAGCAGGAAAAATGGGCAGCTCTTGTGGGGTGTTCCCGGTCTGCAGTGGTCAGGACCTACCACAAGTGGTCCAAGGAAGATAAACCGGCATGGGGAGCGAAGGCTGGCCCGTTTGGTCCGATCCATCAGAAGAGCTACTGTAGCTCAAATAGCTGAAAAAGGTTAATGCTGGTTCTGATAGAAAGCTGTCAGAACACACAGTGCATCGCAGTTTGCTGTGTATGGGGCTGTGTAGCCGCAGACCAGTCACGGTGTCCATGCAAGCTGCTGCAATGGGCATGTGAGCGTCAGAACTGGACCAGGGGGCAATGGAACAAGGCGGCCTGGTCTGATGAATCATGATTTCTTTTACATCATGTGGATGGCCTGGTGTGTGTGCGTTGCTTACCTGGGGAGAACATGGCGCCAGGATGCACTATGGGAAGAAGGGAAGAGGGTGGAGGCAGTGTGATGCTTTGGGCAATGCTCTGCTGGGAAAACTTGGGTCCTGCCATTCATCAGGATGTAACTTTGACACTTACCACCGACCTAAACATTGTTGCAGACCAAGTACACCCTTCATGGTATCGGTATTCCCTAATGGCAGTGGCCTCTTTCAGCAGGATAATGCGCCCTGTCACACTTCAAACATGGTTCAGGAATGGATAGAGACAAAGAAAGAAATGACTGTCCAGCTATCTGACGGTGTGGAGAGGCAGTCAACGGGCATCTGAGGCACTGGAATAAAAATCCTTGATCGTAACATGGATAGGTCAAGTCAACGCGCTTCGACTCAGCAGAGTCTTTATCAGGACGGAAATTAAAAAAGCTGCCAGCTGCAGCAATTTAACCCTGATCAAGTCATGTGACACAGGTCACATGGCACATGGCGTGAATTTGCTTATTCAAAATTGCCTAAACATAAGAAATGAAAAGGGTAACTGTCAAATGAGAGAAAACACCATATGACAAAGAAAATAAGGTATAAAACATGAATGTCAACGTAGCCAAAAGTCACAAAAATATAGAAAATCTCATGTGGGTGAAGGTCAACCAAACTAGACAAATAAATGATGAACGGTGACTTACAGACTTACAGAAGGATAAGGGTAAAGGAACACAATATAAATAAGAATAATCTATAAACTCTGCTGGAAATATATGATAATCTAACCCAGATCAAAAAGGTAAATATGACGATCTGACACTGATAGAAATGCAAGTAGAAGACATGGTTCAGGAATGGTTTGATGAACACAACAAGGTGTTGACTTGGCCTCCAAATTCCCCAGAGTTCAAACCAGTCGAGCATCTGTGGGATGTGCTGGACAAACAAGTCATATACATGGAGGCCCCACCTCGCAGGTTACAGGACTTAAAGGATTTGCTGCTAACGTCTTGGTGCCAGATACCTCAGCACACCTTCAGAGGTCTAGTGCAGTCCATGCCTCGACGGGTCAGGGCTGTTTAGATGGCAAAAGGACCTACACAATATTAGGCTCATGGTCATAATGTTATGGCTGATCAGTGTAAATATGTTGCTGTTAACATTAAATCAATCCACCGTATAACATCAGAAGCTATTGGGATTGGTTGGGCAGCTTAAACCGATCCAAACCTTTAAACATAAAGGCGTTGGTAAGAATGTCTTTAGTTGCAGAACGTGCTCCATGAGGCTTAATTGGGGAGTTTTATGATTAGGACCTCATATTGCAACATATGCAACTACAGGATGTTCATGAAAGGAAACCAGTTCTTCTGCAGGTGATTAAAGAAGAAAGAGAGAAGAGGAAAAGCTGCCTCTCTTATATCTCTAACTCAAAGGTTCGGCAAAGAGCATGCTCACACTTCAAAGAGCGACGCTTGAATCCCTCATTGAGGTAACCGAAACATCTTTGGAGCTGAGCATGTATAGTGCAGTCATTGTGGGCTTCTTTACAACACAGCATGCACACCAATGTGAATAGCAGGCGGCTATTGAGAGATAAAAACATCTAATTTAACACGCCTTGAAATAATAGCAAAGGTGCAGATGTTATAACACTGAAATGTTAAAAGATAGTTATTCCGCTGCATTAAATAAAGCAGGTGGGTGTGAAATTAAATTAGGCTTAGGCCCCAAATAACACACAAAGCTTACCAGAGTTTAACCTCCGTAAATATAAAATGCTTTACAGCCAGGCATTAATGAGAGTTTTAGAGATTGTGTGTGATGTGTTTTTCTACATTACATAACCAGTTCAAAAACAAGCCAACCCTCTTCCAATCTTTATTTTCAAAGTCTTTCATACAGGGAACAGAGGCAATCAAAGCAACAAGACCGTCTCCGACTACAAAAGAGACTGATGAGAGGGGATATAAAGTCAAGCGTTTAAGATCTATTTCAGCTGCATAAATTACAGGCTAACATCAGGAAGACACACTGAGAATACCCTGAAATTTTCAACAGAAAGAAGCGGCACAAAATCTTTTTTTAAGACAGGATGCTGAAATTTACAGTCAGGTGAAGCCCGGTTTGTTTTGGTGAGGAGAGCAGCAAATGGAATACAAGTGACAGGGTGGTACATGGGAGGCTGGGAGGACACACGGGAAACCAGTGCACTGTGGAGTAAGTGTGTTCAGAAATGACTAGAGCTTTCATGCTATTCTGAGAAATCCTGCTGATGGTGACGCTTTGTGACAGGACAGTAAAGTGGGAGCAGGCTGGAAACCCACAAGCAGTGGTTAAAAATGAGAAAAAGAGAGGAAAATGGCAGGATATTTTTCCCCATTTTGGTTTGGTGTGTAAGGCTGAGGCAGATTTTGTAAGCGTCTCCCGAAAGACCTATTGACATCCTGTCATAGGACCTGTGGAAGGGTAATTGTTAAATGAAGAGTGAAATATGAGAGGGTGACAAGAGCAAGGGCCGACACCTGACAAATTGGTAGCGAGGACTTGAGAAGACAGAAATCATCTTTCTTTAATGGTGAGCCAGGATGTCAATATCCTTTAAAAGGGTCATACATTAAAAATGTAAAATGTCATGCAATTTGAATAGTAACACATCTGTACCGCTTTCAACTCCGCATCACTTTGATTTGCAAAGTGCCACCTCACACACAGACAGATGTGAGGCCAACGGAGGAGACAATGCTGGGTTTGCTGGAAAAGTAAAGGGAGCAAATCAGTAGAGCGTCAACCTCCTCCTTGCTGATATGTTATGTGATTCTCCCTTCCCTGCTTCTTCCTTTCCTCCTAAAATCCAAGTCAGCCAACCTCATCTTCACCAATCGCAGCTGGAGAAACACGGGAGACACAAGACGGCTTTAAATTGAAGAGAGAAACAAAGCAAAAAATGGTTCAGGGTTACCCATGGAACTGTCGGGAGGTAATGGCTTCTTGTAGGAATCACTGGAGGAAATGTGATTCATGAAATTCAAGTGAATTACAGCTGTCCTCTGAGATTTAGAGTCAGGGAATTTCTTTATCAAACCATTAATATACTTTGAAGTTGCACTAATCAAAACGTTCCTATAATGATGAATCAAAAGGCTATGATTATTGTAGAAGGAATTACTTGCATTGAGAATTAAGAGCTTGTTTTGTACTTCCCCTTATCTCTACTCAGCTGTTTTAGCCTTTTAAGCACATTGTTTTGGTTTAACAGGACATTTACTGTTTGATTCAATATCAAAGCCTTCATTCGCCAGATTCTCAGCAGTGACAGGCTGCTGATTTTAGAGAAAGAGCTCTTTAAAGTTAACTGAACATTGACTGCCCAGCACTAAACGGAAGACATCACAGACAAAGCAGCTTAAATGGAGACATATCTCACAGGAGCTGGAGATCAAAACGGAGCTTAAAGGAGACGGCATATTTGGGTCCTTTCACACCTAAAGTCCGTTTGTTTGATCCGAATCAAAGGCCAAAATTGTTGCAATGTTGCATTTTTTGTTCACACGGCAGCTTTTTACCAGCGGTCCAAAAGTTGTGCAAGCAAGGAAACTGCTTTCTGATTGGTCAGAATTTTCACATGAGAAAAATCAAGTAAACAAAAGCCCTTTTTACACCGCGGTTCCACCTTAATGCCGTAACGAAGCTCCGCCATCATGCAGGCTGTGCCATTTTACATTGGAACAAGCAACGCCGGCGTAAAGCTGCCCAAGTGTGTATTTTTATGTTGTGTTCTGCACATTGCAGAACATGCGTGAGATGTAAGCAAACAGCACGTGCTTCAGATACACACGCGGTGGCAATGCCGTTTCGCCTCTGGTACTACCTCCGCTGCCTCAGAGGTGGAACAACTTTGCCCTACCATTCCGCCTCCGACAGAACGTAACAGAGGCGTAATAATTCCGCCTTGAACTGGCAGTGTAAAAAGGGGCTTAAGACAGAGAGCACACTCCTCAATCATACTTAACATAATTTAATTTTTTTTTTTTCTTTTAGCCAACATCAGTTCCATCCTCCTTTAGTTTTTCACTGAACAGTTTGACCACCTCCGCGTTCTTGTGCGTTTTACAAGCATTTGTGAAATTGTTTGGTCAGCCCATATTTCCATTTCCTCAGCACTCCCCCACGTTTGTCCTCTACTCATCTTGCTGCCTGGCTGCGTGGCTGTCTCTGCAAGTGTCAACATCCGTTAACAACACACAAGTTTTTTGGTTTGCTTCCTATATTAGGCCCTACTATTTATTCTCATCTGAGTCTTTTCTGGAGAACCATGGTCCGTTGGTTCGCTCAGCACCAGAGTTTGATTGCGTGTTCTCACCTGTCCAAACGAACTGAACTTTTGGAGGAAAGTCCGAAAGTCCGGACCAAAGCTGTCAGGCGTGAAAGCACCTTAGACTTTAATTCATCACACTCCAAATGTATACCAATTGCTTCTTGTAGATTCTTCTTCAGACTTGGAACTTTCCTGAACCCTAACTGGCTAAATGATAAAAATCCAAAAAGTATTTAGTTTGATTCTAACTGACTACATTGCACTGAAACAGAATCTGGTGCCTGTACAGCTCCGCCTCTGTTAATGAGAAACTAACAATAGTTACCCACGGAAAATCAGCTTACCTTATAGTCGACCATGCTGTTGTTGTGTTGTTAGCTAGAGTAGCAGGGGAGTTGTGTATTTCTTTCTGGAGCTGGTGTGTGGCTCTGGGAGCCTTCGTGCTACTCTCTGGATGTTAGCTTCGCAGCAGCAATTGTTGCAGCAGTTTGCTAACCCACAACTTTGCATTAACATTACTCTGCTCTAGTTATATATCAAGGTATTTGTCCATACAGTGTTTGTAAAGGGTTTTATTGCCACAATTTATTAGCTATACACAATTTCAACACTCCCTGTCCACAATAGTACACCCTGAGTAAATGTTATACTCAACTTCCCCTAGTAGCTTTTCTGACCACAAAGGCTCTTGCTCACTCACTGAATCCCGTGCAAAGAAGACATAAAAGAATGGATTGTTAGAATGGCTATTGCTTTTACAATAGGCATCAGACCTTCATCAGGCAAACATTTTTTTTTTTTTTTTACATTCTTCATCCCAAATGTCTCAATGCTGAAAGGTGATTGAATGACCGGATGTAGCGGCACATTAACTCAGCATGGACAGCATTTTGATGGAAGTCAAACTCTGCTGAGAACAGCTTAAGTGGCGTCATGAGAAAGTGTTCTGAGAAAAGACAGACAAGTGAGGGACATTCAGAAAAAAGAATGTAAGTGATAGAGAAAAGTAGAGAGAGAGAGAGAGAGCGGCGCTTAAACTGAATGTGTCAGTTACAAGCCTTGATGGCTAAGTCCATAGAGTATGCAGAGGTCTTAAAAAAGTGTGGCAAAGAGTAGATATATTACAGGCAGATGATGACGGCATGAAAGTGAAGAAAGGGACATGGTGTGGCATTTTCTCCTCTGGTTAACAGAGACTTGCACTTTGGTAGAGTAAAAATTTGAATGAAACAAGAATATTATTTTAAAATTAGAATTATTACACACAGGATAATTCAATCAAAGCACGGATAGCATTTATACGATAGACTTGGGGCCTGATTCACTAAAGGATTGTGTGATTTTTACGCCCGAAAAACCTGTGCAACTAACACAAAAACACTCAGAGACCGAAGGGTTGAATGCACTTCAAAGTGCGCTGCAGAGCAAACTCTCAAATTCCACAGGATCAGTCTCCGGCGCTTTCCATGTGCGCCGTAACCTCTGGAGTTGATTGCGCCCATTCAGGTCAATGCTCGTGATTCCACAGCACACGCCGCGGTCCGTCTCCGGCGCGTCCCAGAAGCGTCTCTCCGCTCTGCTCCGCTAAAGATACGCGACGGGTCTATTTTAGACGGAGGCCGCTTCAAGCTCACATCAAGCTGAACAGAGCAGATCGTTCCAAACAGGAAGTCACACACGAAAACAGCATACAGCATCCGGTCATTTCAAAATAAAATACCATGTACAGACCGGTACAGACTCCCGTCTTTTTCCATTTTCGTAACAACAACACACTGAAATCTTGAAAAAAGAGCACTTTGTGGTGTACTCATCCACTAGAAGCACAAAAATCACGGAATAATATCCAAATGAGCAGATAATCAACCTCGGATGTGCACACTGAACTGTTTGTGTGTTGCTCTGTTTAATATTGATGTTATCGCGTGATTTCGCAATTCTCGCCCTATGGGCGAGGGCTCGCGCCTTCTGATGGGCTGGAACCGCGGCACAGATGGAATGCGCCGGACACAGATGCTGTGGGATCGAGGCGAAACAGCTTCTCTGTGCTCCGGTCCTATTTGTGCATTTTTAAGTGAGTAATTATGTTATCATTCGGGGCAAATTTAGCCCCTTTCTATGCAAATGAGCCTCGTGGCAAAAAGCACCTAGTTCACAAACACCAGCGCTAACAGCACCGCGCAGTTAGAGTGAAAATATTACCACCTGCAGAGTCCTGGTGGTAACTGCGGCGCAGTAAGGGCTGTCACCCTCTGAGTCTACACTGATCATGACGACAAGTCCACCTTTTTTATGTGATCAAATAATTCTGTAAAAACATTCTGTTAATAATATTTTGTCATTTTTATTATAATCGGTTTTTGTTTCCACTATAAAGACCTTCTGTCAGTTGTGTGTGAAATCTGGCTCTTTGTACAGGACTTGCAGTGCTGAGTCCCTGGCATGGCACTGATTACAATTCTGCCATTATCAATGTTATTATGTACAACAAGCTGTGAATGACAGGCATAAATTACTGCTGAGAAAAAAGCAATATCAACTTTTCTTAAAGTCCTGAAAATAACTTGCTGTACATCGCTACATTGTGAACAGAGTGTCAAAGGTCCGAACCATTAATTGATGTTACCACCTTTCTGAGTTCACTGTCTTCCTGCTTCTGACAAAGTAAGTGGCTTCCTGTCATACTAATTGTACCTGTCAAGTGAATGTCGTGTTGTGATTAGAAAGATGAAGCCCCCCCTTATTGCAGGGCGAGCAGCAAGTGTTCTGCTCTTCATGCAGCTTACTTCACTCATTAAGGCAGAGTTCTTGGAGCGGGGTGGGCTTTGGGAGTGATGAAGAACACTCTTCAGAGGCTGCTGGTTGGTGAGTAAAGGGCCTGAGGTTGGCCTCCCTGCTGTTTTTATGTCCTCTCTTCCTGTGAGCCCTGACAGATAAAAGTACAGCGAGCGGCCGCCATGCTAATCAGCTGCTGACGGCACAGGCAGCAGTCCCTGGGGGTGGGCGATAGCTACTGGCTTCCAATGGATCATAGTGTGGCAGACGTGAGTGAGCGCAACTGGACCCTAAAGCATGCTGGGTTAAAGCTGAGGGGCGTTCGTAAGTGTTCGGGGAAAGTTAAGATCACATAGAAATGAATGAAGAGGTTTGGGATTGTGAGGCTGCAGCCAAGAGATCAGCTCACTTTCAATCCACCATTTTAATATAATGCCATGTGTCCGCTTTTATACGAGCTGTTTATGTAACGGATAACGTACCTACAGCGGAAATAAACCCCCACAGAGTGATGCAGGTCCAAAATGTAAAATATACACAAATTTCTTTATATTTCACTGTAACTGCTAAGACTTTTAACCTTCTTAAATTCACATTAACTAAACATTTCCATTGATTGAGAAGAGAGACAAGCTAGATGGGACTGTATGAATGACCGCAGTACCTGGTTGAGGTTCGTTGACATTTTCTTTAAACAATCTTTAAACATTGCCACAGTGCGTACTGTGTTTACTTCATGTCTGTCTTGAGTTGATTGCTTTATATCCCTCAGTTCTTTGTGCGTTTCCCCTCCCTTTACCAGCTGTTTTCTTCTTCTCTTTCTTTTCTTTCTTTGCCAGCGTCAGTGGGATGACATTAAATAAACGGCACTTACTCCTATGGATTGATATGATCAGGTGTCGTCCTCCAGAGTCTGCGATCAGTTTGAAAAGTGCTTTGAAAAGTAAAGATGTTGTTATTTTGACCTTATATTACAGGACAAAAACATTGTTTTACCCTCTGCTTTGATTGTATTTAACTGGATGTTTGTCATTGTGCTGGGTGCTTAATTCCTGCCCACAGGGCCATACAGTACTGCAATATTTTAGCTTTTAGCATTAAAAAATGTCTCTTTATGCGGTGTCTATGTGATTTAACACTAATGTGTTTGGATTTTGGATGATGTGATTCCAGAAATAAATGAATCATTAGTGCTATATTTGTCAGAACAGCCCGGTCAGCTAAGGTAACCGACGTTCACGGAGAAGAAGCTCAGAGACAGATATGTAACCGCTCGCCTAGGGGTTAAATTTCTCAGTTAATTCCATTTTTGGGATCAAAAACCGCGGTCACTGAATATTCAGTCATTTAATGTGACGACCGATCTCATAGAAAAAGCATACAAAAATGATGAGCTGCAAACAAAAATAAGAATAGATGATTGAAATCCACTTCACTAGCAAGGACCACGCCACAACAATATGCATTTATATGTTTTATGCAATTATATATGTTGACAGTTTTCTGTATGTTGATGGGAGCAGTGAAGGTGATGGGGATGTCTTCTGTAAGATTGAACTGGGAGGAAACACTGAAGACTGGGCGGATAGAGACTCAGAGTGGGGGTTCCGTCTCAGGCATGATCTACCCGAGCAGACTTGGACCCAGACTGTACCAAGAATCGGACAGAGACACGAGAGAAGCATACACAGTTGAATAGGAAGGTATGAGGAAGGAGGGTTAATGGATGAGAGGAAGGGAAGGGAGGGTGGGTTGAAGAATCTGAGACAAACGGTGTTGAGTGGGATGACTGGGTATAATAGGCTTGTCAGATGTTTGAAGGTGTGGTTTTAGGCGTTATCCTGCTCCCGAACCTAAGTTAATACATTAACTTCACATGTTGCCACATGTGAACTTCTTTCTATACCAGAGCCATCCCTGAGTCTGCAATAACAGTAACATTCTAAAGGAAAGCCTGCTAACACACTAAACTAAGTAAGGGATAATGTACAGTGAGCAAGTTATCGCGGAATGGAATCACGACAGGATGAGCAGTCTCACACTGAAGGGGTTTAATTTAAAAATTGTCTGTTACACTCACACTGAGAGCTGCGTCCATAGCAACAGCAACTCTGTAGCCTTCTTAAAATGAGCTAACCTAAGTGGAAAAGTTTCCACTGATGTTGAAGTAAGACAAGTTGAACGGGACCACAGGAATCAGCGCAGCACCGGATTGAAATTTTCTGTCTCGTCACTGACAGTCAGTTGACATTTTCTTTTCCATTCACCAGTTTTGAAGATCTCCCTGTCGTAAGCCTTCAGTTTTTGCATCATTTAACCTTTATTGCTTTCTCTCCGCTGTTTTGTCATTTTTCTTTTTTTCCTTTTGTAAACAAGACAACGTCAAATTTACCGGACTTCTTTCGGCAGATTGATCTGATTACAGTTGGTCCTTCGGATTAGAGCCGCATCCCTAGCAATGCTCCCTAACATCCCTAGCAACGGTCTGTTCTTCATAACAACAACAGAAAGAACAGACCTCGGAATGTCGTAATTAGAACCAAATATTGAACATAGCCACGTAATAAGATGAAGTCAATGGTAAACACCATAATAAGCGCCAGCATGCTTAAGTGTTATTGCGTGCATGTTGCCAAAGCTAGCATTTAGCTCAAAGCACTGTTGTGCATAAGCCCTATGAGACACCCTCATGGCTGTTAACTTGTTTCTTCTCAACCTCAGAGCCCAGCAGTGCTTGCTGACAGCACTGTGTCACGGACGGGAAGAACAAGCTTAGCGTGAGTGGAGGAAACACATGGAGATTGCAGCTTTATCCACATGGGAGCTGGACATCTTGACTCTCTCAGTGCATAAGCTACCTAATTATTCCTTCTGTACTGTGTTGTTCTTTAAGACGGTTTTGATCCCTTTTTATCTTTCTTCTGTCTCAACTGTGACAACAATGCTAATGAGTAGAACTGCGTGGCACAGGGCCAACTGTCCACACAGGGAACCACAGGCTCAGACACAAAACAAGCCGCAGTGGGGATCCACAAATGACTAAATATTTTATACCAAGGCCCCCACTGCCCAGACTTCTGTGAACCCTTTTGATGGAAATCATGTTTTTTCCATCCATATTGTCTCTGTCAGTAGTGGCAGTTTTTGTTGCAATGCCCCACTATCACTGAATGAATGATGGATGTACTGCAAACAATGACTCTGTGGGGAACAACTATTGCTGTGTCACTCTCTCCATTTGGACTGGAACTCATTTTGTTGGTTGGAGGCGCTTTCAGTGATGTGCTCAGTCAGACAGTTCATAATTGCTTTTTTTTTTATAATCGTGGCCTGCTGTCCGACAGCGAAAACATGGCAAACATGAAAAAACAGAAGAGCAGACAATTATACAGACATACATATTTTCTTTTTTCTGTGTCCCAAAATCATGTGGTCTGGTCTATGGCAAAGCCCCCCAGTGGTTGAGTCAGCTAGCCGTGAACATCAGGACCACGCTCTCCCTGAAAACATCCGGTGCCCCACCAAATCCATCTGTTCAGACCTCTGGTGCTGAGCAGCCCCACAAAGTCTGAGCACAGCCGGGGAACTGTTGGACCCGCACACCTTCCTGTTTGGCTGATTGCTGTCTCTCACTCTCACAGTCTCACACACACATGCACACAAACACATCCCTCGCCTCTCTATCTAACTATGAATATGGATGGCACTGTATTTGTACACAAAACGGTCAGATTAGCATATGTTAATGCAGACATATTGTAATAAACATTTTGTTTGGAGACCAGATCATGTTATGGAGACAGAGAGGCCAAACCTTGCAGTGTTCAAGGCTTCATACACTGCAGCTTTAACTTATGTTTCAGTAAAAAAAATCACTTAACTACAGCAAACTAGACACTCTGCAACTGTTTGCCTGCTATACATCCCTGGATGTAATTTTACTATTTTTTAAGCTGCTGGGCAAAATATGGGAAAAAAGTCAAAATATAGTTCCCCCATGTCAAACCAAACTCTCTTACTGATATTTTTCACGCTTGTTAAAATTAAAATACCACATTTTACTCAGAAAACCCTGAAATGAAGCATCAGCTCTTCGATTCACGCTTCTATTTTTTTCCAGTCTCGACTTCTGCGTTGCCCTTTTCACTTGCTTTGGTCAAACTACCCTTGAACGCCTACAGCATGCTCAAAATGCAGCAGCTAGGGTTTTAAGTTGGACTGATCCTAGATCTGACATCGCGCCCATAGCCTGGCTAGACTGGCTGACAGCAAAGTTCATTTTGCCAACAAGTAAAGTCCAAGATTGATTGTAGGAATCTTTTAATCACTTATGAGGCACTCTGTGGCTCAGCTCCTGCTTACATTTCTGATCTACTGAACCCTAACACCCTGGAGCAGACACTTAAGTCATCAAATTAAAACCTGTTGGAACAAAGTAGTTTTACTTACTTTCTTAAAAATCCCACAGGCCTTATTAAATTAAAAGCCCATTAATCTCTAAATAATCCATACAAGCATAAGGATTCATTCAACTGTATCTGAACTTATCACACTCACACAGTTTAAAGTAATTATCTTGAAGATTTTCATTTAAATAATTGTCTGTTAAGTCACTATCTATCGCTGAATGAGGTAACACAATGGTGACTTTCCAACTTTCGTGGAAAAAATCACAAGCGGCGCCCCGTGTTAGTGACGCGTTTTCCATCACCAAGCAGTGGTTGGTCTGCCAGAGAGGGTAGGCGGAGCTAAGCGGCTGCTTTTCTGGTCTCTGCAAGTGTTGCGAGTCAGTAATCTACTATGGCTAAACAAACAAAGAAAAGATTGGTGACTACAGATACAACTTCAAAAATAAGTGAAAATCCAAAGAAAAAAAGAAACAAACTCGACGCTCAGATGAAGGCAAACATTGTAAAGAGGAAAGCGACCGTCAGCGAGGAAAATCAAGAGTTACAACTGGAGCCAACTGTGGATGTCACACATGTCTGGATATCTTGGAAGTGTGCTCCTGCAATTACAGTTTATAACCATAGGTGCCGCCAAAGAGAATTAAACTTCGAGATTACAACTTTAACAAAAGTAAGTGTTTAATAACTATCTGGTACCTAATCAAGAATGGATATTGATTGTTTTGCAGGGAGTTGGTCATAAATCAGTGTACTGGACAAAATGAAACATGGAGATTTGGGGGTCAAAGTTAGTCAAGCACCAACGTTTCTTATAACCATAATTTCACAGCAAAATTGTCGAGACATTTCACTCAAAACCACAAATGTAAACCTCATGATGGGGCCACAGAAGAGTTAGGGGATCAGCAAAGTCAGTACAGGCCTCATCCTCTGGGAGCCATGACAGTTTGAATAAAGATCACTGTAACCCAACTTCTGTTACTGAGATATTTCAGTGTAGATATTTAACCAAAGAAATGGAGCGGCCAAGTGACCGACCTGCCTCCATCCATGGGGTCATGCGCTAGCATGGCTAACTGATAACCGAAAGTGTCCCTGTAACATGATTTCTTAGTTACATTTGGTATTGCTGTTTAAATTAATATATACAGGGAGGCAAGTTGTCAGTCATTAGTTGCTTCTAACAAAGTATATGATTGGCCTTCTTGTTTTCAGAAACAGGCCTTGATGTCTCAAGGTTCTCTGGGTGCACTGGTATTTCAGATAAAGTCCTAAAATATTGATAAAGAACCTTCTGTGATAAAAATGTTCCAACAGACCTCGATGTCAGTCGTAGAATTAGAGCCAGATCAAATTCATTAGATATGCACAGCAGAAGATATTTCTAAAATTCAGCATTTAAATAAATATGAAATCCAAGACTGCTGAATCTTTAATAGAAATCACATGAATGTGAGTTCCCTACTTGGAGCGGGTTTCCTCCAAATCCACCAAATGAATGTAATATGCTAGGTTGTAATTTGCTTCAGTGGATTCTCTACTATTGAAATACAAGGTCCTTCAGTCGATGAATTGCTTATAGTGGTCAGCAGAAACATGAGACCATTTGTGATCTTTGTGAACAATTGATTTAGGTCATCTGGAGTTGGAAAGCTTATACGCTAGGATGTTTAGCTTTGAGTGCAAGCAATTTAATAAGAGTACCTGTGTTCATAGCAGAGTCACAAAGTGCTGTACAAGCATCCAACTGAGCAAAGTAATGGTAAATATGAGGGAAAGACACAGCAAAAAAATTAATTCTGGGGCTATTTCAAATTTTAATGTAAAAACAATCAAATGAATAAAGCAAACAGACCAAGTTAATAAGTAAAAAATGGAATTAAAAAAAGATAACGTATTAGATTTAATAATTAAAAGCAGCTTTTTACAAGTGTGTTTGGACGATTTGGTCATTTAAAATTAGGCACAAATAGGACGCCTGATATCTGAGTCAGGGAATTCCAGAGTCTTTGGGCTTCAACAAACGCACAGTCACCTTTAGATTTCAGCCGTGACTTTGGAACACATGACAGAGTTCAGCCTGGGGATCCAAGGCAGCACGTTACATAACAAGCAGCAGGCGACATGAGGACATCCCCTTTGTTAGCAAACAAAACTCATTTAAGTCCTGCCAGCTACTTTATAATACGACCATTTGTTATTAAGTAAACACTTTGAATTAACAATTTCTAACTGCATATGTGAACATTTTCCATCCACTAGCATGATGATAAAGAAACATGCCTATCTTACTGCATCAGTCCAGCCCCCACATGCTCTATGTGTTTCTGCTTAGCTGACAGTTTGCGGGCAGAGTTGTCTTTGACAAATGTGAGCAGAATAAATGAGCATTAATTGCACAGACAAGGGACCGGCTACTTTTGAAACTACAGGAAAACATGCTTGGCAACAGTTGTGCAGTAAGTATTTAAAAAGCCCCTAAAAGAGTGTGACATTCCTGCAGCTTTAATGGTGATGAATGGTTGAAAAAGGGAATTGTCTTTTATGTCATTGCATTTTATTTTATTTTTTACAGCAGAGCCATCTCTAAGACAAATGGCTCACTTAAAACACTTAAAAGGCAAATAAGGCTGACATACTGCTGTACTCCTTCTAGGCTTAAAAATATATAGTGTATATGTTGGAAATCTGGGGGATCCATCTTGATTTAGCAGAAGCTGAAAAAACAATTAATAGTGGAAATCTTGAGGGTATTTTAAGGTAAAAGAACATTTTTGATCACTTATTTATTGTGCTTTTTTCACAACAGCTAACGTTAGCATTAAACCAATTTCTATCTCAAATGATTGTTGGCTTCCTTACATGACAGTTAGCATGGGATTTAGGCTCTGCCTTTCCAATAGTATACTGTTACACTTTCAGACAGTAATGCTAGCAAACAGTGATGTTAACTAGGAAGTAGTTGAACGCTAAAGTTTGCTGTTGTCTAAGTAAGTAAAGTTTATCTGTTATAGCACCTTTCACAAAGCGCGGTCACAAAGTGCTTCACAAAAAAATCACAGTACAAACTAACAATAACGATCACAAAATGAAAAAAACAAGAATAGAAAATGTAATTGTACAAAATTACATGGTCAAAAGCCAAAAATAAGATGTCTTTAAATGCTTTTTAAAAGCATCAGATTCGAAGGCGTGATCACCTTTAGTTCTCAGTCGTACGCGAGGAACAAGAAGTAGACCCTGGTCAGAGGACCTGAGGGATCTATTGGGGATATACGGATGGAGCAGGTCAGCAATGTATTTGTGTGCTTGGCCGTGCAGGGCTTTGCAGACAAAAAGAAGGATTTTAAAATAAATTCAGAATTTTATTGTGAGCCAGTGTAGAGAGAACAGGACGGGTGTGATATGAGTTCTCCGGCTGGTCCGAGTCAATAGCCTAGTGGTGGCATTTTGGATCAGTTGTAGACGGGCAAGGGAGGACTTATTGAGGCAGGTGAAGAGGGAGTTGCTTGTTGTCCAATGTCCCTCCAAATGATCTCTATTGTCTTTTCAGCTGCTGATCAATCGAGAAGCGGTTAAATGTGGCTGTGTTTACTGGCTACAACTTGCGAACCTGGACAATGGAAGATCACAGTTAAAACAGAACCCTAAGCTTGATGTCAGCAGAAATGGCCACCACATAAATATGGTAAACTGTTGTTAAGTAACAGGCATTTGTATGGTGGCCGACAGGGACAAATGCACTACAATGGCAAAAAAAATAAATTAGTAAAAACATGTTTTTGCTTGAGTTATTTGATCATTTGCCTCTGGCTCCAATACTCTTCAGCTTCGAAACTGGCAATGACAAACTGACTTGCTGTAGACCAAAATGTTTCCAGCTCATTATCGCTACAACTTAACCTTGACAAGAAAGACCAGAGCAGAATGTCCATCTGTCAGTCACTCACATGGTCGTTTGGTCAGACCGTGAGGGACAGCAAGGCGAACAAAAGAACAAGTAAAGATCTAAGCGGGGATATTGCCGCACATGTAGAGGGAGAGAAATGAGTGAGGTGAGGTCAGGCCAGGGTACACTGGGACTCTCATTTAATAGGCACAGCCCCGTGGTCAAAAAGCTGTGAAAAAAAAATGTGACAAGGTCGCTGAGCTTGTCAGCGGAGGACACTCAGAGAAAAGTGGGAGTTAAGCCTCAGCCTTCTCTTCAAACTATCAAAGACATTACATAAAAAGATGATGAAACCAAAACTGGAATCAAAAAAGACTTTGATTTAGACTGTATCTGAACCCTTCCTGTGATACAGCGTTTTGCGACATGAAAGCCTCTCACACTCATACGTTTCTGTTTTCCCTAACAGTCGGTGCAGTGCATAAACATTGGCAGCCTACATTTGCAGCTCGAAAAGGTCCAATTGGTCTGGAACAGTGTTTTAATGGGGATCAAATGGAACAAGCTCAAACAAACAAACATTAGGCTCTGAGTTAATGAGCTTGGCTGCACAATATAAATGACCTGCACGATGCTGTTGCTCCCCTCGCTCTGTGTAGTGTAGCTGCGCTGTCTACCATGAGATATCCTGCTTGCGTACAAGAGGCAGCATGCACAATTTAAAAAGTTGGTGAGAGTGCAAATGACTGAGCAAGTGAGTGAATAAGTCGGCTTACATTACTTTTAAATTCATAGCTGCAGCTGTAGTCTGAGCAGTCAAGCATAAGCCTGTGGTATGTAAATGTAACAAATGTGAATGGCTTCATCCAAACATGACAAGATCTTTAGGAACAGTACTGCCATGCTCATGTGATCTTGTACATGGGAGGCAGTGTTGGCATTTACAAAATTATATCAGGGAAAGGAAGTTTTCTCTATCAGTTCTAGATCTAAAAGGCCTAATTAACGTCCATCATCAGCACAAGAAGGCTTGCCCTGCTTTAATGGAGCTCCATACTGCTTAAAGGGAGCAGTCTTCCTTTTGACCATACTGTACACGTTTCTAAGCATTGATTTGGGGTTACAAACAGACAAACTCTGGAAATAATTTTCACATCAGGGAAAATAGATTTGGTCACATTCTGGTTGTGGGAATCCACAATCAACTTGATAACACCTTGGTATTTAGCCTGGCATCTGGGACTAAGGGCGAGGGACTTTAACTTTAGTTACTCTCTCTCCCAGTGTCTCTGCTTTAATTGATGAGTACCTAAGTTTGTCCTGGTTTAACAACAAGGAAGTTCTAAACCATTCAAGCTAAAATGTCTGGAGTAAACTAGTGGGGTCATCAAAAGGGCTTGTGTCATCAGAGGACACATCAACAAAGAGTTTACAATCAGCAGGGTAGAAGAAATGCCAAATAGGATCGAGCCTTGTGGTGTTCTGCAATTGTTAACATTTTTTGAGTGGTATTCCTGAGCAACAAAAAACTCCGACACTTAAGACAAGCGTCAAAGATGAAATAAAAAAAACACTCCAAATGTTCCCTAAATCAGCATCTCTCTTTACATGTCACGGCCAGCCCAATCCAGATCTGAACCCCAATGAAAACCTCCTGAATGTCATCAAGAGGAGGATGGACGGTCACAAGCCATCGAACAAAGCCGAGCTGCTCCAAGAGCAGCCTTACGTCGCCCAGCAGCAACGTAACAGACTGGTGGAGAGCATGCCAAGATGCATGAAAGCTGTAATTAAAAACCAGGTCACTGCACCAAATATTGATCTCTGAACTCTTCCTGAGTATTCTGTTGTTTAAATATGAACTTGTTTTCTTGTATTATTCAAGCTCTGAAAAACATATTTTTTTCTTTTTTTACAATCTCTTTATCTTGACCAGTCGTCATTTTTTCCAAATAAAATACCTAAATGAGAATATTTTATTTGGCAGAAATGTTGTGTACAATTAAAATGATTTACAAAAACACAAACTTATGAATCCAATGAAAACCAATTATCTATTGGAATAGTGTGCTCGACTGTATCAATTGCTGCAAAAAAGGGACAGTGATTGTCTAAAATATTTATTTTTTTAAAATACAGTTTGAGTTAAAAGAAAATGTTTGCTGCTTGAAAACTCATTTCTGTTTTTTTTTTATAGCTATTCATAATGATGATCATCCGCATTAGGGTGCATAGACAAATTTTAAGATAACATAAGTTTTTATTGATGACATTCGGGTGTTGCTGCAGTACAAAGACAACATAGCAAGTAAGTAAATACAGTATAAGAATGAGAATAGATATACATTAATAATAAAATACGAGGTATATACAGCTGTTATACAAGTACGAGTAATGACAGTTATGGGATAAAGTGACATGGTGTGCAGGATGAGATAACACAGTATGGTTGGAGGTCTAAGGTTTATGATATGGTACAATGTAAGGTATAAAGTGCGTACGTAATATAACGGTAAAAATAGTTATAGTATAATACTGTATAATATAGAGTAATATACACTGAACAAAAATATAAACGCAACACTTTTGTTTTTGCTCCCATTTATCATGAGCTGAACTCAAAGATCTAAGACTTTTTCTATGTACACAAAAGGCCTATTTCTCTCAAATATTGTTCACAAATTTGTCTAAATCTGTGTGAGTGAGCACTTCTCCTTTGCCCAGATAATCCATCCACCTCCCAGGTGTGGCATATCAAGATGCTGATAAGACAGCATGATTATTGCACAGGTGTGCCTTCGGCTGGCCACAATAAAAGTAACAGTGGAGTATATGAACCACCTGATAGATATAACAGTATATGGCAAGTATATAAGTAAGTCAGAGTCAATGTGAGAGTGATGAGAGTCCTGTTTGAGAGTTCAGCATGATGGCAGTCCGTAGCTTCCACTGCTGTACAGTCTGATGGCAGTGGGCACAAAGGAGCGCCTGAAGCGCTCAGTTCTGCACCTGGGTGGGATGATGCGCTGGCTGAATGTGCCGCCCATCTGCCACAGAACATCGTGGAGAGGCTGAGAGGGGTTGTCCAAGATGGCTTTAATTTTGGGTCTAATTAATGCTTTCTCAAACAGAGCCTAGCTTGCCAGGAGTGATGGTTTGTCACTTTGTTTGTGTTCAAGCGTCTTCAGATTTAGCTCTATTGGCTGCACTAGATGCCAATCAACATCCATGACAAACTCCATAGCTTGCACACTTAAATATACAGAACCAAAAAGCACTCTGCAAGCCAATCCATGGAACTTAAATCATCCTTATCTGAACATGTAACAACTGACCTTGATAGTTACACTCAAATCCCCCCTTCTTTTTTACATTGTGTGTCTCTGCACGTACGGATGTGTCAGAAGGAGAGAGGTGTAGTTGTGATGCCACATTCGAGCCGTTTATGGCCAAGATGATGACTGGTGTCTGAGCAGCATTTCAGGTTCATATTGAGGTTTAACATCTCTTGTCTCTGTGAGAATAAGTGGCTACAACGACTGAGCTACACTATTGTGCACTTAACAGCTCCTACCGCTGTTGGATGACTAGAGATGTGAGTTAAAGGCTCTGTTAACAGCTCAGGCCAATTTCAATTTGTGCAAGATCAATAAAGCTTTCACATAGCCTATGCTCTTCTGTTTTTTTGTTTTCTTCCCCCCCTCTTGTGTCTCGCACAAAGCAAGATAAGAAACATCAAATTACATCCCTCGATCCTTTCCAAACCAAATTAGATTTCTGAGTTGTATTATACCACTCCCTGTGCATGGGGCTGCTAATCCAATCATAGCGTGCCAAGGCTCACTTCACCCCGTCCAAGATAACATGCACAGAATCAAATGGTTTTATTTGAGGGGGATTTATGAATGAAGCAATCGCAGACGGTCCCCCTATTCTTGTTGAGAAAGACCCAAAGCACCATTAACCCAGGAGAGACAGACTGTGAGTGTTTTCCCTGTATTGCTGTGACTCATGAACAAAGTGTGCACTTAGATTCAAGGACACTCTCACAAAGCTGCTCTAGCTTTTGCTCTGGATACCAAATGAGATGAAAAATCAATTTTTAATATTTTTTAGGGTTCAGCCGAAGCACACAGCTTGTCTAGAGACTGAATTAGGTTACTAGTGCATATTTCTTCCTCTCATTTAAAGATCAATCTTCTTTATAAATTACTTGTTCTTGTTCAGCTGCTTTGGCAAAACAGAAGGGTTGAACAGCCATCTCCTTCTCCGCACAGGTGACCGCCTCGGGCTATGAAGAAAGGGGAATTAATGCTGCTGAAAGATGATTGATTGAAGAAGGAACATTGGATTAAAATCAATAGCTGTACTGCAATGCTCAAGTAGAATTTTATTGTTTTAACTGTGTAGACTGCCCCAGCTACAGTTAGGCATTGATTTATTGAACAGTGTTTTGTGCACTGGTGGCAGATTTTTTTAACAAAAGGGGAAGTATTCATGAATGTTTAAGTGTTGCAGTGACTCGGGAAGCTCATCAGAGATAAAGACACGTTCAGAAAACCTTGATTTGAAAATCCTGTGCGGCTCTATGTGACGGCAAACATTGGAGCAGCCTAAGGGTTGTAGGAGATGTTACTCACCACCCTCAGCAAGACGCAGCTTTAATGGCCAACATGGGAATATTGTCAGTCGGCTTTCACAACTTTGCACTGTAATGTGCAGAGCCATAAGCGGAGGGTTGAATATCGAGCCAGTGAGCAGAAAAAAAACAAGCGAAAGTTTGGCAGGAAGACGAGGAGAACATCGAGTTTTGCCTTTTACAGGTCTGACGTGAAAATCTTTGCAATGAAGAAGAATATGATAAATTCTGACTTGAGCTACAAAAAAATTGTGAAAAAATGGGAAAAGCTTTTGAGCTTTTTCACTTACATGGTACATAGAGGGCACAGGAGTGGTCCCAGGGAATTGTGAAGTTGTTAGGGAAACCAGTTTGTTTGAGGTTCTAATGGTTTTTGAAGCAACAAACAATAAAAAATAATATTAAAAGTGAATATATGCTTGAATTGTGCCAAGTATTGGCTCAGTTTGTAGAGCAGGCACAGCGTACAGAGGCAAAGTCCACTCTGCATCAGCCCCGGGTTCGACTTGACCCTCAGCCACTCTGTTGATGTCAACCCCCCTCTCTCTACCATAGAGTGTATAAATAATGGACGTAGTCTCAGTGACGTCACCCACTGGTTTCTGAAGAAGCGGTTTGAAGCCCGAATTGCCCCGGCGCAGGGGGTCACCATATTGGAAATGCCAGAGCCGGCTAATCCAGAGGCAGGCAAAGAGGCGGAGTGCGACCGAGCTGAAGCCTATGACTGAGGACTATGGGCGGGCCGCATGAATCAGTCTGCTATGGCTATGAAGCTAGGCTATATGCTCCTCAGCGTAGCTAGCGGTTATTAGCCATAGACTGTATAAATAATGAATGAGCTAGTTTGACTTTCCCAGGAGGAGATTCTGTTTGTGACGGTGACTGACTGCAGATGTTTAGTTATCAGAGTAAAGAAGTAGCGGACTCGTTGCTCGCTCTCCAGGTGAGAGAGCAGCGAGCCGACACGTAAAGGGAAACTATATAACCGATCTTCTCATCACTTCGGTCCGCTGTAATCTCTCCGTGGAAAAGCCGACAACTCCTGACTCCTATTTACTTGCCACAGATTAAATACATGTTTGATAAAAACTAAGCAGGCTAACAAGCAGCTAAAGTGAGCACAGTATACCTGCTACTTATAAATATATCAAAATAATAACACTAGCATTTAAGTCACTGAAAAGCTGGACTTCTCGCACGGCCAGAAAGTTCCATAAATCCCACAGGGAGAGCTTATTTGTCCAAACTTTGAATAAAAAAATCCCCAAAAGTCTCCAACAACACAAACAGGTGATGTTAAGCTCTGTGTCTGTGTGTCATTGTTGACGTCTAGCAGACAGCCAGCAGGTTCCACCTGTCAATCAAGTGAGCCGGCCCTTATAATTTAAGGCTTAATATAATTAAAACAAGAATTCACCCCCGTACAGTTATCTTGAACAATAAAATTAGCTATTTATAACCAAACTGTTTTTTGTACCAGGTTGTTAACACGTTTATTTCTGCTGTAAAAATTGGCATTTTCCCACCTGCTGTAATGTTATTTCTTGTTTTCTGGAGCCTCAAGTGGCCACTTGAGGAACTGCAGTTTTTTGCACTTCCGCATTGGCTTCATTTTTCCACACCAGAGGTTGCCGCTTGCTCTCTACCCCATTTTTCCAGTCTCTCTTCAGCTGTTCAATACAATAAAGATAAAGAACAAAAATACACTTTAAAAAACAATTGATTTTGAGTTTTGAATTGAATACAAAACAGCAAATTCATTTTCATACATTAACAATTAACAAATGAAATGCATTCAAAAAGTTTAACAGAGGTCACAGAGTTTAGATTGAGTTTAAGGAACTTGACAGTTTCATGTTATGTTACTGGGGAAACAGCGACACAGAACTCCTGCTATCTAGCAGCTGCCTGTTAACATACAAGTACAGCATATAACAAAGTAGCTTACTTTCAGCTAAAGAAGCTAAGTACCAATAAACACATTGTAATACCTTGTATATTATCCTCCATGTTTGGCATCACGATGCTGTGAACTTTTGCCACAGATACATTATCTTTAAGATGCTAGATGCACAAACTTTATGTTTTCACCAAATTGATTTTACACTTATTGTAACTGCCAGACCAAAAAACTGCTGAACTGACATCTGTGAATGTTATCTTACGCACACATTCAGACTGTTCTATTATTTGAATTTTGAATCATAAAATTACAGGAAGAAAAAGGGACCTGGGGGAGGCTTAGTTTTTTTCATTAAAAGCACCTCTCTTCTGCCGCCATCCGAAAAGCACCAGCTCAGCTTTAGAAAGGGAGACTGGTGTTTTCTTCTATTGTGCTACAGTGCAACACAATGTAGCAGGAAGAACAAAACAAGATAACAGCATGCAGGAAGGCCAGGCCTCAAATAATAATTAATCAGTGTACTTTGACGACTTGTACACTGCCCATTAGAGAGTGCAGAACAGCCCTGTGTCATGAGAGATTAATGTACATGGCTCAGGGTAGAGAAGCTGCCTGCTACTACACTGCAGTACAAAGCCTTTCTGCAGGCTGTTGCTTTGACGAGTGCCTTTTCAAAATTGAGACTGAGATGCATAACCATGATGTCTCCCAGCAGAGAAAATCTACTGTACTCCTGTTACCACCTGGATCACTGGGTGTCCTCCCGAACCGTAACATCAGCGGCGTGTTTGCAGAAGCTGACAGGAACATGTTGAAATTGTGAGATGAACGTGGCGAGCTGGGGATAACCGTCTGTGTTGCAACCAATAATCTAGACAAAGTACCTGCGTATAGCCAGCAGTCATTGATGATAAATGGCCATATTTAAATCAAGTTGCTTCCTTGCTCGTTTTTTTCTGCCTCATCGACAACACGTGTAAATGTTTTATGTTCAACGCCCAGCATGCTGCAATTCATGGAGCACGTCATTAGACCATATGCCGGTGAGTGGCTTGAATTCTAATGTCATCTGTGTACTTGCACTTTTATGTATTTGTGTGTCTGAGTGTGTGTGCGTGTGTGCGTGTGTGTGTGTGTGTGTGTGTGTGTGTGTGTGTGTGTACGCATTGGGTAATAATAAAAATCATTCATGAATTCCAAACATTCCAAACTGTTACAGCACAGGACAAACGGCAAGTCAGAATAACTCGTCTCATTAAAGATAAAATAATTTACAAGCTGGCTCACACATTCTGACAATCATTCAATTTCATATAAGCCAGGCTTTAGGTATAGTTCCTGTGTATTCTGTGATTTCAGCACCTTTAAAAATGAAGCTGAATGACTTTTTTTTCTGTCTGCAACTCCAGTGGTTCCAGTCATTCCAGAGCTTAAGGAGCAGATAGACTGAACTTTTTAATCCTCAGGGCCTTTTCTCAACTTATACTGATGCCAGATGGGGTATTACAGCTGTATGGGTCAATATTAAGTTTGCAAGACAGTTTAGTCAATGCAAGAGACATGCTCCTGTGATTGACTCAATTTTCATAGAAAAGCTCAGACAAGTCTGGTTCTCGGAACAAAAGCTTTGAATCTTATATTCTGCTGTGAACTGTCTTTGGCTGTGAGGGTGCAAGACCTGTCATGTCAGTCTTGACCTGCTTCTGGATCTCCTGGCTGAAGGTCATGATCTGCTGGTTACCTCTTCTTATCTGGTTTCATAACGTTATTAGTCTGCTGACGTCCTGAAGCTTTCATGGGCATATTTTTGGAAAAAGACAATGCAGATGTATGAACCTCACCTCACAAAAAGATTTGATAAACTTGGTCAATAAAAGCTATTAGAAATGAATACATAAAACATACCAGTGGTTCAATCAATCAATCAAATTTTATTTGTATAGCGCCAAATCATAACCAGAGTTATCTCGAGACACTTTACAGAAAGAGCAGGTCCAGACCGACTCTTTGTTATGTTATTTAAAGAGAGGCCCAACATGAATCACCATGAGTAGCACTTGGCAACATTCAGCACATTGGCAAGGAAAATCTTCCTTTTAACAGGCAGAAACCTCGAGCAGAACCAGACTCATGTTGAACAGCCGTCTGCCTCGACTGGATGGGCCGAAAATGGGATAGAAGGAGATGCAGGATAGAGACAGGCAAAGAGAGCAACAACAACATATGTCCTTGTTACATCAACAACAACAGGTAATACATACTTATGGTTACAATGCCAATAATAGTGGTACACTAGTGTGAAAATTAGCATAAAATAAATTAGTGCGAGAAGCAGAGTAATGATAAAGGCTGAGGTAATCGTAATTGTAACAGTTGAAGTCAACAGGTCTACTATTAGCATTAGCAGCAACAATAATGATACTATGGGGAAGACTGATGTTAGTAGTTGATGCAGACAAGCAGGTCCACAGCAGCAGGTGGTCTGCAGCAACGATCCCCAGGAACCTTCAAGACAAGGGAGCACAAGAACTCCCGGGAAGATATATGGTTAGTAACGTTAATGGGACCAGAAGATACAGAGTTAATGAGCTGCATGAGGTTCAGAATCTTAATTATCTGGAGGTCTCTATTCACCCCTCAGTCACAAGCACTGTGTAATTTCAATCAGGAGAGACTTCATTAAGATTGAACAATTATTTATATATTTATTTTATATTTATTTATATTTATATCTTTATAACATATATTTATATCCTATTATCAATGTCTGGAAGGGTGACCTGCCTTCTGATTATTGTGACAATTTGGATTGGAATCTCATTCAACAAAACACTCCAGAAACCCAAACCACCAAGTTATTCATTTTAACTTTTTAACATTTAACAACATATAACACCCTGGGCACTTTCCTTCACATGGCATGGGAATGCCCAGGGGTTGTGGACTTCTGGAAGGGGGTGTGTGGCATGTTGTCCACCATATTGTCCATAACAATTCCCCCACCCTCTGGGACTCTCTGCTTGCAGAGATCCGCAACGCAGCCTCCCTGGACATTTTCAAAAACACCCTCAAAACCCATCTGTTCACCACGGCCTTTGGACTATAAGTCACCACCTTCCCCTGTTTTTAGTGCTAATTTTATTATCTCTTTCTGCCTTATTTGTTTGCTTGTTTTGTTCTGTTGTCTGTTCGTTATTTACTCTGGAAAGCGGCCTTGGGTCCCATGAAAGGCGCTATATAAGCTTATTAAGTTATTATTATCATTATTATTATTATTATTATAATCACTGTCTCTCCTTTTACTGAATGACAGCTCTGACCTCTCACTTTCAAACTGAGACATCTGGTTAGCCGGACTGACAGCTGCTAAAAAACTCATGGCCTGTAGATGGAAGTCTCCCCACTCTCTGTCTGTACAAAAAGGGCTATTCGATTTTATCGATATAGCCAACATGGAGCGCTTGGTGGCTGATATGCATCAAGCTAAATCTGATAATGTTTCATGCTGGAATCATACCATTAATACTCTCAAGTCCTTATCATAAACTGTTTCTGTCCATCCTTTGGGTCCTTGGGTCAGGGTGTGGGGATTTTGTTTATTTGGGGAGGGGGATAGGATTTTTGAAACGACTTTTTGGCACCGCTTCACATTGATGTCAGACAGCACCTTCCCTCGGCCCTATGTCTCACTCCGCACAACCACCCTGTATACCTACGCATGCAGCGCACAGTATCGGATCAGCTGTTTGGGTCAGCGGTTTGTAGAAGAGACAACAAATAAAATAAAATACAATATTATAGAAACGACGGAGTGCCGTTCACGGTGAGGACCAGGGAACATCGTTTTACTACGCATGTCGTGAAGTGTATTATAACGTATGTTTGGTCAGAAAGTGCCATGGCTCGCACAGACTGAAATCTAAATTCATTTTTCTGAAAATATCAACGTTGGTGTCTGTTTTTTAGCCGACTGTTCAAACAAAGGTTACCTTATAGATTACACAGAGCTCTGTTGAGTGATAATGGCGTTAGATAGCGGTGGCAAGCTCCAGATGGATTTCTCTGCGTTTCAGAACAAAAACAGCTGAAAACATGTTACATGATTTTTAAATTGCCTACACTACACACATTGAGCTGGGAAATATAGTGACGCTAGTAGCATGGCTATTTATAGCATTACTACTCGAGCTCCAAGTCGAAGCTATGTTTGAGATCACTCAGAAAAGTGTCTGTTACATTTTATGTTTTCATGTCCCACTTTTAACACATCTAAGTCTTTTTTTAATAACCAAAGTAAATGGAACCCGATCTGTAATGCCTCTCATGTGTTCCTATCTAAAGCAAAAACAAATAGCTGATGCGTATACACTTTCAAGTATCATTCGGACTCCATTGAACTTTGTTTTGTATCTATTATTGCACAAACCAGACGAAACACTCGTCTTTTCTCCAGCTCACACAATCCTGCATTTCTTAGCAATCCAGAGTGTAGCCGAGTACTGCCCGAGCTACTTAAACGTGAATGGGTGCTCATCTCTTCATACACAACTACGCTACAATATTTAGCACATGATAATTTGTGTCAGGAGTACTCTCCTTTCAGTTGCATCTCGCGTCGAGAGCCCTAAAGAGCAATTAGGGCCCTTTTTTCAAGAAGAGGAGCGGCGGCTGGGAATTTAAAGAGCTGTTTTAGCATCAGCGATACTCCAGATCAAAGCCCGTCTGTCAGAGCCTCTTATGAACCATTTTGGGATCCGGGTGTGTATTGTCAATATGAAGTAGGCCATTGGTCTGTACTTCTATAGCAGCTGTATGCTTCTATATATGAAGAAATCAAAGAGATGCACAGTTTTCCAAACCATGCTAAAGTTACATTAAAAAGATGCAGTGTTTTGAGATGTTGAGGTTTGTTGGTTAACACAAATGATGATGTAAGTTAACTGAATGCACTGCTTTGACAGAGAAATGTTCATATCCTTTCTGTATCTTATTCTTGGTCATAACAGAACATGCTGTCAGCAGGTCTCACAGGGACTCTTTCTTTCATTTAAAGTAGTTCTGTTACACAGAAGATTATTCAGAATACCCATAATAAACCTAACAATCAGAGTGAACTGCACATTCATTTAAACTTTATTATTCAGTCTGGCATTGTGTTAATGATAACTGCAATCCGTTTTGGGGTAGATAAAGATAAAGATAAAAATGGGGTGTTTGGCTCCCTCAAGAGTCCATCTGTTTTCTATATCCTGTTCAGGGTTGCGGGAGGGATGGAGCCAATCCCAGCTGTCATTGGGCGAGAGACGGGGTACACCCTGGACTGATCGTCAGTCAATCACAGTGGGGACACAGAGACAGATGACCATTCGAGCTCACATTTACACCTACAGGCAATTTAAAGCAGGTGTTCCGAACCCCCAGTCCGCGAAACCCAATATGTGACATTCCAAACATACGCAGAGTCAGAACCGTGAAGAGCGCAACCGCAAAGGGCCTCGCGCCTCTGAAGACACTTCAAAAGTCGCCTAATTCAGCTGGAAAAAGCGCAAACCTGGCAACCCTGGCAACCCTGGCCCATGAAACGATCATGAAGCCTGATGCCCCTCTAAAGCTGTGCGCTGAAATATGGACGGATCGCAACGTCATTGGTTCAGGTATGAGCATCGAAACACACACAGCTCTGCGTCATATCTGCTCCTCTCCTAAGGATCACCTCTAGCTCATCTCAGTCACAGCGTGTGAAGACGTATTTTATGCTTTATGAAGGGTTTTAACAGAAATACGGGACCGATCGCAACGCTATTAAGTCAGGGGCAGAGCCTGAGAAACACACAGATCAGTCACTGCGCTGCATGATATAAACTGCTCACTGCTGGATCACATGACAAACTACCGTCCCTTTTGTCGGCTCGTCCCGATTTAAAAACGTACATGCGGTCTCCTCGCTGAATAAATACAGACTGTCTGTATTTTCATGCATGTGATCTAGATTTATGCGCTGGTGTGTCAACCAGGTCCGTCAAAAATATTACTGCTACTGTCTGATCCGTGTAGTCAAAAAGGTTGGTAAACCCTGATTTAGAGTCACCAGTGAACCTAACGAGCATGTATTTGGACTGTGGGAGGCAGCCGGAGTACCCGAAGGGAACCCACGTGTGCACGGGGAGAACATGAAAACTCCACACAGAAAGGCCCACTACGACTGATCTAGGATCTGAACCAGGAACCTTCTGTGAGGCGACTAATCACTGCTATAGCTACGTAGTGGCTCTTACCCCGTCTGTTGGATTGGGATTGTTATTTCTGTAAATCCACGTACAACAACCTTTGTCGCTGTGTCGGCCTAATCTGTTGCTATTTAGGTGCATTTAGGTGCAAACATGACATCACCGTTTTTTAATCTTGCTTAAAAAGCTCTGATTGGCTTGATAGCAATCCCAACTAAGAAATAATCCATCAATGAGCACAGAGCTAGATTGTATCTGAGTTGTGGGCATAGGTGCAGCTGTTAGCGAGCGCCGCAAAGATCTTCTTTTCTTCACTGATATGGGAGTGGAGCCAGAAACTGCAGTGACAATTATCTTAGAATTGAGACAAATACATCCAACTCTGTCTGCATGGCTGGATACCATTAGACGTATCGAGGGAAATTGGATTTAATGCCAAGCAGCTGCATGGTATGATATTTGACACATGATGTTGTGCATGAAATAACATACCAGGTAGCGCTCGCTGTTGTGCGACAGTTACATCATGGAGCTGCGAGACGTGTGACCTTTACAGTGAACCACAGAGGGCCTTCATATGGGCTCCAGCAAGATGAGGTAAATGAAAGTGACAGGCTTATATACATCACACCGATAACTTCAGAAGCCTGCGGTTTGGCTCATAGCTTATTCAATATGTCGTCTGGGCCTGCTTCTCTGTCAGCCTCGCCTTTACTTTTGGGGGTTCTCGAGTTCTGCCCGGGGATGCTGACAGGAAGTATGAATTGTAGTCAAAACAATTGGCTTGTGACATTTTGATAACTACTATTTTTCTTGCATGACAAGCATTGTGCAATGTGCCTTTTAATTTCATAGCAGGATGTGGGCCATGAAGTCTGAAAGAAAGCTTGCAGCGGTGGAAAAAAGCCTATTATTTTTACGTCCTACCGAAAATGATGAGAGTATACATAACAGAAACACAAAAGGTGGTAAAAGGGAGGACACAGTGGAAAGATCTTTTGAAAAGTAAAAAGGTGAGAGGTATGAAAAAAACAAAGTGAAGCTGGATAAAAACAAAGAGATCTAAAGTACAAGAGGTCGATAGATCAACATGACGAGATAGAAGAGAGAAAGAAAGTGAGAAAGAGGAAAAAAACAAGAGAGAGATCCCGACCGGCGAGCTTTGGTAAGTGCATACTGTGTCAGAAAGTATGAGCATCCAGGATGTCATAAGAAATGGGCATTTCATGTTCTCCCCTTGGTCGCTGTGCAGCGGATCGTGGCTGTTGACCTCCCTGACAGATCCTGGGCTCCCATCCATCACCTCAGGGAGACATATTAATGTGGCAGCATGTTTTTAGCTCATCCATCACAACATCAGATGGCCCACACAGTACCTAAGTAAGGACACAGTCCAGTCACTCAGACGATTGATTAAGCAGACCTCGTCTGACTCTCTTAGACAGAAAGAAGTGTAGGGTTTAGATGGTTCCTTGGTCCCTGAGTAGGCCAAGTCAGTGAACTGACTTTTAATAATAAAAAAAGAGGCAACGAAAGCAGAGTTTAGTGTGCAAAGGTTTGTTATATCAGTGATGCTGCTGCAGGTAGAGCCTTTTTTCTGGAAGGCTTAGTTGCATCATGGGACATGTAGGATTCAGCATTTCTGGATTGTGTTACTATAGGGATCAAAAGTCAGGATGTCTCACTCGCTTTAATTTTTAGAAGATGTCAGAAGAGTTTGTGATCCTAAAGGTCCTTGTCTTGTGACACTTGATGAAGAAGGATGTCATATTAGCACAGATGTGCGTCTGCCGTCCCCTGACATGGATTCACTGTCTCCCTCAGCAGCACCTCAATGTGAGCCTGTAAGCTCTCCATCTTTTGATATTTCTCCCCCCTTGGATTACTCCTGCTGTAATATCCTGACACGTCTGAAGTACCTCTTCTTCTTTAAACTGACACCTGGACAGGAAGAACCGGGGGGAGGCTGTGAAAACGGGAGATAGGAAATGGAGAAAGACCGCTGGTTAATAGGTTTTAACGTGTCGCTGCCATGAGGGTTATCAGCTCAATTTCATTGTCTCTCTGGATGAATTTCATGGGTCATTTTCCAGGTGATTTGAAGGGAAACATGTATCACACTGTTTCTGGAAAATGCAATCACCTTTTTTTTCTCCTCTCCGTGCTGCAGAAACTTCCTCTTTCTCTCCCTCCTCTATATTTGGTCTCTATCTCTCTTATCTTTCTCTCTCCCTTTCATAAATTACTACCTCCACTTCACAGGAAATGACAACAATCCTGCAGCAGCATGAAGGGAGAGCTTCTCATGTGAAATCAGGATGCACGTCATGCTCCTGCACATCAAAAGCCGGCTGTGTTTGCGTGCTCCTCCGCCTCACAAGGATGCTGGGATGTAAAGCTTTTCCAGTTGTTGATGCATCTTAAATGTGAACCTACAGTTAAATACCCACGTTTTCATGCTCAGTATTAGAAATGATCTCCCATCTCCTGGTGCTGGAATAAAAGTGTTTGAGCAGATGTGGTTGTTTTGTGTGGGTCCATTACATGATGAAGTGTGTCCAAGCAGTGCCCCCTTGTGGCGGCACGTGACAGAGACCCCCTCTGACAAATTATCCATTGAAGCCTTCAGACATGTTTCCATTCAAATCATATCTTGCCTTGAACACATTTAATCAGAGCATCCACCGCCTCTTTTATTATTCCTATTTAAAATTAAGGTGACATGATTGAAAGATTGAGGCACCTGAAGGCACAGAAAGATTAGGAGCTCTGCCTCTGGTGCTTTGTAAATGAGTGCCATAAACTAAAGATGTTAGGAATATTGGACAAACTTAGCTTGGTATAAATGTGAAATCAATGGGGGTGGTTGGGTGGGGGGCTGAGGAGCTCCAGCTAAGCATGAATCATACCCTAAAGAGCAGTTATTTTTGAGCTCTGCATGATCCGAGCGTACAGTGCAGCGGTTGGATACAGTCAGAATGCCAAACCAAAAGCTTTTCTCTTCACTGTGCTGTCGCCTCGGGCTCGAGGAGGCTTTTTCGATGGAGGTGAGTTGAGATTCTCCGGAAAAGGAATAACATTAAAAGCCTCCTCACCTTTGCAAAAAGGTCAAATATCATTCTGCCTAGCTAAGGGCTAAAGGAGAAGCAGCACCTTGCAAAAAAGCAACACTGGACTCTTAGGACTTCTTAGCTGTTTCTGCTAGCAGCGGCACGGTCCAAGGCGAGGAACTGTTTGAGATGAGAGCGCTGTGTGTTTGTCTTTCATCTGCACAGTTTGAACCTGCTGTCAGATCGCTCCTCTTTGTCTCTCAGACTCATCATAGAAACAGGCTGTGGAAAACACACACAGATGTAGACACACAGAGAACAGAGCTGCCCAGGTGTGTAAGTGTGTTGGCGGTGGAGAGTGTACCTTCAGGTGCTGTGCCGACTTTACACTTAGAGCTGCTTCTCGGCCGATGCGAGCAGCTTGCTGCAGCGTTCTAACTCGTTCAGTGACTGCTCACTTTTTGGGTAATTCAAGAACTGTCAGATGCGGGGGAGGGCTGCAGAGAGAGAAACAACACAGGACTGGATGAGATGTCAGGTCTCTGCTGCTTGGCAAGTTAAAAGAAAGAAATAAAGTCAATTAAATTCAGTTTGTTTCAACACTGAGCTCACCAGTGGCCATTTGCAAAATGTCACTAAACACTCGAAGCTATGGCAAACCACAAATGTCAACAAAAAAATAAACCATGGCACGCTGACTCAGATTGAGAGCAGCCAAACGATAGAGGCAACAGCTGAGCGTTTATCACTCTCCCAGCCAGCGACACATCCGACTGGCACGGTGGATAAACTTGGCTCCGCTGCACCTCGCCGCAGCCTCGGGAACAGCCGGGAAGAAGCAGCAGAGGGTGAAAAATAAAGAGAGTGGGAAGGGTGGGGAGACAGGCAGGGTTAGGAGAGTGTGCGTCTGATTGCATGACTCTGATCAGGTTTTATCTCTACTAGGCTAGAGAGTTGTGTTGGTGTGGTTAACAGCACCAACTATGTACTCTCCAGTGACGGTCTCTGTGTACTGAACTGTGGCCAACAGACAATTAACCCCATAAGTTTCAACCAGCAATAATCACGTCTCAGTAACTATGAAAGCATATAGCACCTTTAGGCAGCTGAACCTTTGGCTTGCACAGATTTGAGGGATTTGAATCATTTCAAGATACTCCAGATAATGACATCACTACTCGCATCTGTGCGTCAATTGCAACATTAAAAATCTTTGCACTCTGCTCATAAAAATGAGCATATCTGTCATGTCAAAACTTTTCACAGCTTGTACGGTTTATTCGTGAACACTACCTTTTAGCTTATCTCGTACAGATTGTAGAGACATGAAGCTTTTTACTCTGTGCAAAAACTTCAGTTTAACAGAAATGTGTCTGACTGTAACTAAACCCTTCAAATATTCACTTGAACATCCCTGTAGCAGCAGGAGACTGCAGAGAACAGAGTATGCACTTGCAGGTCCGCCCTCCAGCGACGTACCTGCTGCTTTACTTGTGCACACATGCTAAAGCTCTGCTAGGTGACCTGCTGGGCTGTTTCGCGGTGTTGAGCTTGGAGCTTCAATCTGATTTGGGGTTTTTTCTCTCAGACTATGACAGTCGTCAATGATCATGCATGTCATATGTTGCAAGTAGAAACATCCCAGTGGAATGAGGGACAGTTGACCTTTTTGATCACAACTCCATCCATCCATTATCTATACCAGGGGTTCCCAAACTTTTCCATGCCAAGGCCCCCCAAACAGCATTAGCTTCTGGCCGGGGACCCCAAACCCACAGACAACAGAGAGTGGGACAGCGTCGATTTTTTTGGCAGCATCCTCACCAAGCAATTCTCAGACAGTGTCTTTGGTAGCTGGTAGAATCAAATCCTCTCCAATTGTGTGAGGTTTTTTAGCACGAGCAATGTGGTATGAGGCTAAAAATGATGCCTTCAGGGCCCGCTCGGGCACGGTAGCTTGCTGTGTGAATGCAGCAGATTGCCTGACCAAATGCTCTTCTTTACGTCTGAAGAAGTCTACTGTTTCATTGGCCTCTGCCGGATGTTTTTGCATCAAGTGACGCTGAAGTTTCGAAGGTTTTAAACACTCGTTTGAGAGGGTATCCAGACAGAGGACGCATTTCGGGCAATCATGGCCATTTTTCTGTATTGCTGTAAAGCCATACTTAATGTATGCTGCCTCATGAGAGTGAGTTCTGCCGAGTTCTTAGGTTTTTTTGCAGCAGAGTCCTCCATGGCAGGGCTGTTGGTCTGCTCCTTCAGTCTATTTGTTGTCAAAAACCTGTCCATTTTGCTCTAGCTAGCTACACGCAAGCTTGAGGAGCAGAGCCGCTTGATAACAACCGCCAGGTCTACACAGATTATGACGCTGTTATGACGTCGTCATGCCGAATTTGCAGCTGAATTTGAGAATCTGAGATTACGGCAGTTTACGTGTTGTACGGTTCAGGACAAATGGCTATTAAAAAAATAAAATAAAAAAATAAAATGGTTTTCTTTTCTTTTTTTTTGCTTTTTTTTTTTCTCCAATTTTCTGAGGCCCCCCTAGCGCCCCCTGGCAGCCCCCCACTTTGAAAACCACTGCTTTAGACCATGGGCCATAGCTCTCTAGGTCCTGCGACCAGGTTTTTGTGAGCAATGGCTGATTTCTTTGTGCTTCCTCAAGTTGCAATGACCCCACCTACATCAATACGCCCACAGGCCTACAGATGGGTGCAAGTAGGATACATTTGCTTCCTACAAATTTGGAGCACTCTACAGAAATTGACACTTTTTCAGTATGAGTGCTGACACTGAAACAGGAAAGGCCTTCCTCAAACTGTTACCATAATGTTGGAGCACAAACTCTGCTTTGGAAAATATAATTGTGCTATAGTATTTCGACTTAAAATGAAAGCTGAGGCAGCTGTAGGCCAAAAGTATGTGGACAGGAATAAATTACACGGTATAATGCAAAGTTTTTGAATGATGAATACAATCGATCAGAGCTGCTGCCATCATAAATTTGGCAGTTTTGACCAGACAATCAAAATTATACTTTTTCCCTGATTTGCCACGTTGTCATAGAGAACACATCACATATAAGTGCAGACCCAAGCTCTCTGAGATACATCTGAAAACCAAAATGAGGCTACAGTAATGCTGTAGTACTGATCATTGTAAAATGATGTATTTATACATATACACAGACAGTCTGCATAAACAGACAGCTGTAGCTTCGACAAAACAGAATGATTTTTTTTTTTTTTTTTAATGTTCACAACATTTAATACATGCAACAGAAAAGATGGGTTGGGATGGGGTAGGGGTAAGGGGTAAGGGGTAAGGGTTGGGGGTGAAGGAGGGGTAAGGGGTAAGGGTTGGGGGAGAAGGAAGGGTAAGGGTTGGGGGTAAAGGAGGGGTAAGGGGTAAGGGTTGGGGGTGAAAGAGGGGTAAGGGTTGGGGGTGAAGGAGGGGTAAAGGGTACGGGGTAAGGGTTGGGGTGAAGGAGGGGTAAGGGGTAAGGGTTGGGGGTGAAGGAGGGTTAGCAGGCGGGGGGGTGGGGGGGTTGTAGACGGGTGGAAGGGTTAGGAAGAAAGGAGTGGGTAAGATAGGTAGGGAGTTAGGTTACAGAGGACTGGGTGTCCCACAGTTGTCACATGACTCAAACAAGCTGCAGGGTCACCCTCCTGACTGTTGCAGTCAGTTTGCACCCCTGTTCTTTTTCTTCCTCCTCTTCTTCTTTGCCTTCTTCATCTTTTTGTTATTTGTTTCTTTCTCTTCATTCCTTTCCGTCTCATTCTCCAACATAACATTTTCTTTGCACTCCACTTTTTCTTTTCCCTCTTCCTCATTATTTTCTTTCTTCTGCTTTTCCATCTTTTCTTTGTCTTCTTTTATCTTCTCTTCATCATACTCCTTCACCTCCTCTTCCACATTCTTCTCCTCCTGCTCCTTTTTTGGAGCTTTTGTCTCCTCACTCCTCTTCATCTCCTTCTCCTCCTTTTCTTTGTCTTTGTCTTCCACCTTTTCATCCACCTCTTTCTTCATCTTCTCTTTCTTATCCATTATCTTCTCATCTTCATCTTTCCCCTCCTCTTTAATTTGTATCTCTTCCTGTTCCTTTCTTGCTGTTTTATCCAACTGCTCCTGCTCCTTCATGACGGTGAGCATCTGAAGAGACAAAAACAGTATTCTTTACTGCCCATCTGAAACCACCTGTAAGAATACAACAAGTCAGTAATCTGAAGTGAAACACTGAGCTGAGACAGCATACCTGCAGCTGGTTGGCCTTATCGATGAGGCTCTTCTCCAGAGCATCACACCTGCTCCTCCACTGCTCCTCACTTCTCCTCAGCTGGTTGTCCTTTTGGGCCAGCAGGTGCAAGGTGTCAATGTGGGCTTTGGTTCTAGCCTGTCGCTTTTTAACCTCCCGTATGAGGAGGTCATCTTTTTCTTTGACCTGCTGCCGGAGCTGGTTCAACTCAACCTGTTTATGCTCTAACAGAATCTGCTCCTTCAGAGTTTTATTTTCCTCTTTGAGGGACTTTATCTCGTTGATTGCAGAGTACAGGGCATCTCTCAGACCCTGCACAACTGCATTAGCAGATTGTGGCTGGGGCTGCTGGGGCTGCTGCAGCACTGCAGCCGGTCTGTTTGGAGCATAAAAGGCACCAACATGCATCTGCCCAAAAGCCTGAAAGACAGCAACATACATATATGTAGTGGATGGATGGGAAGAAAAGCACAACCAGTGTGCTTATTCACACACTGTGTTTAGGGACAGTACCTCCTGGAGCACTCAACAGGGAGCAATTTAAATTGAGACATATTTAACCAAACCAGAAATCTCCACAGCATATAGAGTATTGGCAGTGTTGACTGTATTTTCTGTGTTTTACAAAGTTATGAAAGAAATTCTGCAACATCTGTTTCTGTTGAGTTTGTTTGGAGTTAAGTTACAGATGCAATAACTGCTTTAAGTTTTAAAACACTCACTAATGAGAACTGTACAGAAAAGAGGCTTCCTTAAAATATGAAGACATTGCCTTGTGAGGCATTTGGTGAAAAATGAGATCACCAAGAATTGCGTCTTGGTTAAATTAGACAATCTTACCCAGTTTCCTTGGCTGAATCTTCTGTCCATGACGGTACAGTTAGGTGAAGGTGAGGCCGGGAAGATTACAGTGGTAACAGTTAACTCAACAGTTTAAGCACAGTTCAACTTGATATCGTCCAAATATCAGGACTTTTTAGAGTGGTAGATGTAAGAAAAGTTTTGGTTTGCAATAGTTGATGGTTTGTTTTCAAGTAAGACAGAGAGGTACTACTCAGGTCAGTTGGTTGAACGCAAATGAGCTTTCAGTATAGAACAGGCTGCATTCTAGATCTGTCCATTGTGATGCAACATTCTACAGGAATTATGACGAGGGAGCATTCTGATCATGTGTTCCATCTCCTCATCATTCAGAAAATTGTGCAAGAGGCGGGGTAAACCCTGGACTGATCACCAGTCAATCACAGAGCTGACACACAGAGACAGACAACCTTTCACGCTCAAGTTCACACCTACAGGCAAAGAGTAATGAATGAACCTAACGAGCATGTCTTTGAGGAGAACATGCAAACTCCACACAGAAAGGCCCACTACGTCCAAGCCTGGGAGTTGAACAAGTACCTTCTAGTTTTTGTCATGAGTCATTCTAGTTTAGTTATGTTTTTGTCTTGTATTTCGGTGTTCAGTTGTTATTTCTTGATTTACCTTGTCACTTAGTCCCTTGTCATGAGTTTTCATCGTTTAGTTTTGTATTTAGTTTATTCTGTGTTCTTGTCAGTAGTTAGTCTTGTTTAGTTAAGTATTTCACTTGTGTCTCTTTGGTTAGATCATTTCCTGTTTTACTTTGTCACCTTGTCTCTCGTATTGGTCCACTTCCTGCCTTTGTGTGTTTTCCCGCCTGTTTGATTCTGTGCCCTGCCCTGATTGTTTTCACCTGCCCCTTGATTGTCTCACCTGTGTCTGATTAGCCTCACCTCCTAAGTTTATTTAGTCTTTGTGCTCCCCTGTCTTGTTGCCTGTTCATTGTCATCCATCATACGTGAGTCTATGTCTTCCATCGTGTGTTAGTCTATGTCCATGACCTTACCCTGGATTGTCTTCGTGCCGTGATTTCCTCGTGTCTCTTGGATTACCTGTTCCTGGTTTTGTTTGTGAGTTTATTGCTGTGCCTTTTGATTTTCCTTTTTGTCTTTTGTTTATTAAACCAAGCATCTAAGTCTGCATCTGGGTCCTCACCTTTTTTGTTCAACTGAAACCGGGACAGTTTTTAGGCGACGCCGCTTACCACTGCACCACTGTGCAGCCCCATGGTGAACTAATAGAGCCTTTAATTAACGGGGTGAGTTTGGACCCAAATGCTGCACACAGGAAAACAGTGATTGTGGAATATGCTTGCTATCATTTTCATTTCAGCATGTACAGCACAAACAGGCAGGTAATAACACGGTTCAATACAAACATCAGGGCAGAAGCTGAGAGTCACTGGACTGGGCCGGGGAACCCAAACTGGGTGAGTCTGGGCCAGGCGGAGGCTCGAGGAGCCAGCAGGTAAGTGTCAGTCCAAGAAAGTGTGCTGGAGGGTCTTGCATGACTTGGCAAAAGACAATCTGGCAATGAGTGAGTGAGCAGGAGAGGTTATATACCGGCTTGATTGCAGATTGAAAGCAGCTGAGCACACAAGTGAGCAGGTTTAGCTGGTGAGGTGGGCGTGGCTGGCGAGTGGGAGGATTTATACAGTTTTATGACCACAGGTAGAAAAGACTTCCTGTGGCGCTCTGTGGTGCTCTGATAGGACTCCAGTGTGGCAGTCTGAGGAGTTTCCTCAGCATTCTCCTCTCAGACACTTCCACTAGAGACTCTAGTTCCACTCCCAGGACAGAACCAGCCTTCCTGATGAGCTTACTGAGTCTGTTAGCGTCCTTTAGCCTGCTGCCCCAGCACACTACAGCGTAGAAGATGACGCTGGCCACCACCGAGTGATAGAACATCTGCAGCATGGTTCGGCAGACGTTGAAAGATCTGAGTCTCCTGAGGAAATACTCACTGACATTTCTTGTGAACGTATCTGTGTTTTTAGTCTTAAGAGGACTTTGGTGCAATTTCGGCATTGATGCAATATGCATAAACCAGCTTGCAATACAAATCATTCACAGTCCAATCAATGAATCAGCAGGGTAATTTACATGATGAGCCCCAGAATAACTCTGACATGACCTTCAGTCTGTTAAGGGAGCAATAATGCCACTGTAAATAAAAGTTTAAATATGGCGTATAAGACAAGTCTTTAACTCCAGTTCTTAAATAAATAAAATCTGCTCCTTTAAGTCGGCCGTTACTCTCTGTCATAAAGCTGTTCTCACATTCATGCTACTAAGTTAGCGAAAGGTCCCTGTTGGCTGGTCACTGACGTTGTAATGAGTTCTTAAAGTCTTTTCATTTGAAAATATTAGTAAATATGCCGCTAACTACTACTACTATGATAACATCAAATTGTATTCATTTATCCAGCAGAAACTGGAGGGGAGGGGACAAGATGCAGCGGGGGGCACAGACTTGGCCACCTAAAGCTGGACGACATCATCAAGGGTGGATCCAGCAGAAATGGAGCGACCTTCTTCTGGGCCGGTTTCACAAAGATAGACTCTGACTATATAACAAATAGTCAGACTTCAGATAGACGTCTAAATTCATCCGTTTCACAGAGCAGTTTAGTTGTTGACTATCTTAAGCAGGACAAAAAAACAAAAAACATATGTTTTAAGGGCATTTTAGTTGGAAAATTCAGCCAAAAGTGTAACAACGACTACAACAAAAACCTGATATGGAAAGAAATGCAGCAACAGTAAACAGAGTGAATTCGACCGTTGAAAAGACCATCAAAGACATTGAAAATTTGGTGCTACTGGTCAGCAAGTGTCACTGAGTGTTACCATGGTAACATGGGTCTAAGATCTGAGTTAGCCTGGGGGTAAGGCATCTCATTTTTTTGGCTTAAAATTATTTGTTATTTTTGTGAAACGGTCTAACTTGCATTCGACTAATCTATGAGCAATATTAAGACTGGCCTAACACTTTAGACCAGTCTCAAACATCTTTGTGAAACCGGCCCCTGGAGTGACGTTTTCTCACACCTCACCGATACAAGACAGTTTTCACTCTTCTTTGTCGACCTGCTTTTTGGTGCTGAGCAGCTAGGGTACAAGAGAGCTGAGGGATGCTACAAAGTCCTGATTTTAACTGCAAGCAAGTAGAGCAGCTAGCTTAAGAAACACTGGAATCGTTCCAGACCCATGCCAAACTGTGGAGCATGTTAGCATTTAACACTTATTTAGCCTGCTCTCATAACACAGAGGCAGCTAACATGGTGCCGGTTTGAGTCTGCAAGTTTCACGATTGCAGAAATAAAGTGGAGATACACAACATGTAGTTTTCATCAATGGAAGTCAATCCGATACACTTTCAACAACAGCGCTGTGGATTTCCAGGGGGACGGCGTCTGTATTTCTTTTTCAGCTCTTAGATGTGTTTGGGAAGATTTCCACCCACAGATTTTGGGCATGAAAGTCTGTTTACAGGTCTTGGGGAGTATAAAGTTGTATAAAACCTTTTGTGGCTCCACATGGAGCTGTGTGAAGTCTCACAAATGTCCTCCAGTGATGTCACTCTAGAAGACTACAAGTTTGAAATGAAGAAAATGTGGGGGTGTGGAGTTAGAAAGAAGTGAAGCTGCAGACCTCTGTAGCCAGCTCCTCATCTCTGCTTGAGGCTAGCAGCTCGGGGCTACAGTGGCTGATACTAGCATAACACACCTGAATATCTGCCAAACTGCTGGATGTGGATTTGCATGTAATGTAGGGGCCAGGTTTGACAAGGAAGAAGAAGGCACGGAGAAAAAAATAAACATTCTGGTTGTGCAGCACCAAGTTTTTATTCTTCTTTGAATATATTTTAGCGCTTTTATAACTCTGTGGAGTGGTCTTAAAGTTGTTCCAAAAGCTGTAGTTGATTTTCGGCCCTGATTGACATCATTGTTGCCTGAGTCCATGTTTTCCAAATGTAGTTATAATAAAAAGGAACGCAACTCAACACTGCAGAGTGTTTCATATGAAAATAGACTGAATGAAGATGAAGACAGGAAAGAGAGAAATTCAGAGACCAGGCCTCTGAATTTTAACAAGACTAGGTCACAACCTAATATGTGGCTGACTGCTTCAGGTCAATGTGTGCTTTTGTGGGCAACACTGGAAGCGTGGCGTGTGCGTGGCGTGTTTTTTCATTTTCTAACACAACTCACACACCGAAAATGTCGTGGAAGGAGGCTCGCCTATTTTTACTGCGAGCCACGGGGTTCTTGGCCAAAATACACGGTGAAAATGAATTGTGATGAGTCCTACTGATCTCTGACAGCAATGTTAACATCTCTTCCTGTAGTGAAAGTCACAGGCATGGAGAGTAAAGTAGGTCAACACTTCCAGTATGCTTTTTCAAAATAAAAGCCCAATCTGGAATTCTGACTCCCCTCGTTTGTACACAATGCTTTTATTTTGAAGTCTTTCCCGGCCGTTGTTTTCCAGAAAGTTATTTGTTGCGGTTCCTGCTTAATTTTCTTTGAAATAAAAAACATAATAATAAGTGTCCCACAGGCCATAAGTATATATGTTCGTAAAAATAAATAAATAACATCATGTTACAGACGTAACTTGGGTGCAACCTGTCCCTCTCTACCCCTCACTCACTCTCCGTCTCTTCGTCTCGGATCATAAGGTTGTTTTCGCTGTGTGTGAATTAAAGTCCTGTTTGCCGTTATATAAATAAGGTCGTTTTCTGTTAAGACCAACCCTAGGAAACCTTTAAAACAATGTGCGCTGCGGAGGACAGAGGACGAGCAGCAGAGGAGCAGCCGACGCCTACTCCGCCTACTCCCCGCCTACTCTCTCTGGCTCTGAAAGTATCGTCACTTACTCAGTCAGTCAGTCAGTCAGTCACTTACAGACCCATGTGTAGGGCTGACCCCGGCGGTCAGACAAAAATGTAGTAAAATACAACATTTTAAGAGAAGCGGAGCATAGACTGTATAAAAAGATGGATGACATGACAGCTCCCTAAAAGTGAAGCCCAGCGCCCCCTGCTGACTAGCTGCAGTATAGGTCATAAAGCCCACCTCCTCCATGTTAACAGACGGGACATGAGTGAAACTATGAAATCAAAATACATGTCGAATACATTTTTCTCAAACATGGTTTCTGGTTAGTTCTTATCATGCTGATTTATGTGCAAGTGTTCATTTTTCTGACAAGTTTATTTTTAATTACTTATGTGATGCTGTCAAAAGGATGACTGACGGCTCTGTTGACAAATACGGCTCCTGCAGACGATCTGTTCCGGATTAGCAGAGTGGAAGAGGAACGTAACTAAAACAATCACTATAGTCATTGAAGTTTCCAACACAAAGACGCTGTTCTGCTGTTAAATAGCTGACGTGTGGGATCCTTGCTGTTTTTTCGGTAAGTTAAATGTGTGTTTTGATTAGCCGGAGTGGCTACGGCGACTCCACCCGTTTGTCTCTACTGCGCAACTCTGGCTCCAAATGATGTTACCATCGCAAGAGGGCAGTTCCTATCACAGGGTGTGCTTTGGCATCAGTCACGTAAGAGCAGATGGAGATGTGCTGTCCATCTATTTAGACAGTATACATTAAAGTGGAGCAGTGCAATCACATGAAGCAAAGCATAAAAAAGCCAAATAACATAGGGAGGCAGTAAATGTCTTGACCAAATTGAGGGTCTTGAGGGTGTAAAAGGTGCTCCTTCTTGAACACATTGTAACGCTCTACATGGGATTGTTTTAATTTTTAAACTGTATGAAAAAACGTTACAATGCCAAAAGTCATACTGGACAAAAATATGCTAATTAGCCCCAGTTTGATGAATACAGAATGTGCCTTAAAAGAAGAAGCAGGGCCCTGAGACTACTGTGACTTTCTTCTGTTGGCCAAAGTTCAGCCTTTCCTACCGTGTAAAGCCAGTCAGTGGTCCAGGTCAGTGTGTACAAAGTGAAGTGACCATCCAAGTGTGTGCATCTGTGGATCAGGGAGCATGTGTCTGAGTATCGGTGTATTTATGTGCGTGTGCTGCCTCTCGTAAGTTTCTAACCTCTTGAATCTCTCGTTTATTCACCTTTAGTTCCTCCACTGGCTGCTCCAGAGTCCGGCTCTCCTTCTCGGCCCTCCTGGCCCCGCAGTGACAGGGCCTTTGATGGCCACCTTCCTGGCCTTAATGCTGGCTGTGCTGCTGATTCACCTCCTTGTCCTGCTCCCACTTCTCTGACTTCTCTCTTGAGATCTTCGAGGTCATGTAAGAGCTGGATTCAGAAACACCAAAGAGATGCCGAGAGCTGGTGTGCTTCACTTCTAGAGTTATATGATGGGACTGAATCCTGCTGGGGCTTTGTGGCTGAACTCACTGCTTTATCCGGTCCAGTGTTCAGCAGTAACTCATGTAAAAAGTAACATTTCCCATTTACTGAATTTAGGCCTTATTTAGCAGAAGGCCCAGTGGCTCATTGTTTGATGTCTTACCTTTAATAAGGAGGTCAAATCAAGGCAGAAGGCGGTCAAGATTAGAATGTAAGAGTCAAAGAGCTGACTCTCTGCATTTCTGTTTCACAGCATGCAATTCAGATGTCAAGCTAATGCCATTATGTGGTGATGATTTACATCGTACTACTATAATATTAATGACTTTGAAAGACTTTTAAAAGACACAATTCTGACACCGTCTCAACAAAGACATTTTAGACTACAAGATTTTACACACTGAAGGGTCACAATTTACAGACTACAACTAGATTTCTGTTGAGATTATTTGCCATCATTCTCTCCGTTATAACAAGAAAAAGAAAAAGTTAGAAAAACAAGCTAGCAGGCCCCGGAACAGGCAACACTGCTACAAATCTTCACTGGAGCTAACTACCCGCACGAACACCAAACAAGCGTCCAGATATGGCCTCACATTCAGTGAGGGCGGGGTGGCATGCAGTGGCTTGCACCTTCCCTGACTGCCCTCTGAGTTTAATAAGCACCCTGTGCTTCTGCATCTTGCTTGGTGCTGAAGATAATCCACCTAAATAAATAGAGGGCAATAAAGTTCATATCATACTAGAAGTGAAAAACTATTTATTGCTCTTCATTGACTTTATATTTATGAAGATGTCTCCTCATCATTAAAAGTGGGACTAAGTTATAACTGTCATAAATAAATCAAACAAATTTGCTGAATAAATAAACAAAAGATTTAAATTCTTTATCTAAAAAAAAATCTGGCGTCTCTCTCCAGGGCCCCTCTCACCCCTATTAAATGCGCAAAATGGTTCGGTCCGTCCCGCACTCGAATTCACCTCAAAGGCAGCCTGCAGAGCCAGGTGACTGATGCTGCAGCACCATGTGTGCCCCAAGAAAGCAAAGGATATAAAATAAGAAGCGAAAGAAAGGAAAAAGAGAGCTGAGGGAAATCATTTCTTTCAGTGTATCATATTCATAAATTAATCAGTAGTATATTACTTTGCATGTGTGTGTGGGTGTGAAGCCCCTGCTTGGTCACCCTTTATGTTTCATGCACTTTACCATATAATGAATTTACAGTATTCAAGTCATGTGAGTATTTAACAGTGGTGGACAAAGTACTCAACTTCATTTCTTGAGTCAAAGTATAGATACTCCTGGTCAAATATTCCAATACAAAGTTGCTGAGTCACATTATTACTTGAGTCAAAGTACTGGAGTACCTGCTTTTAAAAATACTTCAGTATTCAAACTACTTTTGAAAAAAATCTAAAAATGTTGTATTAAAGACAAAACAAAACAAATCAGCTTTAAATGTTACATTTATATCGCCGGGTAGTCTTTATGTAATAAATATAATACACACTTGTATAAAATGAACAAACTTCCATCATAGAAAATGTGAAATTTGAACACTTTGACGATCTCCACTGTTTTCTGTAATGATGTACACTGTCAGACCTGAACTGTCTGAACTGTGTCTGTTCATCAATATCTTTAAAAAGACCGAAATACCTGCTGTAATATATTCATACATATAATACATAATAAATAACGGATAATTAAACTTCCAGTTGGGACACACAGAGATCCTCTGAATGTGAGTGTGGCCATGAGTCAAACAGTAAAGGCGGCCTATTTGAATTTAAAATGAACATTCACACAGAGTCATAAAAAATAAGATCTTTTAAAAGAATAAGAAAATAAATGAAGTGTAATCAATATGTTATATTTATAATTTATAAGGCCTTAAGACAGGTCCTGCTTTACTTCCTGACCTTGAGGCTTAGTTTGAAGAAGCGACTCAGCAGCTTCTTTTGTCTCTGACAGAATATTCAAGGGATGGATAGAAAGAGCTTACAGTCCATTTATGTTGCTGGAACGTGTTTATTTTTCTATGAGAACCTGAATTGAGTGAAGACATTGTGAAACTGGCATTCAGTGTTGTTTGTTGCATTTACTTCAACAGTAAAGCCTAACTCTGACTGTTTGTTTGTCTCTGCTGCAGTGTGATGTGCCGTTCCACCTTCAAGTGGTGGAAGGACAACCTCTGCACGCCGTGCAGAGAGTTCCAGAAGGCCCAGAGCTCACAGACAGTGTCTGTGAATAATCCACAAGCAAGGACCACACCATCAATCAGATACATTTAAACATTTTATTATTAGAATGAAATGTGAAATGATTTGAATATGAGGATTGTGACGATGAATAAAGGCTGCGGTGTGTGGAAGGCTTCATTGAGGATCAGCAGCAGCTCCAGGGCTGGCGGACCCCTAAGGAAAGAGAAAAAAGATATAACAGAAGGGAAGGGGGGGTGGGTCACGAGAAACGAGAACGGACGGGTGAGAAGGGCGGTGCAGCTTATATAGGCACATGACAGGAAATGAGTGATTGAGGTGTGGTCCTGCTCCTGAACCTCAGCTAAACTTTATCTCCAAGAAAAGAGTAAGAGAAGGCACTTTTATACTGTTTGTATTATTGAATTTTAAATCTTCTACACTATTCCTAACAGTGTGCATGTGAAATTATATCAGGGTATGCATGAAATTGTAAAATGATAAGTTAACCTAAACATTACATAAAATGGTTGGTAAAAAAGTGACAGTTTATACAAGAAAGAGACTTTGCACACACTGTAGTGACTCTGATGTACATTTTTCTCTTGAAATCTGTGATTGAAAACTTGACTGTGGCCTGACATCCTCTCGTGTGTTGCTGACCTTCCCCAGATCTCAAACCCGATGCAGCAGCAGCTCCTGCTGCCAGAGTGTCCCAGAAGAGGAAGCGGACCTCAGTGACCCGTCCTTCTGCAGAACGTTCAGCAGAGCTGATCCGTCTTCCTGCTCCTCAGTCCTCCATCTCTCCTGATGAGCTGCCGGCAGTGTCCAGTGTGGCCCCTGGCCCTCCACTGATCCAATGCAGCATGATGAAGATACACAACTGCTCAGTGGAGGAGTACCAGCAGATCTACCATGATGTGGTAGACAACATGCTGAGGTATGTTTGTGTTTAAAATCAAAACTTTTTCTCTCCCTACATCTTCACTTTGTATCTCATCGTTGTAATTTAATTTCTGTTTCTGCTCCTCACAGATTCAAGAACGGCTGGCTTCATCCGTACAGTTTAGACCTCGGATAGCGGATGAAGCAGAAGCTCTGGGAGCGACTGGACTGTCCTTCTTTCACTGAGACTGTTGATGAAAACAGACTCATGTATGTGGATGTGTCATACGGGGGCGGGGTCTATCCCCCCCTTTATGATGTAGACACATCAGGAGAGCCTGAACCTGAGACGATACATCAAATATGTAAATATTGTAGTTTAAAGTCGACTCAATGATTCAAACTACTCACAGCAATGCAGCCTCCAACATCAGCCTCAAGCTCCACCTACACCACCTGCCAGGAAACAACCTGAATTCCAATGCTCCATCCTCCACCTTAAGCCTCTTCCTGCGTGATTAAGAAGCTCTCAACCACAGCCTCAACAAACCTCCAGCCAGCAGCATGTCTACCTCCACCTACATCCTCTGACATGCTCAACTCCATCCTCCACCGAAAGATGTGTTCACACTCTAGCTCCATCGCAGCTCAATAACATCTGTCAACCTTCACCTACAACCTCTGCCAGCAAACTGCAGCTGTGGCCTGCACCTGCAGATTGTGTCAGAATGCTGCAGTACGGGCCTCCACCTCAAACCAAAGAGAAAGCCATTGCCTCGACCTGAAGCCGACACCTCACAGTCAGATAACCGCAGCCCATGTCTCCAGCTGGATTCTCTTCTCACAACCTGCAGCAGCCGCCTCCACCTGCAGATTGCCGAAGACAGCTTCAGCTTGACCCCTCCACCTAAAGCATCCGGGTGTGTTCAATACATACAGCTTTATAACATAACTTATAAAGGAGTTGGTTCTCCATTGTTTCATACACGTCTCATACGTATGATTCACTTGGTCCAAGTAAAATTTGTTTAAAATAAAAACTCACTTACTTACTGTCAGTTTGCTTTTTCATTGTAATGGAGTGTGATGCTGTTCTGTTATAACCAAACAGACTTCTTTATATTTGAGAGTCTGTATGGTTCTCAGTCTAACATTAAAGGTTCTTCATCGTCCTCACTGCTCAGGACTTCTCACCAACATAAACAAAATCTGTTGATGAAACAAGAGACATTTGTAGTTCAACTTGGACTCTTCTCTGTATAACAGTATGGTAGCTGTACATGGAGCTGCGGTGCATGGGACAGTCTGAACACATATCCTTTTTTGCTTTCATCAGCACACGTGCCATTCCACATGTTCTTACTTACAACCATCAAGTACAGCAGCTGCTTTCGTGGCCCCAGGCTTTAAAATATGTTAATGTAGGGACGACTCCTCATCACTCTCCTCTTCTAGCAAAGGACAGAAAAATGATTAGAAACTGAATGCTGTTTTGTGGGTTTCACTACGTACAGGACAAAGAACCTTGATCTAACATTTTATTATCAACTGGGGCAGAAAACCTGAACCTTTGCTGGATCATCACAATTAATCTAAACTACGTGCATTGCATTGCTATGAAGCACTCCTACAGTCAGCTTTTCTGTGTCTTTGGAAACATTTAAAAAAAAAAAGAAGAATAGCAGATGGGCTCACAGCTTTTACTTAGCTGTAATCATTTTCCAAGATTTTCTAAGCTCCTTGAACGTGGACAGGAAAAGAATATGAAGAATAATGAGCTGGGATTTATTCCACGAGGACCCAGTGTGTTGTCTCAGGGTTCTGTCTCCTGGAAACTGTCACTATCAGAATTTTTAAAGGCTAATTACGTAGACAGCATGAGCTAAAGCACGGGCATCACATGGAATTACCATGTAGGGGGGGATGCTGCCTGTGCGGTCGTTTCTCTGTGACATGTGATGTGAATACCTGCAGGATCACATGGATTGTCTATCGGGGAATGTGATTCACTTTTTTTCCCTTCACTTTGTACTGAGCTAAGAAAAAAAAAGTGATCACACAGCAGTTATGTTTTTGTGTGACACTACATCTGCTGAAACATCTGCAGTAATGTTCATCTTTAATACATTTACAAATGTGTCAAATTAAGGCATTTTTCTCTGCACTTTGAATAGCAATCAGATTACGCTCTGAATGTGACAGAAAATGACTGTAATGTAATTATCTTTTTTTCCAGCGTGAACACACAATTAAAACTAGACTGATCATATGTTTGTATGTCATATTTAACCCTCCTGTCGGGTCTGTTTTAACTTCTCTTACATGTGGGGGATGTGTGAGTGTGGATGGGGATGTTTTCTACGGAAGCCCTTAGCGGACATGCATCCATACAGTATATTTACTCTGTTTTTCTGTGGTAACGAGTTATTTCTGGTCGTTTTGTCGAGATCTCTTATTTATCCCGCTATCACGAGATAACGACGCGGCACCACCGTAACGTCAGATGATCATAACTCGTATCCCCAGAGTTGTTAAAGCACAAAATGGACATACAGTAGAAACAGGCTTCACTTCCCTCATCAGTGTGGGCAATGTCAGCATGGCATGTCCTGGTCTGTAATATCACAGTGACCAGCCTGTTGTTTTGTTTTCTCGATCGCCGAAATATGATCCCGTTATCACGAGAAAACAAGCTTTGTTATCTCGAGGATAATGGGCCAAATGAATCCGTTATAATGGGAAAACCAGTTTTGTTATCCCGAGATAAATAAGTCGAGATCTCGAGAAAACGAATATCAATAACTCGTTGTCACGGGAAAATGGGGTACATAAAATGTATGGATGCATGTCTGCTAAGGGCTTCCGTAGTTTTCCATCTGATGGAGGAACAGAATTTAGTGTTACCACTTCATTTCCTATATGGTGGTCATTTTTGACCGGGAACCCCACAGGTGTTACAAAGTTGACTAAACCACTAAAATATCAATGAAAATGGTGATCAGCAATCTTATATGTTGGAATGCCTCGTGTGGAGGATATCATAAGGCCTTGAGGCAATCAAATGTAAAACACAATATTTATGATTGATGAAAAGTTGTAAATCGGTCACATTTGACCCGAACACAATGTTGACCTTTAAAAATGCAACGTTTGAAGCTAAAAGGAGCATGATACAGAAACACTGAAGTCAAGAAAAAGTGCCTTACATTTGTTCATAAAGTGCAGTCCTTGATTAAATGTACTTTGTTACATTTCACCACTGCATTGAAAACACATGACACTTATTTAACCAACTTTATCCAAAGCCAAGAATGAAATGAACTTTTAAAGATGTTGTTATGAAGATAAAACTGTTGTACTGAACTCTAGAGGTATAAATGTGTTACTGGAAGACAGCGCGGGTCTGTCTGCCCTCATTGTTTTCATTGTGACCCTCATAAAAGTTTTTTCACTAATCAGTAAAATCAAACATAGATGATATTACTGAATTTCCTATGAGAAGAAATAACTGTGATCAGTTATAAAAGCCGGTTTTGGATCGAGGTTGAGTGTGCAAAGAAAATCCAAACTGTCATTATGTTCTTTTGTTTTGTTGTTTATTGTTGATTTACACTAGATGGCAGCTTCACACAATTCATGAACCATGATTACATGCTCATTAGGCACGTGTGTGCTTTACTGTTGTTTGATATTTTAAATGTGCAAGCTGAGTTTGAGTCCAATGTATAGGTGTTGATCATACCTATGCCTACACAGCTGCTTATTGTTATTTTTTATATTCATCTTTTGTTTTTATTTTCTTGTATATTTTTGAATTATTAAATTGAACATTGAAAGGAAATTTGATACCAAACCCTTTCAGTAAAAATGCATATACAATTCTCCATGTTAAACTTCTTACACTGATTGTAATGAAGCAAAGTAATACAATGACCTCCGCTGTTGTGTTGGGAGCATGACGAGCCTGCTGAAGAGGATTATTCAGTCATTAAAACCGCTGCATCCAGGATTCAGCATCCTCTGACTCCACACCTGTGTGCATGTTGCCTCTTCCGCTTTGCTCGCGCGCTGACAGGAGGACGTCATTAGAAAACACAACTACACATTCACTCGAGTCTGCGGCCGAGGAGGGAAAGTGTTTATCAGTTTACTTCGGAGGAAAGTGTCAGCAGGATACAGGCAGAAATCAGCAGTCAGATAAACAACAGAGTGACAGCGGTGAATTGTTGCAGCCTGTTGTCATGGGCAATAATGTGTCGGGTTTATCGACGCTGCACAGAGGACAACAGCAGGGCTTTCACCGCCTCCGAAACTCTCCGAAAGGTCAGTAAACACACCACAGAACTCACTGACTGCTTACGAAACGCATAATACGACAATTAATTATGAACGTGTGCGGTTAAAGACGAGTCCTCAGGTGGAAGGTGTGCACAGAAACGAGCTGCACGTGGAAACGTGTTGAAGTCACGTTATATTAAGTTTCTGCTGCTGCCGGATCAGCTGTGGCAGGGTGCTGAAGAACAGCTCCCGTGTCAGGCTGCAGGAGGCGGGCCTGCTGCTTGTTCGCGTCTGAGGTGGATGTGTAGTGTTTGGGACATGTTAGATATAAAAGCTTATCAAATAGGCAAACAGAAGATTATAGTTGGGCACAGTAGACGGCTAAACACGTTTTCTTTCAAATTAAACTTTTGTGAGAATACGGAGGAAATTCAGAACATATTAAATCTTCACTTTTTACATTTTCAATTACTTTTTAATTATGACCCCACCCTCCCTTTTCTTCCTCAACCCCGATAGTAAGATTAACCCACTAGTGTGTCCAGGGACAAAAGCTATTTGGAATCTATTAATTCTTCACTTAATACCTGCAGTACTGAATAACATTAAACTAGTGGTTTAACATGTTATGCAGCAGCTTGCTGGTAGTTAAGCTACATTCATTTTTGCATTGTCATTCAGGTGGTTTTGGCCATCTTTTATGCGATTTATTTAAGTTTTTTTTTTTATTCTTATTAATTATTTTTCAGATAAGTTATTGCAGGCTGTTTTAGAAGTCGCCTTGCTGACTGAGTTATCCTACGTCATGCAATTCCCCACCCTGACTCTTTTTTCTTCAGGCAGGCGTCTGACTTATGGACACTGTATACAAAAAACAAAGATGACATCCCTTGCCCTTTGTATAGAAAAAGGCTCAAGTGTTGAGAGATAGTAAAATATATTTAGTTAGCATTGACAGCATTTTGGTGTGATAAAAGAAAGGTGTGTACATTCTGCCTTTGTAAGTGTTGTCAGATGTTATTTCCACGGTCATCAATGGACCTTGAAGATGTCAATCCTCTAACTGGTTCTTCATTTAGCACCACTGATTTTTGTTTAAGGGGATTCTAATAGGATTTATTGGAGTAATAAGCAGAATATTTTGTTAACAGCGTTTTGGTGATAACGCTTGAGGATATTTCAGACACTAAACAAGAATCCTCTTGGCTGCTGTTAAACAAAGCAATAATTTTAATTTGCCCGTTTTGAAAAGGTAGCTTTGGAGTCGTGAGTAAAGCTGGGATTGGCAACTTTTCAGAAACAAGCAAGAGTAGGTGAAGTTTTTGTGTCCACAGAAATGTTAAAGGCACTCCAACTGCTGCTATTGTTGTCATAAGAATTAAACTACTTTTCTCTCCCATTGTTTTGCAACTAGCTAGCTAGCAGTGCATGCACAACGAGCAGGAGCAGAGTGCACACAGGTAGGCAGGTAGGTAAAACAGGAATAAAAAGATTAGACAATCATCTTAAGACCCTCTTTAACATGTGTCCTGAGTGATCGGATCACAAGTGGACAGCCTAAAGTACAGGTGTAAACACACCCAGGATAGATTGAGTACACAAAGTAATCCGATCACTCGGGATCACATTCGGAGGTGGTCTGGGACGCATCCGTCTGGCAGTGTGTACGCACATGTGTCCACATGAAGGAATGCCCACTCTCCCTTTATCCAACGATCACGTGCAGTAACAGACCACTCGCCTTTTGTTCTTGACTAAATATATTTCTCAGCTGTGTCTTGTGAAAAACCCTTTGTTATTATTAATATTTATTTATTCTGTCATTCCAAGCATGTGTAAACATTTGAGCAGGATGTGAATGAAAATACAGACAGATCCGTATTTATTCAGCAGGAGGGGTGACGGGTATCGTTTAATTTGTAAATACGGGATGATCCCATAATGATGAGGGAAGAGGTGAGATGGCGCAGGTAAGACATGTGATCCACAGACAGTTCAAGTCTGGACAGTCTCATACTTTATTCTTACCTTTGTCAGAACATCTGATTTATTTATATGTCAGGATGTAAAGAGAATAAAAGAAATAGATTTTTAAAAAATGCTTGTCAAATAAATAGCCTGTCTTACCTTAAAGAACATTTACAACAAGGTACATTGGCAAGTTTTTTTTCCAACTTGTCAGAGGATGCTGAGCTCCTTCACTGGCTAGATTTGATTTTGTTTTCATTATGGGTTCAGTTGATGCTGAGAACTGGATCTTCAAATTGAAGAAAAAAGGCTGAAAACATATAACTTAGTCACTTGCCATGATGTGAGAAAGTAATTTCCAATGCATATATTAGCTAAGATTGATGCTAATGCATTTTTAAATGAATATATACACCGGGGAGGGAAAATAATGACATTAGAAATGTATTTTTAAGTACGTAGCGCAGCTAAAGTAACAAAATCCATCAAACAACTTTAATCAGAAGTGAAACAATAAAATGTTCTTTGTACAGCTAAACCTATTATTCTCACAGACCCTCTCTAGAGCTCTCTGCAGGACCCTCTGGGCCCTCTGGAGTCCCATGTGTAATACAATCCTGTAAAGTACAGAAAAGTCCACCTCCACCTCCCCCCCGTCCTGAACCCGCTGTTACATCTGGATTACAGAGAGAAAATGAGCCTGAGGGAAGAGTTTAAAAAGGAGCTGTCATCAGGATAATCACCATAAGTACACAGTTTGCCCTTTCACATTCTCTCTCTACCTCGAACACAGTCTCTGAGAGCGCTCGGCTATTTTCACATCGCAGGAACACGGTGCAGAACAAGTGAGTCAGGCCAAGAGAGGCACGGCGGTGTGCAGAGACGAGGAGCCATTATTCAACATGTGCAACAGTTCCCATGGTGATGGTTTCCCTGAGTGCGTTATCAGCGGGAGATGATGGCTGATTGGGATGAGGACCAGCGTACGTCACTGGCAGTAATGAAAGGACGAGGATGTGTTTGTGCTGCTCTGTGTCCAGCTTTATTAGGCTGGAGGATGGACAGTGGGCAGTGAATGGTTGGATATAAGACAGAGATATCTGCTGATCAGCGCTCGGCTGAGAAGATGAAAGCTACATATACAGCTTATAACCCCCCAAATACATCCCTCATGTATTGGTTTTCAGGAGGATAAATTCCCTTCCCTAAAGCAATCGTTATCTCATTTCTTATATAAACACAAAAGTATAGAGAAAAACTGTGTAATGTATGAACTACAGGCAGTTTACTTTCTCACCTAATCCAGTTTCTCCAAAGTTTGACTTCCTGATATGTAGAGTATTCACCCTGCATTCACATGCTCCTCGGATGGTCCCAGTTACTACGTTTGGAAGTCTTTCTTCAGATTTCTTTGCGTTCACAAGGTTTAAGAACTAATCGAGGTCATGTTATGTTACCTAATATCATGTACCAAAAATAAAAAGCATTTGAGCATTAAGCCAACATTTACTTTGATCCATGTTTTTGTACGAAAGTCAGGTACCAAATGTTTTCTCCCACTTTCCCAGTTGTTTTTCCGACTTGAGGAAGCCTTTATATACATTTTATCTATCCTATTTTTCCTTCTAATTTTTCGGTTTATCTCGACACAAAGTGAGTGCAGGATAAGTCTTTGTCCTCTGCTGCCTCAGGACCTGTTTGTCTTTGGCACCTATGTCAGGCAGTTTTCTTGTAGTTTGCTAGTTTTGCATTAGACCATTTATCGTGTTTGACCATTGCGTGATCGCCACTCCTTAAGCTTTGTGGGGAGAAGAGCTTCTTTCGTTGAAACGGAGCGAATCTGGAGGATACCACCCAATTCCAGCTGAGATGAAGAGGTGTTTTTGTGGTTGCCGTGCTGGTGCAAAGTTGAAGGCTTGGAAATGGAGATATAAGCCCTTTCTGCCATCAGTCATCATGGGAAATGTCAACTCTCTGCCCAACAAAAGTGATGAGCTGGAGATATTGGTGAAGACTCAGAAACTATACCGCAACTGCTGAAGTTCCATGTTAAGTTCTCCATGAAATAGTTGCCAGGATACAGACTAAACATCCTGAGGCATATGCTGCAATCTGTTGGGGAGGCAGTATAAGACACAAGGATGCAAGGCGACTGGACAAAAGCTGGCTCTGTGACTGGAGCCAGGTTGGACTCACCGGGGGATGTGGTGGAGAGATGCACAATGAAGAAGGTTGAGGCCATTCTAAACAACACGGATCATCCACTTCACCTTGATGGACCAAAGAAACAACGGTGGTGGACAGCTCCTCTCTCTTCGCTGCAGGACGGATAGATATAGAAGATCTTTTGTACCCACAGCCATCAGACGTTTTACTTCTTCAGTTAGTGGTAGATGAGTAACAATAAAGTTAACATGCAAAATACAGTGTCCCTGGCTGCACGGTGTTGCACAGCTAGAAGGTTCCTGATTCGAATCACGGTTCAGACGGAATGGGCCTTTCAGTGTGGAGTTTGCATGTTCTCCCCGTGCATGTGTGGGTTCTGTCCAGGTACTCCGGCTTCCTCCCACAGTCCAAAGACATGATCGTTAGGTTCGTTGATGACTGTAAAACTGCCAGTAGGTGTAATTGTGAGTGTGAATATCTGTCTGTCTCTATGTGTCAGTCCAACGTGTACACCGCCTCTCGCCCAACGACAGGTGGGATAGGTTTCAGCCAATAATATAAATAATGGACGTAATCTCAGTGACGTCAGCCATTGGTTTCTGAAGAAGCGTTTTGAAGCCTGAATTGCGCCGGCGCTGGGGGTCGCCATATTGGAAAAGCCAGAGCCCGCTAATCCAGAGACGGGCAAAGAGGCGGAGTGCGACCGAGCTGAAGCCTATGGCTGAGCTCTATGGGCGGGCCGCATGAATCAGCCAGCTACAGCTATGAAGCCAGGCTATATGCTCCTTAGCGTAGCTAGCGATTATTAGCCATAGACTGTATAAATAATGAATGAGCTAGTTTGACTTTGCCAGGAGGAGATTCTGTTTGTGACGGTGACTGACTGCAGGTGTTTAGTTATCAGAGTAAAGAAGTAGCGGACTCGCTGCTCGGTCTCCCGGTGAGAGAGCGGCGAGCCGACACGTAAAGGGAAACATAAAATAACCGATCTTCTCATCTCTACGGTCTGCTGTAATCTCCCCGGGGAAACTGGCCGACGATTAAATAAATGTTTGATAAACACAGGCTAACAAGCAGCTGAAGCTAATACAGTATACCTGCTACTTAGTGCTAAAAATATATCAATACAATAACACTAACATTTATGTCACCGAAAAGCTGGAGCTCAGAATTCTTGCACAGCCATAAAGTTCCATAAATCACACAGAGAGATTATTTGTCCAAACTTTGAATGAAAAAATCCCCAAAAGTCTCCAACAACACAAACAGGTGGAGTTAAGCTCAGTGTCTGTGTCTGTGTTGACGTCTAGCAGACAGCCAGCAGGATCCACCTGTCAATCAAGCGAGCTGGCCCTTATCATTTAAGGCTTAATATAAATAAAACGGCTGTGTTACAAAGAAATTCACCCCCTGTATAGTTATCTTGAACAATAAAATTAGCTATTTACGTATAACAAAACTGTTTTTTGTACCAGGCTGTAAACATTTTTATTTCGGCTGTAAAAATTGGCATTTTCCCACCTGCTGTAATGTTATTTCTTGTTTTCTGGAGCCTCAAGTGGCCACTCGACGAACTGCAGTTTTTGTTTCCTCACAAGTAAAACACTGATCTGTGGGTTGGTGTTTAAATCTATGAACTTTAAATGCCACAGCCGGTCATGTGACAGAGAGGTAGAGGGACCTTACTCAGGCAGGATTCATCCTCTGGGACGCTGCATCACCAGATGCACTTGAACATGTTGTACAGTCGCAGCAGGTGACAGAAATAATGTCAGAAAATACGAGCTGCTACATGTTCACACTAGGTGCACACAGACAGACAGGAAAACGGAGACACAAACAGATGTAGCTGAAGAAGACATGTAGTGTACTGTGTGTGTGTGTGTGTGTGTGTGTGTTTGTGTGTCTCTGTGGAAAAACAGAGTGTGTTAGACAAAGACAGAGGCGGACATGGGGAATGCTAATGCACCACCGAACAAGATGTAGAGTAATTCCTCATGGGTAAACAACACTTTAGTTCCAGCCCGTTTCTCCATCTTTTTCCAGATAAACCCCACCTCACTCAGAAAGTGGAGTAAAATGTCTTCAGTAATACCTCCAAACCAACTCAGTTATCCTTGTGAAGCAGCTTCTATAAATAGAAAAGAGTTCATATTTTGAGCTTTACAGGAAATTGAGTTAATTTGATGTCTTCCTCGAGGGCGCTTAAACAGTGAGAAAGAGCGCAAACCATCTTTAAAAGCTTTTAAGTGCAGTCAGTAACACGAGGAGGGCAGAGTTGTGCAGTTGCTTTTCATCCTGATTATCTCACAGCACGTATGACAGGGCTGAAAATGTGAGCGTCGTAGTGTTTTATAGGCCGGCTTGGATGGCTTCATTGAGTTGTGACACAGTTCATTTACACAGAGACAGCAGCGAGGAGCTAAACAGCCCGTCTGAGCCGTACATCATCACCTTTTCATTAAGGGCAAACTGACTCCGGCTCAGTTCATTCCACTACATGATACTACTGGGAGGGCACCACAAGGGCATGCTGTTACCTCACACACACACACCCACGCTGCTATATACACAAGCAAATGTAGCGAGTAGTTTGTAGACTTTACAGAACATAGACGTGTTTAATGAGAGTCATTGTTGATTCAAACAAAAGGTCGAGTCAGTTCATTTAAAAAGCCCAAAAATCATCAATGTGCCTCAAAGTTCATTAGAAGATCTTCAGTATAAAACACCTACAAAACAAACCTTTAGCTTTCACTTGATGGACACTGACCCAACTTCCTGTCTGCAAACTGGGGTGACAAACCCTCACACATGTGCCACCTTCAGCCTTTTTTCCCCACATCATGACTTCCTGATTCCACTTATGGCTCAGTGACTTAAGTGGCAGGGCTGTAAATACAAGCTGTAGTTTGTGATCTTAGTATTGCATTAACTTAAACATTTTAAGTTTGGTTAAGGTCACTTTGTTTTACAACAGCAACACTCGCGTTGCTGTTGTATTATTCCCCTTGGATTATCTGTTAACTGGATTTCAATCAGGAGAGACTTCATTAAGATTGAACAATTATTTATTTACAAGTTTGGAAAGAATGAAATGTGCAAAGTCTTTGGCGATTAGACTCCATCGTGATGTCTTCATGTACTTGAAGATGTCGAGAGGCCGAGAGCAGGATAGGATACCCCCCAATGGAGTCTAGACACTGGTGGTGGTGAGGATGGTGAAGACGGGATGAGCTGAGGAGCTGGACTTGGACACTGATGAGATGGATTGGAGGTGAACGGGGTGGAGGAGGGTCGCAATGATTGAGCTGAAACGACAAACTGTCTGCAGAAGAGAGGAGAACAGATTTAAAATTTGACAGCAGCGGGATGATTGGTCGACAGACGTTGAGGCTGAATCTGGTTGGTTTAGTACTTATAGTATACGCCCATAATCAGCTGGTCACCAGACAGGAAGGACAGAGCAGGAGAGAGAGAACGTGACGTGAATGAATGATGCTAATGAATGAATGAGTAGGAACAGTCTTCCTGGTTGAACTTACTCTCAGCTACATTTGTTTGAAGTAAGTTTTGGCTCTGCCTTTTGGTTTTCCTTTTTTGTCTTTTGTTGGATTTCAGATTTTGTTTTTGCCTTTTGCCTCAGTTTATTAAACTCTTATCTAAGTCTGCATCTGGGTTTTCAACCTTTTTGTTAATATTGAATCGTGACAGTGAGAAGGTGGAGGCAGTGTACTTTTTTACACTGCACTTAATGATAGTAATGCTGTTGATGATGTCGATGGCGATGATATTGCAACGCTGGGTATAACTTCCTGTTTATGTTTGCTGTTGTTCTGCAGTTGTTTATTGAGGGAGGAGTCCACCGTAGTGGGTAACTGGCTGAGAAGTAGTTCCGGGGGAGGGAAGAGGGAGTTATTGCTATAAAGCTACTTTAAAGCAGGAGTTTGGCGTTCTGGGAAAGAGAAGATGCATGTTGAGTGAAAAGCATTTAGCAAACCTGTTTGTCATTGTTCCGGGGACATCTCAAACTCGGGTTAGCTGTTGCTGCGACAACGAATCTGGCCTCTGTTGAGCTAGCAACGCACATCGCCTCATTCTCGTTTTTCCTCCATCCATCTAGTTACCCCGCCATGCTATAATATTAATGATGATGATATTGAGGATGTTGATGATGATGATCATTAACATTTTTTAAAATCTGCTTCTATACACCCTGTACATTGCCTCTGTGCACAGGTCGACACCTGTGTCCGCTCACACCTGAAGCTGTTTGTTGGCTGTTACTCATGTTGTTCCCTCCTGTCTTGATCCTTGCTTGTGCTATATTAACTCTCAGATGTACGTCGCTTTGGACAAAAGCGTCTGCTAAATGAAATTGTAACATGGTACTTTTTCCTTCCATGTCTGCCGAGTTGCAAGTAAACGGTTCCTACAACTGAACAAACAATGAAAAGATCTATGAATATAGAGGATGAAACAAAATAAATGTAATTCGAATAAGAAGAAAACAATTTGATGGTCAGATGAAGACAAACAGTCAAATCTGCCTGTGAACATGTTATTTAGATCTCTGTTAGAGTGAGCCTAAAACACACCTGCAATTACTGCTTATCACCAGAGGTGGCTCCAAAGAGAAAATGAAAGATTGCTACTTTAGAGCTGCATCAGTTAACACTTGTTTATATTTATTATGTTATATGACCACATGTTATTCCTTTATGTTCTGTTACCGCAGAAAATACAAGCTAGCCGGTAGCCACGGCTGACACGTGTCCAACTGCTGTAGTTTTACAAATCCACTCGACGTCCGTTGTAGAGTTTGAAAAACACAAACAACTTTATTCCACAGGTGTCACAAGTCAGTTAATCCACTGAATTTCCTTCGCTGGATGACATAAAACTAAACAGGACAGGACACGGTATAAAAACCATGTGACTCCACAGCTGGTCTAGCCTCCACTCAATGCCACAGTTCAACAGCTTCACAGAAGTACGTGCGCCAGGGTGCGCTCTCTTAAAGCGACAGTACATATTTATCAAAAATGAATGAAATAGGCTATAAATAGGCCACACCTAAACATGAAATATTAAACTTAAAGTCAAGTATAATAAAAACATACTGATTCTTTATTTTAAGTAAAAATTCAAACTTTATATAAATGTACACATTCTAGGAACAGGATATAAGAAAACTATAAGAAAAATTAACAATATAATTCTTGCCTCAAACATGTTCCTTGTTGTTTTAAATCTAATTTTCCCCTTGGGAGTAAATAAAGTACCCTACCTATCTCCCCACCCACCTGCCTACCTACCTACTGTAGATTCTGTTACATGAACAGAATCAGCACTCGTCAGTTTCCCTCAGATTTATTGAGCTTTTTAGCCTTTTTATTTTTATTATCTGGCACCCTATTCTCAGCCTTATTTACAACAGTTTTCAGCTAAATAGCTCTGATAATAATACTTTCAAACAAAATAGCAAAACCTCATCTGCTGTTAATCCACTGTTAGCCTCATCACACCATAGACCGACATTGTGTTACATATTTGTGATGGTTCCTGAAAAAAAGACTCCTTTAAAATAAACTAAAAGGATTGTATTAATGTTAGCATCATACTTCTTTAATGTGACAGCTAGTGATGGTCTGCTGATACAAGATTTGCTGCGACTCAGTTGCTTTAATTACAAGCTAAACAAAAAGCTGTGAACACCGCATTGAGGGCGTGCGTGCTACCTGTCCAGCATCACAACAATCAGATAAAGTAAAGCAACTAGCTGCTGAACATAGAGGAGCATTTAGCAGCTGAAGAGACAGACACTTCCTTTAGGAGCAGACGGAGAATAAAAAAGGAGCAAACAGATGTGTGTGTAATAAACTTACATCGGTCTGCAGGAAATGTGACTCTAAATGAATGCTAATGTTGCTCTGAGTCTGCTGGATGTGTAAATGAGCAATGGCTTGCTAACATCCTGGCTTGTAGTATTTTACATTGCTAAATATCCCTTTGTCCAATCTGCTGTCACATTTTTAAAACTCTAAACGCAGTAAGCACAACATCCTTCTGTTGTGGACCAGACCACGAACACAGTTTGTGTTGCCGTAAATTGACCCATAAAACTCTTTTCTTACAAACTTTAAGCTTACAACACAACATTTCAGAAATTAAACCTGAATTTCAAAACCCTAAATACCATATAATGCCTCTACTTCTGCAACACAAGCAGCTCAAAATCTGTACTGAAAAAGCTGATCAGGGTTAAATGAACAGATCAAAGAAACATGGAGAAATTTCTGATTTACAGTAAGTTGTGTAAAATAGACCAAGCTGATTTTACTTTCAATCAGATAAACAGTTCTAAGAATTACACAGGCATACAGTAGTACATAACTTTTGGATGAATTTTGTTCAATGTGATGTGATACAGGACTGCACGGTGGTGCTGTGGTAAGCACTGTCGCCCAAAAGTGCCCTCATGGTTGCCCTTGTAGTAGATAAAAAGTGATGAAGTGCCCTTTCAGGTGCCCTTCCAGTGAATAAATGATACATGTTGGAAAATGAGTTGGCCTCGACACACTCTCAGGTGTGAGGCAATGTGCCCTTATGGGAAGCCTCTGTAGTTGAAAATGCCCCTGTTGTTGTTGCTGTAGTTTAAAAAACAGTTGTGTGGCAGCGTGCTTCTACCTTAGTTTCAGTCTTACCCCTCGATTCAACAGCATCCGTCTCCGGCGCGTTCTGTGTGCGCCACAACCTCTGGAGTCGATCGCGCCCATTCAAGTCAATGATCGTGATTCCACAGCACAATCGTTGTGGATCAGACACGCTTCCTGTGGGCGAGGGCTCGCGCCGTTTGAAGGACCAGAACCGCGGCACAGATGGAACGTGCCGGACAAGGATCCTGTGACTCCATCTGCTGTCTGTGTATGAAATTGATGCCAAAATAGCCCCTGTGATAGGCGCTGGCATCTTATGATGGTGACATCATTTGGAGCCAGAGTTGCGCCGTAGAGATTGGGGAGCGGAGCCGCCGTAGCCCCTTTCGCTAACCAAAACACACTTAAAAAAAAGCTCCTCTGTGTTGGTCTGAAGCAGACGTTCACAGGAAACTTCCGTGACTGTAGTGATTGTTTCAGTTACGTTTCCTTTCGCCGTTCCTCCTCTACTCTGCTAACCCGGAAATGATTGGCTGCAGGAGCTATATTTGTCAACAGAGCTGTCAATCATCATTTTTACATGATCAAATAACTAATTAAAAGTAAATTTGTTAGAAAAATAAACACCTGAAAGTAAATCTGCAAAGAACTAACTATAATGACAGAAACCATGTTTGAGAAAAATGTATTTGACGTGTATTTTGATTTCATAGTTTGACTCATGTCCCATCTGTTAACATGGAGGAGGCGGGCTTTATGACCTATACTGCAGCCAGTCAGCAGGGGGCGTTCGGTTTGGCTTCACTTTTAGGGAGCTGTCATGTCGTCCATCTTTTTATACAGTCTTTGGTTTATGCCAGTAAACTCCTTTTTGGAGTTTGTTAGCATGTTAAAAAGTTAACATGTAGAATTTAAATATAGAACGAAAGTTTGTCTATCTCTCCACACACACACACACACACACACACACACACACACACACACACACACAGAGACATTTATAACACAAGATAAAGATCAGTGCTACATGTGATTAGAAAAGAGCAGAAGAGCGCGCTTTTAGTGTGAACAGGGCAGGCTCTGCTCACACTTTTCAGTCTGCGGGTTTAGTACAGTCTGAGCTGTAACCTTGACATCCTACTATGTGAGGCAGGTTACAAAGCAATAATAAATCAATGGTTAAATATTTTATTGTTCCCTGTGTGTTTTATTACAAAGGTGCAGTAGTTATATACTCACATAATATCACATTTTAATCTTAAAGACCCCCTCTGGTGAAAATCAAGTTTTTAACCTTGTTAACATCTCCATGTGGTGTTTTTCACGTGCAGTGATCTCCATGGCTAGGCCTGTCTGCTTTAAACTGCAGTGTACCAAGGACAGGCTGAACAACACGTTTTCAGATTGGCAGGTTTGAGACGTCACAAACCTAAGGAGCCAATCCCGTTAATGGACGGGGTGACGCTATGCATATTATTATGTGCAACCTTTGGCAACCACTTCGGCGATGCGCGAGTCAGCTGTAACCGTCATCCAGATTTTTGCAAACTCACTGCTGGCTACTAATGTTAACGTTACTACAACTAAATACTAGATTTAAAGCTAGATAAGTTTCAACAAGTTGCCACTAAACAATGGCAGAGATGTGTTTTGTTTTCATGATGGAGGGGGGTGGTTGGAAATTTGCATAGTGGGCGGGGATCTCTGCAGATTCATGAATTTTTAATGAGGGAGGGAGAAGAAGGAGATGCCTTGGGAGGATTTTTACAAGGTGATTAAACATTTAGCAGAAAAAACATATCAGACACAATTTATTATTTCAAGCAGAGCATTTTATATGTCTTAAAACGTGACTGGAGCTGGTCTTTAACAATGGTTTAGTTTCACCATGCACTGTTTCACATGTTTTCTGTGCGCTGGTGCCCCATGGCAAACCGCTTGTGCCGCTTGATAAGCGGTATGGATAGGTGGTGATGTGATAGAGAGCAACTTAGAAGAGCAGAGAGAAAAAATAATGTCTGCCCCAGAGAGAAGAACAGCTGGAGCATGCAGCATTTCTTTAACTTCTGTAATTGTATCTATGGTACATCCTAAAAAGTTAAGATGTCTCACTTCCAGTTAAATGTAATAGAAAATAAAGAAATATGGATTTGATTCTGTCTGTTGTTTGCAGGTTATATTAAAAATTGAAGAAATGCAGTTCTTGTAATAATACTATCCATTAGTATTCTCATAGATACAATCTGGAAGTTCTCAGTTTCATTCTCTTTGGCGGCACCTATGGCGCTAAACTGTGATTGCAGGAGCATACTTCCCAGATATCCAGGCAGTGTCGCATGTGTGACGTCCATGGTTGCATCCGGCTGATTTTCCTCGCTTTCCTTTTTAGACTGTTTGCCTTCATCTGAGCGTCAAATTTGTTTCCTTTTCTTTGGATTTTCACTTATTTTTGAAGTTGTATCTGTAGTCATCCATCTTTTCTTTGTTTGTTCAGCCATAGTAGATTACTGTTAACTCGCAACACTTGCAGAGACCGGAAAAGCAGCCGCTTAGCTCCGCCTACCCTCTCTGACAGACCAACCACTGCTGGGTGATGGAAAATTCATCACTAACTGGGCGCTGCTTGTGATTTTTTCCACGAAAGTCGCACCAGACACTCAGTCTGTAATTCTGCAAATGCAAAGGCTTTCATCAGTGGGCCATAGGCTCAATCACCATTGTGTTACCTCATTCGCCGATAGATAGTGACATCTATTTAAATGGAAATCTTCAAGATTATTACGTTAAAGTTGTTACGATATGATTGACTGTGTTCTCCTGGACAGAAAGCTGCTAGCTTCTTGAAATAAGGATTCATTTTTAAGTGGGGTTTGACATGTTTTAATAAAGATAGCATGTACAGAACTTTTGCATTTTGAGATGTAGAGTTAATGAACAATATGTGAATCTCAGTAGAAAAATGACTATGTAGGCTTTTTGCTATGAAACATAGAGTAAGTACAGGTAAATAGCTATTGTAAAAAGTGTAAGTAAGTTGTTGTTGTTGTGTTTTCCTGCTGCTTCTGCTGCACCCAGGATCAGGATGACTGAATTGTGTTCTACATTGCTCATTTAAACATCTTTGTACAGCTGTGGAGGCTGCGCTTCAACCTCTTTTCATGCTGGGGTTTGGGCTGTACAGAAGTTGATCCTCAGTCTTTGTTTGGTCCCGTTTCTTTAAGAAATGTCAACTGGAACCTCTGGAGAAGGTAATGAACCTCAGAGTAAAAGGAAACTGTTAGTCATATGAACTGAGGACAAAGCCTAATGAGGACTACCTACTCTTTAGGGAGTGGTCATTAAGTGAAATTATTCTGTATTTGTTTAGTGATTAGTGAACACTGGACCATATTTCAAGCCCTGCACAGCCGAGTGAAGTCATAACTACAAAGGACACTAATAATATACCCCAGGAAACATTCAGAAAACATTCAACCACACTTCTTGCTTTAGCAGTGACCTCTCTGTTTTCTTTATGCGACTGTTGGTCTCACTTATGCAACGTGGCACCGACAGTGCAGCTGCCTGCCTGCAGGCTTTCTGAACATCCTTAACACCTGCCTAAATAAGAAACACAGATACAGAGAGGTGATAGCAACACATTGTCACTCCTGGGAGGATTGGAGCACCTCGGGCACTGTAATACAGCGTTCACACTTAGTAAACATTAGTTATAAAAAAAAAAGGCTTCCTGCTTTTTTCCAAACCCAGACTCTGTGCAAGATGAGCTCATCAGGTTAGACAATGTGTCACACTTATATAAGACAACGCAAAAGCAAGAGGCGATCACAGGAGCTTTATTGATGCAGCTTGAGATTGCTTTAGAGTGCCTTGGTGACAATGATGCATTGTTTGCTCTTGAGAATGCAACAACCACTTATATAATCTTGTATTCATGTCCTGTATTGTCAGAGGTACTTGATGGAATTGATAAAATGATGCATTTATATCCCAAGTACGGTGAAAATGTATTCATGTAATGGCTTTATAGTTGCTTCAGTGACATACCTGGGTGACACTATTTGTCTTCCTGTCCCTCTATTGTCACCAGGGCAGAATTAGTTTATCACAAGCTTTGTAACTGTTATCACAGAGTACGAAAGCATCGACTTCCCCCCTAAAAACATGTAGAACAGCAACAGATGTGAGTGTTAATGGCACTTTACACTGATGTGGGGACAAGCAGCTTGCCCGGTGTGCTCAGCAGCTTCTGTGAGGGGAAAAGGGGAATCATTCATCTCAGCCTGAATCATGATCATGTGCAGTTTAAGCTCTGCAAAAAAACACTGAAGAATAGATGCAGGAAAGGATGTTGAATTCAGGTCTAAAATTTGTAGACATCTTTGCAATGCCAAGATAAGATAAGATGAGATAAGATAAGATAAGCTTTATTGATCCCCCAAAGGGGAAATTTACTCGTTACAGCAGCTCACAAAAAGAGGCAAATTAAATAAAGTACTCAAGTAATAAAGAAGACACAAAGTGGGTGGCAATGAAAAGATTAAAAATATGACAATATAAATAATAACAGTAACAAAATAATAGTGCAGTGTTTTTTTTTCACATGGTGTGTAGCATCATTAAAAACCAGAATGAGATTTCTGTAATATTGCACAGTGTAGCAGAAATGATTGAACAGAATTATAGCGTAGCATGATGAACTACTTATGGAAAGAAGAAAATGTATAATTGTAATATGAATGTTGATGATAGTTGCAGTACATTTATTACACTATAATGAGGTGTAATGAAGTCTGACAGCAGTGGGTAAGGAGGACCCGCGGTAGCACTCCTTCTTGCAGGGTGGGTGTCCCTTGAGCTGCTTAAGGCCCCCAGAGTCCCATGTTTTTCCAGATTGTTCTATAGTGCCATGATCAGGGTCTGGGTTTTGGCGCCCCCACTGCAAATGGTATACTTTCAATTTTCTGCCACACTATATAATTTGTTTTTAGCAGTTATCCAGAAGAGACCTGATTAGTAGATTCTCCCCGGGAATTTTTTTTATGAAAAAGCTATCTATTAAATCTATTTTGATGCAATTTTATGCACTCTTTATGAACATTCAAAGTAATCATTGAAAATGTAAAACCGTGCACCTCAAGTGCTTCATTTAACATGTCTTGACTAGACTTGGAAAAATGTGAAATTCACGAGTTACCATCAGTTTACTGTAATATTAAAAGGGTCGTTCTTCACTCACAGACACTCACAATAAACTTTTTAAAAGTTTCTCTGTCTCTTCCCCTCTCTCTCTCTTTCCATCACATGCTCCGGTCTCTCTTCCCCTCCCTTTCTATTATATGCTGTCTCTCTGTCTGTCTCACTTATGTGATTAGACGAGTAGTGAAAAGCGAATTAAACAACAGAACGTACATTATCAAAACAACACATCCTACCCTCCCCTCTATTAAAAGATGGAGTTTAAGTTTTTCCTCTCAGACTTGAACGCATCTCTCCTCTCCTCTCGTTGTAACTTGTGTCAGGAACTGTGCACTGAGTGAGTGGTCGAGCAAGTAAGAGAGAAGGTTAGGTTGGGAGTGAAGGTGTCAATCTTGCAGTAGGCTTATATTTAACATTGTGGGCTTCATTCAAAATGTTTCAGGCTCAAGCCAGCGCCCCCCAGAGCATGGCACCCTTGAGGAACGGCCCTGGCCATGAATTTCAGAGCTCACATTTTCAGCCTTCTGGGCATTCTGGGTGATGTTTTGTGAAAATGGAAATGTGTGACTCTGGGATAGTCTTGACCTTTTTGTGAATTTTGATGGTGAAAATGTGATAAAAAGTCACAAGTCAGGTTTTTCCAGTCTTGTGTCACAACTTGCTCATTTTTGCCCTCTGGCCTCGTAGCAGGTTACTTTGGCTCAGTGTCTGGGTGGCAAGTTATCCACTGTGATCTTTGACTTCCATTTTGTGCTAACAGGAATTGTTTTTATTTTTATCTATTACATAATATTATAAATGTCTTAAGCTCAAAACAACATAAGAAACATTTGACCCATGTTTTCTCATAGTTTAATAGTGTGTCACTGATAACAGCTTGAGTCACAGCAGATCAAATCTAGTTACCCACCGGATCTAATGAAATACAACATGAAGGCATTTTGTTGTGAGCTCTCTGTGGTTGGAAAACGAGCCCACTTTGAAAAGCCGATACCTTGTCCCCATGTGACCTAAAGCTTTAAATACCAGAAAACAAGTGTTGTTTTTCTTTCCGACCAGACCACCAGACAAAAAGCTTTCTTTATGGCAGCAGATCAAACGAAGCATATCAAGCACACAAACGCTTTTGATTGCGCAATTAAAAAAAGAGACGAAGTTGGAATGAAAGTAGGAAAAGTAAAAGTAATGTTTGGCAAACTGACAAGTCAATCAGGATGTTATAGTGGTGCTGCTTTTTGTTGCATGATACTCTGAGAACATTGTGACAGGAAGGTGATTATTTTCAAATTAAAATGGGGGAGTAAGACTTAATTTGAATTTTGTTTTGCACGTAATCCCATGCAGGAAAACACAAAAATGTGACGATAGTGTGAAAAGAGAAAGATAAGTTTTATGCTACTACATAGATTTTGCAGATGTTTCCTTTGTCCACTGAAGTTAGAAATCCTGTATGTTTTTTGTTCACTACATGACGAGAGCACGACTTGGTGTTCATATGGTCAGCTGTAATGTTTTTTTCTCAGAAACAGACTGACTGGGGGCGCTGGTTTAGCTCAGTGGGTAGAGCAGGTGCGTCACAGAGGCTATAGCCTGTGACGCTGCGGCCGCAGGCTCCACTCCCGCCCTCGACCCCTCGCTGCATGTCACCTCCCACTCTCTTCTCCCATTATTTCCTGTCTCTCTTCAGCTGTCTTACAAGTAAAGGCAAAGATGGCCAAAAATCTACTTAAAAAAAAAAAAAAACACAAACAGACTTACTGGATTGATGTAAGGTGTATGATAAACTTTTACATTTACATGAATAGCTCACTCTTTAGCTCATCTCTGAGAATCTATATTTCATTATTGCTAGCACAGGACGACAAAATCCAGCAAAAAAGATTAATGTTTAGTCAAGTTCTGTCGTAGATGTAGTTTGATATTCACACTTCTTTAATGCAATGAAAAACTGCAGGAGTGCTCAGTTAGCATTGTGATATTCACGTTATACTTAAATGTAATAAGGCTTATCTGCTAATTAAGGATAAGGTAACACTTATACATATTCACTATTAATTAGTTGCTTATTAGAATGCATATTAGTAGCATATTGACTCTTAATTAGTCAATATAAAGCACTTATTAACACCTTTTTCTGCATGACCATATTCTACAACTACTGGGCCACTAAATAAGGGTTATCCCTCAATAACCTCCTAATTACTGCTTATTAATAGCAAGTAAGGAAGTAGTTGTACATTAATTACCATCTTAATATGCTTTGCTCAGTAAGGGCCTTATAAGGTGGAAGTACCTGGAGAATAGTCATTCTCTCTTAATAACACTTGATAAATATGGTATTTTCTTGTGTAACAATAAGAGTGTTAATAGAGTCCAAATAACTCTAAATTAAGTCTTTCTACATTAGAATATGTTACCCATTCGAAAGTGAGGTCTTTCTCATAACTAATTCACAAGTAGTTTGCCACTTATTCACCCACACAGGTTCCCTGTTCTAAAGATGCCTCCTCTTCACACTTAGTACATTTGTTATAGCACACAACTACTGTAACCAACAGACGTGATGGGTTACACCTTGAAAAAGCATAGACTTCTATCGAGATACACAGGTTCCAATCCCATTCAATGGAAGAAGAACAAAGAACATATCTATTAAAATATTTGGAAGAACAAATATACTGCCTAAACTTGCTATATACTTAACAGCTGACAGACATTTTTGGTGTGAAAAAGGATCACATAACCATATATGTATGTATTTATGTAGGAGATATTTCTACTTGTGCTGACTTTGTTCTTCCTCCTTACTTGCTGTTAATAACACTAATTAGGAGGTTATTGAGGGAAAACCCTTAGTTAATGGCCTAGTATGCAGAATAAGGTGTTAATAAGTGCTTTATAATGACTAATTAAGGGTGGATATGCTAATAATATGAATACTAATAAGCAGCTTATTAATAGTGAATATGTGTACCTTAATATAAAGTGTAATAATTGAACACTTGGGTTTTGCTTTGCTTTTGCTGCAGCCATCACTCCTTTCAGAAAATGTAACACTGGCAACAGGAACCAAAAAGCTACAAGCTAAAAAAGCAGTTAGAGACAGAAACAGGAGATAAGACATCCTACTTTGTTTTAAATAAAGCTCCATGTTAAACTCATTTGCAAGAGAAAACTGGTTAGTAAAATTGGTAACAATTTCTTTGAAGGGGTGTGCATAAGACTGACATGACACCTTCATAACCATAACATGCCACCTGTCATGAACATGAATGAGTCCTTCTGAATGTTCATTACTGTTGTCATTAAGTGTCATTCGGTCAATTATGTCATTTTTATTGCAAAGTTGATCTCAAACAATGTCAACTTTGCGTTAAAAATGACCTATTTGACCTGTGAATATAATATCAACAGCAGCAATTATAGACAAAACTATGATTATAAGTTGTAATAAAGTGGAATTATCCTTTAATGTCATTAAATTCATGTAATGAAGGGCGCTGGTTTGGCTCAGTTGGTGGCGCAGGCGTCCCATGTATAGAGGTTGCGGGCCTCGACGCACCGATCGCAGGTTCGACTCCCGGTCTGCCGGTCATCTGGTGCACATCATCCCCCACTCTCTACTCCCCACATTTCCTCTTCCTCTTCAGCTCTCCTATTAAATAGGGCCCAAAAAATAATCTTTAATAAAAAAAAAAAATTCATGTAATGATTTCTAAATATTTGGGTGGGTGATGTTCCGCTTCCTCTCACTTTATAAACTCTGTGGAGCTGCTGAGTACACACGATGAGCTGTTTGCTCCTGAGTGCTACCAATAAAACACATCTGTCACTGAGCGTTTAAGCACACAATGTTCCTACGTTTATGGAGGTAAGACAACAATTGTTACAAGCTGTTTGATTATAAAAGTGCCATAGTTGTGTCCTGGTTGTCATAGAAAAAAACCCAGAAGAGGCACCTGAATCAAGGAACCACAGCGGGTATGAATAAAGCATGTGACTCCATTTGCCTCTTGTCACCTCTGTCACTCAAAAGCACAGGCAGCCATTCAAACATACACACACACACAGACGCTGCTTTCAAATCACTTCATACAGACACACACACACACACAGATAGAGAGAGAGAGAGGGATCTCCCCTCCGGCCTGCTGCTCCGCGGAGCTGCGCTACTGTTTCTGACGGGATAATCTCCACGCTGTGCCGCGGCCCATGTGAGAGACGGATTACATATTTATTTGGGGAGTTTTCATCCCGCCGTTACCATCTGTCACCCTCGGCCATGGGAAGTTTACAAGAGCTTTACAGCGGAGCGATGGGATGAGAGTGGGTGTGTGAGAGATTTGATGCGAGTGAGCGTGCATGAGAAAGAAGAAGTTAGGAGTGGAAGATTGAGAAACAAGCACATCTCAGAGGCTGTAAACTCTTGGAGCAGAAAACCACCTACACTTTCACAAGTACCCAGAATCCCCCCTCGACACCGCTGTGGGGGAATATTTAGGGAGGTTGGTGCTTTCCGCTGCTGTCCAGCAGAATGTTTGGGACTTTTCCCATGCTCTCTGTTAGGAGTCTCAATACATCCTCTTTTTAGTCCCAGGGTGATTAAGAGCCAAGTCAGCGCTGATGTCATAATCCACATCCCTGTCGCTTACATTACAGCTGCTACTTGAGAGGCGGTGTAGCTCACTTGGCTTGCCCTGCCCACACTGGGAAGGAAGGGGGTTTCAGAACAAGTCAAATAATATATGACACCACAAGGAGTTTCCTTTGATAATTCAAAAATATTGTAGACTATGTTGTTTTTTTAAAATAAGACTTTTCATTAAATCAGACAAACGTGCTGCAAATTCAGAAACCATGCAAAGTCAAACCCAGAAAACACATGCAAAAGAAAAACGCTCCAGTCAGCACAACGGAAGTGCTCCAGGCCTGTAGGGGGCGCTCGGGGTAACAGCTAGGAGCAAGAGCTATGCGTTGCTTCTGCTTGCTGTGAATCTAAGTTAGCTGTGCAGCTAGCGGTACTATTTGCTGACTCTGAGCACAGTTGTGTGTTAGTGTTCACATCTCAAGCTTTGACCTCAGGAGTTTGGAGTTGGGATGGGGAAGAGACTTAGTGGAGAATGATGGCAGAGTTTCACTCACTGTACATTTTTGGCAATAGTCTCTCTGCAGAGTAGATTTGTTCAATGACATTTAATGGGAGAGGACACCTTTCCTATACAGAACGTTCATTTCCTGTAATGTGGAAGACATGAACATTCATTCATGTTCATGTTTGGTTGGAAAGTCTTAAAGTCTTGAAAGGCCTGACACCTGAAGTCCCAGACAATTTAAGATTGCAAAAAGACTGGGCATCGGTTAGCAGGGTCACTATTGACACAAATAAAACTAGAATCCTGTTGGGAATATTTCCGTTCCTGCTGTTAAATTTATAGGAAGAAAAACAAACAATGGTGCAGAAAGAGAAGCAGCTTTTGGCCACAGCCGCACTTGTGTGTGCAGCTGTTCATTTTGTCTGCAGTCAGTGAGGCTGTAACGTTAGCTGTAGCTTTATCGGTTAGCAGGATTCTGGAGAGTGCACAGCTTGTGGTTGTTAATAATGTTCACATCATGAACTTTACTTTTTGAATAAGCTGAGACTAAAAACTTGTGATAATATTGAACATGTTATAGTTTATTGGAAAAGATAAAATGGCATGACTGACGACAGCTGGGATTGAGTTTTATGACGACCTTACCCTAAAGAAATGAGATGGCAGGAGCAAGCCTCAGCTCCAGCACACTACTCATGAATTTATTCTGACATTGGAAAACTGACTCTGACAGTGAAAAGAGAAAGTGCTTGAAAAGTTATTTTGTGCGAGGCCAGCATCAGTCTTCTTCTTGAGAAAATGTGTAAAGACCCGGACCTCTTGGAAGCAGTGCAACAAGTTATAAACACAGAATCCTCTTATAAAGTTTATATTTACACATTTAGAAAAACAGGACAAGCAATTACTTGGAGTTATATTTTTGGCCATATAGCAGATGTGTTTCCAGTATTGTCTCTCCCTGTTGTGTTCTCTACCTGCTCTTAAGCAAATGGACATGTTGGGTTCCTAAGCTGCTTCCACTTTGTTCACCAGCTAGCTGCTAACTGTGTCAGTGTGTAGTTTGGTGTTTTCTAACTGTGGGCTTATCTGAGCCTTTTACAGTGAAAATAACTGCCTGCTGCTGCAGAAGTAAGGCTGATGTGAGCGGTGAGACTGATGTCCTGACACAAACCAGAAATCACATATACTGGGTGTACCAGAAAAGAAGTGCAGCTCTTCTTTGGGATCACAATTAATTTAAAGATTAAAGGGCCTGTTTGACTATTATGGCGAGCTAATGTCACTATGGTAGAAATAAAATGCAATTTGGCTCTGTGCCTTTGGAGGACACTATCTGCTTCTCCAATGGGCCCTGAAGACCTCCACCAGACTATGTAAAACGCGTCATGGCGGAGGCCAGGAAGCTCGCTTAACTACATTTACTCTATCTAGGACGCCCGCCTCTGATGTCATGTCTCGTTCAAAATCGTCAGGTTTGAAATGTAGACTGCAGACATAAAGATTTTTGGGACGATCCACCGGTATGTTGTCATCATATTTCGGATTGTGTACCGCTCTGAGCCAACGCCTGCAGCGAGGCGTAGTATTTCACTCCAGCGTCTCTCGCTGAGCTGTTCCTTTCAGAAGGAGGGGTGCAATGCACGCTGGGTGTTGTAGGAATGTAGAATTGGTGAAAAAACAAGCTGTTTGTACAACTTTCTCCACAGCTATGGCGCCAATTTTAAATATTATTGCTTCTATCGATTACAGAGAACACCAGCTTAGACTGACTTTTTCAAGGGGGGAATTTACTTCACTGCACATATGTATTTTAAGATGAGTAGGTCTCCAGACAAAATGCTTTAGCAATCACTCATACAACCAAATACATCTGACCATTCTTTACTCTTTTTACATGATCACTTCACCTCATTCACACCGCAAAACCTCCATCACAACCTCTAGTTCTACTCACATGTTGCACAAACATCCATTCAGAGGCTACAGCCTCTTTTACTATACTGCAAGTTCTCACCTTCGTTATCCTGACTCTGTTCAGAGGGTTCTGAAAACAGGATTAATCTCCTAAAACTTTTGTCATAAATGCCTTTAAATAAACCCTTTTTCTTTTTTTAATTTCCTTAATTTGATTTTCTGCCGTGACTGAGATCGCCCTTCATGACATTCACTTGTTGTTCTTAATTCTGCCAGTGGCTCAATGGCCTTATTATTGGGTGTAACATCTACAACGTAATGAGAGGGAGGACACTTGGATGGACTCCGTGACTTTATAGCTGTGTCCCAATTCGGGGGCTGCAGCCTTCGAAGGCCATATTTGAAGGCTGATTGCATCACAGAAATGCTATGAAGGCTGTCCCAATTCGAAGGCTCCTTCAGATGCGGCCGACAAATGAGTCCTCCTTTTCCCAGCGTAGCACGAGATTCAACGTAATGCAGTGATCTCTGCTGTTTTGCACTGTAGGACTTAATTCAGAATTCTCTGGCACACCGGTAACATTCATGTTCCTCTGCTGTTCTCTTTTTGTGATTAGTATTCTGCTTGTCAACTGTTCAAACTGTAGCTCTTTGTGTTTTGCATTACATCAGCTCCTCTCCCACAACAGCTGTGGCTTCATGTTTTCAGGTTGTCCGTCCATTCAGCCCATTTGCATGAACACCATATGCTCTCAAAATAAAGATGATTTTTTTTAAATGCACAAATGTCCACTTGGATTCAAGAGGGACCTGATGAGAAATTGGTGGTCCTAGGTCAAAGACGTCATATTCTTCCATGTCTTTTGGATAGAATAAGCAAATAAGCACAGTAATAGGCCTACATCCTGAATTTGCAAATGAGCCCAGTGTACACTGTAGTTCACATGTGCAGCAGTGTATTTTTGATATTGTTCTTTTTTTGTTCTTTCCTGTAAATCCAGAACTTTATTTTGAAAAGACACTATGTCACCAACGGAGGGGCAATGCGGTTCAGTTAGGGCCCTTATGAACTGCCCAGAGAACCTGATATGGAGAGGACAGATCGACCAGCAGCTAGAAGATAAAGTCCCCAAACACAAAGATTTGAATGTAAAAGTGCAGGCAGTTCTTACAGAAGAGGACCCGCCAGCTTTAAGCACTGGGTTTGTCCCATTCTCATGAACACTACATCTCTGGAACACCCGGAGGGAACCTCATTACACCTGGTACAAAAAGTTCACTTGGACTCAAGGATGAAAAGAATTGAATGACAAGGGTCAAAGGTCAGGGTTACTGTGATGTCACAAAACACCAGAGGAGTTAACTCTGGTTTAGGTACTCTATTTATAGGTGATAATGTCCTCCACAGCTAAGACTCAACAAGACAGTGTATGCAGCCAGACAAAAATCTTTCCAGTTTGGAGCATCATATCTTATATTAGAACATATTGATTAAAAGGCAGCAAAATAAAGTTTACCACTTTAAATCTGTGGATTCTTCAGGAATGATTGCTCATCATCTCTTTGACACAAGGTCCACATTAGAGCTGTTTTTTTTTTTTTACATAGCTGCTCTCTGAACCTTGCCACTGACATAACTCCCCTCGGCACTGCAATGCAAGTCGGTTTCTTTTAGAAAGAGCTGCAGGAAAGCAGAAGGGGAACGTCACAAAGATAATTTCATGTGTCTTATGACCGTCCACAACACATTCTGATTAAATACCACGAGGCGGCTAGAACAGGATAAACACTCCATCTCTCTTACATCTATTTTGGTATTACTGTTTATTAGCTTTTTCTCAAGAAACTATGTAACTAGTAAGGAAAAATAATGACATCAAATCCTCCTCATGATTCTCTGCTGCATGCTGCTCCGTCCATTTCTGAAATAATAATTTTCCTAAAAAGTTCAAATTAGAAAATGTGATGAATTATCGTGTGTGTTGAGTGGCCTTCCTATTATCTAACCTCTTTGAGAAGTGTCAGAATGATCCTGTGCTGATTGTTGACTCATTTAATTGTGCGGTTTTAAACACTCCCTGCCAGGGTTTTATCCTGAATCTGCTGCTCCAAACCTTGTATAATGCTTATTATATGTGCTCCCCTTGGGGTGTGTCATACAGAAACACAATGTCTCCTTTCATTGCTACATTGGTGATGATGTAACCAAATGGCATTGAGTGCTTTTCATTATGCTAACTTATGCTTCCTCGTGTCCTCTCTCCTCCCAAGATCCCAAAACTACTATTGCTCCACCATCATGGAGGATCTCTTAATCCCTTAAATAAACCTCAAGGAGTCAGGGAGCGAGGAAACAGTTTGACTTTGAATAAGACTTTTTTATATGTCAGCTACTTTGTCTGCACATCTCTCTCTTTGAGGAGGTAGGACACTAGAGTGATGGAAAGCACACAGTATCTCCCAAAATTGTTAAAAGTTGCAGTTGAAAAACAAGCAAATAAGTTTTATGATCTGGTCTCTGATTAAGATTTGAATACATGACATGAATAAAAGAGGCACGTGAGCAGAGGAGCAGCAGCAGCAGCAACATTATTAGACACAATTATGTATATAGCCTATATATAAGTGGTTAGTCACACATGCCTGAGACAGATGAAACACTTCTTGTTTCCACTCAGACACCCCCTGCTCCCCTCTGCCTGCCGGCCACGCCCACCTCGTCAGCTCACTCAGCTCACCTGGGCACACAGCTGCTCCTCATCATCGAGCCAGTCTCTCCTGCTCTCACACTAATTGACAGATTGTTCTTTGCCACTTCATGCAAGACTTTCCGACACTAGCGGACTGATTCCCTGTTGTTGACCTGCCTACCTTGTCGAGGGGACCACGAAACCCTGACCACGAGTTCTGCCTAAGCGTCCATGTGTTCTGTCTGCCTCTCCCCGTGGCATGTTTCCCGACACTGATACGATACGACACTGCTGTATGAGTTTTACGGATTACTTACCTGTAGTTCCCTGGTTCAGACACTCTCACTGCTGCACCCTGTGGACATCTACCTGCTGGCTCCTTGAATCTCCGCCTGGCCCGACTTACCTTCTGCCTGCTCCCTGCTGGTTTCTCGGCTTATATGAGTGCTAACCTGGTTCTGGACCCACTGCTCCCTTGACCACGTCTCCTGCCTGCTTCTCCTCAGTACTGTTGCCCTGCATGAACTTTTGTGAGAGTGTGTGTTTGACCAACTGCTATCACACAGAACCCGGTTCGGCTCACCCTGCCCCAGCCTCCAGCCCTGTCCGGCGGACTCTCACGGCTGTTATTTCAGTGGTTTTTTTTGTTCCAAAACATTGTGTAGTCATCCTGCACTCGGGGGCATTTACTCGTCAAATTAAAGTCTTAATTGAGTTTTTATGTCATTTAATTTTGACCATAAAGTCTGCCTGTTTCATTACGGACTAATGGACTATACTAAATGATTTTTTCCTGCTGTTCTCCTCCTGTTTTAATTCCTCTCCATTTTCCCCCACATGTTAAAAGTTTCAATCTTTTTTTATCCAAAATTATTAGAAATAATATAAAGATTTTTGTGGTGGTGGTTTAATATTTGTCAGTGGTGTCGTAAACAGGTAAATATGTGAAATCAAACGGCACTCAACGGGCCATTTTTAGCCGTACTTCAGCGGTTTGCAAACTTTTTCAGGTACGTTCCAGAGAAGTCTGTGAGTCTGAGGACTGTCCTTGAACTACCTCAAGCAGACATGTGCAGATTTACAGAGAGCCAACTTGTGGTGTAGACTTTAGACTTCACTGATTCAACTGTCCCATAATTCATAGCAAAATTCAAAATTCACACCAACTGAGAAACAAAATTAACGTTTTATGAATGTTACTTGAATCATATGAGTCAGATTTACCACATCATGTCACAGAGATATGTAGAAGTATCTGCTAAAGAGGCAATCAAATGTGTTTAATTATTGCAGTAATAAAGGCTTTCTATTAGAGGCTTACTCAGCCTTGCAGGTTATATCTGAGACTTGACCTGATTTGCTTGAATAAATCACTGAACCAAAGACTGAAGTCCAGAGGGAGGACACTTGGATGGACTCCGTGACTTTATAGCTGTGTCCCAATTCGGGGGCTGCAGCCTTCGAAGGCCATATTTGAAGGCCGATTGCATCACAGAAATGCTATGAAGGCTGTCCCAATTCGAAGGCTCCTTCAGATGCGGCCGACAAATGAGTCCTCCTTTTCCCAGCGTAGCACGAGATTCATTGCGCACCAATTCAAAGAGATGGCAGACTCTTATGCGGCCGAGGAATACACTTTAAAATGTCAACGTTTTTGTTTCAACTCAATCGAATAACTAGAGTTACACTTGTTTAAATAAACAAAAGGGCCCTTGAAACAAATTATCTTTAAGATTAACTTACTCGACGTTAGTTATGCTAGCTAATTAGCCCGCTAGCTACATGATGCTATAGGCGAAAGGAGCAGTGTGTGGTGATGGAAGGGAAAGGGGTGGGCCCAGTTGGTGACGCAAACAGGAAATCCTCCATAGACCAGACCATCTCCGTTAAGCTCGGCCTTAGCGTCTACACAGGCTTCAAATGATGCATCCTCCGTGGACCGCCTCCTTCGAAGGCTGCAGCCCATGGATTGGGACACAGCTTATGATAACCTCACCCAACTTCCTTCATTTGGAAAAGAGTTATAAATCCTGCGGCTGTTAGAAGGCATTGTCACTTTTTTTTAAACATCTGTCATGTTTAACTGTCTGAAACGTTCAATGCTTACAATCTGCCAAATTTTGAAGATATGTCACCCTGATTGGCAGCAGCTGCTCCTGAGACTGAGGTGTGCATATTGCTTTGGTTTTGTCTGTCTCTGATCCAATACAGTGAATACAGTGAATGGAATTTAGTTTATGGTGCTTACAGCTTTAAAACAAAACGTGACATTTCAACTCCAATGTGACTCTGCAGACAGCGTTCTCATGACTGGTTGCAACGACCAGCCTTTGTCTTTGAGACCCTGTCTGCTAAACATGACAATTTAGTTAAAAGCTATTTAAAGTGAAGTATGTGGATTGTTGCTGTAAAATATATACAATAACACAACCTACTGTCACTTTGATTAGCTATTTCCTGTCTTTCTTCTTAGTGCAGTTTTAAACAACACTTTAAAACACTCAAAATAAACCAATTAGTTGATCACATAAATTGTGATTTAAAACTGATTGGTTCATCTTACACGCTCAGTTGTTTTCATATTAGATTGTAACAAAAGATTGAAATGGTGAGTGTGAGTCTACAACCACATAATGTCCTTTTAAATATCAGAGCATTAACTTCTCATACAGTTCGATCAGTACATTAAAAGTATTGTCAAAGGTGATTTTACTGATATATATAAGGTAACTATAGCTTCCAACCCTGTGTAAGTAGTGCAGAGTACATATATTTAAAAAACCTCAAGAAACTGACAGATAACGTTTCATGAAGCACGCTGTGTTATACGTACCTCCCTCTCCTCATGACTTTCTGATTTTTGTACCCTGAAGCTACAGAATCTCAGCTGAATCCCGTGACTCCTCTTTCCATCTACTCTTCCATCCTCAGAGCAAAGCATGAGACATCTTCATGTGTCTTTTTTTCCAAGGGAACCTGATACTCTGAGGTCTGAGCTTTGGGAAAAAAAGAAGAGAGAATGCCCTAAAAACAGCTCCTCAGTCTGTTTTTTTTTCTGTCATGGTCCTGGATGAGAAACAGAACAGATTAGCCCCCGGTAATGTCTTTGGTGGCCTCTCCTGTGTCTAATTAAAACGGCTATCCTTTTAGTGAGTACATATAAAGCAGTGATTGAGGTGATTCCACTCAGAGATGTGCCAGCTCTTTGGGACAATCACAACACTTTCAAGAGCTCCGTTCTCTTTTGATCTCGCTTCAGCTCAACTCAGCTCCTCGAGGACCTAAACGCAGCCTCAAAACCTGGAGGGAGAGGAGCGACACAGGTTGTAAATGTGATAAATGAGAGGAAAGATAAAGTGAGGGGCACGTAAATGGATAAAAGAAAGCCCTTGTAATCTGTCTCTGCATCTGGAAGTATCCCTTTGCCAAACGAGACATGAGCACGTGGGTGTTGAGACGGCTGATTCACAGAGGGCACGGTTTGGAAACCAATAAACCAGCAGGCCCGCTGATTGATGGCGCCAAAAATCCATGCAAACGCATTCATATGTTTCCTCAAGCAGCAGCTGTCCCATATTAATCTAATGTAATGAACAATAAACACCCCATCATGATCGGAATAGCAATTTAAAAGTCACAGTGATGTGTTCTGAGAGGAATTACAACCACATGTACTCCTGCCCGTAAGAGAGAGGAGAGCTACAGGAAACAATGAGTGTCCTCATGAAACACAAGTTTGTAGCCAAGGCCGCTTCTAGAGACGACAACGTCTATCAGTGAATACAACATGTTGCCCTGCAGCCCCACCATGAGGATGACATTTTGGGGTTTTGGTGAAATATCTTGACAACCGAGTATGATGAGAAGATTAATACTCTTCTCGTGTCTCTTCCATAAACTGTATAAGACGTGGATGTAGCCTTGGAGAAATGAAGCCAATGCAGAAGTGATTAAACCTGCATTCTTTCTAGTTGCCAACAGGACCAGCTGCTCTGGCTGCAAAAAAAATGCCCAATGTATGTAAAGGCCTTTTCATACAGATAAACATAGCATACTTATACTGTTGGAATGACTGCAACCATTCAAGTCTATGCTCAATCACTATTTTCAGGACTTTTCAATACAGCATGATATTAATTTTGTAAATGATGGTCCCATTTAGAGCAAAATCGAGGCAGTGCCTATTTGTGTCTGGCCCCTTATACACTGCCAGTTCAAAGCAGGATTTTTACGCCTCTGTTATGTTTAATCTTCTATGTAAAACGCACGGAGGCGGAATTATGGGGCAAAGTCGTTGAGCCGGCATCGGAGGTAATAACAGAGCCGTAACAGAGGCGAAACTGCATCTGTGTAAACAGCGGAGTCGGCAGGGCGGAACAGCGCTGTGTTTGTGTATGTGAAACATGCGCTGTTTGTTTACACCTTGTGCACGTTTTGCTTCTGCAACGCTGGAGCGCTATGTAAAAACACACACTGGGGTGGCTTCACGCCGGTGTTGCTTAGTCCAATGTAAAATGGCAAAGGCAGCATGATGGCGGAGCTTCGTTACCACGCTGAGGCAGAACCGCAGTATAAAAGGGGCTATTGAAAAGCCACTACAACAGCGGCCTAGGCATAGGGACTTACCTATGGCGTCCACCCCACTTCCAAAAATGGTCTGTTCTGGCTCCAGAAAACAAGATGGTGATAGCAAAAAATGCCAAACTCTAAGTTTCAAAACCATAGTACGCAAACCAATGGGTGACGACATGGTGTCTACGTCCACTTCTTATGGTCTGTTTCTGCCGTCAATTTAGTGCAGATTTGATGCAACCCTCTTCCACCCCATTCACCTCCAACTCATCTCTTCCAGTGTCCAGGTTGAGCTCTTTAGGAGTCTTCTCTCATGCTTCGATCCCACAGGATCTGTGTCCACCGCGTTCCGTCAGTGCCGCCGTTCTGGTCCTTCAGACGGAGCGAGCTCTCGCCCACAGGAAGTGTGTCTGATCCACAGCACAGCTAAGCGCTGGCCCAAGCAACTGGATTCACGAGATCTGCGAAATCACGCGATAACATCAATGTTAAACAGAGCAACACACAAACAACAGTTCAGTTTGCACGTCCGAGGTTAATTATCTGCTCATTTGGATATCATTCTGTGATTTTTGTGCTTCTAGCATGCCTGAGTACACTTCTAAATTAAAGTGCTCTTTTTTCAAGATTTCAGTGTGTTGTTGACATGAAAACGGAAAATACGGGAGTCTGTTACGGTCTGTACGTAGTGTTTTATTTTGAAATGACCGGATGCTCTATGCAGTTTTCTGTCTGACTTCCTGTTTGGAACAATCTGCTCTGTTCAGTTTGATGCGTGCTTGAAGCGGCCTCTGTCAAAAATAGACCCGGTGCGTATCTTTAGCGGAGCAGAGCGGAGAGACGCTTCTGGGACGAGCCGGAGATGGACCGCGGCGCATGATGTGGAATCAGGAGCATTTACTTGAATGGGCGCAGTCGACTCTGGAGGTCGCGGCGCAGACGGAATGCGCCGGAGACGGATCCTGTGGAATTTGAGGGTCAGCCTCATTACCCCATTAAATACATGAAGGCCTTTGCTGGGGTCTAATCTCCAAACACTTTCCACATTACTCAGCCTTATCATGCACTCATCAAATGAAATATCTGTATACTCATCAAGAAGTCTCTCCGATATTACAGAAAAAGTATAGTAGTTTATATATATCAGACAACACGCTGACCTTATTAGTTACATTGATTAATTCAAATCCTTTCATATGTGATACCCCGGTGGAGCCCATCACTCCTCACCTGCACATTACGCTGCAGCGTATCAGCCGTGGAAACGGTATGTTCAGGTCCCGAGCAGCACACACAATAAGGCATTTCTTTGCAACAATCCGACCCAGAGCCGAGCGGGGCTGAGAGATATTAAAGCAGAGTGACAGATCTAATTATCACTTCCCCACTTCTTCTGCTCTACCTCTGATGAAAAGTACTACATTACATCAGACATCCTGTGCCCTCAAACTAACTTTCACCTTTGCTAATAACTAAGAGTGTAGTTATCTTGAATACCTGCTGAGGGCATGACTCAGAATAGACTGAGAGGGATTTGCAATAGGCCTGGATTTATGAAAGGAGGAGACCATCATTATTCCAATGCTTGCCGAAGTAACTGTGCAAATGCCCCCCTGCTAGTTATCTTTCACCTTTCCCCCCTATTTTCCATGTTTCTCATTTTCTCGTCTTCACATTAAATATGATCCAAAGTCACTTCAGTAGAAATTTTGATAGGGTCATAGCTTCCTGCAGTTCCCCCTCCATCCCTCTCCTCCTGTCGTCTCTTCATCTTGTCCTGTTTCTGGATTCTATGAGGTTCCACTGTTCCTCATTTTGCAAATGGCCTTGTGATGGGGCTCTAGAGGCTCGGCTGAATGGGAGGTTTTGTTTGCACACACGCGCCGAGCGGCACTCTCAGACAATACCGACTGCAGGAGACCCACTCCGCCGGCCTCCCCGCCACTCGACATCTGCTGCCAGATTCCCTTTCACTTTCATACAAATCACTCAGAAAGAGGCGGTAGGCCCCGTTCTGCTGGCAGGACGTTATGTTGCCCCTGTGGAGTGGTGTACCCTCACTGTGCTATTACTCTGCTAAACTGCTATCTGTTGTGCTGTCTCACTGGTTACTGTTCAGGGACATTGTGTTTCATTGGGCTAATGGACCCTGTGCGTGTTTGTGTGTGGTCCCTGTGTGCGCTTACATATGCATCCCTGTTAGTCGTACGTAATTCCTCTTGAGCAGCGGTTGTCGTGGAAACCTTGGTCAGATCTGGTCTCCAGCTGCCGTCAAAGACTGAAGCATGCTGGGACATGTGGCGATGATGGTTGGTTAATCATCAGCCATCACGTCAGATCTGCAGCCACATGATGTCAGATGGCTGCAGTCAATTTATAAAACTCTAAAAAAGCTTTAATATTTTGCAGAGATGGACAAACATGTCAAATATGCCGATAAACTGATAAAGCTGGTGTTGACTTTGGTATATGTGTATGTATTGAAGATGTAGGCTGTGGGTGAACAGCATGTGTGCTTGTTCAGGGTCGCGGGGACACTGTGTGTTTAAGTTTAAATAGAAGTTGATGAAGTTGATGAGGGTTGGAACGTAGATCGACTGGTAAATCGAAAGCTTTGCCTCCGGGCTCAGCTCCCTCTTCACCATGATGGTCAGATACAGCACCTGCATTACTGCTGATGCTGCACCGATACGTCTGTCAATCTCACTATCCATTTTACCCTCGCTCGTGAACAAGACCCCGAGATACATGAACTCCTTCACTTGAGGCAGAGACTCACTCCCCACCCAAAGGGGGCAATCCACCGTAGCCTCAGACTTGGAGGTGGTGCTGGAGGTCCCAGCTTGATGATGCCAACAGGACATCATCATCTGAAAAAAGCATAGATGAAATTTTGAGGTCCCCAAACTGGAAATCCTCCTGTGATCACATCTTTTTATTTTAGGGGCAGCTGTGGCTCAGTGGTAGAGTCGGTTGTCTCTCAATAGGAGGGTTGGGGGTTCGATCCCTGACTGCTAGTCACATGTCAAAGTGTCTTTGGGCAAGACACTGAACCCCAAATTGCTCCTGGTGGCATAGCCATCGGGTACGAATGCATAAATCCTGAGTGGAAATTGGCACTTAAGTCATTGTCATCAGCCTGTGAATGAGTGAATGAGACATTTAGTGTAAAAGCAGCTTGTACACGGAAGACTAGAAAAGCGCTACATAAGTACAGTCCATTTACCACTTTAAAATAGGGTCGGACACACATTGCTACGCCTCCTGCTTGAACATAACCTACTGTATCATCTATTTTACTCTACACTGGATCATAATTAACAAAATGAACATCCTTCAGACCTTAAATTCCATGTTTAGTTTGATAATAATAAAGTGGGTGTGGTTCATTTTCTGCTTAACTTACCTACAATCCAACTTCTTGTTGTAACCAGTGGAGCAACCCCTACTGGCCATTAGGAAGAATTAACACATTGGTCTCACTTTTGAGACCAACCAAGTCCACAACAAAAATGTAACAATCCAGTACAGCCACAAATTATTTCTAACTAGATCTAAATTACCTGAAAATGTGTATTTATCTTCAATAAATATAACAAAGGTTTGGCAAAACAACTCTAAACTAAATTAGAAATGGGGCTGCAATTCTGAAGCGTTTCCTGTGGATAGTGAAGCTGAAATTAAGCTGCGATCAGCTTCTAGAATCAAAGTCTGGTGGTATGTCTGCTCTATCATTATAACAGGCACAAGATGTGTGTGTTAGGAAAATGTAAACTTATTGTAGGTCTGTTTAAATGTTTCAGCATACGACTAATGCAGTCATTTTCCCTTGAGAAAACGGTTTACGTATTAAAAAGCATCTGCATTAATTTAGGTTGAAATGGTATCCATCCTCATGTCTGCAGCCTCTATTCCTTAGCAAACACCAGAGTAGCCTAAAGGGTTTGTCAGACATCCTAAGCATCTGAGGTTCAGCAATAGTGCACAGAACCTGATCAGAACAGAGCAAATGTCATCTGTTGATGATGCTTGTGGTATTAGCCAGGGATGTCTGCCTAAGCTGTTAAATATGGATAGAATTAAAGGCACACATAAAAGATATAAACTGTCAGAAAGGAAGTATATCAGCTGAAGCTGTATGCACATTCCCCTCATATACCGGCTGAACTGCAGTGAACCATTAGCCAAAGAACATTTTCTGAGTAAGTTATGTAATGCAATTTTATGTCTCAGAAATGCACCTCAATCATAATGCAGAGAAGACTGCAGGCCACAGCAGGCTTTCTTGTTTAAAGGTTAAGGCGGACAGAGTGGAAGCTGTATTATTAAAAACAGGAAGTAAAAGGTAGAGTACAAAGGAAGGATGTTCCAGCAATGCATTCATGTACAGCACGGCGAGGAAGTGCACTTTACTTCAGGTCTTTTCCTGGAGTGTGTATCTGCAAGGTTACACGACAGGGCTCTGATGTTTCTTCCTGTAAGTTGTCTGGCCCATGTCCAGTCACAGCTCTTCTTACAGTCACTGGCGTGACAAAGGCTGTTATACCTTAGTGCAATGATGTCATCCCTGAGGGGTAATTTTAAAGCCTTTGAAAATTTGGCTTGAAAGAGTAAAATGCATATAGGTATCAAAGCTGAGAGTCCTGTCAAGCATCCACCAAAATCTGAGTGAAAATTACTTTGAGAAGAACTAGTTTTAAAAAAGTATTTTGTTGTGTAGACCATTTTTAAGACTGCGGAGGCATCTCTGATCACATTTTGATTGACTCTGCACAGAACAATGCTGCATATAAAAGTATGTTTGTGTCTTATATATATATTCATCACTAAAGGGTGAGTTCAAAAGTCCTTGTTATCCATATCATAGTTAGAAGTTAGCATATACATGCAGCCTTAGCTGACATACCCAATTTGTTCTATAGGCTATGAATGGAAAGCTAAATTATGGCCCTGTAGCTAGAGCTATATTATTACAGAGCTAAACCTCCCCCACTGACACTCACCAACCGCTGCTGAAAGTGGCTACCTCATCAACTTCCTGCACTAAAATGCAAAACATAATAGACAATTAACACTCAACAATCATGTCATACCACAACATACCCCGCCAAGCTTCTTAAGGTCATGTGTTCGTCTCAGTGTATTTTCATTTTGTCACTTCCTGATGTTTTTTTTAAACTTACCAGTGTCTTTCAGATTTCCTGCTCCCGTGTTTCACCTGTATCAGCTGTAATTGGCCTCACCTGTGTCTCATCCTCCCCTGAGTGTATACCTTGTCTGTCTTACCCCTAGTTGCCTGTTTGTTCTTTGTCCCTTCGTGCCACCTCGTCGCAGCCTTCATGGTCCTTGTGCTCGTGATGTGATTTTTCTGTATTGGCCTCTGCCAGTTTTTTACCTTTACCTGCGTTTTGTGAGTCGTGCTTTTAAGTCCATTGCCTGTCTTTCCTGTCATTGGTTGTAACACCACAGCCTAAATAATCACCAGCGGCCTTCAATACTTGGCCCAGGTTGACACTATATGCTGGGTGTCATCAGAAGAATAAATGCGGTGCGACTTTTCCTTTAATAGCATCATTATGTAATAAAGAGCTGAGCACAACCACACCCAATTTAAACCCAATATTAGTGAAGTTTACAGAAACCTAAATAATATTTTAAGTTTGGATTCAAAGTCTTTTCTCACTTTTTAGATGCTTACTGTAATGTGCAAAAAGCCCAATATTTATACATAGTTCCATTGTGGGTTTGGGTTTCCAGTGGCTCACAAAATACAAGTTAGTCAGAAACAAAAAATGATCTTTTTTCCTTGTACACCGTCTCTTTGAGACCCTCCGGCAAGAGGCTGCAGTCCATCAGGACCAAAACCTCCCGACACAGGAACAGTTTCTTCCCCTCTGCTGCCAGCCTCGTCAACAAGGCCCTGTCAGGTCATCCAGCCCCTCAGACACTCAACCTTTCACAAAGGTTTAAGACTCACGCACACTAGACTTTTATAATGTCCACTGCACTATTTTTAATTTTATACTGTGAGCTTTTTGCAGTCCAATATCATGCACATCTGTACAGTTCTTAATTATTTTGTATTATACGTATTGCATTTTATATTTTTATTCTTATTGCGTATTTTTTTTAACTCATTCTATTTAAGTCTTTTACTTATTTTTATTCTAGTTTTTGTTAATTGTTCTGCACCAAAATCACCAAAACAAATTCCTCATATGTGCAAACCTACTTGGTAATAAACCTCGATTCTGATTCTGATTGATGCTGTTAATTTATCATTCCTACTATAACATATTAAATTTATATGGTATTCCTGGTTGTATATGTTATATTTTGACAGAATAGCTCTGTCCCAGTGGTCTAACTTGTAAATACTGACTAATGCGGTCATGAAGCTAATTTACATTTCTTTGTGACATTTTGAGAGCGCATTAATTTAAGTCAACTTCTTTAAAATCTTCAATCCAATTCTTAAAAAGAGCTGATATATGAAACATATGATATATGACCCTCATGGTACTATGAGCACTTTCCACCAAGCGTCTTCACTTTAAATGTGCACACCATGTGTGTGTGTCTACATTGTCTAATTTACCAAACCAAACCTTGACGCTGTGGTCCTGATTTCATTTTAAACAACATCCCAGGCAGGCATGAGTAGTTGTTATGGTTACATAGGCGTAGTCATTAAAAGTGCTGGGAAATGGGGACATGTAAATGTTACTACCTGCAGGATTTAGTGGTTATGCTTTAAACATAAACATGAATGTACAGCATGACGCAGCCAGTTAGTGCTGTCGCCTCACAGCTGGAAGGTTCCTGGTTCGAATCCCGCTTCATTTGTCGGCCTGTCTGTGTGTAGTTTGCATGTTCTCCCCGTGCATGCATGGGTTCTCTCCGAGTACTCCGGCTTCCTCCCCCAGTCCAAAGACGTGCTCTTTAGGTTAATTGGTGACAGCCCTGTGATTGACTGGTGATCAGTCCAGGGTGTACGCCCAATGACAGCTGGGATCGGCCCCAGCCCCCCAACCCCCAAGTAGTATGGATATTAGATGGATTGATGGATGTACAATATACATTTTTACACCATACATTTATCAGACAGCTGTAGTTATTTGTTTCTTCAGAAACAAAGCTTTAACATAGAAAACAAACATAACATTGATCTAGTTTGAAGTTTTTTTTCCCACTTATTTGTCGATGTTTTCAACATTTGTATACATATAGAGCCCACAGATGAAAATGAACACAAAAAGAAAAAGTAATAAAGAGAACTGAAATAATTGATTAGAAAATATTGTTTAGAAGTTATATTTACAGTAGTCCGTTCTCTGAGCTTCATCAGCTGAGTCAGTTGTCTTTTCCATAATCCTCGTTGCGACATTGAGACCTGAATAATGTCCATTTCTCCAACTTCCATCTGTGCTTCTTACAATCTCAAGCGATGTGTCAGTTTTTCCATTATGTAGATTTCCTCTACTTTTTCTATCCATTGTTCTTGGGCAGGGGATCCACTTCCTTCTGATGTCTATCCCATATTAGCACATTTCCTTCAGAAGAATTAAAATTACACAGATAGAGAACCATGTAGCTCTTTGAGATACTTTCTTCTAGTATAACCTGCAAGATGTTGTACACACTTTTCCAAAACATTGAAATTGTATGGCTTTCCCTAAATATATATGTGAGTGATATGCATCTAGTACTTTTGTTTACATTTTTACTATTATCCTATTGTTTGATGTATTTTCCACATGTGATTACCTTATATTTTAATCGAGTGCATGACTTCTACTTACGTTTTTTTATGTTTTAACATAAAGTATAGTGGGTTTGGAGATGCTGATATGTCGATTTTATTTCCATATAATACTAAAGCTGTTAGCTTATTGTTTTCTGAGTTTGTGCTGAACAAACCTAACCAGCTGCTAGGTGTAGCCATTTATTTAACAAGACATGAGCATGGTATCAATTTTCTCATCCATCTCTCCAGAAAGTGCACTTCTCTAAACTATTCCTCAAAGGACAAAGTTCTCAATACTACTGCAATTATGTATTCCTGGCATTCACTCAGTTTATTTTAGATTTTATTACACTAATTCAAATATCTAATTTAACTCAGCCTGTCCTTCAAAGTGCTATTATCTAAAGGACTGCAGCTTCAGGCCCAAAGTAAACACACTGGTGTCTGAGATTGAGGGCCGTGAGGTCACCACGGATACGTGATGACAGCTCAAGTCAGAGGCCTGACTCTTGAGGGGTCACCCATTCTGTCTTCCAGGGGCCTGAGGCGCACAAGGAAGTATGTAAGGTGAGGGAGTGAGTGCTGAGAGCAAAGAATGTGACCGCTTGCTCTCTGGGGGTCTGGATCCATACTTAGCCTCAGGCTTGTAGCTCCTTTATTTTTTTAACAACAAAGTCTGTGTGGAACTACTGAAAAAAAGGTCAAATGTACTATTTAACATCAATTGTATACAAAGTGGAGTAGCTAAAAATATGAGGTATAGTATGTTTTTTCTATTCCTTTCATTAGTTTTATAGGTCTAGAATTTCGTAAGGATACAATTAAATTCATTTTGCCACTAAGCCATTAATACTTCCTGGTTACTTCTTCACTTCATGCTCCACAAATACTCCCGTCGTGGCAGCGGCTCAGTGCGGCAGTGACAGCGTTAAACGCGCTCAGCCAGTCTCCACCTTTTATGTAAATGCCAGTGAGTGGGACCCGAGGCGGAGAGAGCGCTCAGTGAATGGGGGGGAGTTGCCTTCACGGATGTGTCTCTGCGCTCACAAGCAGGAGGTGTGGGTCTCTTGTCTCCAGTGTTTTGCATCTATTCGGAGGAAAGAAGCGATAGGCTGCCTTTGGATGCGAACGTGCAATCATGTCACGAGCGCTGGACTGTGCAAGCAGAGCATCTGAATAATCCATACATGCGATAAGCGGACTCCAAAGGAATAAAGCAATGGGTGGCCAGATAACGCGAAATGCCTTTTACGGTAAGAAACAGACATTTTTAGCTGCACGTTTTGGCTCTATATTTAATATTTATGCTGTATTGTTTCGTTTCTTTGTCCAGCTTTGTTTATTTTCTTTTAAGGAGTAGCTAAGTGATCATTCATAGCTATGTTTACAGTACTGGCTGTGTTATCAGGTACCATATTGCCACTACAGCCTATTCTTCGGTCACCGTTACGTCACTCCGGTAATTAGAATAAGGGTCTCGAGACGCGCAGCTGTGTTCTCTTGTCTTTTGATTAACGCGGTGCTTCAAAGAGGATGTCACCGCCTCCACGCGCCTTAATAAGGACCTGATATCCCATAAAAAAGGCTATAAAGTGTTTATTTAGTGTGGGACAGGAGGTGCGAATATGCCAGTGAAGGATGGAAAGTTGTGGGGTTTCCCTCTGCTCTGTTATGTACTGTGGTGTGCTGTGGTTTCCCCTCATTAATAAAGAGACAGTGTGTGCAGCTGTGCTCGAGGAAATCGATATATTGATCTTCATTATTCTGATCCTATAGCACTAAGGTCGAGGCATCCATCACACATGATGGTTTGTGGCTAAAAGCAAAACAGCTGACTGTGTTGGTACAAAAGAAAATAGTTGTGTTGTTTACTTTGGTCTTACAGTAGGTCATGGTTTGATTTTTTTATAGTAATAGATGGACATCAGGGTTTTTTGTGTGGTAAAACAAGAGTCTTTTGGTCTAAGCGCTTAGAGGGACTTTGTGGCTTTACTGTTCGTTCAGAGTGAAAGTCAACAGTGTGGCTTCTGTTTTAGTTCATTGGCAAAACTTGGCCGGCTTCAGACTTGAGCGTCTTGTTTGATGCTAGCTGAGGTGACACGGAAATACCTCATCATAATTTATTGTTATTTATCTAAATTGTCATAAAACTAAAAACAATATGGAGGCTTTCTTCCTCTCGGCCATTGCAACATTATGAGAATACTAAAGCAGCACAGAAGATAAACAATGCCACTTTATTATATAATTCTGAACACACTCCATGTTTCATTGTTATTATTATTTTTAGCAAGCTATTGTGTCACATATGGGAGACTTTGGGAGTTAAGCCAAGTCCCTGTTCCTACAGTGTCTCCTGGTTCTGACCACCTGATCGTTCTAATTAAAGCCCCAAGATTAATCCAATTAGTTAAAGAGGGACAGACTAAGACAGCAGGAAGAGGAGGCTATAACTCCCTCTCATTGGGATCAAGGTCAAACACCTCTCTCAATTACTGTCTGTGGCGTGTGTGCCTTCAGATACAGAATTACCTGATCAAGTACCTGCTGGCTTTTTCTGTCAGTTTATATTGAACCTCTGCAGAAATGCCAGTGTGTGATATTCCTGTTGTTTAAACATGGTGGCTCCAAACTAATATTTATTCTACTTTTTAAATTAATAAATCATTTTAAAGCTTATTATGTAGGTGTAGCAAATGTATTTTTATTGAGGATATATGGGATTTTGAGTCCAGTGACAATACAGATTTTAATGTGGCAGCCAATTTTGTGAATTTATGAGCTACACCAATATGACTATGCAAAGGTACTCAGAGTACTGCTTTCTTAAACATCTAACCTTGTTAAGCAAGGTGCTCTGCTACATGTGCTGCAGACAGTGCTGCAAGGGTTGTTAAATATGGATTTGGAGCACACCCAGCTGAACTACAGGGTGATTTCTAAATCAACCAAAGCATTGTTTTCTGCATTATATGCTCTGTGTTTTTGTTGCAGGCGTATATATGAAAAAAAAAAAGATACATTTATTTGGAATAGGCCCCTCCCAGCCGATAACATTTGCCAAATGACATACAGTACATTAGCAGGGCTTTATTTCAGACGTCCATGACGTTGCTGTTAAGCTTGCTGGCCCATTGACTTTGCTACTCAGACAATTAAATGGAATAGACTTTTGCCTCATGGCCAGTTTAACTGGATCTTTTCTCTATAGGATGTGAGAATGTGTCAAATGATGACTATTTGCCATCAGTGAGATATTCCTACAACGTTCTTATTCATCTGTAACCTTATTCACATGTAGTACATATGAATGCGTAAAGATTGCTAGAAGATTAGAAATGGTAAATGTACTTGTATAGCGCTCTTCTATACCACTCAAAGCTGCTACATGTCACATACTCATTCACATACTGATGGCAAAGGCCTAAGTGCCAGTCTCCAATCAGCATCTATGCACATTTATACCCAATGGCGCTGCCTTCAGGAGCAATTTGTGGTTCAGTGTCTTGCCCAAGGACACTTTGACATGTGATTGCAGCAGTCAGGGATCAAATCGCCAACCTTTCAATTGAGAGACGACCGACTCTACCACTGAGCCACAGCCGCCCATGATCCATAAATCAAATAGCATTAAATATTTGGCCCATTTGAACTTATTTAGAAAAATACACCATAAGCTGGTTTTTATTGCAACACATTTTTGCAATAATAAGCAGCTTTCTGTACATGATCCTGCTTATTACATTACTAAGTAAAAAAGAAATCGGTATTTCAGCACATTAAAGTGATTAGTACTATTGGCAACAATCTGATATGATGCAAATTATGACACAGGGGTTACAACTCAGTATATTGCTATGGTGTACTGTATCCAGGGTGCAGGGTTACAGTCCTCGACGCACCGATCATTTGGTACGTCATTCCCCACTCTCTCCCCCCAACGTTTCCTGTCTCTCTTCAGCTGTCCTATTCTATAAAGGCAAAAGCAGAAAAAGAATATTTTAAAATCTTTATGCAGTCAGTGTCAACAGTGCGATCTGCATCATAGCACTAGTTTTTGTCTTATATATCTTCCTTTTTTAAATACAATACAATCTTTGCATATAAACTTCTGGATTTTTAGGAAAATACAGTATAACAAAACACGCATTCCTTATTTTCTTGCACCCCAGATAGTGAGGACATTTTTAGATCTATGATTCACAATTTATTTATAGTAACATAAAAAGTAACTTCCATGTTGAAAATATAACCATGACTACAAGATTCTTTTTTTTTTTTTAAATGAACCGAAATAAATCCAACAAAAGCCCTTTATTGATTTCTTCAGTCAGACACTGAGGGATCTGATGATCTAATTACAAAATTGACCTGATTTCTTCGTGCAAAGGGATGTGACTGCAGGTTGAACATCAGACAGTTAGCCATAACGGTGCCTGGTGGGGCTGGTGGGTGCACACGGCGGCAGACTGCTGTAATAGACTGATTTCATTAAATATCCAATAACGCTTTGTGATCATCACTTACATTTAGAGAAATGGTGTCTACAAGTGACTGGGACTAAATTTGGTATTAAAGTACATGCGTTGCTATGGTGACCTGCAGCCATTGATAGAAAGCATTTCTGCTGCTCCTTTCTGGAGCTGAGAGCAAAATTTAAGAAAACAGAACTTCCATGAATGTTTACCTCCATGAATGTGCTCTCTGGATATGCAGCTTGTAAAGAACTGAAACTTCCTGAACTTAAATCTGTCATAAAACAGAGACTGTCCTAATTAAGTACTCCTTGAATTCATGCAGGTAATCAGGTTTTCTTTCTAGGTGTGAGAAAGGTGTGAGTTACAGAGGAACAGATTGTGCTTTCTAAAGTTGCACCTCTGCAGGCTGTTGTTCTCAGGTGTGAAACACCAGAGCACATCCAAACACTGTTTGCTGAGTTGGTTACATAATTGAGTCTGCCGAGTGTGTGGGAGCTCCACTTCTGTGCTCCCGATTGACTGAAAGTGGGCCAGTGTCTGAGGCTGCACAGGCTCATTCGATGGAGCGTCTGGCTCCATTCGATGTGAATTGGATTCAGTTTCCAAATGCAAAGCGGAGACGGAGCTGAAGAGATGCCATAATAAAAACTAAAGTAAAAATAAAGTTTCTTAACTTCACAGAATCAGACCTGATCAGGTTATTGAAAACACAGTAAAAGCAATAGTTATACAGCACGCAAGCCACCATTGAAAATATTTTCATTCACTTCCTATATTTCTTAGTTCTTTCTTTCTCTGTGCGTTGGAGTAAAATCGAGAAAGACAGAGCTTTAATCAGGCCGGGCAGTTTCTATGGAGTGACAGAAACACATGTCTCAGGGTCAGGCGCTGGTGTTAAGAGTGTGTGTCAGTGACACCCATAAAATTCTTACTGCTTCTGACTTTAGGCAGAACGCTCTGGGGCAACGATCTGTCACCTGCATCCTTACACATTTACACACGTGTGCAGCTATAACCTGCCTGTTTGTCCAGCATGTCTGTGATTGTGTGTGTGTGTGTGTGCAGTCAGCGCCTCATCCTCATCCTCACGACAGGTCACCTTCAAGGCAGCGCCCACATAATGACTCCCAGCCAGCGCTGAATAGCATCTTGCCTGCATTCAGTCGATACACACTGCATATCATTACGCCCCTCCACCAGCCTGCTCTCTGTCACTGCCAAACAAGCAGCACTGGACTGCTTTGTGCTCCATTGTACGTATGCAGCCCTGCAATGTTATTACTTATTGATCACTGTTGTGTAATACTGTTCATGAAGAGAATGCGGTAACAGCAGGAAGACTTATGGATGACGTTAACCGAACTTCATCATCTCTGCTGTCTCACCTTTCACTGCCAGGTCATCACGGTGTGAATTATTGATAGCAGAGTCGCTACTGTAGATGAGCCCAGAGCAGGAAACCAGGAAGTTATGATTAAGTAGGTAAAGACTAGCTAGTTGCTGCTGTGTTTTAGCAGCAGCTTTATTCAATGTCCCCTGGGAGACAGTTGAAGTTGAGATAAACTTGTAAGAGGTGAGGTATCTGAGCATTACAGTTTTGGTGAAGTGTGAAGTGAGGTCATTATCTTTAGTCAACACAATGGTGATTGAGCCCATTGATGCATTTGCAGTGCTACCTGGTATTACAAACTTGGTGTTCAGTCGACACTCCCAATAAAAATCATGAGTGGTGTACATCCCCCAGTATTTGTTTGTGTTCCAGAGACAGTAGGTGGAACTGATGTACTGCACTGTTTTTATTGGTCTTCGCTAAGTTGTGAGTAAATGGTTATAAGAAACAATACATTCATACAACAAACAAAAAGATGCGGAAACTTCTTAAACAAGTGTAAATTAAAAAAGAATAGAAAGAAGTGCAACGAAGAAAAACAATCAAAGCCATCAGTGAGGGCGCTGTCAGGTTTTCTTGTAGAGTGATGTATAAAAATACACAGCTTACCATCATATGTCGATGTTTGATATTGATACTTTTTGTCCAATCCTGTAACTGAAAATATTTTTTTTATGATTAATCTGCAGATTAATCGTGTGAGCTAAAGTGAGTATCTATCAACATACATGAAATCTAGTGACAAGACTGAGCCACAAAAATGGCAACAAGTGAGCAAGAACACAGCTGAACAGTTATAAGAAATTTTTAATTTAATTTAATTTTTTAATAAAAAGTTTTAATTCAGCAATTGTTCTTTTTGTCATAAAAGGTGTTGACTTCTCTGTACAGTAACTGATATTCAAACAGCCTTATCTATGTTATCATTTGGGTAATTCAAGTCAATTTCACTTGTTATCCAGCAGCAACTTTTAAAGTGGTCATCTCCAAGATCTCAGTTTCGTTCTCTTTGGCGGCACCCATGGCGATAAACAGTAATTGCGGGAGCACAATTCCCAGATGTCCAGACAGTGTCTCATGTGTGACGTCCACAGTTGGCCGCGGTTGTAACTCTTGATTTTCCTCGCTGGCGGTCGCTTTCCTTTTTAGACTGTTTGCCTTCATCTGAGTGTCAAATGAGTTTCCTTTCCTTTGGATTTTCACTTAGTTGTATTAGAAGTTGTATCTGTAGCCATCTTTTCTTTGTTTGTTCAGCCATAGTAGATTACTGTTTACTCGCAACACTTGCAGAGACCGGAATAGCAGCCGCTTAGCTCCACCTACCCTCTCTGGCAGACCAACCACTGCTAGGTGATGGAAAACGCGTCACTAACTGGGCGCCGCTTGTGATTTTTCCTTAAAAGTTGCACCAGACCTTCAGTCCTTCTGCAAATGCAAAGGCTTTCATCAGTGGGCCATAGGCTCAATCACCATTGTGTTACCTTATTCGGCGATAAAAATCTTTGAGATTATATCTTGAACTTAAAAGGTGTTTTTCATGATCCAACAGACTTGTTCTCTGTGTTCGGTAAAGTAACATTTTTGCAGAAACATTTAAATCAAATGTCCACATGCGTTCTCTGCGACAGACCTAATGCACCATCATTAGCAGAGCCAATTTCTGGACTTGATGTCTGGTGTGCTGAAGGCAAAAAATAGCACATCTGCCTAATTTGTGCTATTATTATGACTATTACAAACCCATCAGGCAAAAAACAACCACCAATTAGCAGATGATGTAGAGTAAATAGTTTTAAAGTACAGGATCACCTGATGCTGCTCTGACCAGTGTCATTATGGTAACCCCCCCACCATGCAGCATTACTATGGGCACGAGTCATTAGTGCTTCAACACTGAACCAAAAGATGTGTCACCATGTTGCCTAGCAGCACGTCAAGCCCTTTGGTTACCAGCGACATAATGAGTGATGAGTCTGTAATGAGCGTCTGCAGGTAGAATAGCAGCTACAGTTACTGTCACTGCCACAGTAGTAACCTTCCTGTCATTGAGCCACACGCAGCCTATTGGGTTTCACACACTGTATCCGTGTGGCATCTGTCACACATGTACAAAAGCACATGTGAGAGCTTTGCAGATGAGATAGAAGAAGAAATGTAATCCACTGTGAAGCTGTGAGTTTCTGCTAGTGCATGTAGCACATAAAGTCATCTTCCCTGAGCTGTATTTTTGAGCATCTAAGCTTAAATGATAATGTGTTTGTGATTAATCGTCGCTATTATGGCGTGATTCATTTCACAGTTGGTGTTACATCAGGCTGAAATGCCATTTTGTCATGAGTCAGTGGGATTGAATACATCATCCAGACACCGCTATGTAAACATCATTAAGATGCTGTTTGTCATTGCCCTCCAGGCTTGTTGGCAGTGTTGTAAATGACACTGTCATAATAAAGAACATGAGCAGGAAGAGAAACATTTTACACTGCTAACCTTTGTAAGAGATTAAACTCATACTTTGATGTCCCTCCTGAGCTGGTACTGATTGCAGGTTAGTGATTGCAGAGAACGCAATTATTGTTAAAAGACAGGAAATAATACTGCAAAATATGTTTTTCTGAACAACTTGTTTTAGTGATTGATCTGAAGTGCGGCAGCGCATTTACAACAATTTACACTAATGGCTCCATCTGCTTATAATGATAGGTTTCACTTTAGTTATTTCGTGTTGCAGCCAACGCTACCCTGCATGACTGCAAATGCATACACTCAGGCTGTGCATGTATGTGTCTGTGTGTGTGTGTGTGTGTGTGTGTGTGTCTGCCATGTGTTTTCACTAAAGTCTGCGAGGATGAGTGTTAAGCTGGGCTTTACATAGCAACAAGTGCAGGACGTGGGCTGGTACGTGGGCTACCTGTGCTTCAGAAGAACTGTTGCTGTTGTGACTGAATGCTACAGACTCGTCATTTTTCCACAGCGCTAAAATTAGTCTGAATGGTTATATGGTGGAGATCTGGGTCAATGGTATCTGCAAATACTAGTCGAGCTTTGTTCCAGCATGGACAACAGAACAATTCAGAGGAAGTTTAGTTCACAAAAGAACAGATTTCCTTATAAACAGTGAATTCACTGAGCTTTACCTGTATGTAAATCAGTGTTCTGTTAAGATTCAAACCATTTGTACCAGTAATTGAAATTTGGTACCTTCTTCTTATGTTTAAGAGTCTCATATTTGCAGTGCCTTGATTGTTATGTAGGTTGCACTTAATATGGCATTAAGCAAAAACACTGAATGAACACAGGTGTTGTTGTTTGTTTGATTGATTTAATTTACTTTCTGGTTCCAGTAAGTGGAGTGACATTTAAACATTCTTTCTTCGGAAAATGAACAGTGCATGCAGTGTTTTTTCTGATCTTTGCTAGTTAACTAGTTTTGGACTAGAGGAAAAAAAAAAATTAATTCACTGAACCATTCAAAGGAAAGGGACATCTACTGGCTACCAAATTCTTGTATTTTACTAGATGCATGAGTTGACATCCTCAATCATTTAACAAACCTTGAATGATCCAGAGATCTGGACTTGAGACTTGGTGGCTTGGACTCGAGTCGACTCGAGTCACTGTTTTAAAGACTTGTGACTTGACTTGACTTGACTTGAGGCATGATGACTTGGATGACTTGAGTGTGTTCATAATTTTGGATGTTAGCTGTTAAATATAAAATAATAAAATTCAATGTTGTCAAGTTTCTGTCTAACTATCAAGTATGTATGCAGCACAAACTGGGAATCTTGATTGAACGACTCAAAAAGTTCCCCGGTATGTGATTGCCATGACTGGATGACTGGCTGTCAGTCAAACTCCTCGCTATGGAAACACACAACATAGAAGCCCTCCACTACCTGATGTTTTTTCCCCAAAGAGAAGCGTCATCAGTCTTACTCGTTACTACTCAATGCTGTCTCAGAGCAGACCATCATCATGGCTGCGTCTATGCCAAGATAATACAGATACAATTAATTGTCATACTTTTTGAACAGGTTATATAATTTGGCCAATAATATAATTATTAGACGGGCTACTAATAGCTTGTCTTTTCTCTTTATAAAGACCAGATACTACAGGTAAGAGTGCTGGATCTTAGGTCGAAAAAAAAGTGACTTGACTCGACTTGCCCACAAATAAATGACTTGAGACTTGGACCAAATGACTTGAGACTTACTTGGGGCTTGAGCAAAGATGACTTGGTCACAACCCTGGAATGACCGTATGACAACTTTGACAACTGCATTTGTTTGCTTTTGGTTGTCTTGCATGACATGCTTTAGAAATACTCATTACCTGGAGGAAGAAGGTGGCAGAGCATCATAATGGATAAGAAGGTGTCATTGCAGTGAGGTTACTTCAGTGGGGTTGGGAAGAAAGGAAACAGCTTTGCATTTTGCACTGCACATATTGCAGCAAGCACTGTCGACAACAAGTTTCGCTAAATGTAACCAGACTTACCAAAGCTTTTGGCTCACCACTCCCGACTAAGTCCAGATTTCCACCCTATACTTGATGCACTCTCAAATTTGGCACGACAAACAACAACTTACAACGTACCTAACGACAACTTATTTGTTACTTACCCTTAACAGTGCCGAGTTTCGTACCCAATTGTAGTATTTAGAAATGTTTTACAAATTAATGAACCCTGAACATGTTGGTGCAATCAATCCCAGACCTTTCTACACACAAAATAATACCAAGAATTAAATATTTGCCAACAATATTTGACCTCCTTTCATATAAAATGGCTTAACTGTTACCGAATAAGCACGTTTTATTTAGAGCAGACAGCTCTTAGTGTTTTTCTGCACAACCAGGAAGTCATTTGTCAAACACTCAAATATTTGGATAGTTTTCTCCCTCGTATAAAATCCTATTTGCATGGTAAACCACTTAGCTGATGGCTGGTAAGTAACAACTACACAACTCTAGTTAAAAACACACACATGCACGCACACACAGCTCACCTCTTGCTAAATGTTGTCAGCCAAATGAACTGGTGAGAGATTAGCTTGCTGCTCCACAGAGATGTTCATTGGTGTATGACAGGTATTAGCTGCACACAAGCCTGTGTATTGTGGTGAGGGATTGGGGCTGTTGTGCGTTTGTGTGTTGTTATTAGTGGGATAAAGACCTCTGCACTCTAGGGCAGACGCATACAAGCTTTTCTCCCTGTTTGATTATAATGAGACATCCTTGACCTTTGGCAAAAAGGCTCCTCCGAGGCTGTTAAAACTGCTTCTTCCCTGATAACAAACGCTTAAAGCCATTTTTTAAAGAGGACTCTGACAGATTGATGTTAAAAGGAGCCATTTCAAGCCTTTTACATCAAGGGGTCACATCTCGGGCTCTGTGGACATGAGCAAACTCAAGGATTTGTGTTGCAGAGGTAATTGGAGGACTGAGAGCAGCCGTCGGGCTCGAGGCCGCTTTGGTCTGTCTAACTTCAACATGGGATTTGAGAGTAAACACTGAATCTTAAACAGAAGAACTGCTATAAAAATGGAATAAAAGCTTTCACAGCCATAAAAGGACTATTTTGCTCAAATCTCTTCAAAGTAAATATAAAAAACAACACAACATACTCTGAAGCCATCTTCAGACGGACTACAGCCCTCAGGCAAAACATCATATGGGGTTGTGATGGTGCTGGAGTTTTGCCGTAGGTACCTGTGAACAGATAAAATACAAAGCAGGAAGTCTGGTGTGAGGAAGTCTGTACTCCTCTATGGTAGGACTTTAAAACTCTAAGAGTTTTTGTCTCCACTTCAAACACTTTGAACAGTAACATTAGCGCAACAATGCTACAAGCCACACACTCTGGCGTCGTGTACACTCCCTGGAAAACGTAGTAAAAACATTACTGATTTGTTTAATAGACACCAGTTTAATCAACGATAAATAACAAGCTGAATTGAGCTAGCAGGCTAGCAGAGAGGCTAACAACATCTTAAATCTAGCCTTATTAAGAATAAAAATGGGTGGATCATTACCTTTCTTCTCATAAGAAGGCACGTCCATGGAAGGCACGACGAGTAGCACAAATGTGTTGAACAAGTTGTCTTTGGGATTTAATGTGATTTTGAAAAGAGGAGCAACAATGGCAAACATGCCATGTCCGCCATTGTTGTTATTGTGAGGGAAAGTTGCTGCTGGGAAAAGCGGTCACGTATAGAGTGACGTCATGACGAGGCTCTTCCACAGGCTCCAGTGCAACAACTGGTACCGAGTTGTTTCGCAAGTTGAACCTGCTCCCAGCACCAGCACCAGCCCTGAACTAGAACCAGGTTCGCGTTGGTGGAAAAGGGGTATACTAGGAGCTCTACAAGGTATATGTAGAAAATAATTATCAAAACATTTAAATATTTATTATTCATTAATTGTAGTAACAAAATATAAATTTGTACACAAAATACAGACATATTATCACCTTTAAAACTTGTGGTTAGCAAACTGTTTTCATTTGAAGTGGCCAGAGCCACTCCCCCATGAACATGCACGGCCCTATCACTGTCCACAAAAGAGAGCAATGGTAAGAGGAAAGCAGAGCATCGATTGCTTAGTGTGCCCTATTATCTTTCTCTGCCATTCTTGTGCAACTAAACAAGCTTTACCTATATGTCTCTAAAGCCCTGAGGAAGACTTCAGTCATGTTAAATGAGTGTACATGCAGTCCATCCATCCACTATCTATACCGCTTGTCCTGTTCAGGGTCACGGTGGGCTGTCATTTGGTGAGAGGCGGGGTCCACCCTGGACTGATTGCCAGTCAATCACAGGGCTGACACATAGAGACAGACAACCTTTCACGCTCACAATCACACCTACGGGCAATTTAGAGTTGCCAGTTAACAGAGCATGTCGTTGGACGCCAACCACCAATACACAGTGCAGCCCAGATATTGAAGTATTTTCTTTTCCTTTTTAAAAAGCTTGTAGGAAATGTCCAGGTCTTCAGCGGCTTTATGCTACACTGTGTTCACTAGTGAGTCCTAAACTGTGCCTGTCTGTGTCTGCTGTTTGGCAGGAAGTGCACAGTTGGTTTATGGTGGCTGTTCTGCTCAAAACTGAGTTTCCCAAAACAGTAAAGTTGACGGCTATAATTGTGTAAGTTCAACACACATACTGTATTTTATCGCTGGATAAACTGCCATATGTTTACCTTTTGGCTTTTAAAGTACACCTCGTCTTTTCGGTAAAAGGCCGTAGCAAGTCTTTGAAGCTGCACATTACAACGAAGAGAGTCATACAGTAAAAACCAACACTCTCGGTTGTTAGGTACATCTTGGATAGAAGGAAAGGTCAAAATGTCACAAAGCTTAAATGCACTTAATCCGGTGCAGCTCCTTCCATTGACTTGCAAATACAAATAGCTGCAAAGCTGTTTAACTTTTAAGGATGTGTTGCGTTCAAGGTATGTGGTAAAATAGAGGATTAAAAGATCTAGAAGGATGAAACAAATTGAGTAAAAGATTTTAGGTTACCGATATAGCCCCCTTTGTTGACATGGTCTCTCAGAAAGGCACACACAAGCTGAGATTCAAACTGCCTGAAACTGAGACTATAAATATAATTTAGTTGTGTCTGAGTAAACAAAAGGCATCTGCTGAATCCCAGCCGATAGCCGAGGAGTGAAAGAGTGCACCGATCAAGACCTTTAGATACGAGGGGTTGCTAAGGAACATGAATTCACACATAGCCTGTTTCTCTCCACAGCAGCTGCGCCCCTTTACAGCCTGGTAATGCATTCAGCTCAATCTGCCCGGGACCATGTGCGCCACATTCAACAACTGCTCTCCTGTGGCTCTGCCTAAGACAAAAGGCCTCAACGATGCTCTTAGGTTGGGGCCAGATTGAACAGTAGACACGTTTGCAGGGTGAAAAACGGGAATGGTCATTTCGAGATAAACACTGTGGAGTGGGAGAAGGAGGAGACAAAGAAAGCGAGCGAACACAAAGCGTTAGGACGGGCTGAATGGTCTTATCAGGAGTCCACAGGACAGCTGCTGCTGCCAGTGTTAGCTTTCATCTGTTTGTTTGTCAAACTGTCCTCCGTGATTATGACTGTGGGTGTAGGGAGAGTCCTGAGCTCCATAAACTAAATATTAACCATAATTTACTTCGACATTTTTAGTTATAGCCTTTTAATTCTTTAGTAACCACCTGCCATCGGGATGAATGGACTTTAAAACACTCTAAAACACTGGAATACTGTTGGATGCAATATCTTAGATTTCATCCTTCTGTTCAATGGTCTACGCTCTCATGTTCCCATAGATTGGTGGCCAAACATTTGCTGTTGAAATGTTTCCAGCATAGCTGAGTGGAGTTTGATTGGAGAAAGAAATCAACTAGCTGATACATCACGGTAAACACAGGTTTTGCTGATGTTTATGCTGATGTGAAACTCGCAGAATTGAAGAGATGGGGTTTCTTTCTTGCCAGTAAATCATTCGGGGAGAAATCTATCAAAGAAGAGACAGACATACCAATTTCTACACTGACAGCAGCTTGAATTGCCCATAATGCAACACAGCTGGGAAAGCTTTGAGTCAGGAATGGGACTCTATCTCTCAACCCACAATCAGAATTACTTTTGCCAACATCATTGCTCTCTGGGTCCACAAGTAAAACCCTGCTGAATACCAAATATGTAGGTGAGATCTGCGAGGAAAGTTAGGACTACAAAGTCAAACAAAAGTGGAGCAGACAAGTTGAGAGAATGTGGGCACAACAGAAGATAAATTGAACCTCTTCACCACAAAATGCTGGAATGTTCAAACACAAATACTGAAACTTCTGGAAATCATTTGACATCCCCAAATGATGATATGTAACATATTGAAGCGGTATCAGATGGTGGAATATTTACGGACTCTGTTGAAGCCATTCACCTCAGTTCGACTTCAGAATACTAATCTAACAATTTTAATCTGGCAGTAAACCAGCTTTTATAAATCTGTGAAATGGCTCCAGTACGTGTTGTTTCTCGTAGCTGCTCAAGTGCTGCGGTCTTACCCCCCTGAGCCAGCTCGACCAGACTGCATTCTGACAAATTTTCTGCCCATTATTTACAAGTCAGCCATGGCTTTCTCTGCAAGTGTGCTGGCTGTAGAACTGCTGGGATGATATATATGTTATGATTCGTCTTTTTTGGAACTGATGGAATATTTGGGTTGGTTTTGTACAAGAATAAAACCAACCAACCAACAGAGTCGAAATGGATTATTTTATCACATCTTGGCTTTCAAAGTGCTGTGTGTCTGCGAACACTTCACTATGTTCATAACTGAAGATCATAATTTATGTCTCAGACGTGTTTTGCAATCATAACTTGCATGGAGATTTGCCTCCACAGGGTCCAGTGTGATTATGGCTGATTAGCTCATTACTCCATTGCTCAGAAATTATCAACAAAGAACCCTAACACAAGAACTTGGAAATCTTAGATTATGTGGTAATATCTGAGGTTATTATCTGTGATGCAAAACTTTCCATCAGATTTGTAACAATTACAGTGACCAAACCTAACCTGTTGTTTCTAAAAGCATAGTAAAGCTCATCTCTGTCTATGCTATGTCTCTCTTGGCAACAGACTCCCTTGGTGGCCCGTTTCCGTCCACGTCGCATCGATGTCACCACAAACCCAAGAGGTGTCTGCCGATCCAGTGCGGCAGCGTTGGTGGGCCCCTTCCCATCAGCCCACTCCTCTTCCATCCAAACGCCAAGGGTTCTCAGATTGTCATGGACCCCTCCCAGAAGACAGTTAAGAGGCAGGCCAGTTTCTGCAACGCCATCACCTTCTGCAACAGGCCCATTGCGCTGTACGAGCAAGTTCGCCTCAAGGTAATTCATATCAGAGAGTAGCACTGAAGCTCCTTAAAGTCTGGGAGCTTTTCAACTGTCAAACTATTTTTCTTTTTATCTAAGGTTTACACTTAAAATGCAGAGTCACTCATTCACTGCATTCACATGGCTGCCATTTTCCTCTCATGTCAAAGTCAGGGTGGACCGAGTGTTGTTTTAATGTCATGCTGCTTTGTTGTATTTACATGAATGTATCACTAGAAATGTTCGACTCCACTGTGGTACCCTTTATCACTATCGAACGGTAATGTTGGCTTGGAATTAGCAACCAAATAACAATTTTTCAGAATCCCGAAGTTTATACAACTTGCCATGTTGAACACAGCAATTAAACATTCTTTTTTTGATACTTGACTGTCGGTGCTGGAATGAAGACCATGTAAAGTCATAAACGATGTATCAGTAAGAGTTGGGGGTGATTTACATCACGTGTGTCATATGGAAGTCTGCACTCTTTATGCAAACTTTAAATCAGTAAGCTTTTGGTTCTCTTCTTCCCAGATCACTAAAAAGCAGTGCTGCTGGAGCGGGGCTCTACGTCTGGGCTTCACCTCCAAAGACCCCTCCAGGATAAACCCAGAAAACCTGCCCAAATATGCCTGCCCCGACCTGGTGTCACAGAGCGGCTTCTGGGCCAAGGCCCTGCCTGAGGAGTTTGCCAACGAGGGCAACGTCATCGCCTTTTGGGTTGATAAGAAGGGCAGAGTCTTCTACCGCATTAATGAATCCAGTCCCATGCTGTTCTTCAGCGGAGTCCGCACAGCTGAGCCCCTCTGGGCACTCATTGATGTTTATGGTCTGACCCGCGGAGTGCAGCTGCTAGGTAAGACGGTTGAAGGAACATAAAATAACTAACCAGGCAAAATGGGCAACTGGCCTGTGGCAAGTGCAAAGTAGGACCTATAGAGCCACAATTGCCATATTTATGGGAAATGTGCTGAGCTGAAATAAACCAGCATTATCCTTTAAGGCTTTGTTTTCTATGGGGGGGTTCTGCTTTTAGTAGCTTTAATATATTGGAAATCATAATGCTTACATTGTGCATAACTTATCACCACAGTAAGTCTGGGAACAGGAGGCTCAATAGCGGCCCACAGTCCACTGTGCCCACAGGCCTGCAAGTATGTGTTAGTGGATTATATGTTACTGGTGTCCCCCCAGTATAACCTTCAGCTTACAACAACAAAGTGACAATCAGAATCTGTTTTAAACTCATGACCTCAGATTGTTTTGCGTTTACTTTCCACATTTGTGTAGATGAAAACGCAGGTCTTCTTGTGTCCCCATGTTTACCGTAAACAGGTCCTCTCTGGAGGTTACCCTTCCTGTCTTTGTGTACAGTAAAGCCCTCCATGAAGCAATGGAATAACAGCGAACAAAGGCTATCTATATCTGACCAATATTTGGCCCCCCGATGTTTACACTAAAGCTATGCTGCTATGTATTACCAAGGTATGCTAGCTAGCTTAACATACATAACACAGAGGCATAGCACAGGATAGCAAGGCCCGAGGCTTTGATGTGGGAGAATGTATACACATATTTCTTTTCCCTGGAGAGTCAGTGCTGTCATCCCTCTGTGCTTGTAAAAATAGACCTGGGGTCACATGTCCCATAGATAGCTCATTTGATTGTAATTGTGCTCTGTGTTGATTGACACTGGTATCTCCAGGCCCGTGGGGGTGGATGTCTTTCAGCGTGAGGGAAACCATACTTGTGTTTAGTGATCAGTGGTATCTATAGTTTGTGAGGTTTAAAGTCTTTCCCAATAAATAACGACCGTTTGCAGATAGAATAAAACTGTAAGATAAAGGGAAATGCAAAGATTGGTTCAAATATCAAATAGCAGCCGAGTTCACCACCCTAAGCTTTGCTCTGATTGAAGTCTCTTTTACTCTGACCCCGTTCAAACACAGCTCCAAGCACCACTTCAATCAAAACTTCCTCTTAGCCCTACTTAAGTCATTTCTACTGTCTTTTTACAGCCAGGCCATATGCAGGGCTGCCAACAGAGCAGTGCTCCTGGTCCTCAGGGGGCCGGCTGACTGACATCTGCCCCCACAAACAGAGGCCTGTTCAGAGGGCTGGAACGCTACAGAAGGTCGAGATAGAAATGCATCATGTAGATGAGACGCGGCCCTTTGTGATGCTGAATGGCCAATTGTGTCAGGCCTGTGCATCATGTTTCTGTGTGCAAACGCTCCACGGATCTTTCCCTATCCACTGATAAGCCCTGGGGCTTTCACGTCTGAGGTCTTTCCCTCGCTTTCGCTCGTTATATTATCTGGCATTTGAGGAGCTGTTGTAGGGCCTTTCCAGCCTTGGATTCTCTGTTAAATCAAATAGCTTTAAAAGGTATGGATTCTAAAGAGTTCCTTGAAAAAAAGAATAAATCTAAAATAATTGGGGGGAAAAAAGTGTAAGTATAAAGAAAAAACAAGCAAAGAAAAACTGGGGTCAGACAGAATATACATTTATTCATTTGATGCCTATTACAGCATAATTTGTTTTTTTTGGTATATTTTTATTATATTAGGTTTTTTTATGCCTATTGCTTTTGCTATTTCTTAAAGGGCCAAGCTGTCAATCAACATGCTGTGAGCGGGTCTTCCTTAATAACAATAATTCATTAATTTGCATGGTATATTTTTTAAATACACTGATAAGAAATTGATTAATCTAAAGTACATGTAAATGCTTAAACTGACTATTATTCTTATATATACTTTATTTTTCTCATTCTATTACAGATTTATTTTATTTTATCACACTTCCATGATTTGCAAGGCAGCAAATACAGCATTATAGGACGAAAAAATTGAGCATTTTCCATGATTCCTTTTCATTCCTGATAATCTTCCAATACCTAAATAGCCTCAGAACAAATTTTGCTTCTGTTGTTAATGAGAACGGTTTTGTTACAATTGCAGACAATTTATTTCTAAGCCCCTTTTTACTTTAATGTAGATCCTTTATCACATTTCTCCAATTCTCCACCCGCCTGCACGTCTATTCTTTGCCGCTGTGACGAGCACATTTTCCCTCCAGGATCAATAACATTTATATTCTCTCCGTTTCAGCGTTTTTCAGCAGCCAATGAGATTATACATGTGCCTCATTTGGAAATACTATAATCCTCGCTACACAAAGATTGAATTGAAATTCTGAGGTGGATTAACTTTCTTGCTCACAGACATTTTGTGCAGCTTGTGTATGTGGAGCTCTCATAGTGTAAATTAGCAGGGGGCCTCTTGTGGTGTCTCTAATGTCTCCTCCATTCTGCAGAGACAGTGCTGCAGACAAATACTCACACTCTATATTCTCCATAGTTCAGCCATTCTACCTGTCTGCACATCCCATCCAGCTGTTACATTGTGTTTCATATCCCATGTCATCCACTGCATTTAATGGCACCCGTGTATTTGCTGCTCTACCTGCCAGTATATATTTGGAGAAGGTTTTTTTCATGAACACTCAGCTTGGTGCTTTGCTTTATAATGACTAATGTTTAGACAAGTGAAAGGCAGTTCTGTAATTGGAGCTTGTTTTTAGTTATTCTACTAACAACCTCCTGCTCTTACAACCAACAGAATATTAACTTCATCCTTTTACCACAGACTGAATTAACACAGAGTGTCATGGTTTGGGTAAAAATAAAATGGTAAAGGAACCAGGTGCAGACTTAGATATAAGATTTAATTAACAAAAGGCAAAAATGCAAAAACAAAATCTAGAATCCAACAAAAGACAAAACGGAAAACCAAATGGTAGAACAAAAAGTCTCATAGTCAAGGTAAAAGAATAATCCAAAGGAAAAACTGGAAACACACAAACGCATACAGGTAACACAACAAAGACAATGAACCAGCACAGAGACAGGGGAGCACAAAGACTAAATAAACTTAGGAGGTGAGGCTGCGATCAATGCCCTTGGCTGGAAAACAGTCGTATTTCACTCCAGCGTTTCTCTCTGGGCCATTCCTTTCAGAGGGAGGGGCGCAATGCACGCTGGGTTTTGTAGGAATGTAGAATGGGTGAAACCACAAGCTGTTTGTAAAACTTTCTCCACAGCTATGGCGCTAATTTCAAACATTATTGCTATTATCGATTACTATTATTATAAGGTTCTTTGTGTGCACATAATGCTAAAATATCCATTCATCCATCCATTATCCATTCTGCTTATCCATTCAGGGTGGCAGGGGGGCTGGAGTCTATCCCAGCTCGATACAATATTGCCTTGCTAAATATTGGGACTGTTTGTTGTGTCCATATAGTACCTCACTCCTTATGAAAACGTACCCTCTCAAAGTGGACTAAACAAGAACATTGTTTAACCTGTGGGAATGCCATTAAACACCCTTTTGCCACTTTTAGACCAGATTTAAATACAGCTCTGACATTTTGAAAGTGTTTCACTGCATATGGCTAACTTGTTTGCCTGTTTACACATCCAGCAGATAAGGAACAACATCAGCAGTAACAGTTATGTGATTATATCAATAAAAAAAGAGGTTGCTGAAAGCATTAAGAGTAACCCAGAACAGTGAATTTGCTGTGTGAGCCATTGTCGATCTAAAAATATTGATTCTAGCCGTTTTGAAAGATTCCTTAACACATGCTCACAGCAACGTCTTTGTGTCTCGGGCTGTATCATCTGTTCAGCATCCGGAGGCTGTTCAGAGGTCAACGCAGGAGAAGAAGAAAGAAGGATGACCCTGGGGAGACATTTAGAGCGCCTTTGATGTAGAAAGATTGAAATAGGAGGCGTAGTGTATCATGCGATAATCCGACCCCGCAGGAATCACTGGGGGGGATACATCATACATGACAGGAACAAGGGGGGCAGGGCTGATTTAGTGGTTTCACACCTTCACAAGCGTGATGGCAGCAATTTAACATTTCCCCCACCTTCCATCCTGCTAATGAGGCAGAGGCAAAATGAATAGAGACATCAACATCAGAGACTCGATAAACAAATGCATGTTGGATAGAATACCTGAACACGTCCATGTTTTAATGTCTCCAGGCAATATGTTTCTGGGTTATCCTTTAATCTGTCGGGTTCATTCTTCTGAGGTTTCAGGAACGCCGGAGAGGAATATCTTTAATATTGGAACAAACTTCCGATTGGACTGAAAACTTAGATTTAAGTGGTCAAAGGTCACTTTGATCTCTCATATTTGTGAAAGGATAAAATGATGAAGTGAAGATTTTTTTTTTTTATGGTCAATGTAACACTTTGTCACTCTGACATTATAAACCTTTTTCTGGCCACAAGTCCCGTCCAACATGGACTACAGAACGCATTTAGACTTAAGACGCTTTCCCACTGGTAAAAAAAACCCACTAACACACAGCTTTTTTTGCTTAATGGGAAAAGTTACAATTGGCATTCAGACCCGGGTCAAATGACGCTACAGTAGACCAGGGTAATTATTGCCTTGGCTCTGATTGGCATTGATGGGAACAATAAACCCCGGTTGACACGCTAATCTCCGCGCGATGCTATGCTCCGATGGTAACTTCTGCGACTCCTTGTCGTCTCAGCTACAAAATTCGGCCCGTCTCCGTCCAAGCAGTGCTCCAACATTGTTCCAAATTTGTCGCAAAAAAAGAAAAATGCAGACATCCGCGGGTACATCCCTCCTGTAAATGCACTGATTTGAGGTGCAACGTCTTCTGTTAAATATCGACCGTCTTATTCTGCTTTAAAAGACTTTAAGAGCAGCTGTCTTTAATGACAAGCCTCCTTCATGCGCGGCTCGCCTGCTGCTGTGAGATCGCGGGTCAAAAAATCTAATCGTGAGTTGTGTAATTTTGGCGACTTTGTAAAACGTACAGCTCACGATGAATGTCAACAGAGCAGACACATACATGGAGAGAGAAGCACACAGTTACTAACAGTTATTCACACCTATGCCTTTCTTTGGTTTGATGGTTAATTTATTCTTTCAGATATTTTTAATTCACTATTAAATCCCCCGTCTTGACCACCGTTTCATTAGGAAACAATGATGGATGTAAACTACCTTGACTTGTTTGTGAAGGCAAACAATCACGAGACGGTAATTCTAGTCATGCTTCTGCCGCAGAGAAAAGGTGCAGCAGAGGTGATGGCTCTATTTAGGCGCCTGAGGCGGCTGGGGATCGACTGCACCTGGTCTTGAACCGGGCAAATATAATATTGCAGAGGCTTGGCAGGATAATCTTTAGGGCAGACTGAAGCTGTCCCCATAGGCTCAAAATCCAACAAACTAGAAAAGGTTGTTTAATATATACCCATGTCCCAGTCCTAAGGTTAGCTGTCACTCTCATAATGTACACACACACACACACACACACTTGACATTGGAAAGGAGGCTGAGCAAACAGAGCAATTCCAGCTGTTGTGAAGGCAGCAGGACTCAGATTGTATGAGTCAGTCACAGCGGAGCTTTAATCAAGAGGGGCCCTCTGTGGGACTTCCCTGAAGGACAAGAGAATGAAGTCTGATTGCAAAGCCTTGAGGCTGCTAACACCTCTCCACCAGGCTGAGTCAGAGAGAAGGAGCCGGGCCAATCTAGCTGTCACCGCAAAGAAGCAGAGCAGTTAATTTAGTTCATACAAAACATAGTGTCGTAAAAGAGATAGACGTTTCATCAGGAAAACTGCATTTAAACTCTGTGGAGGAGGGAAACTTAAGAGCTTCTGACGTGTGTCATGAGAGATTGTCTCCAGGTGATGGATTGAATTACACGGTAGCTCTTAGCCAGAGAATGAGGACTCATTGTGCCATCAGGAAGCAACAGCATTTTCTGTCACTCCAGATGATTGGCAGGGCGGCTGTACAAGAACAATTTTATCAAATCATCTATAAAATATAATGCAGGTTTCTTACAAGCATAATCTGACACTCAAATCTGTGCGCTGAAACCTCAATATCCTCCCCTTTTTTATGTAACAATACAAGTGTTTATTTTGCAGGACAAATCAGCAGTGATTGTAGAAATGTGCTTTTGTGTACAGATGACGGATGTGGGCTAGGTGAAAGGAAAACTAATCGTGGAAACTGAAGTGCTTCACTGAGAGTAAAATAATGTGTGAAGGCTTGATGGATGAAGGCGCGGCAGGAACGACTCTTTTGTTTACGCTTTCACAAGATGTGTCAGAAAGCTGGCTTATCTCTGACGGCTCGTCAGCTCGCGACGCCAGGGCCGTCCTGTTTGTACCTTTCACAACATGTCACTGATGGTAAAGCCAGAGTGGAGGATACCTTCTCGGACAGAAATGACGTCCCTCATGTAGAGTTCCAGCTGGTTTGGTTGAAGTGCAGCTTCTACACCTGCATGTGCTCAGATGTTTCCCTTCACTGATTCTACAGGTGCTGGAAATGGTGACAAAGCACAATTGTTCTTGCTGTCAAATAAAATACCGGATTTATCTGGCAACATTTTGCTGAACACCTTTAAGCCTGATGCCAACAAATGTCTCTTCCAGTTTAGCAATCCTCCGTAAAGAGGGCTTGTTAAATTGGGCATTTCAAATACTACAACCCACTACAAGTCGATGATTCAATCATCTGCCTACAAAAATCAGTCAACTCAAATTTTCAATTTTTGCTATATCAGTCTACACAGAGCAGAAGCAACAGCAAGGCAAACTGTAAACGTAAGAAACCAAGTCTCAAAGTCTTTAAGCCAAAAGTCGAATTATCTGCAGGGGTTTGTCCTCTCCAGAATAAACAGAGCTGGTGAATAAAACAGTCTCACTTCAAACGCAGTGTTTTCTTGACCTTCCTCAAGGCTGTAGGTGCTCAAATTGTTCAAAGGTTAGGATTCCTTCAGTGTTCATCGTTCATGAGGTTGTTACCAGGAGCTTTACCTCCTGTAAAAAATGTAGAATCTGTACACACAGACCGGACTTTGGTATGATAAGTGTTCTGGTTTCCAGTTGTAGTCCATATAGTACTGACCAATCACTTGTCAGCAGTCTTCAGTGTATGCAGGAATAACAGTCCATATGCAGAGCAAAAGCAGGCAGAACATAATCCACGAATAATGCCATCCCAGCTCCCATCAGCGGCCATCTGATAATTATCCCTATAAACGTGTATGTGTGTGCAATCTGCTTCACGCTGTGTCTGAAGGCAGTCAGCGTTTAGTTTTCCCGACTTGCTTGAATGTATCAGAAATTATTGATCCGACCTCTGTTCAACAAAGATTTTAAAGACAGGCCTGACAAAGCTTCATTTTGACTTTTTACTAATGTGCGTCATGATGTTGTTATTTTGGCAAATTTGACACCCATTGATTGCAAGTAAATCACAAGAATAACGGGCTTCATCCCGCTGAAGTAAGCCAGAGTGCAGCCTCTGTGTAACGTACTATTTACAGTGAAACTGAGACACACCACAAACAGATGAACAGGCGCTCCTCCGCAGGATGTAATGTTCAGAAGTGACAGTGACAGTTTATTTCGCAGACATATCTGGAGGGGCAAATTTTCGCTTCACTTTTGATCCAAACACACGGTCGCTTCTCAAGTTGCTAACTGGAGTGTAACCAAGGCAGTGCACGAAAAGGAAGTCATTGAGCGCTAACAGGAAATATCATGAAGCTGGACATCGTTCCCAGGGGCATATATGGCCATCAGACAATAGCCGATGGGTTCTGAGATTGCCAGGGGCCAAATTGACAAAATTATTGAATAATCATTTGCTTGTCAGCGAGGCGTCCAAGGCGTTGATCTGAGCAAATGAAAATCCTTCTTTCTGTTAAATGAAGTTAAGATAACGGTGACATGAAAAATAGAACAAAATGAGAATTAAACACAATTTTGAGTCTGACGCATTGTGTGTGTTTTACAAGAAGCCTTTTGTAGTAAAGCAATTCAAACTGTCTCAGACTGGATTAGTATCCAGCTACTTAAAAAGAACAGATAACATATAAACTTTGCATTAAACCAGTTGGTCTGGTGTTGCCTCTAATGTAAATGTGATGTTAGCATTAGCTTGTTGGTGTAGAGTAAGATAAACATGGTTGGACAAACAAGTGAGATTGAGAGAGAATAAAGAGAAGTGGATTAGCACAGCGTTCAGCAGTGGTCTGATCATGTTTGCTCTTGCTCACAGCTTCTCCGAGACTAATTAGAATAAAAAACTTGTTTTATCACTTCTTTTTGCACTTCTTGTCATTAGTTATTCACTTTTTAAAACCAACCCTAGTGTTCAGGAGAACAGTCTAGTCTTTGCTGTGTAACTGGACTCCAGCTATGTATATTTCAATAATATGGCAGTAATGTTTAAGTGTTAAACATAAAGCAGAATATAAAAAGAACTTGTGAAAGACTTGGTGACCTGTCTGTTACTTTAGCTCACTGACTGTCTCTTGGCTCCATCTGCACTCTGCACTGGCTCCACTCCTAGGACTCACTAACATGAAGTCATCTGGAATGATAGAGCTCTATTAGAGTCATTTGTTGTGTTTTCCAGCTCAGGGAGAGACGGAGGGACCAGGGTCCCCATACTTCTGGGAGAAAGCGATTACTTTCAGTGAAATGATGATTTGATTATTGCGCGCACTTGACTGGCATTGTTGTTTGACTTGGCAGGACTCAGCCTTCCAGTTAATAGCAGCACTTACAAATCCTGATGCTTCACACACATCTTCCAACAAAAACACACAAAGCAGAAAAGGCGTAGTAAATCTGCCTCTTTGTACTTGTCCAGGAAATGCAGCGGGTCTAGAGTTTTTTAAAGACCTCTAGACATCAAGCAAAGACAATTTAGCAATGGTATGTTTCTTGGCTTGGCTTTCTTGCTCTATCTAATTTATGGTGGTTGTTGGTCAGAGAGCTCAAAAGGCCAAGAAGAACAAACGGGGTTTATAGGATTTGGCATTTAGAATCAGTTTTTAATGACTTTACCTTGGCTGGATACTTCACTACACTAGTTTCCTCTTCAAACGGACAGATCAGAAGGCATTTGTAAAAAGAAATACTGATCTTAACTTGATTGTTCCGAGAAATTCAACAGGTAACTTTCAAAGGTTTCTCATCAACATCATAGACTGTATTAAAATAACAAGAAGCGGACGTAGCCACTGTTATCCTCAATTGGAGTTTTGCACTTTGGCCACCGCCATCTTGTTTTGGAGCCAGATGTTACCATATTTAGACGTGAGGTTTAAGCTGGAGAGGAAAAAGGGGTTAGAAAGTCAACCGCTTATTCTAGCACTAGCTCAGTTAGCAAGGTGCATCCATAATTCACAGTACTGTGAGATTAATTGGGATGCTACTTTTAGCCAGCCAAAACAGACGTACATACATGCATTAAGTCACAGAACAGAACTCGTCTGTAGCCATGGACAAACTAACGAAGGAGGCTGGTACACATCCAGCTGTGCCAGTAGCGGTAGCCTATAGATGCACTTGTGTCTCTCTTGCAGAACTTGCCTTTCTTATGATTCTTTTATTTCCTTTCTTAAAATTAATCTGGATACTCTCTGGATGTGCCAAAATGATTCTTTTCGGCTGGCAGTCTGAGAAAGGCCTGAAACGCTCCATGAGCTGAAATGCATCGTGTGTGGGATGAGAACTGTGAGCTTTTACATTACTCACTTGTTAATGCGAAATCTTTTCTGTAAATACAAATGATAGCAAAAAGTGGTGGACGTGCCTGTGTTGATGGTGTCTGACCCTTCTCGATGATAAATGATTATCAGCTTTCCTCCATGCCTCAGCCCAGGAATAAAATAGGGCGGCTTTAATTTAAGAACCGTATGATGGAGGTTATTAACGCTGAGGTCCTGGCATTCTGATTGGCAGAGAAGGGGCGGCACATGCTGAATTCTATCGATGACCTAAGGGACAGGGCTTTTGTGACTTACCGGGCGTTCTGCCCGGCTCTTTGTTATTGCCATGTGTCGCCCTGGGAGCCTGCTGCTCTTTCCAAAAGCCCGGGGTTCAAAGCTGCCCAGCCCGATCAGGGAGTGGGGATTGGACCGACGCCAGGGAATAAAGAACATCCCAAACATCTAGCACAAAGACCCCTCTGACTCCATCTTTCTCTTCTACTATCCCCCTCTCCTTCTCTCTCTCTCTCTCTCTCTCTCTGTTAGCTGTTATATATCTCCGTCACTTGGCTGGTCAGTTTGTGTGTCTTAATCCCGGGGTCGGTCATGAGCTATACGCAGCCTGTTCCTCCCTCACAGACCCTGTGTTGTATCTCTGACTCTGTGCCTTATCTATTCCTATCAAAATCTCCCTGGATATCCATCTCCAACTTCTGCCTTCAGCTGATCCCAGCTGAACAATTCTCATAACAGCTCCTCTCCTTGTCACGTCCTGTCTCTTCTTTTGCTCCTTTCCTCTTCCTCTCAAATCGCTCAGATTTCTCTTTTTATTTACCCTTCCTAGTTCCAGCTCTTTCTTCACCTTTGCCGACATCAGATGAAACCCTCGGGAGACTATGGATAAAGATAAGCCCTGTGAGATAGATTGTGTGCGTGAGACAGAGTAAATCCTCCGCCCGACCCCCCCTTCCCGAGCACTGGCTCAGACTCCTGGCACGTTCCGTCTGCTCAGGCTAGCAAAGCCACTAAGCCAGCCTCTACCTCTATCCACCTCCCCATGCACAGCATTAGCTAACCTGCTTTGCGCCTATTCCCTAATCAAAAACATTTACAGCATGAGCCAAGGCCTGTGCGGGGCCAAAATAGACACACTGCCGTTCTCCATCCAATCACCCGCCACCCTTGTCCATGTATTTGCGATGGATTAGCCCAACAGGTGCGTAATTATTCTAATTTAAAAATGCTCCGAGGGGAAACTGGGAAGAAACAGCGAGACAAATGGGTTTGAATATTTAAAAAGTGAGATGAAAGGGCTGACCCATAACTCCGACACTCCCCTGCATCAGGTAATTAATGGTTTAGCCCAACAGGTGCTACATCTGGTTTGAAATTCAATCAAAAGTGAAGAATCAGGTGATGAATGCCCACCCCCCTTCCCCAGCCCCTCCAGGCTCACAGTGTCAGCAGCTGCATCTTCCATGGCCCCATTACAAAGTCTTCCTACATGAGAGAGAAGGGAACACACATACACACACACACACACACACACACACACACACACACACACACACTGTTTAATGCTTTCAAAGTGGACAATTTTGGCCTCGGCCAATGGGAGAGAGCATCTGTGAGTGTTGGATTTGAAAGGGACCAATAGGACAAAGGGATTGTATCAGCTAAAAAACGCAGGTGCACCATGATTAGCGGGCAGCAGCTGGTGAGGTCACAAACAGACACGAACACACAAAGTGCACAAACACACACATACACACACTTTTCAAATGCACGGTAAATGTTCTCTCGTCCTTTCAATCCTCCCTCCATCCTCCGAGCTAACAACAAGTTTTAGGAGCAAATAAAGTACGGCTGTGCCTCCGTCTCACCGACCTTTGATGAATAAAGAAGCAAAGGAAGAAGAATACTCGGCACACAAGTCAATACGGGTTTGAAATGACTACTCTTTGAAAAGCAAGTGAGGAAAAGGATATGAAAGGGAACGTAAACCCTCAGAGAAGCTTTCTTTTGAAAATGGCTGATAATATTTTTTAGAGGAATCAATTTACAGTGTATATAAGTTTGTGTCCGCATGTTCTGCGTTTGAGTTTGAGTCACAGCGACACAAACACACACAAACACGCACAGCGAGAAGATTTAAAGTCTCTGCCGACTCCTTTCAACATAAATCCACCATTGTAACAGGCAGCCATCCCTTCCCTTCCTGGATTTACCTCTCCTCTCTGTTCTCTCTCGCTCCGATCCGCTGTTATCCCCCCGAGACATGTCATCATCCTCTGTGCAGCCCGGAGGTCTCGCAACATCGTAAGACCCATCGTAATCCAATTTAGGATGGAGTGATGGGCAGCAGAGAAATGGCTGGCTTTGAAAGGCACGCACACGCAATTTCATTTGGTGATGTCATTCAAATCCCCCCACAACTCTGAGCTAGTGGGTCGCCGCCGGCCGGGCATCACAATCGCTTTGTGGTTGAGCAGTTAGCAATGCCGCTCCTTGAAGCTAACAGAGAGGCCTTCCCTAATCATCAGAGAGGCTCGAGCCACTTTAAGGTCTCACTGCTTCATTAAAGACCCCCCTTCAGCAAATGGCTCTCTGTCTGACGAACTAGCAGAACATCAGGAAATGGCAGATTGAGCCGTTCAATTACAACTCAACAGCCATACGTCGACGGGCTCGGTTCATTTCCACAGCCTGTCCTTTAAATCCTGGCGAGGGGCTTTCATAGAGGCTGAGAGTCCATCAGGAGGAAGTAGTAGATGAAATCCAAGCTGGCGTGCTAGTCATCTTCAGCTAGCCTCGGGGACTCACAGTTCACTCCTGCACACTTCTGAACAGAGAGGTGTTTAATGGTTGATTAGCAGCCTCTGCGAGCTGCCCCTGTGCACCAAAGGCACTGTCCTCTCCATTTTATGCCCCTCTGAAAAATCAATTAGCACAATTACAAGGCCTTAGTTCCATTAAACATTAATCACAGAGCGTCGGGCTCAGGGTTAGCAGCTAACATTAATTGATGGCTGACACGGCTGTGAGGGAGAGGTGATTACATCTCAGCTTTATAGCGTTCAAGGGCTCATCAGACACATCAGAGAGCATTTCAGAGAGGATGCAGAAAATCAGACACGTCACTGACTAAGGATCAAAGCTGCTGTCGTCTCCAGTTCAGTCTGGCACATTTGCAGCCTGATACCTGACGTCAGCCACTGTCTTTATAGAAGCCATACAGTGTGCTCTGAGGTAACTAAGGTAGCTTAGAAGTTTCTGTGTATTAATCAATCAAATCAAATTATGTCTACAATGTTACAAGCTGCAGAAGTGAGAGCGGAAGTCTTATCTAAATGGTTTTCTCTCCAATGTTTGACTTCAGAACACGTCAAAGACAAAAGGTTTTTCTAGGATAACTGTTCTTAGTTGCTATTTTGTTTGTTGTTGTAACACTTATTTTGGCTACAAAAGGTCAAAGTGCACCACAGCTCGAAATAATTCTTCTGCTTCTAGGTTAATTTTGATTTCTACATGTCTAAACATCAGGTAACTACATACTGTGTTGAGCTTTTGCACACTATTAGAGTCGCATTTAATTGGATAAAACAAGGTGATTAGGAGTCATGGTTTACCTCTCTTAACATTTGTACATAAACAAGCTTACACCTTCATGAATTCATGGAACTTTAATCAGGTTCTTAAACATCTTAACTTGTAGCTTTAGTTGCCATTAGTAACACTTGCTTCTGAGTTTTAACCTCAGTGATTGGTTGTTCCTTACCAGATGTATGTGAGTTGTAGAGACCTATTTTCCTGGTTATTTTTTGTCACAAGATCGTAGCTTTGACCTTCAAATCAAGGAATCACATATTTCTTTATAATGGAACCGTTTCTCATCTTTTATTTTGATTCAATGTTACGTCACTCTGAGCATTGGAAGTGCCCCACATGCCAGGAATCTGCTGTATACTGAGAATGAATCAGACTGTTATTTCGTAAGCCCTGGACATCTGAAACAACCCCTGCTTTCCAACGTCTGTACTTTCTGCTGACCTACAATGTAGGGTAGCTTTGTGTATTTTATTTGAGAACATCATGAGGAACTAAGTAATTAAATGGTACGTATGTCAATATACACTCTAGTCTCAACACTGGTACAGAAAAACAAAATAGATATATATATACCCATCCGTTATTAATCCTCTAAAAATGCAGGATGTTGGTAAGATCCCATACGCAAATGTGCATATATAGAATTCAGCATGAGGAATGAGTTAAGGCAACAGCGCAGCTGGGCAGTGTGTGTGTGTGTGTGTGTGTTCGGCGCTCCACTGGAGCCTACTCTGTGGCTTCTGTATGGCTCTAAAACAGTGGATAAATAGCTTAGCGCTTCAGAACCCCCTCGAAATGACTCCTATTACTATCAAATGGGTTGGATTACATTTTGAAAATCTAAAAGAGCCGTTATGTAGGCCTGTTTCACTTTTGGACTTTGACCAAATTGGTTTGATAACATTTCGAGAGTCTAAATCCTGCCATCCCTGTCAACCCAACAGAAGTGCATATAACCACCTCCCACATCAAACGTCTGTACATTAATGTTTCCTGATAGTGTAACCTGATTTCACTGCTCCAGTTTACAGTTAGCGGTGGGCTGCCTGTCCAGCAGCCCTGCTAATTAAGGCTGAGAGGTTTATCTGGAGTCAGGCTCTCAGGTCCCGGTCAGATAGAGGGTCTGACCAGGACTGAGAGACTCTCCAGAGAAAGAGTTAGCGGCTGGTTTCTGTCTTTCATCCTCCATCTTCCCCAGGCCCCCCTCATTTGTCTGTTGACTGAGGAGGGTCTCCCAGTATCTCCATAACCTCCTGTGTGGGGGGGGGAGCAGAGGTTATTTTCTCTTTCTTCTCCATCTCTTGTTTCCTCCGTCTGTCCGCCTGTCTGTCGTGCAAATACACATGTGCATCTCACACGAACCCAGACAGCCCACCCCTCCTGCACACTCAGACTAACAGGGGTCTCTCTCAGGACGCCGGGCTAATTTTACCCCACAGAGGGTGGAGAGGGGAGGGCGAGGGCACATTTAGAGGTGTTATTTTAAAATGAGGCTGTAAGCAACCTGAGGGCATCTTATCAGAGATGTAGTCATTCCTGTATGTGCATGCGACCCTTACTCTTGCTATTAGATACATGTAATGGCAGATATTAATGGCTCTCTCTGTGGAGTGATACTGTACTATGGATTGCAAAGAATGCAACCAACTCACGCCCCCACACACACACACATACACCCACACATGTATTCAGTTTTGTTTCCAGAAAGTAATTTATTCTTTGCTAACTGACTAAGTACAACAGTTACTTGTTTAAAACTGGATGATTCAGCTCTGTGTAGATATAAGAACGAGCCAGTTCTTTCTTTCATTTCTTTATCTTAACACACTTCCTGACAGTCTCATTTGCGTCAGAGATGAGTAATTAGAACTAACCGACATTGGTGCAACGGAAGTTAAATTGCTCTCTCTTTTTTATCATTATCTTGTTGTCAGAGTAGCTGCAGATTCAGCCCTTCTTAGAACTGTATGCTCACAGTTGGGATTCAGCTGACTGCAAACTTCATTGCCATACTCCTCGAGCAAATTGCTAATCAAAGCAAAACACAGCAAGACCACTATTAACCGCTGTTCTCTCTCTTCTTCCTCGTCTCTCCCCTCTCTTTCCAGACAGTGAGATTGTTCCTCCAGACTGCCTGCGCCCGCGCTCCTTCACCACAGTGCGCTCCTCCTCTCTGCGGCGTGAAGCCGACGACTCCCGCCTGTCCGTTAGCCTGTGTGACCTCAACCTGCAGCAGGAGGATGGACGGCCGCCCAACAATCACGCCCACCGCCACACCCTCCACCTGGCCTCAGCGTCCTCCTCCTCCACCTGCCCCATTCCACAGAACTCCCTCAACTCCCAGCAGTCCTCTCTGCTGCCGTCCTCCCTGGAGAGTGACCTCCACTTCCACCAGCTGCGCGGCGCCCACATCAAGACGCTGGACGAGCAGACAGTGGCACGATCTGAGCACGCAAGAGAGGAACGCACTCTCGTCTTCACCAACAGACCCCTGCGCACCGGGGAGACTGTCTTCATTAAAGTCACCAAGTCCAGCCCAGCACGCTCCGGCTCGTTGTCTTACGGGGTGACGTCCTGTGACCCAGCAGTGCTGCGTCCCAGTGACCTGCCCTACAACCCAGAGGCTCTGGTGGACAGGAAGGAGTTCTGGGCGGTGTGCCGGGTGCCCACGCCTCTGCAAAGCAGCGACATCCTGGGCTTCTTGGTCAACCAGGAAGGGGAGGTCATCCTCAGTCACAACGGCACCAACGTGGGCATGCAGGTGTGTGTGGACAACTCCCGCCCACTCTGGATGTTCTTCGGTCTGCATGGGGCCGTGACTCAGCTGAGGATTCTGGGTAAGTAAGCACCGCATAAAGTGACGTAAGATGCAAAGAGGTAATATGAAGGACTGAAGAGGCACTCAGGGAGTTTAGTATTGCACCTCCATACAGTTTGGAACTTGAGAGGGACAGAAAAGAACAGACAAAATCATTAGAGGAGAGGCTGAGATAGAAAGAAGTACAAGACAGCGAACATACATGTATATTATAGGACACTCAGAAACAGTGTCACCATTATATATTTTGTCACAGAGAGCTCTTACATGTTTACTGTTCCACTCAGTATCATTGGTGTTTATTAAGACCTGGATACCTGACTCAAAGAGAATAGAAGAGAAAGTTTCTATTTGTGGGTTTTCTTCCCAGAATGCATCCCACTGAACAAGAGCAGTTGTGTTTCTCCTGCTGACCCCAACCATGGAAGGTACATCGTGATGACATTACAAATTTGGATGAAAAGTTCAGAACTGAAAGAGCTATAATTGGCCATTACGAGGTGTCCTATCCACAGTTTATCAAGCGTCTCTTTCACAATGGGGCTTTGAGAGGAAAAATCATTTTGGGCAGCAGAAGGATTTGTTCTTAGTAATTCATCCATGCTCTGGTCACATGTAAAAAAAACTAAAATTAAACTAAGATATAAATATCAACATTATTTGTTAATGCCATGTGCTTGCATTAAAAAATTACTACATGTACCGAAATATTGTTAAAGGCTTTATATGCAACGTTTATGTCCAGTAGATGTCACACTTGAGCACCAGCATGAAACCTAAACAAATGCTCTGTGGCCACACCTCTGCCATACACAGTGTTGCCAGACTTAAAACACAGTAATATCGTACTGCAGCTTTAAAATTATCGAATTTTACCAAAAACGTACATATGAAAAAAAAACAATAAAGGGTCAAAATACCACACTGAATTGCAAAACTATGCCCCGCTGACCATATTCATGTGACTACACGGAGGTCCCGTCCGTACAAGACGGCAACTGTATGCTTCACACAACAGAGTCAATTGCAGCCCATTACACAATCCTTCCTTCAGTTATTACCCTTCAAAATAAAAGTATCATAGCTACACTGGTTGGTGAAGAAAAGCGTCAGAGTGTCCCACTGAGTGTCCTGAATCTCTTATAGCTGTGCCACACGCTTGGCACTGTTTTAGAAATGGCCATACATAACCCTGCAGAAATCCTTGCAGGGCAAAAAAACCCGCAAAATTATCGTACCTTTTTTGGCATTATTGATCGTACATCGTACAGAGGACAAAATTATTGCACAAATATGATAGTTATCGTACATCTGGCAACACTGGCCATGCAGCAGCCACCTCCCCCAACCTACCACCTGCTACTTTTGCCATCCGGCCTATTCTGCTGTATCGTTTCGGAGACATTTCTAAGTGTTATTTTCTACTATGTAGCAGCAATTGAACATTATTATAACAGAGCAAACAATCTAAATTGGTTATAGGCCTGTACAGGCTCATCTACGCAGAATGCATGTTACGGCTCGAGCTGCATTGTACTGCTGCGGGCTAACGTTAGCACACTTTAGGTTACTAAGCATGTTATTGACCGTGATATGAATACGCTACAGACCACTAAGCAAGCAAGCATAACATTCAAACAAACAATGAGTTAGCTATCGTCCCTAAACCCGCATGAAACAGGAACGCAGCGCCGTACCGTCCATGTAAACAAAGAGCTGAGCACAACACACACAGAGGGAGTTTGACTTCACTCTCTTTTTAGGAGAAGTGTCCCTTTACACTCTGCAGGAAAACTGCATGTGTGTCAGGTGGAACAGTCCCAGCACATCATGACAACAAAAATCTGACACAAAGTAAAGTAGAAGACTTACAGTTTAAAGCTTATCCTAATGAATGTGATGGACACAGCAGGCATACGACCTTTGAAATTGTGATCTAATTCACAAAACATTTAACTCGTGTATCATCAAGTGTTCACGTTATTTGTCTACCTCCTGTATGTGTCCACAGTGGAGTAATGAGCACCCTTAGTTCTCTGACAGCATGCTTTATCTTGTGGATAATCCCACTTGAAAGAGTAATTTATGGTGGAAATAACCTCCTTTTAGCCCAGCGATGCGTCCCAGGTCAGGAACTCACAGATCAGGATATTGATCTTCATTTGGCTGGGCACACCGCTGGTGAGACCTCCGAGCTCCGTGCTTAATTCACTTACTCCCCGGGGTTGAAATCTATTTGTGCTAAGTGTTGATTGCTCTGACAGTATGCCAATGATGTAAACCACATCCCCCACTGTTTGGAAATTACAGTGACCAGCACTAAAGGGTCAAGAGTTAGAGAGAGTACTTTATTACTGTGTTTGTCACAATATTTACAGCAGATGTCTCCGAGCAGGAAGCTTGTACACATTCCTACGATTAGAAAGAAGAGCACACGCTCTGTCACGACCCGGGACGATGAAAAACAGGAAGTGAGGGAGCAGAGGTGGGGGGGCGTGACCTGCACGCAACAGGAACAACAAGATGTCTCAGCGGGGGGGACACTTTGCCTGCCAGTGGTTTGCCGGGACACCTGGGGTTTGTTTACAGCTCTAAATGCTGATAATGACCGGAGGGGCAGAAAGGTGTGTGGCAGTTCAGTACCGGCACTTCATTTCGCCCTGCTGAGCATATTGCTGTCCTAAGAGGTGCAGGCAGCTGTGAGCAGTGTTAGGGAAGCTAAATGTTCCTTTGCAAACGATAAAAACTGCACACTAGAAGAAGCTGAAAGACAGCACAGCAACATTTTGCAATAGTAAGATATTACAAAAATCAAAACAAAATGTTCAATCATTAAGTAAAAGTAAAATTTAGTAAATAAACATAAGGAAATACAAATAATATAAGAAAAAAATATTGACAAAAACAATTATAAAAACTGGTTAGAACATCCATCCATCATCTATACTGCTTATCCTGGTCAGGGTCGCGGGGGGCTGGAGTCTATCCCAGCTGTCATTGGGTGGGAGGCGGGGTTCACCTTGGACTGATCGCCAGTCAATCACAGAGCTGACACACAGAGACAGACAACCTTTCACGCTCACATTCACACCTACAGGCAAAGAGTCACCACTGAACCTAATAAGCATGTCTTTAGACTGTGAGAAGCAGCTGGAGTACCCGGAGGGAACCCACGCAGTTACTCAGATACCTGCCTTCCAGAAAGCCCAGGTGGTGCTACTGCACCAAGCGGGGTCACTTAGTTAGCCAGATAACTTCTAAATAAATGCATCGACTTCTCTGAAGAATTGTTTGGAAATAGCAAAAATAAATACCAAGATTTACTGACTAATGTACCAGGTTTATAGAGTATATTCAGATTCAAAACATTAAAAATTATCAATAAAAACGAACAGTTAAAAATCCAGTATCCCGGAATACACCTGAGGCTGAGGCCTGACCTCGGCAGAACAATCTGTGCTGTGTAGACTAAACTCAGATGTGCGATTTTGTATCTGACAACAACTAAAGAGAACATAATGAACTTGTACTTTTATTTTGTGGCCAAAGTTGTTTTGAGTGTGTGTTTTTTACTACATAAAAAGTCATTTAATTGCTTAAATCACTTTGCAAATATGAATGTAAGTAAACTACCAGCAAGCTACTGCAAAATACAGTTGAAATGCTACTTTAATTATATGTAGTTCAGAGCTCCTCACTGTCTGAGAGGTGGGCGGCGCTCCAAGATATGTAAAGTGGAAGACAGCTCTGCAACAGGCTGTCATAATGCGTGCCACTCTCACTGGCATTTGTTGCCACATCTGCCAAAGAAATTCCCTAAAAATGCTATTCAGATGACAAATATACACATGCTGTTGAAATGATCATTTTTTTAATAAGCTATGATTGCATATATTCACCCAGTGAAAGCAGAGCAGTTGACAGTAAGAAGGCATCCTCTTTGTCAGCTGTATAATGCAAATTGGCGTGTGCAGCAGTGGAGGCTGTCTTCTATTAATGCAGCTCTAAAGAGGCATAACAGCCAAAACAGCAGCGGCCTTTCAAAGGTGTCACAAGTGTTTGTCTGTGGAGGAAGAGGCGTCTATAAATACATCCTGCTTTCCTTCACTGACAGCAGGGGAAAGGAAGCAGAGGTTAAAAGAGGTTAGAGGGGAACAACCTCAGCTTTAACTACACATGACAGATAAACCTCTATCTCGTCAAAAGTCTTTATTTTAAACTTGTGTGTTACTCAGGGGAATTCACTGCGTTCACTTATGTTATCCTCTGTTAGCCTGACCCACTTAAGATCAACTGACAGCAAAGTTACCATGACAGCAACGTCAATAGAAACCACAGTGAACTGAAACACAATAGAAAGACATTATCAGCGATCATGGGCTGTATGTGTTTCAATTACCTCTTCAATTTCTAAAAACGGTCTGCCAAGAGAGCAGGAAGTTTCACTATCCACGCTATATTAAAACTAGTGAGGATATTTAAGTTAAAAGATTCTACAAATGTCTTAAAAATAGTGAAGTCCATTCAAAATAAGTTAATTTGTTTGACTCAAAGCGAAGATTTAACAAGGTTATTTCAATATATTGAACATTTTGCTCAACTTTATTTATCAAATGCTGCTGCAATCACTTTGACATCAGGCTAAATACCCAGGGAGGAAACTAGTCTGTTGTACCTTCAGTCAGTTATCCTGCCTAAATGTACATGAAATAGAAATGAGATTGGCTTGCTAAAAGAAAATAATAATCCCAAGCAAACTACTCTATATACATGTCAAATACCAACTTTGAGATGTAACAGAAATGTACAACAGTTCAAATGACTCACAAACTGTGTCTCAAGTCAGGGGCTGCATCCTTTGAAGGACGCGGTCTACATAGGATGAGTCATCCGTAGCCTATGTAGACGCTGAGGCTGAACTGAAATAAGGAGGATTTCCTGTTTGTGTCACCAGCTGTTCCCGGCCTTAACCTTGCGTCACCAAATGCCACTCCTGTCGCCTAGCAATGGGTGGCTAGTGGGCTAACTAGATATCATAATTAACTTCACGTAATGTGTAATATTTCATGTGTCATATTTTAAATGTGTAATCCTACCTGCTTGATTGAGGCAAAACAAATTTAACATCTAAAATGTATTTATTCTTATTATTAATTCATTTAATATTATTTATTTATTTTCCTCGACCGCTGACGAGTCCACCATCTCGTTTGAATTGGCGCGTAATGAATCTCGGGATCTGTGGGCCACAAAGGATGCAACCGATGGATCCTTTGTGGCCCAGGAAAAGGAGGACACATTTCTCAGCTGCATCTGAAGGAGCCTTAGAAATGGGACAGCCCTGGATGCACTGCTATGACGCCATCGGCCTTTAAATATGGGCACAGCTATGGTGTTTTCTCTGTAGGAATACATGATGAATACATGATACTGTAGTAATCTACAGATTCTGCATAGAAATGCAGAATCTGTAGGCAGAGATGTAGATTTCCGGGAAGGCAAGTGTTCTGTTTGAACTACGCTTGTAGTCCGAGTAATATTTACCAATCACGTATCAGCAGGCTGCGGCCTATGCAGGAAAAACAGTCCATGAGGAGAACAAAAGCAGGCGGAAAGTAATGTTAATGACATCCCGGCTCCCATCAACGTGATCTGACAACGATTTAGCTTCTTATTAATCTCTATAAACAGACATGTGCATGCTAACAGCTAACAATCTGTTCTAGATCTAAAATTTAACTTGAATGAATTCTCTTGACGCTGTGTCACAAAAGCCATTCAGCATTCAGATTTCCTGACTTCCTCGAATGCATCAGAACGATTCAACAAACGAGCATTTTAAAAGTTGTCTTCTCCCCATGAGGACAGATCTGACAAAGCTTGAATTTTTACTTCTTACAAATCAGCATCATGATGTTGAAATTTCGGCGAAGGTAAGACCTGTTAATAACAAGTAAATCACAAGAAAACGTTTTCTCTTTCTGCAACAATGCAGCACGTGGAAAAGGAAGTCTTGACGGGAAGTCAGGAAGTCGCCCGGCACGTTCACCGGTGTCCCCAGAGGTTATAACGTCTCAGACTATAGCCGATGGAATCCAAGATTGATACTGTGTTTAATATTGTCAATGAACTAAAGGCATAAAACCAGTAATAGTATCACATTAAAAGTTCTAAAATCTTATAAAGATCATTTCAGAAAACAAGGTTCAAACAAGTGAAATGTTCTGAAAACTCTGACGAGAGGAAATATGTTGTCAGACAAATGTGTGTTTGTCTCCTCTCTGACTTAAAAAAACAAACCTTGCGCTCTTTTTCAGTGCAGAAAAGAAAAATGTTTAACTGTACAGTAAACACACTGCTAGATCCTTGTTTTATCTCACAGAGAGATCACATACTTCACTGTTAAATTACATTTCAGCTTGGCGACTGTGCATAACAGACCACCTGCTTTTTCTATTTGCATTTCTAACAATCATTTACTGAAAGCAGAGAGCCCTGACAGCACAACAAAACAGGAACAGCAGTACAATGAAACCGGTCGGACGCACATCTCCTTATCCGAGCAGATCTTGGAAATCCCACTGAGGTGTGAATCATCTTTATATATACCAGCTGCTGCGAATCAGGAAGCAGCTCTTATCTTGCCCTTGCAACCTGTGATCTATCGCTTTGTGTTGACTGGAGAGCAGTTTAGCTTTCTGTAAGGCTTGAATTGGAGCCGTGCCTTCTACCTGGAGTGAGGGATGTTAAACCTGAAAGCTGGGCTCTCCCAGAGGACTCCTCAGGATGGAAGATAAAGCAGTCATCACAGAGGCCTCCTGCTTCAAACAAAGCACGAAGTAATGGAGCTCTCTAATAGGAACAGACACACTCAAACAGATACATGAGGTCAGCTCAGGTCAGCCAGGAGAGCTCAGACAGGTTAATGATGGTGGATGAAATCGATACTGCATTACTTCTATCGGTGCTAAAGGCAGGAGATGTAATGCAAAGTTTTTCATTTTAGATTAAGAAAGTGTGTTTTTCTGGACAAAGGGGTTCATTTCCTTCTTCATAACCCAACTGCAGAACATTTTGAAAGTGTTTACAGTCATGTTTACTAGCTGGTAGTCTTAAACTTCACTGCCTTTGTTGGCTCATTTCTTTGCTTCATTGTGCCTCATTTCATATCACGTCGACCGCATGCTCTGCTGCGTGCATGTGTGGGACCCACATTGGCACTGCCAGTGGTCACAGTCTCAGCAGGGTAACTTTAATTTAAACTTCTGAACAAGACTAAAAGTCAAAAGATGTGAGGCGTTAATGCCCACAGCATGTGAGGAAACAAACGTGTTGGATGGATGACTCATAGAGAAACAAGTAAGAAGAAAGGCCGTCTTTTTACCAAACTGATCAAACTTGTCAGGGGCAGATCTTCATTGTTAGAACCTCAATTTAATTAATCCAAGGTGGCTCAACTGTGCTTTTAGCTGATATGTGCTGATATTGGGCACACCCTCTCGTGTGTTACTGTTTCACTCTTAAACTGTTGGTCTGACAGACTGACTGATTGACTGCCATCCCCACGGCTACACCAGCAGCATGGTGCACCCTGTGTGAGGGTGGTTTAGTCTGACATGTATTAAAACTGACAAAATCTGTGTTTTCTAAACGCTCCATGCCAAGACATGTCACGTACAGTCGCACCCACTGGGACACACCAACTCTTGGATGGCATGTCACCAAAGTCCTTTCTCTATTGTCCCAATATCTCCCATTAGTGTGATTATACCAAAAACCTGAGCAGCTGACAGTTGAACTCAAAGAGGGAGATATTGAAGAGACCTTGTGCGTTGCGGCGTGGAAATAGGACACCCATCCAGTGACCCACTTCGCCTGTATTATGGATTCCATTAAAATGTCAGCGCGCTCATGCTCGAGTGAAACCTCTCACCACCCACATCCTCGTACTCTGCAGCTGCCACGCTCCTCTCTCCTCCTCTTCTCAACTTCTGCTGCTTAGCCAATGTCTTGGCCTCTCCTGTTCTCTTTTCAATTTGTTTTTGTTTTCCTCATCATTTCCGTGCTCACTGTGTCTCTGTCTCCTCCATTCTCACACATGTAACTCTGCTAAAGTGTCTGTCCAACAAACATACACTGTGAAAAAGGACTTTTGGGGGTAGTAAATAAAGTCCATGCAAATTGTGTAAATTTTACTAAAAGTATACAAGTCAGCAAGTGAATTATTGAAATGAGTAAAGTTTACCTGCATTACCCAACTTAAACAGTAACACTTGCAACCCAAAATAACATAATCTACCCAAAGATATCGGGCCTGTGCTGCAAAGTGCGCATGCATCAACGATTGTTCTTGGCTGCAGGCCAGAGTTGGATTCATCGGTGCGAGTATTGCAGTGTTCAGTGTTTATATATTTTTTAGTTAGATATTCAGATTTGTAGTCGCTGTGTTTGTATATGACAAGAAAATACATTCTCAAAAGGCTGCACGGTGGTGCAGTGGTTGGTGCTGTCGCCTCACAGCTAGTTCAATTCCCAGTTTGGACAAAGTTGGTCTTTCTGTGTGGAACATGCATGTTCCCTCCGGGTACTCTGGCTTCCTCCCACAGTCAAAAGACACGCGCGTTAGGTTTATTGGTGACTGTCAGGTGAAAGGTTGTCTGTGCCAAGAGTTATTATCACTCCTTAGGAATTAGTTGTGTTATCTAATGAGAAATGTTAAGTAAAATCTACCCAATTCATTTTCGTGTATCATAGCTGTTAGGTACTCTTCATTTAAAACATAAGGTAAGATTTACTCAGTCAAATAAAGTGCAAATTGTTACCTCAGTTTTATTGAGTAGATTCTATTGGTAGCTTTTTATATTGTAAGTGCGTGCATACACACAAGCTAGTATGCTCCACCAAATTGTCTATATCTCAACTTATCTGTCCACGTCAGCTGTATGTTTGCTCCTGACTGTGAGGGTGTGGGGGCACAGGAAGTCAGAGGATCTTGGAAAAAACTAAATATAATAACATTAGCGAAAAAAAATGTAATATGTGAAAGCTATTTCATGAATTTATGGGGTTGTAAAGAATCCATATATGTTATTATTAATTTAGTAATCCCACTTAATCCTTACCTTCGGAAAAGTATCAGGGCCAAGTGATTAAAAACTATAAGAGGAAGTTGAACTTTCTGTACGAGTGCGAGGAATAAGACAGCTGAATCAGTGAGTTTAAACTTCGATTTTATTTAATTCCACACCTGTGAATGTTTCACACCCGGGCTGTTTTTGCTGGTTCTGTTTGCTAAAGCAGTAGATTATGAGGGGTTAGCATTTTCTGCTCCTGCAGACCGAGCAGTGGATAACATTCAGGATGAGAGGCGAAGAAAAACATGGTACTCCTAATTATCTTTTTATTTCAGAGGCTCTTTCAAAACCTTCAACACTGATCCTTTTTCTTTCACTGACCCTCGATCTTTTTAGTCATACTGCCTGCATGCAGATGTGATACGCACTCTCACTCTCCTCGCTACACCTGATGAAGAGATAAACAAAGTCAGGGATGTACGATGGTGTTGTCCTTCCAGAACAGCTCCTTTGTCTCTCAAGATAAGATCCCACAGAAAAAAGAGACTACTAAGATTTTTATGCAGCAGCTTTGACCTCACTTCCTTATGAACTGTTTCCCTCTCCTCCAATCTAAACACGCGCACACAAAAACAAACCTAAGTGCACATTTATTCTGATGATGCCTCAGAACAGGAGATACTCTGCAATTAGATTAACAGCCACGCAGTCTGAAATGGCTCGTGCTGGAGGATTGCATTTCACTGAGGAAACGTTAATGTAAACTATTTCTCGTTCCCCTCCTCTCCTGTCTTTATTTCTGTTGCTTTCTCAGTCTATAAACAGGCCTGGAGATGTTACATTTAACCCTTCACTCCCCTCGTATCGTAAAAAGTCTGTCTCCTTATACGCACAAACACGCTAAGCTCCCGACCCTCGGTCTCCTCCTCAGCACCCCACGCCCCACCCAACTTCCTCATCACATACTCTGCATACCTCCCGTGCTTTAAGGGAGGAGGCTCTCTCCATAGATGTATGTGCTAAAGATGGATGGATGGATGGATGACTAGATGGAGAGATAGCAGCAGAGATGCGGCCCAAGAGAAGCAGCCTGACGTCACAGCTGTTCACAAAGGTCGCTTTAATCTAGAGGAGACCAGGCGGGATCAGGGCCGGGCACCACAGATCCTGCCTCAGCTGCCCGAGAGGGGAGGTGCCCGGCTGCCAGGGGGATTAACTAGGAGAGATGGACAGAGAGGGGGAGGGGGGGGTAAGGATTCAGTTCCTGAGGGGAGCCACTCGTGCAGCAGGGCGATCAGGCTCCAGTAATCCGATGAAAGGTGAAACATGACGAGTGCAGTCGCACCTTGTAAGGGTGGCGCAGTGGTTAACTTATCAACACTCACAGCATGGAGGCTTTAATCTGAGCCTTTACACACATACAGTTCATGTGTTGTACATGTAATCGCGGCGGTTTTCTTTAGCTGCTCACAGACTTGATCCTGACTGATCATTTTAAAGTCAAACTGAAACCGTTTCAGAAGAAGACTCGGCCATGCATCTGCTGCCTTCTGCATAAGGTTGTTCTGTTGTATCATAGTTTGTATCTTTCTCTCTGTATTATTGTTAGTGTTTTGTGGTCAAGTCACTTTTGTGTGCATTATAATAGGGACAACAAGTGTTTGCATAAATATAGTGTTTCGGTGTGTGCTCACACGTATGACCTGCAGAGCTTCTCATGCACACTGCCTGGATAAGGAGTGTCATTCTGCCCGGTGTCCCCTGATACAAACTTAGGGTGCTCCAGGTGACCTGTTACATCATGTTACACACTGTGCATACAGTACAAGACATGCACACTCCAGGGGGGCTTGGGAGCACCAGGGTAACCCCCGGTATGCAAACAAAAGAGATGCCTGACTAACCCCCACCTCCTCCCCAAAATACCACCTCACAGCTGCTGATGTGGAGTCATGCGAGTGACATGTCCACTCACCAACTGTGACAAAAACACTGCTACTCTTTATGACCTGGCTGTTATTGGACGGGTTGTCTTAATTCCAATGACCCATTATCGGTTTGGCCCTCAAATGAGACGGGCCTCTGTCTGGTGTCCCGGGGCATCAGTTGGATTGATCGGACTGCCGGTGCAGATGGCAGCAGAGGGATGCGGGCTGGCAGACTGCTGGGACGTTCGTTAGCGTGGGGCTGTCATCATGATGTTGCTGGTCAGTGTTGACGGTGACTCTGCCACAACAGATGACTCCGGTTTCACTTTTTTTTCCTCCCTCTGTCAGCTGTCCAGGAGAACAGACACACCATGAAATGTTCCTCAGCAAGATTCACCACAGTGGATTGATGCTTTTTGATAAAGTGGCTCCTGAAAACAGGACGCTTAAATGTGCTCACAGCAGCTGATTTGTGATGCAGTTGTCTGTGTGCTATTTTTGACAGCTAGCTTCAGGGAAGGTAATTAAAGTAATCAGCATTTACGTTGGGAAGCAGCAAAGCATTTGATGGGAATTCTTTGTTGATGATTATATGCTTGCTCTGCAAGGCAGCTCATTTGCATCTTAATTTGTTGGGTATTTTGGTGCCTCTGAAATACCTTTGATGGCAAACTCTTCAAGTTATTTTAAATGACAGAGAATACAAGCAGATTAGTGACATTAGACATCGCCTGTGGGACACATTTAATTAAATTTTTATTAATTTAAATAAAACAACACATTTTGCCTCTCTCTGCTGGTGCTACTGCTGGACGGGTTAGAGCTTTCATTGTTTTTGGTTGTATTTTATTTTATTGTTTTCTGGCCACATAGGGGCAGAGGAACAAGCTGGAAGCCTGACATATGACAGATTATTGCCCTACAAAGCTGCTGTGGCTAATATGTTAGCAAAGAGTTGCCTTTTAACTAATTAAACAGACATTAGCAGCAACACCTGACTGTTTAGCAGGCTTTATCTGACTGCCGTTTGGTGCTAGTGAGTAGTGTACACTGGATTTGTCAGAGCATTTTTTTACTGAAAACAACTCCCTGTTGCGACTGGAAACAAAATGGATAAGACCTAAAGATAGCTATGTTTACAACCAAAACAATCTGAAAGTGCTAACCCTAACGTGTCTGTCTAGGCATCATAGGCATTTCAACATGTGTCCCCTAAACTTCTTGGAATTCCCATTTGTTTCCACCATCCATCATGTAAATATAGCATATGGAAAGAATGGAGGACGCCTGCTTTGTTTCCCAAAAAAGAATGGAGGGAAGAGCTCTTTTCTCCAGTGATTTATATGTGTGCATTTTTAAAATGACTGCTCTCACATATTGAAAAGCTTTCTCTGTGATTATACGACTGTGTAACGCCTCAATAATGATGAAAAGTTCATCCTGCTTAGGTTCTTTTTCTGTATTATTTTGTATAAAAAAATACAAAAAGGATGGAAAAAGGAAAAACCTATTGACCCATGCTGTAATTTCTGCTTTCTTTGTGATGCTTTAGCCATTAAACGTCTTTTTTTTAAACTTTCTATAAGAGAGAACTCTTAGGTTATTCTTATTTGGTTTCCAGTGTTTTAGACTAATCTTCTCTCTCTGTGCTGTATGCCATTGTGCCCTTTAAATTCTGTTATTCTTCCAATGCAAACTACAGCATCAATCTCCACAAATTGACTGGTTACTGAAGTTACTCGAGTTCTCATTAGAGGTATAGACAACTAATTCCCTGTGTTTATCTGCTCCGACTAGGTTCCACTCATCTCGGGGATCAGCGTGCCACTTCGAACCCCAGCTCGCCCTCCTCCTCTCCGCACACCCCCAGCGCCCTGGGCAGTGGCAGCTCAGATCCGGTGCTGAACGGAGGCCTGTGCTCTGCTGCTTACTGCAGCTCAGCGGGGGGTAGGTACACCCAGATAGGAAGCTACTACTGCAGAAGCAGAGAATCAATCACCACACAGGGGACTGAGAGGAAACCATTATGGGACAGTAGCAGATGCCATCCTGCAGCAGTTAGGAACAATGGCCAGCGCTTCATGGTCCCACAGCTGCTGCAGATGCAGCTGGATGTAGGAAAATGTACGGCACGTGTTATGTCACATAGCAAAGTCATGTAAAAGGCCTGATGCAGTGTTTTTTCTATGAGATCTTCATAGATGGTACATCAATAGTGGACATAGCATGATGTTGCACATTGGCCGTTAGCTGTTTTGTATTTTGGCCGCCGCCATCTATTTTTTTTGCACTTTAGCTAGTAGGCTATTCTGTTGAATGGTGGAAGGTATTTCTATCTTATCTCAGTAAACTAAAAAGTACTAATTATATTGGCATGATGGAAACAACTCTTGGTAGTTAAGGTTGCTAGCATGTGGTGTAGCTAAACGTGTAACAAGTTGACCTGTTAGCTGCAGTAGAAACTGCTAGGAGCAAATGCTACCAAAGCAAATATGCAGACCTTCAAAATTACAGCTCAGTCAATCTCATTCAGACGTGTCTCGTCTTTTCTCATTGAACTTTTCTTTTGCTGTTAGCCTAGCTAAGTAGCTAGCTTACTATGTAGCTAGTCCCCATTCATTAATACTACTTTCAAAGCTCTGATTGCCCTATTGATTCTACAATAGTGAAAAAACTGCAAGCACAATACAAAACATATTTAAGTTGTTGATTTCCTATGATCCTGGCAGATTCAGTCATTTTTAAAAACATCTTGCAGAAGCTAAGTTTTTCTCTTTGTCACCTAAACTTCATTACAAGTGCATGTCTGAAAATACATGATATCACATTTAAAATCATTTAGCTATGTAACTCATCCTATCTTTCCTTCTTTTACATTTTATTTCAATTTCACCACAGGAACTAATCCCAATTCACCAGTCAGCCTCCCCAAGTCACCTACGTTCCCAGCAGGCCGTGGGCCTTGGTCCGACGAGTGCTCTATCTGTTACGAGAACACGGTGGACACAGTCATCTACTCCTGTGGACACATGTGTCTGTGCTACACCTGTGGCATCAAACTCAAGAAGATGTCCAACGCCTGCTGTCCCATCTGCAGAAGGCAGATCAAAGACATTATTAAGACCTACAGGAGCACGTAAGAGGACGACGACCAACTGACCGACGGCCTCCCTAAGAACAGCATAATCCCAGAGTCGGGGAAATTAATGTCTAAGTTCAGGGAATATGAACTCTGGTACATACAATTAATGTTGGTTGAACCTTTCCTAAGCCGGTACGCCTACACTGGGAAGGTCTCTTTCTCTTCAGAGTTGCGGCCACAGCCACCCTGCAGAGGGGGCACAGGGAGTGGCAGGGGATGTTGCAGTTAGAATTTTTGCCAGAAGTGTTTGCTCTCTCTGGTATCTTGACAGACTTTAAAAGAGACAACCAATTCCAAAATACTTTATTTTGTTGAGCCATGTTCTTACATTTAGGGACTGCTCTCAAGCAAATGAGTCACTTTGGAGCTGAATGTCTCAACAATAGTTTCCTTAGAGAAAGCTCCTGGTGCGTGTTTCTGACTTAACCAGTCCATATAAAAAAGCACACCTGCAGCAGGTTACATCTCAGTATGTCACAACTTGTGTCTGTGTGTTACTGAGACATGAAGATGAGAAATCAGTCTGGTAATGATGAAGTGATGGATTTCTGTAGTTGTTGTGGTGATTATCAGTGAGTGATGTGCTTAGAGATGCAAGACGGTGCTGAGTATATTAAGTAGGATTGTAAAACCTCTTGTACTCGTATAATCTAATGTACCTTAATGGTAGTTCTATTGCAAATGTCGGTGGTAGCTATATTGTTGTGCTAGCTAGCTGCTTGCTCTGCAATGTGGTATGTTGCACTGAAGCTTCATCCTCTCAAAAATGCCCCGTTACTGACAGAGGATAAAGAATCAATCTACGACCCTGCATCCAGCCGACTCAGCAGCTCCGAATCTATGAAAGGAAACAGGAAGTGGACAAAAAATGGATTATCCTCAGGGCCAGCAATCTTTTCTCAGAAGATGTGAATTATTTCTCTAAACATTACCTGTACCCATACCTAGTGCACTGTGAGCGCTCACGACAAAGTGAGTTCCTCTGAAATAGTTCCCATAACACATAAATGTAATGGACTCTGCCATGGTATCAGAAGCCACCACAGCCTCCTGCCTTAACCCAGAGATGGTCCATTTGTCACATGCGGATGTATCGTATTCTGTGTTTTCCAAAGCCCCTGAAAAAATTACCAAATAATGCTGTTGTGTGGCACAAACTGTTCACTCAGACAAGAAAAAAGCACACCAATTTAAAGATATTTTTGTAACATAAATCCATCACATTTCCAATATTTAACTATTAAATCTTCTTAAACCTTTCGACAGGCTTCACCAGCAGAAACAATCCTTTACAGACATACTTTAGGGGCGCATATTTTTAATATTTGTATGATTCCTTTCCCCTAATTTCAGTATAAAATCCCCCTTATAATTTCAGCTGTAAATACAACCCCTCAGCAGTAAGCCATAGCTTATTACAGGAAGCTGAGAGGCTGTTTTATACAAATAACATTGTACTTCATTTTGTAGATAATCTCCAAATGGGGCTCAAACCTATGCTGCTATGGTGTTTGCTAGCTGTCCTCTCCGGGCAAACGCTGACAGTGATGTTTCACACATCCCTCTCCCACATTACAGTTTGATTACGCTACTGCTTGAAGTGTTAACTCACATTTGAATGTTATCTTTATGTATTTAGAGAGATTTTTATCGGTGTGCTTGAATTTAAAAAACAAAGAAAAAAACGTTTTTTTTTGTCTATTAAGTTTGTTTTGATTGATAATCATGATTCATTAAGTTTTCTTGTTCATCCAAAACCCTGAGAATCTAAATTCATTCTTGTTTTCTAATGGTGAGAATATAGAGGGTTGCTTGTAACTTGCCGCAATCAGAGATATTGCAGTACACAATCAGGACCTCGTTGCTCTGAGGGGCAAGATATAAACTCTTGGTTTTATTACAGTTCCTGTATTTCAGGTGTCTTTTTTTGTAATTTATCTTCTTGTGTGTGAGCCCATGTTAGAGAGCCCCTTATGTATTTATATCTCTTATCATTATATAGTCTGAAAGCCATCGCCGTATGGTAATGATAAATGTCACTTTATAAAGCTACTGATTGTAACCTTGTAAATGTTTAGGCCAGCGTTGTTTTATTTGTGCAGATTCTCCGACCAAATTTTCTTTACTTTCAAAACATTGTATAAATGTAATTCCCTGTGTTTAGTTTGGGCACATTCATTAATTTTTGGACCACGTTAATTGATACAGTTTGTTCAGAGCTAAAAAACATTTGGCTGATTGATCATATATAATCTATCTGCACACACATTTAATGAAAGGATGTAACGCCATTTTTATTTTAGTTTTTAATTCAAAATACTCCACGGCTCCTTGAATGTTACTGATCCTGTAATTTACTATTTATTTATTCCTCTAAAACTGCTTTCCTGCGTGTTTGCTTTCTTTCTACATTGCCTCTAGAGATACGAGTGTGTCTGGACGATCTTACAGCAGCACATTTAGAGATTCTTTCTGTAGATTCTTGGTACTTTTTAGTCATGCATGGGTAAACTGTTCACTGTGCGTGAACATCGGGACCAACGGTAGATGAGCATCAGAGTGGAACGCTGTTAGTGTTCATGTAGACTGGAACCAGTGGCTAGAAATAATCTATATATACAGTATATGGCCATTGTTGTGACACAGAAGCTTAAGTACTTTGCAAACCTGCTTTTCCTTTCTTTTTCTTTTGAAACAAAGTGTTTGTTTGTGAGCTCTGTTCAGTGTGAGTCGGATGATTGTGGTTAATAAACTTTCCGGATGTGTTTGAGCAAACTTGTTTGTTTGTTTTGTTCCTTAAAGTTGCATTCATTTATCTTTTTCAGCACAACAAGCTCCAAACAGCAGTTTAACAACCATAACCTCATAAGAATGTAGGATTGCTTATTTCTATCTCTCATTATTTGTGAAGTTGCTCTTTCACTCTCCTTTAACCTCTGTTTTGGTCTCCTCCAACTGCTAAGAAAAGGTTCTGCCACATTATGTCTGCCTTGCACTAAACATCTTTAATGAAGGCTGAATTTAATGATGTGAATCAGAGGTGGAGCCAGACGTTACAAACATTGGGGGCTAAGCCCAAAACTAGAAGGGTCCGAGCACGGTCCCCTGGGGAGATTTATATCTATTTTGAAGCCATTTATATTAGTAACACGCCTATATTCCATTCAGGAAAAAATGATAGGATCCCAATAAAAAATAATCTTGTTGCCTGGGCAGTTTTGAGTCGACAGCCTATTTTTTGTATCTATATGTTTACCATCTCTCTCTATCAATGGGACTCCACATCACAATAGGTGTTGAGGATGACTTATTTGCAATGCCTGCCACATAAAAAAGGGCACAAACTGTCTAATATTTTTTGTGTTACATAACATTGGTTGGGAATGACGAGACTCCCTAAAAACATGGTATTTCACCTGTGGGGGTGCCTTACGTCCTGCGTCACACAGTGTTGTCTCGTCAGCTTGCATTCAGCGCTCGTCTTGTCAGTTTTCAGATACGCTAGCATAACCATAGCCCAAAAAGTTGTTTATTATGCTAATTTTTGCTTTAACTCCAGGATTAAACCTACAAGAGACCTCACGCCTAAGTGTAACTTCAAACTTCTTTGATAATTGAAGATACACTTAGATTCTATCATTGTACTGCTGGCATGGTTATAATGGTAAATGAACTAAACTAACTAAATAGTGCTATCAAAATATATTGACATTTAGATAGATTGATGTCCAACAACAAAAACATACTAATATGGGGGTCTGTATTCTGATATCAATATAGTATCTTGCATCAATACATGCCCAGCCCAAATGAGTTTACAAGGCATTAAGGCATTAAGCTTCCATGTACTGTACTTACTGTACTGCATTTAACAAAGACCAAAGCCATGCCCATCCGGGTGAAATACCGTGTTTTTAGGGAGTCCCTGGGAATTACATTGACATACACAACGGTAACATTCTGAGGCCGTTTTCATTTTACTTTGCTGCAGAAGAATTGTCAGAAATTAATTTTGCTAAAAGAAATCTGTGACAGTTGAACTCATGCCATAATAATCTGTGATAGTCTTATGGCAAATCAAGGACCCCGAAATATGCCGAGTAAATGTGGTCTTCATTACTCTGAAGTGAATATTAAGCTGACGGAGGAACATTTACTCAAATTATCTTCAATTTCTTACAAAAATAGCATGATAGAATTGTTCTCACTTTCTCTTTTACTCCTCCCGTTCATCATTCTTTCTTACTCCTTAAATCCAGACAGTCATTTCCACCTCTGACCTTTACTAAACAATTCTCCACGTCTGTCTTTTCCTAACGTCTGATTTTCACTCCTTCCTCCCTCTCTTCCTGCTCATGCTCTATGTGCACTTTTTTCTCCACTTCTTTTGAACATTTTAAGTTCCCCAGACCGCATATGGTATGATAACAGTTAGATTTGATATTTCAATAAAGATCAAGCTTCCTATGTGTTAGGATATGAAGACATTGTGGGGCCTTACACCCCAGTAGGGGGGCCTGGGGGATTGAAAGATGGAGTTAGTTAAAGTTTTTCCACCTGGACCTGAACGCATCTCTCCTCTCCTCTGGTTGTTACTTGTGTGGGGAAGTGCACAGTGAGTGGTTGAGTAAGTAAGAGAGAGAGAGCGACAGAGTGATGGTAAATGTGAGGGGGCAGAGAGAAAGGTTTGGAATAAAGTTGTCAATAGGCAGAAGGCTGAAATTTACCATCGTACCTGGGGCTACATTCAAAACGTTTGAGGCTGTGAGGCGTCCCTCAGAGACCGCCTATATCACCCATGCCTTAAGAAGAAGAAGACGAGATACTTTATTTATCCCAGAGGGGAAATGTATTTAGTTTTTACTCTGTTAGTACAAACATACTACACACACAGGCCCGAAATAAACACATGCACATGTGCACCGAGCTGTGGGGGATTCAATGCCTTGCCCAAGGACACCTCAATTGAGCCCAGGAAAGGAGCTGGCCCGTACTCAGCTACCAGCCCCAATTCCCTGCATGGTCCATACTGGGACTTGAACTGGCAACCCTCCGGTTCCCAAGCCAAATCCCTACAAACTGAACTAATGCCTACCCCAAAGCTGGCCCTGATAAGACGTAAAAGTTTCTGGGCTTTTGAGAAAGCATTCAGGGCAAAAGCCTAAGAAGGCCCCCCCAAACCCCTGCTCCGCCGATGATGTGAATATATCGTCAAAAACCAAAAGGTGCTGTCTTTGGTACCACGCAGGGCTGCTGTCACCAAGTGCTAACTGAACCCAACATCATAACTTGAATGCTTGCTTCCTACGATGACACTGTGGTGATAGTGGGGTAACAGTTGGCTCCATTGAAAGTTAAAATATGGAGGAATGTCAGCTCCTAATGCTAACCAGGCTAACTTTATGTCCGCAATCACGGCAGATACCGAAAACTCCTGCACACGCAGGGGCAAATGAGGCAAAAACTGCTTCTGTTCTGCTCCTTTATTTCATTTTTCTTGTTAATTTCCACCAAGGGCAGGATAGGCAGTAAGTTTAATAGGAATCGCCTTTTAGTCTTGCAAAAAGCGACCCTGCAAGAACCAGTCTTTTCATGATATTTTAGTCTGTGACCAAAATGCCTGAGAGGGTGTCATAAGTCCTCTAGTGCTAAGCATTAGCTGCTAACGGCTCCAGAGTTCCCTGTGTTGGTTGACATTTACTTTTACTTTACATCAAGATAAAAGCTTGGTTTTTACAGGCTGCTTTGCCTTTTATACCTCGGATCTGGTGATGTCCTGGATTGAAAAATCTCAATATACCTCTGTTTGCTAATGGACAGTGCTCTGTCAGACCCTTCTGCAGGAATAATGACACACTCAGGCTGTGTGGATTTAAATGCTGTTTGGCTCTGTGCTGCTGAGGTGTCACATGTGTTTTTTTTGCTTTTACTTCTGCGATAGGCTGATGTGTGAAAAAGATGTGTGTACCCAACGTATTACCCATGTAAAAGTAACTAGTATACTGGTACTGTAAAAAAATTCCCGTCATGATTTACTTGGCGTCAAACGGTGGCACCAGTCTGAACACGTCTTCTGTTCAATTTCATTTAATAACTCAAGATTTATGAATGGCCTTTACTCTAGCTAAAGGGCAAAATAATTTAAGTGTTTCCTTTCTTTTGCTAAGGCACTTCAATACCAGCAGTTAATATTTCCATAATGAAGTAGAAAAACAATAATTTTGTTTTTCTACATCACCTCTGGGTTTGTATTCACAGAGGGAAGGCCTTCTGTGCCTTCATTGATTATTTTCAAAAAAGATCACCCACGTAGTATTTTAATGGTTCTTACAGGGACCCCTTTGAACCCTCCTTCAGTAACCTCTTCTGTAAATCGAGCTGTTACAGGTTCCTCTAGGAACCCCCCACATAAGCAAGGTTCCTGAACATCCCCAGAGTTCCTCAAGGCTCTCCTGATTCTATGAGTGTATATAGATTTGGTGTTTGCATTACTACTTAAAGCTACAGTAGGCAACATTATTTCATAATAATTTGATTAAAATAACAAATTTTGGTCATTGCATTTCCCTAACATCGCCTGCCCCTTAGTATTTAGTTTGTCCGGTCTGAATTAAACAACCAATCAGGGTTAGCTTTCCACGTAACTAGCCAATCACAGCGACTCTGTACAAACTAGTGTCATCCGGCTTCTGCGTGACTTGTGTCAGCAGCGTGCACGCAGAGGTTGTGTCAGTCAGGAGCTTTGCCAACTTGCGGTAAATTTCCTGTACCTCCTTTGCTGACAACGGCATATTCTGCTAAAGAAGTAAGAACTTAGAGGAGACAAAAAGCTACAAAGACAGCCATAAATAAAAAGAGGGATCAGACGAGTGGGAGTGTAAAGGGCTGAAGAGCGAAGCGATGCAGAGGTAGCTCTTACGGTAACAGCTAATGGTAGAACTAATCTCCAACACCTGGAGGTAAAAAGGAGGTCCACACCAAGAATCATAACTATAATGATAACTTTAGTATTATTTGAACATTTTGCCAGCAATAAAGTACACTTTTTTGAAAAAACAGCATCTCTCTTATCTCTCTCTCCTTGCCTCGGTGTTGCAGACAGAGCACCGCACAATGGCTGCACGGCACACACAAGTTGCAAAATACGTGCATGTTTGGCGTAACGGATCGATACAGAGAGGCAGAAGGTTTTTTCCTTGTGAATGTTCATGTCGATTACTGCCACTTTAATTCATATGAATGGAGACATTGTCATGGATAAGAGTCACCTGACCAACCACTGTAACTACCAACATTTTCTTGTGGCTTGACACAAGACAAATCTTAGTTCTTCTAAAGATGTTTTTGTTGTAGATCTGGTGTGTTTATAGCAAATTTTTAATATTAATGATAATATTTTGTCAGTGGGCATAGTTGGCAAAACAATCATCAGTTAGATTCCACCCACTAAATTTTTGTCAGGCTTTCAGCTGTAACACTCGGCCTTTTTTAAGCAGTTGAAGTTGTCTAGTTGACATGGAGCTGTAGATGTTCAAACTTATCAGGCTTATCGTCCATGTTGACTTTGTGTGATGTGGTCAAAAGCTCCAGAGCAGGTCAGTAAACAGGCTGTGTCACCAATATGTTCAGTTACTTCTGCATAGACTGATGGAGATAACCATGGAGTTTATGAATTTAAAGCTATGTGCATTGAGCAAACTTGTTTATTTCCTTTAAGTTAAAGATTTTCATTTAAATAAATGTCTGTTAAGTATACTATCTATCACCGAATGAGGTAACACAATAGTGATTAAGCCAATGGCCCACTGATGAAAGCCTTTGCATTTGCAGTAGTACAGACTGGGTGTCTGTGGCGACATTCGCTGAAAAAATCACAAGCAGCGCCCAGTTAGTGACGCCTTTTCCTATCAGCCAGCAGTGGTTGGTCTGCCAGAGAGGGTAGGCGGAGCTAACCGGCTGCTTTTCCGGTCTCTGCAAGTGCTGCAAGTAAACAGTAATCTACTATGGCTGAACAAACAAAGAAAAGATTGATGACTACAGATACAACTTAAATAAGTGAAAATCCAAAGAAAAAGAAACAAATTGGGCACTCAGATGAAGGCAAACAGTCTAAAAAGGAAAGCGACCGTCAGCGAGGAAAAACAAGAGTTCAACTGTCACACATGCAACACTGTCTGGATATCTGAGAAGTGTGCCCCAGCAATTACTGTTTATCGCCATGGGTGCCACCAAAGAGAACCAACACTTCGAGATTATATCTTGAAACAAGGAGGTCGGACTTTTCTGCAGTTCTGCAGCGTTAATTTTGTCCTGTCTTGCTTTGATATTGCTCTTTTCATAAACCAGATCAGCCCACCAGCATCATCTCAACACTTGTCAAACTAACTTAAACACTGATCTTCCTGACCTGCTGCAACACTTTACCAAAGACACTGATTACAAAAATCATAGTGTGTCTGTTTTAACTAATGTTGATTGCTAGCTTTAATGCTTAACCCTAATTAGCCTAACTAACATGAAATATGAAAACACCAAACCCCTTCTGCACTCCTCATTGTTAACCGGCAGCCTCGTTCATCATCAACATTTAATAATTTACTCTTTGTTCCTTTCCCAACATCGGCCCTGCACCATTAAGTTGTGTAGATGACGCAGGGTTTTTCTTCCTGTAAAAAACATTGTTATTAATTTCATAGACGTCTGGTTGAACAGTTGACAAAACAATCTTCATCAAAGTCCAAAAATAAAGTTAAAGTGCTTCCTCTTACAATCTCGATTTTGTCTCTGAGACCGAAAGAAAACGAAACATGACTTGTCCTTTACCTCACACATATCCAGCCGTGCCCTTTGAGGTCCGACTGAAACACAATGCTAAGTCATCCGTGGGGCCCCGCATTCTGTTACATCATGTGCTCAGCCTCTGTCCCAACCACAGCTGCTGCTGGGGGGCCTCAGGGTGACAGGTAGGGGATCAGGAGATCACTGGAAATACTTCCAGCTTTGAAACTTACATTGTAGATGTGCTCCTGTGGGAATGACTGCACTATAAATTCATGAAGTACCTCATCCAGACGTCTCCTCAAAGCTCCCCGATAGCCATCTGTCTGCAAAAGACCGGCTTATGACATCCCCATATTAAAGAACTGACTAAGGGATATGAATAAGATGAGTAATAAGCTCATGAAAAGAATAATCCAGACGAGTGTATCTAATCCTTTCCATTGTTCAACTGAGCATTCATAACCCTGCCAGAGATCGTCATCCCTCAATGTTCACAGCCAATATTATTACTTATGCCATATAAAAACGGCCTGAACATAATAGAATTTCATCAAAACTCAATGTCAACGTACATATTGAGTTTGTAATGTGCAGGTCTATTCATATGAAAATCTCCCTGTGCTCGCTCTCTCTCCCTTCATCACTGTAATGTCTGCAGGAAGCAAGACTGGTTCAAGAGAGACATCTAGTGGAGATGTGTTGCTATGGTCACCTGTCTGTCAGTCAGCACATGAAGGGTTAAAGTTTAAAATTGATTGTTGTGGGTTAAAAAAGATTAAATTGACTTAAAGACAAAAACATAAGCAGAGGTTCATTTTTTTCTGGAGCTTTCAGCAGCATCTCACAGTCTTCTTAAGTGGATGAAACCAGACATCAAACATCATCTCAGCTGTCCTCAAAGTGTCCACAGCAAAAACATAGAACAGAAAAAGGGGGATTGCAATCTCTTCTATTCTGTATGAACGTATGTTATTACATGACTATATTCCATACTTTTGTCACATGATAACTGAATTATCTCATGACTTCGTCAAAGATCGTGATACAGGGTCAGAGCTCGGGAGAAAGCAATTTCACAGGCCTTGAGGCAAAAATGAAAACTCTGATGTTGAAGATTTTTTAACGATGGGTCAAATGACGTGAGAGGAAGCACTTTAACTCAGTGTGACTGCAGTGAATTTAAAAGAAAATGATTACCTCAGCGGGCAGTTTTCTTGTGTGTTTTAGTCATTTAGCTGAATGTTTGTGGTTCATATGAGCTTACAGAGTGTGTGCAGGGCTTTGATATATAAGGTCAAACGATAGATGTTGATGTTTAGATAACTATGTAAACCTACAAGTACAAACTTACAAGTTAGAAAAATCTATCTCAGCAGTATCTATTGTAACTTTCTCTGGCAGAATGCACCTGAGCCACAGAGGTTGGGAAGCGGGGTTAAAGGACATTCTGGTGTGATTGCTATTTGGTCACCATGGTGCAGAAGCTATGCAGAAGATTCATGTAATTTAGTCTAACTTTATTGTCTTCATACGCCACTGAGCAGCTTTCACTGGGATGAATAGGCCCTGCATGTTTTATCCAGTTTTATTTTTGACTTTACATTAATAGTTTTCCTGTTTCAAACTGCCTCATCATTGTGTTCCAAGTTGTTTTCAGCAAAAATCTCTGTTGAAATTATCGATAGCTACCTGCTTAGCACCAAACAACAGGAGTGTTAGCAACTTGCTAGTGAACATAGTCAGCAATTTAGCAGCTTGAAAGCAGCCAACACAAAGCTAACTAACAAATTAAAGAGTGTGAATATTCTGGTTACATTTATCAGTTATACAGTAACACATCTCCTAATGAATGCTAGTGTTACTCTGCATTAGCTGATACATTGTGTTACCATGTGCGATGCTTAAAATGCCTAATGAGATTCAAATTTGATCTTTTGATATTCTCTTGTTTTGTCAGCAGAAAACATGTTAAAAGTATTCAAACCACTTCAAACCAAACAACAGGCAAAGTTAGCAACTAGCTAGTGAACACAGTGAAGCATTTAGCAGCTTCAGTGCTAAATATTGTATTTAGGAGTTTGTGGAGACCAACACTAAGCTAACTTTGCTAACTAAAAAATGTAAAAGAGTGTGAGGATTCTGATTACAATCATCAGTTATACAGTAACACAACTCTAAATGAATGCTAGTGTTACTCTGCATCTGCTGGGTGTCTTTATAGGCAACTGTTAGCTATCATTTAACGTAAAATGTTTAAACAGTGATACATTGTGTTAGCATGTAACAATGCTTATAATGCTTAATATTGGCCTACAAATTTGCTTATTTGATATTCTCTCATAATTGTTGTTCAGGTGTTTTGTCAGGAGACAATCTGTGAAAAGTATTTAAAGCTATAGAAACAAATAACAGGCAAAGTTAGAAACTAGCTAGTGAACATAGCATTTAGGAGCTTTAGAGCTAAGCCAACACTAAGCTAACTTAGCTAGCTAAACAGAGAGATACTATTTGAGTAACATTAATAAGTAACACAACTCCAAATTAATGCTAATGTGACTCGGTGTCTGCTGAGTGTCTTTATAGGCAACTGTTAGCTGTCATTTAACGGAAAATGTTTAAATAGTGATACATTGTGTTAGCATGTAAACAATGTTTTTAATGCTTAACATTGGCTAACAAATTTGCTTATTTGATATTCTCTCATAATTGTTGTTCAGGTGTTTTGTCAGGAGACAATCTGTTAAAATATTTAAAGCTATAGAAACAAATAACAGGCAAAGTTAGAAACTAGCTAGTGAACACAGTTTAGCATTTAGGAGCTTAAGAGCTAAGCCAACACTATGCTACCTTAGCTAGCTAAAAAGAAAAATAATATTTGAGTTACATTAATAAGTTACATCAACAAAACTCCAAATGGATGCTAATGTTACTGTTGGATTCATTAATAGGCAACTGTTAGCTAATATTTATCAGAAAATTTAAATACTCAATATTAACAGAGTGCAACAGGATAAATTATCTGGTACATTTCAGTCTTAGTCGGGACTCACCTGTGTTTATATGTCATGTTTATCATCCCGTCATCCCTGTCTCTCTGCATGATACTATTAAAGGGTTAAAACGGCCTGAGAAATAATCTGAAGGAGAAAAGCATGAATGATGGGAAAGCATGAATGATAGCCTGACCTGCTGAATCCGCCTGAAAACTGATATTTCCCTTAAAGAGCTGAAGATTTGTGGTGCTTCGCTGGGACAGTGGTGTAAGCACATATTTCATGTAACTCTGGACACAAGTCATAAATCTCTCACACAGGTTTGGATACAGGACAGCAAAAGCTCTCGTCTCTCCTCTTTAGTGGGAAACTGGGGCCCCGAGAACTCGTTCGTCTTCATTCGTGGCTCTCAACCTCCTCACACTTTTACTCTCATAAGTCATACCTCTATATATAACCAGCTGCATTGTTCTGCTCCTGCACATCTAAACTCACTTAATCTGGCTTTCACAATAAGGCGAATAAAGATAAATGTCTCAATCTGTTATATTACTGTCACAGACTACCTACAGGGAGAGGGGGGGGGTGTTGCTGCTCTTTATCTGCAGGAGCACATGTGACTGGAAGTGTTAGACAAAAGAAAAAGGAGTCGGTTTAAAACAACAAAGATAATACATTTAATATTGTTTCTCTTTTGGGCAATGCGAGATACAATGTAAACATGTACAAGATACAAAAAAAAGGAACAAGACTTGTCAAAATGAAACGGTAGATAAGAAAAGGCCCTGTTTTCAAAAGGGATGCACATGTGCAGAATGTCTCCAATCAGAATTTGGACTCTATTTGCCTTCAGCGTATGTCATCCTGGTACAGTGATGTACACAGTTATGAGGGTTTGAACAGACTAGTGAGTGTACGTCGTCACCATGTATGATGACTCATCATCGGATGATTCATTGACTCCTGCTGTGATAAAAAGCATCCTCATGGCATGTCTTCTGAAAACAAGGAGTTTGAGCGAAGTTCAATTAACACAATTTGCAATAACAACAATGGAAATAAACAAAGAAAAGAATAGCACCTCCTTTGGTCCAACTCGAGGCCTGTAGTTGTTACTGTGTTTGTTATTGTGGTTGACATGCTGGTAACCGATTGTTTTTGTCAGAATTTACAGATCTGGAGCTTGATGGCACTGACTTCCAAGTGTTTTTGGCACGCTGCTCTTGACAGCAGGGTTGGTGACAAACTCTCTTCAATGAATGCAACATCAAGGCAAAAGGCTCCACCTTCCCATAAATCCACCTCAGCTTACCTCCACATCAATCATTTTTTTGACAGCTCACCTCCACCACAAAACTCTGCCACGCAGAATGACAGCAGCCGCAGTGCTCTTGATTAGGAAGCTGTTAGCGCTGGAATATCGTCTGACTGGCTTAGGGTTAATTAAGACACACTGTTGTGCTAATTAGAAACGGGGACTCAAACAGAGACAAAGAAAAGTGCCACAGAGACACAGCTGCGTGCCTCGTTCCTCGACACAGCCTCTTTTCTGGAGCTGGGAGACAGCTCCCGCTGATGCCCGCCGGCGCGTCAAACAACTGCAATTCTGTGAGGAAGTTTTCAGAACGACATAAATAATCAGCATCTCCTGATTCACAGGCTTGGGAGTTGTTTTTTTTCACCCCAGCTGCTTGAGAAAAAGCAGCTTCGCTTGCTCCTTCCTGCTCTTCACTCGCACGGGAACAAAAACTAGATATTAATTAAAAACCTACAAAATCATCCCATTAAATACCTCCCACCTGCTCCCACACACTTACTCAAACTTTCTTATCAAACCTGCGCCTCCTTTTATCAAACAACTGCCTTTATTAACTCAGCAATCACACATTTCCAGAGCTGGGTGCTGTTGACTTTTGAATGCCTTTTGTCATTTTTCCCATTAAAAGTTAAAGCTTGTTTCATTGTATGTGAATAAACCCTTCGAACCCTGTGTTTCACTTTTACGGCATTCAATTATTTTCTCAACTTTCACACAAAAGGGAATACGGCAAAAAACAGAGACAAAAAATCCACCTTTTTTTTGGGCTCATTCGAAAAAAACGTTTTCAACACCCGGCTCGACTCTCACACCCTCAGGGCTACATAAGATCTGAAGACACTGACAGCAAAAGAAGCTAAAAATCAGAAGCAGGATCAGATTTTAAAGTTATTCTTTGGATGGAGAGCGAGACTGAGAGAAGCTGCTGAAGTGTGAACTCAGTCGTCTCTCACTGACTTGAAGTTCCTCGAGAAGCAGCTTCAAAAAGAGCTGCAATTAAAACATTGTTTGGACTGATGAGATTTCAGAGCTCACGTTCATAAGAGAGCTCATTAGGTCTGAGGTAGAAGGAGGTGAAAGGAATTATTTTTCATAGTTTTCATGGTGGATGTGGTGCCCACCAGCCTTTCATCTCCCTCCTTTCAAAGCAGATCTCCTCTCACCGCGCTCTCGCCTTGTCTCCTAGAATCCACTATCTGATCCATCTTATGTCTCCCTGCATCCTGCTCGCACAAACATCCTCTTTCACCTCCCAATTCTCTTCTCCTGAGTGCACCTGCAAACAACCCATCTCATCATGCAAAAACACAAACATGCACACAAACAACCCCCCCCCCACACACACGCACGCAAAACCCGCCTAGATATCTCAATCATTTCACCAGGAATAGACTCGGCTCGGCTGTGTCGAGGAAGCAGAGAGATAGGAACACGTGGCGAGGGAAGAAAGAGAGAGAGCTGGGGAGCAGAAAGGAGGAAGAATATGCTATGGCAGCAGCTAGTGTTTGGGATTACAGAGCTTAAGGTGCTTCACGCTCGAGAGGTGCTGTCCATTTGTTAAAATAAAAAGAGGGCGAGGAATAAAACGGGGTTCTGATGTAGTGGAGCTGTCTCACCCGGTTGACCTCCGGGAAGATGTCAGGAAACTCATATATTTCCTCTGGCATGAATGACTCCTCCTCATCAGGGAGTGTGTGTGTTGGCATGGGTGCACACGCTCAGCTGTGCAGGTGGAAAGCAGAGATATTACCTCCACCAATTCCATTTCCATCCTGCCATGTGGATGCACGCAGGTTTAAGAGCGGTGTGGCTGAGAAAGGCTGAACGGATTAAGTAAGAAGCCTGTTTCTTACAGGTATAGACATACATTTTGGGAAATACTGGGACATTTGCAAAGAGTTAGATGAGAAGATTGATACCGCTCTCATGTCAGTGTGCCGGGAGGTAGTTGGCCTAGCTTTGCAAAGAGACTGGAAGCCTGGTGTAACAGATAGCCTGGCTCTTTCAGTTGTCAAAAATCCACCTTGCATTGCCTCTAAAGCTGAGTCATTAGCCTACATACCTCATTTGTTTACTGCGTACATAAACCAAGAAGCGCAATAGATACGTTGTGGTTTTTCAGTCATGAAGTGGGAGAGATGTTGGCCGACTTTTTGACAGAGCCAGGTTAGCTAGTTTTCCCCTGTTCCCAGTCTCCATGCTAAGCTAAGCTAGCTGTCTCCTGGCTTTAGCTTCTAATTTGCCACCACATGTCTCGACATCACAAGGTATCAAAATTCTCAGCTTACGCATGGCAAAAAGCAAGTCAGGGTATCTCCCAAAATGTCAGACTTTTTTTTTCAAGATAGCGTTTAACCCAACATAAGGACATATGGACACAAGCTCCCTAACAATACAGGGACCTCTGTGCGTTGGCCTGTACACTCATGAAGTCTTTAGCACAATGACATGTATCACCTGTACCACATTGATAAGGCCTGCCTGGGGCTCAGCAAAGAGAAAAATAAAGGTTTTTCTATATTTGGCGTACATCCTGGAAGTTGATCGATTGAACTGAAATGGCCTGAAGGAGCATTCATCTCTAGCTGTCTTGTTTACTGCTGAAACCATCTAGTCCACGTCTCTTTGCCAGCCTTGCCGACGGTTCCAAATGTCTCCTTTGCCGTGGTGAATGTTGAGGGAAAAGTCGGTCTCGGTTCGACAACGGTGGAGTAAATGTCAAGAGAGGCATCCGCGTAGGTGCAGAGAGGACACACTCCAGAGGGAAAAGAAAAGGAGAAGAAGAAGAAAACAACAACACAAAAACAAGAAACTATCAAAATTCCATTCAGGCACGAACGTGACAGCTCAGAGCAGGGCCACTGAGGCCCCTGATGATGGGCCCATGACTCTCCGTCTGTGAAGAAGACCCCAGGTGGCTCTAATGTCAATACAGAAAGGGTCAGCAGGTTTCTGCCATGCCATTCATTCATTCTGTCCGCTGCTGATCCTCAGCAGGAGGAGCACAGTTTCTCATGTTCGTTTTATAAAAGTCCATCACGTCAGGGGATAATGAGATGTCACATACGACTGCTTTGGTCCAATGAGTTTTCTGATGCTGATAGGGCCGCTAACATCTGCTCTTTTAAAAATGAAACACTTAAAATGATGGTAAAAGCTCACGACTGGCAGTTTGACTGGCAATATCTACTCCCAACAGATGTAATAGCATTGTTCACAATTCTTCCAGACCTTGTGTGACCTTGTTGAAGCTTGATGTGTTTCTTATCTATTGCACATTTCCTCACGGGTACATTTTAGAATTTGACAAAAATGGCAAAAAATGAAAAATAAGGAAATAAGAAAGCAAAGATAGATGCTACAAAGCTAAATGTACGCTTGAAACAGAACGACTCCCTCGCTATTTCAGCCAAGTGAATGGATCTTAATCAAACAAAGCGATATGCAGTAATATGTGCTGGAGCGAAATGTTTAAAGTGATTCAACACATTTACATAATGCCTTCGTCAGGATGGGAGGAGGGTTTGCTGCCTGCCAGCAAATATCAACATCTAAATTCAGAGTTTTATTGATTGGTCCTTGTGTGGTTACATTTGTTTATTTTTCATATCTAAAAATGAATCAAATACTCCCCAAAACATTATTTAAATAGAGTCTTGATTTGCATATTGAGGTGGGTGAAGTCAAATTGTAAGTATGTATGTATAAAGCTAATATGTGATATTTTGAATAGGGGGAAGGTGATTGTCAAACTGTGATAAGATATAAAACTATTCTCAATAAATATACATAAAATCAGGCATTATGTAAAGCACAATAAAGATGAAGGAAGTGCCCATGATTTGCTTAAGTTGCAGCACACAGCATAGAAAAAAAAAGGAACGTTTCAAATTTTCCAAAAAATAAATTATTGTCGAATAAAAAAAACACGTGCTACAAAATAGTTTTAGCTGCATTCGGATTTTTTTTTAAAGAGGAAAAAATATTTAAATTTCTGTACACTGTCATTGGTGAGACTCACTGACCAGCAGTGCATTTCTTTTTGCACTGAGGTAGAACGGCTTGTAAGCCTGGTTGATGGCATAAAGATCACGTTGTAGTACATTGGCTGCCCACAAGAGGTCTCTGTTTCTCCAATTCTACCCAAACATTAGCATGGTCACTGTCACTGACAGTGTCACCTCTCATGTGAGGTGAGTTAAAAAAAATTCGATATTATGTAATAAATAACATGCTGAGTATGAACTGCATCTTTACATTAATGCACCATAAAAACAGGTTTAAAGTGCACTAACTCACAAAACAGAACCACTTCGTTCCTCGTTATTGCCACTGTGTGATCACAAATTAACAATCAAAAACAGACAAAAAACAAATATGCTCACTAAAATAGATAACTGCGATCTAGCAGGTACTGTTCTTAGTTTAAAACTATGATACTGTCCAGCAGAAACATAAAAAAAGTCAGTGTTCAGCCTCAGACAGAGAGCTCACACCGTTCGTTAGAAAAAGTATTTCAGCAGTCTTGAACATCAGCCATTTGAATTTTGATTCAAGCTCAGAATATCAAATTCTCTTATTTCACTTCTGCAACGGAGGACAATGATTTCTTATCTGATCATTTTCGGTGATTGACAAGTCTAACTGTTCTAATCATAAAATATATGAAAACAAAACTATAATTTGGAAATTGGATGTAAAATCCCTCCCATACAAAGGTTTTTTCATCTTTGTTTTCAGTTCAGGAACATAGATGTAGTTATAAACTTAAATACACTGTATTACTTGTACCATAAATAAATAGTAAAATCACTTAACTGCCTTTGGTTTGATCACATTATGGGCTAAATGCTGAGCAAATATGTCCCTGGGATTCAATAATTTCATTGCATTTCCAGTATTTTAACACATCAACGCAACAACTGTATTATGTTACGTCTACAAAACAAAATATATATAAATTAATTGTTCCTGCAAGTAAAAGCATTGGAGTAAACGCAAGCCCTTGTAAACGTATTGTTCATTTTCAAGGTTATTATCTACTCAGAAATGAGGTGATTTGTTCTGGAAAGTACTCAAGTTCAGAGTTACTCCTTTTCATTTTCCAGGAAACTAAAATATCTTACTGGTTTTTTTTCAAGTTTCACAGGTTTTTTCAGACATTTATTATTCCAGATATTTACATCTGGGTTTTAAAAACATGAATATTAACATTTATATCTGGGGCTCGAAGATCTACAACGAAGTATGTCAAATTATCATACCGGAGCACCTGAGTATATTTTGCCAGTTGTCAAGATGGTTCTAGAAACGAGGCAGGAGCTTTTAGTTTTCCAATTCTAGGCTGTCGGTTAAAACCGATGTCACAAGAAAGCAGAAATAATTCTCTAAGGAAGACTTGCATGAACACAAGACATTAAAACATAAGCAACGAAACTAAACAAAGAATCGATAACGTGATTAAAATGTTTTAGTTTGCTTGATGACTTGTGGCTTAAAACAAATCAATTCTCTGGTGAATCTGGAGACTACATTTTGGTGGACCAGTTAGAGCACTCCAGATTAAATTTGTCCACCCCATTTCCACTATCGTGGAGCTCTTAATTGGTTATGGAAATACTCTTGGTGGTGTTCATATGTCTATGGCACTCTTAAAAGATTTGGTTGATTTAATGTTTTGCCATCCACCATTTAGGACCACCACTCAGGTGAACAAACACAAAAGGCACTTATCGGCCATCATAGTCAGTGATGGGCAGGAATAAGCATAGCCATTACCCTGCTCAACTTCTGTATTAGATGATGCAAACCTCTTTAAGAGGTTATTACTCCCATTTATACCGTTTTACATCTCACAGACACTGTCCTCCTCAAATTCCCTCACTGAAGGGTGACCAATCCCACATTTCTGTCTCTCATTCCCAGCCAAAATATTTAAAATCGTAACTCTCCTCTTTCTATACATTTTAGTAAACCAGCACTAAAAGTGTCCTTCTTGAACAGATTAAAACATCTTTCTTTTTACACATAGTCTTTTTAAAAATGTACATTTTCAAGGACATATTGCTTTCGGGAGAGTGCAGGTAACATTCTTAAGAAATGATGACACCCATGTCCTTGAAGACATCAGAAGAAGGAGAAAGGGGCAAGGGTAGGGGAAGGGTATGGGGTTGGTTTTATTTTTTTCGCTCTAGGTAGTTGGAGGGGACCCAGCCCTTGCGAGGAAGCAGGCTGTCCTGCACCTGGCAGTACCACCATCCATTGGGGTTCCTCTCCAAAACCTCCAGACAGGTGCCCTCAGTGAAACCCATAGTTTCTTCATCACCGCGGTAGTCAGCGATGGACACGTACACATCCCTGCCGAGGTTATTGTGGATCAGTTGGCTCTTCTCTATGGGCTTGGGTCGGACTGTGGACACAGGGATGCCGTTGCGTTGGTTAACTCTGCTCAGGGCCTCCTGGACGTTGCTTGTACTGAACGCGCTCCCTGATGACCCAAGACTGGAGCGCTCTGCAGGCCTCGTCTGACTTTCAACAACTACATGTGGCCGAACGGTGCTGAAGGAGGCGTTGCGGCGCACACCAAGTGTGGCAGAACCAGAACCATAGTGATCACTTCTGCCAAGGGATTCATTTCGCCTCAGAGACCCTGTCATGTAGTGTGCATCCTTTGCTGGCTGTGTTGTGGTCACAAATACAGACTGCGGCCTCACTGCCACCTGGCGTACCCCGTTCCTCATCCGAACACCTCCATTAACCATCCCCGACGGCTTCTGGAAGCCACCAGGAGGCTTCGAAGGAATCGGTGGAGTGTTCCTCCTCAGGCCTTGATGCTGCTGGTTCAGACCCTGAATGTTGATGTTATTGAGGGCCAAAACATGCTGCTCATTTTTCTCCAGGCTGTTGGACTTACTTCCACCACTCTTGTGTGCATCTGATTCTAACCGGCCTCCATCAGCTACTTGTCTCACAGGTTCAAGGTAGTACGAGGGAGCCCAGCCTTCCTCGGACCCCCAACGGATGTACCACCAACCACTCTCCTGCTTCTCCAGAACCTCGACTTCCACCCCGGCTGGAAAGCTAATCTCAGAGTCCTGAACTTTCTTGTAGGCATCCAGGGAGCGGTAGAGATTTGGGCCTTCCACGTCTGAGTCGCCCCGGCTCCCTTTGGAGTACACAGATGAGAGATCTGAGGTGCTTCGCGAACACATCGAATCCTCTGATGAGATAACAGAGGCTGTTTCAGAATCTTCCCCTCGAGTTGGTTTGAGCCCATGTCGAAACTGACTAGTAGGCCTCAGCTGCCTTCTTAGAGAACTGATGTCCATCCTCTCAGGACTCTGGGGTTCTGATTTGGTCAGGAGTGGTTTCGGTCTGACAGAAGGCTTGGGCCTTGTCGAGGGGCTCTGGCCTATTCTCTGCTCCACATCCCGACTAAAGGCAAGACCTTTCTTGGGTCCTCTGGTCGATTCATCTGATGAAGAGTGGGGGCTGTTGTCCTGTGACCTGAAGCTGATATCTATGTGTCTGCCCAGGGTCTGGCTTCTCCTGGTCATCTCTGGCGTCATGGTTTTCATGGGTCTACCAGGTAAAGGTGAGGATCCAGATGGTTTGCGTGGGACTGTGGAGGAATGGTAGATCCTTGGGGAATTTGGCTCACTGGCACCTTTGATTGAAGTACCTTCAACCTTACTGCTTGGTCTGAAGCCATCGTTCTCATAGATGCATTCCTCTTTTGCCACTTCCTCTACAGACCTGAAGGAAGCTCTTCTGCGAGTGAAAACAGGGGGCGCTTTGCAGACAGGTGGAGAGGCCTTGCAGGAAGGAGGAGAGCTGCGGTACTTGTCACTAACCACATTGCTGATCTTCACATCCAGGGCGCGCTCATCCTTCAGAGAATCTGTGTCCGACTCACCTTCACATCCGACGGCAGGGACATCATATTCAGGTTCCTCGTACACAGGCCTGCTCTGCGGCTCTGCAGCTTTAGAGGCAGAGTTAGCAGGAGGGGGAGCTTCTTCGGAGTCTTGTTTTTTGACAGGCGGTGCGGGAGGTGGGACTTTGGGCCGAGTCAGTGTGCTGGTCCGACGGCTGAGGTTGGGCTTCTTGCGCTTGTCTATGTAAGAGCAGGGGGCCCAGCCCTCCATCTCACCAATCTGCACATACCACCAACCTCCAGGGTTCTTCTCTATCACCTACACAACAAGACATGGAAGAAAAAAAGTTATATAAGAGTATTTTCTTTCTTAAGACGGCTGACCATTCTTGTTGACTTGCATTTTATTGTAGTGTCACTTGATAAGCTAGCAAAACTAATATTTTAATATATTTATTAATATATTTTAACCTAAAATGCCAATCATAAACCTAATCCTGCCTTAAACCCAACTTTACCTAAAAAAGAAAATATATTTTTTTAATCACTGATTAACTGAGATAGACTGATTTTTGCACGTTGTAACTTTACTGCTGCCACACCAGCAACCTCACCAAATTGGTTTTATTTTGTAAAATTGTCACAGTTAGATTTAGGAAAGGCCATTTGGGCATAAATAGTACATCAATATTGTATGTTGGTACCACAGGGGACACAGTGGCCTCCTGTGTTACTGACAAAAGGCTTTGCTGTGACCATTTCAGAGGGCCGGACTGTGCACGGCTACAATGTGCAAAAACACGCCAATCTGAGGAAATTACTTTGTTGTTACGTGAGTCATGAAGTAGGCTAGTGTTAAGGTTAAGGATGATTAGATGCTCTAAGACATGCGGTTTCTGCATCTGTAATTACAGTCTTCTTCTATAGACCTTAATGGAAAAGGCTAACACACTAGAGTGTCAACACAAGTTGAACTTGGAGGAATCTATCTTATCTTCGTCCCTCTACGTCTCTGCAGAGCCAATTCTGTCTACATCATCATGTTCAAACACAGATCTCAAGGTCGGATCTCTATTGCCTCAGCTTTCTAGTCTATCTGGGCAGAGCTCAGACGACATACATAATCAACGACCCTTGAATGTCTCATCTCAGTGACAACAATGTAGATCTGGCCCCTTACATCAGCCTTTTGTCCTCCACGGAAACTGATGCCATCAGAGATTGAGGACTGGAAATCTGCTATAGTGTAATACTCTGCTTCCACAGCAGGGGGCTCTGGTGGCTTGGGTAACTGGAAACCCTGTGCAGCAAAAGGGGGAGAGATGTGAGCAGCTGACATCATTTCTAGACATCATTATACTGTATCTCACCATGACTTAAGAATGAGTATGGCTGAATACATAATAGAGGAGACATCTCTATGTGTTTAAAGATATGGTTTATGGCTGCTTGTTATAAGAATACACACATACCTAAGCAGGTAAGTAATTAAAATGTGTTCAGTGCTAGATTCAGATGAATAAAAACATGCAGGCGTTTTAGTATTGTTCGTTTGCTTGGCTGTTACTGTGGTTACTATGCCAACTGGGAGCTAATTATTAATCTTTGTTTTCATGTTGTTTACTGTGTTTATACAGCTCTGAATCTTTTTCAGCTACAACCAGTGTTGGTTAAAGTGCTGGATCATTAACTGTGATCAAGGAGTTATGTGATGCTTACATATTTCTGATGAACATACGATGTTATATTAACAAAGCCCTTGCAGGTAATGCTAAGAAACAGTAGCTTGTTAATTACTTACAAGGTTGGTTTCTCTTCTTGGGGGAGGTTTCTGTCTCAGATTCGGGGATCCTGATAAACAAAGAAACAATCAGTCAGGAGCTATGGACTTATATATGAGCCTTGTTCCAGCTTAAACTGAGAGACATACCACAAGTACACCAGAGAGGCTTGCAGTCATGATGTCAGCCCCAGGGCCCTTCACCTTTACATGACGGACCCACAGCACTCAAAATAAGACACCTTTGTTTAACTACCCTCCAGCAGCAAGAAGGGCTGTCCGGAGAGTCATCTCACTTATGCTCCTCAGAGACCCATATTACGCAGGTAACCTTAAGTTCTCTTTCACAGAGCAGGTTTGATGTCTCACTAGTGGAGCAGTAGCAAATTAAATATGACTGTGTTTAGAAACCTTGATGATTGAAAGCTACACAACCATTGCTTTGTAGTTATGAGTTTTCTGTGGCTCATTTAAAAATGAGTGGCAGAGTGGCACAGTGGCACACGTACTTGTAAGTGTAGAGCCCAAAGTTAAATCTGAAACTTAGGAGACTTTAAAGTGATAATCTCGAAGAACTCGTTCTTAATGGCGGCACCCATGACGATAAATGGTAATTGCAGGAGCACACTTCCCAGATAACCAGACAGTGCTGCATGTGTGACGTTCACGGTTGGCTCGGGTTGTAACTCTTGATTTTCCTGGCTGACGGTCGCTTTCCTTTTTAGACTGTTTGCCTTCATCTGCCGTCAAATTTGTTTCTTTTTCTTTGGATTTTCACTTATTTTTGAAGTTGTATCTGTAGTCATCCCTCTTTTCTTTGTTTGTTCAGCCATAGTAGATTACTGTTTACTCGCAACACTTGCAGAGACCGGAAATGCGGCTGCTTAGCGCCACCTTTTTTCCGTGAAAGTCGCCATCGACACCCAGTTCATAATACTGCAAATGCAAAGGCTTTCATCAGTGGGCCATTGGCTTGTGTTACCTCATTCAGCGATAGATAGTGACTTAACAGAGATTTATTTAAATGAAAATCTTCAAGATTATCACTTTAATCTATTACTTATATAGCAAGCTTACAAAAAACAGTAAATCACTCCATCATCATATCTTAGATTAAGGTACTCCTCATTTATATAGCCTAAAATCATCAAGCTCGCCAACTACTTTTGAACTCAGCTTTCTATCAAAATAGCTCGGTTACAACTGGAGACATCGGGTCAGAAAAAACGACTCAAGTATCTGATAGTTTGAAATGTATGCACACTTTAACACTCTGTCAAGTTAAGTAAGCAGACAGGCAAACGTCAGACTGTAACTGTGACCGAGGGTTTGCCAGAACAAACGAGTACATTGAAATTACAAATAAAACTGATAACACACACAAACAAGATTGCACAAACAAGACTCTTGTTTTCCCCAGTTCAAACTGTCTTTGTGTGATAATAATTCCTCTAACCTTATTCATCCCAAAATATCTTTCTCTGTGGTCAACTTGTCATCACATCACACCATCACATGCTCAGACATGAGGCACAAATAGAAAGTAATAAGGAGCACAAGCTAGTAAACAAAAAGCAGCCATACATATTTAGTATGTGAGTAAAATGGAAATACAAAGACACCAAAGATTAAAAGAACCTATGTTAATCAGCCACACTGGTTATTGTATATTATTAAGTATATGTGATTAGATTACAGCACCACCAACATTAGATACACGGCAGTCATGTAGCTTACCTATAGCATCAAAGCCTACATAGAAAGAAAATGACATGTCTTAATGTCTCATTCAAAGACTACAAATGCTTTTCTCCTCTTATGCATTTACTGATTTTTTCACTGGTGCAGGAAGTTAAATAGTGTCCAAATACATAACAAATACTCACCAATCTCCACTCGATGCGGAGCCACTCTGGCAACAGCTGGGGACCCTGGCTCGCCCCTCGCTTTTTCTCGTAGGGCAGCACTCGCTGCTATTCCCAGACACGGGCTGTTGGTGTCGCGGCCGGCGCTCAGCCTCCTGCCCGTCTCTGCGTTGATCTCAGAGTTATAGGGCATGGGCAGGCTGATCTCACTCTTTGAGATGTGGCGCTCCGGCGAGGTGCCGCCCTCTCCGTCTGTCTGGATGTCCTTCTCACTGACCGACTTCTTCTGCAGCAGGTTGCTGATTTCCATGATGTTGCCGATGATCTCCACGGGGCCCGTCAGGGTCTTCTTGCGAGGGGAGAAGTCCTCTTTTACCTTCTTCAAGTACGAGGCAGGGGCCCAGCCCTCTTTTCCTAAATATCTGTGGGAAGAATGAACAAAGACAGAAGGAATGAATTTTCAATTTTTTCTATTAAATAAAAATGTTTGTTCTGTAGTGAGTTCGAGAGACGTGGACATTTTCCAGGATAAAACAAAAAGTTGCTTGAAACTAGAAAGACTAAAATAATGAAGCTGATTAACTTGGACAGGTACAAAACGTCTTTTTGCATTTTACTCCATCCTTTTCATCCCCTCACATATTAACAGATAGTTTTGAAATGCCAATCTTACCCCACGGCACAACAATCATGAAAACAAAGACAGTGCACTTTTGGTATCTAAAAACACACTGAAGACTCCACCTGTTACATGTTTTTTGACTGAGTCATTTCTTTCTTTTAGAAAGACAATCTTGTTTCTCGTAAAAATGTATTTAGTCTACATTACTTACTTTATTACAAAATGCCATTTCTCTTGTTTTTCAAGACAAATGCACTGGATGGCACAGGATGCTGAATTTTATTACCCTACATGCTGAGAAGATAATTATTAAATCTCGCCATGTTTCAGACAAATGTGCCATTTTTTATGTTTTAACTATATGTTAAAACACTAGTTTTAAGATATATTTGTTCTATTACACTATATGTATACACAGATTATTTTGCTTTTTTTATTAGCTAATATTTCTTCATTGTATTGCCTTTTTTCTTGTTTTTGATAGGTGACCACATTTTCTTGACTGTTATTTTTATTAACCGTTTTAGTCCCCCTAGCTAAATCACCCCTTTAGGAGTGCACTGAGATAAGTTGAGCCATAATTTATACGTAGAATGAATAAATAACAACATTTCCATATTCTCCGGATTTAAGTATGTAATAAAATACACCCTGAGAGATCCCAAATATTGAAAAACAGACTATTTTAATTCTAATGACACTGGGGTAGCCAAAGGCAAGTAAACAGACTGCATAATAAATGCAAAGAAACACTGCTCTGCACATTTTCACATTCATTGTTAAGCTAAATGAGTCCTTTTAGAGAGCTCGGTGCAACAATAGGTAATGTTTCTAAATACAACTCTGACTCATTTGCCTCCAGGTGAGCCATTTTCTGCTCAGAGGAGATGTGATCATTTCTGCTCCCCTGTTGAATGACTCCAGCTGCGACCGCAAGGAGTCCCCGAGACTTCGGAAAAAAAACACCCATGCACCGATTAAGCTGTCAAAAACAACATCCCACTGAGCGCAGCGTGACTCAGATGTACACCTGGAGGAATCATTTCTGTTGGACAACATGCTCTAATATGACTCATTGTGCATTGCAATGAGGACAGAGGAATGATTAAATCAAGTAAATTTTTTTTATATTTACATAGTAATGTGAGAAATCATAATTTTGCCTCAAAGGGTTTTTATAATCAGTAGAGCATATGACAACCTCCATCCTTAGACCATCGGGTCTGATTACAGCTGTGAAAACATTAAAACCTGGCCTATAACTTTTAAAGTCAAGTATTAGTTAAAAACCAATGCAGTGTTTTTCAGAATCATTACAATATAGCAACATAAAACATTTTTCTTACACCCTTAATGTGGATATGTAAAAACTCCCTAAACAGCCCATTGAACAAACAGTTAGTGAGACTACAGATATCCCATGAGCACCCTTCCATAAATCAGTGTGTATGTTAGCATGCGCACTGAGCATGTGCATGTCAGATGCCACGAGGTAGCATGTGATAGCAATCCCCTGTGCACTTCAGCTCACTCTCTTTTGCCCCCCCCCCCCCCCCCCCCCCCCCCGGGGAAACAAAGACACAAACAACCTGCAGGAAATACACACAGGCTGGGTAAGCAACTAACATAAGCACAAACAGTTGGACAGACACGAACATGCACATTAGAAATGCCAAGCAGGGCACCCTGTTGATCTGTGGACAGCGCTGTATGCTAATACTTTCTCCTAAATAGCATTACATAAATGAGAGCTGCAGGATAACACTGTCTTGATTACATCATGAAACAACAATGTCACTTTGAAATATGACATCGACACCCTCATCCTCTGCCAACATGTCCAATGGTTAATGCTTAAATGGTGGAATTTCAAGAAGTGATCAGGCAACAACATTTCCCTAACATCACATTACTTACATCACAAACTGATACAGAACAAAGTGAATGACAGATATTATCAGTCTATTCGGAAACCTGACAATGACACAAAGCTCAATATGCTTTCCTTGTAAGCAAAGACGACAATTACAGACATGCTTGCCGTTGCTCCTTTTGCTTCTCCCCGTCTCACTTTTCGGCCCATCCAGTCGAGGCAGATGGCTGTTCAACATGAGTCTGGTTCTGCCTGATGAAAGGACGTTTTTCTGCCACTGCTGACCTGATGCTATTCTTTATGTTAAATATGATTCCTAATGTATATTTTGATATGTAAAAGGCTGAGGATGAAAAGGGGTAACACCCAGTAAAGTTTAAAATACGATATGCAGCATTAATACGTGTGAGTAGATTAATTTTGTACAATACCAAATAACTAGTATTATTTTTAACATTTGGGACACAGCAAAAGGGTTGGTTGAAACGTCTGTTTAATTTTTATATTTGCATGCTCGTGCCAAATGGCGAGGATGATGTCATAAAAAAAAAAAAAGTTGGTCGCAAGAAACAGAAAGAAATTGTATGAGAAAATATTCCAAATGTCGCATTAAGCTGCTTTGTGCTGATGCTCCTGCTGCACATTGTGCTCAGCAGCGTTTACTCACCTGATGAACCACCAGCCCTCCAGGTTCTTCTGGATGACCTCCACGGTGACCCCTTTCTCAAAGCTGACTTCATCCTTCCCTTGGCTGGTGTATGGCTGTATCGTCACATATTTCTCCTCTGGAGGTAAAGAAAAGAGAGAGAGGCGAGAACTGAGTGAAATATTGTCATTAATCAGTCTTTTTATTAAAAGGTTGGACTACTGTATAGTTTACATCTCTCCCAGAGGGCCGCATGAGGGGAAAAAATGACGAGTGTGACCTACTTAAAGCGCTCTGACTATTTCCATACCAACACAAACACAACCCTCTCCCCCTCGCCTTATACAATGATAACAACAGACTCCCTCTACTGGCTGCACATCTCTATGCTGCTTGTTTCTTATCCAAGCTAGGCCTCCTTGGACCCTGATACAGCGTTCAACTCTCTCCAGAGGGAGATTCCTCTTCCAGCAGCAGGCCAACATCAGGACCTCCCTTGAGGAGGTAAGATTTTTGGACCGAGATCTCTCTTCTCAGATCCCTATCTGATTGCCACTCCTCTCTCACGCTCTGCAAGGCTTCCAAGCTTGTGTGGGGAAAGAAATCCTACTCTGGGCTTAGAGGAGAGCTGGGGAGGGTTAGGGGAGTTCTAGACAACAAGGTAAAAGGTGGAGCAAAGGAAGATTTAAAGACTGGCAGGTAGATCAGATCAAGCTTCCCAGAAGAGGGAGAGATGATCCGTGGACAGCACTTTGACTTATGTCAGTGGATGTTCAATTGTTATGGTATGCAGAGGAAGGACAATCATCTGTAAACGGAGAATATAACGGAAGGAATGGCCAGAAGAATGGATCTAAACATTTATAAAGTAAATAATTTCGATGGGAAAGAATGTAAACGCAAATTGCTGGAGGTAATAGGATTGTTTTGAGGAAACGTGAGGGGCATGGATGCTATGTCAGAGGTCTGTGTGTGTGTGTGTGTGTTTATTTATCTGAATGCGTGCTTTCGATAGGTGGGGTACATCCAGACGGCGGGGATTCAAGTTCCACTCCTGCCTGTCAGTGCGGAGCAGCTGAGGTCAATAATGTGGAGCAGAGAGGAATGTCTGGCCCTGAACCTTAGCTTGCAAAGCATGTTATGTGTGTGTGTGTGTGTGTGTGTGTGTGCGTGAGTGTGTGTGTGTTTGGGTGTAGAGTTTGGGGTGAGTACTTGCAGATGGACAGGGAATAACAAATGGGGTGGCTTACAGAGGAATGTGTCTACCTAAACATATGTTCTTGTTATGTATGTAATGATGTATACTGAAAAAAAACTACAAATACGTAAACCGCCATTTTTCCATTAATTATTTCTTATCTCACCATTTTAATTCCACTTCAGTCTGGAATCAAAACTTTGCTTTTAAATCTTTTAACTACAATCCTGTTCTCTCAACAGCAGGGGAGTATGTGTGTGTGTGCGTGTGTGTGTGTGTGTGTGTGTGTGTGTGTGTGTGTGTTGGAGACATGTTGTTAATGTAGTGTATCGAAACAATCCAAATCAACATGGTAACATTATAGAACGACAACCAGGTGCACTAGCAAGTTCTAACAAAACAACCACATATTTAGGCCTACGTTAAAGTAATGATCTCGAAGATTTTCATTAAATAAATGTCGGTTAGGTCACTATCTATCGTCGAATGAGGTAACACAATGGTGAAAGCCTTTGCATTTGCAGTATTACAGACTGGGTGTCTGTGGCGACTTTTGCGGAATACATCACAAGCGGCGCCCAGTTAGTGACGTGTTTTCCGTCAGCCAGCAGTGGTTGGTCAGCTAAGCGGCTGCTTTTCTGGTTGCAGTCTACTATGGCTGAACAAACAAAGACAAGATCGATGACTACAGATACAACTTCAAAAATAAGTGAAAATCCAAAGAAAAAGAAACAAATTTGACGCTCAGATGAAGCAAACAGTCTAAAAAGGAAAGCGACCGCCAGCGAGGAAAATCAAGAGTTACAACCGGAGCCAACTGTGAACGTCACACATGCAACACTGTCTGGATATCTGGGAAGTGTGTTCCAGCACTCATCGTTTAACGCCATAGGTGCCACCAATGAGAACGAAACTGAGATCTTCCAGATTAGCACTTTAAAAAGAAGAGGTCCCATTAAAATCACTGTATTTTCAGGAACAACGTTATAAGAGTTTGTAGCGCATGTGTGATTGTCGATTAGGCCTTTTCCCAACAGCAGAACAAATAGGCACACGAGAGGTAGAGCAAGGAGAGCTTCTCAGATAAATACCCAGGTGGATGACGTGGGTCTCTTCCACACTATCAGAGGTTGCCAAATATATATCGGCCTATTTTTTAATATCAAGCAGTTGCTTTAAATTCCCTGAGGACCGGAATAAAAGATGACAGATTTCATTAATCACATCTATTAATCACATCTGTGGTTGTGACTTTCATGAGCCGTACACGTGCCTCAGTGTCGTCACTGTGTTTGTGTTGGCGGCTCCGTCACACTGCAAGGACAGCACAGTGAGTCGAGAGGGCCGTCAGTGGGACTATAAATCAGATTAGAGACCTTCTCTAAATGATAGCACTCTGAGAGAGCGGAGGGAGGACAGCTTTTATTGAACCCCTGCCGAGCACACAATGAGGTCACATTGCCGTCAGTAGCCAATCAGAACCCCCAGAGAGGTCAAGACACCGTGACCTGGCTTTGTGTCAGAGCAGGGGGGAGTCAAAAAGATGATATGACTTAATTTAATTTGAGTCGTGAGTGCGTCCTATTTTATGTCCAGATCTCTGGATCGTCTCCGTCATCTTCTTAAAGCATCACGTAAAAGGCAAAGACATCTGCGTCAGCGAACAGGCTGCAGAGTATCCGACTGCTCTCTTCCATTAGCAAATTAGCTCCTGAGAGAACATAAATCCTCCTCTATCGCTCTTTGTTTTTGTCCTTTGCCAGTGCTACTAAATCAAACTGTATAGTAAGTGTCTGTGCAGAGCTGTAAAACCTCACTCACTTCTTTCTTATCACTAGCTCAGCAATGCATTATCAGGCAGGGACAGAGGTACCTCCATTCACAAAGCAAAGAGGGGGAAATGGGGATGACAAGAATGCAGGGACAATAAGAACAGGAGGATAAAATTAGATGTCAAACAATAGCTGCTAATATTTTCTTAACTGTACCAGAACTACTAGACTTTCTCTTGCTTGTCTTTGCTTTCTGGCATTCATTTTATTCCCAGTAGAAAACCCTCAGCCATCTGCTGCGCCAGGTCTGACTGAAGCACAGTTGAACAGAGTTCAGGCAGAGAAAGGCAGACAGCAGTCGGTAATTGGACAGCATGCAGACAGACGGTAATACAGTCACAAAGTGAAGAGTGGTGGTGGAGTGAAAAACCTGGAAAATCCACCAAAAAGTAACTGCAGCCAGCAGCAGCTGCAGGTTTCATGGTGAGACTATTTTGGATGTCGGAAAACATGCTACCGGTCCAGAAACCATTAGCTTGTTTGCAGTCTGTGACGCCTTCTGCCATGTGAAACATCTCTGTCCTCAATTTATCCAGTCCTCTGTTGCCTTATGTTTGTCTTTATCACATTTCTTTGAACCAATAAGTCACACAGCACTGTTTTACATTCTCTATCTAAGCCTTAATGTTACACAAAAATACTGCACAGCAAAAGTTTCAAAAGAACTAGCCTGAACTCTGAGCCATCTTATCTCCATTTTTTCACCATCTGAGCACCAAATGGCACGGTGAACCCCGCAGTGATGTGTTTCATATACAGTGCAGCTGCCTTTCATTTCAGATCATGTGCCTCTCAGCTCAAAACACATGCTGAAAGGGGTTACTACACTTTACCATACATTAGCAGAATTTGGAAAAGGTTTTAGGACTTGGCCTCAAGAAAATATTAAGCATTCTTCTGTGTATGCTAACCAATGACTGTATATATAGATGGACGACGTGTCTCTGTCTGCTCTCATTGCACGGAATTGATGCCAAAATACCCCTGTGATAGGCGCTGCCATCTTACGATGGTGACGTCATTTGCGCAGTAGAGACCAGCAGGTGACGCCGCTGTAGCCACTTCCGCTAACCAAAACACACACTTAACTTACCGAAAAAACAGCAAAGATGCTACACGCCGGCGTGTTTAACAGCAGAACAGCGTTGGTCTGAGGTAAATGTTCACAGGTATGGAAACTTCAGTGACTGTAGTGATTGTTTTATGTTACAGAGCTGCCAGTCATCATTTTGACAGCATCAAATAACTAATTAAAAACAAACTCGTCCTAAAAATAACCACTTGGATGTAAATCGCATGATAAGAACTAACTATAATGACCGAAACCATGACTAACTCATGTCCCACCTGTTAACATGGAGGAGGCGGGCTTTATGACCTATACTGCAGCAGGGGGCGCTCGGTTTGGCTTCACTTTTAGGCATCTTTTTATACACTCTATGATGCAAACAGGCACAGTTATGAACTGCCATCAATGTATGTTAGTCTGGCTGTGTCCTGTGAATGCTTGAATGGTCTGCATGCTTGCAGAAAAAATCCTAACTAAGGTCTTGCATCGAGATTTTGACACTGATTTTTGACACATCTTCAAGACAGGTCCTCAATAGTAATTAGTGATTTTAACATTGAACTTAAGTCGTGTATATCCACATACATTTGCAGTTAAATTGTCATAAACCACACAGCAAGGCCACATTCACACCAACACAGAACAAATGGAGATACCACAGCCTGTTTGGAAAGAAAAGTAGGCTCATTGTGGAAAAAAGACAAATGTGGCTCAACTTTTGCTGCAATTCAACGCAATGTCATCTGGCAAGTTCCTGCACTGGCCAAGCACACACATGCCAGTCTCTGGTTTAAATGTTGCAACAACAGATACAATCTTTTGGCCACCATAATAACTTTCTCTGAACATTACACACTGCTGTACAATGTTCTGGGGTCAGACAAAGCCTTACTCAAACTGAATATCCTGAATGACATTTCATGTTTAGCTGGTACCTGAAGCAACACACTCCTCCAACACATCTACCTGCATTAAAAAAAAAGTGATTGTTCTCATGGGCGGTAAATCTGGAGGTTTCAGGGACCCTGAAGCTCCATCGGTATTTGGAAATCAGCCTCGCATAGCAGCGAAACTTTGAACACAATAGTATGTTCAAGGAATACAAACATAGCTTAAAGTGCCATCGAGTCTACATAAAGCTACACAGAAATTACCCAGAATACTCTATGGGCGTAAATAGATTAGGTGTCTAAAAAAGAAAGTGCTTGAATTCCAGGACATGGCCTCCAAAAGTGCTTCATGCCCTCATTCTCTGGTGGCGACAGCAAGCCTGGTGATTCATCCACACACTATAGACGTTGAGGTCTGTGTGATTAAAACCAGTCTGCAGATTGGGCTGCTGCCCCACTTTCACACTTTCCACCGGCTCATTTGGGCCAAACCTCGCTGTTCTGAGAGACGTTACATCTCGCTAGGTAACATTCCTGCAGACCTGGCTAACACCGCTCTCCCTCACTTTGATGGTTAACAGTCATCATTTAATATTTCTATCTAGACGTGTAAACAAAGTAAGTTTTGTAAGTTTCAATTTTTAAATCAGCTGAATGAGAATGTGAATGTTCCCCTGCCACTTTTCTTTCCCACTAAACCAAAAAGGATTTACAACATGGGTATGTGGCGATGCGTGTAACTTACCCCGTATCGACTGCCTGAGGCTGTGACTGTATATTTCCTGTATATCAGTATTTGTGTTTTTAGAAAGAGCAGGGGCCCTTCTAGTCCTCTCCTGTACAGTATAAGTTACTGTAGGCTCTCTGGAGTAGAAGCACACGCCATTCGACCTGATTTTGCCCTGTATTCAACCTTCTCTGATTAATGCCCCTTTGCTCGTAGGTTTCGGGGAAGGTGGTAACACAAGACATTCCAGCCAGGATATATTATTATAATGAGAGACAAAGAGTGTTATTAAAGGTTTCACACACGCTGCATTGGTGCAGGAACAGCTTCCATAAACAAATCACAACAATGAGGCGTCTGTTAGAAGCCCTGACTAATCGTGGAACCAGACAGGTACCGAACCTACAGACTGGCAAAGAGTTTGAAAGAAAGCGCTGACTCGCCTCCCCCAAGAGAAGTGACAGTGTTGTTTCAGACATAGACTCATGTCTCTCTCTGAGCATCAAAGCAATAATGACTCAGCAAAATCACAGGGAACTTGAGAAGTGCAAATATGAAAAGTGTGCAAGAACATTTGAATGTTTGTGTCTTTGAAGTAGTAAACCAAAGAGTCATTTACAGCATTTTAAACCAAATGGAGCTTGCTTTTATAAATAACACTCATTTATGTTTAAGTGGTTCAATGGCCGTCAAGATTGTTTAGTCCCTGCTTTGAAAGCCGAAGAGCCTTCATTTTCCAAATATATTAAAGGCAGTCCAATTATTTTGTAGCGCTGTGTGAGCTGAAGAATTCCAAGTTTGATGGAGTGAGAGTTGTGATTTTCCTGTCAGAGCTGACTCATGGCCACCCAATACGCTGCTCCCAGTAGATACTCCAGGCCAGTTGTTGTTGGCTGAGCAGTGAGGATGTAAATGAGGTTGTTTACCGTGTGGACCACAAACTATGTGAAAGTAAAGAAGAGAGGGGCCACGGTAGGGGCACAGCAGTGGTACTGTCTATTTGGTTTTGTTACAGTATGTGGGAAAGGTGTTTACTGTATCTGTGGGTGAGTGAGTTTCTGTTGCTTCATCGTTGTATCTTATTAACTGACTTAGGTGCCGTTATGTCAGCTAAAGTCAGCTGCTTTGTTTGCAAAATCATTTTTAAGTGACATGTTTTTGAAAATTATCTAAATGTTATTCTATCTAAAGAACAATTGCCAGTATTTAGTTTGCAACAAATCACTGTGGTTGTCTGCGCTTCTTCACCTCAAGATCCTCATTCAGAGAACTGACTCAGGTACCATTACGTGAGCCAGTGTTAGCTTTAAAGTTGTAATCTCGAAGATCTCAGTTTGTCTTTGCTGGAACCTATGGCAATCAATGGTAATTGCGGGAACACACTCCCCAGATATCCAGACAGTGCTGCATGTGTGACGTCCACGGTTGGCTCCAGTTGTAACTCTTAATTTTCCTCGCTGACGGTCGCTTTCCTTTTTAGACTGTTTGCCTTCATCTGAGCGTCAAGTTTGTTTCTTTTTCTTTGGATTTTCACTTCTTTTTGAAGTTGTATCTGTAGTCATCGATCTTTTCTTTACTTGTTCGGCCATAGTAGATTACTGTTTACTCGCAACACTTGCAGAGACCGGAAAAGCAGCCGCTTAGCTCCGCCTACCCTCTCTGACAGACCAACCACTGCTGGGTGATGGAAAACGCGTCACTAACTGGGCGAAAGTCATACCAGACACCCAGTCTGTAATACTGCAAATGCAAAGGCTTTCATCAGTGGGCCATAGGCTCAATCACCATTGTGTTGCCTCATTCAGCCAGACATTTATTTACAGGATCTTCGAGATTATTACTTTAACTGTCAGCATTATTATTTTAAATGTGCAGCATATTACCGTAAGCACTGTAAACATTAATCCTGGCATACTGTTAGCTTGTCATAAACAACTACTGCTTAGCTGTTTTGCCGCTAGTGTTACACTTGTCCAAACAGAATTAGCTTATAAAGTAATTACCTTGAGACAGTAGAATACTGTGAAAACTCAGAAACAGATAGTAAGTAGACATTATGAGTTTTTCAAAGAATATAGGACAATGAGATATGTATGCATTAATTACTAAGTGAATCGTGTATGTGTGACTGTCTGTGCGCCTGGTGTCTCCATGTTCACCTCTGCTGTGCTGGCGGTTGACTATCCCCCCCAGGGTCCAGCGGCGGTCCAACCTCTTCAGATGAGCCTTCCGTCTCTTAGTTACTGATGATGAGGAGGAGCAACCAAGAAGAAAACAAACAAAAGTGGAGTTAGTATAAGAAGCATTGATTAGAAAAGTCAACAAAGGCAGAAAATAAAAAGCTTTTGTTATTAGCACCAAAAGACACAGGCAACGAAACAACCTCTTAATGTTACAGGAAAAAGGAGGATGATCATTTGTAGCCCGGTAGCTGTTGTGAGTATATGCAAGGTTATTTTTTATTGTTTGCATTGTTCAAAATTAATTAAGCAAATTCCACAACATATACAGCATGTACGTAAGTTAAAACTCTTCTTGAAGTGTGAAGAGAAAAAAGCAAAAATCAACGTGGGCACAGGAGGAGTTAATTTGAGGGCAGGGTCATGTATTTAGTTGTACCATCCATGTGGATGAGCACTGATTAATCTTGTTGTTTGTATGGTTTGATAAGATATGTATGGTATCATTATATTGTATTTAAAGCTGCTTTTATCAGCACCTGAGCAGGGACCACAACATAACGCATGCTCTGAGGTCCTTGTTATCAGGTGAGCATGCACAGCCCTGCAGGTCCGACCAATGCACGAGTTGTGTTGTTTTTTTTTCACAGTGTCAGAAAGCTCCTTATTGACAAAGATAAATACAAAAGTCACTGCTGCCTTGTAGCTGACATTAGTAGACAACATATTTCCATATTTCAACACATACTATCAAAGACAGATACTGTAGCGTGGATCTCAGCTCAGCTGCTCGTCATTAACACTCCTTCCAACACGTCCAAAGTCGCTGCTTTTAGTGTGAATCCTCCAATCACAAACCTCAGTCTATGATTTGGTCCAAAAAGCTTAAAGTCAAAATCAACATGTTTCAAAGCTTTTATTATTTCTGAAAAGAAAGAGAAACTAAGGTAGTTAAAAAATGACGCGATAAGAAGGACAATTTTGCAGTGTATACAGTGTAACAATTTTTTTAAGCTTCTTTGGCTAATGATAACCTGCAAACCAGGAAGCAATCATTATGATCAAAGAGCCTTTAAGCCGGCGTGGTCTCATTTTCCCATCGAAAATCAATAAAGTAATAATAAAACAATAACTTTGAAAGCATAGAAACAGAAGTTTCCTTTCAGTCACTTTTTATTCATAGTCTCACACCTAGTACCTTTAAGTTGTCGTTTTGCCTGTTAAAAGACATCGGTTCACCACCAACGTCGGTTGCGAGATCTTGCAAGAGTTTTGTTGAGACAGAGAGCAGTTTTTAATGAAGTCACTGATTCTCCAGATTTGTCTGCCTGAAAATGCAATTTTAGTGTCAGAATACGTGGAATACTTGTGGTTCGTGAAGTAATATGTCCGATATCATCTATGGTGACCATGGGGTAAAAAATGTGGTCATAATCTGTGCTCAGGTTGACCTCTCCCATATGAGTAAATAGACTCAAAGGGGCCTGGCTTTGGTGAGACCCAAATGACACAGAGACGGGGAATCTCTCTCTCTCTCCGCTCTCTGTGAGCAGTTTAGGTCAGCAGATGAAGTAGGGAGAAGGACAAAGCAGAGATATGACAGATTTAAACTGGTAATTGATAAGGTTTGCATACACTTTCTAAAAGTGAATGTACACAGTCTAAACTCTTGACCTCTATCACTCCTTGTTAGTTCAAAGCCTGTATGATACAGCAGCAGTCATAACATCATGAGTCACTTTCCTGCCTTAGCTTCTTCTCCAAGGCCACATTAAGAGCAAAACCATTAATGTGGGGAGATGGAAACAGCACAGTCTACTGTCTATTTTTACAGTGGTAATCTAATCCCTTCTCTGTCGCTCACTTCTGAACCCTCTTGCGTCTCCATCTTTCCTCCTGCTCGACATCTGCCCTCTTCCCTTTGTATGCTCTCTGCTACTTGTCATTTCCTCTTCCTTTTGATTCCTCTCTGCCTTCCACACATCCCAGCGAGCGCCACCCTACCCCTGTTGACCTCCTAATTGAAATATCAGCTAAGGGAAGGCACAGAGGGAAATGTTATTTCGAGGTAATTTCAGTGGGGGCCGGGGAGCTCCTGTCGGTTCCTCTCCAGCGAGCCGAGCTGTCAGTGGAATTAGGTTACAGACCACGCAGAGATAATAAGATGTAAGAGACGACAGGAAGCGGGGAGAGGGAGATCAGAAATAAGAAGTGACGATATGTGCAAACACAAAGACACCAGGCCTAATGGGAGAACGGGGGCCACTGACAGAGGAGGGGAAGGAGTGTGTGTGTGTACTTGTGTGTAGTTGAGTGCAGGCACTTTCCACATAAACTGACTAGAGTGCATTGGTTAACAATGACAACCCATAGGCGATTAATGTGTGTCACTTTTAACATAACTGCCAGAGCCATACCGCAGGCTTAAAGGATCATTCTGGTCAGTTACAACTTATTTTGGTAGATTTGGCCATGCTTGGATGCTATCACTAATGAGCCAACTGTACTCCCCAAGTTATTTTCTGTACTGTGGATGTGCACAGTTATCCACCTCTCCGCATCTAACTGAAGTAGTTTAGTTAATCTGGTTCAACGTGACTGCTTCTTTTCCTGTCGCATTTCTTTGTAGCAATCCTGCAGAGTTCCCCGTTCAATGGACAGTTGACAAGTACATTTTTTCAATTAGTCTCAAAACCTGCACACATAAAAAACTGGGTATTGCTCATGGAACAAGCGCACATAACCATATGTGCATGCAGGAATACGCTCCCACCAGCATGGGGACCAGCTTGATTGACCTTCCGTACGCTTGTAGCTGCTCAATCCAACATTTGCTTGTCAAGTTAACTTTTGAGCCTCGGAGGCAGGGATGGAACAGACATCGGCTGATGTATCCACTCCTTCGATTGGTCACTTAATAAACCATGAAGTCTCTGGCTAACCAACATACTTTATATGAAACCACAGCCACTTCCATCAGACCAATGCCACGATGACTGCATGTCCATGGAAAACACACTCTCGCAGGCCTCTGTGACATATAACAGCTACAGATACTCATCTAAAAGGAACAAGATGGGTGCCTAGTTAATGTAAATAGTTTTAACAACCAGCAACTAGCAAGTCTTTGTCAAAAAGTATTTCTTTGACCGCATTAGAGACACTGTACTTAATGTTCTTTATGCTTCGATCACTGTGTTCTCATATCAAGCACCTGGTTATAAGTGTGTCAGTCTAATTTAACACCATTAATAATGGTTGAAAGTGATGCACCAGACAGTCGTCCACAATATTCCTCTCAAAGCCTGGTGTCAAAGTTACCCACAGTGCAATTCAACCACAGACAGCTAATGTAGCCTCAGCTGAGACCAGAGAAAACATTACACCCATTCTGCCTACTCTGGACGGACTATTGCTGACTGGTGGACGCCACTCGTGCATTTTCAAAAGAATGTCGTCTCAACATCTAGCTGTTAATACCAAAGAATACTGCTCACGCTTTAGCTATAATTGGCGGTCCATAGGGTCAATCAAGATGGTTTTAACTGATTTGACGTAGATAATGACTTAACAGACATTTATTCAACTGAAATCGAGACTATATCTTCAAAATTGTTGCATTCAAAGCAAAAAATTTGATGCAAATGTAAATCTTTGCTAAAGGAGAATATGAGGGCAAGAGTTGTGTCAGTGGACGAGGATGAGACACGCCCAGGCCTACTGAAGGAGGGCTCGTGGTCTGCTGTAATAAATTAAGGCTCCGTAGTTTAAAACTGTGATAAACAGACGGGTGTTTTAATTTAAAATCATAATGTAAATGATCTTCTATCACTTTACTTGTAAGCGTCTTCATCATTTGACTGCTGACTGCGAAACGACCAAAGTTGAAAATGACAGAATACGTCCATTAAAGGGCTGAAATAATCCCTATTTAATATTCAACAGCACACCAATTATATTTGCAAAATAAAGAAATCTAAAAACTAAATGAGACAATACACATTAAAACAACACATCAAATCCCCAGGCAACCAATGCTGCATACCCATTAGGCTGTTATTTCACCTCCAGGATACAGACAGTAAGAGATTCCACTGTTGCAGGCACTGACAACATCTATTTAGTGTGTGAGAGGGAAAGAACATCCCAGAAACGAATGAGAACAGCAAATAACAGTGAGTGTGGCAGCTGTGCAGGAGCTGTCATCATTCTAGCAAAGTGGGGTTTTGTGTGTGTGTGCGCACGTGTGTCTTCAGTATGTGCACAGTTCCATGGAGTGAGGAGGCTTGCACATCTTAATGGGAGACAGACCATGTTTGTTAGATAATCCAGTGGCACTGTGAAGCATGATAAACCATTGCACCATTCCAGTTTCATTACCACAGTCTGCTGCAGATACACTGTACACACACGTGTGTATTGCATGCATTTCGTAGCATGCGTGTGAGCATACATACATGTGAGTCTCTGTACTTTATTCATCTCTATTGGATTCCCTCAGTCAAAGGCAGAAAAGGGTCTTATGACACAGTGATGAAATGCTCCATCCAGCAGTCAGACTAAACATTATGGAGGAAAGGGTCACAACAAAACGAGCCTCCTGCAAGAGTTGCAGCCTCCCGGGGGAGTTGAAAGGAATTTTCTGTGGTGCCAAAATATTGCAAACCCTTTGGCTGCGGTCTGGTACCATTTCACCATGTAGCTGCGACTGTGGTCTTCAAGGTTCCTAATGTGTGACTGGAAGTTTGTGAGTGTGTGTATGTGCTTGTGTGACTTCTGTGCACTGCTTTTTAGATTGAGATGTGAGCACAGAAAAGCCACACACATAAAAATGATTATTTAGAAATCATGGCCTGTTCCACGCAGGCATTTCTCATCCAGAATGACGTTTATGTCTTTCTGTGTTTTATGAATCTAATAATGCTGTGTTTGTTCGCGCTAACCTTCTCCAGTCCTGGAGGTGCCCAGATCCAAGTCGTCTCTGGTTACATTCTGGGAGTCCAGGTATGTGGCCGGCACCCAGCCCTGCTCCTCTGCTGTGCTGACAAACCACCACCCTAGAGAGAGACAGAGATAAAGGAAGGAGAGATGGAACAAGACAGAAATGAACATATTAGTAATGCTAACAATCGCAGGGGCCTGAAGGATGGCAGCTGCCATCATTCCCATGTGGTGATTTTCAACAAACGATGGGAATTACACGTCACCGTTGCTCATCTCTCATATGTAACACAATGTGCTGTGACTGTGGATGAGCAAGCATTCGCATTAAAGCAGATTCAGCCTGTGAACGAATGGTAAAACTGTACATTTAATATGATGGGCTTGTCTGTATGAGCATGACAAAGAGATCTGAGGCAGACTCACGGAGGCTGGATGTTTCACCTACTTGGAAAGCTTTCATCATTACTAAACCAGACACTGACAGAGAAGGGAGATACCAGAGAGAGGAAAGTGCTGCAGCTTCTAGAAAAACATGGATCAACATACGGAAGTTTAAAAAGTACTTCTTGCAAACGTTGAAGATGAATATGTTGAGATTGACATTTTCTGTTCGGCATTTTACGTTCATGTTTTAGAACTTCGCTCACCCATAAACTTAGATAAGATGTGGAAAAACTTTTGTACGCAAGTCTACAACCACAGATCCAACTTCTTAGTTGATGAATAACGTCAGTCAACATGTTTCTGAGGAGTTTTTGGTCTCATTCACATTCAAGTCTTTAATACAGCATGATGTTATTGTAATTTAAGGTCCAACTTAAGAGTAACATAGATGATACAGCAGGGATGCATTAAGGCTTTAGTTACTTTCATGGCGACTTGTCGACCAGGATTGAGAAAGAGGCTGAGCAGTGAATTTTCTCCCTTACACCCAAATATGGTCACTCCTGGCTCCAAAATACAAAAATCTAAGCTTCCAAACACTAGTATATATGCTCACCAAAGATATAATTTACAATTTATAATTAATTCTGATGGAAACAGGAATGTCTGTACCAAATTTTGTGGTCGTCCATCCAACAGTTACTAAGACATTCAACCTTATAGTGTCACTTAGTACCAAGTTTTATTGTGTAAATTCAAAAGGCAGAAGAAGACATTTCATCATTGACGAAAACTATATTCTTATGGATTCAATCTCTGGGATTGATGAATTTAAAGTCGTGATGGACCAACAGGCCGTCTGATCGGGTCCGACCGACCACAGTCACCGTTCCCTCAGCCCTGCTGCTATAATGGATAAAAGCCTTGGAGAAGCCCATACTTTACCCAGCTGAGTCAAAGCATGTTGAATTAATGCCCTTCCAGATGTTAAATGTATGTTCTACTGGAATTCTGTACGACACTGACACATCATTGCTCTGCAGCCAAAAAACTCAACTGTCTGCTAGACTGTCTACACTTTCACAGACTGTCCTTTGTGCCGCTTTGACACTGGCTGACTAATCTCATGTCTTCTGGGAGTCTCGGTGAAGGAAGGGGTTCCACCCACAGATGAATTAAATATCATGGTGTCAAATCACACCATTGCGCTGCTTACTTCTTCCATACCATGACTAACGTTACGGAGGAGACATTACAGCATTAAATACTTTTTAAGAGATATTTGTGGTCACATGTCACATGTATTTTGGAACAGCATTCACTGCGCTGACTTGACATATTTACAAAAACTCATCACTTTGGGCGGCAACCACAGCCTGAAGACGCAGGAGGCAAATCAGCAACATCGACCGCAGTCTGATGAACGGTTTGCCATTCCCGAAGAAGAAGTGTGTTTACGAAATTCAGAGGCATGTTCTATATTTTAAATCAACGGTCTGGAAAAAGTGGAACGTCGCTTGTCTTCAAATGGGGAGACGTGACTTAATTATTCTAGTTGCTCCAACTTGCGAGAAGAAACCATTGCATGACGTGTTTTTATAGTACGAAGTGGCATGACAGCGACTGTGTGAGGCAAGAGGGTGATTATGTTTTGCAACATTGCACTTTACCATTTAAAGTTGTACAAGATATACATCCATCAGCCATAACATTATGACCACCTGCCTAATATTATGTAGGACCCCCTTTTGCCGCCAAAATAGCCCTGACCAGTCTAGGCATGGACTCCATTAGACCTCTGAAGGTGTGCTGAGGTATCTGGCACCAAGACGTTGGCAGCAGATCCTTTAAGTCCTGTAAGTTGCGAGGTGGGGCGTCCATGGATCTGACTTGTTTGTCCAGCACATCCCACAGATGCTCAGTTTGATTGAGATCTGGGGAATGTGGAGGCCAAGTCCATACCTTGAACTCATTGTGCTCCTCAAACCATTCCTGAACCATTTTCGCAGTCTGGCAGGGTGCGTTATCCTGCTGAAAGAGGCTCAGGTGCCCATTGTAGGTGCTTTCGCCGGTGAACAGGGGTCAGCATGGGCACCCTGACCGGTCTGCAGCTACGCGGCCCCATACGCAACAAACTGCGATGCACTGAGTTCTGACGCCTGTCTTTTAGAACTAGCATTGACTTTTTCAGCACCTTAAGCTACAGTAGCTCTTCTGTTGGGTCTGACGGGCACAGCCTTTGCTCCCCACGTGCATGGATGAGCCCTGGCCACCCATGATCCTTGGACCAGTTTGGTAGGTCCTGACCACTGCACACCAGAACACCCCACAAGAGCTGCAGTTTTGGAGACACTTGTCAAAGTCGCTTGCATCCCATCCACCGTCAGAGGCCATTGTAGCAAGCTAATCAACGTTTTTCACTTTACCTGGCAGTGGTCATAATGTTATGGCTGTTGTGGTACAGTGTGGAGGAAAATATACTTGCTTGTTGGCACTTCTGATAGTAGCTCATATGTGCTGCACACACCCTAAATTTCACCAACATCCCAAGGACCTAAATTGGCAACACTCTGCTTTTAAGAGCTCAGACTGGTCTCAAGTGTCCCACTGCATGTAAGTGTGATTGAATGTGTAAGTACAGTAGAGGTGACAGATTTAGACAGATGGGTGGAGGTAGACAGAAAAATGAGCCCAACAATTGGATCATTACGGCTCCAATGTATTAAAGAGCATCTGGCTCACTCTGTAATGTGGTTGCAGAAGCCCGGGTGAATCAACCCATCACGCCCTTTTTTACTACCCCGCAAGACACCGATCACATTAACACGTACGATGACTGACTTGGAAACTATGTCGAGCTGTTTAATGGGAAAAGTAACAGTAATGGTGTAATATGGAAGGTGTCTTTGTACAGTATGAAGCAGCAGCACAGTATAAACAGCTACATACCAGGACTCAAGAGAATTGCTCTCTCATATGAATTGATACCAGAAATAAGTCCTCACATGAACATTTAAAATACTCAGTTAGTTAATATTGTTATTGCATGAAGGTGCATTCGAAGCTAAAACAGTAGCACTACATAAAGCTGAATGTTCCTTGTAGAAATTTGTGCCAGACTGTTAGAACAACATCTACACTAACAGGCATTAAAATATTATTGGGTTGACACTTAACAGACCACAGTAAAGGAGCCTGCACAGCCCCCTGCATGTGGCCTCATCTCTCCTAATAGCCATATAAGCACAGAGAGGCCTGAGCCACCCTGACTCTGACAGCTTATGTGTAGCATTAAAACACCTTCTTCCAACACACACAAGTTCACACAGGATATCTGACTGTTCTCCTGAAGAAGCCTGGAGCAGGTCATGTCTCGCAGCCAACGCTGAAGTTAATTCAACCTGAAGGGCCACAGACACACTAGGGGTTATGCACAGTAGCTGCAGTGTAGCTCACCCAGTCTGAACTTCCTCACAGTCACACTAGCTGCCTGTGCATGCTTCGTACCTGCAAACCGACTGCTGTCTGCCTCCTGCAGAGGCGTTACAGCGCAGTTTGGCATCAGGAGGGGTCAGCGCAGTTCATGTTGGACCCGTCAGGATCAATTTAGGAGCCTGTTTGGCCTCGACTGGTAGAGGTAACGGTTTTATATGAAATTGTATTTGACAGCAGGACAGTTATACTAAGCTAATTAAATCTTACACCGTAACTCCTGGTTTAAGAAGCCCAGTGTTATAATGAACAGCCCTGACACAGTGCTGCGACTTGTAAACTCAGGAGGGGCTGTCAAACCTGGGCATGTAGAGGACTTCTCTGTGTGGGGGTCCTCTGCTGTGTGGAGGTGAGAGAAGTGGGCTGTTAGAAGACAAGGGCGAGATCATATATGTAACCACTCATGCACGCACCATTGGCACAATATATCCTTTGGTGCACAATGTATTGAAATGGACATATGTACATTAAATGTTCAAGGACTGGCGGCGGCAGGCAGCAACGCCCTGCATGCAGGTAAATAGTACCTGTGCTTCCATCTATTTATATCTGAATTAAAGCACCGATGCTTCTGATATCGTGGCGTGTCTTCATTTCCCTTTGCCATTTTGAATTATGATGTTATTCCTTTACGTTTGGATCAGATTTGGTGCCAAAATTGTAATGTTTAATAACGGCTTCCTCTGTGGTGCATGAAAGGGTTAAATATAATTTGCGTCTTTATTTGTTCATAAGTGAACTGCTCGACCAGCCTAGGAAAGCACCCAAGGCAGTGGAGAGTTTGTGTTCTGATTCCTGAAGGTTTTAATCATTCGCTTTTGTGATGGAGTGTGAAAGTAAGAACAGCTTGCTCCGTATGAAACACATTAGAGCTTTAGGCTGATTCATTGCAACTTCTTTACCTCAAAGAGCTTAGGAGGAATTGGAGCCAACTGTACGGAGGAGAGCAGTAGTTGTGCACAAGGACAAAAGCAGGAGTTCTTGCTCTCTTTAGCCGCCTGGCACGCGCAGGAAAACAGAATAATAAATCTCCTGTGCTGATAGAGGATTGAGGTGACTGTTTGCCATCAACAGTGGCAAGTGTAAGCTCCTGGGCTGCTTATCTCATCTCACTCCTATCCATGTTATCTAATCTGAGTAAGATGAGACAGGAGTGCCTGTTTTAAGAAGAATTCTTGAAGCTTAAAGATCCAATCATCAGGGCGTAATCGTACTCAACCATGCAAAAATCCAACTTCAGGAATGGTGTGATTTCATCTTTTCATGCGTGTTAAAATCACAGCTGCCGTGCCTCCACAATGAGGACATTGTAGGGATTGTTGTTGATACCAGAGCGATGAGCATTTCAGTCCAACTGTGGAGAATTAAAACCATGAATTGTTTTTCAGAACACTAAATTACAAAAGTTTGTTTAGTTCTTAAAGTTGTTCTTGATTTAATAAAGACACAGCACAAATCTATTAAGGGTTACCGCCGGTCGTTAGAATCAAACATTGTTCCCCAATCTTTATCTGCTTTTGAAATCTAGCTGCACCGGTCAGCTGGATTCCTGACTCATTATTAAACTACTTCAATTGAATTTCAATTTTATTTCGGTTCATTTTCAATAGACAAAACAAAATACAAAAGCATCATCGAAATTTTTAGTAACAAGGTCTTTGTGGGAAAATTTTGGTAACACTAATTTGGTAAATAGATATAAATACATAACACATAGAGCCCTCTTGCTAGATGAGAATATTCAGGGTTCCTACTCTTTTAAAGAAATAATTTTCCAGGACCTTTTCAGGACATTTACCAGGAGTTTTTCCTGACAATACGGGACCTCCTTTTTTCGATGATGCAGGGTTCATGATGAAGTGTCTCAAGCCCCTGTTACACCTCTGTTATGTTCCATCTTCAGTGTAAAACGCACGGAGGCGGAATGGCAGGGCGAAGTCGTTCATTAAGCTTACATCTATCCAAGTTACACCTGAAAGAACATCGCAATATATTGAAAAAATAAAAGATTATAATATTCAAGTGTCATACTTTTCTATCATCTTTCAGTTGGTTAGAAAGTGTCTTGAAAGGTGGCAATCTTATATTGCTCGCAGGACTTGATTGTGAATGTGACAGTTCTGGGAATCCAGACTGGACTTAAGGCGGCAAACTTGTGCTGAGTGTGGGGCTTAATTAAATTAAAATTTTCCAGGACAACATACATTTTTTCCAGGATATTTGGTCATTTTAATCAATTTCCAGGTGTTTCCAGGACTGGAAAAATAGTCTCTAAATTTCCAGGTGTTCCTGAGACAGTTAGCATAAACGATGTAAACAGAATGGAAACAGCCTGCTAACCTGGCTCTGTCCAAATTTAACAAAGTCCATTACATCACCTCTTAAGATTCCTGATAAACATGTTACATAAAGCTTTTATATGTTATATACTGTATGTTATAATAATTTCAGATTTAAAAAAAAGATAGCGTGTTTAATGGCCCGATCAGATAGAACGCGTTTTAGCAGCTGGGGGCGGCTTTTTTGTCATCGTTTTCCATGGGAGGCTTTTTGCATGCTTCTTTTGCTTTGCAGAGTGCCTCGCGTTTTTCTGCTCTGTGCGCCTCGTGTTTTTGAGGATACGATCTGAGCGCCTAGAGTTGAAAAAACTTCTGTCAGTTTACAATATAACGGTTAGGTTAATGGCAGCTATGATTCGGTGGTTGCCTTAACAACACGAGAAAAAAAGGTGCAGCGAGCTGCTCTTTTCTTCAACCGTAGGCTTCAACAAAAAAGGCGGTGCGGTGCGCCTCACGTTTTGGAGGTGCAGCGCACTGCCTTTTTTGTCGAAGCCACAGCTCTGTCTGATCGGGCCCTAAAAGTATAATTTATATGTAGTTGTAGAATTTAGATTTAGCGTGAAACAGGCTCGCTGTTTACCAATGCTTCCTGTCTTCATGCTAAGCTAACCCTCTGATGGCTCCAGTTTAATGTTAGCAGGACAGATTTGAGAGTGTCAACACTTTCCTCATCCTTCTATCGCATTAAGAGAATTTCCCAAATTATAAAAGCATTCCTTAGAGTCATTCTCTACGATCACAGGTTGTCAGACGTGTGTTGTATAGATATGGGATGAACAGTTGTGTAAATGTAGAACAGAATCTGCATGGTGTAAAAAATTGGAAGCACAGACAGGCGTGCGTTGAGAAAAAAATGAACAACATCACTTTGCCATCAACAGGCTGACAGATATTTTTTGGTCTTCTCCAAACATGCACAATAAGACATCCCAAAAAAAGCCAAAACAGTCAGGCAGCCTCTCTGTCTTCCTCACACACGCCAAGCTTCAGACTCCATCGTGTGCACACATGTGCAAGGCAAGGTTTTGACAGGGCCCAGCTCTCCTATAAATCCAGCTCTGCAGAAAGTGGGCCCAGTAAAAGCAGATAAACGAGGACCAGAGACAGAGCTGGACCCCCTGAAATATACGCTCTCTCCTCTCACAGACGGGAGAACAGACTGGATACAAAAAAAACTGAGATGCAGATGTGGGTAACAGAGGCTGCATGAGAAAGACAGAAAAGCAGTCGCTCTCTGCTGTGATAGCCAGTTGGCAGCATCACAAACCTGGTCCCTGAGCGAAGTGGGCTGACCCTCATGTGTGAGGAGCCTGCAGTCAGTTTTCACAGAAAATCTGTCTCGTAGGAGGAGATCTGGGCCCAAGATTGGCAGCCAGATGGAGAAATATTACTAAGAGTCAATTAAAACTAAAACATAACTTGGCTCTGAATATGCGTGGAGTGATGCATAAACTGACCAGTGAAGCTGAGTGAGGGTGTGGTGGGCTGCTTTACTGTGAGCGTGAACATGCTCACTTGTAACTGACAAAGGTTGTTGCAGCAATGTGTCATGTGATGACAAAGGGCAAAAGATTTTTAGCTATTCAGACCAGCCCTATTAAAGGTGAGGCAAAACACAGTCATCTCAGAGGCAAGGCAAGTTCAGCACCATTCATACATAAAGCAACTCAAAGTGCTTTAACAGTTAAAAACAGAGCATGAAGAACATTAAAAGAAATGTGACACAGAGCAAAAAATAGATTTCTTAATCTCTGAATGCAAACAACTCGTTTGCTCAAGTCTTTCTCTTTAATTATAACTCGTCAGTTATAATTTTTCCTTCGTTTCTAGAATTCCCAGAGTTCTCTTGGGTCCCAGACTCCTACTGTTGCAATATTCGACCTTCCAATTTGTTTTAAAATTGTACAGAAGTAATTAAATATAGATTAAGCGAAAATAATTAAGTAATAGATTCAAATATAAGATCAATTAAAAGTAAATTAATATCAATTAAATTAAAAGAATTAAAGGTGCTATACGTAACTTTCAGAAAATCCTCATTCCTAGCGACACGATCGGCAGTTGAGGGAACTGCAGTCAACCTTCTTGTACGCGCTCGCACGGACACTCGCACGCATTAACAAGCATCCAGGTTTTTTGCTGAAGACACACGAAACTGAGCATGCTCAACTCACCGGCTGTGTTTACTCTTCACTGACGAGATGCGTTTACTGACCGGTAACATGTTAGAATCATGTTAGCTGGCAAAGTTATTTGATAAAAATCAGCCCACAGGTTGTTAGGGCCAATGGAGGAAGTTGGTAAGGTCTCAATTTATCAGTTCCTCTACTATCCCTTCACACATTGGCAGTAAAAAAAAGATATTTCATTGATGAATACATGTAAAATCTTACATATAGCCCCTTTAATTAAATTTGATAAGAAGTTTTAGGAATGCAGCAGCAAATAAAAATGTTTTAAGACCTGTTTTAAAAGAGCTAACAGATTGAGAAAGCCTCGGGTACTCTGGCAGCTTGTTCCACAGTTGAGGAGCGTAGAAACTAAAAGCTGCCTCACCCTGCTTGGTTCTGGTTCTGGGGACATTGAGGAAACCTGTCCCAGAGGACCTGAGGGGGGCTGGATGCCTCGTAGCAAACTAGCATGTCTGATAGGTATTGGGTATATATCTATCCTTTGACACACATGAAGCTGGTTTAGGGATCGGAGGACTGGTGTATTGTGTTCTACTTTTTTGGTGTTCACGAGGAGCAGCTGCAGCTGTCTGATTAATGTTACAGTCACACCTGTAAAGACACCACTACAGTAATCTAGCCTGCTAAAAATAGAAGCATGAACAAGGAGGGTTCAATCTTTTTTCCAACATTCATTCAAAACTGTACACAAGAAAAGTGGCAGAGAGAAGAACTTTAGAGCTATTTTCTCACCTCCACTAACCAATCACTGCAAGGAGTTGGCGCAACTGTCAGACTGTTGGTGGCAGAAAGTTAACACAAATCTTTAAATCTTACTGCCAGACGAAGAAATACGTCAAAACCAAAACTAAACTCACAGTTAAGTTTGGTGATGTGGCTTGGTCGCTTGGTTTATCGGGCCATTTTTTAATCGCTCCCACATTCAAGAACGAGACATTTAAACAACTAACATACCAAATCACCCAGAAATAAGACATTGATCTTCAAAGTCCTTAAAGGATGAGTCGTATGTTTTTATAATACTGGAGCTTTTTCTGTGCACCATGCATGTTCACATGAAATATAAAAATCACTTACTGAGCACGTTCATGCTTCCCAGAGGATAAGCCTTTTCTTGCATGAGCTTCCTTCCCACAACACAATCAGAAAATATGTTGTTCAGTCTGCACAGCATTTTCAAATGAAAGGATGTTAAGAACAGCTGCTGGGATCTAACAACAAAGCTGTTTACTTTTCATTTTGCTGATATAAGCCTCTAATTTTGTGTAAGTAAGCATACTGGCAAACAGGGAAACCACCTATAAAGGTTTTCGAGATAAAAGTTTGTTCAGTTTTCACCCTCTGAACTGCAAACATATGAAGATGAAAAATCCATATGATGTGTTATGATAATCTCGCCAACTATGGAGTTCAGTTTGGCTTGAAATAAAGCCAAAGTGCGCCCTGGAGGGGGATGCGGTTGTGATCAAAGAGGAGAAAACATCACTTTCCCTCTGAAACATGACTAATAACTGCACATGTACATGTTCATGACCTGCAGTGGAAAAACAAGAGTCAAAGGCAGTTGGTGGTGTGGGCGGGTTAGTCAGCAGTGGCAGCTGTGAAAATGAACGAGCGCAGAACAGGACAAATAAAAGGTGCTCAGGTAATAAAGTGCACACTTAAGAGACATCTGTACTTACAGCAGAGCGCAGGGGTGGGCTGTTGTTGTAACAGGTGAAATCATCATACCTTGTTATCAGGGGCAAGCTCTACTATGTGTGTGTGTGTGTGTGTGTGTGTCTTTGAGTGAGTCACAGTGTTGAGCAAAGTGACCCCACAAGTCTCTGAGTTCTCTCTGCTTGAAGCTGAGCTATAATGCGTGGTGTTTGATATAATAACAACATAAGTGCTCACTTCCTGTTAGGTGTCTTTTTATTGTCCAGGTGTTTGGTGAAGTGGTATCCAGCATACCTCTTTATATCCAACAAACACTGAAGTAGAACCGGACCAACAATCCTGCGAGGGTTACTTTCTGAAGCAGGGCTAAAACTTCAGGAGTTTTGGGCCGATTGTTACGTGTTTCAAGCCTCCCAACGCACAGAAGAGAAACCTGGTCTGGGACTTTAGTCAATACGGATGTTTTGGCCCAGATTATCTGGTAATGTGAGGGGTTAACAGATCCAGTGTTAAACCGCACAAACAGGTCACAGACTTGTCATGACCGCCCTCGAAAATGTTATTTAGATTTTAAAATCTGGATGATTACCTCAGTACTTTCCGAGCAGAAACACAGCAGCCAATGAAACAGAAGTCCTTAAGGAGACGCAGCTCTTTTGTTAATGTTAGCTAGCATGCTACTGTTGACAGAAAACTGAAACCTCACCTTTGTTTCTAACTGACGAATAAGGTTAAGTGCATCTCCATCCTTTTTTTAAAGTGATAATCTGGAAGATTTTCATTTATATAAATGTCTGTTAGGTCACTATCTATCACCGAATGAGGTAACACAATGGTGTTTGAGCCTTCGGCCCACTGATGAAGGCCTTTTCAGTGTTACAGACTGGGTGTCTGTGGCGACTTTCGTGGAAAAAATCACAAGCGGCGCCCAGTTAGTGACAAGTTTTCCATCATCCAGCAGTGGTTGGTCTGCCAGAGAGGGTAGGCGGAGCTAAGCGGCTGCTTTTCGGGTCTCAGCAAGTGTTGCGAGTAAACAGTAATCTACTATGGCTGAACAAACAAAGAAAAGATGGATGACTACAGATACAACTTCAAAAATAAGTGAAAATCCAAAGAAAAAGAAACAAATTGGACGCTCAGATGAAGGCAAACAGTCTGAAAAGGAAAGCGACCGTCAGCGAGGAAAATCAAGAGTTACAACCGGAGCCAACCGTGGACGTCACACATGCAGCACTGTCTGGATATCTGGGAAGTGTGCTCCCGCAATTACCTAAACACACTTCCCAGATATCCATCTTCGAGATTATCACTTTAACTGGAAAGGTTCTCTGTTGCCACTTTGTTTCTCCTGAAAAGCATCACTACAGCAAGTTAAACCCCCTCAGCAGTGTTCTTTTTGTGTACATCTGCTTGAGAGGTCACATGAGATCATATGAGATATGTGAGGTGGTACAATGCTCCCTCTGGCACACATGATAATCTTTGTCATTTCCTGTGGCTCATGATTTATCAGTTCTTTTATGATTTATCAGTAATCTTGTAGTGCATGCATGTTTGACTTAAGAGATAATAATATCCTTGACGTCTGTCCTTATCTGTGACGCAACTTCATTTTAAAAATCGTTTTAAAACTCCTGTTGTCTGAATCAGGCCTTAATTGACGTTCTTGCTAGCTTGTGTGAAAAAACAGACCCAACTGGTCTGGAGGATTTATGAGGCACTGAACAACTAATGACTAATATTTAGAAAGGTTATGCAGCAACACCTGCTGTCTCCCACATTTATACACACACATTCACACAGGAGCACACACACATCGCACAGAAATATGAATATGTAAGACAGCAGAGAGGCTGTAATTGGCATTTCTTACAGCACGGAGAACTAATTGGAGTTTCTAGCTACAGCATGTCTTGGCAGGCAATAATTGCCTGTTTTCTCCTGCTGAGGGAAAGCCGAGGTCACGGTGAACAGAGTGGTACAGTAACAGCAGCAAGAGCAAGATAATCATTGAGCGCCACAAGCCTGGGCCCAATAGGAGATGCATGAAGTGATGCTGGATACAAAAAGTAAGGGGCCATAAAAAAAGAGGAGAGAGAGAGAGAGCAAACAAAAGAGGGGGAGACAGAGATTGAAACAGCGGTGTAGGGAAGAAGACAAAAGGGGGAGAGCCAGCAGATGTTTGGCAGGATCTTCAAAGCCGTAGTATTTCACGCTAATTCTCCATCCAAAAACAACGCTGCACGCTTTTCTTTAGGTTTCTCATTGTTGGATCGTCAGAGCGGCCATCAGACAGTTTTGACAATGATGTCTGTTAAAAAAGGGGCATCCGGGGGGCCCTCGAGGTGACTGTCATTCTTGTTTTTTCATCTCAGCTTCTAATTAGGAACAGATCCCCTGGAGAGCAGCAGGCGCTTGAACGCACAGCTTCTTTTCAGGGTAATGTATTGAATTGCATGTTTATCTTTCTGCAGTGTAAGCAGAAGAATAAGCCAAAGAATATGCCAAAATTAGCAACACAACAATTGTTGGTACAACATTAGCTTAAACATGGAGCTTCATTCATGTAAAGCCTGCATCAACACTTTTATGACATTTATCCTTGTTGTTTAAAAATATCATTTTTATCCATTCAGTGGACATCACATGATTTAATGTTAGTGAGGTGGGGCTGTGTTCGAACAAATTCAACGTGAAATGGAATTCGAATCTTCAAGACTCAAGCCGCGCTCCCCTGTCTTGCTTGCTGCTGGCATATTAAAGTGACGGGAGTTAGCCTCGATGCTAGCTACAGCTTCGGCCCTGGAGCAGAACAGTAAGTCTCCCCTGTGCTTTCTGACTACGGTCGGGACGTCAAAGCAGGAAAGGTTAATAGTGTCTTGGCTTGTTTGTTTCCGTCATTGGTTTGTAGCAGGCAGCGTATTATCGCCACCTGTTGGAATACAAGGCACGCTACTTTAAACGTGATTGCATTCTGAGACTCTGGGGAACAGTTTACTTAATTGTTCCTGGGCAAGCGTTTTCTGCTGTGCTTCAGTTTTTGAATGCAATCGCATCATTAGAATTTGAACAATTTTTCTTACCAGGTTTGAACGATATATCGAATTTTGATTGAAAAGTGACAGCCCAACAGTGAGGTGACAGAACCATTTACAACTGAGGACCAACAAAATCTGCATCATTTACATCGATGTACTTTGTACTTTGAACTCTGTTCAATCCCCGTGAAGCTGTAAAATATGCCATATCTCAGTGGCAAAGAACAGCAACAAAAAATGACCCGTGTCTTTAAAATGCAACACAAAGTGAAGTGAAGAAGTTAATTCAAACTTTGAGGTTTTCACAGTGTTACATGTATATTCTGCATAGCTCATTTAACGTGTTCTCATCACAGGTCGAAAAATGACATTGCTTTGTCACGGCCTTCCACATCTCTTACAGTCACACAAGGTGCTATCTGCCCCTCAGTCCCCTCAAAGTTTTCTGTTGTTTCAGACAAACTTCTGTCGTGAAAACTTTTAACCACCCAATTCCACTTTAACTGCCATTTAGCATGAAGAAGAAAGCTACAAACTTTTTACAACTACCTCCCAAACCTTTTTAGGTAGGTATTTCATAGCCAAAAAATTGGATTTTTGGGTGGAGTACCAGCTTAAGACACTTCAAAACCTTTCTAAAAGCTAAAAATAGGATATATGAGGGGCCACCTAATCCATTTCGTGCTGTTTCATCCTAGAAAGTCAGAGCCAATTTCAAGGTCCTGGTCTTTATTGACACAGTAAGACGGGGAAATTACATCCCAGTTTGAAGATCATGTTACCTGGCTGAAGTTTTCATAAAACGCAGGGGTCTTGTTACTGAGCCAGAATTGTTACAAGTGTAAGGGGATAGCTGGCTGTAGGGGCTCTTAGAAACCAGTGTTGACTAAACATCACGCTCAGTGGGGTCAAGCTTAACCTCTGCCTTTATCCTCCATATGGTTTATGTATGCATGCTAGCATGTGCTTCAACCCTCTAGCTAAAATATTGTCTGACACACGCAGACAACAACCTTCCTGAGTATACGACAGCCTGTTAGCTTTCTATCAGTATCTGTACATGTGTTTCGCTCTGCTTACTGAGAAGAGAAGGAGATTCCCTGGTCAGCTTTAAAGTAGTCTTCTCTGAGCCTCCGCTATCCCCAGATTGTCTACGCTCACCTCAAAGAATGAGGCGACTGAATCTGTTTAGCACATTTTTACTGCCTGAGACTGATGCTAGCTAACACGGCTAAGCTAGGGTGTTGTGAGAATGATACTAGGCCATCCCCTGGCTCAGGACGTACCACCCTGATTGATGCTGGCTGTCTCTTTTGCAGCCTTGAGGCGATGCAAATGCTTTCCTCCAGCCTCCCATGTGAAATCTGTCCAAAACAGCCATCTCTGATCCAGTACATCCTTTAAGCTAGCCCTCAGTACACCTTGATTAAAGACATAAGAAACCTCTGACAGCCGAAGGCAAAGGGTATGTCAAGCTAGCTACTATGCAAAACCTTTAAAGCGCTCTCTAGAGAAGGCGCTTAAGGGGAAATGCTGCATCTTTTCACACTTTGGCGCATTGTTTTGATGATCCTTGAAGGTCCATTTAATATTTAAAGTTCAGCACTTTGAGAGAGTTATTTCACAATCAAGTTGTATCATTCATACCTTTAGAAAACTATACTGATACTGTGGTTATTTTACAGGACGTTGGTTCAAAATACTGATCTCATCAGTGCTTTAATTCAGAGAAATTCTCTGGACATTTTCCAGCCATTTCAGCGTACAAATTCTGTAATTATTTCATAGCCTCAAGGTAAGGCTTACCCTAAGTGAACTGGAGCTTTCAGTGCAAATGACCTAATGCAATGTAAAGTTCTGATTTTTAAAAAATGAGCCCGAGGCTTTCTCTTATGAAACTAATCCACACGGGGAACAATCTCAGGCCAGACCAAGACAAGCATTGAGGACAAACGTTTGGAAAGGCATCATGGGTTAGACTGAGCGCTGCCAGTCTCACCAGATCTCCCGGGAAAGGTGTGGTGGGGAAATGCTTACAAAATTCCTGGCTGTGATTCTCCATCAAACAGCATTTGACCTTCTGACAAGCAATGCTTCAGAAGTGATAGATGTCTTTAATGTTTCCATGTAGACCACAGGATCGTATGACAGAAGTCTACAAAAATATCACCAACGTCACTTTCCTAAATATAGGATAAGTATTAAACACAACAGAGGATTGTACTGAATGGGAGGTGTAAAGTCAAGTCCAGAGAGAGGTTAGCAAATCTTTCAAATCACTTTAAATCAACTGTGACAAAATGCCCCTGAAACTTGGCAGCAAGGAAGGCAAAGATATTTGGGTAAATGGCTTCTCCGGCTGGCGTTGTGGCTTGGGCGCTACGCTAACCCAATGGATAAAATGTTTGCAGTTTAGCGTCAAGGCCCTCATGGCAGATCCATTAGTCTCGGCTGATGGAACAAGGGAAAAGAGCGTATTTTCCCCCACGTTTCCCCCCCAGGACACTGTGGCAACAGAGTGGAACACAAGTCTCTAAAATTTACCTTGTCTGATATAATGTTACAAAGAGGAGAAGAAAACATCAGTAGGATTACTGCTCATGAGGCCATGTGTTCTTTCTTAAACATCAAGTAATTGTTTGGGTGTTTGATCCTTAATTGAGACGTAGACAGTTCAGAAATCAAAAGGAGACACTGTCAGATTACATGACAGAAACTTGGAATGCTGCTGTCGCAAGCTCAAGAATTAAGACTGCACCATGACACGCCATTGCTCCATTATTTAATGTTCAACAAATAAGGTTGCCCATGCACACCTTTGGTGTCCCTGCTCATTGCACAATTTGTAGAGCCTGGCAGTAGACATTTAGATTCAGAACAAACTTGTGATTGACCACTTTGGCTAAACAAACCCAAACCTGACATGTGTAACACGAGATTTCAAACAAAGCAAACCTGATCCACAAGAGATCGAAGGTTAGTCAGGCCTGAGCTGTTCGTTAAAACAAAATGTAGTCGACTCCCAAAGACCTCTACCCGTCAGCAGTCACATGTAACTTAGCTTCGGCAGGACCCTAGGGGTGACTTTGTTCACTTGTCGGTCTGTCCATCCCTTTGGTCCAAACTGAATTATCTCAACAACTGCTGGATGGATTACTGTGAAATTTGCTACAGAAATTTGTGACCCTGAGAGGATGAACACACTTTGGTGATCCATCAACTTTTTCTTTAGCACCACCACAAAGTTGTCATGTGGAACATGTCACGGATTTCCATTAAATTTAACATGGATGTCCAAGGTGCCCAGAGGATGAATCCTTATAACTTTAGTGAGCCTTTGACCTTTATTTTAGCAACACTATACAGTCTGAATAGCCATAAAAGTTGGTGCACTGTGGTGATGCTCATGACTGAAAATAAAGGGGCAACTCTACTTCATCAGTTTGTTTCCAATAACAAGAAATAGAATAAATGAAAAAAGCTTCATCTTGAAGCAATTGTATTACTCCAAGAGTTCATCTAGTATCCCATCTCCAAGTATTCGAAATTCTCATCAAGTACTGTGCGACACAGGTCTGTGGCTTTTAATGACACGCCAACCTTTCCACTCCGTCTCCTTCCCATCACTGCCTCCTCTTAGTTCAACACACCATATAATTTAACTGGTCACAAATGCAGATTTATTTTCTCCAGCTGGGACATTCCTCTCTCCAGACGCTCGGTGGTTCCCATGTCCGAGGAGGAACCATAGGGAGAAAACCAGGACAGTGGCCTAGACAAGGCCTCTACTCCTCTCTCAGGGACGATTCCCGCTTATCCAACCCCTAACCCCCCTTTGGTGCTTCATAAATCCTACTTTGCTAGATAGCAGTTCCTAAATTTGAAGATACTTGTGTGAGGATTTGTTGACACAGAATTCACACACACACACACACACTGACACACAAACTCATCCATATACCCATCAACCCCCACAAGGCTTATGATTGAGCCAGTTTTCACTGTGAAAGTTGATCTTCTTGACACGCTCCAGTGACACAGCTGGGGTAGTCTTGCAAGGGCAATAACTTCTCACAGAGGCAAAACAACAACAGCAACCGACTCTGGAGCTGAACCCATAATTATGACAGGTCAAGCCTGCAAACACTTCAAACTGGTGGAAATATGTTGTGTTTGAAAGAGGAAGAGAATATTAGTGTATGAAACCATCTGTGCTTAATATGTGGGGGGGAGAAATAATCATTTGAAGTAAAAGGCAGTTGAAATATGGATTTGTGCTTTTCTTGGAGAGGATTAAAAGACATCACGGCACTGACTTGGATGTAAAAGGAAATAAGCTCTAATTAACAGCCGTACTGTCGGTGTCTCTGTGTGGAAAACGTCAAAGGAAATAAGCACGCGCAGACCAGGAGGCTGCAGCAAAACCTTGAAAGCAGAAGGGGGCTGTGGGATATTATATGAGATCTCAGATGTGTTTGTCTTGGCATATAGCCTCCTAGTGAAGTCATCATCATCATCATCATCATGGCAGTTGCTCTACTTCTTTGCCCAGTAAATGATGACAGCATGCAAATCGAGCTCAGGGGCTCCACAGAGCTGATGTTGCTCACATCGCTGTGTTTGTTTCAGTAACTGTTAAATGTCGACATCCAGCACGGAGCGTTCAACTTGGTCTGGTGAGCAGATGCTGTCAGGCCAGAAAATGATTGTGTGCTGAGGCTCTCCAACAAAACATTCAATGATGCATGTAGCGAACTACAAAGAGTTTCTGGTAATACAAACTGCAAGATACAGGTTATGAGTTTCTCCTGAAGTCAGGAGTTAACAGGAACACTTGACATTTCAAAACCTCACAAACAAAGCTGAAGAGAGAGCCGGAAATCAAGACATCCACTTCAAGTCAATCATGAAAAGAAGATGACTTCCTTTGAGTACAAGTTTGTGCCAAAGCCACATCATAAAAAAAATCCCTTCCCATGCAACATCTTCACTCTGTCAAAACGTCATTAAACAATTATCTCATTTATGCTGACAGGGAAGAAATTGAAAATGTGCCAAATGGTACGTAAATCATACACGGAGCACACAAAATGACAAGCCCGCTGAACGCTAAGACTGACTCATAAAGGGCACGTAATCATTGGAAGATGTGCGAGCCAAGATATCTCAGAGATGTATGAATTCACACATTATCAGGGTAGAGATAAGAGCTGAGAGAACGATGGGATGATTGGCGCCAAGATTTCAGTTGTGCAAGCTGCTGGCTGTCAGTGTCTGCCTGCATGAGATCCTGCTCAGGGATTGCTAAAGAGAATTTTCACAAGAGGAGAGAAGGTGAAAGGTAGTGTGCTGATGCAAATACGAACACTTGATTTGCAGTTTTAGCTCAGTATTGTTGTTCATTGCATACATAGATCTGTAACCACACTCATGATGACTTCACATCTTTTGCAGCCTGGCTCCAAAAAAGAACAAACCAAATTAACATCTCAAGTCTCACTTATAATCAGCCATAAAACTACCTTCCCCCTACACCCACCCCCAACTGACTGCTGCCAGCCAAACAGCACCTCCAGGTGGTGCCATGCTAGGTAAGAGATTGGGGAAGACTAAGGGAGAGCAGAGGTATGGGTGGAGACTAGAGTGGGGGACCCTTGCGGACAAAAGGGTGAGAAAAGGAGGGAGTAAAGTCAAGAAAAGGGAGCAAGAGAGGTGCTGAGTGAGCATGCCTCTCTGTGTATGTGAGGAGTATGTGTTTACTGAGAGAGAGGGAGATACAAACAGGAAGCAGCAAACCAAATGTTAGCCAGCTCTAAGATCATGTTTTGTTTAAAACAGCCACATTTTCCTGTTACTTTTCTTGCAACATGTGTTATAAATGATGTCCTGTTGTGGATCATAGTGTGTGGGTGGTTGTCAGAGTACAAGAAAGACATGCTTCACACACAAACAAAAGAAGGATCCACTCACCGCTTTCGCTCTTCTCAATCACATCCACGGTCTCCCCAGCCTTCAGGCTGATCTCTGAGTTCTCCTGCCTCTCGTAGTTGGCCACGGCCACATACTGCTCCAGCACCATGGGCTCCGAGCTGTCAATCCCTGAGGGAAAGAAACAGGCTGTCAGCCACCTGCCTGCTGTTGCACCCCGCGAACGCCCGCTGCAACCAACTACACCACTGCTGCTGTGCACCCGGTACGATGCCATCGGCCAACCCCGGCTCCCTGCCCCCCTGAGCGATCACAACACAAGCTCAAGACTTGGCTGCATAGTCCCAAACATCTGGCCATATAGCTGAGTCGACCCCCGGCCCACAGCGAAGGACTGAGGAGCATCGGAAGAAGTCAAAACAAAAGCAGGGTATGGAAGGAAAAAGTTTGCAAGGGCTGCATCTTGCATCAAAGGGGATCCATGACCTCAAACAAACTTTCAGATCCAAAAAGAAAGAAGCCAAAAGAGAAAGGGACAGAGGAGATGCTAGTGGTTGTAGGGGAAGACTGGGGAGCGAATGAGTGGAAGAATGGTGAAGTTTCCCTGTGGAAAATCAACAGTGCGGTTGAGAGGAAAGGCCTCCCCTCCGCTGCCTTTGGGACACAGCCGTTGGACAGCGAGTCGGGAGAGGGGGGCGAACACACCAATCATGGAAGTCAGCACTGCTGGCCTTAAATAGAAACATATGAGTGGAGTAGAGAGAAGGAGAGAGAGGGAGAGAAACAGGGAAGGAGGCTGGGTCCATGTTTATGTGAAACAAAAGAAGAAAGCATTTCACTTGGGGTTAGGCCACTCTGTATTCTTTCTCTTCTTCTCTCTGATGTTTAACCTTTTCAATGCCAGCAGTGATTTCATTTATTGAGGTCACGTGATGCATATCTGATCTTAGTGGCATGCTTATGTTTGTTTGACTGCAGAGAGATCACGCAGATTCGAGGGGACAGTTTAACAGAGTACGCTTAGCAACCTGTTGTGTTTTGTTGTTGTGGTGCCTCAGTATATTTTTATCATTGATGTGATCAGGAACTAAACATTTATGCAATAAGAAACAATCATTGGATGCTGTGTGGCCAAAAAACACAAGAAAAAACATGCCACAAAATGAGGTATTTATAGAAGCCAGCTGTTCTGAATTACTGCTCATAAATATACCTTTGAGAAGTAATGCACTAAAATTGTATATAACCCACATAATCCCGAGCCTATTTGGCATCTGCATGAGAAGCAACCGACTCTTATCTCACTCTAATGTAAACCCATGAATTGTAAGAAGATAAAGTCGGCTTGGGATGGCGGTTGGAGTTGATCAAACTATGCTGTACTTCCACCCATGAGACCGGGTTCAAGTCCAGTGTTGAAACAAAAAATCAACCTTGAGATATTATTTTAACCTGTATAATGATGTGTTTCTTAACCGAGTAGTTTTTATGTGAAAACTTCACCAGACAGTTTCTTTGCAGCAGAGTGATAGGGAGGCAGTAAAGAGCTAAAATGCTAAAATGATGCTACATTGTGCATCTTTATCAGGTGCCAAAGGGAGCAATGAAAAAGCATCAGAATTTGACGACCGTGAATGACAAAACAATGGACGTTGGAGGGATTGCACACTAAAGTGAGCCTGACTGCTTGCTGGCAGAAACTGAAAGTTGTGACCTAAACATGAAGCTGCCAGACAGTAAGAAGAAAAGATTCAAAGATTTTCCCCTGATTTTTGGAGGGACAGAATTACTCGATTTTCTCTCATTGAAGTGTATAAAATGGGACCAGAATCAGCATCACAAAGTGACTGCACATTTTTTTACTGACTCAAAAAGTTGGATTTAGTGAACAGTTACTACTTCTAGGAAATCTTCTTGGGGAAATACACCTACTCCTCTTTTTGCAAGTGAACAACCCAGATAAAGCTGGGAGTCGTTTCGCCTAAGACTTCAATCGAGGGAAAACTGGCTCTTTATCAAATGTTAAAATGATGCCTACAAGCAAGTGGAGCTCAGTAATTAACATGTTGAATTACTTGTTTAATCACAAACAGAAATGTTTCACAACGTCCAGTAACTCCTTCTTGGCAAAAACAGCCAGATGGCAGGCCAAATGTGGCACAACAATGCCTGGCAACCTGGACTGAAGGTAGAGACGCTGCACAGAAGTGCTGTGCAGCCCAATAAACTGAAAATAATCATTAAGAAAAAGTGCATTGTTTTCACTATAGAGGGGCTGGTTGGCCTATTTTTAAATGTTAGACATGTAAGGCAAGAAGTTTCCCAAAGGTATCACCAACTGTCCGTCTGAGTACCTGGTTAAGGTGTTAAACAACAATGCATTGACTAACACACCAACTTTAACTTTGGCTGCGTTGGCTCTTAATTTTGACACTAAAGACTGCTGTGCAGTGTTGTTTGAAAGAACACGATTCCTTAGGAGGTTGGGACACGTGATTCCTTCTTATGAAACTGTGTTCATCAACAATGCACAGCACTAATACTTTTGCACCTACACTACACTGAACTGTGTTAAAGCATACCTTAGCAGTTATTTACGTCACCAGCTCACTGACTGGTTTGCTGAAAACAGAAACAAAGCCATCCTATGTAAACAACACTTTGCTGCCATAGACCTGTCTCTTTACGACAGCAGCAATGTTGATGATCATTGAGCCATTTCCAAAGGACTGCTGTTTTTTTCATATTTTAAACTCCTTTTGCAGCAGCAGTCTCAGCAAAAAGTGAAGACTGTGGAGTCGGCTTTGAGCTTGGCTGGCTTGCATCGTCAGATGCCGACCCATATCAGATACCAGATACAGCAGAAACTTTTTTGGCGAAGAGAAATGGAAAAAAGAGCCTGACAAATATAATGGTAGGTGTATATTATCGGACCGATATCGGCTTATTAGAGATATATCGGTATTGGCATCAATGTTTTAAGATATGGGTCAATATAAAAACGTATATATGCAGAAACGATTGTTTGGTATATGAAGAAATGACGCCTCTCACTGCAGAACATGTAGCAGAAAGAATATCTTACATATTTCTGAATAAAGCTTCAGAAAGCAGCCTTCTGAGCACCATTACATCTTAATATTGGATGGAAATAATACATATAGAAAGGTCTAGCTGCATTCCAGCTAAAAAAAAGTTACAATATTGTCCTTAATATCAGTAATCAGTGAATACTTTCCTTAAAATCGTCAGTCTAAAGTATTGGTCTCAAAAATCTATAAATTGGCTCTAATGAAGGATTCTACATATAATAAAAAAAAATGCTAGTCTACCTTATACATAAAGGGAAAAGGAACGTCAGCTCCAGCAATGACACAATCCAGAAATCAGCGTCTGATGAGTAAAAACCCGAGTGCTGGCTAATTACTGCGGCTGAGAAGAAAATGAACTATCACACTTTGTCAGCAAATCCCTCCATCTTTCCCCTGACGCCTGCATCTGAGATAATAAATTCTCTGCAGTCAGCCTCTTTGTCATTTAGGAAATGGGATAGGACCTTGAATATGATTTGTATCGTAAGAGTTTAACTGCGTATGTCCTTCATATTAGATGCTACTGTCCTTTTGGATCTTAGAGAAGATCTCCCGAGCGTAGAACTCCCAATCAGCAGCTCACATCTACATTCTGCATCTTCACACTGGCTTGTAATGCTTTTAGGGGAATTAAACAGGTTGCACTGCACTCATGCATTTAAACAGCCTAAAGAAATGAAAAGCAGGCTAAAGCTTTCAGTGCTTTAAAAACAATTAAGCATCTCTTAATGTTGTTCCTCAAATAAGCAGGCAGGGAACACCAGGGGAATGCTCGTAACCTAACTTCCCCACCGGGCGAGGCTGGCCATCCATCTCTGTCTTTCTTTAACACTCGCCCAGGAGGCGGAATAAAGACAAGGAACATACTGCGGAGAATGTACGCAGCCTATGTGCAGGAAGCAATCAAAGTCAGCCTGATGTAATAAAGCAGCACAGATCCAGCTATTTAAAAGCTTTATGCTGTTGTAATGGCAACCACGCCTTGTTGAGACATACCATGAATCCTAAAGACCTGTTACATGAGGCCTGCAATATTCCAATACTCTTATTGCACGAGATGTTTGGTTCTATACACTTTCATCACTCCCTGGATTTAATCTGAGGTTTCAAATCCTGTTATTTACATTCAGACAACAGCTTCAGGTCTCATTTGAACATTTTCTACCTCAGAAACAGCTAAAGAACACATTTATAGACCAAAACGATGCTGAAAACTGATTCATGCCTTCATGTCAGGATGACTTTATTACAGTAATGAACCTTTAATTGGCCTCCCCCTGAAAAAAACTCACTGAGAGACTTCAGCTCGTTCAAAACTCTTAACCTAACCAGAACCATCTTAACTGCTTTGCTCTGGCTTCCTTTAACATTAAGAATTGAGGTCTTCCTCCTCATATAAAACCCCTTCATAGGCTAGGACCTACCCTTGTTAGCTATTTGCTTTCAAAAACAGGAAAGCCAGCTCACTAAATACTCTCAAACAACAGCTTTGACCTTTCCCTTTGCTTTAGCCTTCATTTTTGTCTTGGTTCTTTATATTAAACACTAATTGTTTTTTACTTTCTATCATATTATCATCATCACACTCTTTCTTTTTGGCTGACCGCCGGGGTCAGCCCTACATATGAGTTTGTATGTGACTGACTGAGTAACTGACTGACTGACTGAGTGACAGTACTTTCAGAGCTGTAGAGAGAGACTCACAGCATCACAATGGCAGATCATGGAGCATATTGGACCTCCACTGACGCGACTCTCTGTCTATACGGATGGATACTTTGTTCGGGGAGTAGGCAGGGCTGCTCCTCTGCTGCTCGTCTGCCGGCGCACCTGCTTTCAAACACGTTCATCGGCCTCATAAGGACAGTCGATACTAAGCCACATACTAGGTTTTGACCTCGTCTTGTTTATGTTCATTCTGTCTATTTTCACATGAGACATTCTTTGCATGTCTTTTCCTTATTCTAAACCACTTTAAGCTGCTTTTCTTTTGTAAAAGGTGCTATACAAATAGAATTAATTATTTTAATATCGCTTTGTGTCTGCTAGAAATATGGTTTAATTTTGTTTTTTGGATCTTTGATGCTCCAAACACACACTGACACACTGTTGGTTCCAATGGCAGGAAACAACATATCCATGTCTTCCCCCAGCAATGCTTCAATTACAGCTGAAAAACATTGGCTAAATGTTCACCAGATGGGCAGATCTGTGAATGTATTTGTGTCTAAAATGTGTTTATATTTACAGGAATAGAATGTGCTTTTCTGGGATGTTACAAAAGAGACAGTTTCGACTCATCGTGCCTTTGCACTTAAAGTTGAATGAGGTCACAGGCAGTGATCTACAGCCAATGTTGCAGGCAACTGTAAAGAACCAGACTTGACACCTCATTCCAGTCTCACTTTGCCACATGCAGACCTGAGGTCCATGTTTCTCACGCTCTGGCACTGTGCCCAGCTGTTGCGTTGGCCGCCCAGGCCTGCAGAAATGGATGGACAGAGTGCAGAGACAGAGAGGCGGAATCTGAGCAGATGGGTGGAAGGAGAGGCTGGTGACAGCGCATGCAAAGCAGATGTCGAGAGAAAGCTCAAGTGTGGAGAGAAATAAAGTGAAAAAACAAAAGGGATGCAGCCACTCAAGCACAGAAGTGCATGCATATACAACATATTGACATAGACACACAAGGCTACCTGAGGCCTCTTTCCTCGGGCTGTCTGTAAAGCCGTACATCCATACTGCAGACAGAGAGAAGGAAGGAGAGAAGCAGAGAGAGATTATTCAGTTTGACAGCATGCAGAAGCAGCAGTATGGTAAAGCACACCTTTATCACACCTACTGAACACTAAAAATAAAAAGGCGGAGGCAAAAATAGCACTGGATCGAAAGTCTGGGTCTCTTCAGGGACTGTTACACAAATTGGTGGGCAGTGTTTTAAACTTCATGGAGAAGAGAATAAAGAGCATCTGAGGACACGAAACTGGACATTTACAAACATCCATTCCATTTTTAATCTCACACTCAACCCCCCCCCTTAGGCTGATAAAACACTCACTCCACCCTTCCCATGATCCCCCTTCCTCCATCGCTTCATATCTTTCTACATTTCCATCCCTCTATCTGGACCTCCTGGAATGTCTGAGAGGGGCGTCAGCCACATCCCCCTTCCTCTCTTTAAAAAACATCTCAGCCCCAAACCAGGAAATTAAACGCCATGCATCAGAGAAGACGGGGACAGGGGAGCTGGTGACCAAGATTTCGGGTGCGGAAGATTTAACTACCATGGTATATTTCAAAGAGGTGTGAAGTTTGATTTGGGATCTATCAGCCCAAAATAATATTTTACTGTCTGGCTGTCATCTTAGCTTGGAATTGAGCCAGCATTAGGGCTGCAGTAGTGCCGGGAAAAGGGGCATATTAATATGGAGGAACTAGACCAGGATCATCGCAGGAAACATTTATGTTTGTTTCCAACAGGGTATCTCCGAGTCCCACCTTACTGTGCTGTGATTGGCTAGAAAAGCCAATAGATCAAACCCAAGACTTTCACCCCCCGAGACCACTCTTCATGTCCCTTGTGCAATCAGCGAGGATTAGATAATTTATCCATGGTCGTTATCAAAGTCTAACCAAGTTATAAGGTGCCTAAAGCCAATAAGTTACGTGGTTAACATTCTAAAACAGTCACAATTTGTTTTGTTAGGTTTAGGCACCAACACTAATGCTAAGATGACAGCTACTACGGTTGGAAGGCTCCTTCAGATGCGGCCGACAAATGCCCAGCGTATCCCGAAACTCATTGCCCAGCAATTCAAAGGAGATGGCGGACTCTTAAGCGGCCAGGGAATACTAGTGATAAATGTTACAAAAAAAAAACTAAAGCGGCCTCGAAACTTTAAATTATCTTTTAAAAATAGGCTAACTTAAAAAAAGCTGAAGCTAGTTAGCCCGCGAGCTACCTGCTGCTAGGTGACAGGAGTGGTGTTTGGTGATGCAAGGGTAAGGGCGGGAACTGCCGGTGACGCAAATCCTGCGTAGACCAGACCGTCTCATTTAATTTCAGCTTTAGTTGTCTACACAGGCTACGAGTGACTCATCCTATGTAGACCGCGTCCTTGAGAGAGAAGAGTGCAGCCCCTGAATTGAGACACAGCTATTTTCTCATTTAAAGCTACTTTGAATTACTTCCGGTTTCTCCAAGTCTTGGTGTCTTCTGACAGAAAATCTCATTGTGCTTTCTTTCAACAGTCAAATGTATCACACACCGTGAATCTTGCCGTGGAAAGCCTAAACAAAGGCTGCCTGGTTAGTGCAGCCAAAAACTTATGAGCACTTTCAGCACATCTCATTGCAGAAGAAAAGCTCATAACCCTGACTTTTGTTTTTACTCAAATTGAAGCTTTAAGACCTTTAACGATTACATCTTGTTTTATGGCTCAATGAAAACATTAAAAGCTCATTGCAAATTTTCTGAAATGAATAGTCATCAATCTGAAAACTGAGAGGCTTCTTCAATAATCAACTTTTATTTTGAAGAGTCCAAGTTTTAATGCGTCATAAGCAGCACGATGCTCTGGATCCTGGCCTGGGCTGCCCCTGCTGCGAAGCCGCCATCTCCTCTCCTTTGACTCACGTGAGATAATAAAGGCCAAATCCCCTCTCGCCATCCACCCGAGCCTCAGGAGCTTTGCTGGATTGATGTTGGCCCCAGAGGGAGGGATACAGGCTGGTCCCAGGTCAGCCCGGGTCAAACCCCGCTCACTAACGCCCTACCGTGATTATTACCTACCAGGCTGCTCTCAGTGTAGCGCTCAACATCTGATTGATATTAACTCTCCTCCCCACTCTGAGCTCTCCATGCTAACCCACTATAGAAATACACACACTTGCACACGCACGCACGCGCACACACACACACACACACACACACACACACACACACACACACACACACACACACACACACAGATGCTTAATTCTTTTCAGGTTTTGGGTGATGACGCCACAAACCAGCAGAACCAGCAGTGTTTTCTCTGTCCCTTTGCCGCTGTGGGTAATTTTCCTACAACTGACCCCAAATGTCTCCATTACTGTGCAATTGAGGGCAGGGGGCTGATGAAAAATAGCATTTCAAAAGTCCTTTCTAGGTGTGGATTAGAGAGACTTATTAGTCATCTGTCTTGTTTTGCTATCGACTTAACATATCGTTTTTGAAAGAAAAGTTTTTGTTGCTGACATCCCGGCCTGTCCCCGCCAAACCAAAATCCATCAATAGGCTAGGTTAATTATGCTAAACGTTGCTGTTAGCATGCTAACAAGCAAACGATGACTGTAAGAACATATTTAACAGGCTCTTCACACTATTTTCCTGCATATATCTCAAAAGTTACTCAAAAGTGATTCGTCAATACTGCTTAAACAACAAATGGAAAACATCCAACAGAGAATATAGGTCATATCTCTTAAAAAGAGATATCTGTTTCAAGATTGGGCTCCACGGTTTTCAAAACATCAGGACTAAGAAGAGAGAAAACCTGTGGATTCAGGGGTGCTATGGGACATTGTAACAGCATCAGGGGGTGTAATGTTAAAGGTTGTGAAAGAAAAACAGAATGAAAAGCTGTAAGACAGGAGATAGGTGTAGAAAAGAAAGAGACATCTTTCACTGCAACCTTCAAATCACAATATTTCATCTGGCTGGAGTGCACGCATGAGATATTAAGGCTCAACATTGTCCTGTGCTGTTTAAAAATCCATCCTCAGAGACTTCTCTACAAAAACAATACGAGAACAAAGTTATTAATCATAAAACAGCCACCCTGAACCACCCTGCAAATCCATCCCACAGCTACGTAGCTAACGCTGCTGCCAACACAGCAAGACAGTCAGGAGCTTAAATGGTAAAATCTTGACACCTGACACCGAGACAAAGGCGACCAATAATAACTTACAGCTAACCAATATTGATTCAACACTCGTAAGAAAGCAGAGTAACGCTCATGCTAACAATGTCAAACCACAGGAAGAAGCTAACTAGTATTGATACTGTTTTATAAACAAGACGAGGAGAGAACCACAGAGATGAAACAATTCTTCTTACAGTGACACAAACACTCACGGTGACAAATGACATTTGTGTGCAAACAGGGTGTCAGGGCAGGGGAGTCATGGTTATCGGCCTTCTGTTTTAGCCGTGACGCGGTGCTAACAGAATACAGCCGTTAGCAATGACAAACTGTTCCCAATCCAGGCTGGGCGAGTGACACGGTGTGGGATGCTCGCCTCAGGGTGGGGTCAAGTCACAGCCCAAGTCACATCTGTTCCACAGTGAGCACTGTCACTTCACAGCCGGTCTAACTTTTTCCTCTTCCTGTTCTCTCGCTCCGAGCTCCAGTCTTCAAACTCTGACTCACCTCACTCACTGGTTTATCTTTAAAACGTCACCTCCTTTAGATTTTAAGCACCACTCCAGCGTGTTTCGGCACTGATGTTCCATTTCCTGAGAATATTGATTAGATACTGTTCAAGATTTTTTCTTAAGACCATGACTTTTGTAAAAAAAAAAACACTACTCCATAAATGTATTCACTGATTGTAGTGAAATTTGAACATATTTTATGGATAAACATGCAGAACTTGAAAAAGGTGAGAAGATGATACGAGACTACTCAACTCGTTTCTTCAGACTATTTCTTTGCATGCATTAAAAAGTTCAAAATTGAACAATGCAGTTCATCAGATGGATTTTTATAGGTTGATAACCTTTGAATAAAATGAGAGAAAACATGCTAATTAATATGATTTTTATATACTAGATTATGTGAATCTATAAATCAAAATCAGCATTTACAACAGCATCATTACTTCCCAACTATTCTGTTAATTCATCTACTTTTAACTTTAATGTCAAATTTAAACAATCACAAAAATGCATGAATAATTATTGAGCTGTTAATAAAATGGATTAATGAATAATCATTTCTCATATTTAAAGATATAAGATGCATGTATAACTTGTGCTTACAATTAGATAAACAGAACTCTCACTGCTTCCAGGAGCTAAATGCAGCCACATATCCACCATTTGCTGTTACAAACTTCTACCTCAATTTTATGTTGATTTATTGGCTTTGGTTAAATATTGGAATATTAACCACACCCAAATTCGCTGTTTATGAAAAAACTTTAACCAACAACAGTTAGGACTAGGGCTCGGTTTAAAAAATAGATTTTTCCGATTTAAATCATTTCCCATTTGAATAACCTAATATCAATTAATAAATCCCGAGATCAATCTTTAAAAAATGTGCTAAAACGTGTGTGATCACTCACGACTCAGCTCATCTCCCCGAAACATGGCAGTGAGGGAGACATGTCCGGACTTGTTTACTGCAAACTACTACATTAATCAGTGATCGCAGAGTCTTTTTATTGTGTGTGCATCCATGAATATGTAAGTTAGTTTTGCTCTGATGTTTATGTTACTCTCTGTTAGCGTCTGCCTTGGCCGCGAGTGTATTTTCGGCATGTTGTAATACCGTACGCCTTTTCCCACATCTTCTTCTTCTTCTTGTGGTGTTTTATGGTGTTTGGCAAACAGCGTTATGGTGCATTACTGCAACCAACTGGTATGGAGCGATCGGGATTCTAACTACTGTATTCAAATACAAAAAATATTTAGGGGGAAAAAAATGCTAGAATTTCCACATATCTCTTAGTCTCGTGTGTTTTTTTTCTTCGCGCTATGAGATCTCGTGGCGAAATCTTGCGCGACTTAAACCCCAGTTCGTTTAATTAAAACTATGAGCCAGATGTACAAAAATGATGGACTAAAAATCTGAAACTGGAAACAAAGTTCATAAGCTGTTAATATTGTTTAGACTGCTGTCTGTTTGTCAGGATGAATAAAAAATAAAATTGAGAAATTTTTATCGATACCCAGCCCTAGTTAGGACCTCTGGCTGGAATCTGAAGTGGGACGAGATAAACAACAGAGATACAACACGGTCAGGGAACAACCTTCTTTTCTCTGTCATGTTATGTTTGCTCAGCCTCGAGCATTTTTCTGCTTAAATCAATACTCACTTAACTGTATCTTCAATATTGATGTGATAAGAGTGTGCTGACATTATTATTGCTGCAATTAAACGCTCAGTGGGATGTTAACTGTGTAGAAGTCAACATGGAGAGGGGTTTTATTCTTACGGGTTCTTATATGGAGGCAGGTAATGGAGGGTGTAAGTGTCATATAAATGTGTCCACTGACAGAGGAGCCTGTGATGGTACAAACAACAGCCGGGCTCTGAGACTCTAATTAGTAAAGACAGCTTAACAGTTATGTCCACAAACTAGCCCTGTCCACTAAACCTACACTTGTAAAAACACACACACATATACACAAAGACACAACCCTCCTCCCTCCCTCCCTCCTCCGAGTAAATAGGACAGGCCATTCAGTCTGAAATCTTATCCACTGTGCCACGTAAACAAACTTGCGCCTGTCTGACAGTCTCAACCCCTGCGGCCTCTGCAGCCCAAACAGCACCCTCCTCCGATCCCTCTGAATGTGGCCCTCACATGGAGGAGTAAAGCTCCCTCCCTCCCTCCCTTTTAGTTGGAACGACACCTTCATAGTGAAAACGATAAGCAACAACGGTCCCTGGATGGACTTCAAGATAAAAATTTGCAGCTCCATGGTTTCAATTTCTGACACTGCTGACATTTGTTCCCATTTTGCTTACCACTTTTAATTGACTTGGTATTACACAACAGTGAGTCAACATAAACCCAGTTTACTTGTTCTGTTCAAAACATCCACTGTTTCCTGAAAAAATGCTCTGCGTCAGTGGAAGTGATGCATTTTTGCTTTCAGCTGCAACAAAAACAATGAGTTTGGAAAGAACAGAGGAACAGCAGGGTAGATGTTGACAGCCAGAGTAGTCATAATAGCTAAAACGGACAAAAAGGAAACCACAATACGTAACTTGTTAAAAATATTTATAAAGTACATATTTGCTTTCTTTCTGACGGTTAGATAAGTGTTGACTAACCTGGTATGAAGATTGAAAGCATCTGTCTGAAGTTCAAAGCTATGCCTACCAGCACCTCTAAACTCACAAGTTCATACGTATGATTCATGTCATTTACGGCCGACCCCAAATAGTCGACAAAACTGATCAGTGAGAAGAGCTTTACTTGACAGTTAGTCACATAAAACCTTTCTTAAACCCCATTTGTGATCAGCACCTTGTCTGTTGTGTGTGCCCCAATCAGTCCAATCATCATCCAATAAGGAGGCGGCCTTGTGTGTTATGTATGCAGGTGATGCAGACTAGCAGATTTGTTACAGAGAGTGAAAAAGTACAACGTAATGTACCTCAGACAAAGTAATGTGGACGCATGTTTTCCATGGTTTGTTAGGTTACAGTAGTCAGGTAGAGGTGTAGAAGTTGTAACAGAGCCCTGTACTGTGTGTGCTTCACTGAGTGAATAAAGCACCTTTTGCAAGGTAGCCCAACGTCTCACAACTAATTGTTCATTGGCTAATTGCTTAGTTAGCTAGTTAGCAGCTATAATCCAGCCTTAGGCTAATTGAATCAGACTGCTAACAGTAGGATAAGTAGTGACGATTTAATTTATCATGTTAGCCTGTCTTTGGTGCTAGCTAGGGTACAGCTGATAGAGACAGGAACTGTGGTATACTGCAATGAAGGTGCAGGTGTTCTCCTTGCTGGTTTGTTTCACCACAGTGATTTCTCTTTTAGCAGGTTAGAATAGTGTTTAACAACTGCTCTCTACATGCTAACAGCCATTTTTAGCCCCCTTTCTGGTGCCCAAAAAATATGCATTTGAATAATTACAGCAATATAAATGTTGAACTAACAATTACGAAAGTTGGGTGCTGAGGAAACTTGATTAAGAGAATTAAAAATCTTCCTTTCAATAAGGGATAGTGTTGAATCACTTTCCAATCAGAGAACTATCCCAAGAGCTACGTCCAGTGGCTTAAACAAAGACCTTCAGACAACCTTTTGCCACCCTGACAGACTTAATGTTACTTCAGGTCATAGCAGAGGCAGAAAAGGTAAAATCCACCTTTTTGGAAGCATAGTCCACTTCACTAAGGGGATGTGGAGAAAATAACACGAGCTATCTGCAGCAGAAATCCACTTCCAAGAAACCAATGAGGATGTAATTGAATTGGTAGTGAGCACCCTTAGGGGCTACAACAAATCAATTCCTTGCAGGACGGTCAAAGTGTTCCTCTTCTTTTAGTCCAAAAATATCAACATCAATTTCAAGAATGGTTAACTTAATGGAATTAGTCTTAAACTTACCCAAAACGTTTATGAATAAGGCCCGAAATAAGTAAAACAAGTCATTATGAAAATCTCAAAATATTTATATTCTCAAACACAACCTTTGAGCTGCTTAAATACCAATACAAAGTAGTCTTACGGTGCATCAGTGGCAAGAGAGTCACATTCTCCATCAACCACAAGCTATTTCCTGCATTTTCTCTTTAATAATTCATAAGGGCTATGACTGATATTGCCCCTAGTTCCTACCTAACCTGAACACACAGGGTTCCCAGATGCATGTATTAGTTACTCACATGTACCGATGTGTTTGTTAAGCAGCTATGCTCCAGCTTATTCCCCTGTTAGAGCCATGCGTTGGCTAAGATGGCTAATGTGGCTAAAAATCCTTGACAGACAGGAATGGATAAACAGTTTAACAGTCAAGTTGTCGGCCATTGCCAATAAATTCACAGGCTGAATACAGAAGGTCCAGACCTGTCAATGATTTTACTCTTTACTTTCCTGAATTACATTTGTGGCATCTAATGGAAGCAGAACTGTTTGGTGTTTGCCTCTTCAGTCTTTAGGAACAAGACCACACAGATCCGTTTAAAACCCAAGCCTCTTACAAGCACAAACCTTCATCACAGTTTGAGAGGAATCATTCTTTCTTCTTCCTTATTGAAAATCATTCAAAGTATCTCACATGTATCATACAAAAAGGCTTAGCCTGGAATGTCTGTCAAACGTCCCAGCTGACATATGAGACAATGACACTGTCTCCTGAAAGGACGAACGTTAATGACTTTATTTTGACATCCCAAAAAACTACCAGGCAATTCCGAAACCCCACCCTACATTCTGAGGCCAGAAGAAGAGCGCTTGACAGCTTTTTGAAACCACCCCAAATCAAAGTCAACAGTAAGTCAGCGTCCCACAGAGGGACAAGTAAACAAACCACACATTGACACCACATGGATTACAGACAAGTCGCAGAGATAGATTCAGAGTCATACACCATGCAGCATAACATCCTGCCTTGGATCACAAGCAGCAGTTCAGTTACGAGCAACAAGTTGAAAGAGAAAGAAGGTTGCAAGCTAGGATACTTAAAGAAAACAGGTGACTTACCAGACTTGCGCTTGGATCCATAGTCCCTGAGGGAGAAGCAACACAAGAGGGACATGGTTAGTGGTCAGCAGACGCCCCTCGCTTAACAACAAAGCATGCAGTCACCGCATATCGATCCGGACACTCCTGAACGGGAAAAACAGGCACTCGTGGAAAAAAACACACGCATGCAATCGGCTTTAGCATACTAAGAAATGCATGTGTTCCAGGGAGAGAGAGGGAGAAACAGAGTGAGGGATGGGGAGAGAGGGAGGAACGACTTTGGCCAGCTGCCCGTACTCCCCGCAACAGACACAAATTAGTCATGTGACTCCAAAGCGGCACCACCATCCTCTTTCTATCTCTCCCTCCCTTCTTCCTCCTGTCAGAAAGAAGGCGACCTCTCCCCACATTCGAACGAAGGAGGATCAGTTGAAAATGCCCTGCTTAATGGATTCTAATGAGATTATGCCACAAGGCTAAGCTATGGGTGGGGGGGGGGCGACAGAGTTGTGAGTGTGCTCGTGTATGTCGTTTGCTTTTGCCCTTGTCAATAGTGACTTTCGATTTTGAACCGTGATAAAAAATGATAGGCGAAGCGAGACATCAAGGTGAAGATACAGAGTGCTATTTATAGAAGCCAAGACCTGACATCGTCACTACATATGCTCCCTCCATTTCTTGTCTCATTCTCTCCTCTTACAATACTCAAAATCAATGTGTCCTTTCTGTTTTTCCCGAGGGCTTATCAAAACCCTCACCTCAAATTTAGCCACGTCATCCTGCTGCAGTACAGTGGAAAATCAGATGCCGGCAGTGCAATGAAAAGAAAGCACAATTCTGTAGTAAAGAGCTGAATACAACTAGAACCTTCTCTCCTTTTTAAAATACATTATTTCTTTTAAAAATAACCACCATACAGGTGCTAATATCAACCCCCAGAGAGCGGGTGAAGTGGTTTGTGGATGACTGATAGCAACATGACTCTTCTTTCAAGAGGAGGACCAGATTGCAGCTGATGGCTTTTGCTATATCTCTGGATAGCAAAGGGATGTGTGTGAGGTAAGTATGTATGTAGGCATATTGGAGTGGATAATAAGTCGGTGAATGCATGCCCGCAAAGAGACGGTGTGTGTAATTGATCATAGATGTCCCCTAAGATTCAGGATCAACTACCCAGCTGTGAGAGTATGCGTGATTGGGACAGTTGACCTCGCTTGTGAAACAGGCCATTTCCTTAATGAGGGACCTCTCATCTTGTCAGGTATGATGCAGAGCAAATAGGCCTAGAAGATTACACCGCAGTGCCAGGAGAGCAGAAACAGCTCAGAGCAGCATAGCCAGCAGTCAAGGTAGTGCCCTCTCACGGCATGAGGTTAATGAAAACCTCCTCTTGGCTCTTGCTGCTACCGCACTCAAGCTAATAAAGAGACACACTGACATGAATGAGAGAAGGAACTGTAAGGGCATACAGACAAGGCAGCACATATGCATGAGCAAAAAGCCTTGTCTTTAGATTCTTTAGTGTCACTATGCTTGGTCTTGCTCTCTCTCTGTCCATCCCTTCATCCCGTCCCCCTGTGATCTGATGTATCTGTCCCTTTGTGACTGGCCACAGCAGTTGAATAAAGCCTTTATACCGACCTCTCCACCAAGACCGCTGTGTGCTAGCAACCAGAATATGCTTCATTGTCACCAAAGTGGGGCACAGAGAGAGCGGGACTTGACCCTCGCCTCATCCCATCCATCTTTAGCCACGCTGGACGCACGACCTCCACTACATGAGGAATGGATGGCATTCAAGTAAATGGCCTATGACTTTAATGCGTCGTACTGCAGAGTGTGTTGATGTGTCTCGGTGGAAAGTATGCTGCGGATAGACCAAGCCTCAGAGTTGGCAAGATATTTGCCAGGATGTTTGCCCTTTTAACTCAAGGCTTGCCACAGTGAAGTTAAAGATGCTGATATCCTCTGTTCAGGCACAATGAAGTGTTTTAGATTTCCAGGGAATGTTTACTGCTTCTCTTCACATTTCCATTTGCCCCTAACACTTCCAGATAAACTTGCATTTTGTCGATCCAATGACTGCAATTAGTTTTATTTCTTTGAATCAATGTAGACAGAGCAACTTGGAGCAATAACATGGTACTTTGATAAACGTGTCGTACAGATGAAAAAAGGAACTAATAGTCCTAGCTTCATTTTCAACAGTCAGGTACAGCCTTACTTCTCCTCCGCTCTCTCAGTCTAAGCTAGCTCAAATGCATTGTCAAGCAATTCCTAAAATTGTAGGACTTAACAGGGCAAGAGGGATTCAGGTCATCTGGTCAAGAGGCCACTGCTTACAACCTTAAGAGCAACTATTGGACTCAGCAGCCAGCACTATTTACCACATAGATGCCTGCTTGGTTTACAAACACAATAAAATTACTGAATACTAAAGAGTGATAACATTTTATTTCTTTTTACTTTCTGTTTGTTGTTTCAGCTGTACAGCAATGGTACACATCTGGTATGAGTGATGGGAGTATGCTGCTAAAAGCCTATATGACAGTTAAGTTAAGTACAAGTGACCCAATGTGTAAAGGACTGCCCCTCCATCAGCCAAGCTGCAAACGTAGTTTTATGCATGCTGGCCGCCTGCTGGGTTAATTGAACAAGCTAACGGTAAACGATCCATGCAGAGTGACAATACAAAAGGTGTAAGTGTGGGACCTGGAAATGGCTGGTTGTAACTTATCAAGGAGGTGAGGACAGGGCCAATGAAAGAGTTTTGTTTGCTGGAAAACAGCAGCAGCATGAAAAGTACTTTGCCGTAGCAAACTCCCAGGGAGCCTGTTAAGCAATTCATGCTGTGCATGGTTTGAAAGGCAAACACGACCTCGAAGCTCTATAAACAAGTTCCAATCAAGAGAAAGGCAGGGGCGTGAGCACTTTCTGCTCCAACTGTAGATGACTCAAATCACTCATTCTTAATGTGAAGGCCTAAGCTGAAGACGTGCTGTGCTCTCAATTCTGGGGTTAATTGTTTTTGAGAAATGATCAGAGCCCTGTGTTAATCCTGAGTGATAGCTTATTGGATCAATAGCATTTGCTTTTGCTGATGTAAAGGAAAGCAGGTCACAGTGAAAGGTTAGCTTGTATCACGTGTGGATGGTTGTTGGTATTAAGCGTGCACAAAGGGCTTTAGAACAACATGCCTGCATGCCATCCAAGCATTAGCCAACTGAAAGAGCTCAGGAGGCATATATTAGTCAATACACAGGCACAGAAGGAATGCTTGAAACTAGCAGCCAATTACAGTAGCACCTACTTAGCACCAAAATTAACCTACTTTTTGGCAAAAGGACACATTATTTCAATAATGAAGTAAAAAAGAGAGAACAACGTTCAGCTTGTTAACAAAGCAGCTAACATTTAACATTACATTCTGACATGCCAGAAGGAGCGTAGCTGGCTATTTTTGGCTTTATTTTTAGAGGTATGGTTTTGAAGGCATCTGCAAAGCATTAGGACACAAAGGAGGGGCAGGGTAGGGCAAAACAAGGAGGGTGGGAGGATGAAGAAGGAGAGCAGAAACACGAAGGTCCAGACTCTGTGCAGTGACCCGAATCCCTGAGGCTGAAATCAAACTCTTCCCTCGAGGGCTGAGCAACCAGCTCCGGCTGCCAGCTCTTTCCCCACATCTCCTGGAGGTATGGAGAGGAGGAAGCGAGGGGTGAAAGGCGACGTGAAGAATACATACTGCAGCAGTTGAGAAAAGTGGTGATGTTTTATGTGGCTAGGTGGGATCTCAAGGCCATTTTTCTGCAGCCAGAAGAGAAACGCTACACTGGTCCTGCTGACAGTTTGTTTTGCAGAGGAGTTACCAAGATTTTACAATGTTGCAGTATTCTTCCAGCATGCTGAGAAAAGATTGCTGCTGGTAATCATCTGAGGAGCTATGCAACTACTATCTGTAGTGATGGCATCAAAATGTATTTACAGACATTATGTAAATAATTATGTGTTGGGAGAGATATTTTCTGACAAAGATGCACAGTTATAAATTGAGTATACAAAATGACCAAAGAGCCTCTATCTGTTGGTATGTGTGAATAAATCCAGCAGACATAGAAAAGATAGGTATGCAACACACTAAAACATCAGCAGATGGGCCAGTTGCATACATAAGAACACACACTCACACATATTCTGTCACACTTTTCATCACATTCTGACGTTTCGTCACAGTGTATTCCCTGACTACAGCTCCATGAAGCAGGAGCACTTTCATGTACGTCTCATCAGTTCCAGTGCACGGAGCTCTCGACATTGATTGTCAAGCCAAAACAGATGTGAGTACGTCTGGTGAGGCGGACCATGTGGTGTGGGGTCAGGCAGGTCGGCTCAGTGATCAGCTGACAACTGAATGGATGTTCATGATACTCTAACCGTTTGCTCATGCATGACTCTGTACACAGCAATCTTAGGTAACGTCCACACCACTATGTTTTCTTCTTTAAATGTGTGACTTTTGCCACATTTAATCGTCAGACAGACTTCTGGAAATGCTGCTGCTTAAGTTTGAAAACTCTGGGGTCTTGTTTTAGTTTATACGGCAGAAAGAGAGACTTTTGGAAATGTTGACGCAGACCCTCATGTTTGCTTGCTGTTTGGTTTTTATTGCCCCAGTGTCTTTCCCTGATTTATAATGCCCATATCACATGACCCTTTTCTGGAGGAGAACTAACTCCATCAGCTTTTACTTGCCGCAGCTAACCCAACATGAACAACTAACTACAGGCACTGTAAGATACGACCTGTTGTCTAGGCTGTTGTGCAGTTAAATTCTGCATTTTATAATGCTACTACTGCCGAAAGTCACAGGACATAAGCTGTTATTAAAGGGATTAGAATGTTTTGGGTGAGGAAACCAGAGTCTGTTTTTGTGTGTGCCTGTTAACACCAGCCAGGTGTAGATGATCATGAGATATACATTTTCAGGTGTGTTAGTATGGATGGACATCAGATCTGAAAGGGTCCTAACAATCGTTATGGTTTTAAAATGCTGTATTAAACTAAAAACAAAGCAGTGCTGATGCCTTAATTCCTCAAAGTCACAAGCTACACACGAGAATAAATAAATCATTTCTGTTACTCACACTGTCTAACTTCACCTCTTTCTCGGCTGGTGTCTACATCTCATAGAAGTGCTGCCGAACAGGGATTATGTTGGCTTTCAGGGTGAACAAAATGAGGCTCTTAGTCATTTTAAGCCTCTTAAAGACAAACACAAGCTTGAGTGCATATTAAAGTTCAGTTTATTCCCACAGACAAACAAATAAGTGCTGGAACTTGCCATTTGTTTCCTCACCTGCGGTATGATTCCAATTATCCTGCAGACTAAATGTCTTGAATCTGTTCTGAGAGTTGGGAAAACTTAAGACGCTTTTAATGTTTTAGCAAAAACTAATTGTTTAAAATCAATGGGGTAACGAGGTTTCGGTTTCTCATCGCTTTAGGTTCTACTTTAGTTATGCTTCCTTCCAAGTCTAGTAATGTTACAATGAACTTTTACCAACATTCATTCTCTTTAAATTGTACAAGAAGCTCAAAGACGTGTTCATGAAGGCAATGGATTTACTCATTAAAGGTATATGAGGGGGGTGGCAGATAAAGGGCTAATCAATGTGTTTACAACTATTAGCATAATGGCTGCAAGCTAATGACTCCCAGTGGCCCCCTGTTACACCAGCCTGCCGGACCAGTAAATAAACACTTCCTGAGATTAGCATCTTAGCCTCTCTCTGTCAACCTCCCTCCCCTCGTCCCTTCACTGCACACCCCAGTTCATCCCAAAGCGCCACCAAATCCGGACCCCAGCTTCAACCCTCCAGCCACAGGCCCACCTACTCTAAGCCCCCGAAGAGCCCCAAACTGCCTTCAGCTGTCCCCTGTCATTTAGCCCTCATGGCCGTGACAGGGCTAAAGCTCACTGTGGGCATTAACACTCCATATGGGATGGCGTTCAAGGAATCAGTTAACCTCAACAGTTTTCTGTACACACAAGAGCAAACACACTTATTGTACGCACAGAGACGCACACAGATTTGAGGAGCATGAAGGCCCATATACTTGAAAGTGCTCAGTTGTTGTATTTGTGAAAAGGAGGACCTGTTATCACATGTGCGGTCGCTGCATACTACCCATGCCTGCAGCTTTAATTTTTGGCTGTATGTGAACCATTGGCACGGACCACATGTAGACCCCTGGACCATTATGTGGATGTGTGGGTATATTTTGAGGTTCAACATTAGTGAAGGGGTTAACATGGCACGGAGCACAAACAACACGGAATGCAACAGTCACTGCAGCAAGTAAATGAACTCTGACAAATTATTATTGCAATGTTCAAAGTGTTAACATACTTTTATTCAAACTAAATCTGTCATTTAATCCCGGAGACAATTCCCATCCCAGGGCGATACTCTGAATTTGGTGTTTGTAACTTACTTTTCCATCAAATTCAAATTTTCCACACAGTGGGTTTAAGTGAAAATTATAGACTGAATCATAGAGATGTCACACTAAGAACACAAGTCACTTTGAGGTAGATAACTGCAAACATAACCATGATAAAAATGTATAAGATAACATTATAAATCTAGCCATAACAGTAACATGTAAAGATATACAGTTGAAAATGGTGGTCCAGACGATGCCACGTTTCTGCTTTGTTAATGTTATGTTCTTGTTGCTTTGCAAGCTTCTTTAAATCAAATCTACCAACAGCATAACGCCAGAGATATATTTATTTTTTAATCTTTCGCGTACATAACCGGCTACGTCCTGAATGTAATTGTTCACTTACTTGTGAGAGGATACCTCTAGAGGACACACAAGAGAGCTCAGGCCGTATGCAACAACTGGATGTGCGGGATTTTAACAACAGACATGGTGACACTCAAGGTGGTTATTGTTACCTTTAATACTGAATTCTTAGTGGCCCAGTGACTGATGACCGGTAGACAGAACACATCGTCTGCACCGTCCCCACTCCGTTTCTCAAACCTTTTCCTCTGTGACGTAACGGTCCCTGGCTTGTTTCCATTTAGCTTTGGTGACAGATGGAACTTATCTGTCACCAGCTGTTTTGACAAGCAGGTTTGTCGCTGTTCAGTGGCAACGACAGATCGTACAGATGTGGATAATTGTGGACTTGGTCTATCAGCTTGTCTTCAGAACCCGATGCCATCGTTGTCCCTGCTGCTGTGTTGACCGTGTCACGTCCCCTCTGCCTCCACACTGCCCCTTCATTCATGTGCATACTGCATCTTGCTCCAAACAGACGCAGTGAGCGCTGGGCAGCCATCATGCGCACACGAACGTGTAGTTAAATGCAAGCATGTCTCCAGCCTAATCCCAACTTCCATGACTAACTAAAAAACAATTTTCAGCCCTGAAACATTACCAACATCAATTAAACTAAACCACTGACATGCTTTAATACCTTTAAAACAGACACCTTTTATAAAACCATAGCACCTCTCTTTTAGCTAGCTAATGCTAACATTAAACAATCAGGGCGTTGGCTTGCCAGCCTCGATGATCAACAGTAAGTCATGCTAGCTTAGCTAACTCCTCCCCTTTCAGAAGCAGCTACATCAAACTAAAACTTAAAATGAATAGTAGCACAGTGATCTATCTAGCATTAACAATATCAATCTAAGGTTTGCTAGCCTAACATTAGCTAGACATACCAGATTGATTCAGGCTGTAGCAGCTAAACCAGAGTGTCTCATCAAGCAAGAAAGCGTTTAATGAATTGTACCTTTCATTTGTAAAATGGATCTCTTCTTTCAAATAAAGTTACACAATTTGTCTTTAAATACCTTCCTGCCAATGGCAGTGTCAGGGCTGGACACACTTATGCCCAAATATTCCACCCTCAGTCAGAAACACAAACACATTATCATCCACTTCTTCCTCATGATCCCAAAAACACCAAATCTGTCTTCCCTGTCAACCAGCTACTTAGGCCATCGCTGCCGAGAGCCCAAAGCTGACCAATCACACAAGTTCATGACTTGTCCCGGTGATAATCTGATAATCTTGCAGCCTCTGTCTGCCTCAGGCACGAGCCAAGGTCGATGCCTATTGTTATTCATGGAGAGGGTTGTGAGGGGGCATGATGAATGATGATAGCATCACCCATGTCTCGCACTACGGCAGCCTGTGGGGGGCAGTGGCCAATATTTTCATCATGGCTGAAAAGCAGTATGCGCATGTTAATGGGGAAATTTGTCAATGTTACGGTCTGCAGAGGAAAGATAATGCCATTTAGGCTGATAGTTATATGATTGCTATACCACGGGCCCAGACAGATTAAACAAATCACAGCCCACGTCCCATGCAAATTGACTCGATAAAAATGCAAGATGTGGGGGAAAAAATGCTAACTAAGAAAAGAAAAAAGGCATGTCTCAGAAAAAGGGAAACGGGGAGGAGGAGGGGGGATGTCTAGGAGGCGAGAAATTCCATCGAGTGGAAATAGATCTCACACAGGAAGAGCGGGGGGCCAGAATGGACATAAATACAGAAAGAAAGGCTGAAAAAGTCTCAGAGAAATGCTTGAGAATCTGCTCAGACAGTGGATACATTTATAGAGGAAGGGAAGCCCTGGGGAGGTTTCTGAGTGGACATGAGCTGGGACCAGAGGCTGACCTCGATACAGCGGCTGAGGGGAGAGAACTCTGTTTGCAGAAGTACGCCACCAAGTGGGGAACTACTGGTGGGTAGAATGAGAGCTGATGAAGCCTGGGCAAGGGCTGTAATGTAATCAATACATTGTTTTTGGTAAGACACAGCAGCTCCATTTGCTGCATGAAAGGAATGAAAAGACAAAAAGACATTTCAACTTCCAACATATGCTTGATATTAAGCTCCATATGTAGAGTATAAGAGTTTGTAAAGAGTTTTACTTTAACCTCATTTAAACCTCAGTTTAATGGTGGTTGGAGTCAGACACCAGCATTTACAAGTTATTATTTTAAGCTGATTTATAGTATAGGCAAGTGGATGGTTGACAGTCTTTGAGCAGATGTTCATTTGTTGGAGCTGTCTCGACTTAGAAGCAGACAAACACTTGAACCAAGTACAGTCTGTACAGCAGTCGTAATTATAACAATGTGTTATCTCACCCCAAAGATCTACAATGGCAGAAAAAATGACAACTATTTAAATGTGGTCTTTCAGGGAAAACAGATGGTCTCTTATTATATACAAGTATTTGGATGTAGTTTATTTATTATGGGATGGATTGGAGCTTTATGAGAGTCAGATTGTGTAACAATTACTATTACTTTTTCCCATGTCTTCCAAAGCTTTTCTGTCTTAAATGTAAATAAAGTTATTGTTTTTAAGTATTTATTAATAGTGATATTGTTTCAAGATAATCCTATTATCTGCTATTAACCATACATGTCACCTTATCCCACACCATGTCACTTTAACTTGTCACTTTTACTCCTACTTGCATAGCATTTTTTTTATGTATTTATAATATAAATATATTTTTTTATTTACTTATTTGCTATTTTGTCGTTGTGCTGTTGCAACACCTGAACTTCTCCACTGGGGATCAATACAGGATTATCTTATCTCAATACTGCCCAGCCCTAGACTCTTTACTGAGCTGCATTAAAAGAGAGAGTAACATTAAAAGAGTAATTCTACCTTTTACATATTTTGATAAACATGAAGAGATAAAACTCATAGACTGTATAAAAAGATGGACGACATGACAGCTCCCTAAAAGTGAAGCCAAAACATTTCGAGCGCCCCCTGCTGACTTACTGCAGTATAGGTCATAAAGCCCGCCTCCTCCATGTTAACAGATGGGACATGAGTCAAACTATAAAATCAAAATACACATACACGTTTTTCTCAACATGTTTTCTATCATTATAGTTAGTTCTTATCATGCTGATTTACGTCCAAGTGTTAATTTTTCTGACAAATGTATTTTTAATTAGTTATTTGATGCTATAAAAATAGTGATTGACAGCTCTGTTGACCAATACGGATCCTGCAGACGATCTGTTCTGTATTAGCAGAGTGGAGGACGAGTCGCGAGTGGAAACGTAATGAAAACAATCACTACAGTCATTGAAGTTTCCATACCTGTGAACGTTAACCTCAGACCAACACAAAGAAGCTGTTCTGCTGTTAAACACGCTGGTGTGCGGGGACCTTGCTGTTTTTTCGGTAAGTTTAGTGTGTGTTTTGGTTAGCTGAAGTGGCCGCGGCTGCTTCAGTCGCTGATCTCTACTGTGCAGACTCTGGCTCCAAATGACGTCACCATCGCAAGATGGCAGCGCCTATCACTGGGGCCGTTTTGGCATCAATTCCCAATGAAAGCAGATGGAGATGCGTTGGCCATCTATATGTACAGTTATTGATGAAACTGCACAGGATTCTCAAAGACAGATGCTTAGATAAGAAATCAGAAACGTAAGCAGCATAACTTTTTTACATTTTAAGCTGGTGATCATCTTGTGATCTTCAGAAGTCTCTGTGTCACCATGGATGTTTTTCTGACATCCACCAATATGAAAACTTTTCCATAACACGTGATGCAGAAAACAATAACTGGGGTGATGAAATGGTTTCCAGCAGAACATGTAGTCAACACCCAGCACTGTCTGCAGCATTGTAGCAGAACATCACAGCTGATCAGACTGTGATTGACAATGTTTTCTTTAATAGAGTTAAATACTACAGAAGCAGACTTCTGAGTACTTTTGAATGGTCATATCTGTAAAATAGGAGCTTATAGAAAATATCTATTTTTGTTCCCGCTCAAAAATTCATTATATTGATTGCCATTACTACAAGTATCTGTATTTGTATCTAGAATCCCATATTGGTTGGACTCCCAACTCCTTGTGGAAGCCCAAACCCAAAGGTTTGGAAAGGCTCAGTTAGAAAAAAAGAGAAGTGGCTGTGCCGAGGAGCTCCACTGGGCAGTTCCCATGTGTATGAAAGTGCCTCTAATGTCTACAACAGTTTAAATGTGTTCACACATAGAACGTGTTTTGACATAAAAATATCATGAAGCTGTTACGATATAGTCTTTCCTTTGATTTCAGGCTTTTGCACCGCAGGAGAGAAATGTCCATGTTTTGGTAGTTTTTCTTCTGCAGGACATTTCATCACACCAAAAAGGGAAAACAAAAAGCAGCAATCCAGCTGACGGTCCATTCAAAATATACATTAAACATCAAGGGCGCTCAGCTTCAAAAAGAAGCAGATGATTGCACGAGAGTGGCGTCAGCTTGGAGTCTCACTTCCCACTGAGCTGTAGACAGGGGTCGCTGTCCAGGCACAGGCGGAGGAGGGGTAGGAAACTGTGGCTGATGGGGATCTGCTTTCTCACATTTGATTGATGGGATTGATTCCTGTGCTGCACTGCCCGGCACGTGGCTCCTTTTTCCAATCAGATCATAGTGAGAAAATTCAATCTAACATAGTAGAGTAGGACAGGCGCTGGCTATTGTCAAAGCATGGCTCCTCTAATAATATTTTATGGATGGAGCATAAAAAATAAGACGTCACAGCTCGATCCGGTCATAAAAAAGGTCAGACTGTACACCTCCGCTAACTCGAATGCCAATATATTGCATCTGCTCCCTCGTAAATTGATCATTTTTAAGCCTTCTGCAGCCTGTCAGAGATATCGAGGGATGACCGGTGCACCATTGGCCTTGGACTCCCCCTTATTCTGACCTCCCCTAATCCCAAGGGATCTCCCTCCATCCTCTTTATCTCCTTCCTCTTTTCCCAGAAAGTGATGCAGTGGTCACATTTCATCACCCTGGTAGCTACAGCTGTCCCGGCCCGCTTCATTCATCACTCTCATGTACAGTCGGGCCCTCCCAGAGCTATTACTGTTGCAAGCCCGAACCCTACCTTGACAACACCCTGTGAGTAAGTGTGCGAGGAAGAGAGCACAAGTGAGTCAGACACCGCATCGGGTGGGAGGGAGGGTGAATGAGTGCATCCATGTAAGATGGTGCTGGGAGAAAAAATAGAGCCGAGACTGTGGAACACAGACAGACGGGAGCTGCACTGAAATAGCCTGACAACAACAAACACGCTGCACACCAACGAGCAGGAGCAGAACAAACGCTGGAGTGTCCTCCTGCACAAACATTTTAAAACATAATTGCATGAAGTGTCTGAAATCAATAAACGCTCACACATGAGAACACACACATGTACACACACACACACACACACACACACACACACACACACACACACACACACGACATCCTACAGGCCGCACACTCGGCTGACCACTCCTCACCACTCTGACACACTTTAAGTGTTTAACCCCATACATGCTGGTGCTGTTCACTGATGGTGTTGTGCAGTGCGGTCTCCAGTGAGTGCTATTGATCCTAATAGTTAGGGGAGAGGAGAAGCTTATCCATTAAGGCTGAGCGAGCCTGTTGCCTGTCTCCTGCTCGCAGCAGACGGCGAGGAACGGACAGATGACAGGGAGGAGAAAAGGGGAGGAGGGAGTGATGCTTCATAACTCTAGGACAAAGGGGAGGAGGAGAGGAGGAGAGGAGGAGAGGATAAGTAGAAGATGAGAAGAGAAGGGGAATAAGTGGAGGAGAAGATGAAGCAAGTAAGAATGTCACAAATGTGGCAACAAAGTAGCAGGAAACTACTTTGTCTTTTGTGCTGGGTAGGCAGTTCTTTTGTGAGTTATTCTTCCCCATCTTGGAGTCTGGTATCCCTTCTTTATTGTCCATCAATGGTACATGTGCAGTCTCTTAAGCTCTCCAGTACAAGATACACACCAACAGGGACGCGCTCATAGAAATCTTGCTCACTAGCCCCACTAGGGGTGAAAAGTCCACGATTACATTGATCCAAAGTAACTTATTCAGCTTATTGTTTTCTGTATTCATACTTAAGTACTTTCAGCTGTATTTTGTGGGGGAAAGGAGTATGGATCATCAACTACAGGTACTTTTTGTATGGTGGCTCTTATTTATGTATTATGTATTTTCTGCCCTAACTGTTACCTTAAAAGATATACAGTTAAACATCATGGTCCAACCTGTCTGAAGTTTCTGATGCTTATTCTATGTGCTGTTGCTTTGCTTCCCTAAAATCTTTGATAAACCAAATCCAACGTTACCAAACAGATACATCTCACCGCCTGGACTAACTTAAACAGCGCTCCAACATTAGTTGGATTGCACCCTACGGGTGGGGAGTGGGTCTCAGCCTCACGTGAAGGAGTTTCTCGAGGTCCTGCAGGCGTTGTACCGGACCATCGCAGTGAACAGGGAGCTGAGCCTGAAGGCAAAGCTTTCGATTTACCAGTCGATCTACGTTCCAACCCTCACCTATGTGGTCATGAGCTTTGGGTAGTGACCGAAAGCATGACATCGAGGATACAAGCGGCTGTAATGAGTTTCCTCTGAAGGGCGTCTGGGCTCAGCCTTAGAGAGAGGGTAAGGAGCTCAGACATCCGGAGGGAGCTCGGAGAAGAGCCGCTACTCCTTCGCATCAAAAGGAGCCGGTTGAGGTGGTTCGGGCATCTGATTAGGATGCCTCCTGGGTGCCTCCCTTTGGAGGTTTTCCAGGCACGTCCAACAAGGAGGAGACCCCAGGGCAGACCCAGAGCTCACTGGAGGGATTATATCCCACCTGGCCTGGGAACGCCTCGGGATCCCTCAGAAGGAGCTGGAAAATGTTGCTGGGGAGAGGGACACCTGGGTCACCTTGCTTAGCCTGCTGCCACGGCAACCCAGCCCCGGATAAGCGGAAAAAAATAGTTGGATGGATGGATGTATGGATCCAACAATTTCAAGTTAAAAACACTTGATCAGATTGATAGAACACACAAGTTCTGCAAAAAGGCATGCACATGAAGATGTAAAGAGCAAAAAAGATGTACGGTACCAAGTCATTACCAGATCACTAAATGTAATAGATGAGCAGACAGAACAACACTGGAACACACACACACACCAGGATGGGTTAATATTATTCTTCAGCAGTCCGTCCGTCTCAGAGTTTCACATCACTTTTCTCCCTCTGCTGCACTTAGGACACACATGTGTATGCACACAGACATTAAAAACCCACACAGAACTAACACACACGCTCTAATCAGGACTTTAAATCAATAGCCAATCTCATTGCTGAACCACACTCCCCCATGATTCATTTTCATCTAGCAGATGCATTATGGGTAGGGAATGGAAGCAACCCATCCAATTTAGCCCCGACACAAGTCGAGTCCTCTGGATCATGACGTCTACTAACCATTAACTGAGCCGTCTTTCGGGCTCCTCTGAGTAAGGTCTTCTTTTATTAAGAGTGGAGAGTGAGAGCCTGCAGGGATCCAGAGAGGCCAGAGGAGGTTCTGGCTCCATTTGATCTGGAGCTGGCTAGAGTTCAGCCCTTCCTCAGGCAGAGGTTTCTATAACTTCACCATCTTCGATTCAAACTACGACTTCCACTTCACATTTATAGCAGCTACAGAGTATTTTTTGGGCCGCAACCACTTATATAGTTGGCCAAAAAAACTACCCCTGATGAAATTCTCCAAATTCTGTTTGGAGCTCTGCTACCTGTCTCACATTGCTCTAAAAACTTATATCAGAGTGCTGATTGCTTGAGGTTCGCGATTTTCCATTAAACTTAATATTATGTTGGTACACTTATTTTTCTTTCTGTGGGATTTTATTTCATGGCATTACAGGACACCATAATTATTGCGCAGTTTCCAGAAAAAAAGTAGTAAATAGCCAGACTGACCTACCCTACAGTTTCAGCAATGAGTTCTAAAATACCAGACCTCTGTGGGGCAGATAGGAATCTGCTTCTAACATAATATATATAAAATCCTTACCAACCAAAACCATAGTTAGAGAAACATTTACACAGAGTTCTTGATCAAAGCCAATAATATGACACACAATATGATCTGGTAAAGCACCTAGAAGTTTTTCTTTTATTAGTCTAATCATAACTTCTTTATATCCCTCACAGAATCCTTATCTGATCCTCTTCTGAAATGTGGAGTTCCGCAAGGGTCAATCCTTGGACCACTCTTTTCTCCCTCTACATGCTTCCTTTACTGCAGAGCTGTCTTTCTTAGCACTGTCGTGACCCCTGAAGGCTGTGAGGGGAACTTCTTTGTTATACCTTCTGTTAAACATCATCAGATGACAATAAAATATAGAAATTAAGCCGGTGCACCACTGTGTGTCACAGATGGGGGCTAACAGACTGTGTCTGGTGAGCGCAGCATGTATAGCTTCATCTCCTAACTCCTGACAAGAAGATTAATGCCTTTTCTTTATGCAGCAAAATACACCAGCAGATACAGGGCCGAGGGAGGAAGAAGAGAGAGGATGATGCTTGTAGAGAGTAAGAAAAAAACACTTGGAGGAGATGAAGGGTGTAAGTCAAACAAGAGGCAGGAGGAAAGACAGGAAGACGAGATGAGAACTCAGGCAAGATGGAAAGCTGTATGGACAGCACGGAGAGAAAAGCTGTTGATCTAAGAATGATTGTGTTGGTGTTTGTAACCTTGAGCTGTCGCATCAATTAAACATACTTGAATATACGAGGCCGAGTCTGATACAAAGAGTTAGAGGAGGACGGCAGATAGGGAGAGATACCCGATGACGCTGGGCTGTAAAACACTGACAGGCAGAGGTCACTAAATCCTGCGTGCTTCGCTTTCTTTTTCTCACCCAAAACAGACAGGTGAGGACAAAACTCTAAACTACAGACAGACAGCAGAGGAGAGGAGAGGAGAGGAGAGGAGAGGAGAGGAGAAAGGAAATACAGAGACAAGTAATTAAAATATTTTTAAAAAGACACAGCCCGGGTCCAAAAAGAGTACTCGGTTACAGCGCCCGGGGTGCAGCTGACTCGTTGCATACAGGAACACATTACAAATGAATAGTGCGATACTGCCATTTGAGGTTTGGAAAGGAGAGCGTGTTCTCTAATTAAAAACTACCCGAAGGGCCTATCTGCTGCTATGAAACAAGTCATTCTCCCCCTCCCACCCTCACATCCATCAGCTCACTGTACCCCCCTCTGCCACTGCCTGGCCTGCTACGAGCTTTTAACGAACTCGGAGAGAAAGAGCTGATTTGGGAATAGTCTTTATGGACAGTGAGAACAGACAGAGAGGTAATGAGCTAAGCCACAGTATTATCATGCTTATCAGGATCAAATTCATAACACGAGACACAGTTTTTCAAGCATGTGTGCTCGATGAATCCACAACGTGATGTGTCATTTTATTCAGTGTCAACATCATGTTTGAGTGTCGTGCATGATTAATATAAATCATGAGCATGTTTTAACTGCGTGTGCATTCATGTCTGTACATAAGCTATCATTTCTGTGATGGCATCTCACTTGTAAACCTGAGGAATAATTATGTTATTTATTTCAGGAATATTAAATTATTCTCTGTTTATGTGAAGATTTCGCCAAGAAATGTGTCGAGCAGATTTTGTAAAAGCTACAATCTGAAACACCATCATCCAAATGCTGCCAAAACTATATAATTCTGCTTATAATTCGAAATCTTTTTGGCAATCAGATGAAGTCCAGTACTTCACTAGATCTATTTTACTGCAAATCACCACAATGAGCTGCTGGTGCTGAGGGTTTTTTCAGCTGCTCCAACAATAATTTTCAACCTGCTCCATGTCATTTTCATTTTATTCAAAGAAGCCCACACTTAAATAGATTTTATTATATTTCCTGGTCACCAAAAGGTGACAAGTCCTCTTTTACAAAGTCATGTTTTAGAGGTTTGTTATACGATGTCATTAACCTGAAAGTTTGACCAAATCTAATCACAAGCTAGAGTTTTCTGAAAAGTTACATTCATAAGGGCTTAAGACGCAACAAGAGGATAGTGCCACAAATTTTCTTTATCATTTTGTATCAAAGACGCCATCCCCAGGGTACTTGACTGGGCGGCATAGGACCACAAACAGAAAACACCAAAGCTAACTATAAGGGCCTGTGTCCACTGACAGCAGTTTCAGCGCTCAGCGTTTTTTTGTCGCTGTGCTCACACAACTTTTGGAACACTGCCATGCTGGTCAATGTCACTTCTTCCTCACCAACCAATCAAAATCAAGAGGGGGCGGGACTTCCGATATCAACTTTGTCAACAACAATTGCTTTTTCAAGGGTGCAATTTCCAGGTGTGGAGCTGCTAAAGCCAGGACAAGATTCCTTTCCACTGTTTTTACATTTTCTTTGTAAAATGTCTTTGAATAAAAGCAAATATTAAGCATACAGAGCAATTTAACAGACTTAACGGTCACTAGCAAGGGAAGCAAAAGTGCCGCCAGACATCTTACATAATCCAGCAACAGTAAGTGCTGTTGAGAAGCGCTCTTAAATTGAGGTTGTGGGTGCTGCCAGCTGCCGCTGGACACAGGCCCTTAGCCATCAAAGCTACTGGTCGTACCGGGACAAGTAAGGCTGTAGCAGCAGAACTGCTCGCTGGATTAAACTCAGAAGGGGTCATTTATATAACTTCTGGGTTCAACTTTTATTTGTGAGAGGCAGATTTTGTTATTTCTCCTTTTGTACCTTACGTTGTCTTGCTTCAATTAATATGCAGCACAATGCAGATGTCACATAAAAGCAGCAACATTATTTTTATCCTAAATGCTGATGTCAAAACCAATTTTTGCACTGGTGTTTTGGAGTTAGTAAGACCTACATTCACATGTAGTGAAACATGGTTTTGGGTGTTGTACACAGTCAATGCATGTGTGTTCAGTTCAAGTACCACGGCAGTAATGATGGCCTTGTAGTCGAGCGTGACACATAAATGTAGGTAAAAAGTTGGTATTCAAGTGTACTTGTGTAATGTGTACACCTGATTGTAATTTCTTTGTGATGTTTGTGACACTTACTCCACTGGGGGGTTGATGTCTTCGGTTTTTGTCTCGAAGAAGCGCAGCACCTCCTCACTCTGAGAAATCTGAGGAGGGAGTCGCACCAGCGCCTAAAGAGAGAGGCAGAGAGAGAATGGTGGGCGTTACAAAGACAACAGCCTGCAATTAGTCTTGTTCTTTACTTGTTCAGTTTTAAAACATCTCAGAGCTGCATTATGTCCTATAAATGGTTGTTCTCTTGTATTTGCAAGCACTCCTGCACATGACTTTCCTTAATATCAAAGTGTTTGTATGTGCATCCGTCTTTGCTTCAAACTTGTATCTATGTACAAATGTCTCTCTTAAAAAAAGTTCCCAATCTGATGACATAAATGTAAGATTGAAATAAAGAAAAGAATGAAATAATGACTGTTTTATATCAACAACGTGTGTAGTTTCAAAGGCGCTGCTAAAGTCACATGTTGAATTGTCCTTGGGCAAGACACTGAAGCCCAAATTGCTTCCAAAGGCATAGCCTTCGATGCATGAATATGCATAGATCCTCATTGGAGATTGGCATTTAGACCTTTGCCATCATTGTGTGAATGTGAGTGTGAAAGGCTGAATGTGACAGTAGTGTAAAAGTGCTTTGAGTGGTCACTAGAAAAGCGCTATATTGTGCAGTCTATTATCATTCATTGAATTCCTTAAAAATTAATCAAATGTTTTGTCCTACAACTCTCATTTTAAGAAGAAGCGGACCCTGAAACACTATGAAAAACCCGACAGTCAACTTGTTAGTGGATAAATTAGCTATAGCCAAAGACTATAGGATTTGGTTATAGCCACCATGACTTCACCCATTGTTTTGTGGACTACAGTATTGAATTGTCAAATTTGGACGAGAAGATGGAAAGCCATTGCTACAACACTATTCTGGTTACCAGGTCGCCTTGGTATAAACGGCCTTCAGCATACCCTGCATTATCTTCTATCTTACTCTAAATGGGAGCATGGTTTAAAAACAGAACATTATACTGTATTGAAGAAGACATGTAATATTGTTTGAGACCACAACTCATTAGTTAGTATGTTTACTGAATGTTAAAGAAATAATCCCAAAGATTATCTTGTAAAAAAATGTCTGTTAAGTCACTATGTATCGGCGAATGAGGTAACACAATGGTGACTGAGCCTATGGCCCACTGATGAAAGCCTTTGCATTTGCAGTATATGGTATTATTACGGACTGGGTGTCTGTGGTGATATTCGCAGAAAAAAACACCCAGCAGGGGTTGGTCTGCCAGAGAGGGTAGGTTGAGCTAAGCTCCTGCTTTTCCGGTCTCTGCAAGTGTTGCAAATAAACAGTGATCTACTATGGCTGAACAAACAAAGAAAACTGACTACAGATACAACTTCAAAAATAAGTGAAAATTCAAAGAAAAAGAAACAAATTGGACGCTCAGATGAAGGCAAACAGTCTAAAAAGAAAAGCGACCATCAACAAGGAAAATCAAGAGTTACAACCGTGACAAAGGGAGCCAACCGTGGTTCTGGTTAAAATGGGACGAATGCGCCTGCAATTCCTTTTTATCGCCAAAGGGGCCACCGAAAACAAAACTGAGAACATCGAGATTGCATCTTTAAATCAAGATGAGAAATTACAAGTAGGGTAATTTTCAAATAGACTTCCCTCCAATTGAGGTTCTTTCTGCACCCAGTGGAGTCGCCCCCTGCTGGCCATTAGAAAGAGCAAGATTTGAGATTTGACTTCTGCATTACTTCACCTTTCAAACACAGAAGTTGGTGGGTCCAAAGAGAGTTAAAAGAGATTGATAATTGGATTAAGCCAGAAGTCCACACTGAATTAATGCTGATATGGCGCTGCCTCTGCTGAATAGCCAATTAGCTTGTTATTTAATTACCAGTTTGTTATACTGCCCCCAAGAGACCAAGCTGTGAACAAATATCAGATAGTCCTTTTAACAGATTTTTAATTCCTTTAAATGTATAGCGGGCTTCAGCGAGGTTCAGCTGAATATATACATATGTATGTATATACATTTATCTACATATATATATATACAGGAAGAATGCACACAATTATGTATATATATATACAGTACATAATTGTGTGCATTAGAACTTGGCTCTACATATACTAAAAGTTAATGAGCTATTCTTCCTGTACTTTCCACTACTTGTGTGTTTATTGAAGAAGCCACACTACAGTGAAAGAGAGGATCATTTGTCTGACTAACCATCCATATTTAATGATCTGGCCAGTTTCCACCCAAGGTCTAGCTCATGTACGCTACCAGGGGTGCTGGATCGTGAAGATATGCGACAACATACGCAGAGCGCTGGCTTTTCATTTAAATGGGCACAGTCCGAGCCCCCTTCATATTTCATTCATCGGATCTTATATTATTGAAGGAGCCTTGCGCTAGTGATTGAAGAAGCCGTATCTCGCTGCGCGCTCATCGTTGGCTGGACTCCCACAATCTCTCGAGAGCAGATCCCTTGAGAACACTGGGTAATTACTCTTCCTCTCTGTTGTTTGCCTCATAAACAGGAAGTAAGGAAGTAAACAGTGCGGCACACTCCAGTGCTGGGCTCGCTATAGCAACCATAAACATTAGAGCGCTCCGGGTTATTTGGGTACTGAGGAAATGTTTGCGTGTGCAGAGCTAAAGATCAGGTTAATATCAAATGTGTGTAATTGCTTTTGGTTTTTAGACTTCTTTTGGTCCCAATTAATGAGCTGATTCAGTGGTTAACCATTTCTACAGCAGGCCAACATTCCTGCTTACTAATCATGTACATGGAGACAAACAGAAGAGTCCACATTTGACCTTAAACCTCTAGAATTTAGACTTCAAATACTAAAAATGTGTACACAGAGGGTGAAGTAATGAATGAAATAATGTATTGTAATTGAGTAGCTTGTTTGTGTACTTTTTTGAGTATTTTTCAAAGTCAGTCATTTCATTTTTACTAAAATATGTTTTAAATGAAGTAAAGTAATTTGCTACATTTATCCGTTACTGAGTAAATGATTTATCTACGGATAATGCGAGCTAGAAAGAAAAACTGACTTGGACCAGACACCAATCAAATCAGAAACAGGCCAATCAGATTAAAGTGTCATGCATCGTGCCAAAACAGCGGTGCCAAAGTTTTTTTGTTCAACCAGAAACGGATGTTAGAGCGCTCTCTTCAAAGCCACCAATCTCCATTAACAAAACCAGTAATTTTAGCTCGCAGAACATGGGACTTGCTAGTCTTCCGCTGCCTCGTGACACGTCGTAACACGTTAGTTCAGAACCGAACTAACCCTTTAAAACACCACACAACAACACAAACCGAGGCAGCCGATAGATCATCAGCAACTCCCGTGCTATGCGGGGGAAAATTGCTGTTTTTGACAATGGAGTCTGGTGGCTATGAAGAGAGCTATATAACTGCTGTTTCTGGTTAAACAAAGGATCTTACTCTTTAACAAAAGATACATCTCTCGTCATTTTGACCCCTAAACATGTAAACATAAGGCCCAGGTTTAAAAATAACAGAGTTTCATTTTATTTCATTTGCATAGGATGCATGTGTAAGGTAACCTTGGAAAAATGTGTTTATTATAAAAATCAGCGGGGTGGGAAAGTAACTAAGTAACTTTTACTTTGAGTACTTTTAAAGTGAGCTACTTTGTACTTGAGTCATTTTTTACTTAAGAACGATTTCAGTCAGGAAACAGTACTTCTACTTGAGTAGAATATTTAAGTAATCTTTACACCTCTGCGAATACATGATATCAAGGTAGAGAGCCTCATTACTTGTCCACAAAAATCTGAGTGAAAATAAATCTTTTGAATCTATTTATGAATAAATCTATTTGAAAACCTAAAGAAACAGCTCATTTTGCCAGTTTTAAAGACGGTGGAGGAGCTGCCATCATATTGTTAATGACGTCTGTGAGTGATCAGTGCAGCCTTTTGCTGTCCTGAACAGTATATTTGTGTCGTCGGAAACAGAAAGTGCCATTGACAATTATTCATTTCAATTGGTCACTCAATGGTAAGTGACAAAATGCTTGTTGGCAGCGTTAACTGAGATGGCCCTATTTTGCCTTCAAAGTTTGAATGCGGTGCTAAATGACGGCTCTGCAGATTAAGATAATGCTACAGAGCCAAACTGCGTCACGATCATTTAACACCCACAGGCAAAAATAAGATCATAAACAGCCCAAACTAAATTCCGGCAGCAGAAATTATAAAAGTGGCCAAAAGTCAACACCCACTACTGTCATGGTCAGCCACAGCCAATAATAATTGCTCACGCGCTATGCTAGCGTTGGGTGTAAGGGGACGAATAGCTGCTATGTGTCTTTTCATATGATTGGTTGGCGGAATTTATTCTGGAATTTTTGTAATAAACATCGCAGCTAAACCTCCCCAATACCAGAAATGCTTTCAGAAACGTAAATGACGTTATGTTTCAAACTGGACTTAAACTCATTTTTAACACTTTTATATGCTCACTATTTTCTACACAAGACCCTAAACTAAAAAGTAAGGCTATTGTGGATTAGGAGTTCCAATGGCTTTAAAGCAACCTGTCCCTTTGTTTGTGTGGATTTGTGCCAACAGGAAGGAAGGAAGCGTGGAGGGCACGACGGAGGAAAGGGTCTGAATCCGGAATAAATAAAAAAGCTAATAAGAGGGAGGGAACAGGAAGTTATAAGGCAGGTTTCCCCTTGAACTTGAGAGTGACAAAAAGGCTTCAGGGGTTTTTCTTTTGGGACTGGAGAGAAAATGTTCTTTCCTTCGTGTTTCAAATGAGGGGATGAGGTCGTTAGTGAGGGGGCCTTTGAAATAATTGAAGAGCTCAAAGTTTGTTTCATGCAGTTCAGTGAGTGAGAAGTTTGATGCGCAAGTAGGTCGCTCCGCTTCTCCGACTGTGGCACACATAAAATAAACAACCCTGCGACTGTAGGAAGAGTTCATAACCAAGCCGAGTCCTTCGCAGCCTCAGAAAACTTAAGTGTCAGAGCACATTAGAGGCTCTTCAGATGTCTCAGAATAGCTCAGACACGCAGCTCCTCACTGCGAGGACTAAGAACTTTTCCATGTACATAGTTGTGTCTAAGTCTCATGTCCCATGTTTAAAGCATGTGAAAGGACAGTCAAGGCGGGGACTTTTGACCCCCTCGCAGGCTGGGTGGGGGGGGGACAGTCACGAGAGTCGGATGGGAAACTGAAGGATGTTTACCCTGCAGTAGTCGTCGATGAAACGCAGCCGCTTCATGGCCACGTCTCGCACATGACTCCTCCGGAACAGGATTTTGCCTGGAGGGGAGGGACAGAGGACAGAAAGAAGATTAACAATGTGGGAGGATGGAGAGGGTGAAGGAAAAGGCAAGTTTATTTTATACAGCAACTTTCAGACTACAAGGTAATTCACAGTTCAATACATGGCATAGGAACGCATTAAAAATAAGTCAGTAAGAAAAGATTAAAATTGCATTTGAAAGGCAATGCAAACCAAAAGGTCTAAAAAGAAGCTGCAGAAGGATTATGATGAAAAAATGAAAAGAAAAAATGCCATGTTTTACACATGCATACAGCCCTTTCAGAGAAATACAACATTGCAGTGCTGACTGCTCCCTGTAATACCCTATCTGACCAGGAGATGTCAGTAATGCACACTGGTGATCCTTCATGGCCACAGTAATCTCAGTCCCACACTGAAGGCCCCAGCTGTCCTCCTATGGGCTCCATGACCTCTGCCTGTGACACAGCTTTAGAATAACAAATAGGATTTATACACACACGGGTCATGAATTTTCCTCTCATCCTCTGATCCCAGTCAGGGGGAACATTAAAGGACCCCCTACGATCAGATGCATACACTGCATCCTGTGCAGGAAGTGTGAAATGATGACAGTGGTTATTGCATAACCAGCTCATCTGGAGGCTCTATTTAAAGAGCTCTACTTATATCCTAGAATAAAAATAACAAGTCATTTGCACATTACATGAACAATTTAAAAAAGGAAAACAAATTTAGAATAGAATATTTTTGGTTTGTACTTGTCAGAAAGCTATGACAAGTACAAGTCTGCATCTTATGACGAGCTGAAACCAAAGCAGTGGTTTCTCCTCAGGACCGACCACCACCTCCTTAATGACAAACTGTGACCCAAAGATCTCGCAATCTTTCAACCACTCAAATGTATTTCATGAAAAATTAAATGTGGTTTGGACATGAGACGGAAAGAAACATCCCAGTATGTCAATGTCACAAACGCAACAGTATAATAGTCAAGCAAAATGACAAGCAGGTGGAAGTGCAAGAGAGGAAAATAATCCCTCCACAATTAATTCAATGAGCAGCCTTTTTTTTTTTAAACAGAAATTAGTGCAACATAAATGCAACTACTGTCAGGCTCATCAAGTCTGAAGACTGTAAATATAGCTGTAGCTGGGATTCAGTGGATACATGAGTGTGACTAATCTATATTTCTACTGCAGGCACATTGTAGGAAACCCATGACCTTCAAAATATAAGCGCAGTATAGACTAATTGCCACATTTTTTTTTCTTTAAGCACACATCCGCGACCCACTTTTGGGTCCCGACCCACCAGTTGAGAACCACGGTTTTAAATTAAATATGCAATCAGCCTTCAGTGCTCTGCTCGTCTTTAAATGAAGACATAAAGCTGAATATGAGACAGTAATAGAGTGTTGCGAGTGTTGTAACTGAGCTTTATGTGGAGCACAGTTTTCAATAAGAGATTTTTGAGGTTTAAAAATTAAGGACGCATCTTACGTTTTATTCCGTATTCATTAACTTGATGATTGTGATGTTAATAATTAACAAATCAACTATAAAATGTCTAAGAATAGTAAAGACTGCATGTAGCACTCATGAAACCCATGTTGATACATTGAAACGGCAAGCTTCTCCAACCAACAACTCTGAACTCGATATATTGAGTTTGATTGTAGAAAAAGTGTTTTTTTCATTCCATTTTTTGGGGCTTTTTTGCTTAAAGCTCCTGTGAGGAGTTTTTATCAGCTCATGAAACAGACTGAAATTAATTCTGATGACTCTATACGACCTACGAAAGCAAACCAGACCATCAGCGACAAGATGGATTATTTCTATAGTTATTTTTAATGCATGAAACCGCTGGGCGGGGGGTAGGTGTCAGACGAAGAGGTTGACTACACGCTGCCTTTGTTGACAGTTTCTTGGGCAGAAATTTAAAGTGAGTGATACATATGTCCGCTAAAAGAAAGCAGGATGACATTTTTTGTTAAAAACCACGACTTAAGCATGTACAGGTACGGCTTTGTCCACAGGGGGCGCCTGATAGTTCAGGCCATACTAACATCCAGAAAAGAATCTCAGAATGTTGCAGTAAGGATGTTCTACCTTTGCAATGTTTTATAAAAGGCGTTGTGACATCTCAGGCATTAATAACACCCCGAAAATTAACAATACAAATTTAACAATACAAGAACTTTATTTGAAATGATAAACATCCTTAAAACGTTCTTTGAATATTCGATTAAAATGTTTTCTTTCAAACAGAATTAGAACTTGTAGGTAATGTTAGCCGATGTTAGGGGAACGTTCCCTGCTAGCTGGGCATGAACCCTGTTTGAAAGTTTTCAGAGCTCTGTGGGAGACAGTGCAAAGATACAAAAAAAAAGGCACTGAGGGGCAACACCCAGCCCAACACTAAATAAGTGATTTCTAGTGTGTATGGCAAAAGTTTAGTTAATAGCCCATCTTCATCCTGCAGTTTAATGCATTCCATAAGTGTCACAGAGCAAGGGCAGAGGAGTTTATCCTCAAACAAACATCCTCAAACAAACGCAGTCAGTCAATAACGTTTGCATCTGGCACCGCTGGTTTCACAGATAAGAGGAAGATGGACGTCTGGCTGGTTTCCAAATTGTTTTTGTTGGTGAGCGTGTGTCAGCATGAGGGAGAAACACACAGAGGAGGAGGAGGAGGGCTTCAGGGGAGAGCATGTGTTGGCCACAGGGCTCAAACAGAGCCTCGAGTTAACTACAGTAACAGACAGGAGCATTAATGTATCGAGAGAAATCTGCATGACAGACATACAGGTATACAGAGATACACTCACTCCAACACACACGACATGAGTGTGATTAGCAGAATCACTGTCAGCCCTCCTGCCCGGGACTCTGACCTGCCACAAACACCCTCATCGATCACTGCCACACTGTACTGTAGGTCGCCATGAGCCTGAATGTCAGGAGACGACTAACAGCAGGAGGGACAAGCATGTGTGGCATGACTCCAATCAATATGAGGACACACACGCACACACACACACACGTGAACCCTGTCTATCCACGTAATCAAATGATTGAAGAGATGCAAAATCATAACCTCATTTAGAAAAGTCAAACTGATTCAATGTTGTCCTTATAATGAAAAAGTCACACAGATAAACAGTCGTGCAAACACAGCTGTGATTTGAAAGTCACAGATAGTGCCTTGTCAGCAGCAACACACTCATCCACACACACACACACACACACACACACTCACACAGGCAGGCATCAGTAACCAGCTCATATTGACGCTGCGCTACTGCCAGCCATACATTATTAATATGGGAGCCTGTTCAGATAACTGAAGCTGTGGAGCAGGCTATTACCTGGGAGAAAGGGGATGATCCTCTTCTTTGGGTCTTTCTGCCCTCCCTCAATTGGGAACTTGTCAAGAATCTGCATCTGAGGAGGAAAGAGAGAAAAAACGGTTTGAGTCTGATGTTTCTTACAGCTCAGGGAAACTGCACATGTGCTTTAAATGTTAGAGTGAGATAAGATCGATATCAAGCTCACGTCTTCATCCTAAAGGTAGAGCAGCAGCCAGCTGCAGTTAGCTTAGCTTAGCATAAACACAGGCAGGCTTGTTCCAAAGTTCACACGCCAACCAACAACTCTTCAGTACAGAGAATGAATGTATACAACATATGGTGTTTGTATTGTCTGACAATTTGTGGGTGTACGGCGTCCGATAACTACTTCTTGGAAAAGAACCAGGAGCAGTGATTTATCTGAGTGTTTGTATTTCAGTGTGGATGCCAGGCACGAGTAGACGCTACAGACTTGATGGATGGAAAAATAAATTGTTGTTTGTCAAGAAATACATTAGTAGCAGGATGCAAAGCCGCATTATGTTACCACATATTAGCATCTTCACTGGATAAAACATCCCCCCCAAAACCACAACTGACTTCCTTTTTATTTAATTTTACATTTAATTAATAATTTTAGTTAAACAAACAAGATGTACTTTGTTACTTAATATGTGCGCTTTGGAGAAGTTGGACAAAAACAGGCGAGCTGTTTTCTCTGCCCCAGTTTATATGCTGCTAAGCTAATGTAATTGCCTCATGGCTCCAGCTTCATACTTGATGCAGGAACATGAAAGAGGAATCAATTTATCATCAAACACTCAGTAAAGCTGGTTATTTTCTAAATCTGTTGAACTATTATATTAATGTACAAGCAAACAGAAACAAGACAGAGTGGTTCAACTAGCACAATGCTGACTGCTACAACAGCTAGCTTAACCAAGGTGACTGCAGGCAACACTCTGTGGTCACCAGTGAGTGTTCACAAGCCCCTTCACTTCAACTGAGGCTAATTAACCCTTGGCTTCCTAGCCAGCTGAAAACACACACAACATGTAAATCCATCTATACCGCTTATCCTGTTCAGGATCGAAGGGAGCCTATCCCAGCTGTCATTGGGCGAGAGGTGGACTACATCCTGGACTGATTGCCTGTCAATCACAGGGCTGACACATAGAGACAGACAACCTTTAAGGCTCACACTAACGGCAATTTAGAGTCACCACTTAACCTAACGAGCATGTCTTTGGACTGTGGGAGGAAGGCGGAGTACCCGGAGGGAACCCACGCATGCACGGGGAGAACATGCAAACTCCGCACAGAAAGGCCCATTTCGTCCTAACTGGAATTCGATCCAGGAACCTTCAAGCTGTGAGGCGACAGCGCTAACCATTGCGCCACCATGCAGCCCCACATAATGTAAATAAAAGATGTAAATATTAAACAATGGAGAGAATTTGGGAATTTGAGAGAACCAAAAACTATACTGAATTGTCCCTCCTCGTCCTCCTTCATAGGTATGTAACATGTCTATTCACTTTATGAAACACTTTGTGAGACATGGCGTTAAAGGGTTTATTGAGGTCTCTATAAAAACACATTCCTGATTCCATTCCTGTTGGCCTGAGGTTTAACTTACCGTTAACCATCGTAAGATATTAATGTCACATAGCTCTTTTTATTGATGAGGTATCCAATTGGGGCTGTGTTTAAAAGAGATTTTTTTTCCCTCCAAATGTGATGTGCAGCATTTTGGGGTTCACACCCTTCATAAGCACTTAATCCCAAATCCACATCAGTGTATCACAGATATTCTAAAAATCAAAGCCTGTCAACACGCCTTTGGTCCCAAAGGCTCGGAACGGCGGTGGCTCGGTGAGCTGCGGGTTCATGGGAGTCAAACGAGCTCCGATTTATTCATAAAGCACGGCGACACGAACACGGTGAGAAAAGAAGTGCTGACACGGGAGCTGAAGGTGCAAGAAAACAAAGGGAACGAGGGAGGATGGGGAGAAAGTAAGAGGTAGAAGGAAAAGGGAAAGACAAAGCAGGAAAAGAGACGGAGAATAGAGATGCAGCAGAGGTCATGGGGGGTGCAGATGATTGTGTCAGCCTTATTGTGTTTACCCAGTTTCACCCTTCAAATAAATCATTCAAGAGAGGGATTAGAGAGGAAGTCAAAGCAAAGCAGAGGAGAGATGCGGAGACTCGCACACATACTGTACAGCACTGCAGCAAACTGTTTCCTACAGTAATCAGAGATGGAGACGACGTGAAGAAGAAGGTTAAAGTGCATGCATGCTTGAGGGGGAGGGGGAGGGGGGGTCCAGAAAGGAGCATAATTAAAGGAAAGAGTAGAGAGGGCAGTTGTGTCTGTATCCGAGGGCTGTGAAAGACTCTGGGGAGCTAAGTGAGCAAACAGCCTGATGAGGCCTCAACACATCTACTATGAGACATGTGGACACACACATACTTAAATCCCTGATGCCCTCCCATGAAACATCCGTCCACAGATCCAGTTCCCCCTGTCCATCTGCCAGTCTGCATCAACCTCTCTATTGAACTCTTCCTTTTTACCCAGATCCACTTGGCTGGACAGAGAGTTGGAGAGAGAGAGAGAGAGAGAGAGAGAGAGAGAGAGAGAGAGAGAGAGAGACATTTCTACACACAAGTAATGAAAGTCATGGTCCAGGTTTGTGGTCTGTGCCCCCCCTCCTCAAGGAAGATTTCTTTTAAGCTGCCAGCTCTCTGCTGCAGTGACAGCACAAAACTTGCAGCAGACCCAGCTGTTTGTTTGGACCCCCCACCCACGCTGCTGGGACAGAAAAACAAAATCCTGCTGATTTTACGACCCACTCTGACAACAGGAATGGATGGATGATCGACCAGCAGCAAAACATTTAGCAGAGAAGCAGATTTCAAATGTGACTGCAACATTTTTTTGTTGCTTTCTTAACAAAAGTGAGGAGATGGAAAGTGAGGTGGGGGAAAACCCCCAGTCTAAGGATAATGTACGCATTATATGATATAACCGGGCACAGATACATCAGCATCGGTGTACATGGTTTTTGATAGGCGCAGATATAAAAACTGTTATCATCCAGTAAGTAATGCAGAAAACACTGGTCTGGATGATGTAGAAGAGTTGTCATGTTGTTTATTGATGATATTCTTTATAGGGCCGCATAATAAAATGTATTACCATTGTCAATTGTTGATAATACTAACAAACATCATAAACACAACGGCTGCACGGTGGTGCAGTGGTTAGCGCTGTTGCCTCACAGAAGGTTCCCGAACCTTGTGAACCTTTCTGTGTGGAGATTGTATGTTCTCCATGTGCATGCGTGGGTTCCCTCCGGGTACGCCGGCTTCCTCCCACAGTCCTAAGACATGCCTGTTAGGTTAAGTGGTGACTCTAAAATTGCCCGTAGGCGTGAGTGTGAGCGTGAAAGGTTGTCTCTCTGTGTCAGCCCTGTGATTGACTGGCGATCAGTCCAGGGTGTACCCCGCCTCTCGCCCAAGCTGGGATTGGCTCCAGCCACCCCGCAACCCTGCACAGGATAAGTGGCCTAGATAATAGATGAATGGATGATAAACACATCTTAAATCACTGACTGAAATGCAGTGAGTAAGAAATAAACGCATTCAGACTCATCGTGCAAACCTTTGACCGATCAGGAGGGACACAGGTTACAGGGGAACATAGGTACTGTTTAAAACATGCCAAACAGACATAATTTGTTGCATGTTTTATGCAAGTCATATCTTTAAAATGTTTTTTGCAGAGTCCTCATATTGTGCAGACGTAGCTCAGAGCAATGTCTGCAGCACATTCAGCAGAGCATCACAGCTGAGCAGACAGTGGTCCTCAATATAGTTTATAATGATGTCAAATATGACATAATTCTTATATTTCTTTGGACAGTAGCCTTCTGAGTAACTTTGCAAAGTCATAATGCATCAGTACAGAATTCAAGCAGAGAATGTCTAGTTTCATGCCACTCAAAAGCTCCCTACATCAGCTGCCATGTTTGAAATTGTGATGATCGTCTCTAAAAATCAGTGTCAGTCTCAAAATTCTATATCTGCCGGATTCAGATACCCATATGTATGTGTCTGTGATCCTGTGTGCACAGGTGCAAGAACTGGAAAGAAGACAAGTGGTCTCAAGGCTTGACATGTTCGCTCTCTGCCCCTATCGACTTCAGAGAGCTGACTTTTTCCACAGTTTAAAACACTCAGTAAGCCCCCTCTCTCATTCTCCCTCTTAGACTTCGGCCCAATCTGGCCCAATTGGATCAAGGTCAACTCATTATTCAAACAGTCTCCGGTTGGTTCTAGCTCGTCCTAAAATACACACTTCCCTGTCCCAACTGACAGATTCCTGGCAAGAGGAAGCATGCTCCCATCCCGCCAGGAATTGTGGGATCACAGAGAGAAAATGGTGAGAACAGGTGTGACAGTGTGACAGTGTGACGGTGTGACGGTGCCTGTGACACGACTCTTCCTTCACATGTATGCATACATGCTGCGCACTGTACAGGGAACACTCGGCCTTTGTTCGTTGTGATTTGGCAAACACACAATCATCAGTCCAGGTGGTGATGTTCTGTTCCCAGGATGTGGAGAGAGAAAGAAATAAGATAAATAATACATAAAAAAAACACTCATGCCAAACCATTGCTCCACTTCCCAGACTTCACTTCACTGTCTCCTTGGTAACCAGCACAGAGAGAGTATGAAGAAGAGTTGTGAAGAGACGTGATTGGATGATGCTGCGCAGCTCTGGACCACTGGTGTAAATGTTGGGAGTCAGGTAAAAAAAAAAAAAAGGCAGGAGGCTGAGGTTCTTACAGAAACAGATAACTATGATGTAATGGGTCCAATTCAGCAAAGCTCGTACTCATCACGCCGTCAGGGAGATGTTCTTGTTGTTTTTTTGCATTTAACACTTTGTTCAGTCCGATTCAAATGCTGGAAACGAGCATTAGCTCCAAACAAAAAAATGAGAAATGCAGCATCAAACCGATGTAATAGGATGTTTGCATAACGAAGCCAAACATGACAGGGGGCATTTACTATCACGGATGTTAAGTATTCATTAATCTGGCCGCACACCACGGTTTGGGCAGGGGTCGTTGGGTTCAGAAATCTTGGACCAAAGCCTCCTAAAACTCTAGGAGGATAAGCATGCAATGGTCATTATTCGACACTAATATAAAGAGACAAGAACATTTGCAGCAGCATGATGCACCAATTAATATGCAATCACAGTCAAAAATAGCCACAATCCATGTCCATGTTCAGTTGATGTTGTTATTATTTCCTACAACCAGCAGTCCAGAGTCCAAAGGGATTTAATGTACATTGAAAGAAAACGCAGAAATAATTAAATGTACAGATTTGAGAAGCAGGTACCATCTGCTTGTTGACCACCCCATCTGATGCTGATCATTCACTCTGGTAGACCATGTCCAATCATACCAATGTGCAGAATGAAATTATCTAAATGGACATAAGCCTGTTGACAGTGTGGTTTAAAAAAAAAAGAAGAGAAGAAGAAAACAGCGGCAATGATAAAGCAAAAGAGCTAAAAACGCACAAAGAGCTGGACAGAGTTTACGAGGCAGAAAACGTCAATCAGATGCTGCTGAGATTCAGGCAGTCCTGTTCATGGTCACTTCCCCATGTATGGAAATATTGAGCTTAAAGTTATAATTTCGAAGATCTCTTGGCAGCACCTAAAGCGATAAACGGTAATTGCAAGTGCACACTTCCCAGATATCCAGACAGTGCTGCATGTGTGACGTCCACGGTTGGCTCTGGTGGTAACTCTTGATTTTCCTCGCTGACGGTCGCTTTCCTTTTCAGACTGTTTGCCTTCATCTGAGCGTCGAGTTTGTTTCTTTTTCTTTGGATTTTCACTTATTTTTGAAGTTGTATCTGTAGTCATCCATCTTTTCTTTGTTTGTTCAGCCATAGTAGATTACTGTTTACTCGCAACACTTGCAGAGACTGGAAAAGCAGTTGCTTAGCTCTGCCTACCCTCTCTGGCAGACCAACCACTGCTGGGTGATGGAAAATTCATCACTAACTGGGCGCTGCTTGGGATTTTTTCCGTGAATGTCTCCACAGACACCCAGTCTGTAATACTGCAAATGCAAAAGGCTTTCATCAGTGGGCCATAGGCTCAATCACCATTGTGTTACCTCATGAGGTGATAGATGGTGACTCAACAGACATTTATTTAAATGAAAGTCTTCAAGATTATCACTTTAATGTGAGTCAAAGCAGATAAGTAGGCTACTTTTAAAAAGGCTACAGAGTTCATCGTTCCAACTATAGAACCGAGGGTTTGTTTGTTTTTTCGCGGAAGAAAATAAAATAATTTCCAAATCAATTCATGGGACAAATAATGTTTATCATAAGCCGTGTAATAAGAAGGATATTGCTCAGCAAGCGGGTTCTCTGAAAACTGAGGGTACGAGTCCAGTCTCTACTCCAGCCAGATGCGTCACACAGAAGATGAACGTGCGTGATAGGGTGCGGAAGGGGGCTTGAGGGGTGACATGGGCTGTTCACGTGATCAAACCTGTAGAAATTTGAGATGTCTGCACTACAAACTGCATAAGTGGGAGATCCTCTGCACGTTCTCTATCCCACAGTTTGAGTATTTCTGCAACAATGACCTGTTTGCTGTACTCTATCCCTTACTTTGACAGCAACTGGTTAATTGCCTTTGTCCTTTGAGCACTCATATTGGGTACATTTTGAAGAGACAGGTTGGAAAGTTTTCAATGAGAACTTCTACACTAATTAACTCCATATAAGATGCAATATGCACTCCACACAGCTACATGCAGTATAATCTATTGAGTTCCTTTCGTCTGAGTTTCAGTCAAACTTGAAACATGCAGAGATAGAGGAACAAATGGGCCAGAAGCAGCAGCTCCTTCTTCATATCAGGCACATGTGCTAAGAATAGAGCCTCCATATAAGGAACTGTGAGAGTCCGCTGGCATAAACTTGGGGGATGCCATTCTGGTAATGTGCAGCAGATTGATGTCTTACTTCCTGTTGGTGGTCATGTGACTAAGAGGGTTTACCCTGGGCGTCACAGTAGTGGAACGAAATGGGATGGAAATAAACACACACACACATTTAACCTCTGGAAAGACTCATGACCAGGCACGACAAGACAGACATGTGATCTTTGGCCATTTCCACATCAACATGGTGATAGTGAGCGGAGCGAGGACTCTGCATGCTTGTTCCTGCTGGTCTCAGAGCGCGACATGTCATTGCTCTCGCTGCTCCATTTGTGTACAGTTAACGATAAAGCCAACACACTTCCTGTCCTCGAAGTGTAAACATCATGTTTCCTCTCACTTCTGCTCCCAGGATCCATCTAATCCCCGTTCTCTCTCTGACCCCATTTCTTCTTTAGAAGCACAAGCTCAGCAAGGAAAATTTAGCAACAACTCTATAACTTGTACTTTCTTTAACTTTGGTAGTGGCGCTCAAATCATAAAGACAGAAGGTTAGAAACTAATGGAGCATGTGAATCAAGTCTCAACATGCATTAGCAGCCAGAGGTATTCAGTTTCAGAGAGACAGATGTCTGAGATGGGCTCCAGGGGAAGGGGGGGAGCGATCCTTTCCAGCCACAATCACTCACAGTTGTGCGTCTAAATATAAACTGGCAGCCTGGCACCAAATCACTGCCAATGGTTGGCCCATTATATTTGGATGCAACATGATATCCTGCATGCTTCTATGCAGGGAATGCATGTATGGGAGTGGTTTGAGGAGGTAGGATTTGTCTAAAATCTGTTCCTGGAGATGTCAACACTGTGGGCTGTTTTGCGTCATGTGGCGATTCAGGCTCCCTCTTGTTTCAATGAGACAACAGGTGCAGGGATGTGGCAACTTGTGTCTGTCCACCGTCGCTCACTCATCGCTCCTCAGTCTGGGGCTGCAGAGCCGGCTGTGGGCTTTGGAACAAGGCTCAGGGGACGGGCTCGGACTGGGAAACACCCTCAGTGGAATAGGATTCTGTTTTCTCCTGGGACTGAACCGGAATTCCAGCTTCTCTGAAAACCTGGCAGCATCTGTGGTGATATGAGTGATATGAATGGGATGGTGTTGCATCCATATGGCCACTTCTTTGAAGTATAGTCGCGATTAGAGTTATTATAATTCCAAAACTCAAGTCTATGTCTGCAATAAAACCGGTTGCTTTTTTTTTTTTGTCTTTTAAAATGTAAAATCACAAAGAAAAACTGCAAAAAACTGTGAAGTCTTCTCTTTATTTCTGCTTGATCATAACTGAAGGCCTATTCACAATGAACTGGGGACCTGTCGTCATTTGTAATAATTGCGGAGGTTGTCTGCGATCTTAATGAGGTGTGAATCTGCCATGTCCACAACTTGTCAAGTGAAATTTCTGCCGCAGTTTACCATCCATATTTTCCCAACAAATCAGTCCTGTGCGAATCGGCATCTCAGTCATTTGGACGTTTTTTTTAGGGGGAGAAAAAATAGCATTTGAAGGTGCTGACGAATGATTCAGTCAAACTGCATAATTCAATTTCATCAAAGCAATCAAACTGAAACAAATTAAAGACTCGTGAGCCAGTTTGTCATTTGTGTCGATTGTGTTAGCACTGTGCCGGAGCCAAACACCGCCTGCTGGAGGAGAACCTTTCAAACATCAATCCATACTTCTACCTCTCGCTTTCCCTCTCTCTTTCCGCAGAGTTCAGCTGAGGTATTGGTGGTGAAATTTAGACAGCTGGATGCTTTACTCACACACAGTCATTAAAAATACATTCATCAAAAGAGATAAAACAGCATAATCTGTGACAAAAGGAGGAACAGGTCCAGTGTGCAATTAAGGCGAGCAGGCTGTAATTTACAGGCATTAGTGCAGAGACGGCTATTTATATTTAGTTCATGTTATATTGCAGTTTTGGGACTAGAAACAAGAACAAGTTCAAGCACAATTACATAAAAAAGAACCAATCATTTTATTCTAATTTGTGCTCAAACTTTTTAACCTTCCATCCTGTTAAATAGAAGCAATAGCTAAATGTTCCAGTGGCGTTTTCAGGCCTTTTACCACCTCAGCAGATTCTGCCCCGAGCAACCAAAAAACTGTTTCCCTTTCCAGAGCAGCCGCAACCTCAATCTGAGGAAAAGAACAGTGTCCCCTTACACAGTTTGGGTTCAGTAACTAGGCCAGCCAACTTAGAGTTCAGTACAGGCGAAGGCAAAGAGGAAGGGCTCTCACCTGTGCCAGGGTTCAGCGCTAGCAGAGTAGCGTAGCACCTAATTTAGCCATGCTGACGGTCCAAAGAGTTTCCATTCTGTCAGCCAGGACAAACCCTGGGCTGTGTGGCCAAACCACAGTCTCTCTCTGAAGGGGTGAATCGGATGGCAATGCCAGTTTGAGTATGTGTTCAATGCACTCCATGCCACACACTTATAAGGGCGTGGAAGGGAAAGGAGACGTGAGGTTTGGAATAAAACCATGAGTGGGCCGAGAGAAGAAAAGAAAGAATGAAAGAGAAAGACAAAAAAATGTGGAAACAACGCTGAAGAACCACGAGATGGATAACTGGAAGTGAAATTAGCCGCTTTTTCTTGACATTCTGAGTGAATAAAAGACAACACGGCTAACGCAAGGTTTGACAAGAGTTTCACTGATTGCAAGAAAACACTGCAGTTCCCTCTCAGTATCAAGATGAAAGCTACATTTTGCAGTTTGACAGATCCGTGTGTCTCCATTCATGTTCTTTCATTCTTACGTTTGCTATTTAGAGAGCAGGAGTGTGTTCACACAGACAGGTTTGGTAAAATGCGGTGAAATATGAGTACTCTGTTTGTGTTTCTCGGTCAAAAACTGGGGGTGGACCACTAGACAATACTAGCCCCCAATGGTCGCCATGTTGGCTACATAGCAAAAAAGGTGGACACTCAATGCTTATGACGCAGGGGAACATAGGAGTAAAAGTTTCAGCACCTATATACAAATACAATATATATATACAAACCACAAATATATATATATTTTTTTATATTTATTAATAAAAATTAATTTAAAGTGATAAATATTGAAGATTTAAATTTAAATAAATATCTGTTAAGTCATCTATCACCAAATGAGGTAACACAATGGCCCACTGATGAAAGCCTTTGCATTTACAGAATTACAGACTCGGGTGCGTTGCTTGTAGAAAAAATAACAAGCGGCGCCCAGTTAGTGATGTTATCCATCACCCAGCAGTGGTTGGTCTGCCAGAGAGGGTAGGCGGAGCTAAGCGGCTGCTTTTCCGTTTTCTGCAAGGGTTGCAAGTAAACAATAATCTACTATGGTTGAACAAACAAAGAAAAGATCGATGACTACAGATACAACTTCAAAAATAACTGAAAATCCAAAGAAAAAGAAACAACCTCGACACTCAGATGAAGGCAAACAGTCTAAAAACGAAAGCGACCGTCAGCGAGGAAAATAAAGAGTGACAAGCGGAGCCAACCGTGGACGTCACACATGCAGCACTGTCTGGATATCTGGGAAGTGTGCTCCCGCAATTACCGTTTATCGCCATTACTTGCCGCCAAAGAGAATGAGACTTATATCTTCTAGATCAGGGGTGCCAGATCCTGCTCCTGGAGAGCTACCTTCCTGCATGTTTTAGGTTTCTCCATGCTCCACACCTGATTCGAATGTTTTGCTCATTATCAATCCCCTGAGAAGCTTCAGTTGATAACGAGCAGATCATTCAAATCAGCTGTGTTAAAGTACAGAGAAACCTAAAACATGCAGGAAGGTAGCTCTCCAGGAGCAGGATTGGGCACCCCTGTTCTAGATTATAACTTTTGCGGTGGTTAATGCTCCATCCAGCTGCAAGGTGGCATTAAAAAAATGAGAAGAAGAAGAGGAGGTAAAACAGGTCCATCTTCTTTCCGGTAAGTGCACAACAGCCGTAGATTTGAAACAACACCTCGCTTCTAGTTGACAGGTTACTGTGGTGTGACTTGTCAATCACAGGTGGCCACGCCCCTAAAGCATTTATTTTACTTTAAATTTACAAAATGAAGATCACACTGTACTGAAGAAGGCTTGAAAGTGAGTGAGACCATAACCTCAATAGGAACATGTTTACTAAGGTACTTTCTCTTAGACTTCTATTCCATCTGACTTGTTCTGCAACCAGTGGAGTCGCCCCCTGCTGGTCATTACACAGAATGCAGGTTTAAGTCATCTCTGCATTGGCTTCATTTTACGGACCTAAAAGCTCTGTTCACTTCTTATATCCAGTCGCTCACATGTTGCAGCCTTAATAATTTTCATTCTTTCTAAAAAATGATTTTCACGGGGCTGCCCTCCGGAGGCTGACTCTCTAACTTTAAATGATACTTTGGTCTGCTGAAGGGTTTAATTTGAAGTTCTTTTATTTCCTTTAAAGCTCCTTCTGTGTCTAAAGTATAAAATTTAATCTCACTAAGATGGAGAGGGCCCAGGGGGGGAAATTGGATCATAATGGAATAGAAAGACTGCCTGGGTAATAAGGAGAAATGCCAGTAATGCATCACACACACATGTGCACACACACCAACAAATAAATCACATGTATGCAAAACAGCCTAACATAGAAAGCCAGAAGCCGCTGTGGCCTGTAGCTCTGTTAGCTAATGCACTTGACCCCCGGAACGTGCAGGTCGCGTTGGATTAGCCGGTAAAAAGGGACGGGGGGGTTGTTATTGAGGGGGTGAAGGTGGGAGACGTGGAAGGCTTTTTGAGGAGAGACAGAGACAGATGGAGGAGAGGAGAGAGATATGCGAGCAGCGGGGGGAGCGAGATAGGGTGAGAAATAGTTGGAATAAGATATGAATGTGAGAAAGTGTGTGTGGCTGCGGGGAGGACGTGACGAGCCGGGCATGCAGAGGGAGGCAAAGACTGATGGGGCCAGCAGAAGGAGAGGAGAGAGACACCTGGGTTTCACTCTGAATTCTGGTGGGAACTCTCGTCTCTTATCGCCGCATGCCTCTATCTCGGTTTCGTCTCTCTCTCTTTTTCAATCTGACGTGGTGGCATTAAAAGCCTGCACCCCATGTGTCTCATCCAGCCTGCTGTTTACCCAATCACTGTTCATTAACCTGCAGACAGAGAAGCTTGGGAGGGCCTTGGCTGGCCTGGGACTGGACGCTGACACAGATACTGTAGATAAGCAGAGGCAGTCTCTGGATTCTGCACTATCAGCATAAACCTGCACGGATGTTTGTTTTAACCTGTTTGGAGTGCCAGGTGGGAGAGGTTACGGCATCAGGAGAATACAGACATGTGGGTTACTAACATAGCAAAGTATGCTAGATTAATATCCACTTATATTGTTTTTTTGTTTTTTTTGAACATTAATAATGTTATTTTGCAAACCCCACATTGCAGCTATCCCAGCTGTCATTGGACGAGAGGCGGGGTACACCCTGGACTGATCGCCAGTCAATCACAGAGCTGACACATAGAGACAGACAACCTTTCACGGTCACTCACAGAGAACATACAAACTCCACACAGAAAGGCCCTATTCGCTCAACCCGGGATTCGAACTAGGAACCTTCTAGCTGTGAGGAGACAGCGCTGACCACTGCACCACCGTGCAGCCCTTGTAGCTATCAATGATAGCAAAAAAAGAAAACGCTTAATTCTATTTCTACTGACTAACCCAACAATAGCCCAGTACTGGCCTTAAAAATAAATCTTTATCTTAACCAAAATTGAATGCAGCTATAAGTAGAATGTCTTGATTCTATTCTCTACATTTATTTTTCAATTGATGCATTATGTCTGTCTGTAGGAGAGTGAAACAATCCTTGTGAACTTGGTGCAGCCTATTTGTCAGTTCCAGGTGCACATGCAGGACAAGCCTATGTGGGACAGAAAGGTACTGTGTAAAGTTTCTGACCACCAGCAGTGCCATGGATTGCCAAGGTTTTTCGGATTGTCCATGTATTGTTTTGAACAAGGACCCACACATAGGGCTGTCAAAGAATACTCTAAATTTGAATATATAACCGAATTGTAATAAAAAGGACATTTGAAAAATCTGCACTATCACGGCTGTTGGTTACAGAGCATCTATGAATGCTTTATACGTTAGTAATTAAATGTAGTCCAGCTGAAACGAGCTACTACAACAGCCATGTGGCCTGTGGTAATGATATCGGAGAATTCAAATCCCAGCCCAGCCAGAGAGAGAGAGATTCTCACTCCCAGCATAACAGACAGCTGCAGGTATGTAGACTTTTTTAAAAGGCACGTTCATGTTTAAATAAATGTACCTGGCACAGCACACTCACTTGGAGCGCTGAATGTCCGACCTACCATAACTGAATCATTTTAATTGTTTATATTGCAAGGTGTAGGAAGCCTATGTTGATCTTTTAACTCTTTTTGTCTCTCGTTGTATTGGTATGCCCTTTTGTGGACATACTGTGCAAAAATGGATATGCGAATAGTTTGAAACGATGTGTTTTTTAAGAAGGAATTATTGATCCAATTTTGACAGCACTAACACATACGCCAGATACATATTTCTGCCTGTTTCACTCCATTCTGCCAATCAACAGTTGGTGGTGGGAGCTCGCCAAGAAAAGTAGCAATGAGCCAACGAAGACAGAGAAGAGGAAGACTGCAAGCTATCATAAACAATCCATGATTTAGGCTACAGTATTTGAGTTCACTGTTTTTGGTACTGAATGTTAATATAACTTTTGTTAGTTTCAAGGAAAACTTTGTGGTACGGAAGCCCTTAGCAGATATGCATCCATACATTATATTTACTCCGTTTTCCCGAGGTAACGAGTCTCGACTTATTTATCACGTTATCTCGAGATAATGAAGCTGCACCACCGTAACATCAGATGATTATAACTCGTATCCCACAGGTGCAAAAGCACAAAACAAACATAGAAGCAGGCTTACCTCATTAGTGTGGGCAATGGCAGCATGTCCTGGTCTGTTTATCACAATGACCAGCCTGTTGTTTTGTTTTCTAGATCACCAGAAAATTATCCCGTCAGCTTTGTTTTCCAGAGATAACAAGAAAACTAAGTTGAGATCTCGAGAAAACGACCAGAAATAACTCGTTATCATGGGAAAACGGAGTAAATAAAACGTAGGCAGTGTTTCAACAGGATTTTATGGGAGGACTATTGGGGGTGGACAGCGAACCCTCTAGGGGGGTCTAGGAGCATGCTTCCCCTGGAAGAAAATGTTGTACATATAAAAGCTAAATGGAACGATCTGGTGCACTTTGAGACCAAAATTAAGAGGCTAGAAATGTGTGATTGGTTGTAGCCTATGATGACATAGCAAACAGGGGAGTTTAACAGAGTTCACAAATGGTCAAAGCACAAAATCAACTAATAATAATAATAATTATCGATAACTTTTGCAGTATTTACATTTATTGCGATATTAAAAAAACAAGAAATTATATCAGATAAATGCTGTGTTTTCATCTCCTCCATCTCTTCATTTTTTGGGACTTTAAGCCTTTTTTCTTTTAACAAAACACGTTGAGGGTAACTTTTGGAAACAAAATCTCGCTGTATCTCACTTCCTGTCAGCACACACGCCGTGTGTGGGCTGCAGCTCCGCTAAAGTAAACACTCTGCGGCACGTCTGCTCCGTGACCAGCCCGTATCTGTGGCCACAGCATTAAGCAAGTCTGATCATGGACTTTTGTTGTAGATTGGTGATGGAGAATGAGAAAGTGGCGAGTTCTCCTTTTGCAACAAGTAGCAGCTCTACTTTGAAATTGCCTCACAATTGCTCGTCCTGCGATGTGACTGTTGCACATGCGCATTTCAGAACTGAAGTGAAAAAATATTTTCGGTTCATTATGAAACTACGGCGGGACAAATTGGAATATGACGGGTCGCCTCAGTCTAGGTAATTAATGGGAAACACTGGTATGGATGCATGTCCACTCGGCTTACGTATTATAGGACTCTTTTATGGTCTCAATATTCTTCATACAAAGTTCTTGCTAAATTGTATAAAGAGGTGTGAAAGAAGCTTTAAGCCTACTTTCAGATGAATTTCTCGTGGGAGCTTAAGTTGGAAATTTTTAAGAGCTACACATAGCGAGTTTAAAAAGGGACTATTTAGAACAAGGACATGATTATGTTCTATGTGTGTAGTGCTTTACATGGGTTCAGGTAGACGGATGTGTGACTAACTAGCTATGGTTATGTACGGTGTACAATAACTGGAATCAAACATTAAATACATTACTTAATATTTATTATTTTATCTTCTTATTGTGGTTATGCATGAAGCTATAAAACACAGCTTTCTCTTCATATTCAAAGATAGATTAAAAATGTATGTCCAAACTTGGTGTATCCCTTGTGTTTGTCTCAAAAAGGAGACAGTGTGTCGTTGCACAAAAATGATTGTTGTCTCATTGAGGGAGTTTAACTGGTTGTTTATCTGGTTGTTTCTTGCCGTGGAGGACTCCATAAAACATCCTGCTTGGAACACCGTCAGCAGTAACATGGAAGATGCTACCGCTGCCGGTGTTCCAATCAGGCAAACATGGTGATTTCATCTAGAGGTGTCATTATGACATTTTTTAAAGAAGTTATACAGTTATATATAAGAGGGAAAATGTCACAAGGACACGTAAAGCATTCCTCGTTCTCCTCTGCTTGTTCCTGCGTATCTGAGGATAACAAATAACTGTATGAAGTCACTTCATCCTGTTTCATATTCCTGTTATCACATGTCCCTGATAACATCTGTCCTTCAATCATTCAACAGTGTCAGCTGCTCGGCGCTCAACAATATCCAGACGTACAGAATATACAACCCAGCCCTCTCTGAGCAACATACACAGTAAGAGTGTAAAATAAACACTGTGTGATTTATCAAACGGTGAATGGAGGAATTGGAGGCTTAGCTGGAAACGTAATAAAGAAGAGAGAAAAAACACCTTGAGCGCAGCATCTCTGTTCAAGGCTCAGTATGAAGCAGAGCTGCCAAAGATGTACAAAGCGCTCAAAGTTTTCATCGACTCTCCGCACCATCCCATTCAGCTGAAGGAGACCTTGAGCTGAACACGAGACACGAGGGCCGGCCAGCCGAGCTCAGAGAAGAGAGAGAGGGAGAACAAGACAGAGACGGATAGCGGGAAGTCTTCCAGCTGTCACATACATCTACAGATAACAGGAGGCAGTGTACACAAAGGAGGCAAACAGAGGGAAGACATAAACTTCATCTGTTCAATACAGAACATATAACGCCCAACGAGCTGATCATTATCACAACTCAATATACAACTTTAAGGTGCTTACACCATTGTCACTTGCTTACGAAATAAATAGTAATTTATGTTGACATGCTTTTGCAATTTAAAGTTTTTCACAACTTCTTTTCCCTGGTAACACCCAAGGGTATGACTAATCCCTTACATCGCCGTAAGAGTATGATGCAATAGAAACATTGTTCACTCCTCCAGTAAATGGAGCAGATCTTAGAAAATTGAAAGCGAGATGTACCTAGTGCGTTCAACTCACAAAACTATTTGGCTGAGCTAATGTTATGAGCCATAAAGCTAATGTTATGCTAGCAAGATTCAAAGTCAATAAAATTGCATATGGTTGGCAAACACTTCATATATTTTGACAGGATGTGAGCCTAGCTATCCAAGCATGTAATTGACCAAACCTCTATATCAAGTTTTTTAAGAACTAAAGATAAGCGGCGGTGAATGATAGTGAATTTAAAGTTGTTTCACGACTAATGACTCCCTTTTCCTTGTAAAAAAAAAAGGGGGGATTTGATGAATAAGTAAACACAATGAATCTCAGAATCGAGTATTCACCCAGGCAATGGTATAAACTGTAAGTGATCAAACATCGTTATCATCACCAGCCAAAGTCAGAAGAAGAGGAGTGACAGATGGGTGTAAGGGGGAATGAAGCTCGAGAGTGAACACAGATCTTGTGCAATGACCTTTAAAGAGATGCCTCATGAACTTCCATCCTCTGCATCATGCCCTTACATGCAGAGGCTGTCAGTCATTGGAAGGGCCTCTCTAACCTAACACAAAGAAAACATAAGCCCAGAGTAGAACAACACCTCCCCTCTTCTCCACACACAAGAGGGCAAACCTCAACACTCCTTATAGACATATTGGGTCAATGTAGCAAAGGCCTGTGCTTCCAAGGTAAGACTGATCACTGTGTAGATCTACTACAGCATACATGTGCTTTGGTCACGGTGAGCCAAGTCTAATCTAAGTCCATATTTATCAGTATTTCAGTCTCCACAAACTCTTAAATGAAATGTCTGGCTCTGTAGCGGCTTCATTCTCTTCACATGTGTACAGGCTATTTAGTCTGTCTGCTGTTGCTGGGTAGAGATCATCAACAGCTACCTGCTATTGGCAACAACCCAGCTAGCAGGGAACGTTCCCATAACATTGGCTGACATTACCGACAAGTTCTGATTACGTTTGAAAGAAAACGTTTTAATCTGGATGTCAGACACCTTTATAAAACATTTGCTCAATGTTACATGATTGGATACCAAATGTCGGCCCAGCCAATTCTGTCCCAGTTTCCAGTTTAGCCCAGACAGGTTGCCCTTGTTGGGCTCCATACAGCACCAATATGTAGCCCATTTGGCACCCATTTAGGCCCATGTGTAAAAACGCTGGAAGTCCCCTTTAACAGATTTCCAGGATTGTGCGGCCCTGCCAGCAGTATATGCTCTCTGGGCGCTTTGTAGTTGTTTATTTTGGCAGCTAGTGCGGTTTTACGAGCCCCTCTGTCCTGCTTTAGATTAACTGGCCTTGAGCATTATATTATGCATGGATGGCTTTTCATAACTGTTTCTCTAGGTAAAGGTTTTCTTTACACATCTTCCTATGAATGTTTATCAAATCATGTCTTTATTTCTTGTTTCAACGATGTGACTCTTAAATCTCAAGATTCCTCTGTCAACTCTACAACCTTGTGTATCTGTCTATCTGTCACATTTCTTGGAGTCAGAGAGACAGACAGGCAATCTCTTTGATTCCCTGAATGTGTCCCAGTCACCTCATAGTCACACTGCTAAGTTTCTTGAAGCATGGAAACATCCCACAAATGGCTGAACTGTGCTCATTCATCCTAAATTTAGCCCACTCTCCTGATCCCTTCGCCATGGCTGTGGGAAACACTGAATACTTTCCCTCCCTCTGCTCCCAGTCCACAGAGGACCCTGCCTGAGCCGTCCTGTCAAGTGCTCGATTGTAACTCACAAAGAACAGGTCCTGTGTTCTGCGTGTAGGTGTCCTTCCTCTGCCTCTCATCGGAGGCTAAAAAGTATGTTTCCGGCTCCCCCCTGTCTCGCACACACACACACCCATAAATAAAATAAAACAGCCCTTTATCCTCGACCTGAAACAATGGGCTACCTCATTCAGTTGAGTTACAGTACGTCCACAGAGCCCCTCAAGGACAAAAGACTGCTGGCTATTCAGCAATTTATCCTCGAAGATGGCATACCGATAATGCCTTGTGGTCTAGACATATGTTTCCATCAACCCGCCCACTTAGAGGTTAGAGATTCCCAATTCAGTGACCTTCCTTTTAAGCGCCTTGACCACAGCTACTGTATAATTTTCTGCGCTGCACATAAAATGCTGTGTGACGATGCTGCAGCTAGCATCTGTAAAGCTTTGTCTGAAAGGATTGGATATTGACCTTGAGACTCTGCAGAACAGACTAATATCATACATTGGTTCTTCAAAGGTACACTAAACTCTGAAAAGGGGGGATTCTAGAGAAATGAAACACTAAAAGCCCAGCGAAGTGAATATTCAGTTGCTGCAGGGAGGCTCATACAAGGGCAGACTTGGAAAAAGAAAAGAGGTTTGTTCGGCGTGTGCGGGCAGAATACAAACCAAAGGCCCTCGTAAAAAGCGTGAGTCAGAGCCCGTCCTTCTCTCAGATGGTGAGCCATGCCACAGCTTTTAATACACAAAAAACTTTGCTCAGGGCCCAAGGACACCAAGGGCCCAAACACCCACTCCTCAGAATGAACCAGCTTCTTTGTAATAAGTGACCCTGGAACCCACAACATTTCATTGCTCCCATCTGCATCATCGATGTCGTCAGCACTCACAGCATGAATCTTAATCACCAACGCCACTGGTATCACTGTCATCCTCATTTCCATAATCCCTTTCATATCTTTCATCACTGTCCTCCTCTGCCTCATTATCACCACCACAATCACCATCATCATCTTCCTACTCTCACTCCTCAGTGCTCCTTTCCTCCCCGGCACCTCCAGCTGACCTGCTACTCTCCCTGTCCTGGTTTCCTCTCTTCTGAACTTGAGTAACGGCCTACTTCTGACAGAAGGACACGCTGTTTGACTCATTCAGTCATTCAGTTAGCTTGCTGAGATAAAAAAAACCACAGCAGTGTACAGCACAGCAGCCAGGAGAGCCAGTCACATCCGGACCGGTAAGATGAGTTGTTCTTTAGTGGACGAACAGATTAAGAACAGGTGGGGGGGGGGGGGGGAATGGAAAACATGAAGGGTGTGGAGATGGATAATAGTGAATGTATGTGAGTGTTTGGGTGACAAGTATATGTGTCAACAGAGCAGGTATGTGTACGAGCCTCTGTCTGTCTTAACTTGCTTTTGTCCTCCTTGTACACTGTGTAAAAATGAGGTATGAAAGGCCACCACCTAAAAGTTGGGAAGTCTGATGACTCTCATTTTTGTCATTCAAACCGCTGAGCAGTGAATGTACACAGTGCAATGCAAGAGCAACGGCATGGTAGGCTGTAAACCTTACAAATTGAGTCTGTTCATCCTTTCAGAGGATTTAAATATGAGCTGAAGTTTTTGCAGAAGTTTCTCCACTTTACAAACGGCACAACATGAAAAAGTTTCTCGAATATAAAAGATTTTACACAGAGATGTCAGGAATGGCTGCTAGCTGAGCTGGCCCTAGCTAGACTTAAGATGCTAGGATAGGATTCCATTCATGTTTATCATTCCTTCTTCTCAGAGCTTAATTATTTGCAGAGGTTTCCTCCTCTCAATAACAAACAGACCTGATGATTAAAAAAAACAGTATTTTGTTAAAAATCACTGTTTTTGTTGATTTATATAATTTAACAGGCTGAAGTATTTTGGTTAGCTTGTAAGCTACATTTAGCAGCATCACCAAAGACCAGCTCCAATTCCCCGCTCCGTAGCAGGACCTGATCCAGCCACCCTCCTGTTCCCAAGCCAAGTCCCTACAGACTGAGCTACTGTCTACCCTAGACGTAATACTTCATCCTGTTCAATGATATAGTTAAAAAAAAACTGTGACGTGACTTGAAATCAAAAGAAAGCAGTCATGTGGAAATGTTTCAATCTCTGGCAAACGTCCAGGGCTTTTTCAGAGGTCAAACATAACTGATTTAGTCTGATGAGTTTGGTGAGGCAACAAACTCAACAAAAGGAACTCATTTAAGCTTCATATTGAACAGCCAACTGCTGACAGCTGACAAGCTTGGTTGGGTACAGCACTAGTGTGTGGATTGTCCAGGTTACACTGTAGAAGAGCCAGCAACAAAAAAAATGAAGCCTCCGTTCCTGCATGGCAGCTTCAGCCCCCTAAAAAACGTTAAACAAGACCTAATGGAAAAACAGCAAATGCCAGCAGAGCACCAACAAAATGGCCCCCAGCAGGCCAATTCTAGCATTTTGCATTAATATATTCATCCTATTAGCCTTGAATGACTCAGTTTTTCTCAAAGGGCCACTAAATTGTACTAATATGGCTCCCATTATTATTACCTTAACACATACTATACTTTACCGGCTTCACACCGGCACTTGGGACTTGATGCATTCAAATCATTTTCCAGGTGGTGTTGGCAGAAGGAAAGCATGAGTTAAGATTTTTAATGTTGATGCATACTGCGGAAATAGACATTGAGCGGTCAGTGCTACGTCCGGTACATCAAACAACTCTCTAAGATGAAAGCATGCAAGTTTTATTGTCCATGTATTCTGCACAGAACATAAAGAGTCGGTTTGCAGGACAAAACCCAAACAAAGTCAGACAAAGTAACATCTGCTCCGCCTGCCCAGAACCAGGGCCAGTATATTTCCAGGAAGAAACCTCCTGGCCTCCTTTGGTTATTACTTAGAAACAGTCTTGAAATCCCCAGTGGTCTTTGCCAAAGCTTTGGTTAAAATGCTCTCCAACAGTTTCAGAGAGGCCAGCCATGTTTCTCCCCTCGCAGGGTTAGCAGGGCTGCTGAGAGCAGCAGGGTCTCTGCAGCAGATAAATGTTTGGACAGGAGAGGCTCCAGGTTGCTCTGGAAACAATGGGATCAAACAGGACCATCAAAGGCATCTCGCAAGATCAAAGGCTGGCAGGGAGAACTTTACTTTCGATCCATCTACCGGCAGAGATAGAGGATTACGCCGTATTAGAAAGCAGGTATGTCAGTATAGCTCGAGGTAGTTTTATTCATAAGTGTCACAGTGCAAATGGAAACATCAAAGACCCAGGCGAAGTAAGATGTGAGCGCTGAAGTGCTGGTGGTGATATATTGCAGAGTGCTCTAAAATGGACACCTGGTTAATTCTAGAAATATATAGCAATGGATTTTTACAATAGAATTCACTTAACAGCAGCAAACTCTGCCAAACTTTGCCCATGTGAGGGCCCCTTTCTTTGACAACTCAATAAAGCGCAGTCCAAGTTGGCCGACCTTTGCCCCGCACCATCTGACAAAGCTAACAAAATCAATCTTGCTGCCGCTGACTGGGAGTGCTTTTGTGCCAAGCCATCCATGAACCATTAAGGTTCATTAGTTTCCTCCCAAGCAATTTCAGGAGCTTGCTTGTGTATGTAAGGAGCTGAATACCAGGAGGAAGACATGCAATGCTTACCTAAGTCTGGGACTTTTCCAGAGCAGAGGAACATTTGCTTTTCCGTGTTTATTACTCTACCTCTGTTTTTTATGCCACGTTGGGAGTAATCAGTTGGAGGGGGGTCCATTTTCCACCTCACACTGCCCCACTGCTTATCAATGGGAGCTTTCAGAAAGGACCTTTCCTCCACTGATTGAAACATCATTTCCTTCTGGACCCGCACACTGGGGCTATTGAGATGTGCCCCCTGTAACTCTCTTACTACGGCCCCTTCATATTTGCTACTGACCCGGAGACCTCTGGTCCAACATACATATGGTATCAGCTTGCAGCGAGCAGAGGGTGTAAGGGGCGCAAACGCACACAAACATGCGCTCAATTTGGAGTCTGAGAGACACAAAGCAGGGTTTTCACTGCAGCTCACGGTCCAGTCCAAAATAAACACAGTCCTGAAGAGAGACCTTGACACTTGGACATGAGAGTAAAGCATCCAAGCCAAGTAGAGAAAACTAGAGCCCGACCGATATCTTGGTCAGCCGATATAAGCAGCAGATATTGGCCAACACGGATACATCATTTACTCTGTACAGAATGTCCAAAAGAATGACAGTGTACTGTTCAAGATGGAGGGGAAGAGGGGGGTATTTTTGTCTATAACATTGTAAATTATTCTCCACCTGATTTTATTAAAAAACAAGTCATCTGCTCACCTTGCTTCTGCTCTTGCAACTCGCTCTTACTGCACACAGACTTACCCCGAGTCGCCTGTCTGTGTGTGTGTCTGCTTTTTTGACTTTTGACTTTAAATATTCCATTTTACAGACGTAATAGACAATATCACTCTTTCTCTGTCTTCCTCTGTGAATGTGTGTAGTTTGTTTACACGGCAGGCATGCGAGAGGTAGCAAGAGATTGTCCAACAATTAATCAATCACAGATGGTGTCTTTCCCGGGGACAGATAAAATAGAAACAAAAAATGATGGAATTGGTTGCCAAATAACATTGTCAGCTGTTAAAAGACCTGGGAGGCGCGCCGAAGTCTTCTTTTGGGAAACACAGTGTGTGTGTGTTTTATGATATGCACCATATGAAAACACTTTTTACAGAGCATGTAAAGCTGAAAACAATGCTTGGGTGGATTCAGAAATTGGTGCCCTTTTGTAGTTTGTCCAGCAAAATTGAGCTCCAACAACTTAGTTTACAATCCTTGAAATCCTGTCTGCTAGCAGAGCAGCTGAGCAGACAATGTACATATAATAATAATTGCAAATATTCTTTTATTTTATTTTTTTAAGACTATTTTTCTGGCTTTTTCTGGGATAGCTGAAGAGAGACAGGAAACGTGAGGAGCAGAGAGTGGGGGTGACATACACCATGATCGGCAGACCGGGAGTCGAACCTGCGATCAGTTCGTCGAGGACCGTAGCCTCTGCACATGCGGCGCCCGCTCCACCAACTGAGCCAAACCAGCACCCCATAATGGCAAATATTCTTTAATACAGTTTGTTTATGAGAGCAGCTTTCTAAGTCCCTTTGAGCACAATCCATGTAGAAAAGGTCGGATTTGAATCCAACTGAAGTCACTACATCATCTGTATTTTCCACTCTTGCATCTCTCTCAGTGTCTGTCTCAAATATCCTGTATCGGTCAAGCTCTTAAAAAACACAGAGAAGACCTCCTTCATTTACAACTATATTTAAAAAAAACCACCAATCCAAGCAGTCTGCACTAGAAACTCGAACAGCGACCTACTATAAAGCATGGTACATTAAATTGACTTCCCCGTGGATTTCTTGCTTGTACTATAAAGTAGACCTGTCAGCTCCCTGACGTTTTGAGGGTAAGGGAGAGATGAGATGAGAGAGAGAAAGCAGAGGGGAGAGATAGGGAGGGTTGGGGATATAGAGAGAGCAGATAGAGAGATGCTGTGCATTGCTGCGTCTCCATGAGGCAAAGGGGATACAAACCATGTCTCCCCTGCTCCCCGACCAATTACTAACACACACATTGATTCATTGGGGCGACGAGGTGTGGAGAACATGGGGATAGACTCAGTGGCAGGGAGCAGTCGCGAGGCTTACACATTAATCTATACAAAACAATACCGCAAGTTCACGGGGTTGACATGTTCAAATACATCAGCTGCAAAGGAAATAAGGATTTCTGTACCAACAGACCGCGCACTGAACATGCAGGAAGAAGATGAGTGATGGAAGATTACCTGTAGGTCAAAGAATTTGCTGTATCTTCTGTAGACGATGTGGGAGGTGTTGTCAGAGTAGGTGACATTGATAAGATAGACCTGCCAAGAGAAGAGAGGACAAGTTAAAACTTTTTGTTTGTATTGTACAAGCTTGTTTTGTCCAACCAGAAGTACAGAGTTTGACATTAACCATGACCCAATGGCCAATTGACAAGTGACTCTGTGGCCTCCAAATATTCCACGTGTTGGCTAGCTGCCAGTTTGGTCTCCATACAGTGAGCCGCCTTCACTCCACAAACGTCACAGTTCTACTGACCTTTCACATCTGATCAAATGAATTAATCAATTTCAGATATAAAAAAATATATATATGTTTTAAATCAGCATCTCTCTCTTCATGTCACGACCAGCCCAATCCAGCTCTGAACCCCATTGAAAACCTCCTGAATGTGATCAAGAGGAAGACAGAAGGGCACAAGTCATAGAACAAAGACGACCTGCTTGAATTTTTGCTCCAAGAGCGTCACCCAATAGCAATGTGAGAGACTGGTTGAGAGCACGCCAAGATGCATGAAAGCTGTAAATAAAAACCAGGTTATTCCACCACATATATATATTTGTGAACTCTGTTGTTTAAAAATGAACATAAACTTGTTGTTCAAAAACAAACATTGTGTTTGTAATGTTTTATTACAAGAAACAAAATCAACTGCCCCCATGTCCCCAGGCCTTTGTCTCACGCTGTATAAATGAGGCAGACGGTGAGAGTTTATGAGCATACATTTACAAAGAATTCAATTTTTTTTTCATTTAGATACATTATAATAAAGACGTATTTCCATTCTGTTAATGTCTTTTAATTTATTGAAGCGTTAGCACAGTCAAAGAACACTGTGTTATATGACATTAAATTTCCTTTTTTCCTGTCTTTGTTTTTACATTTTATATTTGGGCAATGAAAAACATACTTTGGACACATCCTAAAACAGATTCCAATACCAAGACTTGAGTAACCAAAACTAAGTACCACTTAGATACCAGTGCAAAAATGTTTTATTGGTAGAAATTTTGCTAATCTTAAATTAGGGCTGCCAGGAGTTGTTGACGTAATCGATGACGTCAATGCTTAAAATGCATTGACATCAATATTTCGAAGCGACGCAGGGTTTTCATGTTTTTTCTTCTACGCCATGACGTCAGTCGTTTATGGCTCGGCTTAGCAGCTCCAGTCAATGCAACGCAGTTTTAAAAATGGCAGCAGCAGCAGAGTCCGACTCTGTTGCAGCAGTGTCCGACTCGGTTTAGAGGGAAAGTTTCCAAAGGCCCAAGGCTTCGAAAATATGGGATATGATTAGTAGGGAGAGCTTTTCAAAATATTTTGTCAATAGATTAATCGATAGAAAAAAGGTAATTTGTGGCAGCCTTACTTTAAATAACATTACATCCTCTGCTAACTCTGCACTGATTGTTATCGTCACAAAATAATGAACATAAAACCAGTTGATTTTTTGGGGCACTAATGAATCATGGTATCCAACTGATGCGTTACTGGTGGATCAGAGGCCAAGACCAATACAGATATAGGTTTTAGGACATTTGAAAATTGTACATTGTCAATACATTTCTGTCATCTGACTAATCAATTACTCCACTAATCTTTTCAGCACTCCCTGAAACAATAGATGTCAATGAATTGATTGTAATAGCAGACGGATGTGTTTGCAGTACCTACAAGCTTACAGATATCATGCTCACACAGTCCAGGACCAAATCTTCCAACATGAAGGTTTAATGACACACGCTCATAAATCTGTCAGTGATTGATACTCCACAGTGGAAGGTGACATCATTCCTCTGTTGTCAGCACACTGACCTACTGGCCTTTACCTTTGGCTGAAGCAATGCTGCCGCTCCGAGAGGCCTGATAAGATTGAGATAGAGTCCATTTATCCATCAAGAGGGGGTAAGTGATGCCGCCGTCATCTCTAATCTAATGAAACGTAGATAACCAAGGTAACAGATCCAGAGGCCAAGAATTTTTCATTAGAGACGTTAAGAGCAGGTGGGATTTCTCAGCGGCTGATTTAGAGATGTTCAGAAGAGGGCTCTGGATGTGAAACATTACGCTACACGCTTTTGAAGGGCAAATTACAGTGAGTTACCAGTTCATTTGGTACACCTCCAGACTGTAATACAATCAGATACAACCTTTTAAAGCGTATGATGTTAATATCCTGGACCCCTCATTGATGTAAATGGGAGTGGACAGTTATTAAAACCCCCTCTCAATATAATGAAATCAATACAACATCAACACAACTACAACAAGCCTTCAAAAACAACCCACGTGACCGTTGTCTTATGTGATATCTCTGAGGGGGACAGGCAGGAAATCACTGTTTCTCAGTGTCTTTCAAAATGCACAGGATCATAATAATTCATATAGGCAGTTTCTAGTTGAGGAAGTTCAAGCTGTCTGACTGTGATCATGGTGAGAGAAAGAAATACTTGTTAAGGTTAGGTTTGGTGGCTCTTGTGGCAAGAGTCATTATACATCTAAAAATTCAGTCTTATTTTGTCTCTTTATTTACTGGTCGCTGACTTTTGGGGGCATGATACCAAAATAATCTCTTTTAATAAATATCTGCATATGAATGCAAAAAGTTTGTATTCAAGTAGTAGAGTCGAGATCGATCCTTAAAAATATGTGTAAAAACGTATCTGATCACTCACGTTTCTGAGCGCTCCTGAACGCAGCATGATCCGCCAAAACACGGAAGTGAGGGAGACATGCACGGACTTGTTTACTGCACCTACTACGGAGACATCAGTGATCGCCGACGGACTCTTTTTATCATGAGTGCGTCCATGAATATGTAAGTTAGTTTTGCACTGATGTTTATGTTACTCTCTGTTAGCGTCAGCTTTGGCCACGAGTGTATTTTCAGTGTGTTGTTATACAATATGCCTTTCCCCGCATCTCTTAGTCTCGTGTGTTTTTTTTCTTCGCGCTATGAGATCTCGTGGCCAAATCTCGCACAAGTTGAAGCCAAGTTTGTTTAATCAAAACCATGAGCCAGATGTACAGACTAAAAATCTGAAACTGGAAAAAAAATGCATAAGCTGTTGTTAATATTGTGTTGACTGCTGTGTGTTTGTCATGTTAAATAAAAAGTACATGATGTAACTTCTGGGGTTAATTCTTATTGTAAACATTAAAATCTTTTGATAATTTTAACTGAAATACCCCTAACCAAATTGAATCGGATAGAAATTTGAATCGAGTCGTGACCTTGTGAATCGGTATCAAATCGAATTGAGAAACCCTTATTGATACCCAGCCCAATGCAGCATGGTGGGATTTAGTTGTAGAAGAACAGCCAATATGAAGCCTATATAGAGAGCCAAAAAGGTTGAACACATCGCAACACAATGCAATCGCAAATCCCATTGGCTATTTCTATCATCAGACAATAACTACATAAATCTGCATAAACAGATATCTGCGATATGAGTGCAAATAACACTCCAGATCTAGAGGTAATTTCTCAACTACAACTCCATTTTCACATCTTTTGTTGCAAGTCAGCCTGTAAACAATGACCAGCAGAAGGAAGAAGTCTTGGCCCAGTAAACAATATACTTTCTCCAGATGTCCCCCAGCTACTTCTGAAACCAAAAGTATAGGCAGTCTTGGCCGCAACCAAGGTTGACAAGGTACCAGACAGGATGCACACTGCAGTCTCCAGTGCCAAATTTTAAGATTTTCCCTCCCTCAGAGTTGTGGTAAAAGCATTAAGCTACTTCCACCTTTGCTTTTGGGGTCATACATTCAATTGTTGGCATAAATTATATCAGTTTTTTGCATGAAATTAAACAGCTAAACCAAAACATTTGCTAAAAGAGTCTATATTCAACATTTTGTTCTTGATTTTCCTTGACATATATATGTCTTTTTTCTGTTGTTGTTGCCCAATCACGTCAGGATGTACAAAAATCATTCATGGTTTTTCCTTATATTTCTTACCAACTGAGCACTTCAAAGCTGCATACATTTGGCTTGTACTCAATGTTCAGCTAAAATAGCCATTATCAAGCGATTTGCAATAAAACACGATGTTGTCACCCAGCCAAAGCATTCCAGCTAAGTGGCCCAGACACAGCGCAAATAGAAATCCACTTAGCTTCAAGCCGCCGTGAACACAGAAACGATTGACTTTGCCTCATGTATAGCATTCAGATCAAATAAAGGCAGCATGTTTCCCTGGTGAGCCATTCCTGCTCCTTATTCCTGCAAGCTCCATCTTTCTGACTGATCTTACACTGTCACTCCAAACCTCTGTACCTGCCAAGAGCCTCCGGAGCAGAACCGGGATGAATGAGGTCGAGTGAAAGACCCTGAAGTTGACGCACGAAGGGCAGCAGCTTGAAACAAAAGAGGTTCCACAACAAAGCCGAGGGTTAAAAGGCCTTGTTGCTGCTGGAAGGGGCTCAGCTGCTGCTGGCAAGCAGCCATCGCAGTATGTTCACTCCTATGCAAACACAGCTACTGGCATCCTGAAGCTGTGACTGTCACACTACACTGACAAACTTGTTCTTAGCACAGTGGGGTGTCACCACAGCGATTAGCTTGCCATTTATTGCTATGAAAATGTGCTCCCCCGGGTACTGCAGGGTTACAGACACATAAAAGTAAAAAACTGGCTTTTGCAGCCACAGTCAGCACTGATTTCAAGTGTCTTCATGACTTGTGTAGCTTAACAAGGACTTGTAAGATAAACAAAAACCTTTTTTGCTGCTCATTAACAAATTAGCACTCGACGGAAACAGAGTACACTTCAGAAAAGGGCACACATGGAAAAGTGGGTTTACTGGCAGCTAAGTTGTCCTAGCATCCTGTAGGTCTCATACTCCCCTTAAAACTTTTATGCAAGTGCTACATTTGCATTGGGACCATTTTGCACAGAATATTTTAAGTCTTACTGCATACCATTCAACACAGATAGGGGCCACGCTCAATGACGGGATAAGCCTCAGAGTGAGAAGAGTGAGCTGCTTGACACTTGTCAGACCTTTTTTGTGTGTGTGGTAGGAATGAGTGTATTCAACTACGATCCTTAATCCTATGTATGGGTTGACACACAATGATCAATGCATGAGAAACACTAACTGACACCACAACTATTTTTTGAACCAGGCTGTAAACATGTTTAATAGGCTAATGCTTTAAAGTTGGTCATTTTAACATGGGGCCAAATGGGAATCGACACCCTTTTGCAGCCAGCCTCAAGAGGCAGTTTGAGGAACAGCAGCTGTTGTCACCTGTGTGTTGGCTTCATTTTTAGTGCTGAGAGGTTACTGTTCTTGTCCACATAATATCTGCAATACATCAGTATGTTAGCACAGTTTGTGGCATGTTGCTTCTTGCATTTAAATCAAAGTACTTACATACCTAGGTCCTGTTGGAAAGGCTGTAGACTCTCTGTGGCATTTCTGTACTGAAATTTGTTGTTACTCATTAGGCCAACATATCTGCCCATACAAACACATCTGCGATAAACACATAGCTCTATATATCTGTTATCAGTCGGGCTCTAGCTTATACGCACACAGTAATTGCAAATCTATGTGCTATATACTCCAATTCTACTATGTGGCTGTGTGTGTTTGTGTGCTCTATAAACTTCTCTGACCTCACCGGTATGCCAGAGTATCATCCTCCCATCATGCCTCAAGGCCACATAATTTGACGCAGAAGCAAATCCGTGCTGAGCGGAGGCATAAGATTGCAGCCAAGCAGGAAGATGTGGACAAAGATCCAAACCCCAGAAGCAGATGGGTATGTGATGACAACCACTGAGGATAACACAACCAACAACCATCCGTGGTCTGCTCATGCCCAAAATATCAAGCTTAAACCTAATGCTCCCCCCCTAGTCCCCCAAAATAGACTCTATTCACTCAACTCAGCCAGTAAATTAAAACAGTCTGAGCTGCTGCCTCTCAAATGAAGAAACATCCAGCATCCACTAATGAAATCTGATTATTCATTTGCATATTACATGCTTTTTTTACCTCTTCATGAGGACTGGGACACACTCATACAACACCCAAAATAAGCTCAAGTACATCCAGTCGTGAGTGCACTCAGAATGCTTCAAATGGAGCATTTTGTGAACAAAAAGATAAACCTTTATGCTGACTCTTCCTAAACAGCATTTATAACCAAACATTTATCAATGCTTTATACTACACTGTGATGCAGTTTTACACAGGTCTTAGTACATGTGACATTTCACCATATTCACAAAGTGGCCTTTTTGTCCTGTTGACACACTCTGAGCTGACATGCTGTTACAATGTCATGCTGCTGTTTTCCAGATTGTAAGTGGGGGAAATAAGGAATCTGTCAAATCATTATCTTTCCGAATGATAAACACATAAAGAGATAATAGATAATGAAAACAAAAAGGCACATCAGACCAGATTTCGAGGTGAAACAACACATTATTTTAACCCATGAGCTACCACTACACAACAGCTAAGATTAGCATTCAACCAGTTCCTAGCTAACATTACCGTTAGCTTAAAATGTATGTTGTGTGACACGATCAAACGGTGATGTTTGTTATGGAAAGATTGAATGCTACCATTAGGTAAGCTAATGGCTAGCTAGACTACTGTTAGCATTCAATCTATTTCTAGCTTGCTTTACGAGCTACTAGGAATTAGGCTAATCTTGTGTAAACTATCAAACAGTAGTGTTAGGTAGGATTTGGTTAAGTGGTTTGTAGAGAGAAATAGTTCGACTTGTTTCACACAACTCTATATATTGTGTTTTTAGTTCATATTTTGTGAATGAATGTAAACTTTATGAAGTCTTTATATCATTATTACTTGTGTTACTGTAATGTCAGTCATTATTTATTTACACCTGCATCTAGTTAGGAGTGTTAGAGTTGTTGACAAATGTTACTAAACCCCTAAAATGTGCTATATTATAGTGTTATTAACCATTTAGAAATGTATACTTACAAATGCTAAATAGGGGGAATTAAAGTGTTACCAACAAAGAAATGACTAATTCAAATGTCAGTGAAAAAGTTATTCTTCCAATAAAATAGTGTCTTATGATAAGATGGAACTTGAGATGAGCCATTTTCTTTGCAGCCACAGAAAACAAATTCAGATACAGAGCGACATTAACAAGTCTCCAGTTTATCTGCCACGTGGAGATTCTAGAACCACAGAAATCAAGATAAAAAGTCAAAAATTATCTTGTGATTGCTGGAAGACATTCTTGCACAGCAGGCATGTCTGAACAATGAGGCAAAGAGGCTGTATTCCCAAAATGAAGGCTGAAATGTGGGCTAAAAGGCAGCATTAAAGCTCATGTGGAGAAGCATGATCCGTATGATCTTTTGATTTCTAACAGTCAGCTGTTTAACCACGCCTACATTTGGAAACAGGAAGGTGTTGGGAACTAAAACGGGCATCGAAAGATTAGGAAACAATGAGCAGTGTGAACCACAACTCTAGACTGTAAAGGGCTGAACATGGGTAAGTTTCACCTAATACTGTTGCATAACTGCTACTGTGATAAAGCAAATCTTTACATAACATGAGACATTCAACAATTCAATAAAAAGTATTTTCTTGAGTGTCAATTGTTCTTCAAATTCTAAAGCAGTCACATGTCAGTTCTCCATTTCTAACATGCTTTATTTTTGTTCAAATTAGTCTAAGTATGGATTCATAAACAGGGAAAACACAAAGGAGGGAAACAACCCAACAACTCAAAAAAGGCTTTGGGGGCTTGAATGTCCCAGATAGCAAAAAAACGAAAGAAAATTCCCATGGAGAGAGTGGGACTTGAAAACTAAAGTTTTATTCATGCTCAGAAGAAAAGAAAAGAACATGAATTCTTTAGACGGAACAAATAGGACCTCTTATTATTTCATCATGTTCGTCTGAACAGCAATGAATATTCATGTCAAGTTTACGGCTCACTTCTTCCCTCCTCTGACTCTCCAGAAGCAGTCGTCTCTCTAATAACATTAACATAATTCAACAACCATAGAAGAAAGTGTAGATAGTACATGAACAGAAAAACAATAACTTACAGTTTCGGAGGAAGCGAGGACCCAGTCCTTCAGCTTTAAAGTAGAGAAAGCAAAAGAGCAGAGAGCTTGGTGGGGCTGAGAATGTGGGCCTAGCCACTAAATGCAGTCAACCCCGCCTAAACTTCTATATTTAAAGTAACCTATAAAACAGACGCACATCAAGCTTTCAGACCATGAAAGCATAAATGATCAGACTACAACAAGTGAAGTTGGAAAAAGTCTCATTGCATGGGAGTAAAGTCTTTCCACATGGAACCAGACTGCCCTAAATATACTCACTTGTCTAATACAGTCGGCTATTAAAAATGACAATAAAGCCTGACAAATTCTTCAAAGCCGTTTCTCAGCAAAGCCAACAAAAATGTCACAAGAGTGGAATAAACTGTAGGACAATTCCATTCAAGAGCTTTGTCAGGGGGTCTTTGGAAAAAAAACTCCATAGAGAGAGTTTTTGTATTTGCTGCCAAAGTAGTGCCCTTTACAAACCACACACTGGGCCGACGCCTCAACTTTCCGTAACTGTGGTCACTTCCACATTGAAATGGACCAATCACGCCTTCTGGGCCTTTATGGTGGGCACAGGAAGTGCCAGTAAGGGGGCTGCTGGGGAAAAGTGTCCATTCAGCAGGTACATCCTGTGCACCTTTGATGGAGTCTTTCTACTTGTTCACAAAAGAACAATCCTAAAGTCGTTTCATATCGGATTCAAACAAAGTTAAAAGACAAACAAGGTTGTGTTCTCATGTAAACAAACTCATTGGATGGATTCCAGTTAAATGCAAGTTGCAATTGTAAGTCTGCCTGTAAGCACTTTGATATGTGAATTGGAAAGCAACATGAAACAGCATGCAGAGGCCCTTCAAAGGGGTCCAAGCTGAGCCAAAATAATAATACGTGATGCTACACAAAGATAAAACACATCAGCATCTGGTGGTACCACATGGAATCTATAATACAGGCATGTTACAGACATATAGTAGAGTGTATGGAGCTGTTTGTAGGTCTCTTCTTGCAAGTCCAGTTCTTGTATCAAGTCTGTTAATAGAAGTCTCAGATAACGTCTCAAATCATGAGTAATGAGTCATAAGTTTTCCAAAATAAAGTGCAAGTCGGGATGAAAGTAAATCATTGTGTTAGTGCTGAGCAGCGTTTGAACATATTTTAAGGGCTTAAAAAGTTCTATCAAAAACATGAAACACTATCTGAGATGTTTGGCTGTGCAAAAGCTGCATATCAGTGTCTGAAATCTAGGATTTTACAAGATCCGTAAAGTTAGACCTGAACATTGAATGTTAAAGACTTCAGTTTATTAAAGTTACATGAAGTCTTGATGAATCTAAGTCCTCATTTTTTGCAGCTTAAACCAGCATTACACCAATTTGAGGTAGCGAACGATTTGACACAATACACAACCTCATCTCATGACAGTTTGTGAAATATAAATATAAAATATAGAAACATATGAAAGGACACAAATTTAACATTTTTGTGCATCATACTACATTTGAAATGTATCTGGTGCCTGCAACTAGGGGTGGGCTGTATAGCGGTTTCCATCATTACTGGGCCACGGAGTGATCACTAGCAGCTAAACCTGCAGGGCACACACCGCGTGAGGTTGTGTGTGCCGACAAGAAGTAGGAGACGGTAAGCTTTCGTCTCAAACGGTTACTGTCACGGGGCTGCTCACGCTAATAGCACATACATTTGAACATTAGAAACTGTAGATGACATATGTTATAAGTAACACAACTTCAGCTACTACTACTTTTTCATGCAAGTGTCGGAGTGGCTGAACCAAGTGTGGTAAAAGTAGGGGGAGGGGTTTTGTTTGAAGAAATTTCAACGCTGACTTTATATGATTTATATATTATACTGTATCATATTCCGGTGGATATATTAAGCAGATCTGATATTTTTCAATAAATCATTCCCATTGCTTTGGTAGGGAAAGAATATCTTGTCATGCTCATGGAGCCAGTCTGATTCTAATAACTTTTTAGGGAATTTCCCTAACTATCTAGTAATCTCATAATGAGAGCTGCGAGCAAGACATCTATTCAGTCTCATTTTTTCCCATTTCTCTTCCTCTACTGTCATTAAGTGATTTTTCTTCTCACAGAAAAAAGCCTGCATCAAAACAGACAGCAACACACCCAGTGATGTTGAGAAAGTTCAGTTCAGGTCATTTTCCCATGCTCACAAAAGCAGAGCCAAACATGATGCCCATACTCTATCTCCTCACAGAGTATCAGTTGGAACGTCTAGGTGAGGTAATCAGAAGTCAAGGTATTGAAAGGAATTCAGTGAAATTAGAGGCCATGTTCACAACAATGTGTGCTTTTACTCTGAGAGCAGACAGAAGAGTGTCGTAGACGTGGCAATAGAGATCTTATTGTGCATTTAAGACTTCTGCAGTAGACACATAAAACGTTCCACAATCTCAAACAACATCTGGTAGTGAACACATGAAAACAACTCCCAGCATGTGTGTGATGTCCCAGTAACAACAGCACCAGGATGACAACATCCGCTGCTTTTGTCAACCACTCGTGTCGGAGCATGCAACACGGATACACACTCTTGTAAGTGTCAGTGTCGGAGTTAGGGCTCTGCAAACTGAGCAACAAGAAGACTGACTTTGCTAACAGATGTCAGCAAAGCCCCTTTTACACACCCACTCACACACATGGCCCTTGAGCACTTCCAGCCAGACGTCAAACTCTCCCAAACAATGGACAATCCCCCAAAAAGGCCAGTCTCATACACTTCTGATCACCCCAGCATGAGCCTCACAGTTTGGGGTGAGCATCTGAAAACAGGGACCTTTTTCACCAAGATATCACTCTATGTTTGATAGGCCAATAAATATTTGAGTGGGGAACAGCTCTCTGAAGAGATGTTTTATGGTGCCAAATAACAACACCGTCTTCAGGTCTGGGCCTTTGCGTGGCACAGGAGTCTCTAGAAAATGAAATGTTATGGGACTGGGACTTGTAAGGGAAACAGAAGCTTAAAGTAAACATGGCTGTGCCCAACCTCGCACTCTCTTTTATCACCTCGTCCTGCAAACATAACACACACAAACCAGTGGGAGATTGTATGTGTGTTTGGTGCGTGTCTGGGACTCAGCGGTCCAACTCTCCCTACGGTCCAACGAGCACTTCCCTTTGACAAAGCCCCAAGTCTCATTCCCCCTCCTCTCACAAGATAAGCATTTCCAGCTGGTTTCACAAACATTACAAATGAGATTCAATGGGTGACACAGATTGTGTCTCTCTCTCATTTTCTCTCCTCTCTCCCTCCCTCTTTCCCTCTTTTTCTTCTCACAGTGAGCCTTGTCTCATGAGACAGGGTAACTAGGGAAACTAGGCCACAGACTGGCCCGCTGAGATAGAAGAACCCAAAACACATTGTAGCTCAGCTCAGGATTGAGAGGCTCCTGTTACACTTTCACTGTACAGTAGGCTGGGTCCTACTCAATAAGCCTACCTTCTTATAGAGTTGGACTGATTTGGGAAGCTAATGTTACACTACTAAACTACTCTGTGAAGTTAATAACTGTACTGTAGCTTATATTAACATTATAACCATTAATCTGCTGCCTTTAAGTATCAGCTACTAAGCTCCTAAGCAACTAGCTAATGCTAGCTAAATGCTATAATTTGTTTTCCATGTGAGAGTTGTTGAGAAATATTTAGACATTTTGCCAACAGTTACAAAGGAAGATTAAAAATACTCTTATGTTCGTTCATTAAGTATAGAGCTCGAGGCAGGAGGCGATGAGCTTAGCTTAATTTTTCATGCTAACTAGCATAAAAACTGGAGGCAAGGGAAAAGAGCTTTCTGGCCGCTCTCCAAATTGCAAAATGTACAACTTCAAGTTTTTGTATTAATGTTTGTGAACAAATTAAAGATACACCATGTTAATCATTAAGCTTGAGAGGTGAAGGTAATTATAGTTTTTGAATGTTGAATCAAACCATTCTAGCGGTTTGCCCTTGTTAGCTGACTGATTCTTTGTCCTGCTAGGCACAATCATTTGTTTTCAATTTGTGTTTTAAAGAAATTGTTTAACATTTTGCCAAGAGTGATGAGAAGAGGCTTGCAGCAATTAGCTTAGCTTACGTTTTATGCTAACTAGCATAATGTATGGCTCTGTCCAAGTGGTAAGTTGTAAAACCATAACTTCATGTTTTTGCTAACAAGATAAAACATGTTAATTGGTGAACTTAAGAGAAACAGTATATTTTTGAATGACTAAACCAGGCTGAATGTTTGCCACTGCTAACATGTTAATGCAAAGTAAGCTAATGGCCTCCGTGTACAACATGAGAATGGTTTCAGTTCAGAATCAGCTTTGTTGGCTGGGTATGTACACATACAAGGAATTTGACTCCGGTTTAACTTCGCATAAAACACTAAATACATTTATAAAAATAAGGAAAACATTAAATATTAAACTAATATGTACAAGCCTAAATATACATGTCCAATTGAAACCAAATAGTTCAAGTATTTCATTATGTATTTTCTATTTTTGTACAGCCACACTTATTTATATAGCTAACATTCTTAGTTGCGTTCAATGTGAGCAACACCAGATCTTCAGCTAGGATAGCTTTAAGTTCCTCATACATACAAGTTAGATACTCTCACAGAGGCTGTTCTGCTTACTGGTATTTTTTATATTTTTAATCTTGATCACAAGGCTTCCTGAATCAATAACTAACCAACCTGTTCGGATACAAAATTGTGCACCTGGATACGTTTTCTTCTCATCCTGCCATACTAGGTCATCTACAAGGCTGATTCACCAACCAAGAGAAGTGGACCTCGTCCCAGTTTCAAGCCAACGGGGACTCTTATACCGAAGTATGTTTAGTGTGTTGTAATTTGAATTTACAAATTTGTGTCCAACGCAATATTAACAGAGGTGCCTTGAGGCTCATCTAAAATCATAACCTAATTTTGAGGCCATTTTAACATCTAGTTTCAAGACAATTAATATTTCAGTTGATATCGTTCTTACTTGAAGCGTAAATAAGGTTGTGTTTAATCAAGTAAACACAAACTAATTGGCACACAGAAAACCTGGGGGCAGGTAACACTCCAGTATGGAAGAGCTGGTTGGTTTCAAGAGCTCCAGGCACTCTGTAATTAAGCTGCCATGTCGCGTCTACCACATACACTGTACTTGATGGGTACTTGAAGGCGACATATACAATAATCTGGGAGAATGGGAGGAAGGGGGATTGGGGTTGTCAGTCATGGACCCACAGCTTATTTCTGCCCCCGGGCTCAGAACAGTGAGGCTTCCACAGTTTAATTTACGTATATTTCAATGGGCCCCCCTATGATAAAAACTAAATACAATCTTATTGCAGTAAAGTGTTTAGGGAGAGAAACTCTATTTAATAGTTAAAATTCACATCATATTTTCATGACTTGTAAAGCAGGTACCGTATGTCTAATGAAGGGTCACATAAAGAGACTCCTCTGAAATCCTCTTTTCAATGAAGAGTAAGATTACTAATTGTGTCCTAACCTGAAGTCTGTTGTGAAGTTTGTTTGGCTTAAAACACAGTGACCTATACTCTAAATGATAGATGACAATAGATCAAAATTAAAATATCTTTGAAAGGTTATAATTCTAAGTCCGAGACCTTTGGTTGCTCCATAACAGCTATTTAATCGACCTTGTGTTGGAAATATTTTGTAAACTGCTGTTTTGAAGGTCAAGAATTAACTTCAAAATAAAACTTGTTAGACTCACTCAAGAAAAATTATATAATTGTTATAAAAAGATCATGCATTTTTGGAAACTGTCCATTTGAAATATATTTTGAGACTCTGAAGACTGTGAGACTTCTGAATTCTCAGTGAGGTAGGAAATAAATTGATTGTTTCACTGTCATTTAAGTCAATCTACTATGAGGTATAGTCTATAGAGAATTACATTGCGGCTGAAACTAGGGTCCAGTTAGCTTGGGAAGTTTTGCTTTTACTTTACAACTCAATTTAAAGCTCCTGTGAGTTTTTCGCTGGTTATGAAACTGACTGAAATTCATTCTGATCACTTCATGACCTACAAAAGCAAACCAGACCATCAGCAACAGGATTGAATATTTCTATACAGTTATTTGTAATGCCTGAAACAGCTGGTGGGGGGTAGGTGTCAGATGAAACAATTAACTGCACACTGCCTTTTTTTATATTTTCCAGGGCAAAAATTTTAAGCGAGTGTTACATATGACTGTTAAAGGAAGCAGGATGAGATTTTTTATTTTAAAAATCACCACTTAAGCATGAACAGGACAAAATCAGCAAAGAGATAATAGATACGGCTTTGGCCACCGGGGGCGCCAAAATCAACAAAGACCGAAAGTTCCTCACAGGAGCTTTAACATAGAGGTTAGCTGGCATGTATAGAACATTTGATGTGTAAAATTATATTGCTAAAGTATTTGACCACTTCACTCAGCACTAACCTTTAAATCCAAACATCACTGATTGAAGAACCAATAGGATGTCAAGAACTCTTTACATGCTGTGGCTCAGTGGTAGAGTCGGTCGTATCTCAATCAGAAGGTTGGGGGTTTGATCCCCGACTTCTAGTCACGAAGTGTCCTTGGGCAAGACACTGAACCCCAAATTGCTCCAAAAAGCATAGCTATCAGGTATGAATGGGTATAGATACTGATTGGAGATTGGCACGAAGGCCTTTGCCATCAGTGTGTGAATGTGGCATGTAATGTAAAAGCAGCTCTGAGTGGTCAGAAGACTACAAAAGCGCTATATAAGTACAGTCCATTAACAATAACCCACATTACCTCAAAGTGCCCAAGATGCTCATTTTGACAGTCGACAGTTATAACAGCTCACCTGTGTTTATGAACTATGTCTGCTGATAGGCTGTGGAGTGTTAGCTAGCAGTGCTTTGGAATAGTTAATTATTTATAAGCAGGTATCTTGCTGAAAAAGAGTCTGACTGTGAGCATAGCTTAGCTTGGCTACATTTAATGGACTAAATGGTGCGTTTAGGTGTCATGCTGTGACTGTGAACAGGCCAGAGAGACACAACGCTGACACATCTGAATGGGACAAGGTGGCAAAGAGGTGACATGGATGAAGCTGTGGAAGGCAGGCAACTCACGTAGTGTTTAGACGGATTGCGCCTCTTCTCCACGTCCACGACTTTCACGTCCAGCACAGTCCGAAACTGCATCTTGACCCTGCAAAGGCTATGCATTAAAGGCGACTGGCAGGCAGGCAGACAGCTGCTGCGGCTCCAGATAAGCTATATTATATCACGGGAGAGAAATCACAACATTCATCGCTGTGTCATGTAACCATTCAGCGGTCCATTAAGACATCAGCTCCTCGCAGCAGATTTGGACAAAAGCGTCTGCTAAATTAGATTGTAACATTGTAACATTTGGCCGCTCAGACTTCCCTCCGATGACGCAACGATCGTCAATCTGATTAGAAACTTATCAATAGTCCATTGAAGCCTTTCGGTGAAAGACACGCAGCCCAATATCCAAGAAGGGAGAGATTTTCACGTTGCCACCAGCCACAGTTACTGAATATCCATCGGCTGACGAAGCGTTGTTGAAGTCGGTCACCTTAAAATAGAAAAAAGTGAAGCGGGTTCCTTTGTGTCTGCCGCGATGCCTACAAAAAGGGGCATCCGCGTACCTGGAGGTTACATAGGCTGGCTGAATGTAAAGGGAGCCGGTAAATCCAGCGCCAAACGCCTCCTGCTGCGTTCCAGCAGGCGCAGTGAATTTAAGGGACGGAGTGGGATGGGCTTCATCACGTCCTCAGGGCTACTTGGAATAAAGCTGGAAAGAAAAAAAGGATTTGGCTGTGCCTTCCTCGAGAAGAAGCGTGCTGTTGTGTGTGTGTGACTTAGTTATGAAGCTGCGTTTATAAGCAAACGACACACAGCGTGGTCTTATATCATTTCAATCACGCTGTCTTATCCTTCCTTCCTTAAACTTTTTCTCCCCGTTTGAGGGAATATGAAAAAATATGTTGCAAATATCATGTACGATATATAGAGAGAGTTGAATTCGACACAAGCTGCATGATATTGTTTCAGATGTTCTCCCCTTATGTGCAATAGATGACGGTGTAAAAATAAAGCTATACCCAGTTTGTTAACACTCTCCAGTCCCTGTGCTGTGAACAGCTTTCTGGCCGGAGACACGAGCAACTGGAACTATGGATACAGATGTTCCACAGGCGACCAATCAGCAGCAGCCTGGTCTACATAAAAGAGCCAATTAACGACCAAACACTGCCCCCCTGTGCACACAGCAACACAAGCAAGATGTAAGAAAGTCTTTCACAGGCTGGACTTAACTGCTTTTGTGCTGTTTTTAATGTAGTTCAATACAGAAGTAATCATAAAACCATTAAACCCTGTTTTTAAAGAATTTCTAAGAGCAGATCAGCATCATTGACTATAGCCTTTACTATAGCCATGAGCCCAAGGCTGAAATCCAGCTGGGGAAACTGCCCCAGGCCCCCAGGAATCCAGGGGTCTCGAAAACTCCAAGCTTACGGTGTTTTAACAGTTCTGTGTTGTTGAATATTCATATTGGAATATACAAGGCTTGATTACCAGAGGACCTGGGTTCACCGTGTGGCTATTTCACTGATCAAATTAATTGATCAATTTAAAACATAATGGAAATTACTTTTAGACAATTATTAAATTGTACCTATTGCTCCACTGATTTAACACATACAATTTAGTTCAGTGCTACTCTGCATGTAGAGACGGCTGTGTCTCTGCGAGGAGATTTCTAAAGCCTGAGAAAACAACCTTTTTAAAGTCTTCAGGGTAATATCGACTTGCAATGAAGACAACCAGTTCTTCACTACAAGCCTGTGTTAGATAAAAAAATGATTGAGATGCACTTTGGTAAATGTATGCACCTTCCTGTAGCTTGACCTTAAAATGTAAGAACTGGATTTAGCCTCCTGGTCAAAAGTGGTTATACCTGAAACCTGCATTCTTTCTCATGGTCAGCAGGGGGCAACTTAACTCCACCATCATTTTAATATCTACCAAAACAATTGCCCAACTTCTTTGTATATTTATTAGCTCACTGAAAATTGTCCTAATGATTTGATAAACTTAATTGCTAGTTTCATGTCTTCTGCAATACAGCATGATGTTTATTTTGTAAATTATGCTTCCCTGCAGAAGGTTATGCTTTAGGTCGCAGCTACATCATGATATGTTTCAGGTGTAGCAATGCGTAAACTCCTTTTTGTCCAAGTATGGTCACTTCTGGCTGCAAAAAACACAAAACGGTGTTGGCCAAAATGCCAAGCTTAGGGCTTGTAGTTCACAAATAAATGTGTGACGTCACGCATGTCTTTGTCTAGCCAGCCAGGTGGGGATAAAATGTACATTGTTCACATGTGAAAAGTAACAAGGGGTGTCAAGTATACTGTAATTTCTGGAATATTTCATTTTGAATTGTCTTAATGAATAAAATAAGGAAAAAGAGACAGAGGGATGGGACTTAATGGGGACCCAGAGCTAGTTTTTTCATTATAAAATTTAACAATCTATTACAACTATTTACAACATTGGAGTGCACAGTCGTCCTGAAACATCCCTGGAGTTCAACTAATGTTTGCAAGTGCCATACCTGGCAATAGTCATGATAAACAAATTAATACAAATGCCATGATTAATTTCAACATATTGGGAGCAATAATCAATACTACACACTCATGCAGTAATACTGGGTCCGGCCGGCTTAACTGTCCTCAGGTTAAAACATGGTGTAATGGTTTTCACTGGTGCTGACAATGTCACTGTTGCACTCCAGTGATTTGAGGACCAGCTCCAGTGCGGTTTTGCTCACATTGAGGCTGTAGCGCTGCCTGACTGCAGACAGGATGTGCAGGATGTGACAACCCCTCTCTGCATCTACAAATACAGGAGGAGAAAACAACTGTCAACACACAGGTAGGTATGTGGTCATGATAACCAGGGTTATATGGAAACTTTAAAATAACACTTAAAAAGAGAGACTTATGAAGTTAAATTTTTCATCATTTTAGTTATTTTTTATTCTTATTGGTTTCATATTTTTACAAACATCTTGGAAAATGACAAGATTTCTTTTTTTTTACATGCAGTATCCCTAAAACAATTTTAAGGTGATTAAAAGTTTGTATACAGTAGGTGTGATTGTGCTAATTTCATCACTGGCAAGCGGCAAAACCTTCATTATTGATTATTTAAACTGAATTCAATATATTTACACGGCGGCCATTTCTCTGACGTCTTGCTCAGCATGGTAAACTTAAATACTGTTTAAATGTACTGCTGTATTCTAGGGGAAAAGTTATTACTCTCTACTCTATTGATTAGAAACTAAAAAGACAACTGATGAAAATCTAGAGGGACATTGGGCAATATGTTAAGGCAAAGCCATAGACAGTATAAATCATATGAATGTAGAGACCTGACAAATCATTATCATTCCATCATTCCCATGTGATCTGTAACTGAGGAGACAACCGATAGTAAAATAGATTTAAGTTAGGTAAACACGTTTGATACCCTTTTTTGTACAAACTACAGCTACTGTTAGCATTCAACCAAATCCTAGCTAACATTGCTGTTAACATTTACATTTACATTACTGTTAGCTAGCTAACATGACCTATATCTAGGAATTTGCTCCTCTCATATCTTACTGTATCACACAACACTATACCATGGAAATATTAGCTAGGAAGTGGTTGAATGCTAATAGAAGTCAATAGCGGAAAATGCAATGGATAATTAAAATCAGGAGGGGAATCAGACCAAAGTTGATATCTCATAAGGTACACGCTAGTCACAGCAGCTAACAGTAGCATTCAGCCAACTCAACATTATTGTTAGCTAGGAATTTAGGTTATAAAAAAAAAAGGAAAAAATTGGCCACTGTGTTTATAATATGAAAGATAATTACTAGTAGAGAGGAGATTTTAGACTACAGCTAACGTTAGCATTCAACCAAGTCCTTGCTAAGATTACTGTTAGTATTAGCCTTAACATTACTGTTAGGTAACATGACCTATATCCAGGAATTTTCAAATCAGGAGGGGTATCAGACCAAAGTTGATAAGTCCTAAGGTACCAACAGCTAACAGCTGAGTTCAACCAACTCAACATAAAAGTTAGCTAGGAATCTACGTTATTAAAAAAGGTTATGTTAGCAAGGACATGGTTGAATCATAAAGTTAGCTTTTGTCCGTTGCTAATGGGTTATCCAATATGTTTTTTTTACTTAAAATATTGCAAAATGTCAATCTGGATTATCTGTTGTCATTTCAGTTACAAATAAATTGAAAGGGTGTGAAATGATAGCAATTTGATGTTAGAAACTGCAAATAAGTTTCCTCCCGCCAGTGATGTCACAAACACAAATAGTTAATGTGATTCATGATAATTACTAGTAGAGTCGGAGATTTTAGTTAGTTAGTTAAGCTAAAACTACAGCAGGTAAACATGAACCAAAAGTTCTATCGTAAAGAGCAAAATTAAGTCTTCTTACATTTCTCCCTCTTTGAGTCCTCCCTGATAATGTCTTTGACGGCCATGAGTAGATCTTTGTCTTCTGCAGTCACCTGGTGTGAGACAACAGTATCAAACAGACACACATCCAAAAAGAAACCTCACCATTATAGCCCTCTAAGGTGGGAAGAATAAATTAAAGATTATTCTGCTGTTACTCACGTGGTAGACTTCATCCTGAGATTTAACTTTGCGGAACACAATACCCTCATCCTGTAAAACTTGAAGGGCCTCCTTCAGAAGCTGGCGTAGCTGCTGGCATGAAGATGGACCTGCCACAGGCTCCTTAACAGCAATTGAGAAGCATCTGAATACAACAGCACTAAAATAAATATTGTTCAGGTTCAGGTATTTAAATATATATATATATATTTATGGAAAACAAACAAATGTCTATGCTACAAATCAAATCATGGCTTTATTCCGGTTTCCCTTAATCTTTCTCACCTAAGAAGTACATTTCAATACAGTCTGATGTTTGAGTTTTGTTTCATCCCACCACCACCACACATCTTCAAAAAGAAATGTTTCCTCTGTTGTTATTCTGGCATACCTGGTCTTCTGATGCTGTTTGAGGCTGGCTGGAGATCAGAGGCTGCAGAAGGTCTTGAACATCATAGGGTCTGAACCTGCTCACCGACTTCTGCTTAACAAATTCCTTGATGATATTTGTTGCTTTGCCGAGGGGATTGATGGCTGAGTCACTGAAAAACACAATTAATCTAACCTTAATACAATTTATGCTAATGCACAAATATATATATATATATATAATATATATTTGAGTATAACTGATATAAGTCTACTTTCTTATTTCATAAATTACTTAGGGGGCATTATATTGTTTAAATGTTTTAGCTACATTGTTACCATACCCTGAAATCAGTTGATCAGTTGCTACATGCAGTCAACTTTACATCTCATATGTTGACATAAACTCTGAGCAGTTTACTGTTTCTCCTACCATGCATTGCTACATGACGCAGAAAGTGTGTGGTGCTAATGTCGCTGTTTTCTACATGTACATTTTGAATTATTAGTGCGAACTAAATTAAGACTTACATTAGACTATATCTTAAATAAAATTTACTTTAATTTAAGTTTCTAGCTTGGCTAAGACAAACAGGAGCAGGAGCAGAGTACTAAAAATTTTCCTGCATTTGGATGGAAACCTGGCGTTGTAATCTACTGTTAGGGTACATGAGGGTTGGATGTTTGTACCCCATTGCATTCGGTTGCAGCTGGAAGGGTTTGTCATAGCACTGTCTGTAGAGCTGAGGAACCTCCATCATCCATGCTATCTGGACCGCCATCACTGGGTCATTCACTTTATCTGGGAGCACACAGAGACACATGTGATGAATGGGTAGAGGTTATGGATGGCATGTTCTCTCAAATAAAAAATCCACTGTGTGTGGTTTGGAATGTGTGTGAGAAAGAGAGACTGCAGCTCTGGGATAAAGAATGTCTTTGCAATGCGCTTCAAGGATTGTGGAGCATTTGTAATCTCTTAGGAACCGTCCATTAAATGTTGGAATTATTTGATTTTTTTTTCTGACCTGGTTCAACAAAAGGCGCAAAAGCATGCATTGCACCATAAATACAAGTGCTTCCCCACTAATATAGATGCTACCGAGGTCAGTTTGTTCTGGGACCGGCCCTTATTTGTTGTCTTACGCTTATATATGAAAAATGTTGCTGTTAGGGAATGAGTGAAAGTCAATGATTTTTTTTCAAAACAGCTGCTTTGTTATGCAGAGGACATTACTTCACACTCACAGTAGACGGAGGCCATGATTTCTCTCTGTTGCCTTGACGTCTTCACCGGTCCTCGGACTCGGAGCAGCTCTCCGATTTCCAGGTGGCAGCGGCTCTGCTGGGCCTGTCTCAGCTTCTTCAGCTCTGCCACTGGGTTGAAGCCTCCCTGAGCCCCATCAGTGTGTTTTCCCTCTGCTGAAAAATACAAATTCATAAAAAAAAAACACACTTTGTTTTGTTATTGAATATAAAAAATGAAATTGTGACGGCCATTTTAGAGCTGTTAAATTAATGCATAAAGATGCATGACTTTAAAACTGCAATAATTAATATTTTTGTAGAAAGAATGCATCAGATGACTATATGTTATATCAATTGGGTGGCTTGTAGTGATGAAGTTAAGCAGAATTACCTCCACTTCCCAGTTCTTAGAAGCTATATAGAGCTTTTTAGCCTCTATATACAGTATATATAGTCTACATATGGACCAATATCTGCACTGTTACTGTTACTGTCACTCCATACTTCCGCTGCACTATACTCAGCACCTTAAGCTTTTTTGCATTTCTGGTTAGATGCTAAACTGCATTTCGTTGTTCAGTAGAGTAGCTTCTGATTCATTAGTAATTCCTATTCAATCAGTGAATGCGAAAAGAAGACATTTTTAAAGAATCTGAACAGCGACTGTGGGGATTTTGACCACTAGTGGTACTTTCAGAAGGCAGAATCATGCAAGTAACAACGGAAATTGCAAGAAAATGCAGTTAAGACAATTTCTAGTTATGTAAGACTACATAAACGAGAATGTATACACACAAAGCCAGTTAACAGCTTGCAAATGTTTGTTGAAAACAAAAAACACATTTGTCAGGCCTCAAAGTCACATACACTAACTGACACATAATGAAATGCCTCAAGAGCATCTGCTTCTCCTGATGACTAATATAGAGCATAACGTAGAAGTACTCACATCCTGTAGGATCTCCCTCCTCTTTCAACAGGTCATTTTTCCAGCATAGACAGTTTATAACGCCAGTACCATCGTCCACTGTTAGCAGATGGAAAGAAACTCAAAATCAGACAAAGAACTGACAGTCAAGGTTATGTCATTTTTAGACATATAAACAATTGACTGCCTACAAACATACAGTCTAGCTACTGGTTTCTGAAATATCAGCAAACAAGCCTACCTGTTTCCTACAAGGACACAGCAAGCTTACCTCCATAACAAAAGAAGTCATCTCTTTCTCTCTTGAAAACAACTGTCCCAAGTACATCAACTTTGTAGATCGGATGTGAATTGTAGAAGTAAATACCTGTGAGACATTTGTTGATACAGAACAACAATAATAATCTCAATGCATCAATAAAGAAAGTTTGTTTTGAACTTACAAAGGCATTAGCAAACTTGCAAACAGAAATTAACATGAACTGATATTAGCTAGTAAATTTGGTTTATTTCGTCATATGGTAAGCATTTGTCCGTTTTTAAATAAAGCATGTGCTTCTATGTGTGTTATTACCTGGCACCTGTGTGGACTCTGTCATCTGCAGGATGTCTCTGACATACAGCCTGGCGAAGGCAGAAAAGATCGGGTCCAGACCCCACAACATTGAAGGGGTCTCTTCCACTGGATCCCTGGTAGCTGCCTGCATTTCATCATGAATTCAAAAAAACCCTAGATGTTTACTTGTCTTTCGTGTTGTTTTTCGTTCGAGGAGGAGACTCTGACAAGCAAGTTTAGCTAGCAGTGGGGGAGTGTCAAAGAGAAAACCTAAGTATTGATCACGTGACGTGCTGTTACCACATGTTAAATATATTTAGATTTTTTTTAAAGGTGGCTAGGTAATAAATCTGTTGGACAGGTTTCAAATGTATATTAACTTACCATTAAAATATTTATTTGTTTTAAAAGTGTGCATTTTACTTTGAACGGCGCGTTCGTGATTCGCAAAGGTTTATGGGAGTCGTAGTTTCAGCAGGGACACAAAGAAATCTGACTATGGTCTCTATTGAGGCGATGGTGTACGTTGAATGGAGTAACAATACAAAGAAAAAGTGGCACAGAGCAGAATTATTATTTTTCTTTGCAAAAAAATAACTTCAGTATCGCCACAAATCGGTTTCAACAGCCCGCCTGTTAGTTGTGTTTGGTCCCCCGTACAGGCGAGGGCAGCAGAAGACTTGAATTTACCCCGCCAACGGTCAAGCACGAGGAGCAAGAAGAGAAAGAACGGCAGCCGCGCGCACTCGTGAACGCGCACAGACACTAAATCCGCTAGATTATTAAACCCGTCCCACGCTAAGGAAAACATGAGTGTTTTTACCGTTTTAGCGAATGTTAATGTACGGACAAGCTATAACCATTTGTATCCTAACGGAAACGAATGAATTCATCTGTGGAATACAACTATTTGGAAATACTCATCTTTTTTTCCTCTTGGTTGAGAAAAAGCCTTACAGGGTTGTCGGGCCAGTTGGTCGCCAGGAGTTGACTCAACGACGAGCTTCCCGTACTACTTTGCATTTCAAAAGTCTATTTTTAAGCGGACTTCAGACGCCGGAACACATCTAGGTTAACCTTTAGTTATTTTTTTAGGGTTGAACAATGACCCCTGTTGTGCGAAAGTGCTATTCTCTGGACTGGCCAAGACAGTGTCAAAGGCTAAGCTAGGTTGTGATCCTAATGATTATGAAAGCAACACTGTGTCGACCTGGCAGATATTAATAACTAATGGGACACATGTTACTCCAAAGACTTCTGCTAAAGTAAGGATACCGAAACTGCTTTGGCATTTGAAAGTTGATTCCTTTGTTAACTTTATGATTGAATGACCCAGGATTCAGTATGTCATTTTTCAATTTCCGTAAAATATTTAAATTGGGAGCCGAGAAGAAGAAGAAACAGTATGAACACGTCCGCAGAGATGAAAATCCAGAGGAAATATGGGACATAATCGGTGAATTGGGAGATGGAGCCTTTGGAAAAGTATTCAAGGTAGGCAATGTCTCCTGCAGGCTGCTCTGTGTAGAGAAAAGCCTTTCTCTGTATGCTTTATTGTGGCAAAATGGTCTAGATCGCGAGCCCTTTGTTACCAAACAATCCTTCTTTTGAAGTCGGATAAAACGTGACAGGAGTGTCACACTAGTCTTGTATTGCTTGGACCCACCCACCATCTTCAAAAAACTACACCAGCCCTGTGACAAATATGACTGCTGAGACCAGACATCTAAATTTCATTAACTGTACTCATTGCTGTTTAAACTGTTCTTTAAATTTTAGCAAGCAAAGCTGGAGATTACCCAACGTTAACATCAACGTACATAATCTTTTTTATTAATACTTATACAAAAAATGGCTAGATCAGTCAGAAATGGAATGTTTCACAAGCAGGAACAAAATGAAGTGCCAATATACCAGCCAAATAACTCATCATCACCATCTTTACAGTTTCAGATGCCTGACCCAGAGTCAAAGCAACCCCCTTGTCATCATTTTAACAGTGCCATTGTTTGGCCTAATGCATAGCAGGAGCTAGAAGCTTAATTTGCATGAGTGACAGTTCATTTTACCAGACAGGAAGGCTCTACATTGAGTGATACCAGGAAGTCCTGAGCTAACGAACGCAATTTACATCTTCTGTTTTGTGCTTTGTTGCCAAATGTTATTTTTAGACACTTTGAAATAGTTGGACTCTTCCAAGAATCCGAGCTGGTGTTACATTGTGTCATACTGAAATTAAGCCTAGTCTCTTCAGACAATGATCTAGTCACAGGCTGCCAGTTTTCACAGAATTTCAGGAGCAAGGTTCACATGAAATACACCAACTGTTCAATAGAGATGTGTTGATTATGAATTTGCTTATCAGCCTATACAAAGTACAGATCCCTTCTGTACTACTGATGTGATATGATTTATATAATTTTTGTATGGCCTGGCTCAGGCTAAAACCTTTGTAAGACATAAACAAATATCAGACAATCAATGCCATCCAACTTTAATTTTCTGGTTTGGTTAATTTTACCTGAGAACCTGAAAAGATTAATCTCTGGGAATAAATAACATTTCAGTACAAAGACTTTTGAATCATCTCATGCTCTTGTGTCTGCTGAAAACATTTGGAGAGACACTGATTTTTAACATGAAATGGCTTTACAAAATGGCTAAGCTAATGTTAGCTGCAGCTCAACTCGCATCGCCTCCAGACTTGCAATGTTATCAGTCACAGAACAACTCTGCTGTTCAAGAAAGGAAAAGGTACCAACACAGATCTTGTGTCTTTATTCCTGTATGATAAGTCCATGTAAGCAGCAGTTCATGTCTGTCCTGTATGCAGCAGCACTAAAGAGTCAAACTGAAGGAGATCCACAAATAGAAAATTACAGTGTTATGTTTGTATGTCTTGGCTTTGGTTCATGCCAGTTGTAATGTCCCACTTCACAGATGCATCATTGGGACAGTCAGCACTCTATTGATTCATTGTGAAATACAAGCTGTCCGATCTAGTACTGAGGAGTGTATTATGGGGGTTATATTTTTCTAAACTCATTGTATGGCTGACCAGGAACACAAGCAGGTCACCAGGATGTGGCTGCATCCCATATCGCAGCAGCGACTTCATTGAGCACATCCTGCCTGCAGAGAAGCCAAAACAAACAGGAGAAATTTCCACTTAACAAGACATGTCTCCTGTTTTGCTGACTTACTCAGACCTGCAGTAAAGCAGCTGTTTTAGGCCCTCTAAATGGCAGTTTAAGGTGTTTGTTGCAGGTCTGGGGTCAAGATAGGGCTTGCTGATATGGCAAAAAACCTAATCACAACAATTGTATACTGTAATTGATATCTATATCTGTCATGGTGTAGGCTATAATTTGATAACGCTGCCCGTTTGTGGAGCACTCTGTTAATGAAGGAGGCCTGAAGAAACCAGACTTAATAAATACACTTTTGAATATAGTTTATTAACAATTGCTACACTTCACCTTAAACAATAAATAAAGCTGTTTCATGTTAAAACTGTCCAATGCCCTTAAGCGAACACAGGATGCCCAATGAGAGGCCTCTACCCGAGCTGCCACAAACAACATAATGTTGCCATTTAGTGCCTTAATTCCTTCATCTTTGGAGGATAACAGAAGTTCACTTTAACAGTCGCTCTGGTGCCCCTTCGCATAACTTTTTTTTTTCTGTTTCTACTGAAGATCTCCCTTTTCTTCACCAGCAGCTCAAACAATGTTTTATGGGCATGTGATCCTCTGTGTACATGTGCAGGCCAAAAAATGCAGACTAGTTGTCTGTTGTCACCGCTGTTTGATATGTTGTTTGATGTAGGCTATTAATTATAAGTAAAATTGTTCAAACGTGACTATCGTTATCTAAGAAAAATTGAATTATGACCTACTATCAAGGGATCAAAACAACTAAAAACTGTGTGTTTGTTCTCAGTGTACGAACTAGATCACTGTATAAGACAAGAAAGACTACCAGCATACAAGAGTCTAATGATATTCTCATCTCGCAGGCTCAAAACAAACAGACGGGCATCCATGCTGCAGCCAAAGTTATTGACACGAAGACCGAGGAGGAGTTGGAGGACTACATGGTGGAGATTGAAATCCTCGCCTCCTGCGACCACCAAAACATTGTCAAACTGCTTGACGCTTTCTATTTTGAGAGCAAACTCTGGGTGAGTAGAAGGAAGAGCTTTCTGGAATGAGTGACAATGTCATGAGTGTTTCCTCTGTATTACTAACCCAGTAGGGGGAACTTTGCACACCATACAGCAGATTGATTAAGCAAAGCTTCATTCTGAAACAAAAATAAGGCATAGGCCTATCTTGAATTTATCGATGAAATATAGAATACATGTTATTAGCATTGCAGCTTGTGCAGCCTAAAAACTGGACAAACCCACAAACAATTACTGTTTGTTAAAGTACATCTTCACAAAATCAAGGGAGTAATACTGTTTTATTGAGTCTCTTTTGTGTGTAAGCTCTTTATGCAATTTTCGCTATTGCATTAAACAACACTCAGCTGTTATTGCAAGGTTTTCGCAGTGCATGCAAGTCCATTACCTACTGGTGTTATCAAAATATGAGGCCAAAGTTCACATGAAACAAGAAGCTTTTAGAGCTGTTAATCATCATACCAGTTTATTATCCACCCTCTTTTAATGGGCTCATTTTTGAATGCCTTTTGTATTTTACTTTAGCCACTTTAGTCATACAAATACACCTATATTTGGCAATCTGTTATCTTTTTAAACCGCCACATATTTGTCTGTGCAATACAAGCTCTGAAATGTATCACACCTTTAGAGGATCATTGCGGGGCTCCATTGTATATTGATTCCATAGTAAGGTAGATATACAGTAGTTCCTTAGAGACTTTTACCATGGCCCTACAGCAAACCTGTGTCACTAAATCACCGCAATGTACACGACAAAACCAAAAAGGAAATTCCCATGAATGAATAAACAGTTTGTGTTTATGAGGAACTCAATGACTTAAGTTAATTAGAGGTTGGTCCAACCCAGATTTCTATCAGACACTGTATTGAAACTCCAACTAGGCGAAGCCAATAGCAGATTTAACCGTTATTTAAAGGTGCTATATGTAACTTTCAGAAAATCCTCATCCCTAGCGACACGGTGGACCGTTGAGGGAACAAAACTGAGCATGCTCAGTCTCGGAACTCACCAGCTCTGTTTACTTTTCACTGACGAGACGTGTTCATTGACTGGTATCATATTGACCGGCATCATGTTGTCCAAAGTCAACACTGTTTGTCACAATACCTCAGTTAATATCATGTTAGGTGGCAAAGTTATTTGTCAAGCAAGACTGACAACACTGACATTACACACTCGGATAGTATTTTGGTTGTCATAACGTTAGCGAGCATGCTAAGGTTAGCCAACTAGCTCTAACATAACTACACTGCATGGATCTGGCATTGTGCCTCGCAACCAAACAGCAAATTACTCAATTACCAGCCAGATGAGCTCCAGGGAGTCTGCCTGAGTTAGCTGATGTTATTTACTCGATGGTGTTTTGCTACATTGCCTAACTGGCTTATCTTCTGCGATAGCAGACAAGCTAGCGTTAACTTAACCTTAGCCTAGGCCGGTTTGTCATGTTAGCTGGCGAAGTTATTTGTCAAGCTAGACTGACAACAATGAAATACACACTCAGATAGTATTTTGGTAGTCATAACGTTAGCGAGCATGCTAAGGTTAGCCAACTAGCTCTAACCTAAATACCCTTATTTAGACAGTCTATGATAAATACACTGCATGACTCCGGCATTGTGCTTTGTAACCGAATGGCAAATAACACCGGCGAACCAGCAAATCATCACAAGCATTAGCGAACATTAGCCAGGCAGGGCAGGGCTGCTGGAGAGAGCTGGGATGAAGCACTTGTGCTGTGAGAGAAAAAACGCTGCACACAGGTTTTGTTTCTATGACAACAATAAGTTCTGGGTCTGTTTTGATCCTCAAAAGCAACTGAAGGTCTCCATGATTTGCATGCCCTGCCGCTGTTGACTCTAGTTTTCCCCCTGACGTCGATCACATTCCTGTTTGGTTAGACGGGTTTCACTAGATAAAACTTTGTTATGTTTGTATTCTTGTGTGTAGTTTGTGTTGGTGTTGTTGTGTGTGCCGGTCGTTTGTTGGCATTATCTAGCTCCATTTGCGTTGTCTCATGTTGTAGAGGCGTAGAATGAGCTCTCGGCAGAGGTACTCGCGAACGCGCAGATAGGTCACATCCTCTTATCACAGAAAAAACGGCCTGAGTGCTTTACATAAAATCAACCCACAGGTTGTCAGGGCCAATGGAGGAAGTTGGGGAAGGTCTCAATTTATCAGTTCCTCTACTATCCCTTCACACATTGGTAATAAAAAATGAAAAAAGATGGGAAACAGCAGAGACATAATACAAAATCCAGTTTAGGAAAAGCAATTGCAGTCTTCAGTTAAACTGTTTTTCCTCAGAGCTTTGAACTCTCAGGGAGACAAAATCATGAAGCCAAAGCTTTTAAAAAAATGCATACTCCCTCAAATAGACAAAATATATAGACTCGTAAAGAAACACAGCTTGTACATCCAGTGCAGACAGGAACACGATGGGAAGTACAATGCTTTGACTCATGTAAGTCAATACACAATCTTCCAAAAGGACAGTCGGGTCATTCTGAACTGTCATGTTTACCTGAGTATTTAATTTCAGTGCATTTCATTGAGCACTCAGCCCTTTTCCCCCTCATTGTCCTCTGAACAATGGTTCTGCCTGGATGGAGGTTGTCTGTTGATTTTTATCTCAGCCAGTGCGGCACCTGTTCGTGCAAAGTGAAGTTCCTCACAGAAGATAAAGTAATTAAATTGAAAGAGCAGGGCGTGTTTCTAGGACATTTCCTCCTTGAGATGAAAGGCTTTATTCCACAGTATCCCAGGAGAGTTTAAGGGTGACTTAATTTATTACTGCATTACAAATGGTGTAACCCATTAACCCTTTACTGTCTTATGCTAAAATATCAGTAGCAGAGAATCCTTTTAAAGGCTTTGCTGATATTTTCAGCCTTTTAGGCTTTAACACATGTAGGTGAGATATGTGTTGCACACCTCTCTTATATTTATGTGCGTGCGTGTGTGTGTCTGTGCGTGTGTGTGTAATAAACAAGTGGGAGAGAGGAAGCCACAGCCCTGGTCGAGGTTACTCCCTGCCTGCTGCCACTCTGAAAAACCACTGTGGGGGCTATTGTACAACAGCAGAGCCACTAAAACAACAGACCGCCTACAGAGAAACACTAGAATGGTGTGCCTGTTGGATAGCCAAGACTGTTCTGCGACTTGAGCCATTGTATGTCTTGTAAGGGCTTTGTTGTTATAAGTAGAACAGTCTTGAAAAGCTTGAATGAATAATAGAAAGCCATTGAACCCTTTTTTACTCTTCGTCTTTTTTTAGTTTCCGTCCTTTGCAGCGTTGGCTGACCCTGTCAAAAACTAGGGCCTTAACCAACGTGTCAACCACAATTAGTTTCTCAATGGTTGCTAAATTGCAGAATTGCAGCTTTACTTCCTCTTCCTCAACTTGTAACATCTGGCCAAATGTTTCCCAAATCTAGGTGTGGAGGAGTGAGTTACAGGGTTCCTACGTTGCATAGAAAAGTATGAAATTAGATTTTAATCATTTACAGTTGTGGGGAAAAAAGAGTGTTTGGGGGGAAAAAAGTGCTTTCAGACTATTGACCCATTCTATTCTCTGAAGTATAAGATACGGAATTTAAAAAGATAAATAAATTGATCATATAAGCGTGTTTCTCATGTGTGCTCAGTGTCTGCAAAGCATGGCAAGAAGTATCACATGCAATTGAACACAAGCTCAGACTCAGACTGTGAATTAAATTATGTGATTTAACTTTTTCTAAATTACTTTTGGTTATCTTTTAATACAGTCGACAAGAATAAATGTTTTACAGGAATAAAAAGAATAAATGAATATTATGTAATAATAAATATAGAAATGGAAAATAATGCGATTTCAAGCAGCACCAGTTAGATTACTTCTTCTTTGGGCAGAGATGTTTTAGGAGTGTGTACTTCACAATGCGTAAATACTAGTGGTGTAATGGATCCTATTTGATGCGCAAGGATCAACCCCAATGTTAGGTATGCATGTGATCTGCGGATTAATCTGCAAATTTAACACAGTTTCACTGCCATCTAACCTAGATACAGAATTACACTGAAAAACAGTTTCGTGTTTCACTCTGAAGTGCAATTAATTTCTTGATGCAGAGATCTCTTGATAAGAGATAGAACTAAGAGTTGGGGGGGAGGTGCTGCAACACTCGGTTATAAAGTTAGTTTAATTGTATATGCGACAGCTAGTTCGGAGAATCCAATCTAAAACTAACATCGCTGCGCTGCTACACCAGGCATGGGGGGAGCGATTGATGTGCCACAGTGGTTTGCTCTACAATTGTATAAACAGGCCACTTTTCTATTTATGTTTCGAGCACAAAGTGTGCGTTGCCCTTTTCCACCTAAACGCATCATAAAGTGTTGATATTTCATTCTATATTGTAGACTTTCTATCAAACAGGGCTTCCACTTTTGGGTTTTCATCATTGTGCCAGCATCACTTTGCCAACACCTGCTGGCCGGTGTTTGTGGAAACAATCAGTTGCTTCACATTAGTAGCTTTATTCCGTAGCCTAATTTAATCTGTGAATATATCTTCACTTGTCCATATAAAACAAACGCTGAGCTGTGCTGAGTCCAAAAACTGAAGACAGAATCCTAAAACAAAAATTCACCATTTGTTGTTATGCCTGTAATTCACACAACACATGAGCTGCAGTGCAAAGAGACACACATCGTAAAGCAATACAGGAAGATTCATGCATTGTTTACCCAACATTTTAGTACGGATATGCCTGCAATTTAGAAATAGAAAATGTGTAGCAACCTTGGAATTAGTTTTAATGCTATAATGCTAGCCAGCTGTCCGTAATAAAGCTTAACACGGACACTTGAGTGTGTTTATATGAGCAATATCATTCTGGTTATGATCAGGTTTCTGAAGTGTCCTGGTATGTGTTGCACATGGTAACATGGTATTCGGATATCAGACGTCTTGATAAGTCCTGGAGTAATTCAATGCAAACTACGATGCTATAAGATATTTAAAACACCTTCTGAACACTGTTGATAAAGATCATAGTGACGGAAATAGTGAAAGATTGCACACAGTTGGCCACAGACTTTGATAGTGGAGTGCTAATTTTTATGGGGATATGAGTAACCAGGTTTTATGTTTCGTTTAAACTTCTTACATTGAATAACATCAGAACCAGGATACCAATGAGCATGTAAACATAGTAACTCTGCTCCAGATGCTCTACCTTACGTACTGCAATAATAATAGCCACCCCTGCCTGAAGATGCTGTGTCTATAGAAACTAATCCTATTTACAGAATAAGGCCTTGGGTCTGACAGTATAGCTAGTTAGCTACCTAGCAGCTGTGTGAAACCTTTTCCACAATGTGGCCCCAACTGGGCCAATCCTCTTACGTCAACATCCATGCTGAGAGCTCCTAAATGCCTTTAAGGGCTCAGAGTGTTTCATTCACGCAGGCTGGGTGGAGGTTCATTCTCAAATTGCCTAAGCTCATTGAGTAGATAGTGTATGTGATCATGATGAGTCCATACGAGTTTTGTACATGAACAATGAATGTTGCACGGAGGCAAAAACATTGCTCTCTGAATTTGAGAAGCTTCCAGACCCTAACAATAGATCTGAGGTCACAGGATTCAACCAGAGCAATACTGGCTCATGTAAGGTCTGCACCAGCCTTTGTTTGAAATGAATGTTGTATCACAGTTCAATACTTACCTCTAAATAATAGGCTTATCATGATATTGTTTCTAAATCAAAAGTTGTAAAATGAGATTTAGTTTCGATCAATAAAATCAAAATTAGGTTTGTTTGTAAACCACACAGATAAACATAAACAGACAAGAGGCAGTGTGTTGCTAACTGCAGCCAACACCTTAACTGAGACTCATGTTCTGTATGTGCTGTATACATGTTCCGTGAATGCTCCTTTTACCTGAATAATATCAGCATATCACATATGTCTTAATTAGAAAGTGCTACATATATGAGTACTGCTTAAGGATATCCAAATGGAATAAGATGTTTACATACATTTCTTTTTTTTTGCCCTGACTGTGTTCTGCTGACTGTAATTGGGATGCTTTACATAATTGTTTATTGATTTTACATATTTACAATAAGTTCATAATATGCAAAAAGTCAAATTGAATCCTTGGTACGGAGAATCATGACACCCCTTCTAAATAATTCTCACTTAACAAAGGCTGTTTTTTGTATTTGATGCACGCTGTTTTACCTAAACAAATGTCTGTGTTACAAATGTTCAAAAACACACTGACTGTGTTTCCTTTTTCCCCTCGTTGGCAGATCCTCATTGAGTTCTGTGCAGGAGGGGCTGTGGATGCAGTCATGCTAGGTGAGTCAGCATTTCCACTTTGCATACAGGTTGTTACTTAGAGCAGCACTAAAGGGCAAAGTGAAAAATCAATTCACCAAAAAGGCCTCTGTAGACCACCCACATATGACATTCTTCATTCATCAATAGACCAAGTGTAGCTTAACCCTTATTACCATCTATAATTAGGTTGCATTAGTGAATTCCTGGTTCAGGAATGCTAAGCATGTGTTTGTGTGACCCTCGTCCCTCTGCAGAACTGGAGAGACCCCTGACAGAGCCTCAGATCAGGGTGGTGTGTAAGCAGACTCTGCAGGCCCTCGTCTACCTCCACGATAACAACATCATCCACAGAGACCTGAAGGCTGGAAACATCCTCCTCACACTGGACGGTGACGTCAAGCTGGGTTAGTGCAAAGTCAAATCCTGCTGTTAACACCAGAAAGTGCATCTTTTCTTTTTGTTTTCATGCCAGGACTAGAGCTGGGCATTAAAACTACCTCGAACATGGATAGCAAATACATTTACAAGATAACTATGATGAATTCTATACACAATTTAATCAATATGGATAGACCATCACAGAGTGGAAATAGCAGCTGTCATTTAGTCTGCAGTCCTAAGTTTGTTTGCCAGATATTAAAACTTTTTAACAAACTACTTTCTAAGTCACATTAGTGTCACTTTTTAGATCTTGGTAATTTAAAAGAATATCTTTTCTTTCATTAGATTATTTTTTTGGCCTGCATCTTTATAGGACAGTGAAGAGTGACAGGGAATATGGAGAAGAGAGAGTGAGGATGACATGCATCAAAGGGCCGTGAGTCGAAGTCAAACCTGAGCCGATGACTTGGTGCCTGCTCTTCTGACGGGGCTAAACCCCCAATATTATCCTAACTAGTTAAGCATTTTAATCATCTGAGGTCTGGAAGTTAAGAGAGAGACAACAGAAGCGGTTCAACCCAAAGCCCCTGGAGCCCTGGCAAAAAGTATCAAAGAAACAGATTTTTTAAAGTGAAAAACTGCTTTATTTAGTGTTTTTCCTGTTTTAACAACCACGAGACATTTTTTGATAATTCTCCAGGTTGAAACATTGTGAGTGATGATCAAGTTGCCTAACCTAAAAACTGAGCTAATCTTGCAAACGTCTGTTCAGTAGAGGACCCTCCAGACATCCTTTATCTGCAAAAGAGCGTTGGAGAAACAAATTCAAAAAAATTTTATGAAAAACTGCTTCATTCAGTGTTTTTACTTGTTTTTTTCTTAACATAAAAAAATACTGTCATAAAAATGTATGAGAGACATGTTTATAAACTTTATTCTTCAGTGGTACTAACGAACGATCTGGTCTCTTCACATGCTCCTTTGGTTCATTGGTGATAAATGTGAGCGTGCAAGGTTGTCTGTCTCTATGTGTCAGCCCTGGGATTGACGGACAATCAGTCCAGAGTGTACCCCGCCTCTCGCCCATAGACAGCTGGGATAAGCTCCAGCCCCCTCCCACACACACACATGACCCTGAGGTTTTTTTTTGCCTTACAAGAAAATTTTGCTTGCTCAGTTATGCATTTTTTGTAGTGTTCTGAGAGATAAACCATAAATTAGTTCACAGTCTAGAAATGTAGGCAAAATACATGGAGACCAAAGTCTGCATGTGTGAAAGCGTGTCAAAATACATGGAGACCAAAGTCTCTATGTATTTATCTAATTTGTCCTCATGATTTAACTGCTGGATGTGGCAGGAATGTACTGAACAGTGAAACAATCCATTCAGTAGCTGCTTTCACACATGCAGACCAAATATGCAGTCATCTAAGCTATCATGTGGTATCATATATATCAGAAAAAAAACAACTTGACTTCACTTTGAAGTTTGCCGCACTATTCTTTAGCTCTTCTAATGCAAGAAGCTTAGCAAATTCACATGATCCTCCTCATGACATTGCACTTCATATGTGCAAAACACTCATGGGAAAGACTTCAGTCATGGGTGACTTTTCGTGTGACTTGCCCAGAGGTAATTTAATGAATACATTTTATGCAGGAAAAGATTACATGAATAGTAATATTTCTGCAACACATAAAAGACAGAATCACAATGCAAAATAAAACAAAATAATCATCAGATAACACAACAACAAAACAAAAACATACTGACACTGCAGAAGAAAGTGGAGTGAGTGGTTGCAGGTGCAGGCCTTGCAACCAGATTTTTATATGCCTGTTTGAAATGTGTAAAAGAGATAATTGCTTTCATGTTATATAGGATCTCTTTCCAGATATTAGTGTGTGTGTGTGTGTATGGAAAAATTATATCTGGCCATATTTGGTAATTAAATGGTGTTATTAAAATTTATCTAGTGATGCTTTTAAGTGTGGAGGGGAGTTATCGTTTTGGAAATCCAAAATTAAAATATAAAAGCTTAATTATTTGGGAAGTTCTGAGGGGTCAAGGCATTAGAGTGTGAAAGTGCAGTGAAGAGTGGGTGCAGTTATGCCTAACTTGTTCCTATTACAGAAGATATCCATGAATAAGCAGCCGTCTGATAAAAGCAATCAAATCTTTTTGTCATATTCAGTTTGTTACAACAGGGGCCAGTTCTAGAGTTAAAAGCATATTTATGTCATCTATGGTGCTCCATGGAGGGTTAATAAAGCTTCTGCACGAGTATTGCGTGAATAATAGCTTTATTCCTGCATGAGTGCATCAATAGCATTTTGAAATGCCGACTTTTAAAGCACAACAGCTGATGCTATAATAGAAAGTAAAAGTCTGCAGCGCATGTTATTATTCTTGTTAAAAGAAACCAGTGCTTTGTTTTTCTCTGGGAAAGAGTCATGTGATAAGTGAGTGCAAAATCAGGAAAGGGCACGCTGTGAATGATGAGACCAAATCAGCAAGGAAAAGTCTGTACACACGAAAATGCAGTTTTCAAACGGAAACAAGGTCAACAGTGTCTCTGTTAGATGCCCTATAACACCAGAATAACTAACAATGTACGAGTGATGATGCAGCAATCAGCGGCTAACAGTTTTAAAGTGCCTCATTTGCTTCCTGAGCTTGGTGTCAAACCCTCTGCAGCTGCTCCAACTGCTGGCTTAGTAAGTTGGCGAACAGTAACAGTGTGCAACAGTCACTTACTTCCTGTTGTTTTAAGAACAGCAGCATGCACCTGTCCCTTTCATCTAACGCAGTATCTTTTCCTCATGTCTCTCTATCCACACTTCAGTCTTTGGAAAGTACCTCTCAAAAGAAAGAAGAAACAATAACGTTGCCCTGTACTGCAAACTTGCTTACTGTTGCTTGGCTGTTGCAGCATGGAAACATGAACATGCACAAAGAAATTGTTTTGACCTGCTCATCAGTTTGTATATAAACATGTATCCACAGCAGATGCAGTTACGTAGCTTACTTAAGGGGTATGAGGGGTATGAGTCACTGCTGGTGGATGTACAAGCTCAGCGAGATAACGTATAAACATTCTGTCCAGTGACATAACGCATAACACACACAGAGGTGCCTGTGCATCTGCCTGCAGAGACAACAATGAGGCATTACTTACACATGATACACACAATGCATGATGTCATTGTGCAAATCTAGGGGATATTTTATAAAGCATACGGTTTCTGGGTGTGAAAGCAACACTCCACCCCCAACTGTGAACACCAAATAACTATTTTTCCACAGGCACTGAAAAGTTCTCCACAGAGCTTGCTAAAAGCTGCTGTAAGCTGTGCCATCTACGGTTCTCTTTGTTGTTTTAAACAAAAGTCTATGTTTGTGTGGCTAGATTTGTAAGTAAATGATGACTGCAGTGTCCCTCTGGCTAATTCTGATTTGCCTTGAATCACATGTCTTCCAGCTGACTTCGGTGTGTCTGCCAAAAACACCAAAACACTGCAGAGGAGAGACTCTTTCATTGGGACACCCTACTGGTGAGTGGAATATAGTACACAAATGTTTTCATGTTCAATAAAAACCCTTTGTTGTCCATCTTTTTTTGGAATTTCTTTTTTTTTAAATTCCACATCTCCTTTCATTGACTTCCCTTCTTTTCCACCAGGATGGCTCCAGAAGTGGTGATGTGTGAGACGTCCAAGGACCGTCCATACGACTACAAGGCTGATATCTGGTCCCTTGGGGTCACCTTGATTGAGTTGGCGCAGATTGAGCCACCCAATCACGAGATGAACCCCATGAGAGTCCTGTTGAAAATAGCTAAGGCCGATCCTCCCACCCTGATGCAGCCGTCTCGCTGGTGAGTCGCAGCCTGGAGCTAAATCGTCCTCTCAAGAAAAAGAGAAAAGCACCCTGGTTAAACGGTCATGCATTCGTTTTGCAATTTCAACCTGAGTGACTGTCTTAAATGTTTGCCTTTATTTTCTTATACCCGTTTCCCACCGAAATTAGCACGTTAACGCAAGTTTTTCAGACCCGGGAAGAGCTGCTTTCGATGCCAATTGTCTCTTTTCCCACTGAGCAAAAACAACAGGTGTAAGCGGGTGTTTTTTGACCAGTGGGAAAAGGGCTTTATTGACATTGTAGCCATTGCTGGGACCATTTAGGTTTAAGAGCAATTCATGTTTTTATTGTTTGTGATTTCTTTTTAGAGTATATCCAAGTCTATTGTTTCTCACTTCAACCCTTAAGGTCTCCAGAATTTAGTGATTTCCTAAGGCGGTGTCTGGACAAGCATGTGGACAACAGATGGACTGCATCAGCACTGCTACAGGTACTTTTTTTATGAACATTATACAACTTTTTCACCGTAAAACAAAGAACTTGTTCTTCACCTTGGGCTGCGTTTAAGGTATTATACAAATATAGTATTATTACTTTGCAAGCTGCCCAGACTTTGCCCAACAGCTGCCAAAGTATATTGGGTGACCAGTTTAGCATTCATTTTATTTAGATTTTAGTTCAAAAGACAAGCGCTATCTATGATTGATTAAGTAGTGGACAATCTCGGATCCCATCGGCTATAGTGTGACGTCAATATAGCCTCTGGGGAAAATGGCATGTAGCCAGCCTTCCTGTCAAGACTTCCTTTTCCACGTGCTGCATTTTTTAGAGAAAAAGAAAGTTTTTCTTGTTATTGACAAAAAATTAAGCTTGTCAGGTCTGTCCTCAAAAGGAGTAGGAAACTACTTTTAAAAAGCTCGTTTCTTGAACGGAGGTCGGATCGATCATTTCTGATGCATTCAAGGAAGTCGGGAAATCTGAGCGCTGAACGGCTTTCGTGACAGTGTCAAGGGAATTTATCGCAAGTAGAATTTTAGATCTAGAACAGATGGTTGTACATTTCTATGTAGAATCTGTAAAGAGAGATTAAGTAGTGGACAATCTCCCTGCTCTACCCCTTGAGGGCTTAGTTGTTAGTTCTGTAAGAAGGGTCTATTGAAAATCATGTCCATTCTGCAGAGAAATTCTGCTTCTCTGATATTAATTCCTTCCTGTAATACACAGATTGTGTCCTTCTTATGGCATTGTTTTTAAGTTCACCTGGTTGGTGTCAATGTCATGCCTTACCATTATGGTTTGAATTTGTCATTCATAACAAGCCTCATGTACATGCAGCTCACCTGGTGTAAAAAAAAACAAACACAGAAAAACAACAGAATTGCAGCTGTAAAAACTGTTCATCAGTGTTTTTTGGGCAAACATACTAATGAGAAAAAAGACAACTGAGCAGACACAGAAAGGTAGAGATACAGAAAGAGGCAGTGCAGGGCAAGCCAGTGTGCATGCAGAGAGAGACCAGAGGTGTAGGTGTGTGTGCGGGTGGGGAGAACTAAAGCGAGGTGAGCAGATTAAATAAGGTCAATAAATTGTTGAACTGAAATTGTTAAGTAAGACATAACCTACGCAAAAAATAGGTTATATATAATATTTTAGTTATTTGTTGAACCTCTATTTCACTGTCAATCAGTTACCCTAGCCCCGTAATGGGCTATTTAAGTCAGGCGATAATCCTCAATCCCCATCCCACACCCATTTACCACCTGCCATGCTGAGAATAAGCAGTCCTGGTCGACATCTGCTTACCTGCGTGCTGTCAGGTCTGTGTTAGGCACTGCACCTTGTGTCCTGGGAAGACTAACACTCATCCCTGTTGTGCTCGAGCTGACGTCAGCTGTACAGGCTTTTCTTTTTCCATTGGGTTTAAGGTGCTCTCCAGGTCAGAGCCACTTACTCGCAGAGAGGCAGCGAGGACACAGACACAAACACAGGAATTACTGTTCAACCCTACAGCTGAAGGATTGTTTTGCGCTGAGGAAGAGTCAATGGGACTGAAAATACAACATAGCAGTCTGCCACCGATGAAGGTTTTGATATCGAAGAAGCTGCACATTCTCAGGCCAGCGATAGAATATGTTCAGCAGATTTCAAAGCCAAAAAAGGTGAGGCTGTCAAGAGATGTAGATGTTTGTAGTCCTATCTTGGATTGCATTCAAGTTTAGTGATTGATTAATAAATTGCCTGATGGATTCAATGATGTGGTTAAGGAGAAGTATTTTATGTACTGTGGTTTATCTTATACAGTCCAAATAGTCACAAGCGTTTTCACTGCCGGCAATTTATATCTCAAAACGTATGGGATTAGTTGTCAATGGTGTGTACAGCCTTTTCTGCTTACTATGTTGAAGCTTACCAGGTGAATGTTGAATTTACCACAACATATGTCGATCGTGTTATGAAAACTTGTTTTTTAATCATGTTACATCATGTGATTTGTCTTTTGCACAGCATCCGTTTGTGTCCAGTGTTGCAGACAGCAGACCACTGAGGGAGATTATAGCTGAAGCAAAGGCTGAGGTCACTGAGGAGATCGAAGAGCACAAGGAGGAGGAAGAGGAGGAAGAGACAGAAGCACATTTGGTGTGTAAACAATAACTTAATCTTATCTAAAAAAAGAGTCAAGATGACCCAGTGACAGCTGAAGAAAGTGTTAAAGTGTTTGATGATCAACTAATGTATTTATTGACTAATACTGAATATGTCATCATCTATTGAATTCTTTCTTTTCTGTCACTCCCACTTCTTCTTTAGGGCCACAAACGCGCTCCCTCTGATGTCAGCGTTGCAAGCTCTGAGGATGAAAAGGTTCCCCTTTCTCCCTCAAACCTTGAACCAGTCCCTGAGAAGGTCGAGCCAATTCTGCCCGTGCCCACACCTGCCTGTGCCCGTGTGGCAAACCATGTGCTGGACAATAGCTTTGTGGATGAGCCTGCTGTCCCCGAAGCTAAGGAGCACACCCCAGTTGAAGATAGAGTGGTGGAGCAGAAACCTCCAGAGGAGAAGCTTCCAGAAGCAGGAATAGATGATGCCTCTCCAGACGCAGAGACTGAAATAGGGGTACCTGCTGAGGAGATGCAGAACCTGGAGATAGCTGTTGAGGATGAAAAGGAGGTTGACACAGCTGAGGTTCCATCCAGTCCAATGACCACAGAGGCCCCTGAGCTTCCTCAGGAGGAAAAGATAGCTGTTGTGGAGGTATCAAATGCAGCAGCAGAGGAGGAGGAGGAGGACCCGTACAAACATCTAAAGGTGGCATTGACACTACCAGGACAGGATAAAGTCGTCCCGAAAAAGGAAAAAGAGGACGAGAAGACGATTCCAGACAAAGCAAAGGATGACAAAGAGAGAGATTCAGACTCAGGGACCAGCTCTGCTGCTGATAACAGCAGTGTAGACCTGAATCTGTCCATCTCAAGCTTTCTGTCCAAAACAAAAGAGCCTGGATCTGTTTCCATACAGGTACTTCACTCAGCCCACAGATATCATACACTGTATTACAATCCTTCATAGCTGAAGGTAAAATTGTAAACGGTTCTCGTTTTTTCTTATTCCCCAAGGACACCCGGCGCCAGAAGAAAACGCTGAAGAAGACTCGTAAGTTCATGGTGGATGGAGTGGAAGTTAGCGTGACTACATCAAAGATCATCACTGACAATGATACCAAGAACGAGGAGATGAGATTCCTGAGGTATTCACCTGCCTTCATTTGCATACACCCTGTATATCACTTTATGCAAATATTATGTAAATACGTTACCCAGAAGCCTTCGCTTACAACCTGACAACTGTGTTCAGTTAATCTTTATACATGCTGAACCTTTTTTCCTTAGTTAGAGCTCATGTGTGTTCCCAAATGTAACCAGCTTTATGCTGGAAAAAAAAAATACACACAACTAAATGTTTAAGTCTCAGCCACCACCTCCTGTCTCTCCTGTCCTTCAGGCGCCAGGAGCTGAGGGAGCTGCGCCTCCTGCAGAAGGAGGAGCAGAGGGCCCAGCAGCAGCTCAGCAACAAGCTGCAGCAGCAGAAGGAGCAGATCTACAGGCGCTTTGAACAAGAGACGACAGTAAGTTATTCAACTCAGAAATGTCGAGGCTGATACTGCTGACTTTTATTTAAACTCTGTCATTTCTGGGCTCCATGCATCCAAAAAACTGTAGTTTTGTTTCTTAAATTGATCAAGGGTTGAGCTTTGTGAGTCCAGCCCAGCCCTTACTGAACCATGCTCTTCATCATTGCTTCCACTCATGACATATCATAGTATGTCAACGTGGCCCAGTCAGCTGTTTCAGTGGTTTCTGAAGTGTAAACAGATGAATATTTCTAGTTTTAACAGTCATTTTTAGGCTTTATTTAAACTTTTTGCGTCCCTCCTGAATGTTTCAGGACTGTCATTAATATATTGCATTTCTTAGCCTCTTACTGTTACCATCACAACAACAAAGGTGACCCCAGAATCTCTTCCTGACACACTGGAGTTGCCCTTTCACACTGGAACCACGCCGCAGGGGATTGTCAGTTACGAATTCTTAACTACTGGGAATAACCTGTTTGGTTTGGGCGAGGGGGGTGCATGGGTAGAGTGTGCCAGAGAAAGAGGAGATGGTCTTGTAATGATGATCGTTTTTGCATTGAAATCTGTACAACTTGTATTTGGATGTATTCACAATATTAAAGTGGAAAGCAGAAAAAAAGTATGAAGCAGCTACACTCCACACAACGTTGAAGATGTCATCAACACACCTGCTCGCTTGCTATGACTGAACCCGCTCAGTTCTCATATCCAGTCAGTCTGACATAACCTGGACTTTGTACTTGGAAGCTTGCAGGTTAAAGTCTGTTTAATGTCTGTTTCAACACATTCAGACATTTCCGTTCTCGTATACAGCAGCTCATTATGTCTGTATAGGTTTAGAAGCGCAGTGCATGTGGAGACTATAGGAGCTATAGAAGTAAAAGAACACATACCCGAAGTGACACCCAAACTGAATCAGGTTTATTGCCAAGTAGGAACATACAAGGAATTTGTTTTGGATTATTTGGTGCAGAACAATTAACACAGAACTAGAATAAAAATAAGTAAAAGACTTAAATAGAATAAGATAAAAAATAGGGAATAAGAATAAAAATATAAAAAGCAATACGTATAATACAAAAATATGTACAACAGGTGTGATTAAAAACTGTACAGATGTGCAGGATATTAGAGTGCAAAAGCGTACAGTATAAAGTTACATAAAAATTAAATTAAATTAAATTAAAAATAAAAATAGTGCAGTGTAGAGACAATATAAAGTCCAGTGTGTGTTAATATAACCAATACTCTGAATTAGAGTGTGGGGTTGTGGGCCTTGTTGACGAGGCTGGCAGCAGAAACTGTTCCTGTGTGGGGAAGTTTTGGTCTTGATTGAGCTCAGCCTCTTGCCAGAGGGGAGGGTCTCAAAGAGACTGTGACCGGGGTGAGAGGGGTCAGCCACAATCTTACCTGCATGCCTCAGGGTCCTGGAGGTGTACAGGTCCAGGTTCTGTGTGGGGCAGCTTTTGCTTCAGTATCTTGTCCGTTTTCTATTCCATCAACTGTTCAGTTAACTGCTACTTCTGCCTTATACCTGGAAACTCAAATGAATGAAAGCATGATCTTAAAGTCTTACAACCTCGTCCTTTTGAGAAAAACATAATCAGCAAGAAAGGGAACTTAATTTTGTTTCTATTGAAACAATAGAAACAATAGTGGGTTGAACAAAAACAGAGCAAGGTGAGGAGTTCTTTTAACTTCTTGCTTTAACTGCAAAAAACAACAGAGCTGCTCTTTAAGCTGCATTATTGTAACAGAACATTGGCATCTTAAAATTACTGTTTGTTAAATGAAGGTTTGCTTTTATCTAGTTGAATGTAAGCCCGTCCAGATGTTGTTGTAAATAAGTGTAAAAGACGATGACTCATCTGAGTCTGTTACTTTCCTCCACTGCACAGAAATCCAGATTTTGTGGTTTTAACAAGTTCTGTCCTTTGTCTGTTGGATTTGAGTGGAGGCAGTGTGTAAATGTCAAACTTGTCGCGCTACTGTTTGAAAGATTCCCTTCGGCTGTCAATACTGTGGCTGTCAAAAGCAACTAAGCTGTTGATGTTCAGGGCTGTATCGATGATAGTGCTGCACGCCTCTTTCGAACACTGTTGGTTGCCTCAGATTCCTTTGAACACAGACGTAACAAAGGTTATCATTAGATCTCTCGTGAAATTGACATTAACACCTACAGCCTCTCAATCATGTACAATTTGCTTTGTTGATGCTCCTTCTATTCCCTTTTTCTGCCCGCTGGAAAAGCTTTGAATGTACCCTGAATGTAAAAGTTTCTAAAATTTTGAAAATGTTTTGCATCTACTAAATGCCCTCCACATTTACAGCTTATTCAAAATGGCAACAAGATTTTACATAATCAAAGAACAGAATTTGTCCTTCATTCACAGCAGTTAACTTCACTGATACGATGTCACCCCCTGTGTATTCCAGAGCAAGAAGCGTCAGTACGACCAGGAGGTGGAGAACCTGGAGCGGCAGCAGAAGCAGACCATTGAGAGGCTGGAGCAGGAGCACACCAACCGGCTCAGGGACGAAGCCAAGCGCATCAAAGCCGAGCAGGACAAGGAACTCTCCAAGTACCAGAACATGCTGAAGAACCGCAAAAAAGAGGTAAGCATATGAACATCATGTTCTAGTTCTCTTTACTTTGATTGTCCACGTGCGATCCATTAGGAAAACAGGATAGCTTGTAAATGTTGTGTTTATTGTTGGTTGTTTTCAGGCACACACCCCTCTGAACTGTCTTTATAGGTGTTTACGTAACCAGTGTTTAGCTGCACAGGGGCTTAATCAGTCTGGCTGCCACCTCTCATTTATTTTCTCAAGCAATGCTAATCTATACACAGCTTTTGTCCCAATTTATTTCCTTCTATTGCTCATGGCTGCCCTGACACAGGCCAAACAGGAAGGGGGACTCTCTCCAAAGCATGTGACAAACGCTATCATGAAACGTATCAAAGAGGATATTATCCAGGCCCTACCAGAGGAGGTAACGAGGGTCCAGTTTGCTGTGAATTTTGAACTTTGATCCGCACTACCTGTTCTTCTGGGCTCTCTGCTACATTCTTCTGTTGGAACGGACTTCAAACTGCAAGAGACGCATGCAGAAAGTCATCCAACATTATTATTTATTAGGCTGTTTGCTGCAGTTTTTATGACTCTTTTTCACTCCTCCAAACTTTCCACCTACCTGCGTGTGCAGTGCAGAGTTTAAGTGTGTGTGCAGTGTTTAGTGCAATGTGTAGGTGGGTAATGTACTGTGATCCACAGGGAGTGGCTCATGATATGATTCAGTCCTTTCAGTTATCCTCGTGCACCCGGTGCAATGCTCCCATACACGATGTAAGTTAAATCCCTGAGTCTGGCCTCTTTCTTGAGTCTCTTAAAGTGTGACTCATTACTTTTTAAAGTATCAGTGCATGCAGTAGGGTCAGCACTAAGCCTGAAGTTGCACTGTTTGTGCTACAACAACAAATCTCTAGTTTGGTCACCAAGAGATAAAGCTGGAAAAGAGAGGCTGTACGTTTTAGTTGCTTTTGTTATTGTGTTATTATTCAATGGATCAGAACAGTAAAAAATAGTGGCCAATACGGGAAGTTCAGCACATGGCATTAAACATTTTTTCATGAGAACAATAATAATAACCAATATACAGAGAGTAGCTTTACAATTAATTTAAGGAACAGGAGAATAAATCAAAACAGACAGAATAAAAATAAAGAGTGAATAAACTGTGAAATAAAACCAAGCAATTAAATGAAGAACGAGCAAAACATGCAAAAAGTTGTGAGAAAAGATTTAAACTTAGAACAATACAACAGGAGTGAATTAGAAGAATAAATAAAGATAAGGATTAGTTTGCATCTCTGAGGATCTCAGGGGCTCTGTGAGATTATATAGAGACAGAAAATGTGTAATGTAGGCATCAGTGGCATTGTAAATAAGTAAAAATTAAAAACATTTATAGGTTGTTCCTTTTGTTCGTCCATTTCTTTAAAATACACTAAGCTTTGCATCTCTGGCATTATTTACTTACATTAAGAAGCATGCAAAAGCAGAAAGCTTGAAGATGTTAACTGTAAATGACCGAGCACTTACATGTGCGTGCAAATCATCAGGTTCCTCTGTGTTAGATGAGCCAAGTAGGCCAGATTAATGCAACTGACAAAGGTGAAACCGTCTTTATCGCCAGTTGTGTGTGTCTGGTTCATCAGCTCAAGCCATGCTTAACCTGAAGGGAATTTAGCAGGGTGTCTGTAGGCCAGCAAAACTCAATTCAGCTGGCCTCCTTAATGTATTTTCATATGTTTTCCTCATGTCAGTTATGATATTTTGCATCCTTCATCCAGGAACAAGAGTTTCTTCAGAAGCAGCAGCAGGACCTGGACAGCGCTCTGAAGAAGATTATCCAGCAACACAAACACGAGCTCGCCACTATCGAGAGGGACTGCCTCAACCACAAGCAGCAGCTTCTCCGAGGTGTGTATGTTTATATACCTGTATTTGACTTTCAGTCTGTGTGGGATGGAAGGTCTTCTTTCACACTGACTTACTGCATTAAAAGAAAATCATCATGGAATGAAATAAAACCCCTGGCTGACTACCCTAATCTTACCTGCTCAAAATAAAATAACCACATGAGCAGCCACCCATAAACAAGTGTGAAAATAACGGAGGAAATTACCTTAATGTGGTGCGAATATTGGAATATGAAATACTAAACAGACTTAACCTAATGCCCAGTTCCCAAACAAAAACAGATGTAGTGCCTCATTAGAAAAAATTGAGGTTAACCACAATTAACTAGCGAATTATCGAGTTAACGTAAAAGGCGGGAGACACAGCCATTGGAACCAGTGGCCCTAAGGTGGGCGGTCCAGAGGCGTTGCCAAAGGGAAAATCTCTCTGAAAAAGCAGGTAATGTCTCCAAAAGCAGGTGACGTCCGACACAGACCCAACTGATTGACGAGAGAAACTGCACCACAAAAAGAACAAAACAAACACACTGGAGCCAGATGATCATAACGGGTTAACAACATCACTCAGCTCAGGGGAATTGCTTTTCAGACAGATATTTATTATTTAGTACCAAATAATATGAATATCCAAGATGGTCCATGTGACAAAATTTACATTTGGAAATGCAGAACATAGGGGGTCTTGAATATTTCCACAAAATGTTGCTTTATTATGAATACAATGCAGATGCAAAAAAAGCAGCAAACATCTGTATTTTAATATCAACAGTGGATTAAATTGTTATCTGCATTGTTAAAGGGTCCTATCATGCTATTATGGGGAGCTAACGGCATTATGCTAGGAAAAAAATGCAATTTCGCTCTGTGCCTTTGGAGGACGCTATCCGCTTCTCCAACGAGCCCTGGAAAACCTCCGCCAGACCATGTAAAACGTGTCATCTGACAGAGGCCAGGGAGCTTGCCAAACTACACTTCCTCAATCTAGGTTCTTACTTGAGTTTGTTCGTACTCAGATAGAACACATTTCGAACTTCCTCAGACCATGCGTATGCACAAATGATAAAGGACCGGCTTTGTCAGATTGATTTGCACTTGTTAATTACAAAACAACACTTTAAATTATGAAATGATTTACCTTTAGTAGACAGTCGATGAATATCATCACTTTCACCCTCAGTGCAAAGACAAATTGCAGATATGGATGATTCAATTATTGCAGCCAGTCTCTCATCCTGCGCTGTCAGATCAGGTGATCCTCCACCTGTTTCCTTCCTTTTTTTCTGCTCAGTGTTTATATTTTTTAGCGTCCACCTTGATGTCGAACCACTTTTTTTACCTGAGCCACCTCCGAACCTCAGGACACACAGCATTTACAGCCTCAGGCATTGAAGCCCAGGCTTCATTTTTTTTCCAACATCGTGACTCCTGAGGACACGCATTGGAAAAGTGTGCTTTTTATTGCTTCCACCTGCGACACAATTACCTTAATTTCCGCTGTGCTGAAATTCTTTCATTTTTTTACGCTTTGGGGTCATCTCTTGCGACTTTGTCTCTATTTATTTGTCTGCACCTCACCACTCTCTTCATGATACTGTGAGCGGATGTCCTAATATAGAGAAATGGGGCCGTGGTAGTATGCAGATTGCGGGCACGCACTTGTCAATTTAGAATGATTCTGATTCACCAACATACCCACGGTGGTGAGAACAAAAAAACTGTCAGGTGTGCACATGTCACGAATCTGACAGTGATTTTGCAAATGCACATGTGCGCAGAGTGAGAACATTTCTATGCATTCATTAGTGAATGTGGCCCACTGTCCTTGACTGGAAAACGGTCGTATTTCACTCCAGCATCTCTTGCTGGTCAATTACAGAAAACAGCAGCTTTGACTGACAGTGTCTTTTTCCAGGGGTGATTGCTCCTTTTAAGGGGATCGCACCAACAGTGAAATTGCCCCTCTCTAAAATTCCTCTCAGGAGCATTTTAGTCTCTCTAAAGTTCAGTGTTCACTAACTGTTAATCAATCAAACTTACACTGTTTGTATCAGACCTTTTTCTACAAGGAAATTTAAGATTTAGTGTTACATTCTATTCTAGTGCAAACTTTTGTTTTAGCTGGATGTTTTCTCACGAGTAGGGGGAGACAAAAAAAAGAGATGACAAAACTGTGACTAATAAGATGATGTCACACTAAAATGACTTCCTCTTCTCTGCCAGTATCCCCTTCAGTAAACCCTGCTCATTACTTACCTCAAGTAGGTTAATGCAAACATCATGTACAAATCCTCTTTGGCTGCTAGCATGCTTTTTATTTTACGTTTGGTTTCTTGATGTGTTCAGCATGTTATAACATTGAAAGTAATCATCCTATATTTAGCGACTCAGATCACCAGTAAACAATCTTTCCTTTGAGGCAGCATGAATTCTTTCCTTTATCCTTTCCTCCAACAGCAGTGCCTTCGATATAAATGCCGTGAGCAGCAGCCAGTTAGCAGTTAGCGCTGCTGCTTGGGACTTAATCCCATGCTTAATGTGCCAGGAGCGGCACAAACAACACTTCTCAGAAATGCTCAGTGTAACAAGCCTTGGGAGGTTGTAACTGTGCTTCATGAGCTCATAAAGAGCTTTCAGCAGGAATAGAAATGATGAGACAGTTGAAAGCTTTAAAGCTAAAACCTAATTAGCAAAGTTGATGTTAGTTGACACCTGTATCTCAAGTATTCAGTTCCTTTGTGTAATCATTTAGCTTTATCTTTTGTTCCTCTGTGTGTCTTCTAACAGCAAGGGAGGCTGCCATGTGGGAGCTGGAAGAGCGCCATCTGCAGGAGAAACACCAGCTGTTCAAACAGCAGCTCAAAGATCAGTACTTCATGCAGAGACACCAGCTGCTCAAGAGACACGAGAAGGTCCGTGCTGGATGAGGAACCTTATAATAGCTCTTTTATATGCTTAAATGTTCTTTGTTCTTCCAACTTCGGAATAACGCTCAGTTGTTAACTTGCTGCAAGAAATATTGGTTAAAATGTATCAGACTTGAAATAAATTAAATGTGAAATATTTGCTCTGGAAGCCCCTGCAATATTCTGTTTGTGCTTGTGTATGTGCCCTGTGCAGGAGATGGAGCAGATGCAGCGCTACAACCAGCGTCTGATTGAGGAGCTGAAGAACAAGCAGACGCAGGAGCGAGCCAGACTGCCCAAGATTCAGCGCAGCGAGGCCAAAACCCGCATGGCCATGTTCAAGAAGAGCCTTCGCATAACTGGAGCGACCATCAGCCTCGAGCAGGAGAGGGAAAGGGTTAAACAGGTAACAAGAAAATAAATCTTTCTTTTGGCTTTATTTCAATGTAAAAACCAAACAAGACACATTTAGCCCGATGTTTTTCATTGAATAATAACATATAAAGCCTAAACATGTCTCTATTTTTCAGTTTGCAGCCCAGGAAGAGAAGAGACAGAAGAACGAGAGGCTCCATCAGCATCAGAAACATGAAAACCAGATGAGAGACTTGCAGCTTCAGTGTGACGCCAACGTCCGAGAGCTTCAGCAGCTGCAGGTAGAGATTTTCAAGAACACTGAACTTGACTTAAAAATACTCACTTTTAAACATGTATATTTAACAGCTTTAAAAGGAGAATTCTGGTATTTATTTTTTATAATATGGACCCTATTTTAAGATATTTTGGGGACTAAAAGGTACAAAAGGTTTGGAATTACCCCGGTATATCTGTTCACCTGGCAGCCACAAGCCAGGCTGTATGGGCTGCCACTTAATCTTTCAGGGCAAATGCGCCTGATGAAAGTACATCCACCAAAGTGCCAGCTTTGCCAAAGACAGACTCAGATTGCTAAAATAAAACGTCTGATAGCTTTACTGAAAGCATCAGTTCATAAATAGACCTTTTTTTGTTAAGGTAAGATCCATTTTACCAATTGTATTGCCTTAGTCAACAGACAAACACAAAGTTTCTGGTCCAGGGCCACCTCCATCAGTTAGTGTGTTTGTACTGCTGTATGAATACAGTGTTTTAAAGAGTATAGTCATTTAAACCCCCAAATATGTAAAAAAAAAAATAAAGATATGGCCCCAGTTTGGAAATACCAGAATAATTCTTTAACCAGCAGTATTGTTCTACAACTTTGTCCCCACTAATATGTAGAATTTTTGCTACACTTTCCTTCTTGTGTATTACAGAACGAGAAGTGTCACCTGCTGATCGAACATGAGACCCAGAAGCTGAAGGAGTTGGACGAGGAGCACAGCCAGGAGCTGAAGGAGTGGAGGGAGAAACTACGACCCAGGAAGAAGGTAGAGTATCTTTTACACCTGGATAGTAATAATCATCTTGCAGTGAACACATATAAAACCCAACTCTTCGACTTTTCAAGGATTCCAAGATATCGTGATACAATATTTACGTAATATTTCTTATCTTCTTACACATTTTGACCAAGGAGATGATAGGCTTTTAGCAGGGTTATGTAAGAGACAAAGGAGTTTGAAGACCTGTTATCCAACCACAAAAATGTTGTAGTTGCATAAGAGGATGAAATATTATTGTAATTAAGTTCAATTAAATGTAATTCCCATCAGCTTTGGTTGTCCTTAGTGCTTATAAACAAATGTTTGTATGCGTTCCCACTGGACTAAGAAGGTAATCAGAATAACAGACAGTTGTATCATTTACCTAGTTTAAAAGGTCCCATATAGGACCCTCAATCAGAACACTGTTTTACATCCATGTCATCTGTCACCAATGCAACAGACGGAGGTTTACCCTTTATAGACCAGGAGGAGTTATCCGCCTGTGTTTGTAATCTTCCGTTGTTTATTCCTCAAAGTACTATGAGGTATAAAGTAGTATTTTAAAAAGGCTGCTTTAACATTTAGATAATTAATCATCTGAAACCAACATGTGTCTGTGTGTCTCCTGCAGGCCCTGGAGGAAGAGTTTGCCAGAAAGCTGCAGGAACAGGAAGTGTTCTTCAAGATGAGCGGAGAGTCGGAGTGCCTTAACCCCTCCACCCAAAGCCGCATCTCCAAGTTCTACCCAATCCCCAGCGTCCACTCCACTGGTTTCTAGGAGAAACCTACACACATATGCGCAGAAACGCACACTCGCTACATACACACACATACACAGCCTGTGGACATGTGCACACAAACACTTACAGAAAAGAACGAGCCTGTGCTGCCTTGGCCTCATCCTCTGAGGACTGTTGGAGGGTGTAAGAACTTTTTTTCTGGAGCTCTCTTTTTTCTGCTCTTTTTTTATCATATATCGTATTTTCACACTATAACAGTCATTTTGAAGGAAAATTATGCAGGAGATTTTCAGATTCAGTGTTTCAGTCGTGACCTCAAAACCACTAAAGTGAAGTGGCTCTGTCCAACCTCCTTCTGATTTCATGTTTTATAAAGATCCAGTGCCTGTAGAATTTGAAGTTTTTGGCTTATAAGTCCAAGCATTTATAATAATTATTTGCTGCTCAATTCCTCTTCTAATTCAAATTTAGACATTTGCACTAATAAGAAGTTAGCAATTTTATACCACTTAAACATAGGATGATTTATTTGAATATTAAGAGCCAACATATTTGATGCTAAAAAAGAATGTATATCTAATGAAGGAAACATTCACACTCTCTTGAAGGAATGCAATGATAAAGTATATTTTTATCACATAACACTCCACGCTACAACTTTAGGTTGTGATACATTTAAATAACAGGTCTAATGCATGATGTCAGAGCATGCTTTAGGAACTTTTCAGGGTTTGTCTTCAGAATGCCTTCCTGTCTCAAGCACAACACTTTAGATTACTAATAAGCAACAAGCAGAGGTGGAAAGCATTGTTGCAGACAGTCGAGGAGGTTTGGAGGTAGTGTTTACATACAGAGACAAAAGCTTACTGTTAATTGGACACTAAGGAAATCACTGTGGTGGCAGAAACAGAGACTGTCGAACAAGCATCGATGTACCAGTATGTTGGTCTGGTTTTTATGTTATAGGTAGGACCACTTTCTTATTGTTAAGCAAAAGGTAAATGTATCTACAGGAGCGTTATTCAGGGATGAATAAAGAATGCAATGTTTCAAGTGTCCATAAATTGTAACGTGGTTAGAAAATATGAATACACTAGATTATCTGAGTATTATATTTTTTTTGTAATACTGTAAAATCTCCAAAACACTGTATCAACTTTTAGTTAATAGTTTAGATGCAAAGATATGAGGCAGCAGTTCATTTTGTGTTAACCACAAGATGGCGGTGTTGTAATCTGTGTTCAGATATTTGACTCCTCCACTACAATGTAACAACATAATTTGAAAGGGGAAGAAGTAATCACATATCACTGTAGTAGAACACAGGATTAATAGTAAAGGGTGCAATATATGGACTTGCCTACAGTATTGCAATATACTGAATTGTAACCCCTTTATCGTGATGCGCATCTTCATCAACAGATTCTTTCCAATACACCGTCGTCATCATTTTTTGGTCTTGTGAAACTCGCTTTGGGAAATTGAAACTTTTCACTTGCTCAAACAAAAATGAATAAACTTATCTGCTTTGGTTTTCTATGACCTCTCATAAGGTATTTTGCTACATGGTGTATCATGGGTAGGCCTGCTTATTTTCTTTTTTTAAGGAATGATAATACTGCTTTTAATGTCTTGCTAGCTTATAGCCTTAATACTTTAAAGAAGCTGTATGGATATACTGTGTACCTGATATGACAGCCTTTTAATGACTTTGGTCAAGCTAAAGATTTTTTGCCAGCTCTTCTACTCAATGTTATATGACTGTATGAAGCATACTGACAGGTGCAGAATTATTGCATCTGTAATGACTGTATATAAGAAGTGGTTGAGCCAGTGTGGAGCAGCATTTTAGGGCCTGTTTTTCTTTATGAGTACTGTACGTTAACTAAGTTACTGGGATGCTAATTTGGCTAGCAAAGAAAAGTCCATCTACAAAATGTACTGATCACCGAAAACGCAGGTCTAAAGCATTTCTGCATTGGCTTCCACTTTAAAACTAAGGCTTTTTCCACATCTTGCATACAGTCTGATTAAAAGAAACAGAAACGGAACATGACCTCTAAGCATTTTTTTTATTTAGTCGGATGTATTATGAATGATGTTTAAGCAATGTAATATTTCATGCAGTTGTAAACACAAACATGATCAAAAAAATGGACCTGACTGGTTTAGGCCATATTGACTTCTGATTGGATCGTTTTATCATCTCATTTTCTTTATGATTGGCTGTTGAGAGCGACAGATAGTCAAAGGTGTTTAATGACTGAACTGTTATGTAAAAAAATAAAGGCAATGAAGGAGTGCTGTGCACCTTTTACAAAGCTTACTCAGTAGCTATTTATATGGACATGTATCACCCACACTGCAGCATCTGTGCTGAAGCTTGTTCTTTCATTAGAGGTTTGCAGAGTACAAAAATATAATCACAGTCTTTCCTGTCAGTCCTTGCTTTTTGGTCAGTTTGATTCTACAAATACATGATTCAATTCTGAATGTTGACTAAAATATAAAAATCATTATGCATTTTTTTTAGAATAAATGTATAGTTTTTAGAATGCCTGTGTAATGTAGATTTTCATTTTGCTGTAAATAAACATTTTCTTCTGTACTTCAGTTGTGTTTATTCTTTGATGTGGTTCCATCTAGTAATACACTCTCTGGCAGTGAGGAAAAGCTATTAAAAGCTTAATACAAAATGGGTCATAAAACAAACCCAATAATATCACAAAGTTAAAGGAATCAACTGTTCATTCAATCCCAAATAAAAGATATCACAACCCTGAATGACACCCCTGAAAACAAGGTACACAACAATCCAAAAATATACAAAGCCCCTCCTTTCAAAAAGACCATTTTGCATTGATATAAAAAATACAGTCACAAAGCATAAAAAAAACTAAAAGACATCCATTTACCACCTTTAAACTACCCCCAAAACAATCCCTATATTATAATACATGAAATATATTACAAAGGTTTCAATGGTCAGTAACACCATCTCGAACACCAACATTCCTCCTCCTTCTTCTAGCTCTCAGCGTGGATTCTCCTGAAAAACAGCACATCAAGTTTCATTTAAATGTTGATTAGTGGCTCCCAGCTTATCAACATGAAATCCAAATTAGCATTGTATAAATATTTACCTGGGCCATGTTCTTTAGCTAAATGAATACAGGCTTGTTAAGTAAACTAAAATGAGCATGCTAGGCCTTTTATGGCCAAATTATATTTTGTCAATCTTAAATCCTCAATCTAGAATAACAGTCACTATTTCTTCATATTAAATACAGCATGATCACTGGGTAAAAGCCATGAATAGCACCAATATGATTTGCCCAGTTCTGGTTATACATCTAATCAGATCAAACTCTATCAGTGATCCACATATAAAGAACACGGCCCAGCTCCATACAGTATTTAAACTTATAACAACTGACCTCTGTCCCCGACTTGACCTCTGCGTCCTTCAGGCCCAGGAAAACCTCTTTCACCTGTGTCAAGAACAAAGACAGTCCTTTGAAATTTAAACAAGTTAATGACCATAAAATACCAAGCATGATTTTTGTAGTTATTAGACATTTTTTAAGAGGAAAAGCTACTGGAAGTCGTGAAACATTTTCAGCAATTTCCCATTAAATTCAGATTAAACTGTTATTCACCTAATTCACAAAATGGCCATTTTCCTCTAACTTCATGCTCAGGGTGGGAGTTTTTATAGCATAATTTGGTACAATATACATCATTAGGTATTGACAGCAAAGTCACAACAGCTAATGTTAGCATTCAACCGTTTGCTAGCTTAAATTACCATTTGATAGTGTAAGGCAGGGGTGGCCAACCCTGTCCTGGAGAGCAACCCTCCTGCATGTTTTAGGTTTCTCCGTACTCTAACACACCTGATTCGAATGTTTCACTTGTTATCAATCCCCTGAGACGCTTCAGTTGGTTGATAACGAGCAGATCATTCAAATCAGGTTTGTTAGAGTACGGAGAAACCTAAAACATGCAGGAAGGTAGCTCTCCAGGAGCAGGGTTGGCCACCCCTGGTGTAAGGTGTGTCCAGACCGAAATGCATTACTCGAGCAACTTAAATGGCAGGATCATTTGCGTTTATTCGCATTGGTTTACACAACCTTTGAATATTCACTCCTCCAGATTGGTCAGCAAATCAACACCATGTCTGGGTTCATAATTTGGGAATTTCAGTGCTTTCTCCAGTGACTGTCTGGATTGCCTATACGACAGCATCCAGCTACTTGGGTCTGACCAGTGCCTAGTTTGATGCCCTGTTCGCTAGATCAAGGGCGTCTCAGCTCTGTACAAGAATTACTACCCTTTCAGCTGGAGCTGGCACAATAAATGGTTTGAAAGGTTGCAAAGTAACATACAGGTGTCAGTGCTTAATAAGTTAGCATGCAAGTAGTTCTAAAAAAATGTTTACTAGGATACTACGATTTTTACTAGTGATTGTCTTTTAAGGAACTGATAAATCAAGGACAAGAAATGATAAGGGTTTGTCAGCGGATTCTCCACTGATGACACCTATAACAGAGCAAAAGGACATGATGTTGGGACTGGAGTGTGAGGCAGAGGAAATGGTTACCATCTGAATAAGGTTCAATTTTACTCGGGAAAAGCAAATAGCCAATCAAAGGTTTTACATGGTTTCCTTTGTCACCTAAGACGCAGAGTTTTCAACCTGAAGATTTCAATTCTAAACTGCACTTTTTCTTTCTTTTCCCTTTCAGATGTACCTCTCTCTCCTTTTGGCCCTGGGAATCCCGTGTCCCCTTTCTGTCCTGGTCTCCCTGGAGGTCCCACGATGGCTCCATGTGCTGTCAGAGTACAAATTCAAGTTATGCTCACATGTACTCACTCCCTTGTTTATTATTTTTTTCTATGTCGGGCAAACAGAGAGAGACATTTCAGTTAGTAAATGCTTCTTTACTTTTCATGTATTCCACCAAATCTGTGACGTTTGTGTGGGAACCAAACAATCGGCTGTATCCGGGAGGACCTGGGGGGCCGGGTGGTCCTGGGAGCCCTTGGCTGACGCGTTCATTGTTGTGCCGTTCAACATCACGTAGCAGACCATGAGCTGGAAACCAGACACACATTAAGAAAAAGGTTCACCCATGGCCTCTACCAGTTGGGTGTTATCGTAGGTAATGCTTTGTGATTAGTAACATCACAATAAAATCTCTCACATTTGATGTATTCCAGTAGATCTGTGGCATTTCCATGGGAACCAAACCATCGGCTGAACCCAGAGGGACCTGGAGGGCCAGGTGGTCCTGGAGGTCCTTGGAAGACACGAGCGTTGTACTCCCTCACGATGTCATGCAGCAGACCGCGGGCTTCAAATGAGAGAAAACTCCATGATGCAAGTAAAAGCACTTTTGCCACATTCAATGACTGAACTGACTAAAAAAAGTTTTAGTGCATCATGAGCTTTGGATTTTGGGGTAAATGTTGAGTATAAGAGGCTAGTCAGGTTTAAAGACCACTGGCAGAGGAAAACATGAAGACCTGACCTTTTCTTTATATGTCCTGTAGGCTAAACTTTACCCCAAACAATTTCAACTAGGGTTTGGTTTTAGACTAAAAGCTATGGTACGTCTTTGTCATTCTTTGTCTGACTGGAAATGACACAGTTCTGGCTAGCCTGAACAAACATACAGCCTGTCTTCATTAGGGCTCTTCACCTTCAATTATAAAAGGACATGAGGCTCATTTCGACTTACATTTGATGTATTCCACCACATCCACCACATTTTCTCGGGAGCTGACCCACTGGCTCTGTCTGGGCACTCCTGGAAGTCCAGGAGGTCCTGGAGGTCCTTGAACAACACCTCCGGAGCCTCTCGCAACATCCCGGAGCAGACCGTGGGCTGAAGGATGTGAAGGACAGTAGAGTTCGCTCAGGTAAGAAGCAAACCACGTTATCGTGACAGTAAGGATGTTTGTGATTGGTTAGAAACAAAATTCCTCTGATTCACCTACATTTGATGTAATCAGTTACTTTCACAGCCATATTGGAGAAGTCTCCAGTATCTAGATTCAAGCCTCTGGAACCGGGCACGCCTGGGTCTCCCTTGTGTCCTGGGGGTCCAGGAGGGCCTGGTGGACCAGGAACTCCAAACATGGCTCCTGTCAAACCATCACCTGAAGACAGTACAACATCGGAAGACTTCAGAACAAGCAATAACTTTTCTGACCATGAGTCATGTCTCACCATAACGTAGACAGAGTACAGATTATTAGTCACATTCATGTGAAGGTGTCTGACTGCACCCTGAAAAAACCCTCAAAGTAGTATTTCTGAATTGTTTAAAGTAAGCTGTGTTTGTCAGAGACTTTTGTCCACAACACAATTACACTTTGTATGCAGTATAATTTCACCAAAACGTATCATGTAATGATTGTTACAACCTGCTTTAACCCTTGAACAGGTCTGAGACATGCGATTAGCTTAAACCGAGCCAGACTTGGTTGTCCAACTCAACTTTCAACTCACTCTTGATGTATTCCTGTCGTTCTGCTTTGAGCGTCTCTCTGCTGGCATGCTCAGCGAAGGAAACCAGTCCTTGGATTGGACCAGGGGGGCCCTCGGGTCCAGGTGGACCAGGGGGGCCAGGTGGGCCTCTGAAGGAAACACCTTTGGGAAGACGATGGAAGTGATGAGGTGAGACAAAATGTTCAGTTTGGTTTCTTCGATTCATTCTTCATGAACTGATGACGGTAATGCTTTGACTCACTTTGCAGGTAGTCACGAATGTTTGACTGTATGTAGTTTCCATATCCTGGTGGGCCAGGTGGTCCTACTGGTCCAGGTGGACCTTGTGGACCAGGGATACCTGGGGCACCCTGAGGGCCCATGAGTGTTTGATACCCATCTAGATTGAGAATGAAAAGAAACACTATGTTAGCTTACGATTGATGCTACATCTAATGACTTAAGAATGGACACTCTACATGAACATTAACTGGATGAGCTGAACCTGCCTGTGCTGTTGGACAGTCTGTGCTCCTCTTGTGCTTCTTACCTGTAAACGAGTTCCCAGGAACACCAGGAGGTCCCGGGGGTCCAGGGACACCCTGCAGCCCCCTCTCTGGAGACAGACAGGACTCAGAGTCATTCACAATGTTCTCACAAAAGAACACCTTTTTAATCAGACACTCTTAGGTCCATCTGTAACACTCACCGTTAATGAGGCTGATTACTCGATCAGCCACCTCCTGGGTGTTGACTACATAGCTGCCAAGGCCTGACCCAGGAGCCCCGGGAGGTCCTGGCGGACCAGGAGTGCCGGCAACGTATCTCCTCACGTCGTCTCCTGGACACAAATTATTGACACACTCTGGCAAATGCTCAATGCTCTGTTCTCTAGCTGGGTATCACACCAGCAAACTTCATGACTCATAAAGAAATCAAGTAAATCAGTTTTGGTAAAAATAAAAGTATCAATAACAAAGCTGGTCGTTAAATCATTAATGGCTATCAGTAAACCATCTCATGGTCATGATTCTATAAGGTACCAGGAAACTTCAAATATATAGTTTCTGCCACTTCAACAGTATGTCATCAACCAGCTGACTTACGCTGTAATAGATTGATGATGTCATTGATAGAGACGGAGCCAGGTGGACCTGGAGGACCAGGTGGGCCAGGAGTCCCATCATATCCTCTACCTGAACCTGAAGAGGTCACAGTATTGTTTTCACCACTGTTAGCACAACAATCAAATATAACATACAGACAACCTGTGTAATAATGTATGTAACATTATCATGTAATTGGTCATACTTTGGATGTAGGCAAGAACTCGGTTGGCCATATCGTCAACTGACCCGTCCCCTGCATTCCCAGGGGCCCCTGGAGGACCAGGAGGCCCAGGAGGCCCAGCCAGGTACTGCCTGAAGTTGCCACCTGCAATTCAAGAGAGCTTTGTCTCAAACAGATCACTAGACGCAGCTCTTTGTTTCATTTGATGGTACATAATCCAAAGTTGATACATACTCTGTAGGTATTCTGCAATGTACTGTCCCACATCAGCTGATCCAGACCCACTTCCATCTCTTCCAGGTGCACCAGGCGGGCCCGGTGGGCCTTGGGGGCCAGGACTGTATGAGCTACCTGGTTCAACAACACAAAATATCCAATGAAATCATTATTAAATTACAATCAACAATCCAGTTTTTGCAGTTGTATTTGTATGATCACTTTTGAGTCCCTCCTCTCACTGACAGCGGCCCCACGGGGTTCACAGATTCTCAATGAATTATTAAAATGGTGTCTCCTTTAGAACATGGCTATTTACAGGTGTCTTTGAGAATTTGTCGGTCAGAGTTACTTACTCGCAACCCTGTAGACCTTCTAAAAGCACATGCTTTGATATTATGTGATGTTTAGGATGGTCTTACCACTGGATACTCCAGGAACTCCTGGGGCACCAGAGGTTCCTGGGGGACCAGGGGGTCCTATATCACCTGGAGGAACAGTGTGTGCAGATTATGAATAAAAGAAAGCATGTGCAAAGATCAGGGGTAGGAAAGGATTTGAAGAAGGTCACATTTTGCTGATTTTACCTTGTGGTCCTTGTGGCCCCTCTGGACCCCCTAGGCCAGGTGGACCCGGAGAGCCAATCGGTCCAGGCTGACCAGGGAAACCTGAAATGAAAACCCTGATTAAAACACTGATTTAAGATCTAGTAAAAGGAGGAGGTTCCTAACTGACCTTTGAAATATCTCTATTATTCTATTAAGTGGACCTTGTACTATGATTTATTTGTCAAACCAACACAGTAAACTGTTACTATGGCAATCTACTTTTCATCAAGCCTCTAATGGATAAGCACAGCAAAGATAGAAGCCATTGCTCTGTTACAGGAGGAACTGTAAGAGGCAGCATGCGCGGTCTGTACACTTGTTGAATACCCTTGTGTCTGAAGGCTTTGTGTAAACACAACAAATCACCTGATGTCATCTGCTGTGGAAGACCTCGAAAATACAAACTCATTTTCTACATAGCAGTACCAACAGAGGGAGATTCTTGCATATAATACATCCCAACCTCCCAGCTCATCTGAAAGTTGTTCACTTACCAACACTTCCCTCCCCTGGACTCCCTGGAAGACCTGGTTGACCAGGCTCACCTGAAACAATCATACATTACATTAAGCCACAGATATATCTATCAATATAAGTGGATTCTAAATGATACAATGATTTGCAATCTTCTTACCTTGGTACCCTTGTGGTCCTTGGGCACCTAAGGACAATGAATGGCAGTAAATATAAATGTCTGAATCCAGAGATTCTCAAGAGTTTCAAAAAAGTATCAGAACTCTTAACCAGAGACTTGGAGACATTTAGTCCTATGAAGTCTTGTGTAAGACACAAGCCCTGCATTCCATTTCACAAATGTTGTCTTTTGACTACAGTAGCACTGCAGCTTCCCTCACACAGTAAGGCGACCACATGTAAGAGGACATCTGGTATTTTTGCATACTGCATTTGACACATGTAGCCTATTATACATGTAATATGTAATCTCTGGCAAATTAAATAGTATGTATGAATGGGTTTTGGACTTTGGGTGGCTGTGGCTGTCACATGTCAAAGTGTCCTTGGGCAAGACACTGAACCTCAGATTGCTCCGGGTGGCATAGCAAACGGGAATAAATGGGTATAGATCTGCTAGGAGATCGGCACTTAGGCCTTTGCCATCAGCGTGTGAATGAGTGTGTGAATGGCTGAATGTGACAACGCGCTAAGTAAGTACAGTCCATTTACCATTTTCCATTACTTCAGCCAACCACATTGTTTTTAGAAGCATCAGTGTGTCACACCTACCTGGTGAACCCTCTGGGCCTTTGGGACCTGGAGGTCCTGGTGGCCCAGCAAAGAAGGTGTCTAAGACAAAACAGGAAAGACTACATCAAACACACCAAACAAAGACAGTAGAGGCTAAAGCTGACACGTGTTCTGTCGTCCCCAAAAGAACTCAAGAAGATCTTTCACCAACCTGAGTTGGGCACAAAACTGCCAGGTTCTCCTTTCACACCTGGAGGTCCGGGTACACCAACACCTGTGAGGACAGCAACACACTTACACAGTTAAATCATTCTTTACGCTGATGATCTATTTGTCTATCTCTCTGTCTGTAATGACGAATACTTGTTTACCTTGTTCTCCTGGCTCTCCTGGTGGACCTCTTCGCCCTGGAGGACCTGGTTTAGACTCACCTGGACAAGAGTTGTACAAACATTTGAACAATCATTTTTGGATCAGCATTGTCCCAACTTCAGATCTTTGATTTAGCTTTCGACATACCAGCAGGACCTTGGGGACCAGGCTCTCCAGGAGGCCCTGGAGGTCCTGGTGGGCCAGGCTGTCCAGCTCCTGATGAAAGTTCTGTTTGACATAAAACACAGAGGATGCAGCTGTGTGTGTTACTGTTACTTCCATCAGATGGGACTACAGTCATGAATGAAAGAGAGGGACTCACTGTCAGATTGGGCTTCTGTCTGCGTCACACTGACACCAGGCTCACCAGGTTTTCCTTGCTCTCCCTTCTCCCCTCGGTCTCCTTTGTCTCCTTTGTTTCCTTTGTCTCCTTGATCTCCTTTTTCTCCCTTAGGACCTAAAAATGAAGTCAATGTTACATCAAAATGATAAAACTGTTTAATGTCTTACAGTTGTAACATATATCTAACAGCTGATGCGTCTCAGTTGCTTCACGTAGGTCGAGTGATTTACCAGGCTGTCCAGGGACACCAGCCGGACCAATGGGACCGGACAGACCAGGGTTCCCAGCAGGACCTGAAGGCCCAGCAGGGCCTGGTGGTCCGGGGATGGCCACAGTATCAGAGCCAACTAGAAACAACATGAGAGAGACACAACAGCTAAACTTGACAAGATGGACTCAGAAGCAACAGACACAATAAACTTTACTTTTTCATACGTTACTGTAGCAAAAAGATGTTGTTCTTACTTGGACCGATGACTTTACCAGGTAATCCTGGTTCACCTGAAACATAATGTCGTATTAGAAGAATCAGAATCAGATCAGCTTTATTGGCCAAATATGTGGGCACATACAAGGGCAGACAATGTACAGACACACATACTAAACAGACATACTAAAGGTCTCCAACCCTGCTCCTGGAGAGCTACCTTACTGCATGTTTTAGGTTTCTCCGTACTCTAACACACCTGATTTGAATGTTTTGTTCGTTATCAACCAACTGAAGAGTCTCAGGGGATTGATAACAAGCAATACATTCACATCAGGTGTGTTAGAGAAACCTAAAACATGTAGGAAGGTAGCTCTCCAGGAGCAGGGTTGGAGACCCCTGACTTAGACACTAAAAAAAATACTATACTACTAATACTACTATATATAAAACTATTATATATGAAGACTAAACAAAAACACAAAAACAAAAATACAAAAAGTACTAGAGAGCGCAGTACCGAGGCTGCCATCCACGGCACCATCTTGCGAAGTATAAGATTACTTATTAAATCTAAACAATCAATCACTATGACGTTTAAAGCCATATTTAAAGGTTGAACATTCAATTCCTAGTTTTTCTCACATTTACACTACTATCAACTGATGTTGCTCTCTCTCTCACACACACACACACACACACACACACACACACACACACGTTCAAAAGTAAGGGTGTGTACAAACTCACAGTGGCTTTAGTGATAGAAATGTCAGTGGATCAGATTCTCCTCCACTTTGGTTCAGACCAAAATAACTTTGGACGGATTGCCACGATTTTTTTTGTTGAGGCATATTTACAATTCTGTTTTTTATGACCAAATTATCTGCGAAAGTGACATCGCCATAAGCTTCACTTTGTGTGTAGGGCTTTAGTGAATGTTAGTAGAGATTAAGTTATAATTTTGTCCAGCACAGCCCCTCATATAAAAACAAAGGATCTGAACCCTAACAAAAGCAGAAGCTACTTTTAAGCGTACTCTCATGTAATGCATTTACTGTTATATTCTTAAGCATGTTGAAAGAACATGGGGTATTACCTTGACCACCAGGCTGTCCTGGATTTCCAGCAATACCTGTGTTCATGATCAGAAAACAAATATTGACAAATACAAAATACAATCTGTAAGGAGAGTAAAGGATTCAGTGTGGTATATGATCTCATACCTGGGGGTCCTTGGAGGCCAGTAATGCCTGGGAACAAAAGAAAAATAATTCTTTGTGAGGCTTGGAAAAGATGGTTTCATTTTAATAAAATCAATTAGAAATAAGGAAGGGTAAATCCACAGGAATTACTATTATAAATGAAATGAATGGGGGCTGCACGGTGATGCAGTGGTTAGCGCTGTTAGCTCACAGCTAGAAAGTCACTGGTTAGAATCCAGTTTGGACATAGGAGGGCTTTCTGTGTGGAGTCTGCATGTTCTCCTCGTGCACGCGTGGTTTCTCTCTTCCTCCCACAGTCCAAATACATGCTTGTTGGGTTCATTGGGGACTCTAAATTGCTGAATCTCTATGTGTCAGCCATGTGATTGACTTGATGAGTCCAGGGTGTATGCTGTCCAATGACAGCTGGGATAGGCTTCAGCCCCCCCCGCGACCCTGACCAGGATGAGCGGTATAGATAATGTATGGATGAAATGAAATAAATCGCCAGTGTACCTGGTGGACCAGCATCTCCCTGGGATCCAGGTGGTCCCCTCACACCAGGAAGTCCCGTTGAACCTGCTTCACCTGCAAACAATACAGAGAGGCTCTATATCACAGAACAACGTCTTTCGAAACAACAAGTGTGATGAAGCTTTATGCAGAGGTAGCGTGTCTCTTCTACATGAACGGACACACGATCTGTCACTGTTACAGCCTCATTAACCTCCTCTCTGCTCCGACACTTTATCTCTGTACAGCTGTCTCTTGCCAAGTTTAGTGATGTCACTGACATGCCCTTACCCATCTTACAGCGTGGTCACAGCACACGTTTGTATCTAAGACACTAACAATACCCTGTCAGGATTTATCCAAGCATGAAACTCCTTTAGGGCACTGTTTGGAGACGATCAGTCAGCTGAAGAGATGATTCACTACTCATTATATTCCTCTCAAATATTCACATTTTATTATTGGATTCTACTCATTCTAGTATTTTATTTGAAAGTTTTTTTTACTCACCACCAACTCCTTTAGATCCCTTTGGTCCAGCAGGGCCTTGCGCTCCAGGTTGTCCTGGTTCACCTTTAATCATGGAGCACAGGAACCATTGAAATAAAAAATCTTTCCCCAAAAAATGTAAGGGATTTGTATCGTATTGTATGTATTTCTGACTTACATTTTACTATCCCTATCGCTACTCCCTACTATCCCTAATAACATACAAAAGTATACATTCTTTTTAACAATATTTGAGATAAACATTTAAGCATCTGTGGAAATTTTTGTTGAAATCAGACAAAAAAACAACCATTAATCAGTTTAGGAAAATGTACAAACACTGTTTTTCAAGAGGTGTAGGTATGAGAACAGGTTGTTGTGGATGTTTAAGTTCTTCTTTGCTGAATACACTGGCTGGATATCTGGTTATACAAAGAATGGAAGAGTTTGTTTGTAAATGTCTGGCTCAATAGAGCAGTTAAGAGGCTTCTCCAACATTCAGAATATGAGAATTTGCAATTGAGATCCTTTTATAAGTTCAGTGTTTATTCTTCTTCTTCTTTTTTTTTGTTTGGTTTATATATCTATTTTTCTTCCCATTTACACAATTAAAAACATGCAACAACAGTAGCTTACAGCTTTATTTTCCAAAAGTCCAACAGGGCAAAGTGTGGATGAATTACTGATTATCCTCCAGATATATTTATGTGATATTTTTAGGTCATGATTTAAAATCACCTAACTTTTGTGGCCAGTTGAGTTTTACACTGACCAAGTCTGCGTTCTTTACCTTATGGATTCAATTTATTTGCAATAAATATAATCATATATCATTTAAAAGTTACACAGATTTTCTGCAATACTGACACCATCACTATTTGTTTTTGCCCATGTTCAGCTGCTAAACAGAATGTACCTGGTGAACATGATTAACGGCTTAAAAAATACTAAATTGCTATTTTTTTCTTGTTCTTTGTGATTTAAATTGACCATTTGAAAAAGAGGTTCGGTGGCTTGTTTACCACTTCTATATAAAAGCTGCTGTGATTTGAACTGTGTTCTGATTCATTGTTTTTTCTGGGACACACCTGCCGGTCCACGTGGCCCTCTCTCTCCCACATCTCCTTTGGTTCCCGGCAGCCCCGCTGTTCCGCGATCACCTGCATGAAGAAAATAAAAACCTTAACCTCTTTGCTTTAAGCACATTATTCTGAATGTGTTCTAGTTTATCTGTGGGGACACGAAAAATGAAAACAGGATTAAGCATGAGAGGTACCTTTAGCTCCTGGAGCTCCTGCTTCACCATTGAAACCTTTTGGACCTGGAGCACCTGCACATGCAAAACAGCATTAAAACACATCTGCCAACCAGGACTGAATATCAGGCAACATATAATAATCATGTTGAATAGAGTCTTTACCAGGACTTCCAGAGGCACCGTGCTCTCCTGTGGTACCTGAATCAAACAGGGATGTAAACACACTAGCTGATGAACATTGGCATTATAGATATCCATTAAAATAAGAAGCGATTTCACAACATGTTTCTTTTAAGCTCTTTATTAAAAATCAATTGAAAATCAATTCTCTTCAGATGTGAAAGCAGTGTGAAGTGTGTCATTCAGCAGTGAGACTGCAGATTTCAACCAACCGGTGAGCGCTCACCTCATCATCCCTTCCAAACAGTTTATCAAACCTGCGTTCTTGCTAATGGCCAGCGGGGGGCGACTCCATTGGTTGTAAAAAGATTAAGATTCTATAAAAGTCTACCAGATGACCCTACTTCTCTTTTGATTCATTACCTTGGTAAACATTTCCCTAATGAATTACCGACTCAATCTCTAGTGTCAGCTTTTTTTCAATACAGTATGATGGTCATTTAGGAAATGATGGTCCCATTTACAGTTAAATAGAAAATGAAGCAGGTTATGTTTTAGTGCGTGGTTGCCTGTGATTGACTAGTTGCTAAAACAGTGGCCTTTAAATAAAGATCGAAGTGTAACCTCTCATCTGAATATCGTTACTTCTGCCTCAAAGAAACAACAACATGACGGACAAAATGCCAAACTGCAGTATCCAACTGTAATCCACAACCCAGTGGGCTATGTCCACATCTTATACATTCTATGTCAGTCTTGTCCATTGACAAGCCCCTCTCCTTCTTCTTTAGATGTTAAGACCTCACTTTAAGTCAACACATTTTTTTTATGCTGAGGAAATCATATACCAATGAAAACACCTGTATCAATATTTCATTTCATTTCCGCCAGTAGATCCCCTGATCTTACACGCCGGACCTTAAACAATAAATACAACAATACATATCACAATAAAATACGTAAAGATAAAAAATAAATGTTGTCTGATCTGATATAAAACTACATCAAGACCTTTGGCCTACCTTTGGGCCCCACAGGTCCAGCAGCACCAACAGGACCAGCACGTCCCGGCTCGCCTTGAGATCCTGTCATAACCAGGTTTCATGATCAAACACAACTCAGTGAATAGCTTTTCATGATTCAAAATGTGTGAGGTAAACAATTTCTACCTTTTTCTCCTTTCTCTCCAAAACCTGGTGTTCCTGCCTCTCCACGGGGGCCCATCTGTCCCTCCCGGCCCCTCTGGCCTGGTGGTCCCTCAGGACCTGGTTCACCTGTTCAGAAAAGGAGCAGACACTCAGCCCATGTTTTCTTTTTCATAGTTTGTACTCCTCCTCAAAGAGCAATGGAATATATCTTAACTTATACAACAGTTAGATCTGACCAAGTAATCTGATTTGACAAGAGGCAGTCCTGAGTGGCGATATAGAGATCACTGGGACTTTTCACTCAGATGTATAAAGTGTATCACTCCGCCTCGGCCAGGTGTTCTGAAAACTGTTAATTAACATTACAGCTGATCAAGCTGGTACCTCTGAATCACACAGCAGACTCTGGTGTCACTGATTGCTTTATAAATTAAATCAAACAGATAAATATACATCATACAAAGTAGCTGGTTGCTTGGCAACAAAAGTCCAGTTTCAGTTAAGTTGTGGAACTAGTTGAGTTAGTGGAGCAAAAAACAATCTGTTGTTGATTATAATACAACAGTTGTATAAAAGCAGTATCACACTCGCACGAGGCCGATATTGCTTAATTAACATTACCTGCACTTCCCTTTGGTCCTCTTGGTCCATCCAGTCCTGGGTGACCCATCTGCCCAGGAGGACCTACAGCAAGGTGAGTGGTGAGTGAACAGAGAGTGAAATGGTCACCTCTGTTTGAAAGGAGTAGCTACATATAAAGCTAACACTTAGCACTGTATTTTCTCAGTCTTACCTGGCAGGCCTGGAAATCCACCATCACCTGTAAAAGACCAATTTATTGCCATTAGTTCCAGAATGTAGAGCTTGATTCTTTATCAAACACTGCTCAGGTTTGATATTTATACCATTTTGAAAAATCAATAAAACGGCATGCAGAACCCATAGATATAGAAAACCTGTGCATCCAGACTAAAAACAGCTCCATTTGTCTGATACAAAGACAACGTTTAACAATCATTTTCTCAAAATGTAGGAAATGGGCTTGAATTTAGATCCTTTTGAATTAAGACTATATGCTTAGGAAATATAAATAGTGATAAAATATAAATTGTTTTTTTCAGCAGTCTTCCTCACCTTTCTGTCCGAGCTGCCCTGAATCACCTGTAAAGAAAGAGCCGGTCTTATGTTGGATATGCACATAATAACAAATATGATAAGATAAGATATAACTTTATTAATCTCAAAGAAAATTATAGCACCAGATTGCTCTTAAAATACAGTACATAATAAGAGAATACAAGTGAAAATATAAACTATATGAAATTATTTTAGGCTTTTTGCAAACACACCTTTAGGTCCTGGCTCTCCTCTCTCCCCTTTAAGCGAGTATACCAGTGTGTCTGAAAGTAGAAGAACCTTCAATCACATTCAGGATGTTTCATTTACGGTTATGATTGATGTGTGTCTTATACTTCCTTACCTCTTACAGCGTCCGAGCGGAGTTCAGCCCTGACCAGCTGCTGGACAGTTCTCTGCAGGGCAGCGCTGTCTTGTGCTGGTCCGCTCACTGCGCCTCCTCCCGGCCCAGCAGCCCCCAGGTTGATCCCATTGTCGGAGCGGGTCAGGGTGGGGCCAGCAGCGCTCCTTTCGATGTAAGACGATTCCAGTGGGTCGATGATGTTGATGCCTGAGGAGGCCGACAGGCGGCTGGTCCTGGCTGACGCAACACCAGTGATGGCTTCAAGAGCATCAACACGTTTCTTGAGGTTTTTCAGTTCTTCACCTATGAGGCCATGAGGAGATGATGAGCATGTGCAGATAGCCTTCAGTAACCCTCGTGATTGTAAATAACATCCTGTTTGAAGAAAGATTGTCTGATGTCTTACCCACAGCGATGAGTCCAAAGAGGAGGCCGAGGAGGAGTAGCAGACTGAGCAGGAGGCCGAGCAGCCACTTCCACCAGCTGCAGCAGGACCAGAAGCCCAAGCCTGACTTATCTTCACGGATTTCTAAGATACGACAAGGTCGAAAGACAGATTCACATTTTACTGTCCTGTCCAACTTTTGTTACAGTCAGGAGGCAATTAGCTTAGCTCAGCTTAGCTAAGCAAGAAACTGGAAATTGGGGGGAGACTGTGGGGTTATGTGCCTGATACTTTATTATTCATATAGTCACTCTCATATCTTTGTGCCAACTGTAAACCTATAGCTAGGTACCGGGAGGTGATCAGCATAGCACAGCTTAGCTTAGCTTAGCTTAGCTTGGCTTAGCATAAAAACAGACGGCACAGAATCCACAGAGGTTATGTGCCTGCAATATTATTGCACATATACACTCTCATGTCTGTATGCTTATTGTAAATCTACAGCCAGGAGGCAACTAGCTTAGCTTAGCTTAGCTTAGTATGAAACTTGAAGCCGGGGGTTCACAAGGGTTGCCAAGAGAGGATTATGTATCTACATTATAATGTCTGTATGCTAAATGTAAAGATACAGTCAGGAGGCAGGAGGCAATTAGCTTAGCTTAGCTTAACTAGGCATCAGGCTTGAAACGGGGTGATGGTTGTTTTCCAAGGGTTATGTGAACAATATTTTGTACATATTATTAGGATAGGATAAGACTGGATGTACTGGAAGTAAAGTAAAAATGGGACTTTCTACAGTACCTGCATAGGTAGCTTTGTCTTTTGTGGCAACTTTTAGGGAGGCAGCTTTAAAAAAACAACAAGCAGAAAACAATTAGGCCATCATTTTGAACAACATTATAATGTATGACTTTGTTGTAAATCTTTGTACATTTAGCATCTGTTCCTTCGTCCATTGTGCTGGATGATAGCTTCTGTTTCTCTCTCTTCAGTGAATCCTCAGAGTAGGTACCTAAAAGACAAAACAATTACAATCATACATTATCGCTTATCATACATAGAAATTGTATAAGAAGCATCTGTGATAGTGAGAGTAGTTGAGGCGGCGGGTAACTATAGCATTGCTTGTTTTATAAGCAGTAGCAGTATTATGGTAGTATATAGTTTTACCAGAAGCAGTAGCAGGTGCAGCAGACATGAACTGCTTCCCTGTGTCTTTGGTCATGATCAGCCGCTCTGTCTCCTTCTTGACCGGAGCGTTCTCCTTCTCTATCAGCACAAACTTAAAGTCTTTGCCCGAAGTGTCATCAAGAGTGGGACTGCTGGGTCTCACTGCGAGAAACAAACGACATAACATTAAGAAATCAAAGAGAATACTGAAAATAATTAGCATCCAGTGCTATTAGCAATAGCCTATAGCAATTAGCATCTACAGGGGTAAAGTAACAACCAAGTTAACTATATTCTCTACATGACTTTTGAACATGTATATGTGCAGAGAAACATTAAAAAGACAATTATAGTCATTTATAGTACATTTTTGTTGTATGACCATAAGAGAAATGGACGTGACCACTGAGAAGCCACCTGTTGGTTTGGGGAAAACAGTTTTTAAACTGCCTTTTTGCATTTGTATGCTGTCTGTTTTTGGAGCCAGAAATCCTTGTTTCGACGAGTGTGGATTTTGTCCCCTCTATCCAGGTTGGCAGGTTGCCATAGTAGCAACCTAGTAGTTGTATAATTTATATAATGAACATCATGTTGTATTGAAGAAAAGAGAGACTAGAGATTGAGACCATAAAGTCATTATAGAGATATTTACTAAAGTGATAAATCAAGTGAAAAATAGTGTCTTTTTGTAACCAGTGGAGGTTTCAGGCATTTCTACAATGGCTTCACATTAAGATCCAGAGTCAAAATGCACTTCTTTTATACAGTATGTGATCACAGTGTAATGTTTCATAGTATGGGCTTGTACTGTTAATGGATAACAATAATAACACCTTACCTGTGGTTGTGCTGATTCCAGGTCCAGATGCATTTTTCTGCACACCATAAACTGTGAAGAGGCAAATGTGACATTTAGACAGTAATGCATGATTCCTCCAAAGTTCATAGACCATATTTAAACCTTTTTTATGAGTAAAACTAGAATAACAATTCAGAAACAAAATCAAAAGGTTGTTAAAGCTTAATACATAATACATTTTCATATTTATCAGATGATTGGCAGAGATTCCATGCATAATTTTTGTTCTTAATATTGAATATTGTTGGCATAAATATACTGTTCATTTGTAAATACGTTTTTTTTTAATATAAGCCTTTTGCATCGTAACTCTCATTTTGTATTCAACTTTATTCTGGCAATTATTTTAATTCTCAAAATTAAATAACTATAGATCCACTTCTCAGCCCAACGTTGGGCGCTGTAGTTCCCGGATGTCTCCTCTGGGGATCAATAAAGGATTATCTTATCTTATTTAAATGTATATATAATGCACATATTTGATATTTTTCTGACTTAAAATTTTTATGCCCTATATTTCTCCATGCTTCTCTCTGTATCAGAGCAACTGTAACGCCCTAATTTCCCCTCCGGTTTAAATAAAGTATTTCTGATTCTGATATACATGAATGCTCTACCTATCTGTGTGCTGGATGCAGTGGGAGAGAGGGGAGCGGGGCTGGTACCGGCCAGGTTATTCTGGAGGCCATACACAGGAACTGGGAGAGAGAGAAAAACAACATGGTGGTCTATACTGTCAGTGACATGTTGAGGATGTGAAATCCCAGAGGGCCAAGACATGCCAGGAAGAGGCTCACCGGTGCTGCCAGCAGAAAGTCCTCCGCTCATAGAGGGAGAGCTGAGCGTCAGGTTGTTCTGAAATCCTCCTGAAAGTTACAAAACAGAGCAGTCTTAATTTTCTATCACAGCTAGCAAAAAAGGAAAATTAAAACTACATTCACCACTTATATGTAGCAATATCACAACCGCCGGTTGTAGTCATGTTATTGGTAGGCCTTTTAATGTCTCCCTTATAGTTGTTTATATCTCTCTTTATTTTTCTGTGTCTCTTTAAAGTTGTTTTGGGTTAGGGCTAGGGTTAGGGCTAGGGGCCCCATGATCTCTTTAGCCCCGGGGCCTGTGCCTGAATAACCATATAGACTAAATGAACATAAAAAAGAAATATATTCATGTCAACAACCTTTTCTATAAAGCTGTTGCGGGCTATAATTCTCGTTGATGTCTGCTTTCAGTTGAATATTAATAATATGATTCTGATTTCATGTTACATATCTTCCCAACAATGTCACTTAATCACATTTTTTTCTGTATGTCACCATGTAACAAATTTACCAATTTACCCAGGTTTTCATGAAAACTAAATCAATTTCTACTCAAGCACAAAATATTTGACACTCAATATCATCTTCTTTTTTTTCAGAGGATATCCACAGACCTCAGTGTGAAGAGTTTTCAGTGAAACTTTCTTTTAATAGAAAATTTCCTTACTCCCTATTATAAGTAAACAGGTCATTTTTTTCTAGAAAACCACATAAAAAAACAGCATAGGTAAAACCAAAATGTGCTTTTTGTTGAAAACTGCAATAATTTCCTCTGGCAGCAGGTAGCTGAATTATTGGTTGCAGTATTGGTGACGTATGACTGACCTGACTGGTAAAGGGTGGAGGTATTGGACAGGTTGTTGTGGTTGGTGTTGTAACCGTAGCTGCTGCTCACACCTCCAGACCAAATGCTGCCGTAGTGATCTGTAAGAAAAATAGAGCACAGACAAGTGAAGGATTTAAAATATATGATTATTTCCTGTTTGCGGTTGAGTAATGTGAGCTATGTTCTGCAGCGGTAACAGGTGGGACAGCTGATTGGTCGAACCTGCGGTGGAGCTCTCAGACAGGGTTCTAGTTTCCACGCTGCCCTTCTTGGGGATGGGCAGCGTGTTGTTGGGGGACTGAGTCGGGCTCGGGCTGGTGCTGGTGGAGCGGTTTCCTCTCAGCAGGCGCTTCACATCATCCAGCTCGGTCCCTGCACAGCAGAGGTAGCAGAGGGCATCAAACAGAGGACCGCTCTGTCACATCCAGTTACTTTTTACTTCAAATTCAAACCGTTAACATTTCACAGCATTCTCCCAGTGCATGTGAGCATAAAAACCATCAAAGTTCTGTGATATGAATTAATTTTAGAGGATCAGTTATGTAGAAAGAACATAAATATGAAAAAAGACGATAAAATGATCCGATTTATAACCTCACTAAACTTTTCCTATTGAGTTTATGGTCTCAATGTCTTGTTTCAAGTCCTCTTGAATACAGCATGATGTTCATTATGTAAATTATGATCCCAGTCTGAGTAAAATAGATAATGAAGCAGGGTATGCTTTAGGGCGTGGCTAGATTATGATCAAAAATTGTTCAGCGTTTGGTTGTACTAAAAGACACCCTAAGAAGTCAGTTCATTGTTTTGTACATTTTGTTAAAAACCTTGTTGCTAGCTAAAATTTGCATCCCAATTACTATCACAGGTTTGTTGAATTACCGCTAACAGCACTAGTATAAGTATAAAACTTAGTGTGTGTCAATTCCTTGATCCTTTCCTCTTAACCTTCTTGTCCAAATCACTTCTGACTCTAACAAAACGAACATGTTGGCAGGTAAAATTCCAAACACACGCCTTCAAAACTGTAATCCTCAAACCAATTGGTTCCACTTCATGTGAACAGATTATGATATGCACAACCATAAAGTCTTACTCACAGCCTCCTGTAGGAGAAGCACTCTGTAGCCTGGCTCTGATTTCACTCTCTAAACACAGAAACAAAAATCATTTCAATTCATTATTTCTTCAACCTGTTTTTAAAAAAAACAGCAAAGGTCAGAATTGTATTTTTATGTGATTATATGTGATGTTACTGTCCCTTTAAGTGTCGTGTCAGAGCTGTTAGTGTACCTCTGCTCTGCGCTCTCCCTCTGGTGGCAGAAGTAGAACTAGTAGTAGTTGAACTTGATGTAACTAAAAGGTAAAAAACAATTAATTCATGACAGTGTGAAAAAACAAATAATCTGAGGGTATAATCTGAGATTAAAGCAAAATTTACCATACTCCTTCCTGTTGTACTCTGGGGACGAGTTTGTGCTTGAACTCTCTGAAACACGGTCACAAAATAAAGGTGTCATTAGCCTTAAGTTGATTTTGTTGTACTATTCTGATAATCGTATATCACAGTATCACAGTTTTGTGAAGCAGCATGAATGACTTACCGTCAAAGACCTCTGAGAGAACTCCTGTCATGCTGGTCATGCTCTTCCTGTCTTTTGGAACAGGTGAATACGTGACGGCTGAGGACGCTCCTCTCTTGGCTTCCCCAGATCCTCCTGAACTGTAGCTGCTCTTCGTCACTGTTGAGACTGTCACAGCACCGAGACCCCCCTCTCTTTTCCCCTCCCAGCCACCACTCACAAAACCAGAAGACATGCTTGAAGAACCCCCTCCAGCAGCCCTAAACTTTGCTGTCACCGAGCCCCCCGAAGCTGCAGAACCACCTCCTCCTCCTCCTCCTCCTCCTCCTCCTGAACTTCCTCCTCCTGCTGAGCTCCCGACAACTACCAAACTTCCTCCACTTGCTGAACTCCCTCCACCTGAGGAAACAGCTGAAGAAGAAGAAGAAGAAGACGCTCCTACAGAAGTGATGCTGATGCCTCCAGATCCACCAGAGCTGGTAGCATGAGAGCTGCTGGATGTGATCAGAACTGAGCTGCTCGTGCCTCCCGAGCCTCCTAATGCAGCTCTTCCACCTGACCCTCCTGCAATATTATCACCTAGAGGAAATGAAATGAAAGGAGAGGAATATACCACATCATTATGTTAAATTATAGTGATCTGTAAGTAAAATGTTCTCATCACTTAAAGGCACATCTAAATAAAGCCCTCCTCAAATACTCACTGACATTACCCGCTGGTGCTTATATCTAATTGCTTACGTTTCTACAAGACATGGCAAAGTTTAAATTTGACCTATAAAGTGAAACCCCCTTTTCACTTTTTTCTATCAAATAACATTCCTTTGGTAGGCCTCTGCTCGCCTGATAGTGTGCCTGAACATGCATGCTGACACATTACTCTATAACATTAAATACTCTTTTATGAGAATCATGTCTGACATATATAATATATAGGTGCTGCTGCTGCCTAAGGTAATGATCTCTCTTGTCTAGTAAAAATGATAAACTGACACCTGAAAGTTTAGACGCAGCCTCTGGCTCTTTGTCTATCTAGCACGTCAATATAAAATGCCTATCCCAACATGTAAAGCTGTATTTATTGATTAATTTGACACTAGGGGGCAGTGAAAACAGTCAGATCAAGGTGAAGTTGGTATTGGCTAATATGTTTGCAAAAATGCCCTTGTTTACACATCCAGCAGACAGAGCAGCATTAACATTCAGTTGAACAAATACGAGTCAAATAAAGAATAAAGAAAAAAACAACGCTCTTTAGCAGCTGAATGATTTACTATCCTCATGAGCTAGCAACTCGCCTACCTTATTCAATCCTTTGTTCTAAGGTGGGCAAGTAACTAAGTTAATTTATCTTATAGTTATTTTATTTTTTATTTTAGCTTTAGCTTTATTTTTACTACTTTACTATTCCCACTACTTATGGAAGCTATGCTTATGAGAGCAGTGAGACTTAGCCAAACAATTAGCTAAAGATGCTAAAACACACAACGATGAGCTAAAGATGCTTAAAACCTAAAACAAGGAGCTAAAAATGCTTAACAAACTAAAAATTATCTAAAGGTGCTTAAAATCCAAAACAATGAGCTAAAGATGCTAAAAAACAAAACAAAACAATGAGCTAAAGATGCTAAAAAAAATGAGCTAAAGATGATAAAAGACCAAAACAATGAAATTATGCTAAAAAAAACCCCAGAATGAGCTAAAGATGCTAAAAAACAAAAACAATGAACTAAAGATGTTAAGAAACCAAAGCAATGATCGTAAGATGCTAAAAACAACAACAACAAGCTAAAGATGCCACAAAACAAAACCTATGAGCTAACAGTGCTAAAAGCTCAGAAGAGGCAGTATCAGCTGTAGGTTTGTCACAACAATTGACCCCTTTCACATTACAAAAACTAATTTGTGCCATTGTTGATATGAAAACTTTTGAATAGTGCAGCTTTAACCTACCACTCACTCAGGGCAAAACTTACTTTGTGATGTCAGTCTGGTAGTTGTTACTGATTTTGTGACCATATAAATAATCATGTAAAGTGATTATTCTATTTGTTAACCATGTTGCCTTCGAAGGGAACGACTTTTGCTTTGAAAAAGAAAACTTCGAAATGAATCCATTACATTGTATCACAGTGTTTTGTGGTGAAAGCAGAAACCTCACCTAATAAACCAAATTTCTAATGTGGAAGAACCAAGCCTTCATGCTGTCACCAAGCTAAAACCGTACAGTGTTAGAGCTTATAAACACCTGTCGGATCTTACCTTTGCTACTTCCTCCAGCGACTCCACCTGAACTGAGAGTCTGGGCTGTAGTTAGATTATCCATCAAACGCTAGCTGTTGCAAAAAATAGAGCATACACATATTCTTATTCAGTATTTGAGAGAAAAAAGACTCGTAGGCTACTGTGTATAATAAGAAGGGCTATAACTCTAGAAAGGTAGATTTTCATTACATTGTACTGGAATGTTATTTTTCCCTGAGGCCGTATTTGCCGTCCTTTTGAACAGGTCATATTTTTCATTCTGTGTGGTCATATTTCTTTCCTTTGTAGCCCTGCCTCCTGAGAAAACGGATCCAACATGCCGCTGATTTAAAAGGTTCACTTCACCTGCAGCTGAATGAAAAGGGCGCAGCTCTTTGTTCACTTGATGAATGTGACTTTGCTTTTAATCAAAGCGACCAACAGTATGACGGTAAATCTCTACAGAAAACTCAGGTCTGAGGTTTCAGTCGTAGCCGGAGGGAATGACATTAAATCTTTGTCCCGGGGTCTTACAGGTGGATTGAACCTTTAAAGGCACGTATAGACTCTGTCAGAACACAGAGATACGCTGACATGAGCAATTTTGTGTCATCATGACATCCTGTCTGGGGAAAAATCCCCCCAAATACCACAAATTATAAGTTATATTTGGACATCACAAACAAAGTTTAATTGTTTTTCTCAAAAATTATAAATAAAAAGTTTTTGACAGAATTCTTTTACACTTGTCTTGTGGATTATTTTTTCATTTAAAGTGTAACTGCACCCACAGGTCTGACCATAACTCCACCCACTGCACAAGTTTGAAAAATACTCAATGTGGGCAAGGGGCTGAGAGGGGGAGGGTGTGTCCTCCCCTGGGTGGAGTCCCCTGAAGAGCACGGTAGTGTGGTGGAGGACCGGGGTGGTCCCGAGCACTATCAGTTCGAGGCGTTTGCCCCATCTAATGCCTGAAGCCGGAGCTTTCGGAGCCAAGACAATGCAAGTGCACATGCCCGACAGCCCTTAACGTTCCTTTTTTTAAAATAAATGTCATAATGTAACTTTGTCCCAAACGGTTGCCTCTATGTCACCATCAGGTGCAGGGCTGATTTAAAACAGTAGATGGCGTGTATGAGCCATTGCCAACCCATGAAATGCTGAATTTGATAAATTTGGTAAGAATGATCAATACTTACTCCAGCATTGATGTGTTTCATCACAGTACAGCAGTATAAATTAGATTACAGCTCAAAAACAAGGCCTCTGTGAGAGAAAATATTTACATTGTAACTTTTTGTTTGTAGAAAACAGAGACAAATTAGTGCAGTCTATGTGTCGCTTTAAGCCCATTTATGTCAGTTTGGATATGAGGTTTGTTGGGGTAGTTGTATGCACTGCTGGCCAGTGTCATTCTGCCTCTGGGGGGCACTAGAGTCCCAAGTTTTCAAATTTCACAAGGTGGCTTTAAATAGTCACAATATTGGTAGTTTTTTTCACCTGATAGCAAAAGCTTTATGGCAAGAGGACATGAAGCAGCACAGGATTTAGTTCATAGGCACAGATTGTTGAATTCATTGAGAGTGTGACATAAAAAAAACCCTTCAAAGTCTTTAAAATCAACTGTCAAACAAAACTCCTCTCTCTAACATCTTCTGTTACACTAAATGTTAGCGTTTAGCACGGTCACAAAATGATTCCTAGCGGCTGAACAGATATAATGGTCATTCTTTATAAGACACTGATAAAAAGATTTTTTAAATTGTATGTTTATTTTGTAAAACAAGAAATAAGATCAGTAAGTTTATAGATTATTAATTTTGTAAATTATTATAAATTAATAAACTAAATGGTTGAGCTGCCAAATTGTAATCATTATTTCAACCAGTCCTCCAACCCAAACAATCAAATAAAGGCTTATTTATTAGTTCTCTCTTATAGGGTCACAGAAGTTGTTCTTAAATAGGTGCCGCTAGCTTTGTCAAGCAACATGTTTTCATACCTAAACACTACTGCGCAAACAGGTGAGGCATGTTGTGAAACTGGGCTGTTGTTTGGTTATGTTCTGGCATCAACAATACTTGGTTACGTTTAGAATAACGACTGTAATTTAACCTATTTATGCATTTATTTATTTATTTTTTCCTGACTTACTTACTAGGGAAGGGGAAAAGTAGGGGTTAAAAAAATCACAATTATGTTGGTCAATACTTTAAGTTGTTATGTTTTAGCATCATCATTTCAGTTTTAATCCAAACGGTATGACCATGTATTGTTTCTTACAAAAAATATTTAACCTGCAATCCTTACCAAAAACAAATAAAACAACTGGTCACAAAAAAAGATTGTAATTTGCGTTTAACTAAGTACACTGTAAGTTTGACTAAGTACACTGTAAGTTATCATAGTATGTACATGAGTTAAATTAGGCACTTACTGTCTGACAACATTTGGGACAATTTAGGGTTAAACTTGTTTCTCTTTACTTCTTGAGGCCAACGTCTTTAATATAAAACTATTGTGGAATCATTAAAGTGAAACAAATAAAGATATACAATGAGCTTTTGTAAGAGAATCAGTTCTTGCATTTGGCTAATGTAAAGCCCTTTGTAACGTCTTGTGTTGTAATTTTATTGTAACACAAGTCCTCAAGTATTCTACAGTTTATTGGTTTAGTTACATGTTATGAAGCATTTTTAAAGATTATTTCCAGCTGGCCTTTTGGGGATATGTTACCTAACATATAACATATGATATATAACACTGAACGCATTAATTTGCCTCAGGTCTTTTGGAGCTTCTTCCTAGAGGAGGATCTGGGTATATTTCAGCTCTATCATGTTCTATCATCCATGCACTGTTATAACCCCCAACACCAGCCACATGAAGGCAGACATAAGACATGAAACAAAAAGAATGACAGGTGTAGCACAAATTTGAACTTTCCATGTCTTTCATGCATGTCTTTCATGCACAACTTGAAGGAAAATGTAATGTAAACATCAAATTTAGGCTTTGCAGATTATAGAAGTGATGATGTGCTTTACATTATTAACCTGTTGCACCTTTCAAACCTTTTTTGTTTCTGCTGCTGTGATGCAATAACTATATTTCTTGCTGCTAACACAGCTGCCAATAATTCCATTCCCTCAAGCACATTTTTTGTTCATGCAAACATGAAGTTTGCATCCTGATGCTACTAGAAGCTACCTTTTATTTTTATTACTTACACTTTATATTGTTTGTGATAGATGTTTTTAAAGGCTGCTTATCTTTTCTGCACACATATTTCTAATAAACATGTGACACTTCAATTTCCCCGGGTTGTATCAATACATTTGATCTTATCCGATCCTTAATAGTTCCTTAAATTTAACCATTAGCAATAGTGTCTGTGATATCAGGACAACGTATTTTAGCTCTTCTTAACATGCATATTAAAAGTCATTAGCTTTAAAACCAAAGTCTCCAAGTTATGAATTGTTTTGTACAATCTCTACAGACCATATAGTAACTCCTGCTTTAGGAACAGCTACAGATATGCAATATCCATTATTACTGTAATTTACAACTACTACCCTGTGTTTATGATTGATGTTATTATCTTTAAGTGGCATCAGCCTGAAACCATTCATTCATAATTTAATCTAGACTGACACATGCACAACGCCATTATTTAACATTTCCCTGATAAAGAACCATAGAGAGTTTTTCTTACCTTTTAGATCATTTGTGCAAAAATGATCCCTCCCCCCCCTTTATCTCCTATTCACCACAATGCATGTATGAAGTCCAGGTGCTTGCAGGTATACGCTGTGCTGTGCCAGGGGCTTGCATGTGGAGAGTTTATGTATTAGCTTTGTGTGACTCATAGCTTCAGCAGACAAGTTCCAACAAAGTGAAAGGGGCCGTTACTTCAGCCCCCAAAGACACACCGTTCAGACAGTAGGGGAAAAAACAGCCCCGGGCTCAAAGAATGAAAGAGTTAAACACTATTATAAAGAGAGTAAAAGTGATTAAACAAGCTGTTGCACTACTCATTTAGTATTTCTGTGGTTTGTTTCTATACATACTTTTGTTTTCAGGTGGGAAATTCAGTGAAAATGCTTTATGAGTCGTAACATTAAAAGAATGTGACCTTGACCCCTGAACTGTACAGTACATCACAGGAAAGTAAGAGTGAAAGCATGTCTTTTAAAGCATGTAGAAACACAACAACTATGAGGCTTCTCTTGTAGATCTATGGTGTTTGTGATATGACAAACTTAAAAATGTTTAAAAGAAAGACACATTTTAATATAAAGTGCATGTAAATTGATTTTTAAAAACAACAAACTTCTACTTGCAAAAAGCTGTTGTGCTGGAAATGTGCTGACTTTGTTTACATGCTTTGGGCTTTACAAAGGCAGTGAGGCCTGACGGGCACGCTGAGCTTTGCACCACACTCCCACCTGAACTCTGAATGCTCTGACAGATTTATTTATTCTCATTGGAACTGACAAATGCATCCTCAATCATTTAAAGTGGCTGTCCAAAACATCCGTACAATTATAATGTAGTATTTTTACATTCTGATTGGATACTGGATTGGATGCTAAGGGTTTTCTTTTGTCCTTATTGGTGTACATCTTTTAATGTTTATGTATATTCACTTAATTATTTATTATTTGTATCGATCATACATTTTTCTCAGCCGCCTGGTTGTGTGGTGGTTAGCACTGTCACCTCACAGCAAGGTCTTGGTTTGAACAAATGGCTGTATATATAGATGGATGACGTGTCTCCATCTACTTTCATTGTTCAAAATTGATGCGAAAATATTCCCCCTGATAGGGGCTGCCATCTTGCGATGGTGACGTCTTTTGGAGCCAGAGGTGGGCAGTAGTGATCGGCGGGTGAAGCTGGCATAGTCACTTCCACTAACCAAAACACACACTTTAACAGCAGAACAGCTTCTTTGTGTTTGTCTGAGGTTAACGTTGACAGATATGGAAACTTCAATGACTGTAGTGATTGTTTTTGTTACGTCTCCTCTCGTCGTTCGTCCTCCAATCTGCTAATCCGGAACAGATCGTCTGCAGGAGCCGTATTGGTCAACAGAGCTGTCAATCATCCTTTTTACAGCATCAAATAACTAATTAAAAATAAACTTGTCAGAAAAATGAACACTTGGACGTAAATCAGCATGATAAGAACTAACCATAATGACAGAAACCATGTTTGAGAAAAATGTATTATTATTACTATTTTTTATAGTTTGACCCATGTCCCATCTGTTAACATGGAGGAGGCGGGCTTTATGACATACAACAGCAAGTCAGCAGGGGCCGCTTGAAATGTTTTTACTTCACTTTTAGGGAGCTGTCACGTCGTCCATCTTTTTATACAGTCTATGGTTGACTGGTTAACTGACTGGCTGATCTGGGCCTTTCCGAGTGAGTTCGATGTTCTTCCCTTCCCAGGTGGGTTTTCTTTTACCCACCCAGACGGATGACCACCATATGTCTAGCAGCGGGCTTTGTGTAGAGTTAACAAAATACTCTTTTCAATATTGTCCAGACAGTTAAGTGTCACCCAACTTTTATCTAACACAGGCCAACTGCTTTGAATCCACATATCTTTGATTTAGCATTGATGAGGTGGCAGAAAGTGTCTGTGGCTACAGTGGCTGCAGAGCTCAGGTGCTGCTACTCCACCGTGTTCACCAGCTAGTTGCTAGCTTTTCTGCTGCTTTGTGCTGTTTATCTGAACTTTTTGGCGAGTTTGAGGAAAGTCACAGGCTGTTAAAACAATGACACGAAAGATGATTTAATATTTCGCCCAATTCAAGGGAAACAGAGATGATAATTAACCTCAGTGTACTTGTTATTAGTTAGCGCAGCTTCAACTTGTTGTTGCTGGATGTCATGTGATTAAATTTACATTTAAGGAAAGCACAGAAACATTTCCTTTTTATACTTTTCGTTATATTTAATCAGTAGCAACAGTGTCTGTGATATAAGGATTAAACTGACCTTCATTTTTAGGCCTTTATAAACCTGCATATGGATGTTGATGAGTGCACTCTATGCTGGCTCTGGAGCCTCGATTCTTGTCACTCAACGAATAAAAATCTGTAACCTTTTACAAATTAGACTGAAGAGGCCGGAAACAAGCTGACTTTAACATCTACTAAAACAGCATAAAACTTAATCCCATGATGGATGTGTGATCTTTCAGTACAATCACATAGACTGCTTGAACAAGTCTGAAACCATCTCCAATGAAACTAATGTGGAGCACATTTTTTAGTGACACGGACGCGTTTCATGAGAGATAGAAATAACAGAAATAAAATAACAACACGCATCATGTTTTTTCTTCCCTCTGAAGTCAACATTCCTTCTTTGTCTGCTGATTTATTTTTTTACCTCACACCGTCAGGGTGCAGCCTTGCTTTCACTCTTCAGCCTGCTTTTTAAAAAATGCACAGTTCAGGGAGAAATGAATGAGTGGCATGTAGAAAAAAAACACACCTAACGGCTAAACGCTATTAGTCAGGTATGTTTCAGTGCCAGCAAGAGTGAATCCTCACTTACATGCTTCAGGGCCTCCAAGAAGTAGAGTACAGAAAAACATATAACCCCAAGTTCCAAAGAAAACCTAACTGGGGTAATTATAAAGAAGTCTATAAAAATATAGATATATAGATTATGTGAGAGATTTAATAGAATATATTACAAGATCTGCTGGGGTTTAACATTTCTCAAATTCTGACATCTTACACGTCTCATTCAATGGAAACAAAAAATGTTTTTTTTTAACGTAAGAAATAAATTATTTTGAAACCATTTAATGATCTTGACAACTTCACCAAGTGACTAAACTAAAAAAGGATTTTTGAGTGTAGTAAATAAAATCCATGCAAATTGTGTAAATAATACTAAAAGTACATAAGTTAGCAAGTGAAATAATTGCAATGAGTAAAGTTAACCTGCATTACCAAATTATCAGCATTAACCCAAAATAACATAATAAAATCTACCCAAAGATATCGGGCCTGGATCAATGATTGTTCTTGGCTGCAGGTCAGGGTTGGATTAATCGGTGTTTGCCAGTGTCAGTGTGCTATCAGGTTAAAGTTAAGATTCCTGTTTTGCTGTGTATCACAGTGAATGAAAATGTTTATGTTTATTAGTTAGATAAACCAGACAATTTGTAGTCGGCGTGTCTGTATATGACAAGAAATGTTAATTAGTAGCCCTCTCTTGGCGGTTACTCTGGCCGACTTTCCTGAACATTAGTAAGTAAATTAACACGAGCAGGCTAATGTTGTTGATTAGAATTTATTTTTATTTGAGCATCTTAAAATTGCAAAAGGCTGCACGGTGGTGCAGTGGTTAGTACTGTCGCCTCACAACTAGGAGGTTCCTGGTTCAAATCCCGGTGGGCTCAAATTTGCACGAGCATGCCTGGGTTCCCTCCGGGGTACTCCGGCTTCCTCCCACAGTCCAAAGACATGCTCGTTAGGTTCATTGGTGACTGTAAGTTGCCTGTGAGTGTAAACGTGAAAGGTTGTCTGTCTCTATGTGTCAAGAGTTATTATTTCTCATTTTTCTTAAGTAATAAGTTTTGAATCTAATGAGAAATGTGGAGTAGAATGTACCTAATTTATTTAAGTGTATCATAGTCGTTAAATGTAAGTACTATTCACTCAAAACACAGGGTGATATTTACGCAATCAAATAAAGTGCAAATTGTCACCTCAGTTTTATTGAGTAGATTCTATAGGTTGTTTTTTATAGTGTAGGTTACTATCATAGCTATAACTGTGCATCATCAGTGCCAGAAGTATCATAGTCAAAGCTACACAAGCATCTGTACATAATGTTTCTATGAATCATATCTTCACCCTCTGGAACAGGCAAATAGCCAGCCACTGGTGTTTCATGACATCTGTTCATCTGAAATATATTTTGTATGAAGCATTTTTCAATGATTGTGTGTGACTCACTGTTAGCAGCGCTATAATTCCTCCCACACAAGGTAAAGTGGTTGGAGCATTTCCAGGAGTGTTTTTAAAGGAAAGGTCTGCTGTTGTTCATATTTTCAAAGACTTAATAAATGCGTCCTAGCAAGTACAGGCACTGTAGTTTTTTAGTTTTGTCTCAATCCCAAAAACACAGTATGCTCTGTACACTGCAGTTATAGCACTACATAGAGCACGAAAGTCCATGAAAGTAGTCCCCAATAAATGTACTCGTGTTGCAAAAACCGTCGCCTCACAGCTTGAAGGTTCCTGGTTAGAATCCAGTTCGGACATAGGAGGGCTTTCTGTGTGGAGTTTGCATGTTCTCTCCAGGCCCTCCAGCTTCCTCCCACAGTACACATAGTTACCTGTTAGGTTCATTAGTGACTTTAAAATTGCCTGTAGGTGCGACTGTGAGCGTAAAGGTTGTCTCTTTCTATGCGTCATCCCTGCCTCTTGCCCAATGACAGCCGGGATAGGCAGGATAAGCGGTATAGATAATGGATGGCTGGATATACTTGGGTATATGGTCGAGGGTATTGTTGGCTTTGCTCTTCATGCAATTTGTTTGACTGATGTCAGACAGAATTGCCAACTTGTTACACTCCATTACCAACTGAGTGGAGTGGACGGATTTGAAGGTCTGGAATCATCAGGCACAGAAAAATACAGACTGATAAAGCCTTTTCTTTGTCTTTTGGGGCAGGTCAAAATCAAGCTTTAAGTAATATCAAAGAGTGGCTCAACTCAGGTCTAAAGTTTTCATAAGTGATTTGCATGTCAACGATGTCATGTTACAACTGACCGAAAATGGCATTCCAACAATTTCCTTTTAGGTACTGACTATAGACTAAATATAAATTAAACTTACTAAAGCCAGTGCAGAAGCAATCGTGGAACCCATCAGGCTGACGACGATGTAGCCTCCGAGAGCCACGGCCAACTTTTCAGGGCTTCTAGTAGCCAGCAGTTAGAGATAAAGGACTTTGGTCAGGACTTCCTTTTCTGTGCATTGCTGTTGTTTAAAATCTGACCAGCAACTCCAGAAACGAGAATGGCCTTGAGAGAGGGAGTATAAGGCTGGAGATATACTTGAACAGAACACACCGTCAGCACCGTCCCCACTCTGTTTCTCCGACATGTTTCTCCGGTCTCCATCTATTTTGACAGGCATGTTTGTGGCTGTGCAGTGGCAACAGCACACCGTTCAGATGTGGATAATTGTGGACTTAGTCTATCAGCTAGTCTTCAGAACTTTCTGCTGTTGTTGCATTGTTGCCAAACATATCCTACATATGTAGACATGACATCAGATGCTTCAGTGTTAGCAGTCCACAGCCCTGCTTGTACCAAGTGAAAATGTGAAGTTGAGGTTTTGAGCTTTTAAGTCTGAAGTTAATCAACCCTCACAGTGACCAAGTCAAGTCAAGTCTCAAATCCTAATTATTGTTACTTAAATTCTCAGCTCTAACCTCTGCTGTATAAGTGCAATCCATAGCTGTATATTTCAGCTGGCACGGTGGAAGGAGAAATATAAAAAATCCCATATAATTTCCAGAAAACCACAAATCACAGAAGATCATACATGTTGTGACTGAGGGGAAACTTGTGCGTGCAGTATTTCAGAACAGACATGCCACAAGGCATGTCAGGTGACAGCTTTGACCTTTCTTCCAAGTACCGTGACTACAAGGTTCATAACTCAGAGAAATAAGTGTGCTGTGACTCATATCTTATACATTAAGCATTGATGTAATGGGCAGGTGCTCCATATAGGTCATGAAACAAATATATTCAATTCTATAATCTAATTTAATTTGTATATTTCAGAGTATGACTTACAAGCATCATACAAACCAAAGTGGGATATAACTGGTAAGCTAATACAACTAGCAAACACAATGTGTTGAATGTATGTGTTTAACAAAATGTTTTTCACATATGTAAGTGTGTTAAATACTTTTTAGCCTGTGTTTGATTTGGAGTCACTCCATGTTTTTTTTTAATATGTGTGGAATTTGCTCAGTAATCTACTGACAGATCGCGACATGCCAGGTTAGAATTATAATCAGAATCAGATATACTTGACTTATCATCAGGGGGAAATTAGAACACATTACAGATGCTTCTATTGTAAAGTTTAAATATAAGCATGAAAAAATAATAAGTAGTAGCTAAAAATATATTTAGTATGCAAAATAATTATATTCCAGTATATATATATATTAACAATATGTTTAGAAAAATAGGAAATATAAGTGAAATTATAAATGTACCAATAATATACGCATTAAGAATAAGAGGCATCAGTATAAAATTGAGGCTGTCTCTGAAACAAATAGAAACTCCTCACAGTACATTTAACATAAATGTTGCTCATGTTTTCTTAAGTCAAGTCAAAGTTTATTTCTAAAGCACATTTAAAACAACCACGGTTGACCAAAGTGCTGTACAGGCTTAAAGCACAATATCAAATAAAAGAACCAATATATGTAAAATAAACAATAAAAACACAATAAAATTAAAAGCCAACACAAAGAGGTGGGTTTTACGCAGGGATTTAAACCTTTCGAAGGTCTGAGCGGTTCTGATATTGACAGGCCGACTGTTCCACAGGTTTGGAGCAGCCAAGGAGGTGCTGTCTCCTTCTGGTTTTGAGCCTGGATCGTGGAGCATCCAAGAGCATCTGATGGCTCTGACTGGAGCATGACGATGCAATAACTCAGACAAGTAGGATGGTGCCAGCCCATTTAAACTTTTAAAAACAAGTAATAAAATCTTAAACTGGATCCTGAAACTGACAGGAAGCCAATGAAGAGAAGCCATTACTGGTTTGATTTGATCTTGTCTATTCTTCTCAGTCAGAAGACGGGCCGCTGCATTCTGGACCAGCTGTAGAGACGACTGATCGACACCAACATACAAGGAGTTACAATCTAAATAATCCATATGAGAAGTAATAAACAAGTGAATGACTCTCAAATTAATTTGGAGGAAGATAGGCCTTTACCTTCCCCAGACGTCTCAACTGAAAGAAGCTTGTCTCTGTAACAGAGCTAATCTGTTTGTCAAATTTGAATGAGCTGTCAAAGATCAAAGATTTTTGGCAGAAGGGCGACTGTAGGAAGCTAACGGACCAAGAACACTACTTTATCCAGGAGTTCAGGTTTTCCAAATATGTTTAGACATTTGTTTAGATTATCAGACTGACTAATGATTCGTCGTCTCCTTTATGAATATATTATTTAAAAAAATAAAACAAAACATATGTTTTTGTAACCCTACATGTAACATACATCACAAATCTATTCTCATGTATAAAATTGTTTTATATAAAAAACACGCCCCGGAAGTGTTGTTTGTATCAGTTGTACTTCCGGGTTGACGGTCATGGCGGCGCCCTGGATGCGCTAGTAAGCTATCGATGTACGAACATTTTTGCATCAAAGGACAAACAAACCCGTTAATCGGGGCAGACAGCAGTCATGAAGTTTAAAGATCTGACAAAATGGAACACAAGAGTGTCTGCAGTTTACGCTGTCGGTATTTGGACCATGATAGGTACATACGCTTTCTTCAAATACACAGGACGTTATGAGGACACGCCAGGTGAGTGAGAATTAACTACAACCAGAGACTGTAACGGTGTCTAACTATAAATTACAGCAACAAATGATGTAAACGTAAAAATAATGTGGCACGCAGTTTATTCTGCTAGGTGGGAGTCGGCACTTAGCCTACATCTGTATTTAAAAGCAGTGTTATTGCATTTGGTGTGATATATTTCCATGTTTAACAATTTAATAACACAACTGTCACCTTTAACCAAACTTCAAACAAGTTCTTTTCAGTGTCTTATCCGCCGTCCACTATTTTTTTTTTTTATCAGTGGTGATCTCACATTATGTGCAAGTCCTTTAACCTTGCTTTTTAGGCATCATTGCTTATCCATACAACTGTCTACAGTGTTCAGGATGCTGCTTTATCAGAATAGCTCTTCTTCGCACTAAATGAAGTTTAACTACAGCACTGCTTCCTTCAAAGTAATACAAGCAATGTTGGAAAAAATATATACAAATTGACAACTTACATATGATACTAAGTTTCATAAAAATATAACACAAAGTCTCATGCAAACAAAAATACCATACTTAATTCAGTGACTGCCCACTTACTTACATGTATAGACTAAAAATGACAAAATAGATAAAAATTCCAGTATTAATGGAGGAGTACAAGGCATGTGAGCTTTGACTCTGTAAATGGCGTCAGTCAGACAGACATTGGCCATCAGAAACCAGGTGTTTACCTTAATTTTTTAAAGTGTATTGAATGATTAAAGTAAGCTCCAAATCAATAAGCTACAAACATTACAATTCTGCTTGCACGTTATTTAAATAATATGATGGCTTATTAAAATAATAACACTGACCATTTTATTAAGCACTTTAACTTTTTAAAACTTGTTTCTGGTAATATTTATGTACCCTTTGAAATGCAGGACTTTGACTTGAATTTGGATAAGAAACAATTTTATTTACAAAAATGATATTTTTGTGTGTTGTTTAATATAAGATCTGATTATTTTAGCTAGTGACATTCATTTAGATTTGGGCTAACTTTTTTGTTGGATATCAGTCATAACTAAATTCAAAAAAATATTGTTTACACCCCCACCCCCCTTTTACATTAGTGAAAAAAAAAGAAGAAGAAGAAGAGGAGGTTCAACAGCCAGAAGATCCAAATCAATTCGTCTACAAGACAGCTCACACCAAGACTGTCATTGTGTACAAGAAAGACTTTGTCCCATACAACACAAGGATCTACAACTTCATCAAATCCTTCAGCAGTGAACCTGGGACTAAAGACAGTGATAAGTAGCTGGAGCAGTGCAAAGGATGATGGATGATCACTGTTCACTCGTGAAGAGAAAATCTTTATGATGCACTATGAATTTGTTTGTTTGTTTGAGGACACTTTTATGATTTGTGAAGAAAGTTACCTGGCTGGTATAACTGTACAGGTCTTGGATGGTAATGGACTGCCAGAAATGTCAGAAAACTGTCAACAAAATTTCGATATAATCCTGTCAGCTTCATCCTCCCTGTTGTCCACAATACAAGGTTTCCACAACCCTTAATGATGTTAAAATAAAGACATGTTTAACAAACTATATGCTCAGTTTTCCAATGGCTTAATCTCTTCATTTACAAGTAATTTATAAAGAATAATGAATATATTAATTGTTAAATCATGTATTCCATCTTTTTTTAATAATAAAATAGCACATTTTCTTTTGTTGATTCAGAGCAATTGGCAAATTTAGAAAATAAGATAACACATAATAAATGTTGTTGATGAATAAATATGATGTTGCTTCAATGTGTTCATAACAAAATTAACAGTTGTAATGATCTAGGGCATAAAGAGGTCCTAATAATTCCTGCTCTGGAAACTTAAAATGTATATCTGAATTTCTCAGCTTCATATTTATTTATTTTATTTTATCTGCCTGTCTACATTTGGTATGTCAATAGATCTCCTGTTTTACACTCCAGTCCAATAGGGGGCGGTTGTGCAGTGAAAGCTAGTTTGCCAGCCGCTAATTAAATTAAAAGATGAAGAATAGATGCGCTGCGTGTTTCAGCCGCGAGAGGGCGACAACATCCCGTCATCGCCGCGAGTCGGAAGTTGAGAGAGCGTGCTCCCTAACACAACCAAAACAATGAAAGCTATCATTCAGAGGGTCACCAAGGCGAGCGTGACAGGTAAGCGGCTGTTTGTACTGAGCAAAGCTTTTTTCCTTTGACGTCGCTAAACCGACGCTAACGGCTATCTTTCATTCATTAGCGTCGCTGCCCACCATACATTTAAGCTAACCTAGCTGGTGTAGCATTAGCACTCCTAGGCGTGTCTCTGACTGGAGTCCAAACAGAGCTCTTCTTGTTGTTTGTTTCAGCTCGGAGGAAACTAGCTGAGGTTATTTCACAGCGCAGATGATTAATGTGTCCTCTGGATGTCTGTGGTGCTGACAGCTGAGTGGCAGCCCGGACTGCCGGCTGAGTGATGTCATTCAGTCTGTCACCTGTCAGTCTTGGCTGCTTGTCACTTAATGGCCACAGAAACCAGTTCACTCACTTTTCATTTGTTTTTTCTGCAGTGGGAGAAGAACAAGTGAGCTCAATAGGACGGGGACTGTGTGTGCTGCTGGGTATATCAGTGGAGGACACCCAGAGGGATGCTGACTACATGTGAGTGTGTGTGGTGTGTGGGATGGGGGGGGGATTTGAAGTCACCCTTTAAACATGTGTGTCAGAATTAGTTCATGTTACGTGCAGAACCACTCTGGCGAGTTTTGAATAAATAACTAATAAATTCTAAACACTTTTCAACAATGTGCTTTATTGTTTCCTGTGACAAGTTGTCAGTACAGAAAAGCTAAAAATAGCCTCCCCATTTTATAGTTTGTCCACTGGAGAGCACTGGCAAGTTTATTTTTAACTTCCATTTAAGGTATTTTTAGACTTGGACCTATTTAAAGGTCTAAATTACTATCAGGTACATAACATTTTGGAATTGCTCCAGAAGAGTGTCTAATAACATCACATAAATGATCCCTACCGAGTTAAACTCTTTAAAAGACAAAGATGAATTTTTTTCAAAGCCACCAGACTCCAATGACAAACGCAGTTATTTCTGCCTTGACACATATATTGTTTTGCATCCTAATTAACCATTACAAACATCAAAGTAACACAAGACTTAAAACAAACTTAGCAATAGTAGACAAGAAACCCCGTGGTTCTGTTAGGTAAAATGATGGTTTTTGTCTGTGGAGTCTGGTAGCTTTGACAGGGACCACTGTGAAAGCTGTTTTTTTTTGTTTCAAGAAAGCATATTAACTTTACAGAAAGGTCTATCTCTGTATGAATCCTCTCCATAATGTTTTTTAGCCACTTTTTAACAACTCGAGCCTGTCACAGGAAAAAACAAGCACTTTTATAGAATGTACCTTGATCAGGTGCCTTTTAGTGTCAGCCATAACAACCCACTTCGCAGCTGCCAGCTGAAGCAATTTACTGAAACAATTCCCAGACTTTTTATACTTATGTCATTTAGACTAAAAACTAAAACTAACGAACAGAAGCAAAGTTGCATCGCCACAAGACAATGTTATAATTCTCTCCAACTAGTTTGATCCTTATTGTGATGGATAACAACTCAGCCAAGTTCTGAGTTGATTTTCATGTCCTGTCATGAATAGCATTCATTGCCTACCTGAGTGAAGGAAATCAGTTAATAAACTTGTGGTATGCTCAGAAAATGTTCAGCATTATTGGCTAAAAGCACACGAAAGTCCAGTGTGGTCCCTTTTGATACAGGGCTGTATGTTCTCTGCCAATATATAGACCAGAGTGATTGTCACTTTTTGTGCTTTGTGATGTTGATTTTTTTCTTGTGTGTTTTCAGAGTACGAAAGATCCTGAACCTGCGGCTGTTTGAAGATGAGAACGGGCGAGCATGGACCAAAAGTGTCATGGACCTGGACTTTGAGGTGCTGTGTGTGAGCCAGTTCACACTGCAGTGTATACTGAAAGGCAACAAGCCAGACTTCCACTCAGCCATGCCTGCAGAGTTGGCACAGCCCTTCTACAACAGCATCCTGGAGAACATGAGGAGTTCCTACAAGCCAGAGCTCATTAAGGGTGGGTGAACCAATGACTTGGCCATCTTTACAGCCCACCTTTTAAGCCCTGCAGCGGCGTGTTGTTGCTGCTGTTGGGCAGCCAACTCTGCTTCGACTTACAAAATTCTGAGTCAGTTACAGTCCTACTATTGTCACATTTTGTCAAATCAGTTGATACATGTTCCCAGTGATTCTTAAACATTTTTAATGTCAGCCAAGGTTAGATATGAGTACCTGAAAGGCATTGTTTATTTCTGACAATATGATTGATTTAGTTGAACAATAAAAATAATTTAAAGGGTCATTGTGAAAAGTGCAGTGGTCAAAACGAGAGGCCAGCAGAGTCCCGGGAGATTTGTGGACAACATTGTTAAAAAACGCTGGTTTCTTCACAGCTACTTATTTCTTAGCTCATTAAAAACAAAAGTGTTGAGGGTCACCGTTATCACCCCCTATGTAACTGCCTGTATTCATCCCAGTGTAAGGTTATGACTCTAAGGGGGGTGGTAGATAGGGATTATTGGTGCTGTGACACCATGGCGGTGACGGTGGCAGTGAATCAGGTCAGCCCACCGGGGAGCAGGTGCGGAGAACACCTTGTCCCAGCAAGGGAGGCATAAGGCTTCCTAATTAGTCCCCCCCTCCAGAGAGGAAATATGATGACGCAGCTCTTTTCCAACGCGGCCCACGGCTTCATTGTGCAGATGGTGTCATTAATCTCGCGGACCCAGTGGAAGAAAGGAGAACATTTAAGTTGAAACTTCCTGTCCTCCTACAGCCACTTTGTCTTTTGTCCCCAATGTCTCAAGGTTGCATGTTATCCTACATCCTAATGAACCATTGATCGCCGATGCCAAATAAAATACACTTGTGTTTCAAGCCAATTAAGATGTCAAACTTTAGTCTTAAATTTTTATGTACATTTCTCTCTCTTTATGGCTTATAAAATATCTCTGTTTTTGTCTTTCATCTTTCTAGACGGGAAGTTTGGTGCCTACATGCAGGTCCACATTCAAAACGACGGACCTGTTACCGTCGAACTGTCGTCACCTACTGGTCCCACTGATCCCAAACAGGTATGTTATTCCTCATGAAGGTTTGATGAAGTTTTTTTGTTAAAGTCTCAATTCGATGTCCTACTACTCGCGAATACAGAAGTATCTAGCAAGTACCAAGTTATATACATTGTGAAGTCAATATGTAAAATGCATTGGTTCTCATCTTACTCTGCCACTGTAAACAAAAACATCTGCAGCTCTTTACCCAGCTTGATTTCATGTAGAAAGTGTTTCTCTACTTTTCAGGGAGTGATTGTATTTCTCCTTTGTAACCACTAGGTGGGGATGTTTACTCTGTTGTCCTTCTTGCTCCTCTTGTTACATGTACAACGCAGCTTTTTAAATGTCTTATAATTTGAGTTAGAAACATGGATTTTCCACTAACACTCACTACATCTGGATATTGTTATGTAGGTGTAAAACAGGCATCACATTTTGAGTTCAAACAATAGTAGAGTTTTTATATAGAAAAACTATAAGAAACCTAAAATATGAAAATCCCCTTTCCCACTGGTAAAAAAAAACGCTAACACACGGCTTTTTTGCTTAGTGGGAAAGGTTACAATCAGCATTCAGACCAGGGTCAAATGACTCTGCAGTAGACCCGGGTAATCATCGCCTTGGCTCGGATCGGCATTGATGGGAACACAAAACCTGTGTCAACATGCTAATCTCCTATCCCTTTCGTGCGCAATGCTGTGCTCCATCGGTAACTTCTGCGACTCCCTTTCATCTCAGCTGCCGTCTCCGTCCAAGAAGCGCTTGAACATCGTTCAAAATTTGTCGGCGCCGAGTTTGATAAACAGACTGAATGAGTAATAGATTCAATAAAGACCTAACCACTGTAACATCCTCACTGTTTACTAACCCTGTTTCTGGCACATTTGTGACGTCAGACGGTGACGCAGCAGAAAAGAGACCAAAAACAGTATACTACGCTGGCAATGGGAAAAGAGACAATCGGCATTTATTAGCGAGTCTTCCCAGGTCTGAGAAACCTGCGTCAACACCCTAATTTTGGAGGGAAACAGGTATAAAATGATTCTAATAAAAAATTCTTTAAATTGGTTGTTAACTTAAAGCTGCTGTGAGGAACTTTTGGTTTGTGTTGATTATGGCGCCCGCTGTGGACAAAGCCGTACCTCTTATCTCTTTGCTGATTTGTCCTTTACATGCTCAAGTGGTGGTTTTTAACAAATGATCTTGTCCTGCTTTCTTTAACAGTCTTATGTATAACTCACTTTAAAGTTTTGCCCTGGAAAATGTAAACAAAGACGGCGTGCAGTTATCAATCTTGTCACTAATGGTCTGGTTAGGTCGTATAGAACAATCAGAATTAATTTCAGTCTGTTTCATAACCAGTGAAAAACTCCAAATAGTAGCTTTAAGTGCGTTTTACATTTGAAAAACAAATCTGATATATAACATATATACATATCCTGTATCCTTAATTAAAAACATCCAAAATGAGAATCAAAAATATAAAAAAGCAGCTCATAAAACAATTATAAGAGCTATGGTTAACACTTCATGATGTACTGGGAATGCGTGTATTATGAATGTTACAGGTGCGATAATTTGTCTTTTAATAGCAATGAAACACAAGACTGTTTGTAGTGACATGTGTTTCTCATACTAACAAAGTCACATAGAATTATCTAACTCTTTTTCTAACCGACAAATTCTTTTCGGCATATATTGTACATCAGTACGGATGAATCTGTAATGATGTAATTGATGAGTTCTCATTTCTGACATGTCTTTCAAACTCGGGCTGCATAAGATGTGAAATGATTGGAAAGTTTGATTGGAGGGTGATTGGGTGGAGCGTGTTCTCGTGTAAACTCAAGTAGTCTTTGCTTGTATTTATTTAGTTCTCAGTACTGTAGAAATAATCCCTTTAGCAGGGGCAAACACTGCCCCTCACTGTATTGACCAACAAGATCAAGCATTGAGTCTAAACTACGACTAAATAAAAACTGGATAAAAACATTCAGACACAAAAATAACTTAGACAGTGAAAACCAAGCCCTTGCCAAAATCGACGTCTGCCATTGCTCCTCTTCCATAACCTTGTGCAGTGGGTCTGATTCACTGGGTTGTCACTCAGTCAGCCCCATGGCGAAGCTGAAAGCCCGCAATTTGGCTCAGTCCGCTGTACGTCTGTGTGTGTGGGTGACGGGGTGTTACGTGTAGGCATAAGATGATTGGCAGCAGGGGCCCACATGCGCAGGCTTTGGGGAGCTCGCTGTTGCCACTTCCCGTTCACTCTCTGCAGTACCTGTCCCTGTGGGAGCCGACCGGGCCTGCTCTGTGCTCGTGCTCAGTTTAATATGTGTGATGCCTCAGGGTCAAACCAAAACTCCTCCTTTTTTACTGGCTTCTTTTTCTGAGATCAGAAAGGGTTCATATCCAAGCATTTGCACTACATACTTAAAGACGGGTCTGACTGCTAGACTTCTTTACATGGTCTGTTCTTTTGGGGGAAAGGATATCTGTAGTGCAAAAATGTATAATTGATTATTAGATGACTCAATCACCATCCGAGGGTTCTGATTGTTATATGACAAGAAAACACTCTTTTAAAGTTGCTCGATGACTACTTTATTGGCAACCGCCATGTCCACCACGAACACCTCCCACAGGACAAAATAACTTCCGCTGAGACTTCAAAATAAAAGCTTCCGTTTTGTACTCTTGCATATCTGGTAACATTTATTTAGTAGTAGTTTTTTTTTTTTTAGTTAGTAAATGTTGGAACAACAGAATACATGGCAAACAGTATAATAAATACTGTGACTTATCACTGATGATGGGTTGGACTGACCATCAGAACCTCAGAACTAGGGTTGCACGATTATGGCCAAAATAATAATCCCGGTTATTTTGATCAATATTGAGATCACGATTATTAATCATGATTACTACAGCAAGTAGTCGTCGTACAGCAAGCAGGCTCATGTACAGATTTTGCCTTAAACTTAAAATTGTGGGAGTTGGGTGGATATGGTGTGGGGCTGTGCAGTGTGGCTGTTATGGATGTCTGACTTGACGCTGGACAAGTTAGTTGTGTTGCTGTGCAGCCAGACACAGGTTAATGCACTCTTTGCATATCATTTTTTCTTGCTTAAAGTGATAATCTTGAAGATTTTCATTTAAATAAATGAATGAGATGAGGTAACACAATGGTGATTGAGCCTTTGGCCCACTGATGAAAGCCTTTGCATTTGCAGTATATAGTATTATTATGGACTGGGTGTCTGTGGCGACATTTGCGGAAAAAATCACAAGCGGCGCCCAGTTAGTGACGGCGTTTTCCATCACCCAACAGTGGTTGGTCTGCCAGAGAGGGTAAGCGGAGCTAAGCGGCTGCTTTCCGGTTTCTGTAAATGTTATGAGTAAACAGTAATCTACTATGGCTGAACAAACAAAGAAAAGATCGATGACTACAGATACTTAAAAAATAAGTGAAAATCCAAAGAAGATGAAGGCAAACAGTCTAAAAAGGAAAGCGACTGTCAGCGAGGAAAGTCGGTAGTTAAATTGGGAAGTGTAGGGGGCATTAGGGGGCGCCCAAGAGAATAAAACTGAAATCTTCGAGATTGTCAGTTGAACATCACTTGCCCTAAACCCTAAATACCTCCAAACACCCTATGACAAGCTGTTTCAGGGGACCAACTCTTCGTCTTCTGTTCCAGACATTTGACTTTGTTTCTCCTGACCCTCTCTGTTGTTTACTCTTCCACTCTTAACTGCCGCTGCAAGGTAGGCGCTCATCACACATCATACCAGCTCCCCCAAAAGTGAAGCCCAAACCTCTCCACCCCCCCCCTAGGGGAGTGGCTTATAGTTTAGAGAGCGCTTGATTTGACATGCAGCTGAGTTTTTTAAGGGCAGAGCACGCGTTTTAAACATCAATATCGCCATCAATCATGTTTGTTTAATTGTGGGAATCCAAAATCGTGATTAATATTCGATTTACTGTGCAGCCCAACTCAGAACTTTTTGGTATTGACCAAAATAACCAAAAGGTTGAAGGAGTGTCAGTAACTGAAAGTTTGCCTTGATTTTACGTCAGATTTTGTTGACTTGTTTCCATTGATTTGATTTGATTCAAGCAAACTTTACCAGAATGATACAGTTTCTGGGGTTAAGTTCTCGTATAGCTCTGTGTACCGCATCAATATTTAAAAAGTTTTGCTTTTTGCTAAATGTAAAATAGTTTTTAGTATTTTTCCAATTAATCTGACAACATTTTGGATCATCACTAGCGTTGACACACTATTTCTTTAAACACAGAAACCTGGCAGACGAAAGTAAGTCAAAGGACATTTAACTAACTAATCTAATTTACAATGTGTTATTAGGTTGAAACCCTTAGTTGCTTTCCATGTAGAATGACCCTGATTAGTTTTGAGCCATAAAACACAACAAATCTTCGATGTTGCGTCGATGTTGTTTCCATGTTAAGACTTACAGCTGACACGACATAAGCACCTCTGTAAGGCCAAGACTCTGAGCTAAAAGCTAACATCACCAATGGCACTGCTAAAAAGTATTACCACACCCAGCCCCAGAGACAATGAAGGCCTGAGGTATGTTTTCAAGTTCTTTGTCATCCGCCACTCGAACTTCTTGTGAACTGTTTTTTTAAACTTTATTTTCACGTAATTTGTGATCACCCCCCCACCCCCACCACCACACACATACACACTTTATCCCTCACACCAGTTTGAGGGAGACACATTCTATGGTGTAATGTCCCTCCTTTAAAAGATTGTGCTGAACCCTCTCTGTCTGATGTAGGCCTGTTCAAATATTTTGATATACAAAAACATCCCCCCTCCGAGCCACAGTAACACAGTCATTCTAGGGGAGACACTGATGGAGGCCAAATGCTAATTCACTGTTTGGCAGAGGCTCGCAACCAGAATGCAGCGAATCTAGTTATTTAAGTTTTACGTTTAAGCTTTTATGAATCAAACGGTTAATTTGTTAATTGAAAATAAAAGATTGATTGTTCTCTTCAGACAGTTGGGATCGGCTCCAGGCCCTCTGCGGCCTTTAGCAGGATAAGCAGCATAGATAACTGACGGATGAAGGGATGTAGTAGTAAATTTTGTGTATTTAAGCAAATATGTGTGTGTGTGTTTATAGATGTTCTGTGTGGTTTTTTTTCTAAATGTACCACCTTTTGTGTATTGCTGTTTATTAAATTGCTGAACACATAATGGACATAAAACCTTGAATATAAACACTTCTTAGCCTCTCAATAACAGAAACACACCTCTCTAAGCCTCTTATTGCAGCCATGTGAAATAACTTCATACATCCGTCTTCAGGAGTTGATTCTGCTCACTTCCCTGGAACCTGTCCAACGTCCTTATGCTTTGGCTGGGGGCCGGCATTGGCTGCTCTCCCCTTGGTGGGTTTGGCTCGCTAGCCCAAAGGGAGGGATATTAAGCGTCCCTCAGAATTTTAATCTTGTCTGTTTGGGATGTTTTGCTCTGGAGGCCGAGGAGCCGAGGCCAAGGCTGGACATGAGGGATAAAAGGCCGGCCAATGGGCTAAGCTTGGCACAGCAGAGAGATGAAGCAACAGCCAACAGACACTGTCCCTTTCTTTCCATGAATCAGGGATTTAGTCCACTGCAGGGTCAAGCGGCCAGCGAACAATGGTATTATCCAGAGCAAAGAAAATCATCCTGTGGGCATGTTTTCTTAGGAGTCGATGGCAGAGGGGTCCTGAGTTTCTCTGTTTGTTCACCTGACTGTTTGTGCTTGTTGTTTTGGGCTCCAGGCTGCAACCCAACAAACACAGACATTATGTAATGTTTGATCATGTTAGGTCCACTTTATCATGTTGGGATTCAGGGTTTTGAAACTGAACGTAGCATTAGAGTTTAAAATGTTGATGCTTGATGGCAAAACAAAGAATGTATATTCACAGTTTTAAGTTTAAACTCAGGTGTTTAATGTTTCTCTGGTTCTTATGTCTTCAGTGTTATATCCTCAACAAGGCCAGTTCGCCCGGTTTGATACAACAGCATGTAAATGGGTTCAAATGGGAATAACGCAGCATTTTTTGTGCTCTTTGAATAATGTAATGTCTTACGCAATGCTTGGGATTTTTAAGATGACATTTTGTTCATAAATATTTACTCAGCAGCCATAAAAGTTTTAGCATCTGTGTTTACAGGCCTCCTTCAGATGATGGGTAGCATACCTACTTTATCATTACTGTTGTGGTATTTTATGGGCCGTGAAGTGAAGGAGACGGAGACGGAGAAGGAGCAGGTTTGATTGGAGTACTGACCAGCGAGTTGTTTTGAGTGGCACTGAGAAGAGCTATTTTGGAGTGTGAGAGGCAGTGTATGCAGTCGCAACAATAGACTCATTGAAGTGATCATATGACAGCCCAGAATAGCTCCGAATGAGGAGAGAATAGAAGTGATCGTGTATCCACAAAGATCGTTTTGATGTGGGGTGCTGGTCTGTGGCGCTGAAGTGTTTCTTCTTTGTTTATTAATACGTAACGTCATGCATGTTGGGATGTTAACACTGAACATACTGCAGAGGTTGTTGTCTGCTCGTCATGATTCAGCATGTTCATAGTGTGCACCTCAGCGCACATAGCTGTTGTGCCGATGTTTAATATATTTGACAAGTAAACTTCTCTTAAAGGAAGAACAGAGACTTGCACACTAAAGATGTCACACCCTTGGTATTTTATATTTGATTTTTATATTTGATATTTAAAGCCCCCTTGAAGTTGCTTTCAAGTCATAAATATTTTTCAAAAATATGAAATATTCATTACAAAGTTAACAATTAAAATTAAAGTTTGGATGAAGATTTTCTTTGACATTAATTATTTAGCGTTTAACTTTAAAAAACTCTTTAATTTTAATTCAGCAGGATGATGCTGGTGTGGTGCATACATACATTTGTGACATCACCTTTTACCAACTGTGTCAGACCCACGACAGACCATTAGCCTTTTTAATAGAGATATCCACATATAACACTTTAACAAGGTTTTTCATTGTATTGGCTTTTTGCATATTGCTGCACCAGCCTGTGATTTGGGAGGAAGAACTAATGTTAAAATGATGATCTCGAAGATTTTCATATAAATAAATGTCTGTTAAGTCTCTATCTATCGCTGAATGAGGTAACACAATGGTGATTGAGGCTATGGCCCACTGATGAAAGCCTTTGCATTTGCAGTATTACAGACTGGGTGTCTGGTGTGACTTTCGCAGAAAAAAATCAAGTAGTGTCCAGTTAGTGACGCGTTGTCCATCACCCAGCAACGGTTGGTCTGCCAGAGAAGGTAGGCGGAGCTAAGCGGCTGCTTTTCCGGTCTCTGCAAGTGTTGCGACGGAACATTTATCTACTCTGGCTGAACAAACAAAGAAAAGATGGATGACTACAGATACAACTTCAAAAATAAGTGAAAATCCAAAGGCAAAGAAACAATTTTGACGCTTAGATGAAGGCAAACGGTCTAAAAGGAACGCAACCGTCAGCAAGGAAAATCAAGAGTTACAACCGGAGCCAGCCGTGGACGTCACACATGCAACACTGTCTGGATATCTGGGAAGTGTGCCCCAGCAATTACCATTCATCCAATCCAATCGCCAATCATCCACTTTTAACGTTAGATCGGTAGCTTTTATTCAGCTTAAAGGTAATAGGTAGGATGCTCCTAGAAAAATAAAATATAGACTTTTACAAATATAATATAATACAAATCGTCACTTTTGGGTCTCTATACATGGAGTGTTGCATCTATTCTGTTGTTTTGCTTTGCACGGGACGTTCAGGAGGGGCGCTGTTGTGGCTCTCTGAGCCAATCACAGCGTATGGGTGAGTGTGGGAGTGGTTTGAATTAGCATCTGGGCGCCATTCAGACTTGTGAACAGAGCGATGCAGAGTTAGCCTTCTTTTCGCAAAGGTAACCAGCAGCTAGCATGCTAGCGCAAAGGTAACCGTGATGCTGTTGGTGTTAGCTCGGCGGGGTAGGCGTGTTCTCGCATGAGAGAGTGAGAGGGAGCTTCTGGTTACGAAGAGCCCAGGAGGAGGGACCCAGTCTGAATGTGCCATTGACAAAATACAAGGAAAATCCTACTTATTATACCTTTAAGTAAATGTGTGTTGTCTGAATTGGGAAATGGCCATCAAACCTTTGACTATACCATTCTCCTACTGTCTTTCTGTTATAACAATTTGTCTTTTTAAAGAAGCCATAAAGACAAATGAGGTGTGAGTTGCATATCTGAGGTATAACATCAGTAGTAAATGTCAGCTTGTTGCTCTATTTAGGCTCTCTATATGGCAAAGATCAAACTCACAGCTGGATGCATCAAGTTCAGACATGTTTTCATGTTTTCAGGCATGTGCTGAAATAAAAAGGACACATGAGTTGAATGTAAACTAGAGCAGTCACGTGTATGAATTTAACTCATTTTCCTCTCTGGAGACACCTAAATGGGAAATTTAAAGCTGAATCCAAGCTGTTCTATTATTTATTCATGACCTACAGAGAAATGTTTTTGTCATTGCCTTTTACATGATTGTACATGCTAGGCGCACATGACCTGAACTTTGAGATAAAGATTTCCTGTTCCTTGTGTTTCCTCAGCTGTCAAAGCAGGAGAAGCAGCAGCAGAGGAAAGAGAAGACGCGCTCTAAGGGTCCCTCAGAGTCGAGCAGGGAGAAGGGCGCCCAACGTTCCCGACAAGACCACAACGCCAGTAGTGGAGCTGAGGGCGACGTGTCGTCAGAGAGGGAGCCCTAGGTCAGCACGGTGAGGGAGCTTTGTAACACACCAGGTCTCTGCAGGTCCTTAAAACATTACGTCTTTTATTTTGTTAAGAGTCTTACTGTCTCTGTAGGGATTCTTTCTGTAAATTGTCCAACACTTAAAAGCCTTCTGAGCCTGTCAGTGGCGGAAACAAGCTTTAAGTAGACATAATAAGACCGTGTTTATTTGCTTCCTAAGATAGGGTTGCACCCGTTGTAGCCTGTTTTGCTGCTGCTGGCTGAAGCGATCTACTCAAGCATTTTTAAACTTTTTTGCACCCGTGAATCATTAAAGAACAATTAGTTATTAAAACCAATTAAAAGCCAATGTTTTAAAAATATCCTAATTGGTACAGGACATCCAGTTGCTCCGGTAAACTGCTTCAACCAACCTTCTGTAATTGCATCGTAAACCGTGCTTGCAAATTTGCCAGATCAAAGCATGTCCATCAAAAGTGCTTGTTTATGACAGGCTCATATTACTATTGTAAGGGTCCAACAACATTACAAGAAGGATCCTTCTTTTTTCACCACAAACAGCCTTTAGATCACTCTCTGAAAAGCCAACAGATTCCTTTTAAAACAGTAATTATACCATGAAGAACACAGGAGTTGCTGGTCTCCCGCTGCCTCGATTGGCATGTTTTTTGTTTCTCATCCAACACAATATTTGTGTAACATACAACAACACGAAATAGCAAACAAAAACAAACCTTACTAATCGAGGCTTTGATAGACAAGCAATGCGAGGTAAAGTTACTGTTCTTGTCTGGAGCCTGGTGGCTTTGAAGAAAGCCACATTTCAGCTGACTCTCTTTTTCAAATCTTCTTCTTCGGCTCTATCTCTGCAGGGATCCAAATTGTGCCGTTGTCAGTCACTTAGTATAACAATCTTAGCTTCCTGCTGCCAGCTAAAGAAATCTACTGGATTTATATGTTGAAATATCCCAATACAGTAAGGGATACAATTTCTATTACAGAGGAAACTGTCAAAATGCCTTTTAACTCATGAAAATAATCATATCTCAAAAACTTAGGCCCCGTGTCCACATAGCATCTGTTTCTGGCAGAAAAGCGCTGGCAGGGGATGAAGTGGTGAGAGAAAAAACGCTGCACACAGGGTTTGTTTCTATGATAAAAATAAGGTTAAGTTACTACACAAGCTTACAACGCGTAGGGCGATAAAAGCAGAACACTTACCAGCAGCATTTACTGTCCAGCCGATCTGCTCCCCCAAATGGGTTTTTCGGTCTCTATTGCGATACTGTGTGTTAGTCATATGTACAGCTCCGGGTGCACAGAAACAAAACAAGTTGCTCCTCCACGTTTGGTGGTAACCAGGGTGACGACTGGCGCCCCAATCTCTGCTTGATTGCATGAAGCGGCGGCGGTACGACACCAGCGCCTTTCTGAAACGTTCCGAGATTTTCAACTCGAAGCACTCGGGAGTGGCTGCGCAAAAAACGAGTGCTCTGAAGAAAGACGCTGGGTGCAGCACTTTTTCTCTAGGCGCCCGCATACGCTCTGTCCTCATTGGGAACAATTCAAAAAAGACACTGGCACTCAGGTAAAGGCGCTATATGGACACGGGGCCTTAAGAAATATGTGCTTTGGATCAATATTTTGGGTAAATAAAGATGTCATGTATGTTTTATGTGTTTCTTTGTTTGCTTCTTCCATCTGATATTATGACCATTAACTTACACAACCTTTTTAAGTTATGTTTACTGATTTTAGGTAAAATAAAAATAAAAATACAAACACAGGCACTTGCAAATCATCGCTATGGCAGAGTTGTAACAATAACAGGAACTTGATTGATCCTCAAAGGGAAATTCATTGAAGAAGCTACCACACTTTGCTGCTACCAGTTGAAGCGCATGTTCTAGAAATCAATTGTAAGTGTAAAAATTGTAAGTGTTAAAGACAGTTTGACTCTGAAATGTGCAGAAACCCTGAGAGACCAAACACCTGAGAAAGAAACAATTTTCTGAAAATGTACAGCTGTGCCTTTTTGCAAGAGATTGCCCTGGACTTCTTTTTGTATTTTGCATTGTCAACATATTCAGCTGCACACAAAATAGTTCTCTCCCATTTATTATATTAGAGTGTTTTGTCAAGTGCAGTATGGCAGCTTTAAATGTGAGCAGTAGCGTTGACATTCGCCTCGGCATCTCTGTTTTCTCCTCCTCCTGTCTGTGCCTGCTCTGTTTGTTGTTGTTGACACTGCGGTGAAGCTCGGCAACGCTCATGAGAGACAGACCTGTTTGTTTCTCATTTTGTGGTTCATATTGCAGAGATGAGGTTGGGCCGGAGAGAGGAGAGGTCGGGGTGGCTCTTATTTGCCTTCAGTATTTGTTTACCAGTGCAAAAACAGAGGAGTTGTGGGAGAATAGAGATGGGGAGGCATTGAGTCAGCTCCCTGCGTGTCCCTTCTGCTCTCCCTGCTGAGGCTGCTGGCTCCTGTGGCACCGCTCCTCTCCCTGTGTGAACTCAGAGGCAGGCACGCACATTAAAGGATAGAACGTCAAACCAGCACTGAAACAACACTTTAACATAACAGCGTAAAAGACGACGACATAAAAGCGTGTCCTCATCCCGTGTTATCATCTAAAATTGATCCGGATGTTGGGATTATTTTTTTCTTGTTTGGTACAGTTTTGTCTGTTCCACACACACACACACACACACACACACACGCACACACACTGGACCTCGTAAGCCTGTAGTCCCATCTCCGATTCTTCTACAGCAGGGGGCCCTGCGCTGTAATCCTGAGATGCATGTTGGGTAAATACGTGCCCCAAGACATGGAGGCTTCAGCACCTCGTTACATAAGGCCTTTTTGTCTGACAGAGAGCCAGAGCGAGGGAGATGGGAGGAAGAGGGGGAAATGAGAAAGAAGAAATTGCAAAAAAAAGATTCTGAGAAGTCAACATAGTTATTTCATCTGTGTGTGTGTGCAGCAGGGGAGAGCACATGCAGCACTTCATGTGATGGGGGGGAGAGGGAAATTTGGATTTAAGAAAGATGTCAGACAAGGGGCCTGCTCGCTGCATATTTTAAAGAGGGAATGGGTGTTCCCGAGGTGAGCTTCTGCATGACTTAAACATGAGCAGTTTGTGCTTTCCTCAGAATGAGTCAGTTGTGACAGTCCTCTATTATCTTCTCTGGCCTTCCTTCCTTCCCGTCCATGTTCTGCCTGTGATATCAACAAAGAAGCTTCCTGCTTTTAATCAGTCATCAGCAATTTTAAGCCCAAATTGTCAATTGCTGTTTTTGTTAATCAAGTATTTAAGGCCTGTCGGAGAGCTGATTCAACTTTCATTTTAAATTTTTTATAGGCTGCTCTCACAATGTGCTGCCTTTTTTATATTTAATCAAGCCTACAGTCACATTCTAGTTTGGGCAGATCTGCTGACTCACCAATATAATGCTCATTTTAATTACCCCCTTGATAAATATTTATCATTTTGTTTTTCCTCTTCTTCGCTAAAATAGTCCCGTATCCGCCTGTAAAGGCGTTAAAATTAAAAAACGGCATCAGCCCTAGTTACATATTTCTACGGAAAAGATGATACCTTAATCACACACTCTGATGCAGCAGGTTGTATGCACCTTTAAATAATGTTACTACAATATTTGACCTGTTTTTTTTTTTTTTTTTTAGTAAATGTGAATATTTTGAAAAGTATAACATTTTATGTCTATGTTGATCCTGCTGCAGGAGAGACTGAATCGTCTCTGCATCAGTTGTATAAAAAAAATGTGCATACTTCTGCATCTGCAACTGGACAAAATGAAAATATCAACATACTGGATCCAGTAGGAGGAGGGTTTCCAGTTTGGGGGGCCTCAGAATTCCATCCCTGCTTTTTGCAGATGATGTGAGATAGGGTAAGGGGCTCAAACTTCTTGAGCGAGCTCGGTGTAGAGCCGCTACTTCTTTCCATCGAAAGGAAGCACTTGAGGTGGTTCGGGCATCTGATTAGGATGCCTCCTAGGGGCCTCTCGGAGGTTTTCCGGGTTCGTCCAACGGGGAGGAGACCCCGGGGCAGACCCAGAGCTCACTGGAGTGATTATATATCACACCTGGCCTGGGAATGCCTCGGGGTCCCCCAGGAGGAGCTGGAAAACGTTGCTGGGGAGAGGGACGTCTGGGTTAACTTGCTTAGCCCACGGCGACCCGGCCATGGAAAAGCGGGAGAAAATCAATGGATGGATCTACTGGATAAAGGCACACTTTCCTCAAAGCGGCACTAATCAGTATTGTCAGTAATAAGCAACATGACTGTGTGTAATGTGTAACTTGTCCCAGGAAGCGGTTAGCCCACAGACAATTATCACCAATCATGTACAGTTCACCACAGCCATGTGGACTGTTTTGCATCTTTCAGCTCATTGTTTTGGGTTTCCCACCCACATTTCCACCCAGAATTGTGCTGCTTCAGCTTTACTTGGTCTGCAGCTTTCAGTGTCTGATGTTAGCAAACGTATTGTCAATGTTGCTGTTTAACTGAATGAAGTTAAATTAAGTTACACTGAATGTGCCATTATCCTTTAGTTATTAATTTTTGCAACAATGACTGTTGATTAGAAAAAGATAAATAATTATGCTTTCCACTTAAAGCAAGAAACCAAAATCATTCTGTTCTGTTTTCTGTCTTGCAGATGTTATACCGGGGACATGACGGTGAACTAAGTTTCCTCAGGAAGGCCTTAATCCTCAGTGACTCTCACCTGATCGTGGACTGTCCTCCTTCCTTTGGAAATCATCAGGACTCTTTCTGCCTGTCAAAGAACATCGTACCCCTGCTGGTGTCCTTGGCTCCTCTCCTCCAGAATCAGATCAGTTTAACTACGAGACAGTGCCCACTTTTGTTAGGTTGATGAAGGGAACATGAGTGATATGGGGTGGAAAAGGTATCCACGGCACTACACTGTATGATTTTTCTCACTGTATTTCCATGTTTCTATCTCCATCTGTCTTTTTCTTTGAGATCTCACTCTGATGTTCACATTTAATCTCTGCGTAGAGACATGGCACTGACCCTGAAGCATAACTGAGCTGCAAGTCCTTGGCTTGCTGCAGTGATAATGTAACGACCTTGCCATATTTATTGCGCCATTGCCACCTCATGATTGGTATAATAACAAACACACACAAGTCTGTTTTAAAACGTTTTTGTATCTGTTTGATTGACTGTGTATATGGAGGTTCAGCTATAATTACTACAGAACACATCACTCCTGTTAATTCAATTCTCTGTACTCTCCTTTGAGAAAACTTAACTCAACAGGGATAAAACATATATCACAGAAAAGCCCTGTCATCTGTCACCTTTCCCTCCTTCATACATCAACTTGTGTTGCACATTAGTTTTCTAAATTAACTGACAAACATCTAATTTGAGAAAATTGCCCTGCAATTGTCAGTTAGCTATCGTAAAATCCAGAATATAAATTGCACCGGAATATAAGACACTGTTTTTAACTGTTTCCATGTCGAGTTTGCAATCCTGCTAGCTACCGGCGCTGTAGCTAGCGGTAGCTGGCAGCCTACGTTAACGATGATTTTTGTAAGGGTGGCGGCTGCAATGGTGATCATGACAGTGCATGTCCATGACGAAGCGTTGGCAACAATCAAGTTGCTCGCTTAAAACAGAGAGGAAAACCACTCTGCAGCGTACTGCAAATAGGAACTGTTGTAGCGGCTTGGACCTGGAAACAGTTTAATGCGGAGATGTGACGTCACCACTTGACAACCGACAACTTTAGCTAGAGTGTAGCGCCATCGTCTGGGTAAAATTCTGTAAGACAATAACATACCTCTTTCTGCATTATATACTGGTATATTGGACGCACCGGTATATAGGACGCAGCCCACTTTTTAGGTGAAAAATAAGTATAAAAAATGCGTTATATACTGAATTTTACGGTAATTAGCTAGTTAGCTGAACAGCTTATAAATGTGCCAGCAAATGTCAACATTAAATGGTTTAGATGTAAAATCCTGTCGCCCTATATCTTAAATTCTTGTGCTCTTTGTTGCTAACAAAAAGCTATCTCTTAAGCATAGACATTATACAAGAATTGGATGAAGCCAATGCAACATCACCTTTGAGTTTGTGGACTAGCATTTGGCATTTTGGCAGTTGCCATGTTGGTTGTTGTAGCCGGAATAGGCCATATTTTGAGGGAGAGGGTGGACATGCATTGCTACACCTACATCCTGATTTAAATGTCCACGCCCTAAAGCACACCCTACTTTGTCTTTTAGTTTCCTCTACATGGAAGCATAATTTACTAAATCAACATCATGCTGAATTGAAGAAGACATTAAACTGGTGATTGAGACTTTAAACTCAGTCGGAAAATCTTTTCCCGGAGTAATAAATTGGCTGACGAGGAGGCTCATTTTGTCATAGACTTACATACAACCAGACTTTATCTTTTTTTGCAACCAGTGGAGGCGCACCCTGTTGGCCATTAGGAAGAATGCAGGTTTAAGGTACTTCCACATTGGCTTCACTTCAACCGAGAGGCTAAGTGGTTATTTTACACAGGCATGTTGTTGATGTAAAAGCACAGCCATACATCTGTTTACGTCGTCTTGCTGTGTCTGCTGGTCTGCCTACTCACCTGTCAATGTTACACTCAAACCAACCCAGGTTGGACCATTAAAAAATAGATCACCAGTATGTCTCTTAAACGGTTTCCTGTTTTGATGCCCCACCAGACCACAGAGGAAATGACTGTTTGACCACAGGGAGGAGTGCCAAACTGCTTCCCTCAGCTGTAGTCGATTCTTACACCTAGTATAGAGTAGCTTCTGATTAGTGACTGTGAGTTAGTTTGTCTCAATTACAATGAGAGGAGCCAGCTGTGTTCACTGTCATTGAACACTGACACCAGTGGGCAGATTTGGGCCTCAAAAAAATCTATCTATTTCTAACTGTTTTTGATTCTGTCACTTGACGGATCTGAATGTAAATTTTGTTGCCATTTTATAAAAATGTCAATAGAAAAAGTGATTCTGTGAGTTTTTTTTTCACTGCTCTCTTCTGTTTGATGCAAAAAAGGGGATGATTGTCCTTATTTCTCCTTCCAGCATCCCCACCTGGACGTCTATACTGTCCCAACTTTAGCTCTTTAGCTTTTTTTTAGTTCAGCAAGCTATTTCTGGCCTAACATACCATGTCCCCCACCCTGTTTCTCTCCCCTAGCACTGCTGCTGAGCTAAGGTTTCTCCTTGTTTAGAGGGAGAGGAGCTGCTGTAGCCGGACTTGGGAGCTCTCGGGGAGGGAAGGCATGACCCAAATATGTCTGCTAGCCTAAGTGCTGCTTCAAATTGGGGTAGAACTGCAACTCTCCTCTGCAATGACTGCATTGTGATCCTGATGCCAGACAGGCTTTACAGTAAGAGAGGAGGGCTGTAGGGGCTGCCTCGGATTATTGATGTACTGTACCAAACAACTGAGAGGGCTGCAATTGATCACAGCTGTAAGAACGGGGAGTGTTGAGTAGGGCAGATGGAAAACGTTTGTCTATGTATGGAGTCACCTGTGTATTTTACACCAGCATGGATGTGTGTGTGTGTGTGTGTGTGTATGTGTGTGTGTGTGTGTGTGTGCGTGTGCGTGTGCGTGTGTGTGTGTGTGTGTGTGTGTGTGTGTGTGTGTGTGTGTGTGTGTGTGTGTGTGTGTGTGTGTGTGTGTGTGTGTGTGGACACCCTGAGCTTCAGGGCAGGGCAGTGGGAGTGGACGCGGTGTCAGTCGGACATGAGAAAGTGGGTTAAATTCCAGGCATTCTCTTACATCTGAGGGTCTGGTTTGTCTTCTCTACAACTTATCTCACATCTTGTGTGTGTTTGTGAGAGCCCTTTGCCAAGCCCACTGGCTATGGAAAAACAATTTAACTGGATTTAATTTGTTGCCCCCCCCTCCACACTCCTCCTTCCTCTCCCCTCCTCCCCCCTTGTGTTTTTTTTTTCTTTTGTTAGTGCCTCTGAGAGGTTGGGAATTCATCTTGTTTGGTAACTTCATGCCCAGTTCGAGCGTGCTTTGCAAGTCAGACAGGCCACGTTTCATGGCAGCTTTCAGGCCTCCACTCAAGCAGGAATTGTCACAAGAGTTTTCTTGCCATATATGATGCTAATACAGGTATTTGGTCATCTATTTTGTTGAAAACGTGGAAACATAAATGTGGATTATTTTTCTTTCAAATATGTAAAATGACTCTCAATCACATCTCTTGTTTTCCCACCCTTTCTTGTCTTTATTTTATCAGTCTTTGCTCCATGCTCTAAAGGGTTAAAAAAGCAAAGTGAAACCAGTTGCCTAGAGCACCGACCACTTTTTCCATTCTTGCTGGAATGTTTCCAGTGCTATTTATATGAAACCTCAGGCCCGACAATCAAGAAACCAACTTGGCCAGGATAAAGTTTTATTCATTATCCTAAATGTCTGTTTCACTCCAGTCGTTACATAGAAACATGAGAAAAGGCAGTGAAATCTGTGCTCTTTTTGTCGGCTCAGATTTGCAGTGACAACATGTACAAGCAGGCACAAGTGAGATCAATCCATATGACCTAACTACTATTGTGTAACCAAAGAAAATACTACATCTAATCTCTCCTGGGCTGAATGAATGATCTGATGCAGAGAGAGTTCACGCTCTTATTTAGGAAAAAATGTCTAAAGAGAAACAAATGTGTCTTTTATTTGTGTTCAGAGTGAATTGAATTCTCTTTTGGCTCAGACAGACATATTTGAGAATGATAACATTATTATGATTATTTGTAGAAGATGTAGTCGGTCTGCAGAGCATCCCTGTAGTGTTTGGCTGCTGCCCACAGGAGTTGTGCATGCTTGAATGGGTAAGCAGTACTCGTCCAAAACAACCAGAAATAAAGCCTCACAAAGTTTATAATATTTTTCAGCAATGCGGATTGCAAGTACAAACTGCTGCACCACCGTATATCAATGAAGGATATTCCCAGAAGAGGGCAGTGAAAGGCACACATCATTTTCAATTCATTTATTTTATGTTATGGGACTTTTATGACACGGTTTGATTCCTGTTTAAGCTGAGGAATCAAAACAAACCAAATATATAACAGACATCTGTTACCAAGTCATAAAAAGGACGCTTATTTTTAATGTGATTTTGGTCACTTTTGGCTGCCAAAATATTCTATTATTTGAAAAATATAGTTAAAGTATGATCATTCTTTCTTTTTTTTACCTGACCTTCAAACTATATTTATACTGAATTACTCTGAATTTGTAAAGAATTGGATCTGCTACTGTACACCTTACTGACAATGTAATTTGAAACACACACACATTCAAGTCGTGGCCTCTTTCTCAGGATAGTTTCTCACACACATACACACACACACACACACACACACACACACACACACAGTATAAAGTTGCACATATTCATTGATGGGAGCCTTCCTGAGCCTGTTTGGCAGAAATCCTCATAACCTGACCTATCTTTGTCTGCATTTTCCCATGGAGCAACTATCACTACGGTTGGGCTGTCACTGCTGTATGCCTGACAAGTGTTTAGCAATGCACTGTAAGCACTTTAAGTGTTCTTATTTGGTAAATATCACAACTATGAAACTGACACACATGACAACTTTTTCAATGTATTTCACTCTGTAGTTGCACTGTAGTAAAGCCGCACTAACCTGTGTTTTTGGTTCAGTCTGCTCTCATCAGCTTTGTCGCCTGCTGCAGACGTGTTTTCAAGTAAAAACGCTCTGAAAAACTCACACACACTACTGTACACACTACCAAGACAGTACCTGAGCTGGTAGAAAGATTTAGCAGTTAACTGGTGAACATGGAGCATTTAACAGACCTAAACACTGAGGACTTGGACTTACATTCATGGGTGCCCAGTCACACAGCTCCACATAAAGGCATACTGTTGATTTTTGTGACTGTGTATAGGAAATGGATGTAGCCACCATGACCTCATCCTTTGCTTTGTAGGCCTCAAGGTGAGGCCATGTCTTTTGGAGCCAGAATGATCATATTTAGATGAGACGATGGATACACATTTCTCCTTCACAATCCTGCTTGACAAGTCGTTGTGGCAGCTTGTCAATTAAAGGTAGCCACACCTCAAATATAGGCTTTATCGTCTATTTTATTCTTGTTGGGACCTTCATTTACAAATTAATAAATAAATATACACAATGCTGTATTGAAGAAGAATTTAAACTAAACACTGAGACACTTATTTACAAAATTATTTGTGATGTGATAAATAGAGGTAGAGAGGTACGGTCATTTTCTGGTAGACTTGCATTCAATCTGACTTGTTTTTGCAACCACAAGAGTTGCCCCCTGTTGGCCTGCAGAAAGAATGCAGGTTTAAGGTACTGTAGCATTGACTTTACTTTAGAAACCAAGAGGCTAAAGCGACTTCCTATAAACAGTCTAATGTCAGTGATAAGCTGTTTGCTAAAATGTTCACAATATGTTTATGAGGTGGTAACAATGTCATTGTTGTGTTTGCGGCTTGTTTTATAGCCACTAATGGGCAAAAAAGCTAGAAATGCTTAACACAATATCAACCTCAACTTTGAATGTTCATTAAGGGAAATTAAAAAGAAATATTAAATCATTAAAATTGTTTTTGCAGTATCAGAAAAAAATACAGAATTTAAACCTGGATTTTATTTCAGTCCATGTGTGTGCGTATTTGCCCACGCGCACCCCCCTCCTCTTTCTCTCTCTCTCTCTCTCTCTCTCTCTCTCTCTCTCCCCCCGTGTCTCTCCCCTTCAACACTCAGCAGACGGACGCATCCATGGAGGGCTCGTGCAGCAGTCCTCTGCCGTATTATTTCCAAAACCACATTTCAACATGACATAAGAAGTAACAACCCGGCTCTCTCAGCCAGAAGCTCAGTGTTTGAACCAAACAGCCCTCGCAGCATCCCAGCGGTACCAATTTACAACTTTTTTTTTTCCTCCAAACATTACCCCTGCTTCCCTGAAAGCCCTCCCCTGTACTTTTTCATCCGCTCCCGGGAGATAAGTCAATTCCCTGGGCAATAAAGGAGGCTGCTCGTTTATTTTTCTTTTCTTACTTCGGGGATCCGCATGGATGTGGCAGCGGAACAGGGGATGTCTCTGCCGGGTATCCGACTCCGGAATCGGCCGACGCAAGTGATGCCGAACCAGAAGAAGGTCAAAGCGAGACGGAAAAGACGAAAGGAGTTGGTTTTAATCCAAATATGCTTGTTCGGCGGCTTGCTTCTGGTCGTGAAGGGGTTTTCCTACTTAGCGGAAAATTCAGGTGAGGATTTAGCTGTTTGTTCTGATGAAGGGGGAGCTGAATTCCCCCGGCAGCGAGCATGTCTGTTTCACGAGCTACTGTTTACACGTTTCTCTTTATACCAATTGTTAATTTTGTCATCGGCTTTATTCGTATGGGTAGCCTACATTAACTATATTGTAGACAGCTGCATTGTGAAAAACATCGTACCTAAAAGCATCTCCCTGTTAACACTTCGGCAAAATGTTACCCTTAGTTGTCCCACGGTCTCTGCTAGTGCGACACATTTACACTATTTTTAAACAAACTGTATGCTTAAGGTATCATTGTGAAATGTGTATTTATGTACCTGCCTGTTCCTATAGGGTCTGAAAGTTTGACTCCGAAATATTCTTCCTTTAGTGATTAACTTTAGCATAATCTTTCACAGTATGTGTCACGGCTGTTTATTGACAACAATCTGGTGAGAGAGGGGTTAAGCTATTTCACACTCGAGGTCGTGCTGTTGTACTGAATAATAGCACAGCTTTGACTCGGTTATAGTGTCAAAGATAATCACGTATCATAATATCATCGTGCTGATATTCAGTACAACAGCACAACTTTGAGTGTGATATTGCTTCTACAATGTTCTACAAGCAGCATATCAGTAAACAGTAATAAGCAACAACAAATTAAATTTAATTGTTAATTTTGCACAATACACAACTTGAATGGACTGTTGACAAGCAACATATAAAAACGGACCTGGACACCTGCTACTTTCTCATTACAATGAATAGGTTAATGTTCTTTGAGGAAATATGTTCATCTTTGTGGTGCAAAGTTTGCTGCAGTCTTGACAACAACCGTTCTCTGTAGCGTTTTGTAACATTAATAAAGAGTATTTGGAACACCTGATGCGGATTGATACATATAGTTAAAAGTCTCAGTGCTGTTGTACTCTATATCAGCACTCAGCTCTAAGCCTCTTGTCCAATCAACTTACTTGGTAGGAACTAACTGATGAAAACTCAAATATCATTTGATGCAATATGAAACTGTAATCAAGGCAATATATCGGGATTTTTTATCGTGACTCATAAAATATGAGCCAGAAAGTCTTTGATGTGGTCAGAAAAGTGGCATCTGCGTTTGTATTCATCACAGGCCCATAAAATCCAATATCTATGATTACTTTTTGTGCAATCTGTACATGGGAAATAACATGTTCATCATATCAGTCAAAGTATGCATATAGAGAACACTACTCAAAAAATAAGAAACAGATACAATTTATTGTTATTTCTGTAAGAGTATGACCATAAAAACATAGTGCATAGTTGTATTGGTTCAATGTCAAACAGGAGATATATAGCAATCACAATCCATAAAGAAAACATCATTTAACATGACAACATTTTATGGTCGACCAGGTGTGCCATTTTTAAACTGCAGTTACATTTTTTGAGTAGTATATTAAATAAAAGTCATTACCGTTTTTAATTATTGATACAGTATCAAAAGATGCATATCGCAATACTCAAGTGTATCAGCATTTCCTTACACCTCTACAATGTGTTTCATATAAAGCCATTAAATTGTATTATGCTGCTTAAACACACAAAGAACAGAGTTAAAGAGAGTTACACCCTCTGAACTATTAGCCCCAGTATGACCTGAAAAATGGGCTTCAAGGTGTTTGTTCTGATATACAGGTACACAGTGGGCTATAATGGGAATTCATCTGAGCTTTAACGATGGGAAACTATTCTGGGCTGACAGAGGGATGCAGAGGCTCCTGTATGTTCAGGTGTTTTAGCTGCAGAGCGGTGAAATCAGGGCAATGAGCCCCAGGGTATAAGCCTCCGGGTTACTGCACATGTTCCACAGCGACTCTTTATTTCTCTCCGAGCTGACGTGTTTGTGAAATGACAAATGCTGCCAAATGCAATCAGATGAAACCCTGATAGTACATCACTGCAGCACTGCCTCACAGCAAACAACTGTACCACATGACTTGACGTCTGCATGATCCTCTCTCCATCTTTTATCTATGTTTGACTGCCCCCCCCAACACTCCGCTTAATTACTGAGTCAGCGTCAGCTAAAGTGAGATGCATTTATCACTTTTCATGGACAGAAGGCCTGCATGAATATTCATACACTTCTGATTTGTGCATCAGCAGTGGGACAAATTTTTCCTCTTCTTTCCTCCCCACTGTGTATCCTGGTTACATGGAAATGCAACAGTGCAGCTCTCTCCGTGTGCTCGAAATTAGAGGTGAACAAGAGATGACACCGGGGCGTTTAATGCGTTTCCCTTGTCCCCATTGTGTTCTTGTTAACTCGTAATCAGCTTGCCGGAATATCAATTAAAGTTGATTATTTATGATGCGCTTAATTAAGTTCTGCTAGATTGAGCTTGATGTTGTGGAACTGGAAAGCGGAGCACTCAACGCCTCCTCACAGTTGCACATTAATCATTCCCACACTCCTCTGCTCCTCTCCGTGTGCAAGATAGCAAATGATAGAAGGAGGGAGGCAACAGTGCAGCGCTGGCACGCGAATCTTGCTGCTGCTGCTGCTGCTGTAGCTGCTGTGTGTGGTGTAGTGAAGGTGAGGCCAGGTGAGAAGTTCAGCCATGCCCCGAGGACTCTGGAATAACTGGGCTTTTTAATTCTATCTGAATCCCTCTCTCAGGCCAGACTTGTGGTTGGCAGGGTGGAAAGGGCAGAGAGCTCCTGCTGGGCTCTCTGAAGTATGAAATGAATTCATTGGTGTTGCTGCTTTCTTGAAGAATGTGCAGATGTAGCCACAGTGGGAGCCCCCACTTTGGGCGCTGCGCTGTTGCTCCACCCCCCCAGAGTATTTTGTTTTGGAAAATCATGAAATTCCCCTTCAATGTATGAATTGTGGGAGAGGAGGGAGGAGAGGGGGGTGATACTGAACTGACACATCTGTGGTGCACTCCTCCAGCTGTTCCCTTCCCTGCTATTACATAAAGAATCAAACTTTAATGTCACAGAAAGGACGACCTTGGCTGTTAAAATACGACAATTTTCTTGACACGCAATTGCATCATCCAAGCTACACAATCATGTAATCTATACAAGGAAATGAAATTCAGGATAGTAACTTTGGTAATAAATATGCTGAAATATACCTGAGCTGACAGATTTCATTGGAGTTGAACAACTTTTTATTGGTTGGACAATTTTGGTCATTGTTCCTCAAGCAGAGGGGCCAAACATCCTCTGGTTTTCTCTTTTAGATATCATTTTAAACTGAATATCTTTGTACTGATGCTCAGACAAAACAAAACATGAAAGAAGTCTCTTTGGGATTTAGGGAATATTGTTTTCACGATTTTTTGACATTTCGCAATCTAAATTATTACTCCAGTGTTAAAAAAAGAAATAGCAGAATGATCAGTGATAGAAATAATCATTATATGGATGTTTTTCTTTGTTTGTCCACAAAGACATGATTGCATCACAAGCTGCTACAGTCCTCTGCTGAACAGAAAAAGTCACTTTATTTTAGGATCTAACCTGCTTGGTCATTCATTACCTACGTGTAAAATTATTTCCTCGGCCCTGTTTTACATACAGTATTTTATTATTGTGTTGTGTCAGATTCAGCCCCATAATGAAGTCTGGTGGCTCTAAAGAAAGAAAGGTAACAGCTGTGTGAGCCTGTCTGTTGAAAACACAAACACTTTTAATGGAAGTAATTTGGATTGGATTACCTTGCGGCCATTACAGCCCATCTCCGGCTGTGGACTGAAGTGATCTACTGGAGCAAATCCATTAAATTAAAAAATATTGCATCATGTCAATATATTTAGACATTTTATGGACTAAACATTTCATTTACAAACTACTTGGTTATCAAAACAGTCATCTGGTGCAGCCCCGCACGTCAGCAACTAAACCTGAATGCATTAAAACTACAGTATCAGCATTGACACATTGTGACTGCTGCCATGACCATGCTTCACAAACCAACCAATCAGAATACGTCATTGGAATGGTGCAGATTGTGTGACCTCTACCTCAAACTCAATTAGAAAAATCTGCATCATGTCTCAGTCTCACCTGCTAATCCCGTCCTCCAGCAGACGCTCAGACCTGGTTTATCATTCGGTTGTTTTTTGTCTACTTGCTTCTATATTTCAGTTGTAGCTCTGTCATTGATCAGGAAGCCATCCTACAATTTGACAGGATACTAAACTGTTAGAGCTCCCTTTTTAGACTCACTGCACAGTGTGACGTGCAATGAACTTGTATGTAGGGCTTTACCTGACTCACAACTCTTGCAGTGGAAGTGCATTGGCTGTGCAATACAAGGCTTCAACTATACTTTACTTTAGTTTCAGATCAGCACCCCACAAAACTCCTCCATCAACCTACATGAGACTTTGCTTTTAGTATATCAAGTCACATTGTCTGTATCGTTTAACCAGATGGAAGATTTTAGTCTCTGAAAGTCTGGATCAGAATTTATCACAGAAACAAGATTTACTGAGGTTGGTGGCAGCTTGGCTCCCAGCCCCTAAAGCCTCCTCAAGAGTATCAGACTGTTATTTTACGTGAAACTGCATTTATTCAGAGTTTTTTTTTGTACCATTTTAATTACCCACTCTGTTTGTTTCGGAGAGGAGGAGACCTCTGAGTATGATTTGACTACCACAGAAGACCATGCTGAGCACTAAGAAACAAGCTAGCAGCTGCTCAGCCAGCAGCCCCTCCTGACTCCTCCTATATTTATGAGCATCGGAGAAACACCTTACCTGATAATGTGAAAATACATTTTCTTGTGTCGTTGCTGGTGTAAATGACCAGGTTAGTTAGTTTTGGAGAGGCGCTGACCTGTGGATAAGTGTATATATAAAGAACGCTCAAGGCTAAAAAACTGAAGTGCAGCGAGGTGACGAACAAAAAGCAAAAATGAGTCGACTGAGAGTCAAATCATTGACTTTTAATTTGTAGTTTTAGCTGTTTTGTTTATTAATGCTCATAAACATCAGAGTACCAGAAAATATGGTTTCTTTAGTACTTAAACTAAAGTTTCAAATGTCACGAAGCTGTAGCTGCTCTGCACTGTCCTTGAATCTATTTTAAACTCGTCTCTGTCACAAACATCTTCCAGGTTTCGACGTCTCCGGCCACGGCAGCGAGGACCAGGAGAGATGGGGAGGAAGGAGGCTGCTGCAGGAAGTGGGCAACGGCAGCCAAGAGGAAAGTGAAGGATCTAAGAACTGCACCGCTCCAGGTAAGACGGAGGCAAGATGAAAGAAAGAGGACACCCAAGTGCACCCCTCCCCTCCCTCCCTCTCTCCTTCTCTCCCTCCAGACCAGAGAGAGGGAGAAAAAGGAGCGAAAGTGGGAAACGAATCATCACCCCACATGTTCTCTTTCTACCCTTTCTGTACCCCCTGTTTTCCCTCTCTGATGTGGGGTAACCCAGATTGTGAGGTCAGATGATTTCCCATGAGCACACGCGGTGACGTTCTGGCTGCCTCAGCGGTTTCTCTCTCCGCTCTCTGTCACATTGTTTTTTAAGATCCTGCAGGTTTCTCTCCCTCCCTTCACCTCGCTTTCCTTCTCTCCACATCTCGCACCAACTCTTTTCATCTCTGCCGTTCCCTTTCTCTGTGTTTCCCTCACGTTTTTCCCCATGGTGGCCTCATTTCAGAAAGAAAAAAAAAAATCCTTGTTTCCATGGCGACCTTTTAACTTATCATCAACCGGCGTCTTCTGTTTGAGGCACTCAAGGATGCTGTGCGGGGATGCTGAAGGCATTTTGTGCAGCTTGTTATCTGTGAAGTTTAAAATCACTCGTGCAGCTGAAAGGGTTGAAATCAACCTTCAAATTAAGGCAGCAAGTAACTAAATATTTTTAATATCAATAAATCTGCCACTTATTTCACATTAACTAAAGGATAATCTTAAATGCATCAGTCTTTAATTCTATAAACTGTCAGAAAAATGTGGAAAAAATCATCGCAATTTCCTGTAATCAAAAGCAACATCATCAATCCAACTGTCTAAAACCAAAACACTCTTTTAACACTCTAATTAATAATCAAAATAGTAGGCAATTGATTTTCTTTGAATGGATTGATCAATTAATCATTGCAGCTCTACTTTAAATTAAAACTGCATCGTATAAAAGTGTTTTTAGTGGTATAACCCTGTGTCTCATCAAACCAATCCTCACACATGCATGGCCTCTCATCATCACCAGTACATGTTGCTTCTTATAGTAAACATCCACTCCTGTTATGATTGATGTGTAAGATTTCGGATGCAGAGACGTGACTCTGCTGCAGGGCTCATTGACATTTGTCTTTTTTACCTCCTTGAGAAGGAGGCAATTGGCCTCTCTCGTGGTGTTCTCTCGTGAGCTCATTAAGCAAAATGGCCGTCATCAATCTCCTTCCTCATCCTCCCAAGGTCGTCGCTGTCATCTATAAAGGGAGCCGAGGTCAAAGTTCAACTTATTCTCTCATCCTGCTGATTATAAAGTCGCTGCTCTTTCCTCCTCTCGTGCTAAATTTAAAGCTCGTACCCCCGGTGGCTTCAGCCCCTGCCACCCTCCTGAGGACTGAAAGGTTTTCGCTGGAAAAAGTCGAGATTCTCTGAAAGTCTCGGGCCTCTCTGGTGATTTCTACTCCGGTCCCTCGTATGAGGGACATAAAACATACAGGAGGTAGTGAGTCATTCCTCCTCTGACCTTTGAGAGGGAAGAGTCTGCGTGTTTGGTGGATTTGTAAAAGAACCGAAGCCCAAGCAGAACACATGGTGTAGAGGGTGGGAGCAGGTGCTTTTTTTTTTTTTTTTTTTTTTTTAAGATTATTTTTTGGCTTTATTTGTAGGACAGCTGAAGATAGACAGGAAATGTTGGGAGTAGAGAGTGGGGGATGACATGCACCAAATGATTGGCAGACTGGGAGTTGAACCTGCGATCAGTGCGACGAGGACTGTAGCCTCTGTACATGGGGCGCCTGCTCTACCGACTGAGCTAAACAGCGCCCCAAGCAGGTGCTTTTTGCTGGTCATGTTTAGGGTCTGCAATAATGTTTTTTTATCATTATCAAACATGATAGAATAGTAAAACTAACTGTCCCATAGTCTTCTATTTAAGACAGCCCAGTAGTCTGAGAAATCGCATGAATTCAGTGTGAATCCAGGAAGTGGTGTGTGGTTCATCTAGGGAACAAACAAGGTGGTGAAGGTTTGCATTTAGGTTTGACCTAAATGCAGGAGACCGCTGTTTGCTTCATGTCACATATGAACTGTTTATATTCTTTTTTTTACTGTCTAAATGACAGTTATCATATCTGAATGTCGATGTGTTTTACTGTATATAGTTTTACATAATAGTCCGTTAGAGAATGAGAGAAGAACTCTTTTTTAAAGTTCAGGGAAGTCTCTCTGTGGTTTCTGTCAGTGTATCTTCCTAAATCAATGATGACATAAAGATAACAAATCCTCATTGTATAAAGTTGCAATCCGGTGAGACGTCTCCTGAGCATTAAAGTTAGATTAATGAACACATTTCTAGGTTACGGTTTTGCTCTCTTAATCAAACAATGATGAGACAAAACAATGAAAGCTGATGAGGAGGTGCATCCGTCACAGCTCTGAGTGTGTGATGCAGGATGTGAGGCACCACTGCAGTGTGAAATACTGTCTCTTTTCTCTGTATGCTTGTGTCTGTGCTCAGCCACACATCCTTTGTGGTGGAAAGAAATAGACCACCGTTACTGCAACGCCAACAGTCAGACCTTTTGTCTTGTAAAAACATCTGCTTCTTTATTTGAACACTTCTTTATTTTCCAAACAAATCAAATGATATTCAACATGTTCCTGTTTGCCAAAAGAAATAAATACAATACAAAGAAATTAAAATAAAAAATAAAAATTATAATCATAACAAAGATAACACAAGCAATAACAGTTGCAATAACAAAGTCACATTTTTAACTGCTTAGATAGAAGATCAATAACAATTGGTTATTAAAGGGCAATTTAAAGTTGTAATCTTGAAGATCTCAGTTTCGTTCTCTTTGGCGGCACCTATGGCAATAAACGGTAATTGCGGGAGCACACTTCCCAGATATCCAGACAGTGCTGCATTTGTTTCTTTATCTTCACTTATTTTTGAAGTTGTATCTGTAGTCATCCATCTTTTCTTTGTTCGTTCAGCCATAGTAGATTATTGTTCACTTGCAACACTTGCAGAGACCAGAAAAGCAGCCGCTGAGCTCTGCCTACCCTCTCTGGCAGACCAACCACTGCTGGGTGATGGAAAACACGTCACTAACTGGGCGCTGCTTGTGATTTTTTTCCGCAAAAGTCGCCACCAACGCCTAGTCCATAACCCTCCACATAACCAAAATTCCACAGGATCTGTCTCCGGCACGTCCCAGAAGCGTCTCTCCGTCTTAAGCTCTGCTAAAGATACGCGCCGGGTTCATATTCAAGCACGCGTCAAGCTGAACAGACCAGATTGTTCCAAACAGGAAGTCACACACAAAAACAGCGTGCAGCATCAGGTCATTTAAAAATAAAACACAATGTACAGGGGGCGGCTGTGGCTCAGTGGTAGAGTTGGTCGTCTTTCAAACGGAAGATCAGAGGCTCGATCCCAGCTCCCTCAGGCTACATGTCGAAGTGTCCTTGGGCAAGACACTGAACCCCAAATTGCCAACGGGTATGAATGTGATATCTGATTGACAGTTGGGCACTTTACGTAGCAGCCTCTGCCATCAGTGTGTGAATGTGATATGTAGTGTAAAAGCAGCTTTGAGTGGTCGCAAAGACTAGAAAAGCACTATATAAGTACAGTCCATTTACAGACTCCTGTTTTTTCTGTTTTCATAACAACAACACACTGAAATCTTGAAAAAATTTAATTTTTAATTAAGTAGTTTATTCAGCCATGGTAGGAGCACAAAAATCACAGAATGATCTCCAAATGAGCAGATAATCAACCTCGGAGGTGCAAACTGAACTGTTGTTTGTGTGTTGCTCTGTTTAAGATTGATGTTATTGGTGATTTGGCAATTCTCACGTGATCTTCTGATCTTGCAAATCCAGCTGCTTGGGCCAGCGCTCCGCTGCGCTGTGGATCAGACACGCTTCCTGTGGGCGAGGGCTCGTGCCGTCTGACAGACCAGGACCGGAACGCGCCAGACACGGATCCTGTGGGATCGAGGCGTAATACTGCAAATGCAAAGGCTTTCATCAGTGGGCCATAGCCTTAATCACTATTATGTTGCCTCATTCGGTGATAGATTATGACTTAACAGACATTTATTTAAGAGATAATCTCAAGAGACAGTCTGCATATTCTATAAACTATAAGGTATATATTGGACTATTAAGGGACGCAGATGATGCTAAAAAACTTGACTGCCTGACTTTAAACCAAAGATATCTCCCTGATGGTGACCCTGTCGGAGGATCATGTGTGCCTGCGTGTGTGTGTGCAGCCCAGAGTGTAGAGCACGAGTCTGGCTGATGAGGAAGCATCCCAACATGCTCTCTGTGCTCTGGGAGGAAGCAGAGCGGCGGAGGCTCTCACTGATTGTTGCCTGAAATTAGCAGCCTGCTGATCAAGAAGAGCGGCGAGTCAGAGAGACAGAGAGTGAGAGAGAGTGAGGCCCTCATTAGCTAATTTTTTCCCTCCCAGCCACACATGAAACACGCCGTCATACCCGTCATTACGTGTCCCTCACTGATTTTAATTGTTTGGACCCTGCTGCTGCGAGTGATTTCAGTCATTTGTTTAGTCCCTCCACCCCCTCTCCGTGAATCATTTCTCAGACAAGGGAAATATGACGGGAGGCACTGGAAGTAGGTCTGGGCAATATGGTAAAATTTATGATAATTATATTTTTTATATTGGTCAATATCAACATTTATCATGGTAAAAATCTGTGCTTCTCCAGAGCTTTCAGGGACGCAAATTTGCGTTGGGCTGAGCGAATGACGCAACGCGTGGTGTAGCGAAAGCCTATCAACATCGAGATTCTCCTAGTGCCGTTGGTAACCATGGAGATAAGCCCCGCTTCCTCTCCTCCATTCCGGAAGTAATTTAAATGCGAATTTTGATCCGGCGGTCAAACTCGTGCGAGCAACGCAAGGCTTCGCGTCCGGTGTGAACGCACAGGTTGACAAGGTTGTTAGGTTGACAAATAACTAAAAATAAAATCCTTCCTGAAAAAGAGGCGGCAAGTTCACATACTGTATATGCCATCTTAAACAGAAAGAGGCCTTTCTGTGCTGCCACTGACCTTCATTTTATCATGGATATTAAGAGTTGTCTTTCAATTGACTTTGCTGCCTGAATCTAATGTTTGCTGCCCCACATTTATATCAGGAAATAAGAAAAATCATGAACCATCTAAGTGGTCTAAATGCATTTTTACACTGCCATGCACACACAAGAACTCTGTCTTCCTCATCTACTGTTCCAAAGAAAAACACAGTGCCGATGCATCTTCTTCTATCGGCCCCTCTCTCAAACACACTTGCAAACACAGGTGGAAAAAGTAACCCCCTGAGCAGCTCTGTGTACAGTAGCATTAGCTGTGTGATTAGACAGATAGCAGTGTGGGTACCCCGCACATGTGACTGCTCTCTGCAGGGGTCTTTCCCCGGAGGCTGTCCTCTTCCTCCTACTCCCCCTCCTCCTCCGTTATTAAACATCCTCTCCGCTCCGCTCCGTTCTGACGCAACACTCCATTTTAGGAAAGGAGGCTACGATGACTTAATCAGGGCTTCCCTGTGAGAAATGTGGTGCGTGTGAGCGCATTCGCTCGGTTGCAAGTTGAAGGAGTTGAGCATCGTTAAGAATAGTATTGATTAATGCGAGGGTGCCTGCCCTGCTTTCTGCAGCGAGCAGGAGTGCGTGTGAGTACCTGTGTGTATTTGTTTGCCTCGATTTACGTGGGCAGCTTCCTGGTTCCTCCCCATGTACCAGAGGCAAGTGAGCAAGCATCGCCGTAACACAGCTGATGAATTAATGACATCAGAAAAAAATTATCTCTCCTTAATACCTCGACAATAGACCTCCACTAATTAAATGCCAAATTGACCCGGGGAGCTCCCTCACTGATTTCCTCTGAGAAATCAATTCTGCAGCGCTACAATATTAGCTTTGAGTGGGCTGCCCTGTCAACACGATGACAACAACTGCATAAACAGTTGCAGATGTTGGCAAAGTTCTTTCATAACTGCCTAACGTGCAGATTGGCAAAGTCATCTTGTTGTGTTATTGCAGAAACAGGAGCTCGGTGCTCAGGGGAATAAGAGCGATCCATCACAGCAATTAGCTGAGCGAGTGTACGAGTCCGGGCTACATCAGCTCCCGCTGCTTCTCTGACTGTTTCTCCCTCATTT